>NC_064614.1:1130845023-1132095023 GCF_023898315.1 Schistocerca nitens | reverse complement strand
TATCGCGCTCTTTGTACGCCGCTCTCGGGGGCGAAAGTACTTGTTACATGTGGTAACGTTCTCTTCAGAATTTGCTTCCCTACTGAACTCATGGTGTTTCTGGTAATCGTGGTTATAATTTTGCGTCATAAACTTCGTTTTCTTGAAATCTAAAAATTATACGTTAATATGTTTTCGTTGCTACGAAACTTTTATCCATTGTGAATGTGGAACTCAGAGCCTGTGGTAATAACGGTTTCCAGAAATAATTTTAAATAGTCGACTTCTGTGATTCTTCAATTTTTATTTATCATGGCTGGTTTCGAATCGCCTAACGACTCATCATCAGATGATACACATTTAATGAATGTTTGGAGCATTGTGGCGATCGTGTAGCTGTGGCAAGATATAAAGAACGAAACAAGTAATTACACCATAAGATCAACTTAAAGGCGCTCCGTTGGATTATTCCTGGTGTGGACATTACTCTGGAAAACATAATGTATGTTTTCCAGTAATGTTTTTCAGAGTGAGCAGTTACGTCACAGCAAGCTTAATCTTTTATACATACAAATTTGTTCTTCGTCTCTTAAATAGCATCATCATCAAAAGCTATTCTGCTATTGGCAGTTTCCTGACACCATTGCTGTCGCCATATGATCTTGTTTATGGCCAACCACTTCGTAATCTGATTACTTCCTCTCTTCACTTCATCATTCTTTCTTATGCTCCTTCTTGTTCTCTTCTGTGCATCAACTGTACCTTCGATAGCTATTCCTAGAATTCCTTTTCCTTGCGTTATATGTCCCATCAAATCTGCTTTCCTTTTCTTGGCATGATTTAGGAGAGTTACTTGTTCTTCATCCTATCCAGTAGTTAACTATTCCTCATTTTTGTAAACCCATTTAATTTTCTTCGATCTGCTCCAGACTTACATATAGAATCAATGGCGCCAACATCTGGTGACAAGGGGGAGGGGGAAGGGGGGGGGGCGGGAAAAGCAAAAATATACATATACACTACTGGCCATTAAAATTGCTACATCACGAAGATGACGTGCTACGGACGTGAAATTTAACCGACAGGAAGAAGATTCTGTAATATGCAAATGGTTAGCTTTTCAGAGCATTCACACAAGTTTGACGCCGGTGGCGACACCTACAACGTGCTGACATGAGGAAAGTTTCCAACCGATTTCTCATACACAAACAGCAGTTGACCGGCGTTTCCTGGTGAAACGTTGTTGTGATGCCTCGTGTAAGGAGGAGAAATGCGTACCATCACGTTTCCGACTTTCATAAAGATCGGATTGTAGCCTATCGCGGCCGAGCGGTTCTAGGCGCTACAGTCTGGAACCGCGCGACCGCTACGGCCGCAGGTTCGAATCCTGCCTCGGGCATGGATCTGTGTGATGACCTTAGGTTAGTTAGGTTTAAGTAGTTCTAAGTTCTAGGGGACTGATGACCTCAGAAGTTAAGTCCCATAGTGCTCAGAGCCATTTTTTGTAACCTATTGCGATTGCGGTTTATCGTATCGCGACATTGCTGCTCGCGTTGGTCGAGACCCAGTGACTGTTAGCAGAATATGGAATCGGTGGGTTCAGAAGGATAATACGGAACGCCGTGCTGGATCCCAACGGTCTCGTATCACTAGCAGTCGAGATGACAGGCATCTTATCCGCATGGCTGTAACGGATCGTGCAGCCACGTCTCGATCCCTGTGTCAACAGATGGGGACGTTTGCAAGACAACAACCATCTACACGAACAGTTCGACGACGTTTGGACTATCAATTAGGAGACCATGGCTGCGGTTACCCTTGCCGCTGCACCACAGACAGGAGCGCCTGACGAAGAACCTGGGTGCACGAATGGCAAAACGTCATTTTTTTCGGATGAATCCAGGTTCTTTTTACAGCATCATGATTGTCGCATCCGTATTTGGTGACATCGCAGTGAACGCACATTGGAAACGTGTTTTCGTCATCGGCATACAGGCGTATCACCCGGCGTGAAGGTATGGGGTGCCATTGGTTGCACATCTCGGTCACCTCTTGTTCGCATTGACGGCACTTTGAACAATGGACGTTACATTTCAGATGTGTTACGACCCGTGGCTCTACCCATCATTTGATCCCTGCGAAACCCTACATTTCAGCAGGTGCAGATCCTGTACGGGCCTTTTTGGATACAGAAAATGTTCGACTGCTGTCCTGGCCAGCACATTCTCCAGATCTCTCACCAATTGAAAACGCCTGGTCAATGGCGGCCGGGCAACTGGCTCGTCACAATACGCCAGTCACTACTCTTGATGAACTGTGGTATCGTGTTGAAGCTGCATGGGCAGATGTACCTGTACACGCCATTCAAGCTCTGTTTGACTCAATGCCCTAGCTATCAAGGCCGTTATTACGGCCAGAAGTGGTTGTTCTGGGTACCTATTTCTCAGGATCTATGCACCCAAATCGCGTGAAAATGTAATCACATGTCAGTTCTAGTGTAATATTTTTGTCCAATGAATACCTGTTTATCATCTGCATTTCTTCTTGGTGTAGCAATTTTAATGGCCAATAGTGTAGTTTAATCAAGTGTTTTTCTTTCAAGGATATGTTTTAAACGTTGGTGCGGCGTATGTTTCTAACAGGATCGAAACTGGAACTTACAAGTCGCCGTTCATCTTGAAAAATATTAAAAGTACTCCATACATGCCGCCAGGTCTAGCCCCCAGTCGCCCATTGAATGGGCGCCTTAGTCTCTTTCTCTCTTCTTCAATGTCCAGCTTTCACAGCAGTACAGGAAAACACTTCACACAAAACATTTAATCAACCTTTTTTTTTGTAATTCCAAGCCCAGTTTGCTGTATAATAAGCCTCTTTTCTTTTCTGGTAAGCTTGCTGTGCTATTGCATTTCTTGATCTTATCTCTTTTTGACTCGTCCAGTTATCAGCATGTTCCTCAAATATATAGGCCCTATGCTGCGCAACGTGTTGTGTTCGACCTTTTGTTGCTTTCACTTACGTATCTTCTTTATCATGTACTTTCACCAACTTAGTTTTTTGTGTTTATTTTCATTCCATGCTCTAACAATCCTCGAATCTGGATAGTGATTTTTGAGACGATATTGTTTTATCAGCACGTAATACCACGAGATCAGGGAATCTGATGTAGTTGACCTTCCAGCATCGTACGCTTATGCCTTCCTTTTCTACTTCTAGCGTCCTCATTATCAAATATTCGATGTATGTTGTAAATAGAGATAGTGAAAGGCAACAACCCTCTCTTAGTCCTATTCCGATTTCAAACCAATCTGTCCAAGCACGGTATACTGTTTAATTTCTTATGTTTTACACTATACGAAATATAACACATTAATACTGCTTGCAAATTTAATAACGTCCGTTCAGAGCGTTGTCCTCCAGTATGACAGGGAAAATATGTCAAACAGACTTCATAGAAGATGGAAAATGCTGACAAGTCGGTGCAAATAGAGTTGTGAGCACACCTACCTGGTGCGTTGTGACGAAGACAGCTACGATCGTTTTGTGGGTGGATGACCGTAACGTGCATATTTAGGGACAGCGACAATCAGGCCCGGAAAAGTGTTGCGCAGCTGTTCTTACAACACCGCCCTGGGTATCAGAGGAATGGCGAAACGAAGGCTACACTACTTACACTTTCTTCGGCGCGTCCCCAGTTTCATAAGTCCGGATATGGCTTACAGATTAACCGAAACTATTGCTACAACTGGACATGATTAACTGCCACTAGTGATTTATCGGTGACTGCCTCGAGGACGAAATTGCTCTGGTAATATAGCACTGTCTGCGTTACCAGGGCGCATTATCGTTTTAAAAATATGCTTTGGTGTGTGTCGTTGAGTATCAGCGTACTAGTTCCTACTCATGTCAATCCTAAGGGCCCGAGTTCGATTCGCGGCTGGGTCGGAGATTCTCTTCGCTCAGGGACTGGGTGTTGGGTTGTCCTTATCATCATTATTTCATCCCCATCGACGCGCAAGTCGCCGAAGTGGCGTCAAATCGAAAGAGTTGCACCCGGCGAACGGTATATCTGACGGGAGGCCCTAGTCGCACGACATTGATTTAGTTCCTACTCAAAATTATAGAACATCGTCCTAACTTCACTTTTAAGGGACTAAATGGTGAGTTTTATAACACATTACTGTTGCTGTAGAAAATACATTCAGTACTGTGCAATGATTTTAAGGACGTGTTATTTTAATATTTATCACAATCTAGGCCTGCTAGGGGCGTTTAGTCAATAATGCAACATACGAGGGTAATCCCAAAAGTAAGGCCTCCTATTTTTTTTATAAGTACAGAACTCTGATTGTGTGGCAGTTGGTCACACTGTTATGAAGAGTGCTTCACGCTCTGTGTGTAAACATGCGCACGCCACGCTGAGGCGCTCAGTCTTGGCTTGGCAACCATTGAGAATGGAGCTCCCGTTGGATGTTGCCGCCAAGTGCGAATTGCGCGCAGGTATTCCGTTTTTGAACGCAAAGGGCGCTGCGCCGATTGAAATCCATCGGCAACTGACGGAAGTGTATGGTGAGTCGTGCATAGATGTCAAAAATATTCGTAAGTGGTGTAGAGAGTTTGCAGCTAGTTGGACCGAAATTCACAACGAACAAAGGAGCGGGAGATCGTCAATTTCTGAGGAGACAGTGTTGAAGGTTGAGCAAAGCATGGGTGAAGATTGGCGGATCACGCTGGATGATCTCTGCACGTTTGTTCCTGAGGTTTCCCGAAGCACCGCTCACAGAATTTTAACGGAAACATCGAACTAACGGAATGTGTGCGCAAGATGGGTGCTACACATGCTGACTGAGAACCACATGCGGTAACAAGTTGACGCTTCCCGCGCATTTGTTCACCGCCTTGCAGCCGAACAGGACAACTTTCTGGACTCAATTGTCACGGGTGACGAAACCTGGGCATACCACTTTACACCTGAGACCAAGCAACAATCACGCCAGTGGCGGCATCCTTCTTCGCCAAAGCCGCGGGAATTCAAACAAACACAGTCTGCCGGTGAAGTCATGACAACCGTTTTTTGGGATCGGAAAGGGGTATTGTTGGTCGACTTTGTGCCCACTGGGACCACAATTAACGCTGACAGGTACTGTGAGACTCTGAAAAAACTCAAACGGGCAATTCAGAACCTGAGAAGAGGAATGTTGAGCAAGGGCGTACACATTTTCCATGACAACGCTCGCCCAAACATCGCTCGCCAAACCGTTGCTCTCCTGTAACAGTTTCAGTGGAACATAATCACCCATCCACCCAATAGTCCTGACTTGGGCCCAGTGACTATCACCTCTTCCCTAGGTTATAAGAACATTTGGCTGGAAAGCGATTCAGCTCCGACGACGAGGTGAAAGAAGAGGTTCATAACTTACTGAACAGCATGGCGGCGAGCTGGAATGACATTGGCATACAAAAACTGTCACAGCGTCTACAAAAATGCATCGACAGAAATTGTGATTATGTCGAAAAATAGCTAAATGTTCAAGCTGTAAACCATTGTGGAAATAAACAGGTCTATGTACTTATAAAAAAATACGAGACCTAACTTTTGGGATTACCCTCGTATTTTCTCCCCTGAAAGCAGGTTGGTTGCATTCAAGCTTCCAGTACACCATATTATTCTCCACACTTTTAGCTACAAAACCATATTTTTCAACACCATCCGAGTTCAATGCCACAGGCTTACGTCCCCTTACTGGGAAGACCTGTACGCCTGCATGGTACCACTCTCCCCATCATCCACGTAATGCTTGCTGCGGAGTCCATCCCTGACAGGGTCAAACAGAATGGAATGTGGAAACTGCGAGATCCGAGCTGTGTGGTGGATGGGTAAGAACAGTCCATTCAAGTCTTGTGATCTCCTCTCGGGTGCTTAGACTTTTGTGAGGCCTTGGGTTGTCATGCAGAAGGCGAAGTTTGTTTGCATTTTGTGGTGACTAACACGCTGAAGTTGTAGTGTCGGCAGACTTGCCAACACTACGCACACTAATTGAAAGAGGCGGCCAAGATGCACGCGCTAACTCACGAAGGATGGAGTGAGGTCTGAAACAGTAGACTTAATGAATGTGATAAAGAAAATACGTATCTTTGGAATATACTTATCTTTTAATACATCCTTGTATACATCGTTCTTGATGAGACATCTGGAGATTGTGGCGATACAAGTGACTCTTTATATACAAGCTATTTAAGGCTAATGGCGCCTTGCTAAGTCGTAGCCATTAACTTAGCTGAAGGCTATTCTAACTGTCTCTCGGCAAATGAGAGAAATGGCTTCGTCCGTATAGTCGCTAGCAACGTCGTCGTACAACTGGGGCGAGTTCTCGTACGTCTCTCGAGACCTGCCGTGTGGTGGCGCTCGGTCTGCGATCACACAGTGGCGACACGCGGGTCCGACATGTACTAATGGACCGCGGCCGATTTAAGCTACCACCTAGCAAGTGTGGTGTCTGGCAGTGACACCACAGAAGTAATTTCTTCTAAATACACTCAGTTTCTGATTCAAAGTGATGAACCCATAATAGACGCCTGTGACGATGCTCGACAAAAAATTGCCACGATTATCGCACAGATGGTCCTTCGCCGTTCTTTACAACGAGGTGGTCGATTGTGATATAGCGATCACCTCAAATGACTGTGTCCGCACGTTCCAACATTGCGGAAGTCCCAACTGTGTGCAACCGGCTGGCACGTGGGAGATCAGATCCCTGCCGCCGTTGGATAAGGAGCTGCAGCAGCAATTCGTATACCCCTAGCTTACTTATTTGTTACATAGTTTAATTCTTAATTTATTTGTGTGTTTTTGGGTACTTGCATTGTTTAATTCATAAATTTCGGGCGTATTATAGTATTTGAGAGTTGTAGCATCGCGCTTTAGTACCTGAATAGTGTAAATTCGCGTAGTCGTCTGTCTTCTGTTTTTGTTTTGAACGGTCAGTGTCGGTTGGTCACAGCCAGTGTGCTCCCTGCCGCCGTTGGATAAGGAGCTGCAGCAGCAAGTCGTATACCCCTAGCTTACTTATTTGTTACATAGTTTAATTCTTAATTTCTTTGCGTGTTTTTGGGTACTTCCATTGTTTAATTCATAAATTTCGGGCGTATTATAGTATTTGAGAGTTGTAGCATCGCGCTTTAGTGTTTACTTCGTAGATTCTTCCTTAAATTGCGTGTGAGTTTCGTATAGGAGGTGTAATTTCGAGTTTTAGTTACTGTATTCAGGCAGATTCTAGCGCAGTCGTTAGGCATTTGTACAGGTTAGTTAATACATCCTTTGCGTGTTTCCCTTGGGTTATCTAGGCACGGACTCGTGTTACAGTAACTGTTGTTCAACATCGATTAGAATGGACAGGGACTGTGATTGCTGTGTTCGGATGAGGGCTGAGATGGCATCCCTTCGCTCACAGCTGCAAGCGTCGCTGACTTCGGTCGCGCAGCTTGAGGCTGTTGCCAATGGGCACCAATGTGGGGAGTCGGATTTGGGTATCACGGGGATGTCAACCTCGTCCCGTCTGTCCCCAGATCGGTCTGCCGCTGTGGTTGCCCCGGTTGCTGCCCGCAGTGGGGCTGAGCCCTCGCCTGTGGTTGATTGGGAGGTCGTTCCAAGGCGTGGCAGGCAGCGAAAGACGTCCCCGGAGGCTGATCAGAAAGCCTCCCCGGTGCGTCTGACAAACAGGTTTCAGGCACTGTCTCTGGCTGAGCCAGATGCAGCTGCCTGCCCTGTTTCAGAGGATGATTCTCAGCCTTCAAGGTCCGGGCAATCACAGAGGGTGGGCTTATTGGTAGTTGGGAGCTCCAATGTTAGGCGCGTAATGGGGCCCCTTAGGGGTATGGCGGCTAAGGAGGGGAAGAAATCCAGTGTGCACTCAGTCTGCATTACGGGTGGAGTCATTCCTGATGTGAAAAGGGTCCTTCCGGATGCCAAGAAGAGCACAGGGTGCAGCCAGCTGCAGGTGGTTGCACATGTCGGCACTAATGATGTGTGTCGCTTTGGATCTGAGGAAATTCTCTCTGGATTCCTGCGGCTATCTGATTTGGTGAAGGCTGCCGGTCTTGCTTACGAGATGAAGGCAGAGCTCACCATCTGCAGCATCGTTGACAGAACCGACTGCGGACCTTTGGTGCAGAGCCGGGTGGATCAGAGGCTCAGACGGTTTTGCGACCGTGTTGGCTGCAGATTCCTTGACTTGCGCCATAGGGTGGTGGGGTTTCGGGTTCCGCTGAATAGGTCAGGAGTTCACTACACTCAGCTGGCGGCTACACGGGTAGCGGAAGCTGTGTGGCGTGGACTGGGCGGTTTTTTAGGTTAGAAGGCCTCGGGAAAGTACGGGGTGGGCTACAATCTCAAAGGGTGAATGGCAAATACAGGACGTGCTTGGATCAAGGAACAGTCGGAATTGTAGTTGTAAATTGTTGCAGTTGTGCTGGGAAAGTCCCTGAACTTCAAGCGCTAATAGAAAGCACAGAAGCTGAAATCGTTATAGGTACAGAAAGCTGGCTAAAGTCTGAAATAAGTTCTGCAGAAATTTTTACGAAGTCTCAGACGGTGTTCAGGAAAGATTGATTAGGCAGAATTGGTGGTGGAGTGTTTGTGTCTGTCAGTAGTGGTTTATCTTGTAGTGAAGTCGAAGTAGATACTCCGTGCGAATTGGTATGGGTGGAGGTTATACTTAACAGCCGAGCTAAGTTAATAATTGGCTCCTTCTACCGACCCCCAGACTCCGATGATATAGTTGCTGATCAGTTCAGAGAAAATTTGAGTCTCGTAACAAATAAATACCCCACTCATACGGTTTTAGTTGGTGGGGACTTCAACCTTCCCTCGATATTTTGGCGAAATACTTGTTCAAAACCGGTGGTAGGCAGAAAACATCTTCCGAGATTGTCCTAAATGCTTTCTCAGAAAATTATTTCGAGCAGTTAGTCCGCGAACCCACGCGAATTGTAAATGGTTGTGAAAACACACTTGACCTCTTAGCCACAAACAATCCAGAGCGGATAGAGAGCGTCATGACTGATACAGGGATTAGTGATCACAAGGTCGTTGTAGCTAGGCTCAATACCGTTTCTACCAAATCCACCAGAAACAAACGCAAAATAATTTTATTTAAAAAAGCGGATAAAGTGTCACTAGAAGCCTTCCTAAGAGACAATCTCCATTCCTTCCGAACTGACTATGCAAATGTAGACGAGATGTGGCTCAAATTCAAAGATATAGTAGCAACAGCAATTGAGAGATTCATACCTCATAAATTGGTAAGAGATGGAACTGATCCCCCATGGTACACAAAACAGGTCCGAACTCTGTTGCAGAGGCAACGGAAAAAGCATGCGAAGTTCAGAAGAACGCGAAATCCCGAAGACTGGCTAAAATTTACAGACGCGCGAAATTTGGCACGGACTTCAATGCGAGATGCCTTTAATAGGTTCCACAACGAAACACTGTCTCGAAATTTGGTAGAAAATCCGAAGAAATTCTGGTCGTATGTAAAGTACACAAGCGGTAAGACGCAGTCAATACCTTCGCTGCGCAGTGCCGATGGTACTGTTACCGACGACTGTGTCGCTAAAGCGGAGTTATTGAACGCAGTTTTCCGAAATTCCTTCACCAGGGAAGATGCATGGAATATTCCAGAATTTGAAACACGAACAGCTGCTAGCATGAGTTTCTTAGAAGTAGATACCTTAGGGGTTGCGAAGCAACTCAAATCGCTTGATACGGGCAAGTCTTCAGGTCCAGATTGTATACCGATTAGGTTCCTTTCAGATTACGCTGATACAATAGCTCCCTACTTAGCACTCATATACAACCGCTCGCTCACCGATAGATCTGTACCTACAGACTGTAAAATTGTGCAGGTCTCGCCAGTGTTTAAGAAGGGTAGTAGGAGTAATCCATCTAACTACAGACCTATATCATCGACGTCGGTTTGCAGTAGGGTTTTGGAGCATATACTGTATTCAAACATTATGAATCACCTCGAAGGGAACGATCTATTGATACGTAATCAGCATGGTTTCACGAAGTAATTGTCGCTATCGACAGGGGATCTCAAGCTGATTCCGTATTTCTAGATTTCCGGAAAGCTTTTGACACCGTTCCTCAGAAGCAACTAATAATCAAGCTGCGGGCCTATGGGGTATCGTCTCAGTTGTGCGACTGGATTCGTGATTTCCTGTCAGGAAGGTCGCAGTTCGTAGTAATAGACGGCAAATCATCGAGTAAAACTGAAGTGATATCAGGTGTTCCCCAGGGAAGCGTCCTGGGGCCTCTGCTGTTCCTGATCTATATAAATGACCTGGGTGACAATCTGAGCAGTTCTCTTAGGTTGTTCGCAGATGATGCTGTAATTTACCGTCTAGTAAGATCATCCGAAGACCAGTATCAGTTGCAAAGCGATTTAGAAAAGATTGCTGTATGGTGTGGCAGGTGGCAGTTGACGCTAAATAACGAAAAGTGTGAGGTGATCCACATGAGTTCCAAAAGAAATCCGTTGGAATTCGATTACTCGATAAATAGTACAATTCTCAAGGCTGTCAATTCAACTAAGTACCTGGGTGTTAAAATTACGAACAACTTCAGTTGGAAAGACCACTTAGATAATATTGTGGGAAAGGCGAGCCAAAGGTTGCGTTTCATTGGCAGGACACTTAGAAGATGCAACAAGTCCACTAAAGAGACAGCTTACACTACACTGTTCGTCCTCTGTTAGAATATTGCTGCGCGGTGTGGGATCCTTACCAGGTGGGATTGACGGAGGACATCGAAAGGGTGCAAAAAAGGGCAGCTCGTTTTGTATTATCACGTAGTAGGGGAGATAGTGTGGCAGATATGATACGCGAATTGGGATGGAAGTCATTACAGCAAAGACGTTTTTCGTCGCGGCGAGATCTATTTACGAAATTTCAGTCACCAACTTTCTCTTCCGAATGCGAAAATATTTTGTTGAGCCCAACCTACATAGGTAGGAATGATCATCTAAATAAAATAAGAGAAATCAGAGCTCGAACAGAAAGGTTTAGGTGTTCGTTTTTCCCGCGCGCTGTTCGGTCGTGGAATGGTAGAGAGATAGTATGATTGTGGTTCGATGAACCCTCTGCCAAGCACTTAAGTGTGAATTGCAGAGTAGTCATGTAGATGTAGATTTGTACGACCTTGTTGCTACGATGACACACCTCGCCCAACGACTCTCCTTGCTTTTGTTCACTAACAGGTCTCCGTTGACGTTCTGCAAGCGCCTATGAATATCTGCGATGCTCTGGTTTTCCGCAAAAAAAAAACTCACTGACAACTCTCTACGTATAGGCCGCACCAGTCAGAACTTGAGGAAACAATAGGGGCTGAAGCGGGAATATTCCACGACGTCCCCCAACAAATTCCCCGTTTCTTCAATCGAAACTGACCGAGATAAAAAATGTAGACCTACATACATACTCCGCAAACCACGATTAGTGTTGTATTATAGATCAACATTAGATAACAATACAGCGGCTTTGTAGCAGAATTAATTAAATAGAAAAGTTTTTTAAAAATTATTTAGATCTGTTACAGAAAGACGACTGGAAATGAAAAGTGTTCGTGCAGTGATTGGGAATTCCGGATAGTTTCCGCCACAGTGCAAGGAACATTAATATTAATTTTCCATTGACCATTTGTCCACATAATCAGCAGTCAGTCGCAGGCTCTTACAAGGAAAACGATAGTCTGTATTTATAATTAGAAAAACAACACATTTTTATACAATCATACGGGAGCTGTCAAATTTTTAACACGCTTTTGAGCGCTAAAAGAACTAAGAAGGGGTGTCGTTAAAGGCGGAGCAGTAAAACAATTAGACAATGAAGGGCGAAGAATGAAGTTTTTTTCATGAACTATCCGGGCATACAGCTGTGAAGATTTGTGGGACAACGCGGAAAAATCTACGTCAGTTACGACACTGAGATATGAAAACCAGTCCTCCTGACAAGGGAACCTCCCCATCGCACCCCCCTCAGATTTAGTTATAAGTTGGCACAGGGATAGGCCTTGAAAACCTGAACACAGATCAATCGAGAAAACAGGAAGAAGTTGTGTGGAACTATGAAAAAAATAAGCAAAATATACAAACTGAGTAGTCCATGCGCAAGGTAGGCAACAACAAGGAGTGTGTTAGCTTACGAGCGCCGTCGTCCCGTGGTTAGCGTGAGCAGCTGTGAAACGATAGGTCCGTGGTTCAGATCTTCTGTCGGATGAAAATTTTAATTTTTTATTTTCAGATAATTATCAAAGTTCAGGCACTCACACATAATCAACTTCGCTTTCCAAAATTCCAGGACATGTTCAGATTTGCTTGGACATATACAGAATTTCACGAGCTACGCACGGAAACATTTGAAAACGTAAAAAAACATATGTTTTGACAGAGCACAGGGAAAACTGTGCGACTCTGAAACTGTTGCATTCATTTGATGCAGTTTGTGTGACAAACTCTTATGTTTTCATCACTTTTTTTGGAGTGATTATCACATCCACAAGAAAACCTAAATCGGGCAAGGTAGAATAATCTTTTTACCCATTCGCCAAGTGTGCAAGTTAGGTGGGTCGACAACATATTCCTGTCATGTGACGCACATACCGTCACCAGTGTCGTAAAGAATATATGAGACTTGTTTTCCTGTGGAGGAATCGGTTGACCTATGACCTTGCGATCAAATGTTTTCGGTTCCTATTGGAGAGGCACGTCCTTTCGTCTACTAATCGCACGGTTTTGCGGTGCGGTCGCAAAACACAGACACTACACTTATTACGGTGAACAGAGACGTCAATGAATGAACGGACAGATCGTAACTTTGCGAAAATAAAGAAAGTAAAAATTTCACTCGAGGGAGGACTCGATCCAAGGTTCTGTCGTTCCGCAGTTGCTCACTCTAACCATGAGACCACGGCACTCATCAGCTAATATTGTCCTTTATGTTGCATATCTTGCACATGGACTACTCAGTTTGTATATTTTGCTTATTTTTTCATAGTTCCACACAACTTCTTCCTGTTTTCTCGATTGATCTGTGTTCAGTTTTTCAAGGCCTATCTACTGTGTCAATTTATAACTAAATCTGAGGGGGGTGCGATGGGGAGGTTCCCTTGTGAGTACGTCCCCGATGTCTCAGCGAGCGAGGTGGCGCAGTGTAAACCACGGATTCGCATTCGGGGGACAGTGGTGGCCTGGCCGGACATCCAAATTTAGGTTTTCCGTAATTTCCATAAATCAGTTAAGGCTTTTCATTAGTTTGTTCTGTTGAAAGGGTACACATGAGTTAGTTGTTTTGGAACGGTACAGCCGATTTCCTTCCCCATCTTTCCCCAGTCCCAACCTGCGCTCCGTCGCTAATGACTTCATCGTCGACGAGACGTTATACTGCTCCTGATCTTCCTTCGTTCCTTCCTTCTTGAGTATTTCTTCAAAGTGCTACGTTGCTCTGCATTTTTTCCTACACCTCGTACATCTGCATGTATACTATGCAAGCCACTGTACAGTGCATGGCGGACGATACTTCCTACCAATATTAGCATTCTCTGTCCCATTCCACTTGCGTATTTAATGAGGAAAAAGACTTTCCGTATGCTTCTGCACGCTCCCTGATTTCTCTAATCATATTCTCGTGATATCTACCCAGCACGGTGCCACCAAATTAATCGTAGATTCTTCCTCGAATATAGTCTCTCTGAATTTGCCCAACAGGCTCATTAAAAGCCTTTCGAGTATACTGCTGCTGCATAACACGTTTAAAATATAGTCTCACACAAAAGAAGAAGAAGACGCGCCACGAAGGAATTATCCGAATAGAACAGAAATCGGAAGATGTGATGTCCATGTACAGACAAGCAAACGATTTATTCAAGAGAAACAACTGCACAAATTGAACAAGTCAATAACGCAGTGATTCTGCTTCGCATTGATTGACATAGTTGTTGCATGTTCTCCTGAGGGATATCGTGCCAAATTCTCTCAAACTGGTGCGTTAGATCATGAAAATCCCGAGATGTCTGGAGAACCCTGCCCATAATTTTCCAAACTGTCTCAGTTGGGGAGAGATCTGGCGACTTACTGGCCAATGTGGCATTTGGCAAACACGAAGAAGTGCAGCAGAAGAAACTCTCCCCATGCATGGGAGTGCATTATTTTGCTGGAATATAAGCCAAGACAACTTGCCAATAAAACGGGGTGTAGAGTATCGTCGATCTACCACTGTGCTGTAAGGTGCTGCAGATCACAATCAAGGGAGTCTTGCTATGAAAGAAATGGCACCGTAGACCATCACTTCCATTTGTCGGACTGTATGATGGGTTGACAGTCATGCTGGTGTCCCACCACCGTCCAGGCCTGTCCCGAAACGTCTTTGGCCAGGAATATCATTTACTGCAGCAAAATTGTTTGAACTGAGCCCCAATGACCAGCAAAGTAGGGCCTGGAGACGCCCGAGACAGCAGAGGGATATCAACTGTTGCCCTCCATACTATGGCATTGATAGCTAAGATGCCACAATGTACGTGCACACTCTCGTAAGTTGGCACTACGAGAGAAGACTAACTATGCCGACCACAGCACCCTCTGGCTGACGCTGTGGAGCTCAAGTAGTGCTGTCTTGATTTTGGCCATTTTCATCGAGAGCAGATGCATGGAAATATCGCTTCTACTACTGAGTGGTCTAGCTTGCTATTGAGACTTTGTATTAGTTACGCTCAGTTAAAGTTTGGACAGCAATGAGTATCTGTTAGTTTTGAGATTATACAGAACAGTCATCCTAACTTCACAGGATTAGACATGGACTATGGCTTCACACCTACGTGCTTATCCTAGCCAAAGTTATATATACATTTGATATTTGCTTGTGTTTTTGACTCTATTAAAAGTGTTAAAGTTACATGCAGTACCGAAGTGCTTCACCTCTCCTGCTCCTACTCGCTTCCTTCATTCTTGGCCTATATTACAGAAGCAGTTTACAGGAGTAGATCCACACACCGCCTATCCAGGCGCGACACAAAACATATGGCCGAACAGCCAGGAGTGATGGTCTTGGGTACCATTTCTTTTCACAGGACTCCTTTGGTTGTCATCAGACATCACAGCAGTAAGTCAATGATAGTCTACACCCTGATTTGTTGCCCTTCATGGCAAGCCATCCTGGTCTAACGTTTCAGAAAAATAATGCCTGCCCACACATAGCGAGAGTTTCTACTGCTTATTGTCGTTCTGTCAAACGCTACCTTGGTCATCAAGGTCGCTGGATCTGTCCCCAATTGAGAATATTTTGAGCATTATGGGCAGGGTCCTGCAATCAACTCATGATTTTGATGATCTACCATGCCAATTTGACAAAATTGTGCACGATATCCTTCAAGACCACATCCAACAACTACCAATCAATGCCAAGATGAATAACTGCTGGCGTAAGCATCAGACATGAACCAACACATTACTGACTTGTTCAATTTCTGAAGCTGTTTTTTGTGAGTGTTTCATCAATTTTTTCTGAAGTTGTAATCATTTGTCTGTACACATACATCATATCTACTGATTTTTGTTCCATTTGGATAATTACTTTGTGGTGTGTTGTTTTACTTTTGTCTTAGAGTGTACTAAAATGTACTGCCATTTTGGCCGAGTTGCAACAACCTTTTTCACGGCAGAGACTGAGTTTACACTGACTGGGAGAACTACTTCATCTTTCCTCCAAGGATTCTCATTTAGTTTACCAAACATTTCTGTTCCATTTTCAAAGTGCTATAATATACTGTATTTTGTACAAATCCAGTAACCATCAGCAAACTGTCCTTTTTGCACCATAATATGATATGGCAAAGAACTTACAGACAGTTAGAGTTGAGAAGAAATGAACTATTTGTGCAAACCACAAAACTGTAGGCCTATTAAATCATGAATATTCTGAAATATTTCAACCAAAGTGCACATTGTGTAATATTTATCAAAATGTTTTGACCCAGCACTCAATGGTCTAGCAGATTCATGAAGGCCTCCTGCCAGAAAAATTGCCAGTTGTCATAAGTACACTGAGGAGTGAGTTGCTGAACTATCACACAGGATGAGCGCTGAACATCACTGTATTGTTTCAACACCTATCCAAGTCCTTCACTAAAACTAGAAGTATTGCTCTTGTCTGTGTTTCAGATTTTCTGTGGCATCATGCAAAGTCTGTTCTTGGTGATGTGTGGTGCACAAGACAAATTACACAAAATACTGCTATAGAGATTTAATTGGAAACATTTACTGGTGGAACCTGGTCAGTTTTCTGCACTGTTACACAAGTAAAATCTATCTAAATAAGGGTCATCAGCCTTGCTGTGATCTATGAAACAGGGTTAAACTTCTCACAGCTAAGAAGCCAATCATTAAGAGTCCTGTAGCTATATAACTACTTTCAGAAAGATTCCAAAATCTGACCATTGTACTGGAATACGTACAAATGTTAACAGTTCATATCCTGCTTCCATCTGTCTTTGAGAGTCTGCCAATAATTTTCACAATAGCAAAACAGGAACACTTTCAAAGTCAACATCAGTAAGAAAAGAATCACACAAAAACCTCACACTCAAATTCCCACTGAAAGGAATATAATTTTTTGGCTTCAATGAAAACCACCAGTTCTGTCTCATTCACTAACCATCACCATCTACCTAGCTACTTGGCTCTGTACGTCTTGCAGAAGCCTTTTAATGGAGTTCTTACACTTGCTTTGCAATACATTAATTGTTTTGGTTGCTGGGCATAAATATCAGATTCAGCTGAACTGTGATTTATACTGTAAAAATACAAGACACAAACAGTTTTGATGCAGATTTCACCTCCTTTTCTAGATTTCAGAGTGGAGTTATATATTCTGGTGGGAAGATTTTCAACAAGCTCCTTTCTTAACATATAGCTAAAAATTGGTAATTCCTATCGTCGCGACAAAAAATTGAGAACACACCATAGCAGCCACTATTTCTACTCTACATATCTAGATTCAGGGATTCTAAAGCTCTGTTAGCTGCATAGCAAGTAGCAGTGTTCATTATAAAGCTATATGACAAGTAGCAATGTACTGTAAATAGGTGTCACTATTTACAAAATAAGATTTTTTTTTTAAAAATACCACTATAATCTCGTAAATATTTAGCCACTAATAACAGGTAACCAGCAGCTTGTAGTAAAAACTGAATAGATGGGAGCTTTTTTCAAAGTAGTGCCTTTCTTTCTAATGTGATTGAGTAAATTTAAATTTCATTCATATGAGTAGCACTAATTGCAATAGTAATTTGTGAGTTTTTATGAAAAAATGGAAAATCCAGGATGGAATGTAACAATACCAGAGAAGGAAAGTTACTATTCACCATATAGTGGAGATTCTGAGTCGTGATAGGCACAATAAATAGATTCACACAATCATAGCTTTCGGCTATTAATGCCTTTGTCAGCAGTAGACACACATACACATACGCACACACACACTCACGCAAAGGCAACTTGCACACACGTCTGCGGTCTCAGAGATCTGAAACTACAGCGACTCAATATCTCTGCTATATGGTGAGCAGCAACTTTCCTTCTCTGAGTTTTTATGAGTTATTTGTCTTTTGCTGATGTATACTTTGACTCATTCTACATCCTTGAAAGTTGCAGGGAACATGATGAATGATTAAATAAATGAATGAGTGATATAGTTTTTGAACAGTCTCTTGTTCTCCACTTCATCATTTTTATTTTCTTCAATTAACAACACAGAGCATCTACTGTTTAAGTTACTGATGTTGTTTGAGAGAATAACACTGAGCCATTTGCCAGTAAACTTGCCCTGCAGTATACCAAGAATATGAAGAGATATCATCATCACCAATGCCCTAAAATAATAAAATATCGTGTATTAATATAGTGCACTCATGAATTGATGCTGCTTTTTCTTGTTTACTCTATGTGATTATATAACGTAAAATCTGATATGACTGCTGTCCTATTTCAAGGATGAATCAAGGAAAGTGTCTCGTTTCTAATGGCAACAGTTATAGGCTTAACATATTAAATGAAGTTTTAAATTGTATAAAAATAAATAGAAGGAAAAATAACTTGTTTACAAAAAACTGTTGATTTCGGCAAAGTTCTAAAATTAGGCAGAATTTTATTCGATATGACATCATCAGCCAAAAATGTGATTCACAGGTCATGATTACGTGAAGCTGTGCATGCTAACAGTATGAACGCTATTAGATGAGTGTAAGTGGTGATACTTACATTCTACATCATCTTCCAACAAACTGTGTTGTGACTTTTGGGTCTCTATTATAAACATTTCTGTCACCATAAACAGATATCTGTGTGTTACAGTGATGTGCAAAATGCCATCAGCATTACTCTGCTTTAATTTTATTACAGTAATAAGAACTTTAGATTCAACATCTCTTGCCTTCACAGTGTATTTCAGTCAGCACACAACTGAAGAGCAATTAGTGACTATCCAGAATGAAATTTTCACTCTACAGCAGAGTGTGTGCTGATATGCAACTTCCTGACAGATTAAAACTGTGTGCTAGACTGAGCCTTGAACTCAGGACCTTTGCCTTTCGCAGGCAAGTACTCTACCAACTGTGCTACCCAAGTATGACTTAGAACCCATCCTCACAACTTTACTTCCACTAGTACCTCGTCTCCTCCCTTCCAAACTTCACAGAAGCTCTCCTGTGAAACTCACAGAGCTAGCACTCCTGGAAAAAAGGATATTGTGGAGACATGGCTTAGCCGCAGCCTGGGGGATGTTTCCAGAATGAAATTTTCACCCTGCAGCGAAGTGTGTACTGAAACTTCCTGACAGATTAAAAATGTGTGCCAGACTGAGACTTGAACTTGGGACCTTTGCCTTTCATGGGCAATTGCTCTTGCAACTGAACTACCCAAGCATGACTCACAACCTGTCCTCACAATTTTACTTCTGCCAGTACCTCATCTCCTACCTTCCAAACTTCACAGAAGCTCTCCTGCGAAACTCGAGTCTCGGTCCGGCATACAGTTGTAATCTGTCAGGAAGTTTCAATTAGTAACTATGTTTTGGACTACAGTTTAGTTATAAATAGGTATAAATTTCTGTATGACTGGATTCAGAAATAATCACTGCTTCTCGTCTTGAAACTTAATGTCCCACCCAATCTTTCTTGTTATAGTACATGAAGATCTGAGTTCTGACACTGTGCAATAAGTCAACAGAGGCACAGGGGTCATGATAGTCATACCATCATTACACACACAGATTATGCACTCTGATGAATTAACAACCTCACTATGTTTGTCATATTAGCTTTTCACTGTCCTTCATGACAAAAGTGCAGTCTATGCACGACCCATTATTTTAATAGTATGCCAAATAAAGTTTGTCATTCACATTTTTGTATCAGTTCCAATACAACATGTCAATATTGTTATTTGTTGAAAAGGTACAGCTTCCCTATGAATAATGGATGGAATTACATGTGGTTACATTGTTGCTTATTAAGAAAGAAAATTCTGTCACACTTTAGAAAACCCAACAGAAGAATGCCTCAGGTTAAGATAGGCATCCATGTAATTATACAAAATTAAAAAACTGAATTCTAAACAACAATTTTGTGTTAAGAAAAAAATGAATTTATTTCCAAATAATTTTCAGTTTTTTGGTCAAGAGTGTTAGACTTGATATTCCACATAGTTGGTTTTTCCTACGCAAAATATAGGAAGTTTGGATAAATGAAACTACCAGACACAGAATCTAATTGTTCTGGAAGTGGTGATTACTTATTGAAAGAAAAAAATACGGGAATATTCCATGTAGGCTTTCACGGCCGGCGTCTTCATCAATAAACACTTCCGGGCTAAGTTGCCGTGGTCGATCTGTAAAACTTCTTCTCCCTAACGTTTCGTTCTCAACTACGGAGAACATCTTCGGAGGTGAGTCAACAACCTCCGAAGATGTTCTCCGTAGTTGAGAACGAAACGTTAGGGAGAAGAAGTTTTACAGATCGACCACGGCAACTTAGCCCGGAAGTGTTTATTGATGAATATGGGAATAGTTTAACAAAACACAATATATGCAGTGACAGGAAGAAATCACTCATATCCTAGTATCAGGAAAGACACAAGAGGCACATATGATGAGCTGTATGATTATAAAAGTGATTCCTTGGTGGCAGTTAATATGCATGTTGCACCCAACAGCAGTAAGAATAGTAGATTCAACTTATGTTGCCTTTTTGTTTCTCTAAGCCATCTGCAGTAGTTCAAGTTTTCATGATTAATGAAGTTCCCTTCCCCATTGATATGTATTGTTAGTTGCCATTTTTAGTGTTCATGTAACCATTATCATATATGCTGTTGCTTGACGGCTCAAAGGGCAAATGTCATTCAGCCCATGTAAAGTTATAAGCTTGTAAGGGATGGTTAGCAGCCATGTGGAGGATTCAATTCCATCTTGATATTAAAAGTTTTCTATCACTTAAAATGATATTCATTTCTGTAAATACTGGTACTTCCCGTAGCACAGTTTTGATTCCATATTAATCTTTAGGTCACAGTATGGATGAAAACAAAGAAACCACACCTGGTAATGTGCTGTGATGCTCTGTCCCATTTCTGAAGTCATGTTTGTTTAAATATATTATCTTGAAGAACAGCAATCTGAATATCTGTATCACACCACACTTGTTTAGAGTTTTGTCCCATTTGAATGTCTGATGTACAAATGCAGAAATCATCCTAGTATTTGCTGGTATTAATTTAAAAAACAGCGAATCAAAAACACATGTAATGGCCAGAGAGCCATACCATCCTAGATAAGAGTCACATCCTTGTAAGTAAATCGGATCATATAGCTGCAGAACTAGAAATGAGGGATTATAGCACAAATAAAAGTTTTATTATGCAGTAGCTTAATAAAATTACATAAACTGTTATTAACAACATTGAATACAAAATGGAAATGTATATTTAATTTCTCAACATCTACTAAAAACTGGTAACAAATTCACATTCCTTTCTTTTCCTTTCAGCTGTCAATTTTAATTGGAGTTCTTGATTCACTCATAACAACACCATTATTTTCTTCTGCTCTGTGGAAGTCCCTGCAAAGCAAAACAAACGTACACTGAGAGGTCAATACTGCTTGTACAAATTACCATCTAAAGTTATTTTACTACAATCATAAAAATGCTCAGAACACCCATGGTCTCCAACTTAACAATATATTAAAATATTCCTACAATATCTATAACTAGAGAAATAAATTATATGATCTCTGTGATATTAAAATTATGTTTATTCTTTAACATTGATTGTTTTTTCATGAACTGTATTTTTAACAGCAGTTTTGAGATGCTGAGTAAGGCTTCTGTAAAAAACGCTGCCAGTCAAACTTGGTCAGCAACATAGGGCACCTTATTCTTAATCTTCATTTAGAAAACTATGATACATTCCACAGATTTTTTTCCAAACTGTAATTATACCATGTTCTGTGAAACTGAGCTTGCAACTGGGCAAAAACTGCTAACAACTAATGTCAGAAATTGGAAAGTTAATGATTGTGGACCTTTTAGTTGGCCTGCACACTTAATTCATTAAACTGTTCTAAGTTTAACTGTTCTAAGTCTTAATTGGAATAACCAGATGGAGATATGGCTGTCATTCTTGCTGAATATGAGTTACATGTTTTAACCACTACTCCAACTAGTTGTTGTAGAGAGAGAAGACAACTATCCTAGTAATAGCACAATTACATTGCATGTTTTATGCTTTATAGATAAGAACAGTACATAATACATGGCTCAAGAAAGTAAGTAAAGTGTGTTCAGCTATAACGTCAGTAATCAGAACATCAACAGTAGTTGATGGGCTACATCTTGGTATTACATTGATCTGAATACAGATAAACTTGTTATTTTCAATGTAACTTCCTAATGTTGCCTCTCCTTTTCTTTAGGATGGTCTTTTATCAACTATTAGAAACCTTAAGTTTTGGATTGTCCACAACATTTAACTCACCGACCAAATCTCTCTCCCTCCTCTATGGTGTCCGGCAGTTTCCTTCCCATTGTTTCTGGGAGAACTAGAGCCATCAAACCTCCCATCAGTGCCAAAGAACCAAATATTAACAATGGAAAAGGTTGCCAGTACTCAGCCTGTCACAGAAACAATTTATATTATTTCAAAAAACATATGAAAATGTGTTCAGATGTAAATAATTCTTTATTTTACAAACATTTTAAACAGATTTGCTTAATTATACAACAGCTGAATTACATACTAGAAGATTGATGTACGGTGCTGATATGCCTCCTACTCGGGCACATGTTGAACTAGCCCCAAGTGCAACATTGCGTATTACAGTTGGAAACTGCTCAGTAGAAAAGACATAGACTGTGCCATAAGATGCTGTAATGGCCAATTTTCCAGTCATAGCCAGCAGGATCATCAACCAAGACATTCCTGTGAGAGAGAGTTTTTAAGTACCTTTTTTATTCAAGCAAATGGACATATCTTAGTTATACTATTAGGCATCCCTTGAAGAATATTTATCACACACATGCACACACAACAAAAAATTATTTTGTTCACATCACTCTTTGTTCACATGAATATATTTGTTAACACTAATAATTAGTACTGCACCTTGGGGTATGCTAGCTTATGAGTTTCAGTTCCAAACAAAATCTTATATTGTCCCTTAAACCTTCTTAAATGCAAATAAAAACCAAACAAGACTAGCCTGGCCAAATACAAAGCACACAAGAAGGAAGAAAATTAGAAACAATGCATTTTCTTCCCAAGATTAATAAAATTATGGAAACAATATTTATTTTGTTTTACTCACATAAATAATAAGAGTCAAAAGAGGTGGCATGCCAGTGGTTGTAAAAAAAGAAAACAAGAATAGAATCTCAGTGAAGATCTGAATGGTCATGAAATTTAAAAATTTTTGCTTCTATTTGTACATTTTCTCAGGGGCTCACTTTTCTTGGAAGTTTACGCTTCTTGGTTTACTGTGCTACATGTCAGACTATTCACACATTTCAAATAGTTTGCCAATAGTTGCATTTGTTGCAATGTGTCCTATTCTGCTATTAGTTATTGTTATTATTATTATTATTGAACTACTTCTCAACCAATCCCCCCCCCCCCCCCCAAAAAAAAAGAACAACAAAAGTGCTGGCAGCAGTCTTACATGCACTATCAGCTGCTTATTGCTCATTTCAGATGTTTCGTAACCTATCTGTTATTCCAATCAGCTGCTTTAAGAAATCCATATCCTTCATTGTTTTTCTGTTTTCTGTTCAATGGGGAATTTTTCATTCTCTCTCTTGTTGCTGTTTATTTACTCCTTTCAAATGTTATAATATAGTCTTGATACCTCTCTTTATTTACACAATGCACTAATGCTACTTGGGCCAACATCAAAATATCAAAATTACAAACTACATTCAGATTATGCTGGGCCATATTGAGAGTTAGGCAGGAAGGAAACAGGAACAGCTTATAGAAAAGGGCTTGATAATTGCTTTTACTTTTAATGATGATCAAATTAAAAGTGCTGGATGTCTTTATTGTTAATATATTGAAACATTAGCGTTGTAAGTTTGGAATCTCAGAGTACAAATTTATTTATTTACATATTTTTCTTTTTATACCACAGTCGCAATGGATAACAGTATTACTGTGGACTGTGAGTTGAAATGGAAACAGCATATTAATTCCATATGCAAGTAACTCAACTGTGCCACATTCATAACAAAGCAATTATTGCACCATACAGACAATTAGCTTTTGTGGACAATATACCACGGACTCTATGAGCCATGCAACCATACCTACAGTATGGAAATCATTGTGGCACAACTCAAAATTCAGGAAACAAAAAGTGTGTTCATGTTACAGAAAAGCTAATAGAATCATTTTAAGAAGAAGGTATTCTGAAACATGCAGGTACTGCTTCAGAAATTCAGGCATCTCAATTTTTACAACTCCGTACACATATAAAACAATAATATACATCACATATGACGGCTCACAGCAGATTACATTTGTTAGTGTACACACTTGCAACACATGAAGGAAGAATGAGATAAAAAGCATACCCCACTGACTGAAAGTCCTTGAAAAATGACCTCAGGACTCTGTTACCATAAAAAGTCTGCCTAAAACATGCATGACAGAATACATGACACTTACTTTACAAAGAAACTATAACACTATATGGTGAAAAAATAATTTGAGAGTATTAAAGACAGCCCATTAACTTAATATTGCATTTATTGATATTTATAATGAATAATGCTTAATAGTGTAACCAAAATGATTACTCCATAGAAAATAAGTGGCAATGAATGTTTTCTGTTTTTACTGTGTACATTCACTATGCACAGTGTAATCCTACAGGATCAAATAAAATTCAATTCAATATCAGAAACTACAAATTGTATCTAGGAATTAAAACTGGAGTGATCCATACTATGCCGTTTAATATTGTGAATTAAAACTGAAGTGTGTCAATGTATACCTTTTAAAATAATAAGACAATATTTCTGGGCAGTAATTACTTACAGGAGAAATATCAGTAATGTCAGCAGACACACACAAAAGAACATGCGCATCAAGTGGCTCCCTCTCATCTTCTGATCTGAATGACCTTCCTTTCATTTCTTACCCTCTGTGATCTATCCCTCTCTCTCCTCCCTACAGAAAGAACTATTACTTCGAAAAGCTACACTTTCGTATGTGTCTATTGGCAGTAAAGACATTTCCCCCTGAAGATAAGTACTGGTCAATAATTTTGTCTCATAGTTTTACAGTTTTCACTAGAGAATTTTCCTTTTGATGAAACTGTATCTGTTTTTCCTTTGAAGTCAAAACAGAAATCAATACTGCAGACACAGATGAAAGTTGGGAATAAGTGAGAGTAAGAAATTGTAGTTGAGAAAGAAGGCTCACATGAAACATGCAATAAAAAACAACAAAAGGGAACATGATCTAAACAAAAGTGCATTGTGGGGAATTTTATAATAATGACTGATTGTAACAAATTTCCCACACATTTTGGTGATAGTAGTAATGTAAACAGTAATACTCTTTATTTGCCCATAGTAATTTGGACATTTTCATTTTTTGTACATTTATAGAATCATACTACAAATGTAATGGACATGTGCAAAAATAGCTCACAAATACAACAATATTGCTAACGCATTTTCCTAATTTCCATGTGGATCATTACGTAGTACCATTCTGCTTACTGAATGACATGTTGGTAGTTATCACATCCAACAAGTCAGGTGTGTAATTGTGTACAATTTGTGGCTGAGATGAATGTGTACACAGTGGGGTATCTTGTTTTTAGTGAGACAGAAGGGAGAGAGTGAGACTAACGTATAGGCTTCTTCTGAGTTGAGTACAATGACACATGTCTGCAGTAGCAAACCCAATTACAGAGGAAGTTAACAACATTATTAGATGTGTTCTGCACAGTCACCGTGACTGCCAGTAATAGTTTATGTTCCTTCCACTGCATCAGTTACAAGACATGGGAAAACACTGCTGGATCAGTTGCAGAATGAATACATTACATTTCTGTTCTGATAATGGAAATTCCAAGATAGAAGCTGTAAACAAAAAAGGGGAAAGGCAGCCACTCAACTGCAGCTGATAGATGTGTGGCACATAGATATGGAAAACAACATACCGTATAAGGTGTCATTAGTTTTGTAGTGAGCTAATGCACTTTTTCCTTCAAGTAAGAACAATTTATCTGAATTAAAATATATATATATATTATTCACAAGCCCTTATGCAACCCAAAACTGCATACTTCTTTCAAGTGTGGCATCAGTAATGAGTTTCATTGAGTGAGATAAACTAGCAGACCCAAAGATGCATGTCTGTCCTGAAATACATCTACTATGGATTAATTCACTCACATCTGCAACATAGGATTGAGACAAATGGTGGGCACTTGAAATTTATATGCCTAGGGACTTCAGACTCCAAAGATTAGATTAGATCAGGTTAGAAGTACTTTTCATTCCAGTTGATCCATAATGAGGATATCTTCCAGGATGTAGAAAATAAATGCTAATTAAGTAACTATCAAACATGTATGGACTATTTAACTAATTGTAGTTTAATTACCTAAATGTGTACTCTGTGTGTGTCCTTAAGATAATTATGTTCATGAAAGACAAGGTAGAAAATAGCACAGTGAATAGAGACACCTATAACATGTTTTTGGGTGGAGTCCGCCTTTAGCAAAACACGATTTTGTTTTTTGTCCCAGACATGTTTCACTGCAGTTGCAGCATCATCAGTGTTTTTTTTTAATTATTATTTTGGCTTCTTACAACATGGTGTAGTTTTCCTGCTGTATTACATTTTTACAGTGGTTATTACAGCTGGTAAACAGTGACAGCGGCAGTGACAACTCAATACACAGAACTTGACAATGAAGAAGATGATGAAAAAAGAAACATTGCAGGTGACAAACTGTAAAGAAAAACAGACACTGTAAAATGTAATACAGCAGGAAAACCACACCATGTGGTAAGAAGCCACAATAATAAAAAAAGCCCACTGATGATGCTGCAACTGCAGTGAAACATGTCTGGAACAAAAAACAAAATCATGTTTTGCTAAAGGCAAACCCCACCCAAAAACATATGTTATTGTTGAAGCAAACACAGACAAAAGACCTTCAACCTCAAGATGAAGCGACATCTATCACAAATCAAAGATGATTACCATATGATTACCATAAAACGGATATGGATCACAGCCTACTTGCTGCTGGAAGACATTTCTTTAATACACTCCAAAATACCATTCAGTAGTTCCATGGAAATCTTAAAGTTACTAATTGAAAGATATTTATACTCAGTTAAAGACCTCTGAAATCCATTATTTTGGGGTCTTTCTGTCTTTTTTTCCTCCTCCTCCTCCTCCTCCTTCTCTCTCTCACTATCTCTCTCTCTCTCTCTCTCTCTCAACTCCCTCCCTCTCTCTCTCTCTCTCAACTCCCTCCCTCCCTCCCTCTCTCTCTCTCTCTCTCTCTCTCTCTCTCTCTCTCTCTGTGTGTGTGTGTGTGTGTGTGTGTGTGTGTGTTTGTGTGAGAGTGTGTGTGTATGTATGCATTTCAAGAATATTATTGATAGTAAATATTTATTTAGAGATATTTGAGCTATCTTCTGTATGTGCTTTTATTGTATATGTCCTTTATATTTGTGGTGTGATTTTACTGATGCACAAAAAAGGAAACTGTCCAAAATTGCAAACTTACTATGGGAAAATAAAGATTATTACTATATTTTTACTATTACCAACAAAGTGTATGGAAAATCTGTTCAAACACCATATAAAAGCCAAAATGATTTTTAATAGTCTTATACTGAAGACCCTGAAGGCAAATTGGTGTTCTTGAAAGAAATAAAGAAATGACAAGGATCCTGTAATTACTGAGGAGCTTGAAAACAAAAATTCCACATCTTTCATAATTCTTCCTTCTATAACACAAAAATTAAATGTGAAAGGAAGACAAATTTGGAAAAAGAGCAGGTTGGGAGAGAGGAATGGGAAGCACAGAAATGATAATTTTAAGTTTAAGGATGTCATGGGTATAGAAGCTACACCATTCGCAGTGGCCTCAAGAAGCTATAGTATTGATCAAGAAAATGGTAGCAGCTTTCCATTTCACTGACTAATTTTTCTATATTTTTACATCTTCAGAACATGGAAGTGTTAAAATTTACATGCAAACATTAAATGTAAACTGTTTTCTCAAGTAACTATAAAGTTCTGTCTTCAAATATAACTTTTAGCATTTAAATTGTGTTATTATTTGCAATTTACAGCTCAGATTTTAAACTGAACTTTAAATAACTGGAAATTTGAAATTTATAAACTGAATTTTCCACATTCTCTCTCTCTTTCTCAGAACTGATGTCATGTATTCAATGTATTAAAAAAGTATATAACTGATTAAAATGGACCAATAAAAGATTATGACAATGATGAAAGCATTTAGTTAGTCATGTAACAACCAACATCCTATTTAAATTGGATGAAAGCATTATACTTATTTTTTGAAGCACAGAAATAAAGCAAGAAAATAGGTGGCAGTAGAACAAAAAGGATCTACAATGTATTTCATAATCAAAATGAAATGGACATGTACTTGTAGCCTGCACAAAGCCATATTTACAGAATAATTTGGGATGTGAATATAAAATGACTCACTCCACATCATCACAATGTATTACACAAATGATCCATAGAATTTGAAACTAACTAACTAATTTCGTAACCAAGTTACCTGTAAAAATCATGAATTAAAAAACACCCTATTTTTAATTATTTCATTTTTTTAATTTATAATTTATGTAACTTACTTGATGGAACTGCAATTGTGAGCAACAGAGCAAGACCTCCGGTAAGCATGCAGCCACACAGTATGGTTTTGCGGCCCCATCTGTTCAATGTCAAAAGCAAAAAGGTATATGCAGGAACTTCAACAGCTCCTGATATGAAAAAATTGAGATAGTCATTGCCTCCCAAGTTAGATGTGTTCCAGGACAGGCCATAGTAAGTGCCACTGTTAACAAACCTTCAAAAGGACATCCTATGTTTAAATCCACTAACTTAAATGTTACATAAAGAGAATTAGCAACAATAACAGTGTGTCTGTACATAAGAATTGTCAGTTTATTCACTAGATTTATGTGTCTAGGTTGTATTTTAAAATATTGTTACCAGTTGAAAAAAATATTCAGAGTCTTTCTTCGCAAGTTGGGATACAAAAATAAATCAAAAATGGAAGGCTTCCTTTCAGGCTGGCTTCCATCATAATGGTCGTTTGCGCAAGACAAGGCATTAGAGTCAAGCAAATCCTTCAAGAGTTCTTCTGGGATCTTAACTTTGTTTTCTTCAGCTGCTTTCATTAGTAATTGCTCAGCCTCAGCACAACGACCTTTCACAAGTAACCACCGCACTGACTCTGGGATGAACCTAAAATGTCCCACAAGTTTTAAAACTTGTTGCAGATTATAGTAAAACTGTAAAGTCACTATCAAATGGCCAAGTTTAAAGAATGCCACAGCATTTATTTAAAAATAAAAAATGATAAACATATGTTATAAGCAGCCAAAAAAACATTCATATAGCTTCTAGCAGATCGTAAAGCATTCATACTAACTCATATTATATACAATAAATTATTTTGCACAAATCTATGACCCTCTTGTAGAGAGCTTGCTCTGGACTTGGAGGAATTACATAGTATCTGCTCTCGAAAACACATGATTTTTATCATTACATAGAACTTTTGAGAAATTCCAGTACCTCAAAGTTCTCCAAAGAACTGATAGTATGTATATAGCACAAATCAGTATTTCACTAATGTGTGTATTGCCACCATTTCCATTCAGTGATCTCTTTTGAGTTCAGCTCACAAGTTTGACACACTATAGCTCACTATTATGCAAAGTTTGAAACTTTTCCTGTGTAAGATTGTTTCATTAGCCCAGTCAATGGAGATCAAAATAAGTCAGATAGGAGAAAAATCCATGTAGTTACAAATTTTTGTACATTGATAGGAGGAAGGACCATGAACAAAATACTAAAAATTCTGACCACTGGGATGGACGGAGGGGGCGGGGGTGTAATAAAGGACATATTTTTATGTTTTTCTCAAATAACTCAAAAGCTGTAACAAGTTTTTCCAAGATTTTAGAGTGTCACCAATGAGTGTCACATATGCCTTCAACCAGACAATCATCAGAGATGTGTTTGGAGTCAGCCTGGTCAGGCTGAATGCCTTAGACACACTGTACAGCAAGTGCAGCAAAGTGGAGGTTCCCTGCTGTTTTGGGGTGGCATTATGTGGGGCCGAAGCCATCAACCACTCTGAGGGATCTACGCCTGGGACAATATGGACCAACAGTGCCTTGATGAACTTATGGACAGTATGCCGCGATGAATAAAGGCATGCTTCAATGCATGAGGACGTGCTACTGGGTAGCAGAGGTACTGGAGTATGCCATAATCTGGACCACCACCTCTGAAGATCTCGCTGTATGGTGTTACAACATACAATGTGTGGTTTACATGGGCAATAGAAAGGCCGGAAATGATGTTTATGTTGATGCAGGATTGACAGAGTACATTGAAAAAGTTCAGAGAAGGACAGCATGTTTTGTATTATCGCAAAATATGGGAAAGAGTGTCACTGAAATGATACAGGATTTGGGCTGAGCATCATTAAAACAAAGGTGTTTTTCATTGCTATGGAATCTTCTCATGAAATCCCGGTCACCAACCTTCTCCTCCTAATGCAAAAATTTTTTTGGCACCGACCTGCATAGGGAGAAATGATCACCATGATAAAATAAGGGAAATCAGAGCTCGTATGGAAAGATATAGGTGTTCGTTGTTTCTGCGTGCTATACGAGATTGGAATTACAGAGAATTGTGAAGGTGGTTCGATGGACCCTCTGCCATGCACTTAAATGTGATTTGCAGAGTATTCTTGTAGATGTAGATGTAGATGTACTCCAGTTTTCTGTACAGGTTCCGGAACCCTCGGAACCAAGGTGATGCATAACATTTTTTAATGTGTGCATATACAGTCTAGGTAATGTCATTATGCTAAAACTTTTTAAATGGTTTCTGCAGGACTCCCTGTGTGGTACTTCTACTAAATATATAATTGTCTTCTTCTGCCATCAGAAAATACATTTAGCTCCTGGGGATTTGCTTCAGAGCAATATCCCATACAGCAGACGAGAATGGAAGAAAGCAAAATATGACCAGAGCAACAACTGTTTGCTCATACTGTTTCTTAATTTATACAATAAAGAAGTATACAAGCCAGTTTGTGGCACAGATGATTTGCACATTCTTCACAAGAGAGTTTTTTGTCTATGAATACTCCAAGTAGTTTTACTGTTTCATTTTCATTTTGGATACCTTCAGATTAAAAATTATTTCTTTTGTTTGTATTTGGTACGTACACAGCTGATTGGCATCAGACCAGTAATTAGTCATTTGCATCATTTTCCTGTTGTTAGCTAGTACACTTTGTAAATTCTCCCCATGGTTATTAATGTCTTGTCACCAGCATACAGTATATTCTTACATTCTATATAATTTGAAAATTCATTATTGCAGAAAATAAACAGGAAAGGCCTAAGAATAGAGTCTTATTATAGTCCTCTTTTTTTATTGGGAGTATTGCTGATCTCTGCTTATTTGGATACACAAGCTGTAACCTATTGCTTGAATATGATTTGAATAAACTGAGTGAATTACCTTCTATGCCATAAGATTCCAACTTGTTGAGGATTATGTCATACGACACTAAGTCAAATGCTTTGCTTAAAGCAATAAGCATTCCAGACATGGATAGCCTTGTCTCATACCTTCATAAACATTATTCACCAAAGCTTCAACTGCTTTTAAAGTGATGGATGAGACCTGAATCTGAACTGCTGCTCATTTAAAAGTTTGTTCCTTTGCCGTATATCTGTTTATGCATGCAACGTTCTATTATCTTGGATATGACTGGTACTACTGAAATAGATCTGTAGTTGTCTGGGAGGTTTCTATCACCTTTTTTGTGCACAAGTAATGTAACTGTGAGCTTAAGACATTATGGGAAAACTCCTTCATCTATTGCTTTGTTAGATAGTGAAAGAAGTGGAATTTTTATTTTCTTTGCTATACACTTTATTAAGTAATCACTGAGTCCAAAATAGTCTTTCGGAATTGCTTGGTTTGCGTATCAATTTATGAATGCTGTTTAAAGTGATTTTTTTTTTTTTTTTTTTTTTTTTTTTTTTTACAAGAGTTAGCAGGGCTTCTGCACATAATTTACAGTTGCTGAGTGGAGTGGTAGTGCTGGCAATATTTACAAAATATTCATTGAATGTACCACAGTCAATAGCCATACCATTTTCTTTATTGATATCATTAACTTTCCCTTTGATGACATTCCAGGCTGTTTTACATTTACTTTTGTAATTTAAAGTGCACTCATCATTTGCACTGCAATAGCATTTTTTATTTTGGTTGTGTAGAGTTTTCTCATATTTGTGTTATTTTACTTGTCCCAGTCACTTTTATGAGACTCACCTTTTACAATTAATAGTAGTATCCTGAGTTTGTCAAGTTGTGGAATGATTATGTAATAATGGTTAAATTCAAATTGATATATTTGTCACTTGTAATTTATGATTGTTATCTATAATTAATTTTGTTATGCTCTCTCTCTCTCTCTCTCTCTCTCTCTCTCTCTCTCTCTCTGTGTGTGTGTGTGTGTGTGTATTTCTGCTCCTTTCACAATTTTGACTTGTCCTATATTCAGTGTACTGTTTAAGTATGTAATGAATCAAATGGACCAATAAATGAATGAATGAATACCACTTGTCGATATGATTCTGCTTAAGTTTGATGCCAGTGCAATGTCTTTTGATTACAGCACGGCATGTCTTTTCCACTACGGATTTAACCTCTGGAAGGAACATTGGAAAAACATTTGTCAATCCTTTTTTAATATCACCTACAATTATAATCTTATGCTGTTTGTATTTGGACAACTGCACTATTAAAGTATTCATTTTTTCTATAAATACTATTTCATCAGAGCCTGGAGTTCAATAAACTGAGACAATTACAATGTATAGTATCCCTGTCCCCACCATGAACCATGGACCTTGCCGTTGGTGGGGAGGCTTGCGTGCCTCAGCGATACAGATAGCCGTACCGAATGGTGCAACCACAACGGAGGGGTATCTGCTGGGAGGCCAGACAAACGTGTGGTTCCTGAAGAGGGGCAGCAGCCTTTTCAGTAGTTGCAGGGGCAACAGTCTGGATGATTGACTGATCTGGCCTTGTAACACTAACCAAAACGGCCTTGCTGTGCTGGTACTGCAAACAGCTGAAATCAAGGGGAAACTACAGCCATAATTTTTCCCGAGGACATGCAGCTTTACTATATGGTTAAATGATGATGGCGTTCTCTTGGGTAAAATATTCCGGAGGTAAAATAGTCCCCCATTCGGATCTCCGGGTGGGGACTACTCAAGATGACGTCATTATCAGGAGAAAGAAAACTGGCATTCTACGGATCGGAGCGTGGAATGTAAGATCCCTTAATTGGGCAGGTAGGTTAGAAAATTTAAAAAGGGAAATGGATAGGTTGAAGTTAGATATAGTGGGAATTAGTGAAGTTCGGTGGCAGGAGGAACAAGCTTTTGGTCAGGTGAATACAGGGTTATAAATACAAAATCAAATAGGGGTAATGCAGGAGTAGGTTTAATAATGAATAAAAAGATAGGAGTGCAGATAAGCTACTACAAACAGCATAGTGAACACATTATTGTGGCCAAGAGAGACACGAAGCCCATGCCTACTACAGTAGTACAAGTTTATATGCCAACTAGCTCTGTAGATGATGAAGAGATTGATGAAATGTATGATGAGATAAAAGAAATTATTCAGGTAGGGAAGGGTGACGAAAATTTAATAGTCATGGATGACTGGAATTCGAGAGTAGGAAAAGGGAGAGAAGGAAACATAGTAGGTGAATATGGATTGGGGCTAAGAAATGAAAGAGGAAGCCGTCTGGTAATATTTTGTCAGAGTATAACTTAATCATAGCTAACACTTGGGTCAAGAATCATGAAAGAAGATACTGGAATGTTTCAGGTAGATTATATAATTGTAAGACAGAGATTTAGGAACCAGGTTTTAAATTGTAAGGCATTTCCAGGGGTAGATGTGGACTCTGACCACAATCTATTGGTTATGAACTGTAGATTAAAACTAAAGAAACTGCAAAAAGGTTGGAATTTAAGGAGATGGGACCTGGGTAAACTGACTACACCAGAGGTACAGAGTTTGAGGGAGAGCATAAGGGAACAATTGACAGGAATGGGGGAAAGAAATAAAGTAGAAGAAGAATGGGTAGCTCTGAGAGATGAAGTAGTGAAGGCAGCAGAGGATCAAGTAGGTAAAAAGACGAGGGCTAGTAGAAATCATTGGGTAACAGAAGAAATATTGAATTTAATTGATGAAAGTAGAAAATATAAAAATGAAGTAAATGAAGCAGGCAAAAAGGAATACAAACGTCTAAAAAATGAGATCGACAGGAAGTGCAAAATGGATAAGCAGGGATGGCTAGAGGACAAATGTAAGGATTTAGAGGCTTATCTCACTAGGGGCAAGATAGATACTGCCTACAGGAAAATTAAAGAGACCTTTGGAGAAAAGAGAGCCACTTGCATGAATATCAAGAGCTCATATGGAAACCCATTTCTAAGAAAAGAAGGGAAAGCAGAAAGTTGGAAGGAGTATATAGAGGGTCTATACAAGGGCGATGCACTTGAGGACAACATTATGGAAATGGAAGAGGATATAGATGAAGATGAAATGGGAGATACGATACTGCGTGAAGAGTTTGACAGAGCACTGAAACACCTGAGTCGAAACAAGGCCCCGGGAGTAGACAACATTCCCTTAGAACTACTGATGTCCTTGGTAGAGCCAGTCCTGACAAAACTCTACCCTCTGGAGAGCAAGATGTATGAGACAGGCAAAATACCCTCAGACTTCAAGAAGAATATAATAATTCCAATCCCAAAGAAAGCAGGTGTTCACAGATGTGAAAATTACCAAACTATCAGTTTAATGAGTCACAGCTGCAAAATACTCACGTATTCTTTACAGACGAATGGAAAATCTGGTAGAAGCCGACATCGGTGAAGACCAGTTTGGATTCCGTAGAAGTGTTGGAAACATGTGAGGCAATACTGACCTTACGACTTATCTTAGAAGAAAGATTAAGGAAAGGCAAACCTAAGTTTCTAGCATTTGTAGACTTAGAGAAAGCTTTTGACAATGTTGACTGGAATACTCGCTTTCAAATTCTAAAGGTGGCAGGGGTAAAATACGGGGAGCGAAAGGCTATTTACAATTTGTACAGAAACCAGATGGCAGTTATAGAGTCGAGGGGCATGAAAGGGAAGCAGTGGTTGGGAAGGGAGTGAGACAGGGTTGTAGTCTCTCCCCGATGTTATTCAATCTGTAAATTGAGCAATCAGTAAAGGAAACAAAAGAAAAATTCGGAATAGGTATTAAAATCCATGGAGAAGAAATAAAAACTTTGAGGTTCGCCAATGACATTGTAATTCTGTCAGAGACAGCAAAGGACTTGGAAGAGCAGTTGAACGGAATGGACAGTGCCTTGAAAGGAGGATATAAGATGAACATCAACAAAACCAAAACGAGGATAATGGAATGTAGTCGAATTAAGTCGGGTGATGCTGAGGGAATTAGATTAGGAAATGAGACACTTGAAGTAGTAAAGGAGTTTTGCTATTTGGGGAGCAAAATAACTGATGATGGTCGAAGTAGAGAAGATATAAAATGTAGACTGGCAATGGCAAGGAAAGCGGTTCTGAAGAAGAGAAATTTGTTAACATTGAGTATAGATTTAAGTGTCAGGAAGTCGTTTCTGAAAGTATTTGTATGGAGTGTAGCCATGTATGGAAGTGAAACATGGACGATAAATAGTTTGGACAAGAAGAGAATAGAAGCTTTCGAAATGTGGTGCTACAGAAGAATGCTGAATATTAGATGGGTAGATCAGATAACTAATGAGGAGGTATTGAATAGAACTATGGAGAAGAGGAGTTTGTGGCACAACTTGACAAGAAGAAGGGACCGGTTGGTAGGACATGTTCTGAGCCATCAATGGATCACAAATTTAGCATTGGAGGGCAGCGTGGAGGGTAAAAATCGTAGAGGGAGACCAAGAGATGAATACACTAAGCAGATTCAGAAGGATGTAGGTTGCAGTAAGTACTGGGAGATTAAGAAGCTTGCACAGGATAGAGTAGCATGGAGAGCTTCATCAAACCAGTCTCAGGACTGAAGACCACAACAACAACAATACCCATGTATCTGCAGCTCTCAGATACAATCCCAAATCCTTATTTGTGACTATGTGTAACTAATACTGTAAAAGTATTTATATTCTATAATATTTATTTTTTCTGTACTATTCATTTATCTGCAAAATTTACTTTTCTGTAATAGAACCTATGTAGTACACACTTAATATCAAACTGAGTAGTACTACTTAAAATGAAACCACAACACACTTGTAAAACTCCTCTGTCATATTCACAGAATGTTTCACCAGAACATGATATAAATAAATAGCACAAAATTAAACTTCTGTAAATTTCCTGCAAGAAATTTTATATTTGTTTTGCAACCTGGACAAGTAGTTTCCACATAGCAGGAGACGGATAAATCACAAATTATTAAAAATACTGTTTTAATCATATAAAATTAATGTTTAATCTCAAATGAAGTGGCTTAAGAAAAATTAATAAGTCTGTGTATCACATCTCAGTGCAGTAGAGCCATGTTAAAGAACAAATTGTGTTATGGGAGTGTTTAGGAAGAAGTGTTAGTGGAGGGTAGTCATGCGCTTCTCTCATTTGTAGGTTTGCAAACTGAAGAACAAGGAGACAAGTCTCCACCTCTCACTCCCCCACTAAGTTACAAAAAGCAACTATAGGGTGTTTCACAAAGTTATACCAACTGTTCTACAGCTCGTCTTATGAATCATTGGTGACACAGTGGACAGACACATCTGGGGTAGGGAATGGGGGCTATTTTCCAAAAAAAGTGTGTGACCTGGAATATAGGTATGAGTTAATACTAACACACATGGGCATATTAATGTAGATCTCTGCATATTGTTCTGCACAAGAGGGGAAACTGATCATTAGTCATTCTGTATGACAGTTCTAGCATTCTTCTGGAAAAGGCAACTTCCCTCCCATGAGCTAAGTTGGCTTTTCAGTTTACTAACAAACTACATGTCCGCAGCATTGCTTGTCCAGTTTCCGTATATGAGTAGAGAGAACTTCACTGAGCTCCTGATTATGTGGTGAAGTTATTTTCAGTTTATTAACTGAATATTTTTTGCAATTAAGTGAGTTTTTATGTAAATACGTTCCTATGAACAATGGCTGAGAAGTACTTAATTTGTAAATGTGATGTTGTTAGTGACCCTTAGTGTTGATGGGAAAGGGACTGGCACATTGCTGCTGTCTATTATTTACAGCATATTGTAAAGCCATATAACCACATTGTAGTCACTTGGCAGTGAATTAATGAATGAGCAGAAAGTTTCTTCATTTCTCTCAAGATTAATTTTGTTAGTGGTAGACTCTATAAATATCTTTCATTCAGGGATCCTGGCACTTTTAGGGTAGGTTGCACTGAGTGGAGTCTCTTATCAAGCATTCACAGTATATTGTGCAAAGATGTTTGAATATGTCTGATGGAATGGACTGATAATGTTCAATTCTAGAACACTAATCTGCTGTAATGCATTGCTTGACTTGTGACTGAAGTTTCATAACATCTATGTGATCTACTTCTGTTGCAGAGGAAGTGAATTTTAGCCACTGGTCCTCTTCAGATTTTGGTAGAGCTGGGGCTAGTGAGATGCATTTAATATCCCTCATGATGCGAAAAGTATTCCAACCACTGGTAATGGGGACAATGAAATCAACATTATGGAAAACATACTGACAGCTTGTTACACTTAGGATAGGATCTTTAGTGTGGTAGATAGTTGATACCTACTGCTGTTGAGCTCTCTTACATAATAGCACAGTTAACTTAATAAACTGAAAGTAACTCCACTATATAAACAAGATCTCACTGAATTTATTTTGTCTACTGACACAAGAGAAATGGACAGGATACGCTGGGGAGATATAGTCTCTCTGTAAACTGAAAAGCAGGCAGTGCCCATTGTGGGGGAAGCTGCCTTTCCTAGAAGCATGCTACGGCTGCTGTATACGATGACTAAGAAGCTATTTCATCTCTAGCAGTTTAAAACAATGTGTAGAGTGAATTACTATTATCCACTCATATCTGTAGTCCATGAAGTGTGTCTGTGCACTGCATTGGCAGTGATTCATAAGACACACTCAGATGGGTCAGTATAATTTTGTGAAACACCTATAGTTGCTTTCTGTGACATAGTGGGGAAGGGAGAATGGGGAATCACCTGCTTACTCTTCAGTTTTCAGGTTTATGGAGGAGGAAGGTGCATGACCACATTCCAGCAACCTGACTTCCCTCACGCAGCTATCCCCTCCCACACACAAACAGAACCTATTACAACCACAGAACACAATTTATCTTAAAATGGCTCTACTGGGCTTAGATGCAGTACATACATTTAATATTTGTCTTTATGGATTTCATTTAAAATTAAACATTGATTTTATAGCATTACAACACTATTGGGACCGATGACCGTAGCAGTCTGGTCCCTTTAATCCCACAAACCAACCAACCAACACTATTATTAATAATCTGTCATTTTTCCATCCCCTGCCATTGCTGAAACTATTTGTCCTACAGAAAAAACAAACAGGACTTTTCTTGTAGGTAATTTGATGTGGCTTAATTTCATACAGGAAATCATTTTTGATAAAAGCTGCAGTTTTTGAATTAATCAAGAAAAACATAAAAAAAGATCTTTATGTGCTACACTCCCCCACCCCAATGCTCATACCCCATTGGTCAGGTATTGTAATATGTTGTTCATGGTGCTTTGTCTTACCAGTGTACAAAAATTTGCAACTACATGATTTTTCCCCAATTTTCCTTTGTTGGTTGGACTACATAGTGTATATTTTTATTAAGCTGTGGAGAAAAGGACATTACTCCAAAGATCACCTGAAATTTCATAGAATTCATTATTATCATTTAAATACACCTGTTAGTTCAGTGTTCCTTCCAGGCCCTTTCCCATTCCTAGTACACAGTTGCTTTTAAGTGATGTTTCCATTTCTTTTGCACCTCTCCACCAATCATTTCTGTTTTTCTGTGTTCCTGTCATTTATTTCCCTGTTATCCTGATTCAGTTGCTCTTCTTTCAGTGGCATTTAAATTCTCTAAATACGCTCATTTCTTTAATGTAAATATGATCCAGAATAGTTAACTGAAAATGTTTTGTGTAAAATGCATATTTTTCTATTGTTGAGATACTATCAAATCATAGTTGTTGAGAATAAAAGAATACAAAACACTTGTCAGTTGAAAATTTTGTAAAACTGAATCAATAAAATGCATAATGCACTTCTCACAAGTAATTCACCACTGACTGCTGATCAACATGAAACTTAAATCTGGACAAGACTATATATGATGTTTGTCTCTAAATATCCACATAGGATCATTCTTTACGAGTGTATTACATGGTCTTTTTTCTTATTTGCAAACTTAAATGATAAATGATATCATATATACCTTGTGATAAAAATCATTAATTATCATTTGGAAGCATTAAGAAGTTCAATTTGTAAGAAAGAAGCATGTCATTTATAATACCACAGATATGATGCAATGCTTATATACCACGTGTAATGCACAGCTTAGGTATTAAAGATGGTGGCAATGACTGTGCTTCAGCTAAATTTCTTGGGATCCATCTTGACTTGTAATTAACATGGAAGAATCATACAAATCATACCTATACTGGGTTAACATGTGTGCCGTGCGGTTAAAGGCGCTGCAGTCTGGAACCGCAAGACCGCTACGGTCGCAGGTTCGAATCCTGCCTCGGGCATGGATGTTTATGATGTCCTTAGGTTAATTAGGTTTAACTAGTTCTAAGTTCTAGGGGACTAATGACCTCAGCAGTTGAGTCCCATAGTGCTCAGAGCCATTTTTTGTTACATATCTGTTAAGTAAACTAAGCTCTTCTGATGGTGGTAAGCTATTGCTCAATCCATGGCCACTTGACAGATGCCATTTTGTTATATTGCAATTCAGCTGGAGCAAAAAAAAAAAAGTTCTTATTTGTCAAAAGAAGGCAATCTGATACATCTGTGGAGTCAGAAATAATGAGTCTTGTAGACAATATTTCAAAAAACTAAAAATACCAGCAGTTACATTCCTCTTTATACTAAATCGTCTAATAATACAAAGGAAAACCAGATAGCAAAAAACTATGACAAACTGTCCATCAACTTAACACATGTCTAAGACAGCAGATTGACATCACAATCACTGTACTTAAGAAAACTAAAGATAGTTACAATTATATGGCAGTCAAACTATTTAACATTTTGCCAGCACAGGAACACAATGTGCCACTGAGTATGTTTAAAAATGCCATACAGAAATCGCTTAGTGAAAGAGGATTTTATACAACAGAAGAGTTCAAAACTTGCCCTAAAAGGGGTCTTAAGTACTAATCAAATTTCATTTAGATTAAATTTAAATATGTGAATATCTTGAATATCATGTATAGTGATAGTGTTGATCCTGATTTGGAGTGAGTCTGCTGTGTCTTTTTACATCTTTGGAGCAGCATAATGTATAACATCACAAACATGTCCATGAAGTCAGAGCCTTTGTCAACAGCCATGTCTAGCAATATGTTTCATGAATCACTAGTGACTGCAACAGAAATTTCAACATCATGTTGCCTGATTTTTGGCCTACAAGGGCACAATTATGGTTTACCCAAGTTGAGGCCATTTTTTTTTTCCTTGCTTACTTTGTAACACAGGTAATGAAGCAAGCTCCCACAAAATGTCAGGGCAGCTATATTGGCTTTTACTGATCTGTCTGTTGATGAAATGGCCAAGAATGCTAACACAAGTGCTATTGCATGCAGTGATGGTAACAATTGTGCTGCCATTAAAGTGGTTATGGATGGCAGCCATGACCTGTGCATGTATGCTACTGGCCATGCAGAGTTCCGTAACAGAAAACCAATATAGCACTATGTGGAGAGTTTGGCGAACAATGTTGCACACCTAAATGCTAATTTAAATGGACATAATTTTGAGTCTACTGCCCATGCAAGAAGCAAGTTTCAACATATCCATAGGTGGTATTGGTTGGTTGGTTGATTTAGAGGAGAGGATCAAATAGGTCATCGGTCCCATCGGATAAGGGAAGAATGGGGAAGGAAGTCAGCTGTGCCCTTTCAAAGGGACCATCCGGGCATTTGCTTGAAGCAATTTAGGGAAATTGTGGAAAACCTCAATCAGGATGACCTGAAGGCAGGTTTGAGCTGTTGTCCTCCTGAACACAAGTCCAGTGTGCTAACCACTGCACCACCTCGCTTGGTGGTGATATTGATATTATAAGTGATTTAGGGTAGCAGCAAGGCACTGTGCCAAACTCTGCTCATACCCGGACTTGATCGACAAGTGTCAGTAGCCACACATACTCATTGATCTCATTTACAGCGCCTACAATATTGCTCAGATGCCACAGTTGTTGATGTTGCTGGTTCTGCATGATTGTTCATTAAAGACAAGTTATTACAAGCTGTGTTCTTGATTGATACTGGATCAGACATTAGTGTTATTCCTCCAACTGCAAGTGGTTTTAAACAGGTTACTGAAATACCTATTTTAATGGCAGCTAATAATTCACTACCAATGCCTTTGGCAAACAAACATCAGGATTGGCAATGGAAGATGATTTTTTGCCTACTTGGACTTATGTTGTTCCCAGTGTTTCTGTGCCTATTACTGGTGCTGATTTCTTGCGTCATTTTTCTCTGGTACCCGACTTGATGAATAAGTCTCTTATGAAAGAACCTTCATGTGCTTAACTTCCTACCACATCGGGTCATGATTGGCACAATGTCTGCACTGTGGACTGCATGGAGATTTCCAGACCAAACATGTCTCCCCCAATGGTACAATGCACCCTGGAGCCACACTTGTCCACATGCAGAATGCACACTTACACAAGAAGACATTGCTTTCTCCTGTATACGTCACATGGCAACTTTCAGAATTGAATGCACAGAACTCCACACGTAGGGCCCAAATTGAGGAATGTCTTGGCATGTGGCATGAAGACAATGATGCAATGACCTATATACAAGAGCAAAATCAGCACTTGCGAGACCTGGCAAGCAGGTGAATATGGCCTTGGAGTGGTCACACCAGAAACTATGACAGTTCTGTGAAGCACTGCCTTGGAGGTTGAAGATCTCCCACCCTCACTCCCTCGCCTGAGGCTGATTGGATGGTGGCTAATGACCTCACCCAGCTGTTACTGAAGCATTTTCCAGCACTGACTGACTCAACACTCACAACAGAGAGGCATTGCCATTCTACTCTCCATCACATCAAAACTATGCCAGTGGTTAATGGGGTTAGTGGACCTCATCACCTGCTTCCAGAAAAGCTGCATGCTGCTCAGCAGTAGTTTGATAAGATGATTAATGATGGTTCTGTTACTCACTCTAAGAGTGCTTGGTCTTCTCCATTACAGATGGCCAGAAAAAAAGATGGAAACTGGAGGCTCTGTGAGGATTAAGAGCTTTGAGATCTTATACAATCACTGATAGGTATGCTGGCACTAATATATTTGATTTTACCAGTAACTTGTTGGGTGCATGTCTTTTTTTACTGATCTTGTCAAAACTAAGGCTCTTGCACAGGTTCTTGTGGCCCTCAAAGACACAATTAAGACTCCTATTACTACACCTTTTGGGTTATTCAAACACAATATTATGCCTTTTGGACTGTGTACTGTAGCGCAAACATGGCAATGGTTTGTGCATGAAGTTCTTCAGGGTTTTCCATTCACTTTTTGCTATGTCAATAAAATTTTAATTTTCTCTGCTACTCGTGAGGACCATTTGAAACATTCAATGCTCTAAAGGTTGGAGGACTGTGATATCATGATTAATGTTGATTAGTGTATTTTCATGAGGAAAGAGGTTCCTTTCTTAGGCTACAAGGAGCCTAACACAGGCATTTCTCCTATGCCTGATAAGGTTCCTGATATTCAAAACGTACCTCTTCCTAAGACTTTCGAATGACTCAACCATTTCTTAGGCATGTTAAATTATTATTGCAAACACCATTACATGGTAGCTGAAGTATAAGAGACTCTTTACAGCCTCCTAAAAGGAAAGAACACTCCTGGCAACAGAAAGATTTCCTGGAATGATAGCACTGCTAAAGCTTTTTAGGATTTCAAAATGAAACTTGCTCAGGTTTCTTTGATGGGTCATCCCATTGCTTATGTTCCTACTGCTCTTTTTTGTTGATGTGAGTCACATAACTGTAGTCACTATATTGCAACAATATACTTCTCAAGCATGGAAACATCTGGTTTTCTTCTCTAAAAATTTGTCAAAACAGCAACAATCTTTGGATGCTTTTGATAGAGAGCTGCTAGCCATTTTTCTTGCTGTAAAACATTTTCATCCTTGGCTTGATAACTAGACTTACTATATACACTGACCACAAACAATTGACTTCCATTTCCAAAAATGTCACACAATTAAATTCTCCACAACATGTTTACCAAGTTTATTTCATAGCTAAATTTTCTACAGATGTTCAGCACCTTTCTGGGTAGGACAATGTGGTACAGATTGTTTGTCCCACAACTGTGCAGTGAATACTGTTACTGACTGGATAAAAGTGGCTGCATACCAGAACACAGACCCACACCTCCTCAAACTGCAGCTGCATCCCGAATCAACAGGTTTACAACTGAAACGCCTAGGCCTGGATGATTCTGCAAACGGTATTGGATGTGGTATTTCTGGGCTAAAAATACACCCATTTACCCCTGAAAAGTGGTACCTAATTGTTTTTATTCATTTCACTCTTTGGGTCACCCAGGGTAAGAGTGACTGTGCAATTTAATTACAGTTGAAGTTGTCTGGCCTGTGTTATGGAAGTGTTGCAGCAGTTGGGTGAAGAAACGCATCAAGTGCAAAGTTAATAGACATATGGCTGCTCTTGTTGCTGGTTTCCCCACGCTTTCCAGGAGATTTTCTGAATTGCATGTCGACATTGTTGCCCCCTTTCCCCCTTCTGAAGGTATGGTTTCTTGGTCACAATGACTGACCAATCTAATCATTGGCTAGAGGCTGTATCTGTATAGGATATTTATATTGCTCACATTTTGGTATCTGTGTGGTTTTCCCATTTTGGAAACCTGAAGATCACTAGTTCAGTTAGGGGGACATGAATCTGAATGCCAGTTGCTCACAGAGCTATTGCATATTTATGGTTCAAGACTATCATCACTATGAGCTGAGCTGCCATCACTCCAGTAATGGGATGATAGAGCGTAAACACCAGACCTTAAAGACAGATCTAGCATTCATCCCAGAATATTGAGTCTTGGCATTGCCTTTCATTTTATTGGGATTGCGTGCTAGTATTAAGGAGAATATGTAACGTTCCCCAGCACAGCTGGTTTGTAATGAATCAATAAAGGTGACTGGTGATATTTTTCACTATCTAAACTCCTTCCATTGCAGTCAGGGGAACTGGCTGATTTTTTAAACAAACTAAAAAAACTTATGCTGATTCCAAAAAACACTACTAGCCATGTGACTAAGTCTGTTTTTGTATGCAAGGTATCAAAAACATGCCACACAATGATGCTACCAGGCAACCCCTTACCCCACACTATTATGGCCCTTTCAGGATACTACAGCATGACAACAAGGTATTTATGATCAACAGAAATGATAAGCCAAATGCCATATCAGTCGAGCACTTAAAGCCACCCTATTGTGATAGCAATTTGGGAACTGTTTTCATGTCAAACAAGGACAGCAGTAGTATGCTTGGAACTCATTCAAATGTAAATACAGGGTTATTCTAAATGATGAACCCATTTTCAAAACTTCATATTTATTCAAGTACAAATCTAATATGAACAAGCCTTATACCAATGAAAAGAGGAAGTTTCAAAGTTTTTTTCATAGTGTTTGATATCAATTTGCTGATTGTTTAACAATTAGAAACGTGATAAATGTTATAAATATTCAATGTGACCACTGTTGGTTGCACGGTAAACATCAACACAGTAACCAAACTCGTCCCACACAAGCAAAAGTGAATCTGCTGTTACTGAGTGCACTGCAGCAGTGATCCAGTTCTGCAGATCGTTCAGAGTGGTGAAACAGAAACAGAATGATGGCCCTATTGCCGTGTGAACTCTAACGGTTGCTCCTGAAACCATCACCACCTGCCTGCTGCTGCCTGCCAAAAACTTTGAAACTTCCTCTTTTCATTAGTATGAAGCTAGTTCATTTTGGATTTGTACTTGAATACCTACAAATTTTTGAAAATAGGTCCATCATTTAGAATAACCCTGTATACTTCATGTTAATGAAACTTCTTCAGGTATAAATGTTGTATGTCAATACCCTGAGGTACCAGGGGCTCCTGGTTTCTTAAAGAGTTCTTAAAAGTTGCAGTTTTCATTCTGCTCCTATGTATGTTGTTAAAAAGGCTACAGCTCTCCCAAAAATGGAGGTGGAGGAGGGTTGAGGTAGGAGTGTGTTTGTGTGTGGGTGGGGGGCTAATGTTCCAAATCAATTTGAATCAAGTTATGAACTTAGGATAGAAAGTGATATCTTTGTTTAAGGCCTGAGTTCTTTGGATACTGTTTTGTGATTTATGCTTATTGTATGTGCTCTGAAGAAAGTATATAATAAATTGAAGAAAGTTCAGTATATTTAATATTGTTTATTCAGAGGTACTACATAGAATACCTAAATGTATATGTACATAAAAGATGACATTGACTGCATTATTATAATGCTTAAAGATGGATGACAAATAAATAAATAAAATATAGGGAGCATCAGCTCTTAGTTACTGCCCACAGCCTAATTTATGTACACTAAAACTGTGCTCGCAGTTGCAAAAACAAACTATTCATTTGTTCATGTGTTTTATGTTCACTTATTACACAAATATGATGATGAGATAAAAACTCAATTATACAAGAACATGCATATCACATTCCTTCCAAACTGAATATTTCCCATTAAGTATGTGGAAATAAATGATGCTAAATACACAATGATTATTAGAAATAAATCAGTAAAAGGATGATCCTCAATATCTGTACTCAGGAATGTCTTAATTCTATTTTTATGAAAAAATAAACATATGCAGGACAAAATATGCATGACTGCATAAACACAAAATTAGCAGAAGCGCGCGCACAGCGCGCGCGCGCGCGCGCGCGCGCACACACACACACACACGCACACACACACACACACACACAGGCAGAGAGATGAATTACTTTATTATTTACATGCTAACAGGAACATAACAAGTGTGAAGTGTGTATCAGAGAAATATTTTTTCTCAAATACTATAATTTTGTAAACTCATTTTTAGTCTGACAAAAATCACATGAATATGATATTATAATTTGGACTCACTATCAAACACTTAGATCACATGAATATAGAAATTTATTTGTGAAACATAGTAACTGTTTTGTAATGTTTTTCCAAGTGTCCATAGCTTTGTCAGCTCATATGACATATGTTGTAGAATGTTATAATAAATGTCAGTCATCTCAAACTGCTGAGCAGAAAAAGAACTTCTTACACAATTAAACTCAAAAAGGTGTGCATCACTAAAGAGTGGAAATTACATTATTATTACAATTTTAAAATGACAATTACCACTGTTTATATTAATAACAATCTACTTACCACCAGTAGCTTAAGAACAGAAGTCCAGGTAGTGAAAGTGAAATTTGTAACATTCGCCAGTCTTTGATGAAGTATGCTAGCAAAGCAGTCAACAAGTAACCTATTGTGAAGAAATACTGACAAACAACACCCGCAAACAGCCTTTTGCTTGGACCAACCATTTCCATTGCTACAGGAAGTAATGAAAATATTGATTAAAAGATTTTATATTTATGTACAGTAACATAATATGAAATAACATGTTTTAAAAAATATCAGTAACCGTAACTATGGAAACAATGGAAAATCAACACTATAACTTACTACATCAAATGTTAGAAAGTAAATGGCTGAAATAATCATGAGAACTGACTAATCCATTCTCTCAGAGCTTTTAATTAAGAACTGCAATAAATATGAAAATAAATAGTAAAAAAATTCAAGAACAATTTTTTCCATATTGTAAAAAAGTATAAAAACTAGCTATAAAAAACGTGCACGGGGAAGGTGTAATACCCCATTTACCAACCACATTTTACACCAATGCTCTCATCAAACAAAATAGTTTAAGAAGCTTAGAAACTGAAATTATAAAGGAGAGCAATATAACAAATGAGGAAGTTAATGCTCACTGAGAGAATGTATAAATCTGGTAGTTCGAGTTTTCAAAGGATAATACTCCTCTCATTTTGATGTATTTTTCTATTATGTCATCACTCCTCAGCATCATTCTGAAAAGTGCATGCCAAAGGGAACTTATTATTAAACAATGTTAGAAAAGAAGATACATGATAATCTTACAGAAGAAATGTTAAACAGAAGACAGGTATATAAACAAGAAGTTGCACACAATAGCTAAACTTTCAAACTTTCTGTGTGTGTGTGTGAGAGAGAGAGATAGAGAGAGAGAGAGAGAGAGAGAGAGAGAGAGAGAGAGAGAGAGAAAACTTGTGAGAATGTAGCTATGTGTCTGAAATGGTTCTGTGTGTGCTCCGAAGAAGAATACAAGTTTGAAAGCCAAGGTATAAAGTCAAAGCCCTTGTTTATGTACCTGCTAACTGCTTACCACTTCTGCTATTTCCAGTGCAACAATCTAATACTACTGATTTCATCCACAGGTGATTATATCCCAGCCTGGTGAAGTATCCGTAGCCGAGTTATTATCTGTCATTTGCATAGTTGTATTGTTGGTAACTAGCCTTCTTCCTTTATCATTTTTATTCTTTTCAATTAGGTGCTAGCCACTCTTGATAATGACAGAAATTTATTTCCATGGAATATTCAATAGTATATCTGTTTATAAATATGAAGTTTTTTCTGTCTTTAAAAAAAGAAACTCTGTTGTATACTTCCTGGAACAAATGACAACTCACCTATAACATAAGCTACCAAGAAAACACCTGATGTTGAAGCTCCAATCAGCATCCTTGCAATCATGAAACTAATGTAATCAGGCAAAAATGCAGCTACTGTACCACAAATAACTTGTAAAACAAGTGAGATGAAGAAGATTATCTTACGCCCATACCTAAGGGAAAGTTTCATAAAACTTTTAGTTCAGCAACTAAATTTCTTGATCAATGTAATTAATATATCTACTATACCAAACAGTATGTTTGCTGTAATAACAGTATTTTTCTGTTTCACATTGCACAGGTTGCACTAACTAGATTAGCAATTTTGTGGATCAAGTAGATGACAAACAAAAGTTTTAAATGTCAGTTTTTGTTTAACTTTGGTCATTTATTGTACTAGTTTTCTCACAACATTTCTAATGAAATCCTCAATTATTCTACCACAGGTCTAAAACCATACTAGGAGAAAGCTGTAGAAGCTACATGTTTATAGAAGAAGTGACTATTTACCACTGTTGTACATCCACAAATGAACATTGAAATAAAATTCAGTACTGTAGCTGGCTTAATAACATAAAAAGAACCTAAAAACTATTTCTTGTATGCATGGTTTAGGAGTTAAACAGCTCATCCATAAATTTCTGATTGACTGCTGTATTAATTCATTGGCCAAAATTAAGGAAATTACCATCTACTTGATCCATTTAAGGAGAAAAAACAGTTGCTTAAACTAAATTATAACAGTGAGCTCTTACCTGTCTGAAAGTTCACCGAAGATTATTGAACCAAGTAAAACGCCTACCATGAAAAGTGCATCAGCAGTTGCTCTCAACCATGCATTTTTGCAAACCAGGTCAAACTGCCAAATAAAGTAAATTGTTATGGAATCATAAAATTAATCAGACAGCTGAGTCAATGTTTTCATTTGACAAACCTCAGTTACAACACTGCTTTTGTAAACTGTTGTATCATAGATCCACTTGTCACAGCCAACAGTGCAATTTGCTGGAATATTGTTTTCAAAATATTCACTTGAAAAGTTTGTATCAAATCTGTAACATGATGACCAGCTTCCTGTGCTTTCATCTCTTGGGATACTCAGGTTTAATTCTCTTTCTGACAAATTATAGCTGGCATTGTTTTCTTCATAAGGAAGCCAACATCTAAAGGAAGAAACAAATACTAATAAAATATTTTCATTTTATGTACAACGTCTAAAAACTGTTGTACCTACTACAACATAGTTAATGAGTTCAAACAGGTATGTACAGTGTGGTGTGTATTACAGAAATATGTGTACCGCATCCAAATGCCACTTCTATTTTGATTACTAATTAACACAGATAATTTAAATATACTGAATCAGATGTCCCAAATAGGAACAGATATAACTTTAGCCTAGAAACCAATGGTGGAGGTTACTTATTTGATAATGATCCAGGTAACAGATTTCCTTGCCTGAAGAATATCTTGATTAGTTGAAAAATATCTGCAGGAAGCACTCACAATATAAATTCTGACATGGCAAAAGGAACACTTACTAGGTGTCACTAATAAAAAGAAACCATTGTGACAAGTAGCATTGTATGTTAGGCAGCCTTAACAGTCTTCAACAAAATATACAAACAATAAAAAATATTAATGATGTTATGAAAAGGATAGATTACTACTCACCATATAGCAGAGATGCTGAGTCACAGATAGGTACAACAACAAGACTGTCAAAAAAGTAAGCTTTTGGTCAAAAGGCCTTGTTCTGAATTAGACACTTACACACACACACACATTCATGCAAACACAACTCTGTAATCCTGCTGACACAATAAAAGCAGACAAAGTCATATATTTATGTCATACTGCAGAAATATGCTAACACATTTATACAGACTAGAAAACTATTTTTTAAAAATATTAAGGCAGTTCTACCAACTGAAAATAAAGTTTTTAAATCATGTTTGCACTAAGATATACAGTATCAGGAAACACAGTTTTCCACTTTGTGTACAATTTCACTTTTTCTGTATTTTCAGCACTACATTGGTCTTCCTTTTTTCCCTCCTCATGAAGATGGTTTACACTTGAAGAAGTGATTTACACCATTCCCAGTTTTAATTTCCAATTTTTTTATGAATTTGCCTGCAAATATTGCTTCAGCTTATAAAAATATCCAGATACAACATGTTCCTTCAGATTTCTTTTGAAGGTGTGCAGTTCCATTATACTAAGTGGCATCTTGTTATAAAATAAGCTTTCTGCCTTTCTAGGGTACCTGTCTGTCAGTTTCAGTCTTTTGCTGCCGATATGGTAATTTTCTCTAGTTCTTGTATTGTGGTCATGAAAATCTTTGTTTATAGGTGCTGTACAATTTATCACCAAAAGAAGTATTGTCTCATATATGTACAGACCTAGTACAGTTAATATTTTAAATTCTTTAAATTTGTTTTTGCAGGAGCCTTCAGTATTAGTTTTGCTGTGTACCAGCTGGCTTTCTTTTGAAGTTTTAAAATTCTCTGAATGTGTGCATGTGCTGTTCATTCCCACACTGGATATTTTCTTCATTAAGAATGAATTTGTACTCATTTATTGGTATGGATTTCCCATGTCAGAAAGTTGCCCATCTCTGTACCCAGAAACCTATTGCAGCCCACTTCTAGGTCTGCAGCCCCAATGATCAGAATGAAATCTTCTGAGCTGACAGCTCCATTTGTTGAAATTTTGTACATGTTGCTTTCTTACTGTTGATCACTAGATTAGTTCCTACAAAATACCATTCTGTCATTATATGTTCTCACAGGTTCTCTTTTCCAAACCATTTATCAAGTCATTGCAGTAAAGTTGTGTTGTTGGCATTCACAATCACTTTTTCACTTATTGCAATGGGAAAATCATTTATGCAAGGTGTCGCAGTAGGAATGGTCAGTATTGAGGGATATGAGAGAAATGATCATTTGATGCAACAGTGTTTGGTAAACATGGGCTCTAAAATGCATACCTTAAGAGCTATGAGAACTTCTTCATCTTCAGCCTTCTTATTCTTGTTCTTCTTCTTCCTACTGCCTTCCCATTGACGTGGAGACCACTTTTTAGGTCAATGTACATCATTTCTTATGGTCTAACACTTTCTGTGTATTTTGGCTTCTTTATCTTAGATCAGCATTTGTAGCATCTAGCCACCATAATTTAGGTCCTCTACATTGTCTCTGTCCTTGACCAGTGAGATGATAGGCTGAGCTGATGAATGAAATAGGTAGTGCCTGTACGATATGTCCATACCACCGAAGTCTCCATTCTTGCATCTTCTCATTGACTGGAGCCTCTACAGATGATTGTAAGATCATTGCATTGTTGATATGGTCAAACAGGAAAATACCTAATGACCTTCTCAGTATCCACATTTCCATGAAAATTAGCGAATGCTTAGCACTTCTAGGCGTGGGCCAATACTTGGTACCATATAATGCATCTGGCCTCACTATTCTGTGGTATATCTTTGATTTCATGTGGATTGGCATTTTCTTATCACAAAGAATATCAAGACATCTCTGAATCTAATTACTCTGATTCTGTTCGCACATCCTGATTCACATAACCACCACTCTGCAGTTGAGAGTGCAGAACCAGAATGTGTCCATCATGCTGAGGGGTGCTCCAGTGATTTGTACAGTTTCAGGAGATGGGTTTATTTTGAGGTAGTTACTCTTGTGGATGTTTAAAATGTGATCAAATCTTTGTAGACAATCATATCATGTTTAGACTTGAGTTTCTAGATACTTCCTGATACCCACCATAAGAATCACATCATCAGCATGTAGTACTACCCACAGTACACATCTCTGTAAGTCTATTATGGTAAGCAGTTGTGACAGAACTGAGTCTTGATGAATGCCAACTGTCACAGGAAAGCTTCCAGTCAGTCCTACAGAGGATCACCCCTGGATGGTAGTGTTTTTGTACAGCATTTTTACCCAGTCTATGTAAGTTTGAGAAGCTTGATGATTGTGAAGAGCGTACCAAATCATTTGCTGTGGCACTCAATTAGATGCCTTCACAAGCCCACATTGATTTACTGAGAGCTGGATTACATTCTGTAGCATGTCACTACGAAATGTTCAAATATCTTCATAGGGTGGGAGAGGACAGGGATTGGGTAGTAATTAGTACATTCAATGCGGTCACCCTTGCCCTTAAAAATAGGTACTGTGTGTGATACTAGACAACCATTCGGTAGGTATATGGATGTAGTGAATGATGGAGTTGAGGAATTCTACCAACCAGGTGCTCATTTTTTTGTTAAGGGGGAGTAGGATGTCAAACGGGCCGACATGGAGCAGGAGAGGCATCACATGACATTTTAATTTCCAGTGTCTATACTTTTACAAATAAACTCATAAAACTTTGTCAGCATCACCAAGAAGGATTCAGGATTCACACTCATTGCAGTGGAAGTTCGAAAACATAACAAAATAATTTTCTTTTTACGTGTGAAATTTCATCATTTCTTCACTTACTAATGGCTGCATTTGTTGCTATAGGTACACTTTTCTTCATAAGCTAGAGGGATTCTTCAATGAATTTTGGACAGCATGCATACCATACTTACAGGTGTATGAAACTCTAGAATTTATTTAATTTATGAAAAAACGAATGATCTGTTGTATTTTAAACTTCATGTTTAGAAAATACACAAATTTTGTGGTTAATTACCTCAATTTTTACCACAGTTTTTAATAGATTTGGAAAATTCTAGAGTTTCATACACCTTTAAGTATGGTTTGTATGCTGTGCGAAATTCATCAAACCATCTCTCTTACTTATGAAGAAAAGTGTACCTATATCAACAAATACTGCCATTAGTAAGTGAAAAAAATTATGAAATTTCACATGTAAAAAAAATTACTTCATTATGTTATCAAACTTCCATTGCTATGAGTGTGAATTCTGAATCCTTCCTGGTCATGCTGACAAAGTTTTATGAATTTATTTGTAAAAGTATAGACAGTGGAAATTAAAATGTCATGTGATGCCTCTCCTGCTCCATGTCGGCCTGTTTGACATCCTACCCCCCTTAAGTCCCTCGATTTCCCTATGTCTCTGGGAAGGGCATCTGGGCCTGGAGCCTTTCCATTTTTCATGTTATGAATGGCACGTTTGATCTCATCTGTTATGATACATGGAACTGGTCCAGTCATAACATTGCCTTTTTGTATTGGTGGGTGATGTAATTCAGTATTGTGTATTTCACAGAAATACTCATGCCAACTTTCTAGAAACGTTATACTGTCATGGAGCTGCCAATCATTCTTATCTTGTACAAATCTGTAGTATCCTGACCTGCTGTACACAACATTTGGGCCTGTCAGGAGATCATTTTGTCCCATTTTTTAGTTGTTAGCTGGTTATATAAATGCTGGTGGTGATTTGCTTTGGTCTCTGCAACTGCTCATTTTGCCTCATTCTTGGTGGGTTTCTAGTTCTGAAGGGTCTCCTCATTCTGGAAAGATTCAACTTTGATACTGTGAAAGAAATCACTTCTACTTCAAGCTCTTCACTTTCCATATTTTGGGAGGAAATAGTATGGACAATAACAAACTGTCTAGTAAACATGGGCTCTAAAGTGAATACTTGTTCAATGGAAGATATGATATGGATGAAGAACAAGTGCTCATAACTCTTTAAAGTACACACTTTAGAGTGCTTGTTTTGCAGACATTTTTATCTTGTTTTGGTCCATACAACCTCCACACAACATCCTCTCAAACTATGGAAGTCACGGAGCTTGCTATAGAAGAGAATTGTTTCAAAGTATTGAAAATGAATATGATGCCCCAAAAGGGTCAAACACATCATTGATATTAAATAATTTCACAACCAAGACTGTTTTTATTCTGGAGTAATTCGAAACTGGTTGCTGTGGCACCCTGCCACAATGGAATCGAATAATTTTTAGATGAAGAAGTGCTCATAGCTCTTAAGTTATGAATTTTAGGGTCCATGTTTGCTATGGCTTTTGCTCTGAATGATCATTCCTGTCAGATCCTTGAATACTAAACATTTCTCCTAAGAAACCATTTATACAAGACAAATAGTATAAGTCCTGAAACTTCCTGGCAGTTAAAAACTGTGTGCCAGACCGAGACACGAACTTGGAACCTTTGCCTTTTGTGGGCAAGTGCTCTACCATCTGAGTTACCCAAACACGACTCACGCCATGTCCTCACAGCTTTACTTCTGCCAGTATCTCATCTCCTACCTTCCAAACTTCACAGAAGCTCTCCTGTGAAACTTGCAGAACTACCACTCCTGGAACTAGTGCATTTTCCAGGAGTGCTAGTTCTGCAAGTTTCACAGGAGAGCTTCTGTGAAGTTTGAAAGGTAGGAGATGAGATACAGGCAGAAGTAAAGCTGTGAGGACAGGGCGTGAGTCGTGCTTGGGTAGCTCAGATGGTAGAGCACTTACCAGCGAAAGGCAAAGGCCCCAAGTTTGAGTCTTGGTCTGGCACACAGTTTTAATCTGCCAGGAAGTTTCATACCAGCACACACTCCGCTGCAAAGTGAAAATTTCATTTCAGAACTTCTGCATATTTGACCTCTTGAATACCGACATTTTTCTCTGTACTTCCAGATTAATATTTTATTTCAACTCACTATTACCTGTTTCCCACTAAAGTATTGTACTATCTGCATCTTTTCCTTTTATACCACAGCAGCACAGTTTCTCTAGAACAATTCTGTGGCAGGCACGATAAAAAGCTTCGAAGTGATGTAAGTATAAACCTAATAATTTCTTCTGAGCTTCCAGAATCTCATTTATGTGTTATGAACTTTTCCATTTTTCTCCTTTCTGAACCCATGTTGTGCTCCATTTATTAAGACAGAGCTGGCCACGGCATACCAAACTGCACGTGAGTAGGATGTGCAGGCTGCAGGGAGGTTGAGGCTTGGCCTGTCTCAGCTTTGCTCAGCTCTTCACAACATTTCATTTAGTATTGTGGTGTGGCATTTTCTGGTCAGCAAAATCCTCTTCTATTTGGCATAATCATGGTGTCAGTGCTGTTTATGCTTCACCATTTGTTTGTGGTTTTAAAGGCATTCACAAGTCCAGTGCTACTTGCACAAAAAGAGGGAGTGTATCAATCTATTGTCACATGCCTTTGAAAATGAATGGGAATGACAGAAGAGAAGGATGAGAATTCTAAAGGCCTATTATGCAGTTGCATAATTGATGAGTACTGCAAATATGCTGTGAAACAACATTATGATACCATGTAGAAAGCATTTAAAGATTTAGTTGACAATGAAAGAGTGAAAAATTACAATGACTGACAGATGCGATTCATTGTTCCACAAATCAAGAAGCACTCTGTGATAAATTTACAGGCATGGAACACATGAAGAAATTGGTGGTATGAATAATAAAATTTCTGAAGTCACACTCAATATTCCACTTTCAGTTGCAACAGTTTCTGATGGAAATGAACAAAGGGTATGTAGACTTTATATACTACTATGAAGTATGCTGGTTAAGTCAAGGGGCATGCCTGAAATGCTTTTTTGATTTGAAACCCTCTATTATTGAATTTATGAAAAAATGAGTACAGGAATGAAAATTAAAACATCCAGAATGGATTGCAGACCTTGAATTGTAAGTGGACTTGACTGAGCACTGCCCATGGTAAGACACTGAAATGTGGAAAAACTTATTTCCAGGTTGATGGAGATGCATTTACAAAGAAAATCACATAATAGAAGGGGCAAATTGTGACAAACACATTCCAGCTGTCTAAGATCACTGGTGTTAAAAAAAATTGATCTGAAGAATTCATTGTAGCATTGAGAGAATTAAAACAATAGTTTTCTAAACATTTTGAGGATACTGCCAATGTCACATCTGTTTTTGAGCTGTCTCCAAGACTGTATGCCATTTCCTTTGAAAGTGCCCCATGCATGTGCAGGTCCAACTGATTGATCTGCAGTGTAATTCTCATTTTGAAGACAAATCCTTTTACATTAAAACTGACCAGGATGTCTATTTTGTTTTCCTCAGGTAGAGTTTCCACATCTCCGTAACGAGGTTACAAAAGTGCTGCCATATTTCAATCAACATATATGTGTCAAAGACGTTTTTCAATTATGAAACTGAATAAGTCACAATTAAATGGCTTTATGAGTGCAGAAATCTGTGAAACTGCCTGAATCTGTCCATATGCTGACAGTTTGTACCACATGAAAATTATATTATGTCTTCAGTGCACCAAAAATCATTAAATAATACTGAAAATTACTTTTTTTGTTATCTGTGTTGTTGAGAAATATTAAATATCAAACCAAGCCATATGAAGTGCAACTGCAGTGCCATTTAAATACGATGTGGTCACTGTTTTTCCCCTCTCCCACTTCCTCCCTCTCAGGCAGTGTCGCATGCCAGTGGGGGGGGGGGGGGGGGAAGTATTCTGCCAGTCTGAGTGCTGTGGCATGTGAGACGGCACAGTTTGTGAGCCAAGTTCTTGGCCGGCCACCACTGTTTTAAGATTTTTTTTTCTCTATGAAGTTTATCATTCTATTGTTAATTACTGTATCTACTATTTTAGACAGAACAGTTGTTATAATTAAGGGTCTATATTTTCCTGGGTATCGTTCATCCTCTCCTTAAACACAGGCATTACCTTGCTCCATTTTAAGTATTCTGGGAAAACTTCTTGCTGCACTACTAAATTTGTCAGAGATTCAGGGCTTTTGCAAGATATTGTGGGCTCACTGCAGAAACCCATTAAGTGCAGATTCTGTCATTTTTGGGTTGCGTATGCAGTTTGTATCAGAAAATGATTGTGTTTCATCTGTAGAAACTAGTTAAATGCTAAGAAGTTCAACAGATGAGGCAGAAATCTGTTAAGTGCACAGTTAAATATTCTGTACGGCACAAATCATTTAGGTACACTTAAATGATTTTTCCTGTACTTTGTTGATAGTGTTGGTGAAATTATTTGAACAACAACAATCCATCAAATGCACTTAATGGCTTTCAGCAGAAAAAGATATGTGATATAATGGAGATAATTTTGTAAGTAGATTGTGGTATGCTTTTGTTTCTTAGCTTCAGCTACTAGAAAAGTGATATGAAGTTGGTGTACAATAATGTATTATTACGCAAACGGTATGACATAAATATCATTGTTCATTACTTAAAAGGTATCAAGGATACATTTTGTTAGCAGACTGTTGTAAATCTGTGTTTAACATTATTGTCAACAGATGGCAACAGCACCCGTGATTCATTGTTGGCCTGTAATGATATCACATTACTTCAACAATGTGACATCAGTATTATTGTTGATTACTGTAATTAATGTGCATGAATAGCTAAATGCCCATTGTAGCAGAAGCTGCTGTGAGTTCAGTGAGTGCAGTAGCATTGTGCCAGTTTCCTACAATGAGTCTACTTCTAAAAGAAATTTCAAGAAGTGCCCTGATTGTGCCATTGGCCAAAAAAATGATACCCAATGAAGATGAAAGTGCAAGTAAGCAATAAAATGATACTCTAAACATGAATTTAATTCTTCCAGTACACTGATATTTTAAAATGTATTAAGTAATTTTATTTCGTATTTTTATTTTAAGGAAATGAGTCTTAAACTCCAAGTGCATCAACTGGAACCTGAAAAAAATGATGCAAGTGGGGTATATGATGAAGTCCCCACATGGACAGCAGCACAACATAAACCAAAGCAGAAACTGTATCAGATGAGCTGGGTGGAAGTCATTCTAGTGAAGTGGTCAGGCTTGGTGCCGAAGACAATGATTTTGATTCTGATTGTTCTGTCAAGGATCCTGACTATGAACCATGTTCCAGTGATGCAGACAGTACAAATCTCATGATTAAAGACATCAGTGCCCTAAAAGAGAACAACAGTGGTAAATAAACGAAATGGATTAAAAGTGATCCCAAGACATGGAAGAAGAACATAATTAAAAAGTATAAAACTGATTCTTTTTCAGATGAAATGAGGAATTCCTTTTGTGGAAGCTTCTGGGACTGCAATTATACAAGGAAGAAAGATTTTATTTTTGGTAACACTGTGAGTCTAGCTCCAGCACAAAGATGAAGTACAGATCAGCCAATGAAACAATGTAAGAATTCTGAGATTCACTACTTAAATAAAGACAATAAAAAAATGTCAGAATCTCTAAGAACTTCTTTATTAAAACCTTACATGTTTCAGCTGATGTTACTGATACTGCATATAAAGGAAAGGTAGAGAGTGAACTTTTCATAGGCAAAAGAATTCCACATAGAAAAAGTAAACCAAATGATTTGCAGAGAGTTAAAGAACACATAGAAGAGTTTCCTACAGTGGAGTCTCACTACTCTAGGAAATCCATAAAATGACTGTACTTAGACCCCAGGCTAAGTATATCTAAAATGTATACCCTGTATGAGGAAGAATGAAAGGATTTCAAACCAGTAAGTGAAATAATATTTTGTCAGAACAACAATCTCACCTCACACAAACCTAAAAAGGATCAGTGTCAAAAACATGTGAGTTAAAAGAAAGCAAAGAACAATAAAGAAAATGAAGCTTGGAAATGAGCATATTGCAAGGAAAAATGAATGCAATCCAACAAAAGTTGCTGATACGGAAAAATGTAAAGCAAACAAGACATTTAGATGTTCCACACTTGATTTACAACCTGTCTTACAAACACCTTGAAGTGAAGTCAGTCAAATGTACTATAGTCTCAAAATATGTGCATACAGTTTCACTATCTGTGAACTTTCTGAGCAAAATGTTGCATTCTGCTCTGTTTGGACGGAGCTAAATGGAACTAGGGGTAGCTCAGAAATCTGTACCTGCGTCATGAAATACAATAAACAGATTTGACCAGATATAAAAGACATTTCTTTGTTTCACAATTTATTATTAATGTTATTGCACAACCTAGGTTTCAGGTTATAAGCCCATTTTCAAGTACATTACTGATTCCCAAAGATGATAATACATCGATAAACATGATGACAAGGCAATGATAATCTCAACTTCTTAGGTATTGATCCATAGCTTAATGTAAACTTACATCAATGACCATTTTTTTAACAAATTACATCCATTATTACACATTCTCCAATTATATTACAATGACCAGACTAAAGTTATGGATCAACTAAGATATTTTTAACTATGATGGACTGGGGCCAAACATTTTGCTTCTATCCTGGGGTTGTGATCTCATCTAAAAGAGGTGCGTAACTGAATTGCATTTGCTCATTTAATAATAGGTGTGGGGATATACACATCCATTTTTTAATTTTTAAAATTTCTAATTGGTCGAGTTTGGCACCCTTTTCCTACAAACGCTAAATCAGGCTTCCTCAATCTCCAGCTTCTGTGGTGTTCCTTAAGCCTGGTACAGATTGACCTCCCCATCTGCCCAATGTAGCAAGACTGACACTCCCAGCATGTGATTTTATAAACTCCACTTTTTGTGATAGCTGGTTGTTTTTCTTTTGCATTGAACAAGAAAACACCTATTGTCTGAGGTACATAGAAAAACACACAGAAACCCTTTGCCTTTAAGATGTTACTTATGTTATTAGATGTTTTCCCTATAAAAGGTAATCTGCACCATTTCTTTACCTGTTTGTTTGTGTTTGTCATTGGAGCAGTAGGAACCTGGCTTGCTTCTTCATCTTTTTACCTAAAATTTTATCAATGGTGTTGGGATTGTGACGGTTTTGCTTCTTTTATTTCTTGGTTGATTGTCCTCGGTGTCGAAGTACTGGAGGTGCAACTACTGTCTACTGTAAATGATATAGCTGACAGACACACAGTTGTGTTTCTGTGTTTTACTTTCACTGTTCACAACCCCCAAAAAATTAACAGTTATATATGCATGGCCAGTGCACTATTGTTCAAACTTTCCATAAGCTTCATTAATAGATTGCAGGCAAACCTTCACATACCGCTACAATAGTTTACTATTGAACATCTAAGAACAGTAAAAAACTAACCACAAAGTTCACTGTTCTTGAAGAATAGAAAGGTATGTATGGAGCAGACACTGTCATTGTTTTAACACACAGCCTAATAGTTGTGACATTACAGCCTTTATCACTGCGATTTTTAACATGTAAAAAAGTTTTTTTTTTTCTGTATTCGCTTCAGTATGTGCGAACTTTTAACATATACCAATGAATGTTGTAACCAGATATCTTTGCCGCGCTCCTGAAAAGCGCAGAATATCACGATAGCTATAAACTGTTATACGCTGCTATCGATCAGTAAAAAAACGATGCACCTATGTTTCAAAATAACAATTGCCAATTTTTACTTCTGCAGGGAGCCGCGCCGCTCTCTAGCTGTTCTGTGAATGTGTTGCGAGTCGGACGCAAAAGTATTGTGCTCCATACTGATATAATCATTTTATTGTAACTTTAAGAGTTTAAGTGATTAAAAAATATATGTGGCCACAAACAAGCGAGAATGTATATCATGAAAATTCGCTCCACCGCCACAATGGGTGGCCATGTTAATGTAAGTTTCCGTTTCATAATATAATACTTGAAGCCTTGAAGTTTATTTAATTTCAAAGAAAATCTCTCAACCTTATTTTCATTAATTATACTTGTGATAATCTTTCTTGTTTAAAAGATTTATGCAGCTTATGATCCAGCATGTGTTCTGTCGGAACAGGAGGCTGTTGTGACGACATCGTTATAGTATTTATTCCAAGTTCTTTCAGTTCCGTTTATATGTTCATACAAATCCAATTAGTTGGTTCCTTAGGTTTCTTTCATGTAACTTCCGTCTGTTTTCTCCGCGCGATCTTCCTCCGAAAAAAATTTCTGTTAATTTTTTTAGTAATTTTCGATATCGCGAATGAGAAAAGACAGCCGCCTCCTGCTCCGAACGGAACACCATGACTTTTCTAACGTCGGAGAGTACCGCACGAATTTTCCACTAAAACGTAATAGAATTTCTTAAAGCTGGATCAATTACACATGTTGCTGCTGTTCTCCGACAAATCTGGTGTGATTAATAGTAATTTATTCTGTCACGACAAAAAGAACCAATTTTATTTTTACCAAAGCAACAAAGCTTTCAATTAAATTACTAAAAAAAAAATCATACCAGATAGTGTAACACTTATTTCACAGTTAAGTTGAAGCGTTGTTGTTGTTGTAACCACCACAGGTTTCTCATCTGAAATTCTGCTACGGACTGACTGTCTCATGACCAAAAATCGGGCCCTTATATATCGTCACAATAATAGGCCCTGAAACTACATACTGTTCGATGTTTAATTTACAGAAATTACAATTAAAACTTACTGGTCCATATTTTCCACAACTTTTCTGTTGGAACCTTTTCACATACAAAGAATAGCATCTACATATCTCTATCAACATGTTTTGCCAGTGGTTCTCTCTTCATAAAATCAGTCTCCCACTTGTCCCTGGACATTTCTGATAGTAAGGGCAATAAAGGTGAGCCTATTGTCAGACCATCTATGTGCTGATAACAGCTCCCTTCAAAGCAGTAATAAATTTGATTTAAACAACACTCAACTCTACTAGCAATGCTCAGCTGATCTTCTAGAGTTGTGTTGTGTGAATACAATGGTTGTGACACAATATCTATACGGTCTCGCACTGGAATACATGTGAACAAGCTATGCACATCAAAAGAGACTAATGTTGCATTTGTTGGAACCTTAACATCTATTAACTTGTTAACTGAATCCAAACTGTTCTTAATGCTATATTTCCCTTTGAAGCTCAGCTTCTTCTTCAAGATGATGTTGAGTCTCGTGGCAGTCTTGTGTACTGGAGCACCTATTACAGGTGAGACTGGATGGATTAGCACTTCTGGTTTGTGGAGATTTGGTAAACCATGTAAAAGAAAAACAACCAGCTATCACAAAATGTGGTGTTTATAAAATCACATGTCGAGAGTGTCAGTCTTGCTACATTGGACAGATGTGGAGGTCAATCAATACCAGGCTTAAGGAACACCACAGAAGCTGGAGATTGAGGAAGCCTGATTCAGCCTATGCAGAACATTGCCTGAACAATAATCACAAATACACAATAGATGTATAAGTCCTACACAAAGAGGAAAAGGCGGCCAATCTCGACCAATTAGAAATTTTAGAAATTAAAAAATAGATGTGTATATCCCCACACCTATTATTAAATGAGCAAACCTAATTCTGTTATTCACCTCTTTTAGATGAGATCACAACCCCAGGATAGAAGAAAAACTTTGGGCCCCAGTCCACCATAGTTAAAAATATCTTAGCTGATGCATAACTTTAGTCTGGTCATTGTAATATAATTGGCAAATGTGTAATAACGGATGTAATTTGTTTAAAAGATGGTCATTGATGTAAGTGTACATTAAGCTATGGATCGATACCTAAGAAGTTGAGATTATCATTGCCTCGTCATAATGTTTATCGATGTTTATCATATTTGGGAATCAGTAATGTACTTTAAAATGGGCTTATAACCCAAAATCTAGGTTGTGCAATAACATTAATAATATTGTTTAGTTAATTGACAATGTTTCATCAAGAACCCACAGTTGATTCAATTAAAACACATTTCATTCTTCTCTGACACCGTTTTAGAACAGGAATCAAAACATAGCTGCGTTGTTTCTGTACTTGGTTCATACAATAAATTTACACATTATTTAAAATAAGTTTCTTGAATATTGTCATACATTTATGGAAGTGGACACATGCATAGCACAACTGAATGTGCAAAGAAATATGTACTTGTTTATAACCTGCAGGACTGACTACACAAATTCAGACTAGCAAGATCAAAAAGGTTTTGAAATAAGAAAGGTTCACCTTATGCAGTACATGAATTGAAATATGCAGAATTCAAGGATTTATTTAAACTTTCTGCATCTATCATTAAAAACAGAAGTAGTGACAGTCTCAGAAATAAAGTTAATGGGCTAAAAGTGAAATGTTTTTGCTACCAAAAATTCAAGGCAAGAGTGACAGTACAGATACAATCACTCATCAGATTATAAGGAAATACATACATCTGGTAAAGGACATCCTTTAAATATGGAAATATTGACTTACAAGATCTTCATCCTAAGATTCTGCCAATAAGTGGAAAGAAAAAGAAGTGACTGTTACATTGATGCAAAAATGGAGTCATTCCTGAGGAATTTTGTACTTAGTATAAGTCTCTTCCTACTTCAACTGCAGCCACCAACACAGTTCCTGAACCTGGTATAGAAGAAAGTGACAATAGTGACGCAGATGTATAAAGTGCAGGAAAAAAAACTTCTTCATTGTTTTATAATCATTTAGTGATCTAATAAAATGACTGGATATACTGATTCCATTTACTTAGTGATTTGTTTTCAATATAGCTGTGCACAAATTAATAAAAAACTTGAATGATGTTTGTCAAAACCATATAAGAGCAGCAATATTTATATTTTTTGTTATTTATTAAAAAATGATCATTTAACTGGCCAGTCATGCATTAAGCTTTTCTACAAAACATCATTATTGCAAGAACCTTTGTGGATATAGCTAAAATTCATGTATCTGCTGAAATAATTACTGTGTGTGTGTGTGTGTGTGTGTGTGTGTGTGTGTGTCCGTTCTGTATCGCACAATCTGGAAAGATTTAAAGGATGAACCAATAAATCAATTAGTTAATTACTGCAGTGGAATAATTCCTGTGATGACACAATTATTTGTAACTTAAAAAAGAAACTAAAAATTCAATTTTCTCGGTACTTTCTAAAACATAGTTAACAGATTTTTGCAGTAAGCCCATGATATCTAGCACAGCAGGAGCCAAGCAGCAATGCTTAAAATAGTAATTAAATTCATGCAACTGAGATAGCATGTTCTGTGAAAAATGTGTGCAAGCAAAAGCCACTGTGAAAATGTTGAGAATGGCTGCAGTGTGAAATGTTGTTCACTAAATGTTGTTCACTAAATAATATAAAAAAGTACATGTAAAAAAACTAGAACTTCACCCAATTGAATTTCAACAATTTTAGCAGTTATAACCAGTAAATGAACTTCTTCTCTCTGATCCACTTGTTGTTTAGTTGCCCTCAGCAATGGAATCAACAGTGTGACACTTTCATTCAGTGGTTTAGATTTATGATTGAAATATTGATCACGATTTATAAATTATGCATGGAACTCACTGAAGTTTTGACTATGGATAATTCACTCCACACTAATCATAACATATTGGCAATGTGTTTGTACTTAGAATGATGTGAGATAGAAATTAGCTTACAATTATAAAGGAAGAAACCACAATGATGCAAATAGTATAATGTAGCATCTGCATAATATGAAGGACATTATATTATCTCATTACCTGTGATTAGGTTTTGCTTGCAGAAACACGCCAGCTAGTTTGTGAAGTGCACATGATATAGCTGGGAGGCAGAGTAAGAGGTAAATACGTGCTTGATATGGTCCAAAATCTCCAAGCTGTTGCAGAACATCATCATAGGCCATCTTTCTGTAAATAATACATCTTATTCAGTGCTATTATGTGTGTACACAATCTTTAAGATATACCACAGTCTATTAACTATTTGGAACGAGTGAGATAAACAAAGTGTGGAAAAAAAAGCCTATACTGCTAGCAACATGGGACTGCTTACTTACACTGATATAAAATTGTAGACACAACAAAATTCAAACAGTACATCAACCACATCATGGTGAATTTGACGTATGTTGAAGGTACCATAAGGATGATATACAACTAACAAAATCAAAGTTATAAAAAGTGTCAATAATGAAAATAGATTAATGAACTAGGTGGCTAAACGTAACTTTCTTTGCAATGAACAATTCAGTTTCAGGCCACAAGAAGGTACAGAGTCTACTATGGAACAGTTAAGAAATGTTGTCCTTGAAACACTGGACGACACTGAACACATATCTGGCACCTTCTTGGGTCTGTCAAAAGCTTTTGGCACTGTTGACTACAGAATCCTATCACATGAACTAGAAATACTAGGAATAAGAGGTGTGAGAAATTAGTGGTGTGAGTGTTATCTAGAAAACAGAGAAATGAGTTGAAATTTCATGTACTTCAAGAAGATTACTAGTAGAACACTTACCAGACTCAAAATATATTAATATAGGAGTATCCAGGCGAATGAATTGGGCCCAAATCCTCTCTCTAAATTATATTAATGATTTCTCACAGAGTGTTAATCTGCAGAAAAAATACTGTTTGCAGGTGACAGCACCATGCCGATCACACATGAAACACAAGCACAGCTGACAAAAAACCAATGATGCTCTCAATGATGTGCACAGATGATCACTGGACAATAAAGTGACACTACATATAAAGAAGACAGACTGTATGAGCTTCTGATTAAATAAAATACACAATGGTGCTACATTAAAAGTCAACTCTGTACCAGAAAGTGTAAATCAGACCAAATTCTTGGACGAATATAGGCTGCCAGCTGAAATGGGCAGAAAATCTGAGGGTTTTGGCAAGTAGAGTATCTACACCTTGTTACAGGCTTTGAATTCTTGCTCCAGTTTGCAACATTTCATGCCTCCAAGTGACCTATTTTGGATAAATACATTTAGTCCTCAGTTATGGGATAGTGTTTTGGGGAACAAGTGCTGGGAACACACAGATTGTGTCTCAGGTATGGAAAAAGGCTGAGTGAATAATGACATATAGCAGCAGTAAGCATATTGTGCTGAGTTATTTTAGATGCTAGAAATTTTGACTGTCCCTTGTGAATATATACTGCAGAATATAATGTACATAAGAAAAAATATTCACCTGTATGAACACAAACAGCTCAATACATGAGCATGGAGCCAGAGCATGTCACGGTTTGCATCTAAACAGGAAAAACAAGTCTAACACCCAAAACAATGTGTGATATCATGACTAAATCTGTACAACAGCTGACTCTGAAAAATTAATCCTGTGGCGCATAGCATCCACCACAGTGGCCAGATGTTAATGGTCACTTCTTTGGCATTTTCAATGAGTCCTGAGGTTTGAAATGCTCACAGCCCACTGCAGTGGGCACTCCCTACTGTTGTCATGCCCTGGTCCATTTGGATGCATTTGCAGCCTCATGAATGAGAAAATGCCACAGAAGTGCCCACTGCAGTGAAAATTGTGCACCATGGGGTGGGAACAGAGAAAGGGATAGGTGAGTGAAGGATGGTGACTAATGAAAGTTGAGGCCAGGAGGGTTACAGGAATGTAGGATACATTGCAGGTAGAGTTCACACTTGTGCAATTCAGAAAAGCTGGTGTTGGTAGGAACTATCAAGATGGCTCTGGCTGTGAAGCAGTCATTGACATGAAGAATACTGTGTTGGGAAGTGTGTTCAGCATCTGGGTGATTCAGCTGTTTCTTGGCCACAGTTTGTTGGTTGCCATTCATGCAGACAGTTTGTTGATTGTCATATCCATGTAGTACACAACACAGTGGTTACAGCTTAGCTTGTAGATCAGATGAATGGTTTCACAGGTAGCCCTGCCTTTGATGGGATAGATGATGCTTGTAATGGGACTGGAGTAGGTAGTGGAGGTGGGAGGATATGTGAGACAGGTCTTGCATCTGGGTCTATTATGGAGATATTAGCCATGAGGCAAGGGCTTGGGAGCAGTGGTTTAGTAGAGATGAATGAGGATATTGTGTAGGTTCAGTTGGCTATGGAATACCACTGCAGGATTATTGGGAAGGATGGTGCTTAGGACATTCCTCATTTCAGAGCTTGGTGAGAGGTAATCAAAATCCTGGCAGAGAATGTGATTCATATGCTCCAGTCCTGGGTGGTAGTGAGTCACGATGGGAATGCTCCTCTGTGACTCGACAGTGGGACTTTGGGACTTGGTGGGTGGCTGGTGAGATAAGGCATGGGATATCTGCTTCTGAACAAGGTAGGGAGAGTAATTATGGTCTGGGATGGCCTCAATGAGACCACTGATGTATTTTGAGGGGGAATACTCGTCACAACAGATGCAATGGCCACAGGTGGCTAGGCTGTATGGAACAGACTTCTTTATATGGAATAGGTGGCAGCTGTCAAAGTGGAGGAATTGCTCATGGTTGGTAGGTCTGATGTGGAGGTACTGATGTGGCCATTTTCAAGGTGGAGGTCACTAACGAGGAAGGTGACTTGTTGGGTTGAGGAGGACCAGATGAAATGAAAGGGGGAGTAGGCGTTGAGGTTCTGGAAGAATGCTAATAGATGTCCTCACCCTTGATCCAGATTATGAAGACACCATCACTGAATCTGAACTAAGTGAGGGATTTGGGATTCTGGGTGGTTACAAAGGATTCCTCTAGATGGCCCATGAATGGGTTGCCTTAGGGTGGTGCAATACGGGTGCTATTGCTGTATCCTGGATTTATTTGTAGGTGATACCTTCAAAGGAGAAGTCATTGTGGGTGAAGATATAGTTGGTCAAAGTGACCAGGAAGGAGGCTGTAGGTTGGGAATCCATCAGGCATTGGGAAAAGGAGTGTTCAAATAGTGGAAAGGCCATGGGCATTAGGGATGTTTGTGTAAAGCGAGGGGACATCAGTAATGATGAGCAGGGCACAGTGCGGTAAAGGAACGGAGAGTCGGTTGAGAAAATGAATGGTATCTTTTATGTAGGCAGGTAGGTTATGGGTAAATGATTCTATCGGGAGGGGGGGGGGGGGCACAGTGTTCAGCCACAATAAACATGTTGGGTGGTTGTGTTCATAGACTTCAGGAAGCATGTAGAAGGCAGGAGTTCGGGGAGTGGTAGGGATGGGGAGAGAGATAAACTCCAGGGAGATGTTCTGGGATGGGCTTTAGGATTTGAGGAGAGACTGGAGATCCTGCTGGATTTCTGAAATGAAGTCACTGTGGCAAGGTTCATAGGTGGATGAATCTGACAGCTGGTGGAGTTCTTCGACCAGGAAGTCCTTTCAGTTCAAAAAAATGGTGTTGGAGCCTTTGTCAGTAGGCAGAATTGTGAGATTGGGATCAGTTTTTAGGTGGTGGATACCAGTTCTTTCTGTGGATGTAAGGTTAGTTTGCACGCTGAGGTGTTTGGTGAATGATGGTGAAGCAAGCTTTGAGGTCAAGAAATTCTGGGAAGTCAAGAGCGAGTGACTTGGGGCAGTGGCGGTGTATCATGGTTGAATGGACAAGTGAGCTGAGTTAGAAGTGGTTCAATATTGGTTTTGGATTGTGTCTGGTTGGTAGTGTTGGTGGTGAAAAAGTGTTTCCACTGTAGTGACTGGGAGAAAGAGAGAGGGTCTTTCACAAGTCCAGCATGACAGAATTTCAGAGTGGGGCAAAAGGTATGGCCGTTGGAAAGAACTGATATTTCTGTGTGACTAAGGCTTTTGCAGGAAAGGTTCGTGATTGAGTTTTGGGTCTGTTTAGGTTCTGGATTTTTTATGGTGGAGGGAGGGAGATTTTGGTGGTGGGGTAAGTATAGTAGGTCTGTGAGGCAGAGTTTGCCAGCAATGAGGGGATGTGTGGGAGGTTTGGATGCTGTTATAAAGGTGGTAATCCAAGGCAGGAGTAGGAAGTGAACAGGCTGGAGGGTTTTTTTTGAGGTGGTGTTGTGCCTGCTGCTCTAGTTCTGGAGGGTAAAAGTTTCAGTGTGTGAGATGGGATACAGGAATTTTGGACTGTACAGCAATTTTATGGATGGAAAGAAGGTACTGTGAGGACATTTGGGCCTGATTTATATGGTTTTGCAGGACTATGTTGGTGAGGGTTAAGGATTGATGGAATCTGAACAGAAGAAGGTTATTGTGGAAGGAAGGGTGGCAGCCAGAGATGGGTAATTTGATGGTCAGGCCATTTGGGGGAATTACATGAGCCAGGCAGCAATGCAGGAATAGTGTATGGGAGTGGATTCTGGCTAGGAATAAGGAAAATTTTCCGTATTTGTGCAGAAGGAAGGAAGATAAAAACGCGTAAAAGTTCGTAAATAACGCTTAAATACAAGAGAAAACGCCCGGAAAATACGTCATGATGGGTGGGGAAAATCACAAAAAGGTCTGAACAGATTAAGTATGAAGAAACAAGATGGAACGTGAGTGAGTAGGTCGATAGAGAAAGGCGAAAACGAACTGAAATCGACGTGAAAACACAATGAGATCGAAGGTAAATATAAATAAATAGCCCATAATGTGGGATGGAGGTCAATAGGCAGACATATATGAAGAAGAAGAACAGCAGATGTGACTAGAGTAGTGAGGCTAGTGTGTGTGAACTGGAGTAAGAGAGGAGAAAGAAGCAATACCTCCACTTCAACAGCTGCCACCTATTCCGTATCAAGAAGTCCCATCCATACAGCCTAGCTACCAGTGGCTACTGCATCTGTAGTGACAAGCATTTTCTCTCAAAATACATCCAGGGTCTCACTGAAACTACACAGTATCCTCATCCACCCCTACTCAACTCTCACTCCCAATCCTTTGCCTCATGGCTCCATCTCTATAATAGACCCAGAAGCAAGATGTGACCCATGCGTCCTCCCACCACTGCACCTACTCCAGTCCAGCTACAAGTACCATCTATCCCATCAAGGGAGGGCTATCTGTGAAACCAGTCATGCGATCTACAAGCTAAGCTGCAATGACTGTGCTGTGTCCTACATGGGCATAGCAACCAACAAGCTGCCTGTCTGCATGAGTGACCACTGACAAACTGTGGCCAAGAAACAGCTGACTCACCCAGATGCTGAATACACTTCCCAACACAGTATTCTTCATTTTAATGACTGCTTCACAGCCAGTGCCATCTTGGTCGGATAGTTCCTACCAACACCAGCTTTTCTGAATTGCACAAGTGTGAACTCTCCCTGCAATGTATCTTACATTCCTGTAACCCTATTGGCCTCAACCTTCATTAGTCACTGTCCTTCACCCATCTATCCCCTTTCCTGTTCACAGTCCAGCCCTACATGCCCATCTATTCCATGAATGTACCCACAGTCTTTTTACTTCACTCTTTTTCCACTTTTCCCAACCACCCACCTCACCCCCTGCCCTCTGTCTAGCCTTCCAACTGCATCTAGATGCCCTATGCTCCCCCACCTCATCCCTGTATTCTTCTACAAGCAGCACTTTTCTGTCCCCACCCTAACCTGCTATGCCCCCCCACCCCCTACCCATCCCAGTCTCCTCCTAACCTCCACTATCCAGATTGCTTCTCCCATCATGCATTGTAGCTCACAGCCTGGCCTCAGCAACCAGAGACAATAGTCATGTGTGTGTGTGAATTGCATTTGTATGAATGTGTGTGTGTGTGTGTGTGTGTGTGTGTGTGTGTGTGTGTCTGATTCAAAAGAAGGCCTATTGTCGAAAGCTTACCTGTTTAGCAGTTTACCAGCCTTATTGTTGTGCCTGTCTGTGACTCAGCATCTATTATATGGTGAGTAGCAATCTATCCTTTTTCTAACATTTTCATTGTTACATATGTTATTTAATAAGAACAATTGTATCAACCAGTGATGACATCCATATAAAGTGCACTGTGTGACAGATAGTACAGTCAATCAACAATCACATGAACTGTGAATAAATCTTGTTTCTCTAAACTTAATCACATTTCATGAAAATATAACTTTTTAACGCAACGTCAACAAATGTAATTTCAATATTTAATGCAGCTTCATTAGAAGAAACTATGCACAGAATGAACACTATTCAGTACAATTGGAGACTGGAATTGTATGTACACTACTGGCCATTAAAATTGCTACACAACAAAGATGACGTGCTGCAGACGCGAAATCAGGAAGAAGACGCTGTGATATGCAAATGGTTAGCTTTTCAGAGCATTCACACAGGGTTGGCGCCGGTGGCGACACCTAAAATGTGCTGACATGAGGAAAAATGATTCAAATGGCTCTGAGCACTATGGCACTTAACTTCTAAGGTCATCAGTCCCCTAGAACTTATAACTAATTAAACCTAACTAACCTAAGGACATCACACACATCCATGCTCGAGGCAGGATTCGAACCTGCGGCCGTAGCGGTCGCGCGGTTCCAGACTGTAGAGCCTAGAACCGCTCGGCCACCTCGGCCGGCCTGACATGAGGAAAGTTTCCAACCGATTTCTCATACACAAACAGCAGTTGACCGGCATTGCTTGGTGAAACGTTGTTGTGATGCCTCGTGTAAGGAGCAGAAATGCGTACCATCACGTTTCCTACTTTGATAAAGGTCGGATTGTAGCCTATTGCGATTGCGGTTTATCGTATCGCGACATTGCTGCTCGCGTTGGTCGAGATCCAATTACTGTTAGCAGAATATGGAATCAGTGGGTTCAGGAGGGTAATATGGAACGCCGTGCTGGATCCCAAACGGCCTCGTATCACTAGCAGTTGAGATGACAGGCATCTTATCCACATGGCTGTAACGGATCGTGCAGCCACGTCTCGATCCCTGAGTCAGTAGATGGGGACGTTTGCAAGACAACAACCATCTGGACGAACAGTTCGACGACGTTTGCATGGACTATCAGATCAGAGACCATGGCTGCGGTTACCCTTGACGCTGCATCACAGACAGGAGCGCCTGCGATAGTGTACTCAACGACGAACCTGGGTGCACGAATGGCAAAACGTCATTTTTACGGATGAATCCAGGTTCTGTTTACAGCATCATGATGGCCGCATCCGTGTTTGGCGAAATCGCGGGGAATGCACATTGGAAGCGAGTATTCGTCATCGCCATACTGGCGTATCACCCGGCGTGATGGTATGGGGTGCCATTGGTTACACGTCTCGGTCACCTCTTGTTCGCATTGACGGCACTTTGAACAGTGGACGTTACATTTCAGATATGTTACAACCCGTGGCCCCACCCTTCATTCGATCCCTGCGAAACCCTACATTTCAGCAGGATAATGCATGACCGCATGTTGCAGGTCCTGTACGGGCCTTTCTGGATACAGAAAATGTTCGACTGCTGCTCTGGCCAGCACATTCTCCAGATCTCTCACCAATTGAAAACGTCTGGTGAATGGTGGCCCAGCAACTGGCTCGTCACAATACGCCAGTCACTACTCTTGATGAACTGTGGTATCGTGTTGAAGCTGCATGGGCAGTTGTACCTGTACACGCCATCCAAGCTCTGTTTGACTCAATGCCCAGGCGTGTCAAGGCCGTTATTGCGGCCATAGGTGGTTGTTCTGGGTACGATTTCTCAGGATCTATGCACCCAAATTGGGTGAAAATGTAATCACATGTCAGTTCTAGTATAATGTATTTTTCCAATGAATACCCGTTTATCATCTGTATTTCTTCTTGGTGTAGCAATTTTAATGGCCAGTAATGTATAAGAAATCCATGGAACTCCTCTTGCCGGCCGAAGTGGCCGTGCGGTTAAAGGCGCTGCAGTCTGGAACCGCACGACCGCTATGGTCGCAGGTTCGAATCCTGCCTCGGGCATGGATGTTTGTGATGTCCTTAGGTTAGTTAGGTTTAACTAGTTCTAAGTTCTAGGGGACTAATGACCTCAGAAGTTGAGTCCCATAGTACTCAGAGCCATTTGAACCATTTGAACTCCTCTTAAATTCTTATGATGTCTTTTAAGCTTTTGTCAAAATCTAAGTATCTTTTTCTTGGTTTTGGAAGAGGAAAGTCATTGGAATCTTTTATATTTTCAAATTTAACATTTATTGCTTCTTTCCTCAGCTTATTGATTAGAAAGTGCGTTCGGATGTTTTTGATTTATTGAGTGATTTATTTTCCCATACCAGCCTTCGACAAAATTCGTGGTCATGTGCCTTGGTTAAAAACATTCCACATTTCAATTGGTATATTAGGATTTTCTATCCACTGATATCTGCGAATTTCCGACCTTTTCTCCACTAGGCATTTCCTCCATTATTACGATCCACACTTCATCAACACTGTTTGGTGGAAGACGTGTCATTGAGGCACAATGCAGCAAAACATTCGGACTTCTTCTCCATCCCTGTATTCCTCCGTTAAACCCAGCTCTTGTATTTTTTGACACAGATATTGGTTGAAGTGAAAATTGCGACGGGATGCTTTGCGAGCAACAGAACCATCGTCAGTTTCCAGAAAACTATTACCTTCGGTTAATTTCAAAATGTTTTCACTCAGTTGAACCTCCGAACTACTGCCAGGGTTCTGCGTCGTACCAGTAGCTTTCCACCTTGTTTTACACAATCCAATCCTGGAGTTCTCATAATTTGGCATATTTGCGCCGAAATCTAAACCGTTATCTTTCAAATCATGAAATTTAACGTAAAAAAATTTGGAAAACAGTCACTGCGGTTTCGTGGTGGATTCTTTTATTTGCAGTTACGCATTCGTTTCTTAATCAGCACATCTGCTTCGTCAGGTGGGCAGGAATATTGCTATTCAGCCACGATTCTGCCATTTGCACATTTTAAACAGCCCTAGCATTTACTCCGTTCGGAATTCACGCACAACCAGATCGTATACTCATGACATTCTGTGTGCACCTGGTAGCGATGACTATCCTTGAGAAGACGCCGCTTCACTCTCTTTGTTGTCTTTAATTCCATCACTCACAGTGTGTAGAACTCATTTAACTTAGGCCTACAAAAGTCTCATGGTGACAACACACCGCTGCTGGCGAACGACTGGCGTAAATCAACAAAGGGGGAGGCTCTGGTCAGAGAACCGAAGGTGCAAAATTGTTCGGAAGTTCCACGGTAACTGCGAAACTTGTAAAAAGGGTCGGAAACACCATGGGCGGAAAGCCCACGAATGCTGTGTTGCTCTACTTGTGTAAACCGATGTGTTCGTCCCTTCCAGATGCCCAGTCCGAGTTTCAACTCCTTACAGCCACCACGCGAATACTGAGAGCGCTAACAGTGAAGTTGTGTTTTATAAAAATGGAACAGCAGAATTTAGAGCAACGTTATGACATCACGTTTTACATTAAACTTGGGGAACCCGCGAGAGTGACCTTCGAAAAATTGAAACAGGCTTGTGGAGAACATTCCTTATCAAGAGCACAAGTTTTTCGCTGGCACAAATCGTTTTTGAAATGCAGAGAGCACGTTGAAGATGAACCTCGCCGAGGCAGACATTCAGCTTCAAAAACCGACGAAAACGTCGAACCTATGCATGCTCTTGTTCCTCCAGGACAAACTGTTAAACAAGTGGTTTACAAAACTGTCCTTGAAAGCCTGAGGAAAGGTATGAATCGGGTGAGAGTGGATATTGCGGATAAGTGGATGTTGCATCATGGCAATGCTCCATGTCAGACTGCCATTTTCATCATATCCTACAGGCCGCGTGTTTACGTGATCTGAGTCCTTGTGAATTTTTTCCCCGAAACTGGAAAATGGTCTAAAAGGACGTCATTTTTGGACTCTGGAGAACATTGAAAAGAATGTGACCGACACGTTTAAGGCCGCACAAGTTCAAGCCTTTCAGCGCTGCTACCAAGATTGGAAACGATGACTACGCCGGTGTGTAGTTGCCGAAATGAACCACTTTGAACGGGACAGTTGTTTGAAAAAAATAAAAACTTTTGTAGATAAACAATCAGTCGCATTATTTTTCTCACACAGCTCGTATACTGGGCTGGTACTCATGTCTCGCCTCAGTTACTCGGTTCGGAAACATTTCGAAAACGTCCACACACTTTCCCATGGGATAATATTACATACGGACAGATGGGGTACACAAATTCCGTTCCCAGGAAGAGGGATGATGACACGAAGGGCTGGAAGGCCAACCTCTGCCACTAACACTGCCAAACCCATGTTCACGTGCCAAGCCGTACAGATACTGGATGAGGCCAGGAAAAAAGAGGAAGAAGAGACCATAAGGCCGGTATTACACTATCAAATTTCTTTGTCCAATATCTTTGTCAAAGATATTTGATAGTGTAATAGGGATCTTTGACAAATGTCGTCCAATATTTGATCAAATCTAGGCCGAGGCCGTATATTTGATCAAAGAAATCGCTTGTCTTCTGTTCACTGCAATGTGACATGTTACCACATGGAGCGCTAGCATCGCTGCAGCGTTCTGTCGTCTGTAGTGTTTTTATAACCATTGCCGGTAAATACAATTGGTGTGTGCCGACAACTACAGAATTAATAGAGATGTCTGAAGCTGATGAGGCGCTTTACAACGTGAGGCACCCTGAATACAAAAATAGATTAAGAAGATTGGAGACCTAACCTGACCTAACCTAACCTAACATAACCCTCTCCTGTAGCAAGGAATCCGAGTGTTATAGTGAGCCTGTCTTCTGAAGATGTAGCAGTTCTTAAGTGAAAATTGTGCTTTGTGATATGAGGATACACTTCATTGAGCACATACAGAAATGTATGCTCATCCATTCTTAAGTAATTGATGTACGACTTGACGTCTTCCACTGTAAGCTCACGTAACAAGTTTTGTTGAATGCTTTTATCGTGTCGTCGTAAAACCCACGGCTTCACCCAGATTAGATTAGTTTTTCGTTCCATAGATCCGTGCTGAGGAGATCCTCTTGGATGTGGAACATGTCGATTTTTTTTTAAGCTGAAATAAAAATACTAATAGTATGAATAAATACAATACAACATTTGTTTCTATTAAAAATTTCGCCAATGGAGTAGAAGGAGTTGGCCAGTAGTAAGTCTTTCAGGCTCCTTTTAAACTGATAAACTGATCTTTATTTCTAACTAAATTTTTTATGTTTCCCGGCAAATTATTGAAGATGAGTGTTCCTGAGTAGTGGACCCCTTTTTGAACTAAAGTAAGTGCTTTTAAGTCCTTGTGCAGATCAGTTTTGTTCCTGGTATTGTATGTATGAACTGAGTTGTTTGTTGGAAAAAGAGATATATTATTTACGACAAATTTTACTAAGAAGTAAATATACTGAGAGGCAGTAGTTAGTATACCCAGTTCTTTGAAGAGGTTTTTGCAGGAGGTCCGTGAATTTACTCCACAAATAATACGTATTACACGCTTTTGGACCTTGAAAACTTTTGTTTGACTTCAAGATTTACCCCAAAATAATATCCCATATGACATTATGGAATGAAAGTATGCAAGCTTTTTCATTTTTATGTTGCCTATGTCTGCTAACACTCGAATTGCAAATACAGATTTGTTAAGGCGTTTCTGCAGTTCTGTAGTGTGCTCCTCCCAACTGAATTTATTATCAAGTTGTAATCCCAGGACTTTTAAGACTGTCAACTTCGTATGTATGGTTCCATTTTTTCCCCCCACTTCTTTTCCGCATGTGCACACAATGCAATTGGAGTACGTAGAACTGCTGCGGTTAATAACAAGTTGTTGTCAGCCATCTTGAACTTTGACGAAAAATTTGATGACAGTGTAATACCCCTTGTAGCGCTACGTCAAAGATCTTTGTCAAATATATTGGACGGAATATTGGATCACATCTTTGATCAAATCTTTGACAAAGAAATTTGATAGTGTAATACCGGCCTAAGGCCCGTTTCACACTAGGACACTGGTACCGGTCGCCAGTGGCGGTCACCGGTTATTGTGGTGAACACTCCTGGATCACCAGTGTCCGACACCGCAGGCATTGCCAACTGATTAATTAGTGAAATTCACTCGAGCGAGGAGGAACTTTTGTTGGTACTTCTAAGGAGGGGGAGGAGGAGAATAAAGACAAAATGTTTATTACACGTACATCCACTGCTACATGATCGGCTGGAGAAAGGATTGTTTTATACTCATTATGTCGTTTGAGGATACGTTAACTATTCAGAGCTTGCAGGACATGTCACCTCGTTTAGTCCGTGGAGGAAATATAGCGAACAGTGCTCGTTTTTCCCGCGTGCCGTTCGAGACTGGAACGGTAGAGTGACAGTTGAAAGTGGTTCATTAAACCCTCTGCCAGGCACTTTCTTGTGAATAGCAGAGTAATCACGTAGATGAAGGTGACTTCGCAAACTGCCGGCCGGAGTGGCCGAGCGGTTATAGGCGCTACAGCCTGGAACCGAGCGACCGCTACGGTCGCAGGTTCGAATCCTGCCTCGGGCATGGATGTGTGTGATGTCCTTAGGTAAGTTAGGTTTAAGTAGTTCTAAGTTCTAGGGGACTGATGACCTCAGAGTTAAGTCCCATAGTGCTCAGAACCATTTGAAGCATTTTCAACTTTGCAAACTATTTCGTTAGCCCTGAAGGTAAAGGGGCTTGGCAGCAGCAAAAAATGTAATTGCTAGAAATTTTACGTGAACAGTAATGTGGTTAGGCCTCATTGTTCACCTGGGATTGTATTTGTGATGTGCATTGTGCAATTATTATTATGTTAACTGTAAGAAGTCACATTATTGTATTCACTGAACTGACTGGAACTTACAATTAAAATTACAGTGTGTCAGGAACTTGTACCTCAATAATATTATAATAAATTAATAAAATTCATTATTGTAGTAGCCACATCCTACCCCCATGAAACATGGACCTTGCCGTTGGTGGGGAGGCTTGCGTGCCTCAGCGATACAGATGGCCGTACCGTAGGTGCAACCACAACGTGTGGCTCCTGAAGAGGGGCAGCAGCCTTTTCACTAGTTGCAGGGGCAACAGTCTGGATGATTGACTGATCTGACCTTGTAACATTAACCAAAACGGCCTTGCTGTGCTGGTACTGCGAACGGCTGAAAGCAAGGGGAAACTACATCCGTAATTTTTCCCGAGGACATGCAGCTTTACTATATGGTTAAATGATGATGGCATCCTCTTGGGTAAAATATTCCGGAGGTAAAATAGTCCCCCATTCGGATCTCCGGGCGGGGACTACTCAAGAGGACGTCGTTATCAGGAGAAAGAAAACTGGCGTTCTACGGATCGGAGTGTGGAATGTCAGATCCCCTAATCGGGCAGCTAGGTTAGAAAATTTAAAAAGGGAAATGGATAGGTTGAAGTTAGATATAGTGGGAATTAGTGAAGTTCGGTGGCTGGAGGAACAAGACTTTTGGTCAGGTGAATACAGGGTTATAAATACAAAATCAAATAGGGGTAATGCAGGAGTAGGTTTAATAATGAATAAAAAAATAGGAGTGCGGGTAAGCTACTACCAACAGCATAGTGAACGCATTATTGTGGCCAAGATAGACACGAAGCCCATGCCTACTACAGTAGTACAAGTTTATATGCCAACTAGCTCTGCAGATGATGAAGAAATTGATGAAATGTATGATGAGGTAAAAGGAATTATTCAGGTAGTGAAGGGAGACGAAAATTTAATAGTCATGGGTGACTGGAATTCGGGAGTAGGAAAAGGGAGAGAAGGAAACATAGTGGGTGAATATGGATTGAGGGAGAGAAATGAAAGAGGAATCTGTCTGGTAGAATTTTGCACAGAGCATGACTTAATCATAGCTAACACTTGGTTCAAGAATAATAAAAGTAGGTTGTATACCTGGAAGACATATCCAGGGGCAGATGTGGACTCTGACCACAATCTATTGGTTATGAACTGTACATTAAAACTGAAGAAACTGCAAAATGGTGGGAATTTAAGGAGATAGGACCTGGATAAACTGACTAAAACAGAGGTTGTACAGAGTTTCAAGGAGAGCATAAGGGAACAATTGACAGGAATGGGGGAAAGAAATACAGTAGAAGAAGAACGGGTAGCTCTGAGGGATGAAGTAGTGAAGGCAGCAGAGGATCAAGTAGGTGAAAAGACGAGGGCTAGTAGAAATCCTTGGGTAACAGAAGAAATATTGAACTGAATTGATGAGAAAATACAAAAACGCAGTAAATGAAGCAGGCAAAAGGGAATACAAACGTCTCAAAAATGAGATCGACAGGAAATGTAAAATGGCTAAGTAGGAATGGCTAGAGGACAAATGTAAGGATGTAGAGGCTTGTCTCACCAGGGGTAAGATAGATACTGCCTACAGCAAAATTAAAGAGACCTTTGGAGAAAAGAGAGCCACTTGTATGAATATCAAGAGCTCAGATGGAAACCCAGTTCTAAGCAAAGAAGGGAAAGCAGAAAGGTGGAAGGAGTATATAGAGGGTCTATACAAGGGCGATGTACTTGAGGACAATATTATGGAAATGGAAGAGGATGTAGATGAAGATGAAATGGGAGATACGACACTGCGTGCAGAATTTGACAGAGCACTGAAAGACCTGAGTCGAAACAAGGCCCCGGGAGTAGACAACATTCCCTTAGAACTACTGATGTCCTTGGTAGAGCCAGTCCTGACAAAACTCTACCCTCTGGTGAGCAAGATGTATGAGACAGGCAAAATACCCTCAGACTTCAAGAAGAATATAACAATTCCAATCCCAAAGAAAGCAGGTGTTCACAGATGTGAAAATTACCGAACTATCAGTTTAATAAGTCACAGCTGCAAAATACTCGCGTATTCTTTACAGACGAATGGAAAATCTGGTAGAAGCCGACCTCGGTGAAGACCAGTTTGGATTCCGTAGAAGTGTTGGAAACACGTGAGGCAATACTGACCTTACGACTTATCTTAGAAGAAAGATTAAGGAAAGGCAAACCTAAGTTTCTAGCATTTGTAGACTTAGAGAAAGCTTTTGACAATGTTGACTGGAATACTCTCTTTCAAATTCTGAAGGTGGCAGGGGTAAAATACAGGGAGCGAAAGGCTATTTGCAATTTGTATAGAAACCAGATGGCAGTTATAAGAGTCGAGGGGCATGAAAGGGAAGCAGTGGTTGGGAAAGGAGTGAGACAGGGTTGTAGCCTATCCCCGATGTTATTCAATCTGTATATTGAGCAAGCAGTAAAGGGAACAAAAGAAAAATTCAGAGTAGGTATTAAAGTCCATGGAGAAGAAATAAAAACGTTGAGTTTCGCCGACGACATTGTAATTCTGTCAGAAACAGCAAAGGACTTGGAAGAGCAGTTGAACGGAATGGACAGTGTCTTGAAAGGAGGATATAAGGTGAACATCAACAAAAGCAAAATGAGAATAATGGAATGTAGTCGAATTAAGTCGGGTGATGCTGAGGGAATTAGATTAGGAAATGAGACACTTAAAGTAGTAAAGGAGTTTTGCTATTTGGGGAGCAAAATAACTGATGATGGTCGAAGTAGAGAGGATATAAAATGTAGACTGGCAATGGCAAGGAAAGCGTTTCTGAAGAAGAGAAATTTGTTAACATCGAGTATAGATTTAAGAGTCAGGAAGTCGTTTCTGAAAGTATTTGTATGGAGTGTACCCATGTATGGAAGTGAAACATGAACGGTAAATAGTTTGGACAAGAAGAAAATAGGAGCTTTCGAAATGTGGTGCTACAGAAGAATGCTGAAGATTAGATGGGTAGATCACATAACTAATGAGGAGGTATTGAATAGAATTGGGGAGAAGAGTAGTTTGTGGCACAACTTGACAAGAAGAAGGGACCGGTTGGTAGGACATGTTCTGAGGCATCAAGGGATCACAAATTTAGCATTGGAGGGCAGCGTGGAGGGTTAAAATCGTAGAGGGAGACCAAGAGATGAATACACAAAGCAGATTCAGAAGGATGTAGGTTGCAGTAAGTACTGCGAGATGAAAAAACTTGCACAGGACAGAGTAGCATGGAGAGCTGCATCAAACCAGTCTCAGGACTGAAGACAACAACAACAACAACAGTAGCCACATATGCGTAAATAATTGTTGTAATTAAGAATAATAATTTAACTCTATTTTGGACCATATGGCGGAACACCTTAAGATGCAGAAGAAAAGGGGGCGAGGGATGCAAATGTGCTTGAAGGTTACTACCCTCCTAGCCACCACTTTGTTGCTATAGTCATCGCTTTTGACGCCCCAAATAGCGGGACGACTTTCTACTTCACTTATAAAATCTTCCGTGTTAATGAAATCTAAACTCATGGCTACAATACGTACAGTATAGCATATTATAATGAATGTTTCGCGACCGAGCGATGTGGCGCAGTGGTTAGCACACTGGACTCGCATTCGGGAGGACGACGGTTCAATCCCGCGTCCGGCCATCCTGACAAGTTTCTGTGATTTCCCTAAATCACTCCAGGCAAATGTCGGGATGGTTCCTTTGAAAGGGCACGGCCGACTTCCTTCCCCATCCTTCCCTAATCCGATGAGACCGATGACTTCGCTGTTTGGTCTCCTCCCCCAGAACAATCCAATCCAATGTTTCGCGGCACTGTCTCAGAAATGACTGCCTGTCTGTTGGCAAATCTGCAGTGCTGTGTCTGTGGTCTGTGTCCCAGTGTGAACACTCCAATTCAAACTAATGCATGTCCGGCGGTTACTGCTGTGAACACAGCGACGGTGTCGGTCACACATGGCGAGGGTGAGTCTGCTGGGTCACAGTGGCTTTGTGAGGCGGTGTAGTGTCCCGGTGTGAATGCTCCAGTTCAAACGAATGTATCTCTGTTGGTGACCGTCGCTGGTGACAGTCACCAGTGTCCCAGCGTGAAACGGGCCTAAGGCTGTTAAGGTATCAATTAGTACACGTGTGAAAAGAATGATAAGAAAGATAGAAAAATATTCTTCTTAGCATGTGTAACGGAAAGCAGATTGCATACTCAGTAGTAAGTATCAAACACTGACCTCTGGGACGAAGACGTGGAATACCAATGGATAAAAATCTGTAGTGTTGCACAGCACAGTTTAGACATACATGTGTCGAGTAAGTGTGACGGAAGGTGGGGGGGGGGGGGGGGGGAGCAGGAGGGGGGAGGCGAAAGAGCCGCTTGGTTTCAATAGCCGTGTCAGAAAATTACTCTGAAATGAAGGAGAGCATGATCACAATTTAAATTAAGTCAAAGAATTGTTAACAAACGCCGGCCGTCTGGCCGAGTGGTTCTATGTGCTACAGTCTGGAACCGCGCGACCGTTACGGTCGCAGGTTCGAATCCTGCCTCGGGCATGGATGTGTGTGATGTCCTTAGGTTAGTTAGATTTAAGTAGTTCTAAGTTCTAGGGGACTGATGACCTCAGAAGTTAAGTCCCATAGTGCTCAGAGCCATTTGAACCATAAAAGAGAGAAAGCTGAACGATTCCAAAATAAACTGTCGACTGAATGCAAAAGCAAAATCTTGCCTACCGATCTGAAGAAAAATCCTATTTTCCTTCCGATCAAGTTCTTATGAAAAGTCAGTTAACAGATCAGCACTGTCTATTCAGTCGCCGAGGGGCAGTACTGGGACGGACGCAGAGGTGTGACACAAAGGCAGAAACAGTGATTTCAGTCTTCTAAAATTGTGTCACTACGGTTTCCTCTTTCAATTGTGGCGCGAACGTCGAATTTGCAAATATCGAGACAAAGTGATAGCAGAATAGAGTACCAACTACAATCGTTCAACAGGGCAAAGGCGATGTACTTTATATCTGAACGGTTCAACATAAAATATGTGATGTGGTCCTACTCAAGTCTGGATTCATCGTTAATAGGAGGGGGAGTGGGAGGGCTAGGTCATGTTCCGAGAGATCGAGCAATGCAGGCTCGACAGAGATAAGGAATGGCGCGCCTCAGAATAGGCAACTCTCTCAACCCAAATACGCTCCCAAGGTACAGGGAACAGGATCACGGTTGGGTGCGGAACATCGGAAACCAATGTCGGCCCTGCAATGATCATAAATACAGACGTTTATTGTCTTCCCAGACCTTAAGTCGGAAGAATGTATATAAAGGATATACCAAAATTATGGTCACTAAGCAATCAGACCAACAACCGGGGCACAATTCTCAATAATGACAATAATGATAGGTTAATTCTCAGACCTGTTGCGACCGAACATATACATAAACAGTACGTATGTATAAAATGTACATAAAAATGTAATCAACCAAGCAACAAGTCCAGAATACAACAGCCGATGGCCGTAAGCTACCAGGTAAACCTACTGCGGGTAAGACTATTAAATGCGCAGAATTATTTTACCTTTTAAATATTAACAGACATAGATAAAGGACTACAACAAGATAATCGTTGCAGCAACAAATAGCAGGTGTTACTGACAACAGTGATACAAACTAAAACTATGTAATCAATCAAGTCACAAGCCTAGAGTACAACTGCTAGTGACTGTAAAACTTTTGGTAATAACACTATTTTCAACTGTACGCTGAGTGTGCGCTCAACGGCGCTCTGTCGAAAGGCTCTTCTTGTGGCTTGCCGTTAAACAAATTGTGATTCAACGGCGCACGTTATTAACAACAGGAAATATCAACGGCGATCTGTCGAAAGGTAGTAATCTTGCCAAGTTATTAACAATCACAGAGCAACGACGTATTTGGTTATAACAGTAATTTCAACAGTATGCTCATTGAATACTCAAAGGCGTTCTGTCTAAAGGCTCTTCTTGTTGCTCGCCGTTAAATAAATTGTCATTCAACGACGCACGTTAACAACAGGAATATCAACGGCGCTCTGTCGAAAGGTAGTAATTTTGCCAACAGTATTTAATAATCACAGAGCAACGACGTATTTGGTTATAAAAGTAATTTTAACTGGCGTAAGCTTTTCGTAAATCGTTAAAGCAATGAAGTGTTCCATGGGATTGGAAAAAAAGCACCCGCATGTAATTCCCGTTTCCAAAGAGTATCGTCGGACAAATACGCATAACTTTGAGCCTATACCGATGTCGTCAATCTTTTCTGTAATTACAGAATACATTTTATACATTTGTATATTATGACCACACTGGAGACCATCTGTGATAACAATATGGATACTGCAAACAGCAATCTTGTGAAGCTCAGTTCGTCTATGAGATCCAGAAGCTAACAGATGACGGCGACGTATTACTTGACTTTCAAAACTGATTCTATGCAATTAGAATTGCATTAATACCTTCTGCTGCTAACGGGCGTTGATATATATCAACGGGGAGAGGTGAAATGTGCGCCCCGACCGGGACTCGAACCCGGGATCTTCTGCTTACATGATAGACGCTCTATCCATATATTTTTTTAAATCTCATTTTTGCTCTATATTGGTCGATGAAGTTGTTCGTGGCGGACGTCCGATGACAGCAGTTCAGGTTCTTTGTTGATCCGTTCACTCAGTTTTTTATTACAGAGGGTAGCTACCATGCCGGCTTAAAATGATGATGGACACACAACACCCCGGGAATCGAACCCGGGCCCTCTGCGTGATAGGCGGTAACGCTACCGCTACGCTATCTCATGTTGTTCGTTTTTCGTTCGTTTCATCTACTCGGTGCGGACGTCGAAAGACACCCGCTTCAGTTCGTCGTTGATCCATTAACTCAGTTTTTTTATTACAGAGGGCAGCTAACCCTCTGACCGAACACGCTGAGTTACTGTGCTGGCACGGAGGCGGACGACCATCTGAGCCACCGAGGGCACATAGGATAGCGCGACTGCAGGGACTATCTCGCGCACGCCTCCCGCGAGACCCACATTCTCACCTTGCATGTCCACACACTACATTCGTAGTGTCCCACCCCAACACACTCATTACTCGTGGAAGACATTCTTACCAAGTCCCGTAAGAGTTCGGGGAATACGTGTGCATCCGCACAGAAAAGAAGGTCATGGCTGGTATATATGTACTTATATAGTGTCTGTTCTTTCAGACATCCATATAAGTATATCATTCTATGCAGTTCCGCACCGTCGCTTAGTGAACAAGTTACGACCTTACTGGATATCTTATCAGGTTTAAGATGTTCACAACTTCCGAACAGATAGAACGCAACATGTCTTCTTTAATGGGACGAAACTCACACATGCTGAAGCACCTTCAGGGCTATCGAGGACAGTCAATGTTCGCAGTATACACTGAAGTGACAAAAGTCATGCGATAGCGACATACAGCTATACAAATGGCGGTATGGCGGTAGTACCACGTACACAAGGTATAAAAGGGCAGTGCATTGGCCGAGCCATCACTTGCACTCAGATAGTTCACGTGAAAAGGTTTCCGACGTGATTATGGCCGCAAGACGGCAAGCAGATTTTGAACGCGGTGTGGTAGTTTGAGCCAGATGTATGGGACATCGGAAATCGTTACGGAATTCATTATTCCGAAATCCACAGTTCATGAAGGTGCCGAGAATACCAAATTTCAGGCTTTACCTCTCATCACAGACAACGTAGCGACCGATGACCTCCACTTAACTACCGAGAGCAGCGGCGTTTGCACACAGTAGTCAGTGCTAAGAGACAAGCAGCACTGCGTGAAATAACCACTGAAATCAGCACGACATTGCCTGCAGCACCTCTCCTGGGCTCATGACCATATCTGTTGGACCCTAGACGATCGCAGCTCGGTAACATGGTCAAATGAGTCCAGATTTCAGTTGGTCAGAGCTGATAGTAGGATTCGAGTGTGGCGCAGACGCTATGAAGCCATGCACCCAAGTTGTTGTCAAGACACTGTCCAACCTGGTGGGGGCTCCATAATGGTGTAGGCTGGGTTCGCGCGGAAAGGGCTGGGTGTATTCGGCTACTTGGAAACAATTTACAGCCTTTCATGGACTTCATGTCGCCAAACAACAATTTTTATGGATAACAATAAACTATGTCAGTTGACCACAATTGTTCGTGATTGTTTTGAAGAAGATTCAGTGCTAAGAGACAAGCAGCACTGGGACGTATGTTAGAACAGTGCGGCAAAATTTGGCGTTAATGGGCTGTGTCAGCAGACGACCGAGGCGAGTTCCTTTGTATACACGAGAGTTCCTTAGTATACACGAGAGCTCAATTCGCGCTCAAAATCTTGCACCAGCAACACTTTCGCATTTATACCAGGAGGTATCCCATGAATTTTTGCTACCTCAGTATGTGCAAATGAACTAGTGCATAAATTCGGAATTTCCTCACGGTTTTCTGAAATTGTTGTTTGTAAGAGTGTAGCAATGCCGGATAATTTTAATAAAATGAAGGAATCCTTGCAGAGGAATGACGTATTGTTCAAGGATTGGCAAGTAATTATATATATATATATATATATATATATATATATATATATATATATATATATATATATATACACTAGCTCTTTCTTCGCACGGGTACGACTAAATACTTACGGCCGAATGACATGTTTGGCGTCCTGTGTCGGAAGTCTTGTTTAGTAAGGTTAAGATAAAAAAATTAGAGAACAACGTCAGGTAACTGAATATCGTCTCTTTCATATAAATTAAAGGTTTTAAGCAGGACATGCCACTCGCTGATGTACTGCACCGTCTAAAGGCGTGAACGGATTGTCTGACCGCAACCTCCCAACAGTGCGAGCCCTGAATCAAAAGCTTCCACGGCCGCTCAGTATTCGTCGGGGCGGTCGCGTCAGTCCGCTGGGAGCATCAAAAACCCCCTACAGTAGCTTCTGAGAGTAGCCCGTCCATGTAGACAGAAGCGAGCAGGGATATACACCGAAGCGCCAAAGAAAATGGTATAGGCATGCGTATTCAAGTAGAGAGATATGTGAACAGGCAGAATACGGCGCTGCTGTCGTCAACGCCTGTATAAGACATCAAGTGTCTGGAGCAGTTATTTAATCGGTTACTACTGCTACAATGCCAGGTTATCAAGATTTAAGTGAGTTTGAACGTGGTGTTATAATCGGTGCACGAGCGATAGGACACAGCATCTCCGAGGTAGCGGTGAATGGGGATTTTACCGTACAACCGTTTCCGGAGTGTACCGTGAAAATCAGGAATCTGGTAAAACATCAAATCTACGACATTGCTGCGGCCGCAAAAATATCTTGCAAGAACGAGGCCAACGACAACTGAAGAGAATCGTTTTACGTGACAATAGTGCAATCCTTCCGCAAATTGCTGCAGATTTCACTGCTGGCCCATCGACAAGTGTCAGTGTGCAACCATTCTACGAAACATCATCGATAAGGGCTTTTGGAGCCGAGGCCCACTCGTGTACCCTTTATGGCAGCACGACACAAAACTTTACACCTCGCGTGGGCCCGTCAAAACCGCCATTGGACTCTTGATGACTGGAAACATGTTGCCCGGTCGGACGAGTCTCGTTTCACATTGTATCGAGCAGATGGACGTGTGCGGGTGTGAAGACAACCTCATAAATCCACAGACCCTGCATGTCAGCAGGGGACTGTTCAAGCTGGTGGAGGCTCTGTAATGGTGTGGGGCGTGTGCAGTTGGAGTGATATGGGACCCCTGATACATCTACATACGACTCTGACACGTGACGCGTACTTAAGCATCCTGTCTGACCACCTGCATCCATCCATGTCCATTGTGCATACCGACGGATTTGGGCAATTCCAGCAGAACAATGCGACACCCCACACGTCCAGAATTGTTACAGAGTGGCTCCAACAACACTCTTCTGAATTTAAACACGTCCGCTAGTCACCAAACTCCGCAGACATGAACATTATTGAACATATCTGGGATGCCTTGCAGCATGGAATTATGGACAGCCCTGCAAGATTCATGGCGTCAATTTCCTCCAACACTACTTCAGACCTTAGTCGAGTCCATGCCACGTCGTGTTGCGGCAGTTCTGCGTGCTCGTGTGGTCCCTACACGTAATGAGGGAGGGGTACCAGTTTCTTTGGCTCTTCAGTGTATATATACCGCTAGCCAACAAAAATGCAACGTCAAGAAGGACCGGAGATATGACAGCCACACTGATTTGGGAAATAACACGTTGTGCAAAGATCATATGACTGAAAACACAGCCCAGTGAGAAGCGAGCAAGATGATGAAATCAGTACTGAGTGTTGACGCCACTGCTGGCTACTACCGCTGCAACATGCCTCGACATTGAATGAAAGAGGCTCTGGATGAGTTGTTGAGGTATAGCTCCCACATAATGCCAAAGTTGATCTGCTGTAGCAGCAGGTGTTGTATCTCAGGCCAATGGGTCTGCAATCATCGACCACACGTTTTCGATAGGCGAGAGCCTGGGAGAACAGAGAGGCCAAGGCAGCAATGGAGTCCGATGGATGACTGAGAAGTCCAGTGCTTGCCATGTGTGGTAGCGCATTATCCTGTCACAATGTGACCGTCGGCGAGCTCCAAAGGGATGGGAAGACATGTACCGGCAACCGTACTAGGAGGATGCGGGAGTCAAATCCATTTCCATCCTGAAGCATAATACCGGGTGCAGGACCAGTATGGCGATGCAAATAGCAACAGTTCAACAGTCTCTCGCCACATTCAGACTCAAGTCCGACCATCGTGGTGGTGCAGACAGAATCTGGATTTGTTGGTAAAAACAGTGTCGTCCCATTCGGTTGCCCATGTTTGTCATTCATTGCATCACTGCCAGCGCAAACGCTTGTGGTGTTGACTCAATGGTAAACCCAGCGATGGAATGCTTGCAGACAGTCCACTCTGCTACAACAAACGACATCGATTGCTACACACGGACGCTGCTTGTTGCGCAACAGACTGAATTTTTGTGATATGGCATGTGATGTGGCAGAGTGATCCATCACTGTCATGCGCACAATATACTTATCATCACGTGTATTGGTGCAACGAGATGGGTGCAATCGGTCCCTTCGTTCCTTCCTACATCCAGCAATTACAGATCCGCCCCACAGTTGTTCGATTCAGTCCGACACGATCACCAAATTCTCTGAGAGATAATCCGCAATCCCTGTAGGCAACTACAATGAAGACCCAAAAAACGGGTACACCTGCCTAATATCGTGTAGGGCCCTGTGAGCATGCAGAAGTGCCACAACACGACGTGGCATGGACTCGACTAATGTCTGAAGTAGTGCTGGATGGAATTGACACCACAAATCCTGCAGGGCTGTACATAAATCCGTAAGAGTACGAGGTGGTGGAGATATCGTCTGAACAGCACGTCGCAAGGCACCCCAGATATGTTCAATAATGTTCATGTCTGCGGAGTTTGGTGGCCAGCGGAAGGGTTTGAACTCAGAAGAGTGTTGCTGGAGCCACTTTGTATCAATTCTGGACGTGTGGGGTGTCGCATTGTCCTGTTGAAAATGCCCAAGTCTGTCAGTATGCACAATGGACATGAATGGATGCAGGTAATCAGACAGGATGCTTATGTACGTGACATCTGTCAGAGTCATATCTAGACGTATCAGGGGTCCAATATCACTCCAACTGCACACACCCCACAACATTATACAGCCTCCACCAGCTTGAACAGTCCCCTGCTGACATGCAGTGTCCATGGATTCATGAGGCTGTCTCCATACCAGCACACGTCCATCCGCTCAATACAATTGGAAAGGAGACTCGTCCGACCAGGTAACATGTTTCCAGTCATCAACAGTCCAATGTCGGTGTTGACGCGCCCAGACAAGGCGCAAAGCTTTGTGTCATGCAGTCACAAAGGGTACACGAGTGGGCCTTCGGCTCCAAAAGCCCTTATCGATTATGTTTCGTTGAATGGTTCGCAAGCTGACACTTGTTGATGGCCCAGCACTGAAATCTGCACCAATTTGCGGAAGGGTTGTACTTCTGTCACGTAAAACGATTCTCTTCAGTCGTCGTTGGTCCCTTTTTTGCAGAATCTTCCCCGACCGCAGCAATGTCAGAGATCTGATGTTTTACCGGATTCCTGATATTCAGAGTACACTCGTGAAATAGCCGTACAGGAAAATACCCACTTCATTTCTACTTCGAAGAAGCTGTGTCCCATCGCTCGTGCCCGACTATAACACCAAGTTCAAACTCACTTAAATCTTAATAACCTGCCGTTGAAGTAGCAGTAACTGATCTAACAACTGCGCCAGACACTTGTATTGTACAGGTGTTGCCGACCGCAGCCCCATATTCTGCCTGTTTACGTATCTCTGTATCTGAATATGCATGCCTATACCAGGTTCTTTGGCGCTTCAGTGTATTTTTCCGCGACCGAAATCCGAAACGTTCTTGAAGGATGCTCGCTATCCTCTACGGAGCACACTGAAGCTGCTTACGCTAACAACCGCACGAAAGAACAATTCCAGTACGTCCACATGTCCGTCTGATCCCCCTTTGTACAGCGCTTGCAGGTCGCACTACTGGCGCCTGTGATGTGCGCATGCCCTGAAGTGACATCCCTCGTCGCCGCAAATGCATGTAGCAAATTTCACAATCCTTCTGGGCGTTGCATTTTGGGTTTTTGGTGGACATCAGTGTATATAGAAAGAGAGAGGGCGGGGGAGGGAGGGGTGAGAGAGAAAGGGGGGAGGGAGGGAGGGGTGAGAGAGAGGGAGAGAGAGAGAGAGAGAGAGAAAGAGAGAGAGAGGGAGAGAGGGAGAGAAAGGAGAAGAAGAAGAGAAGTGTTTCGCTTATAAGTAGGCTGGAACATCAGTTATTGTTCGTGGTACACAATTAATGATCAATTACTGAAATATGCATCCGGAGTGACCTATTGTGAAACGACCACAAAATTGGTATCGGAAAGCAAATGACTGACTGAGATTCACTGGAAAAATCCCAAGGAAATATAACTCGTCCACAAAAGAAGTGGCTTACGAAACACTCGTTCTAGTAACTCCCTTTAAGTGTTTCTCGTCAGCCAGAGGCTCTTAGCAGGTATTATTAACATGGGGAATAGAGAACACTTACAGAATAGCGGCGCATTTCTTAACGTGTTTGCTTAGCAAGAGTGCGAGCGTTAGGGAGATGTTTATCAAATTACAGTGACAGACAATGTAAAAAGACGTTAGGTATCGCGGAGAGCGTTACTGTTACAACTGCGACTGAGTACATTCCGAGAAGAGCCAGGCAACGTACCACTTCCTCTCAAGAACATCCAGCGAGTTGGTTCGACAGTCAGAACAGAGAATTTGAATTAGCATGGAGGCTTACCGACAATCCTTCTTGTCGCACATCATTCCCGAATGGTACAGGAATAGAGTGGGGAGATTGATACTGGTACCTGAAGTGCGCCCTGCCACACAAAGTAAAGTGGATTGTCTAACACAGATGGAAATGTAGCTAACATCTTTGGGTGGGGCTATAAAGTCACATTTTTCTTTATGACCTTAACACTTTACCAATTTGGGGCACCACAGTGGTGTCGCGCGAAATAGCGGTCAACGGCCGGCGACACCGCAGTGGTGTCGTGTGCATAGTATCGCTCAATGGCCGGCGACACCGCGGTGGTGTCGTGTGCATAGTATCGCGCAGTGGCCGGTATCTTTAGTATCTTTTTCATTCTGTTGGTGTTTTGTTTAGGTAAGAATAAGTTTTACCGTCAATAAGTTTTTTTTTGTTTTTATAAGTACTTGCGCCCTTTCATCACTGCAGACGAAAAAGACGATACGATTATTTACGATGAGTGAGCGGACATCTTGTCTGACGTTCCGGACGACTTGGCCGATTGGGAGGAAGACACTGGATATCAGAAAAATGAAAGTGAAGCAGAATCGTCGGAAGATAGTGAAATACGTCCAAGAAGAATTCGGTGAAAGCTACGGTTGCCAACTAATTAGGATGAATCAGAGAGACTATGATTTACTGAGGACCAATAATAAATTTGAAGGATCTCTGGGTCTACAAATTTTTACCAAAGATACACAGAGCGCCTTGGATATCGTAGAATTAATATTGGGAACGATCTATTTGAATATATTAGCAACGTAACCAACAAGTATTACAGTCAAAATTGCAATAGAAGGAAACTGGATTTAAAAAATGCCAAATATGTTGTCGTTACGGGCCCGAACTTAGAAAATGGTTTGGGCTTGCTATCCTTATAGGAACTGTAAAAAAAGCTAGGCTCGATGATCACTGGTCAACGAATCCATTGATAGACACACCGATATTTCGCAAAACGATATCCTGCAACCGATTCAGACAAATATTATCATTTTTACATTTTTCCAGCAGCAACAATAAACCGGATAATGCCGACCGGCTTTTCAAAGTGCGATTCATAATTGATTATTTTTCCAAAAAATTTAAAGAAACGTTTAGTCTAAGTCAAAACATCTCAATTGTTGAAGGAATGATACCGTTGGCGTGGACAGTTAAATTTTAAGGTTTACAATCATATGGCATACTCATTCGCATACTGTGTGATTCGAGTACTGGATACATTTCCTCATTCAAGATACATTCCGGCGCCGGACAACCTTCAGCAAAAACAGTGATGGGACTATTGACACCTTTTTATGGTAAGTGGCATCACCTCTACATGGATAATTATTATAACAGTGTAGAACTTGCAGAGAAGTTACTTGAAAAGAAAATTCGAGTTTGTGGAACGATACGGCAAAATAGAGGATTTCCGGAAAAATTAAAGCGCGCAAAAGTCAATGTGTTTGAAGCTTATCATCAACGGAAAGATGACAAGCGGCCGGCGACAAGCCAACTAATCCAAAATCAGCGCTGCAGGCGCCAAGCGAATAAATTTGTACGAGACGTGCGGACGGCAGTGTTGTTATAAAAATCATAGAAGTAGTCGAGACACAGGACAAAATAACTGAGAATTAAATTTCGTGTGAAACTACTGAGAAATAACTTGAATGTCTTTTTTTCTTCAATAAAATACTTTTATAAAGTAAATACGTTGAGAATAAAACGTGCCTAGCTTGATGACCGCTTTTCAATGCGAAAGAATTGCAGGTGAACACCGGACAAGCAAAGAGAAGAGCAGTAAGATCACAGTAAATGTGATTACAGTCAAAACACTTCAGATAAAACTTGTCTATAAAGCATTACTGAGCATACTTATTGCTTACGTCTCAGTTCTCTTAATTGTTATTGTACAAATCGTACCAAAAATGTCGCATTCTTAATAGCTCTTTCATATAATGGTGCCTCAAGGCAGCATTATGTCATGCACTCCCGTTCCATGTTGTGGCTTCAGTCCACAAGCAGGATTGATACTGTTCTCCACGCTAGTCTTTCATGTGCACTTCTTTCCGCATCAGATGGCTACTTACCTTACAGCGATTTTAATCCGTTTTCTGTCACCTATTACTTCTTTCTTCTCTAGTAATGTGTGTTGTGAAAAATGCAGAGCGGCGCCGTTGTTCGGAATCTGCATTGTACTGTAGATTCCCCTATAACCGGCTGTGTGAGTTCAAAGGTTGATGAAAGAGAACAGCTTACTACATCCAACAAGACCATATGTATAGCAGTCAACAAAACGTTTCTATGGTAATGCCTTTGTGTTGTCCAGCTCCATAGAGGACAATTGTTTCCGCCTACAGCTGTGTGTGGTTCCGTTGAAAGCTGGCAACAGTGCTGCCAGCTGTCGGGGGTCCGTCGACTCTATGATAGTAAAGTGCTGTGACGGATTTTACCAGTAATGATTCATGAAAACTACCTTAGCCGCATTATTACGCATTTACTGTGTGATGACTGATTTCGTTTCTCTGAACATCTTCATGTTGCCAAGTTATGTCGAAATCAAGACATAAATGCTTTGGTCTATGTAAAGTTAAAGATCAAATCCGAGAACACTGCTTATCGCTTAGCAGCCGGCACGGTAGCTCAGCGTGTTCGGTCAGAGGGTTAGCTGCCCTCTGTAATAAAAAAACTTAGTTAATGGATCAACTACGAACTGTAACCGGTGTCTTGCGACGTCCGCCTCCAGCAAATACAACGAACGAAAACGAACAAAATGAAATTAAAAAAAAAAAAAACCGGAAGTGTGGCGAGCAGACACGATATGCTGCGTACAGGAACGTTACCGTCTTAGGATATATGACAGCTGTACTTACCGTATTGTACTCCCTCTACAGTTTTTACCCCCTACAGTGTCCTCAATCATCACATTATATATTCCTTGATGCCTCAGGACGGGTTCCGTCCTCTTACACGATTCAGTTCGTCATCGTTACTTGCACTATCAATCTAACCTTCAGCATTCTTCAGTAGCACCAAATTTTGGAAGATACTCTCTGAACTGTTTACCGCTCGCATTTCATTTTCATTTAAGTCTTCATTTCAAACCCGAATACTTTCAGGAAATGCTTCCTGCCACCAGAACCATGCTGGGGTGATCCTTTGTGTCTGCCAGAACTGCCGTAGTTGCTTAGATTAACAGAGTGTATAGCTTGTCTTAGGTACCACGACTACAGCTCTCGTAATATTATTAACTTCCTACAAAAGGCCTATTCTCGAATCAAACGGAACCATTATAAGATAGCTTTGTTGTCCGTCTGTCTCTGTCCGACTGTTAAGAACCCTTTTTCTCAGGAACGCGTAGACATCAACTTCAAATTTAAGTAACATATAAAAGTCTATAGACCCTTGGCGGTATAAAACCTTTAAACTTCTAGGTCAGTTCAGTCAGAAGATACGGCCATTTACGTCACACAGTTTAATATTCTAAAACTCACTCAACAAAATCTATAGGGTGCTTCCAGATGACTTAGAATCATGAAATTCGGCAAGAGGCAAGGTTTCACAGTACAAGTAAAGGAAAAAAACCGAAAATTACTAATCTGAAATTATATGACACTAAAATAACATTTTTTGTCATTTTTTTATCCGTTTGCCAGTTTGTCTGTTCGTCTATTAAGACCCTTTTTCTTTGGAAAAGCTTGACGTTTGAAGTCCACAATTATGTTACATACTAAGGTCTATGGTCTCTTGGTGGTGTAACAAATTTAAGCTTCTAAGTAAGCGCAATCAAAAGATTCATGATACATGTTTTATTATTGAAAAACTCACTCATCAAAACCTATAGCGTTACTTCCTGTTGATCTTGAATCATGAAATTCGGCAAGAAGCAAGATTTCACAGTACAAGCAAAAATCTGAAACTTGTTAAACTGTAATTATATCCAGTGCTGTTTTTCTGCGGGAACGCTGCGGTATGCGTATCCCTAGACTTTTTCGTTGACAAATTAATTTTTTTACGATATTGAGAATTTGGAAGAGTGCCAGGGATTTATTTCACGGACGTAAATATTTTATTTAATTTTTTCGTGTTGGTAATTGCAATACGAATGACACCAGTGCAGTTTTTGGTGGGAAAAGCGATGTCATTGTTTCAAGCATTTCGAAGCTGCGCCAACCGTTCTCGACAACTGAATCGCTGGCAGCCAGTTCGACAAGCATGTAGTGCCCTCGCCCGCTAATAGTGGGCGATGGTAGTGCTAACGGATGTGCGTATGCATGTTGATGACGTCATGGCTAAAAGCAGAGGGGTGGGATCCCATGCTTCAGGTATAAGTAATTTTCGCTGCATTATATCCAATGTCGGAGTACCCTCAAACCTTTTTTTAGAAAAAAGCACTGGTTATATCACATAAAAATATCTTTTATCTTTTGAATGTACATTGCGTTCATCATACGTGAAAAACGTAATAGAGGAATATTATTGCACAGAAGCATAAAATATAAGTTACAGTCATGTTTTAGCAAGTAGATCAAAAAGTTTTAATAAATCTTCTATCTCTACATATGGAAACTGAAGTCTCCTGCTCGCTTCATTTTGTAGTCTGAGGAACTATTATATAGATTAGAAACGGTCTTGGAATTCCCGGGACCAACATCTTGCCAGTATCGATACCGATAACAGGCAAAAATCGTTGAGATTCTCGATTTCCATGGTGGATGAACTAAGTTTGTAACGAACCCTCAGCACTCGCACTTGGCCGAGTATTTGTTTACACCACCGATGGTACCAACCGAGACTTGGGAGTAGCGGTGTGTAAATTACAATTCCCCTTAGTGTTTTTTTTTTTTTTTCGCACTGCCGCGCTTCGCTCCGGTCCTCAGTCGGGAGAAATCGGTAAATCGATCAAATAGCATGTTTACTTCGGCACGTGCTGGCTGCACAGTGCTACCCAACACTTAACGGCACTCATTTCCTAAAATAATCCCTCAGCTGGAGTTAATTCGTCTATACTCCGTTAATGTTAATTCGTTTTGTGTGCGATTTGCACAATAAGAATGTCGAGAGAGGCGTCGTTAGAAAGTAAATTTGCTTATAGGAAAACAAAATGGTTTATATCTTGCTAGAGAGTTACTTCATTTGGTTTGCGATATCTCAGCCGTTGCGATGTTTTCATACTTAACTATGTATATTTTTTATATCGGTATATGAAACGTATCTCATACAAATACGCACATGAAAATAAAAACGAAACGCTAACTAGCCTTATTTTTCTTACTTTTCAAAGAAACTGAGTCTTTGAAACCTCACAGTTAAGCGAAATGTGACGAGCGACTGACCTTACTACCAGTAGTGAGTACTACTGCAATGACATCGGAACCAGGCAATACTTAAAGCAACGCAATATCTGCTACAGGAAACCTGTATTTTAACGTGATATGCATAAGAAGCAAGCTTTATTGCGTACGCAGGGAATAAACTTATTTTTGTTTTCCTCTGACCGGAGGTTAAATGCAATAATGTCACGTTAGAGTCCATGTATTTTGTTGTTGTCATCATTGATGATATTACTGTGCTAATGAAACCCTTACTAAACAGGAATGGCTTTTTGAGACACTTCTATGGTTGCGGACGTCTCGTGGATAATACGCACCCACTGCTGTTCGCTCATTTCAAAAGTTGCCATTCTGCTTGTCTGCTGGACGCCGGATCGATAACACGCGCTCCATGCGCAAGTACGACGTGTGTCGTTTAACGTTTATATGTTCTTATAAACGGTAATCAGAAGCTTTAAATCGTAATACAGCGTTCCTTAAATAGCCTTAACAAATATGTCATAAACCAGTACTTCTTCGGTAGCACTCTAGGCTACGAAAAATTTGCCTCAGTACCGCTATTGCCTTTAAAATGTACTTTTCGAAGTTAATAGTTGTGGAGTCGTTTGCTATAACAATCAAACTACGAAGAAATTAAATGCGGAACTAGCATTAATCGATTTAAATTATCCAAAATTACGAGCATCCGCAGGAGTAGTACTGTTACATATTTTTTCAGTATTTATTTGGTGTTCTACATTTGAAAAGCAATAGAAAAAGGAAAAACATTTAATACACATGCTTGTGAGATGCATAATCTTACCCACCTACCTTCGCACGTGTTCCCGAGCGTCAGAGATGCGGACCCCAACATTCACGCCACAGATCTGACTAGGGCTTTCAGAGCCAGAGATATTCTTCGTAGCGCCGGTGCAATACTTCTCGCTCAGTCAACTCTCGATTGCTACTAGTCACGAACTGGATTATTGCAATGCGCAGATGTTAATCGAGAGGACTAAAATATGAGGTATCTGTAGCTATAGTATACTTGCTTGTCTATTTAATAGTTGTAAAGCCACAACGGATCGAACTGCTGGAATTGTTCTTTAAATGGCTTCGGAAACGAGCGGAGAATGTGAGGATGTGTCGCACTAGGGAAACGGTGATAGAACTCAACACGGCAAACTTGAAATGTAGACTGTTATGATGAGCAAATATACCGCAACTTTGGTGTGCTTCGTATTTACATCTAACAAAGTCTTTGGCTTAAGATCTTCGAAACATCATTTCCTCCTGCAGCCTTCAGTTTAAATTAAACCACAGTATATATACACTACTGGACATTAAAATTGCTACACCAAGAGGAAATGCAGATGATAAACGCGTATTCATTGGACAAATATATTATACTAGAACTGACATTTGATTACATTTTCACGCAATTTGGATGCATAGATCCTGAGAAATCAGTACGCAGAACAACCGCCTCTGACCGTAATAACGGCCTTGATACGCCTGGGCATTGAGTCAAACAGAACTTGGATGGCGTGTACAGGTACAGCTGCCCATGCAGGTTCAACACGGTACCACAGTTCATCAAGAGTAGTGACGCGTATTGTGAAGAGCCAGTTGGCCACCATTGACCAGACGTTTTCAATTGGTGAGAGATCTGGAGAATGTGCTGGCCAGGGCAGCATTCGAACATTTTCTCTATCCAGAAAGGCCCAACATGCGGTCGTGCATTATCTTGCTGAAATGTAGGGTTTCGCAGGAATCGAATGAAGGGTAGAGCCACGGGTCGTAACACATCTGAAATGTAACGTCCATTGTTCAAAGTGCCGTCAATACGAATAAGAGGTGACCGAGACGCGTAACCAATGGCACCCCATACCATCGCGCCGGGTGATACGCCAGTAAGGCGATGACGAATACACGCTTCAAATGTGCGTTCACCGCGATGTCGCCAAACACGGATGCGACCATCATGATGATGTAAACAGAACCTGAATTAATCCGAAAAAATGACGTTTCGCCATTCGTGCACCCAGGCTCGTCGTTGAGTGCACCATCGTAGGCGCTCCTGTCTGGGATGCAGCGTCAAGGGTAACCGTAGCCATGGTTCCGAGTTGATATGCCATGCTGCTGCAAACGTCGTCGAACTGTTCGTGAAGATGGTTGTTGTCTTGCACGATCAGTTACAGTCATGCGGATAACATGCCTGTCATCTCGACTGCTAGTGATATGAGGCCGTTGGGATCCAGCACGGCGTTCCGTATTACCCTCCTGAACCCACCGAGTCCATATGCTGCTAACAGTCATTGGATCTCAAACAACGTGAGCAGCAATGTCGCGATACGATAAACCGAAATCGCGATAGGCTACTGTGGTGTCACCGCCAGACACCACACTTGCTAGGTGGTAGCCTTTAAATCGGGCGCGGTCCGTTAGTATACGTCGGACCCGCGTGTCGCCACTATCAGAGATTGCAGACCGAGCGCCGCCACACGGCAGGTCTAGAGAGACTTCCTAGCACTCGCCCCAGTTGTACAACCGACTTTGTTAGCGATGGTTCACTGACAAAATACGCTCTCATTTGCCGAGACGATAGTTAGCATAGCCTTCAGCTACGTCATTTGCTGCGACCTAGCAAGGCGCCATGTTCAGTTACTATTGAGATTGTAAATAATGTACAGACAAGAGCTACGTTCAACATTAATGGATTAAAGTTAAGTATTCCACCAGCTACATCCTTTTTTTTCTAGTCTTAAATTCCTTGTCCTGTTCCAGACCTCACGCCAGCCTGCGTGAGCTAAAACGCGTGCCTTTCGGCTTTCTCTATTAAGCCTGAGTTGGCTCTCCTGCCAATCCACAACAGCTACAATCCGACGTTTATCAAAGTCGGAAATGTGATGGTACCCATTTCTCCTCCTTACACGAGGCATAACAACGTTTCACCAGGCAATGCCGGTCAACTGCTGTTTGTGTATGAGAAATCGGTTGGAAACTTTCCTCATGTCAGCACGTTGTAGGTGTCGCCACCGGCGCGAACCTTGTGTGAATTCTCTGAAAAGCTAATCATTTGCATATCACACCATCTTCTCTCTGTCGGTTAAATTTCTGGTCTGTAGCACGTAATCTTCGTGGTGTAGCAATTTTAATGTCCAGTAGTGTAGTTTGTAAATACGTAGAATGTAAAATGTTTGCTGCATAGGAAGTAACAAATAGGGTTTCTATTTCTCTTTCAAAGAAATGATGTTCATTTTATATTTTCATTCGATAGGAACAGCAATGTATATAAAATAGCGATTAAAATAACAATAATTATCATAGCAATCAGAGGTTAAACATGGCCTATTGATATTGCTGTGCAGAGTACGTATTCTAGGTCATAAGTCGTTTCGGGGCACAGCAGAACTAATCTCTTGCAAGATATACAATTTCTTTTTAAATAAAAAAGGAAGAAAGTAATTGTATCCAACGAGCTGGATCTATAAATATATTGCCATTTTGATGATTTGTCCACTTAATCAGTTGGTTCTATTTGTAGAACAACATAGTGCTTATTGCCTAATGCTCCTTATCACGCTATCAGTATACATACATTGAGGTGACAAAATCCGCCTCTAATGACCTCGATGGCGACCGGACGTTAAACCCAACCTTCCTTCCTTTAGTGAGGTGACGAGAATCATGGGATAGCGATATACACACGTACAGATGATGGTAGTATAACGTACACAAGATATAAAAGGAGAGTGCATTGACGGAGCTATCATTTGTACCCTGGTGATTCGTGTTAAACGGCTTACGCCTGCACGACGGGAATTAACAAACTTTCAGACCTGAAGAGCATGGCAGAAGACTGGGCAGCCTGGAAAACTGCCATGTGAAAACCTGCCTTTTGGCAGAACACTGATGATTATGATGATGATGATGAATATGGAATGGTGGTTGAAACTAGACGCTTGGACATTCCATTTCGGAAATAGTTGGGGACTTAAATATAGTCTGTCCACCTCATCCTCCCCCCTCTATCGATCTATCTCCTCCTCCCAACTCTCTCTGTCTTTCATCTCCTTCTCCCCCTCCCTCCACCCCCTCTCTCTGATCTTCCTCAACCCTCCGTCTCGCCACATCCCTCTTACCTTCTCTCTTTCCATTACCACCTCCCCCTCTTCCTTTTCCATCTGCCCATTACCCCTCTAAACCTTCCACCATGCGTCATGCATCTTCCCCTGCTCTCTTCTCTCTGTCCTTCTCCTTCTCGACGTATCTCAACCTCTCTCCAGCCACGCTCATCAGTTTGTATAACCCCTGTAATACAGAGGCTGAGACTACTCCCACAACATGCCTGTCACACAGGGCAGTGTACATGTCGGAGACTGGAAAACTGTTTCTTGCACCTAACATATTGGCTGCCCTGCAAAGCAGTTTGATTTGGTAGGCCTATACTGTTCCTACAAACATGACTGTCATGCACACAGCCTACTCACCAGGGGCTGGAAAAACATACGGAGCTAAGAGGTAAAAAATGCCACAGTGCTGGAACTTGTAAGCCCTGCTGTTTCTCTGCCAGATTTGGTTAAAATCAATCCAGGGGTTTGGGAGGAGATCCTGGGCATACGTACATATACACATACACTCTGTTTTATACATATGACAGATACATATAGAGAGAATAAGAGTCTTTGTTTCACCTTACCCACATCATTATATGTGATCATTCCAATTTAAGTTTTTTATAATTGCAATCCTTAGATATTTAGTTCAATTGACAGTTTTTAGATTTATGCAGTATCTTATATACTGAAATTTAATGGATGTCTTTTAGTACTCATATGGGTGACCTCACAGTTCTTCTTACTCAGAGACAATTGCCACTTATTGCTCCATTCAGATATTGTGTCACTCTGTAATTGGTTTTGATCTTCTGATGACTTTACTAGGTGGTAAATGAGAGCATCATCTGTAAATGATATAAGAGGGCGCCTCAGTTCGTTTTCTAAGTCATTTCTGTAGATTAGGAACAACAAGCTTATAACACTTCCTTGGGGAATGCAAGACATCATTTCTGTCTACTTGACGACCAATTACTATGAACTGTGACCCTCCTGACAGGAAGTCACGAGCTAATTTGCACAACTGAGGTGATCCACTGGAATGCGATTAGATTGGAAGATGCTTGTGAGGAACAATGTCAAAGGTCTTCTGGAATCTAGAAATATGGAAGTAATTAGAGATTCCTAGTCGATAGCATTCATTATTTGACATGAATAAAGTGCTAGTTGTGTAGCACGTGAGTGATATTTTCTGAATCTGTGATGACTATGTTTCAGTAGACCATTTTCATTGAGGTAATTCAGAATGCGAAATCTTTAAAATTCATTCACTCATGATGTTCTGTAGATCACATCAAGAAGGAGAACATCTGGCGATGCGAAATGAGTCTAGGTAGACATTAACATGAAACAATAAACTATCAGTGCTTATTATGCTATCAAAACTTTTGGAAAAACTTGTTGTCACCTCTGTTTTACTATACAGTCGTTATTTAACTGCCGTCACTATTTTAATATTTACTTGATGATAATCGCATTTTTCAAGGAAACCATTTTTACTTCTACAAATACTGAGTTCTGTTTCTAGTACTCTAGCTGCGTATCCAGCACTGTCAGGTATGTATTTATTTCACTCTTCTATTTGTTTATGTCCTCCATTCCCTCCTCTCTTCCTGTCTCTTCTACCCCTCTCTCCGTCCGTGTTCTCCGTTCCCTCCCTCTGTCCATCTTCTCCTTACCCCTCCCTCTGTCCATCTCCGTCTCTTCACTCTCCCTTTCTCCCCCCCCCCCCCTCCCACCCATCTCTGTCTATCTCCACCCATCTGTGTCAGCCTCCTACTCTCCTCTTTGTCTGTCCATCACTTCGACACCTTTTCTCTCCACGTTATCAACCCCACGCCAATGGGAGAGTGCTGGTTCTTACCCTCTCAGTATTCCATCGCAGATAATAAGTATTATTTGGCTGAAATCGATCCAGGGTTGTAGGAGGCGTTTTTTACACGCAGCTTTGACGGCGTAAGAACTTGTCAAATATATTTAACATATTTCACGCATCGTTGTACACATATTTCTCCTGCATCTACAGCGAATTTCACCCTGCAGTTTCGTTTTCATGCAGTTGTTTATGTCCTCATATCTCCTGAGGTATGTGTCGTACAATGATATAATTTTGCAGATACATCCAGTGGTATATGTGGGTACTGCCTACGAAATGTGTTTCGAATAGAGTTGGTAGTACAGAAGTGATAAATTAAAACGTAGTGTGTGATGCGCCTGTATTTCACGCATCACAGTGTTTATGACGTCACATCTCCTGTGATAAAATTTATCAAGTACACCCATCGGTATATGTCAATGCTGTCTGCAAAATGTGCCACCAATATGGCTAGTAGTAAAGGAGTGATACATTAAAACGTTATGCCTGATACGGCAATTTCGCTGCATGAAAAGCGAAAATGTAGTAAGCGATAATTTTTTTTCCATCCATCATTTTGTGGGGACTGTCATCGAGTAAAAGTTTTGCAAAGGTTTGAAATGTTGTGTAAAGTTTGTTGCAAGTCAAAATGCGCTTTTATCCCCAAATTTTGGATGAATAAAGCCTGTTTTCCTGGACCGTGAGCTACATTTCTTTCGCCATCCCCACTCCTTTTACTCCGAAAGCGATTATTTCCAGACGGTGTGTGGTATGTGAATCAAGTTTGGTTGAAATCGATTGGGCGCTTTAGGAGGGGTTGTGGAACGTACATACATTCATTTTTGTAATATATATGAATTATTACTTGTCATACGGCTTTATAATTAGCATTGCTAGTTGCCTTGTTGCTAACAGAACTTTACAATCCATGAATCTAGATATTCAGATAATTTGTAACAAAAGTGGCTAGTGAGGTATGTTATTACATTCATTTCGAATTTGTAAGGAATCTCTCTTTCTTCTTTTATGTTAGACAGGAGCTTGCAGCAAAAATTACCCCAGAAAGTTGATATATTCATATTATATTTGCTATATACTGAAACTTGAGTAATGTTATTGCGCAGCCCAGAAAAAAAAATTAGGTGTTTCTACTCCAGCATATGAGATTCCTCATTGTTGTAGAACCAAAATACAGGCACTGGCAGAAAAGTATTTGTACTATTTCAGGCGTAATCGCTGAAGAATTCCGCGACTGCTTGGAATTATAAAGTTGAGAGAAATGAAGCAACGAGTGTAAATTTGATGAAATGACTATTTCATTTATACATAACTCTTTTCGGAAATATGCTCCTCTGCAGATGGCACCATATGTAATTCGCGCAGGAAATGTCTAAGAATGGGCTTGAGTCAGAACTGTCCGCCCCGTTAGCTGAGTGGCCAGCGCGGCGGTTTGTCACGCGAAGGGGCCCGGTTTCGATTCTCGGCTGGGTCGGAGATTTTCTCCGCTCAGGGACTGGGTGTAGTGTTGTCCTCATTATCATTTCATCGTCAGCAATGGAAGGCAACGGGAAACCACCACTGGAATCACTTCCCTAGACGCTCATGCGGTGGATGTGTCTGACGAGGCTTCCCCCATGACAAGAACTGCCGTAAGGAGAACACAAAGTTTTAAGTTGAGTCAGAACTGCAAATTATGTACCTCCTGAGAGTCATCAGGCGTATTTCTATCGTGTCTCGGCAGATATCCGGAATTTCGTTCCTACAGATTGTAGCTGTAGTCAGCTCAAACAAATATTGCTTATCATGCGACTCTCAGCGTCGACGGAAAGTGTCGGTTTGATTAACGTTGCAAACGAAATGATTCTTAAAGTGGATTTTACGTGCTCATTCGATGGAGTGAGATGTTAGTTTATCGATATACAACAGGGACAGTAAAACGAGAAGAGTAGCCAATGGCCCAGCAGCGACCGAGTAGCGCTGTTACATGGCGGTAGCAGCCGGCACCGACCAGGGCGGCATGAGAGTCGCTGCCGAAATGCTAGTTACTGTACGTGTTTTACTTTCCGTGTTAATACATGTCGATAAAACGCATATGGCATTAGACTTACCTGAACCGCTGTATGGAGAATGGTCACTGACAATTCCTCTTTAAATACACTACTGGCCATTAAAATTGCTACACCACGAAATTGACGTGCTACAGACGCGAAATTTAACCGACAGGAAGAAGATGCTGTGATATGCAAATGATTAGCTTTTCAGAGCATCCACACAAGGTTGGCACCGGTGGCGACACCTACAACGTGCTGACATGAGGAAAGTTTCCAACCGATTTCTCGTACACAAACAGCAGTAGACCGGCGTTGCCTGGTGAAACGTTGTGGTGATGCCTCGTGTAAGGAGGAGAAGTGCGTACCATCATGTTTCAGACTTTGATAAAGGTCGGATTGTAGCCTATTGCGATTGCGGTTTATCGTATCGCGACATTGCTGCTCGCGTTGGTTGAGATCCAACGACTGTTAGCAGAATATGGAATCGGTGGGTTCAGGAGGGTAATACGGAGCGCCGTGCTGGATCCCAACGGCCTCGTATCACTAGCAGTCGAGATGACAGACATCCTATCCGCATGGCTGTAACGGATCGTGCAGCCACGTCTCGATCCCTGAGGCAACAGATGGGGACGTTTGCAACACAACAACCATCTGTACGAACAGTTCGACGACGTTTGCTGCAGCATGGACTATCAGCTCGGAGACCATGGCTGCTGTTACCCTTGACGCTGTATCACAGACAGGAGCGCCTGCGATGGTGTACTCAATGACGAACCTGGGTGCACGAATGGCAAAACGTCATTTTTTCGGATGAATCCAGGTTCTGTTTACAGCATCATGATGGTCGCATCCGTGTTTGGCGACATCGCGGTGAACGCACATTGGAAGCGTCTATTCGTCATCCCTATACTGGCGTATCACCCGGCGTGATGTTATGGGGTGCCATTGGTTACACGTCTCTGTCACCTCTTGTTCACATTGACGGCACTTTGAACTATGAACGTTACATTTCAGATGTGTTACGACCCGTGGCTCTACCCTTCATTCGATCCCTGCAAAACCCTACATTTCAGCAGGATAATGCACGACCGTATGTTGCAGGTCCTCTACGGGCCTTTCTGGATACAGAAAGTATTAGACTGCTGCCCTGGCCAGCACATTCTCCAGATCTTTCACCAATTGAAAACGTGTGGTCAATGGTGGCAGAGCAACTGGCTCGTCACAATACGCCAGTCACTACTCTTGACGAACTGTGGTATCGTGTTGAAGCTACATGGGCAGCTGTACCTGTACACGCCATCCAAGCTCTGTTTGACTCAATGCCCAGGCGTATCAAGGCCGATATTACGACGAGAGGTGTTTGTTCTGGATACTGATTGCTCAGGATCTATGCACCCAAATTGCGTGAAAATACAACACATGTCACTTCTAGTACAATATATTTGTCCAATGAATACCCGTTTATCATCTGCATTTCTTCTTGGTGTAGCAATTTTAATGGCTAGTAGTATATCATTTTGTTTGTTTCGGGAAACAAACCAATGCTTTACATTGACGATGGTCTGAGTTCAGCTACACATGGCACTAACGAAATTGAAAATATCTGCTGAAAAACCAGAGTAAATTCTCCTGGTGACTCTTAGAGGGGACACCCCGTAAAGGTTCCGACGAAGAACTGACTAATTCTTATCAATTGTGACTGACTGCGGTTTTTACGTCATCGTTGTAATATACGCATTGTTGCTGTTCTTCAAACTCGCTGTAATGTATCACTATTTTTGTTTATGAATAGATTTGTGCTCTACCAAAAGTAAGGTTCGCTTGTTTCGGTGCACTACATAAATACCGTAGTAAATTATGTTACTTGTAGTATTGGTAGCATTGGTCGGGAAAGAAGCATAAATGAATGTGTGAGAGAGGAACTGTTTTTAGACTGTTTGTTTGTTTTGTTCATATTATAGCCTTACACCGTTCAGTATTAGCCCATTGTGTATTTTTATCCTGACAAAATAGAAATTGCATTTTATAAGGAAAAAAAAATTGCTGCTCGTGTAACTTCTGCACTTTTATGTAATCAAAATAATTCCTTTTGATGGAAGTACAATTCACATGCATATACACAAAAATATCGATATAAAATGCATGCTTGACCATCAGTTGCCTTTTTATTTAAAACCCAAGTAGCGAACAGATTCAGTAACAGACCATTTTCACAGATTAGGGCCAAAACAGTTTAAGCCACAATATCACGTCTGTCATTACTTTAATACTGGCCACGTCTCTGTAATGACAGATGTGATGTTGTGGCTTCAACTGTTTTAACCCTAATCCGTGAAGATTGTCTGTGACTGAAACCGTTCGATATTTGGGTTTTAAATTAAAAAAAAAAACAACTGATGGTTAAACATACATTTTATACATTACTTGACCTTCCAAAAATGTTTATTACAAAAATATCTGTATGATTATTGTTATTTTGCTCTCTATATATCGTTCTTCGTCATGATGAAAGGCAAGAGATTCCTTTTGTAACTGATAACTGCTCATGTTGTTTAGCAATAACAGAAAAATGTTTTCCATAGTCTCAGTGAAGTATTGAAGCGTTGTTTGAATATTTTTGTTTTGCATTTGCCTTTTCTTTCGAGGAAATTGCTATTTCTAGCACTATAAGATAAATCTGCATTTTTTTATTATTACTACAACATCCTTATGTTTCACATAATGAGTCAATGATTTTCGAATAAAATCTGAATTAAGCAACGACAGTTCCAATTTTACTGTAAATACCGTTTATTTTTAAGTAACAGACAAGAGGATAACTACGTAGAACAAAAATGTTCTGTAGGTTACGAGGCCATTTAATCCACACTCACCCTCCAGACGATTCACCGCTTCCGCTTTTTAGGGAAAATCTAGTAAGACACTGATCCCATACGCAAAGCGATCGAAATGAGATAACGCCCGATAGGTATGTAACACACCTGACATACAGGTAACGCTTTCACGCTCTTAATTAACCAAAGCTGCTAGGAGAACTACCGCAGTCAATGCTTACTTACGATGGTCTACGGTAGTTTTACAACCCTACTTATGAATAATCCATAATCATCCCCATCTGTGAAAGTCAGTGCCTCTCGTTCTTGTACCAGAGACGCAACGTTACTGTTTATTTGTTTGGAAGATTGCAAAGAATCGCGGTCAACGTCCTGAGGCGGGACATCTGATACTCGCATTATCGATTTAATACTAGTTGCCACGGGGACAGAGCGCTGGGTCTGGACGCGGGAGGCACCGAAATGCCCATCAGCTGCGCGGCATTTCGCGCCATGCAGGCTCTTCCAGCACGTACGTCACAGTTCGTTTACTAATGCGAAGAACAAGAGGAAAAAAGAGAAGTTAAATCGGAAAAAGTAGAGTGTAGTCGTATCATGTAAATACTGCACGTGCTCCATGCAGTTCCGATGGTGCTTATAAGCAAAACAGGTTTACTTGAGGGTGTCAAGAACCCCGTCAGAAGACATGTGCGGGTAAGCAGTACGTTTTTCTTACGCTAATAACTAGAGTTTTTGTGTCCGATAAAGTAGTTAGGGTATTCATGGCGCATATAAGCATAATCAGAACTGTCAAAGCATTTCAAATACTACTGGATACATAAACTTCGGCCTTGTTAAATAGATAATCCTTCCTGATTTATCGATTTAAAAAATCTGAAAATATGAATTTTTCTTTATTTGTCTTATTTGTTTTCTATGATCGTTAGCCCAAGATAACACGATTCAATTAAATTCGTTCCACAGCACGTGTTCTAATCAACAGGTACTGCACTTCTTCAGATGTAGGCAGCCCAATACGTTTCAGTACTTGCCACACCTACGTATCCACGAAAAAGAGTGTAAATAAGAAGCTGACTCGTTCCTGCTCGGAACAGAATAATAATTTATTTTTCATTTTTTTTCTTAAACCAGAAAAATCTTAGTGTTTTTCCAAAAAATCTATGTTGATAATTAGAAACACGCGCACTATTATCTATAATAATAATAATTATTATTGTTGTTATATCATTTACGGTGACTGCCTGTTAAAGCGTTTGAGCTTGAATTTCTTTATAGTAATTTCTTTGTGTGTTTTATCTCTTCCCAAATTATCTTCATATGTTCGCTGTGTTGTTTCTGTCCATTCACATTCTGTCTTCCTTTTTCCTCCAGTGATTCCAAATTCCTGTTGGTTGTTACATCCCATCTTCTTGCATTCTCTGGTTGTTGCAAATTACTGATTTTTGATGGTACTCCTGAACTCTTCACGATATTTCATTTCATCTGTTGACACACATAACTTTGTCTGAGGTCAACTCAGCTTCTTTTATCAACTTTTTTTGTTCTAGTATTTGAATCCTGTGAATAACCCGTCAAATTTTAGTCTTCTTTGCCTGAACGTGACCATTTTTCCGTCTGTATTTTTGTATTTTGATGTTAGTCTACGCAACCAAATAGCTCCTCTATTTATTGGTCCGAAAATTTTTCTAAGGATTTTCTGATTCTGTTTCTCCATTTCTTTCATTTTTGTTTGACCTTCTAATTGTATCGTTTCTACCATGTATGGTACGAAGTGCATTCAAGTTCTAAGGCTACCGATTTTTTTTCTCCGGACTGGAAAGAGATAGAAACATGCGCATTGATTTAAAATGAGGCCGCGTTCATTGTCAATACGTCCCAGAGATGGCAGCCCCGTACAACAGATGGAATTTTAACGCCAGCGGCGAGGATGAGAACTGTTTTAAATACTTAAAATGGCGACGTTTTCCTTACTTGAAGAGCGTGCAATCATTCGTTTCCTGAATTTGCGTGGTGTGAAACCAACTGAAATTCATCGACAATTGAAGGAGACATGTGGTGATGGAGTTATGGATGTGTCAAAAGTGCGTTCGTGGGTGCGACAGTTTAATGAAGGCAGAACATCGTGTGACAACAAACCGAAACAACCTAGGGCTCACACAAGCCGGTCTGACGACGTGATCGAGAAAGTGGAGAGAATTGTTTTGGGGGATTGCCGAATGACTGTTGAACAGATCACCTCCAGAGTTGGCATTTCTGTGGGTTCTGTGCACACAATCCGGCATGACCACCTGAAAATGCGAAAAGTGTCATCCAGGTGGGTGCCACGAATGCTGACGGATGACCACATGGCTGCCCATGTGGCATGTTGCCAAGCAATGTTGACGCGCAACGACAGCATGAATGGGACTTTCTTTTCGTCGGTTGTGACAATGGATGAGACGTGGATGCCATTTTTCAATCCAGAAACAAAGCGCCAGTCAGCTCAATGGAAGCACACAGATTCACCGCCACCAAAAAAATTTCGGGTAACCGCCAGTGCTGAGAAAATGATGGTGTCCATGTTCTGGGACAGCGAGGGCGTAATCCTTACCCATTGCGTTCCAAAGGGCACTACGGTAACAGGTGCATCCAACGAAAATGTTTTGAAGAACAAATTCCTTCCTGCACTGCAACAAAAACGTCCGGGAAGGGCTGCGCGTGTGCTGTTTCACCAAGACAACGCACCCGCACGTCGAGCTAACGTTACGCAACAGTTTCTGCGTGATAACTTTGAAGTGATTCCTCATGCTCCCTACTCACCTGACCTGGCTTCTAGTGACTTTTGGCTTTTTCCAACAATGAAAGACACTCTCCGTGGCCGCACATTCACCAGCCGTGCTGCTATTGCCTCAGCGATTTTCCAGTGGTCAAAACAGCCTTCGCCGCTGCCATAGAATCATGGCGTCAGCGTTGTGGAGAATGTGTACGTCTGGAGGGCGATTACGTCGAGAAGTAACGCCAGTTTCATCGATTTCGGGTGAGTAGTTAATTAGAAAAAAAATCGGAGGCCTAAGAACTTGAATGCACTTTGTACTTCTAAAAAAATATTAGTGTTAAGCTGCCTTAATTTTACTTTGAAGGATGTGGACCTCTTGGTGTAAGTGATTTCCCGTGAGCATTTATGCTTTTTTGAGATTTCTATTTCCTGCTTGACTGACCCTTAAAATAAGTTAATACCTGTTGGATGAATTGTTTCTCATAAGTATTTGGAGTAAGGGATGTGTGCAATTTTCCCGTATGTGGTTTCGATGAGGTATTGTCCGTCAGTCTCTCAATGTACTGAGCATTTTTGTATGAAAGTTGCAATCCAGAGTTTCGACTGATTTATTGTTGTTTTCTATGGAACCGTTGGCTTCTTCTATGTTGCTACTGAGGGCTATGACATCGTCCTCACATTCTAGACGTTCCACTTTCAGCTTTCTTTTTAGTGCAATTCGGATTTCATTCATTTCTTTTATTAAGAATAATGTCAAAGAATAATGGTGAGACGCCGTCACCCTACCACACTCTGGTTGTGATCTCAGAAGGATCGGACATTTCACTTGTGTACTGCTCATTGGAGTTTGTGTCAGAGTGCTTCCCAAATGATTGCTCTTGTGTGGCTGTCTACGCCAGATTTCTCTAGTGTGCTGAAGAGCCCCTGTATATCTGTGGAGTCTTACACATGCTTGTTGAAGCCACAAAGGTGACCTCTGTATTTTATATGTTTCTCGTGCCAAGAATCGTTTTTAAGATGCCACATATGTTCTGTGGAGGAGCGTGCCTCACGACAACTTGACTCATACTTGCCTGTTTGTGGATACGCTTGATTTTGGAATCTGTGTGAGAGAGGTTTCGAAAGAGATTTGTAGGTGACGCCAGGAGATACACTATTTTGTAATTTTCGTGAAGTAGGTGGATAAGTATACGTTTCTATGCAGAGAGAATTCGATCAATTTCCCAGATTTCTGCCATGGTCGTGTAGATTCCCTTCAGTAAATTTTCGTTACTTAGCTTCTAGAGCTCTGCAACAATTCTGCTTCTGGTTCTCTGTTGTTTTTGTGATTTAATTTTTTCCTTAGGAGATTCACAGATGAGAAGTTTGTCGAAATAGTCCGCAAGGATTTGGCACTTATTTTTCAGCTTTATTTCTAGCGAGCCATTTTGCCTTTTGAAGTATAGACTGGTAGCGAATGTTCTGTGAGATTTTCTTTAACCTTATTGTGAAAATTCACGGTACTATTCTTAGTGAAGTTTTATTCTATTTGATTTAATAGATTTTTCTAGCTATTGCGTTTTCTACTTCTTATCGACCTAGATGAAAGGTGTAATTAAATAAACAGAATCAGGGGCTGTTAAGCAATGGCCCTAGACTGGAACCCAAAATGTAATAAAATACTGTAAATAAAAAATGATAAATAGATGGAAACATTTACCTTATTATTATTATTATTGTTATTATTGTCATTATTCGCAGTTCAACAATACCAATAAAAGCACAGAGCCGATTTGACTGGGCTTGGAAACGTCTCAGACATTGGATAAATGGCAAGGTAGATTAACCACTTTGTCTTACAATTTGACAGAGTTGGCATTACGTGTGGACGATTGCGACTGTAGCTTACAGATCACTCGTGCATTTCATCCTGGAATATTGGCCAAGTGTGTGGGACCCTTGCCAAATAGGACTAATATGTGATATTCAACGCATGAAAAGAAGGCGCGCGAATAGTCACAGATTTGTTCAACCGATGACAGCTTCACAGTGAATCTGGAAAAGTTGAACTGTCCGGCGCTTGAGTATAGAAGTAAACTATCCTGTGAAATCTGACATACAAAGTTTTAAGAACCAGCTTTGAGAGCTCTAGGAGTGTATTGAAACCCGCTTAGATTAGTTACAGCTCTCACAATTGTATTTATTATTTACTCATTCCGCACTTACAAAGGCAATCATCGCATTAAACGTTTAACGCAATGTACGAGTATTAACTACAGTATTCTTGGAGGTCTGTCATGAATTACAATATTCTTTACAAATGTTATTATAATTCGGTACTATATTACACTACTGGCCATTAAAATTGCTACACCAAGAAGAAATGCAGATGATGAACGGGTATTCATTGGACAAATATATTATACTAGAACTGACATGTGATTACATTTTCACACAATTTGGGTGCATAGATCCTGAGAAATCAGTACCCAGAACAACCACATCTCGCCATAATATCGGCCCTGATACGCCTGGGCATTGAGTCAACCAGAGCTTGGATGGCGTGTACAGGTACAGCTGCCCATGCAACTTCAACACGATACCACAGTTCATCAAGAGTAGTGACTGGCGTATTGTGACGAGTCAGTTGCTCGGCCACCATTGATCAGACGTTTTCAATTGGTGAGAGATCTGGAGAATGTGCTGGCCAGGGCAGCAGTCGAATACTTTCTGGATCCAGAAAGGCCCGTACAGGACCTGCAACATGCGGTCGTGCATTATCCTGCTGAAATGTAGGGTTTTGCAGGGATCGAGTGAAGGGTAGAGCCACGGGTCGTAACACATGTGAAATGTAACGTTCATTGTTCAAAGTGCCGTCAATGTGAACAAGAGGTGACCGAGACGTGTAACCAATGGCACCCCATAACATCACGCCGGGTGATACGCCAGTATGGCGATGACGAATACACGCTTCCAATGTTGTTACGTCCACTTACAGCTCACCGTTCTTTCCAAGCTGTCCTTGAGTCAAAGCCTTACACTTCTCCCGCCATTTTCCATGAGACAAATCTGTCTTTATGTCTTGGCCTATTGAGAGTTGTGGGTTGTCTGGGATTTTTTTTAATTCTCTTGTAGTTAACTGTAATCAGCTAATTTCATAGGGCTCTATGTTTACAACGACGGCGAGTCAGGCACATGGGGTGGCTCCGAGTGTTACAAAGATACTCTGCATTGTCTCCTTCAGTCAGAGGGTCCACTTTAGCTACGTGTGCACCTCTCATCTAGACTGGTGAACAGTATTCAGCCACACTATACATAAAGGCTAGCGCTGAAGTCCTCAATGGTTCAAATGGCTCTGAGCACTATGGGACTTAACATCTGAGGTCATCAGTCCCCTAGAACTTAGAACTACTTAGACCTAGCTAACCGAAGTACATCACGTACATCCATGCCCGAGGCAGGATTCGAACCTGCGACCGTAGCACTGGCGCGGTTCCGGACTGAAGCGCCTAGAACCGCTCAGCTACCGCGGCCGGCGAAGTTCTTAATGAGCTCGCTCCACAGCACCACTTCATTCCAGTCAGTTTCGGCGGAAAAGCACCTCCATATCTTAGTTTCTGTTTTTTTTTATCTATAAGTCGAAGAAGCACAACGGAAACAAAAGAAAGATTCGGGAGTGGAACTGTAATACAGGGTACAAGGATGTCAGCGTTAAGATTCACTGCTGACATCGCTATCCTCTGTGAAAGTGGAGATGAACTACAGGACCTGTTTAATGGAATGAAAATTCTAATGAGTACATAATATGCATTGAGGATAAATCGAAAAAGGACGAAATAATGAGAAATAGCAAAAATGAGAACAGCAAGATGCTTAACTTCAGGATTTGTGATTAGGAAGTGGATGAAGTTAAGGAGTTCTGCTACCTAGCCAGCAAAAACGAATGACGGGCGAAGCAGGGAGGATATCAAAAGCAGACTAGCACTGGCAAAAAGGGCATTCCTGGCCAAGAGAAGTCTACTGATATCAAACATAGGTCTTATTTGAGAAAAACATTTCTGAGAATTTCGGAGCATAACACTGTGTGGCAATGAGAGATGGGCTGTGGGGAAACCGGAACAGAAGAGAATAGAAGCATTTGAGATGTATTGCTACAGAAGAATGTTGAAAATTAGGTGGACTGATAAGGTAAGAAATGAGGAGGTTCTGCCAAGAATCGTTTGCACGTGTAGGACGAATACTATAGACGACTTCTGCTGTTATATTCGGAGATACACCATTCCTGTAGCAGAGATGACGATTTCAGACAAGTATTGAATATGACGACTAAGTATATAGTAAAGCGATGAGTGGCAAATATATTGACAGTGACAGAAGTGCATTTCGTAGTATTTATTTGAACTAAGATGTAGAGGCCGTTAATGGAACCATGCACAGTACATAATTTCATGCTTAAACACTTTAGACCCGTTGTTACTGTTTTAGTTTGTGTAGTTTTAGTTTACAATCCAAGAGGCTCCTAGGTCTAAGTTAACGATTTTTGTCAATGTATACACAGCTTCTGAGTTAACCGTCGTTTTACATCATGTGCAACGACTAAGCATGTATCCTAAATTAGGCCTCTCTGGAATCAGATGGCCCTACTGCTGTGTCCTCCATGTTTGCTAGTGAACAAAAAGTGAACAGATCAAAATATCAGAAAATGACATAACCTCCCATATGAACAATCGATTTCCAGTTGAATACAGACACAAAAGTACAGGTGTCTGGCTGGTGCTTAACCAAAGAGCTGTTAGTACGCAGCCTAACAAACAGGTCTTTTAAGAGAAAACCGGCTTCTGGACGAGATCCTGTACGGCGATCGCACCTCTAACGATGAGGCACGCGGTTGAGTCACACCCTCGTATTGACTAAACACATTTGTCATGGTTCGGACAGCCGCCTACGAATTCGCTCGCTCAGGCTGCTCCGGAAATCACGCGACAGGCATTCATCAGGCAACAGAAGATAGTAGGAATTATTGTTGCGATATACAAGCGTTGTCAGGGACGTAGTAATACAAAGCAAAAGGTATATTTTCATAATAAATTGGTATGTTTAAAAACAAACCTTTAGTTCTCTACAACGAAAAACCAGTCCAAAGACGCAAATTTTACTTTTTATTTTGTTCACTCGATGACTAGTTTCGGGCGGAGACACATTTTCAAATCATCGTAACGTTGTCAAAAATGGTATTTCCGGATATGTGAGAACCATGCCAAAAATGTGCAACGAACAGTTAGTTACAGCGTACACAGCATTGCTTGCCAAGGTAGGTCTTGACAAGTACCAAGACAAGCAGTAAAAACCCTTGCCGAGTGCGGGCGGGTACTGTCTTGCTGAACTGTTATGTGCATGTGCTGTAACTATTTTGGCATGGCTTTCACATCTTCGGAAATACCATTTTATACTATGTTACGATGATTTGAAAATGGGTCTCGGCCCGAAACTAGCCATCGAGTGAATAAAAAAGTAAAATTGACAACTTTGGACTATTTTTTCGTTGTACTGATTAACAGTAGTTGCTGACTCACAGCCACTCCAGCATGCTGAAAGTTCATAAACATTTAGTTGTCTTTCCAATCAATCAACGCCAACACCCCTACCTCTTTTTTAACACCGGAGAGGTTTGCAGAAAGCTCTATTAAGGGGAGGTTTACTAACCTTGGTTCGAAAAAAAGCATGTTCTTCGAGAATTTTTTTCTCGGGATATGTTATAGATATCAATGTCAAATTTGGTCAAAATGTTTATTGATATATCCTCTACAAACAGGAATTTTTTCGACCTGAAATGTCGAAGAGCAAAGGCGGAAGTGCCGTCGGAACGAAACAAAATTTCGATGTAGACCTCCACGTGCGGTATATCACAGGTCAGCCGGCTCGTCTGAAATTAAAATTGAGTTGACGTTAGCGAAGTATATAAGATTCTTTAGGAGTTGTACCTCGCTTTAGTTATTTGGACCATAGGAAACAAAATGGCGGCCATTTGAAAAACATGGGGTTTTTTCATCGATTCTTCGACGTCGTCGGCCAATTAAAAATATTTATCGTTGATGGATCGGAATAAAAGTGGTACAACTCCTAGACGATGTAGTTAGCTTTGTCGGAAACAAAGAATCATGCCAATCGGTTCAGTAGATCTGAAGTTACCATACCGCGCGATGAAAAAACGTTTCGAGAAAAACGCGTTTGAAGTTTTGACTACATATAAATGCAATATTATGCAACGTACGTTCAATCTGCTATTCCGCGTCCATAAACTAGTCCTTCCTCTTCCTCATAGAGGGCGTTCCGATCGATATGGGCCATCCTGCGCTGCTCCAAAGCCGCTCGTACGGCCGGTGACAAGCGGTTTTCGGCCACTTGAATCCGGTGGTCGTCCGTATGCTTGGCGAACTTCGTCGAATAGAGTCCCAGGGTGACGTCCATCGTTGTCATGGTCTTCAGAATTGCTGGATACCCTTCGTTGAAGCTGCTCACTGCCAGGGAAGTCGCAATCTCCACAGTCCTCGCACCAGATTGCAAATGCTTGGGGGCTAACTTCCAAACACACGCGTTCAAACTTTCATTTGAATTTTGTGTGTTTCCTCCCAAACACCGGTACAATAAGTCGTCCTCCGGAAGAAAAAAACTGGTGCGTGGAAAAGGCCGCCTTCAGGCAGGTGCATTTTTTTCTTCAACAGCGAATAATAAACATTTCCGTTCCGTATTCGGAAAAACCGTTTCATTGGTGCATTCTAAACACTTTTATGGATCCAAAAATGCAATTTTTAAAAAATCGATTTTTTGAACCAAAAGATAGTAAAGCTCCCCTTAACATCTTGAACTTCATCATCGTATCCGAAATCTTTTACACAGATATTGTGTTAACTTTGTAAACAAATGACGAGCACGTAGTGCGAAATTTCGACTCAGTTGTGGATGCGACAAAACTTATCACAGGAGCGCAGAATTTACTATGTGCCACCCATAGTAGCTGGACAGGTGTTGTCATGTAGATAATAAATATTTTTTTTCATGTTTTTATTGGCTTTTGGATTCAATGCCAAGCCGAATAACTGCTAGCCTAAGGGCCAGACACGAACAAGTGCGCTATTGACTTGCTCAATTTGTGAAGCTCTTTCTCTTGAATCACCATCCAATCTTTTTGAAATGTAGTCATTTGTTTGTCTGTACATCTACATCACATCTACTGATTTCCGTGCCATTCGGATAATTCCTTCGTGGTGCGTCGTTTCTTTTGTCTTAGCGTGTGTATATGATCAGTTGCCAGTTGTGAATGATGTCAGCAACAGTGATACACATACACTAATAACAACATTATTACCGTTACAGAAGAAAAAATTTGAATCTGTTACAAAACAAGAAATATACTGTTCATAAATAACTAGTAAAAACTGTTGGATTTACCCTACATATGTCCATTACGTCTTATGCCGTGTTGAGTAATTGGAGTCATTTCTCCAGGCTGTGCCTTTCTTCTTACTGTGTTCTCCCGCCCGATACAGACACATTACGGTGGCCACATTCGCACGTGGCGTCGTGTTGCACGTTTCCTCCGCCTGGTGCCTGGTTCCAAAATGACTTTCGAACGGTCGTTGTGACATTAGAGAACAAACCTGGCTTACCCATAAAATTTGCATTTTTCAATGCCTGATTAACTTCTTGACAACAGTGTGCAGAGGTTTATAAGCTCAGACTTGTATTGTTCTCAAGAGAGTTGTAACAAGCATCTCGAGTCTGTCGTATCCCTCGGTGAATATCAGCGTAGGTAGAGGGGTGGCGGGGAGCAGCTTAGCAGCAAACTTTCGCCGTAGGGATCTGAGCAAAAGCAAATAATTAATCTGCATAAATAGTCTGTAAACGTCTATTTACGCAAGTTTGATCATACCAGAAGCGTAGTCAGAGTTTTATTTTTAGTCAAACTTACCTTATATACTTGTTTTAAGGTGTCATCTATGATCAAGGGCAATGATTATTCTAACACCTACTTGCTAGCATATAAATGCTATGTTTGGAGTCGTTTGGAAGTACACGGAAGGGAAAAAAACGTAGAACTAAGAAGGAATTATGCGACATAAACGAAAGTTGATAGGTGTTTTCCCACATCTGAAAGTTGATGTCTGTTCAAATTTCACGCCATTCGCATAAGAGTGGCGCTAATAGCGCCTCTATGAGAATGCAGATCAGGTTTGCTTTAAATACACGCTGTAACGGTCATGTGGGGTGATTGCGTTTGAGACTGAACGTGGTGAGTTTATGTTAGTCAAGGATGTTTTTAAGGCGATAAAGACACTATTATTAATGACTCAGTGAGCATTCCAACAGCATAACGCTCGTCCACATACCACTATTATAACTCAACCTGTTCTACGGAGTGTCGACAAGCTGGCTTGACCTGCTCGATCACCAGATCTGTCTCCAATCGAGCACATGTGGGACATCATCGGACAACTCTAGCGTCAGTGACAAACGGCATTAACCGTCCCTGTATTGACCGACCAAGTGCAACAGGCATGGAACTCTGTCCGACAAACAGGCATCCGGCACTAGTACAACACAATGCATGCAGGTCTGCATGCTTACATTCCACATTCTGGCGGTTACAACAGTTATTAGTATACGAGCACTTCAGATTAGCAATGGCGTATCTCGCCCTTACATAAACCTGTGATCTTACAGTGTTAATCACTTACATACGTTACCTAGGAAAATATATTCCCAGATCTGATTACTCTACTTTAATTATATTTCGGTTTTGAGATTTTTTCCGTCAGCGTAGTTACATAGCTCTACCGATTCATAGCAATACTTTTAGGTTAACTTGTTATTTAAATTAGTCATCATCATATCATCCTGTAAAGGATTAGGCTGTTGCTCGTTCTGAACCCACAAACAAGATCATTCCCATCTTTTTCGAGGCCTTCCAATATCCCTTTCCCCATTCGGCTTCTAGTCAGGATCTTCTGGGGAATTCTGTGACCTGTTATTCTCACGAGGTGTTGTCTTCAATATTCACGATATTTTGGGATTTCTTCATTCATGTTGAAAATACTTAATTCTGTTCTAATATCTTCATTTATAATCATGTCTCTTCTTACGCAGCCTTTCGTCTTCCTTACGAACCTCATCTCTGCTGTTCGAATTTTATTTTCTTGTCTTTTTTGTGGTAACCCAGCTTTCGCTTCCATAGAATAATACAGGAACCACCATCACTTTGTAGAATTTCATGGTGGTTTCTTTTTGTACTTTATGGCCCAGTGTTCTGCTAATAGTACCACAGACTGCTCAGAATTTGTGTATTTTATTTTCAATATGAGAGTCAAAATCAGAACTTGTACAACTGCCTAAATAAGAGATTTGAGAGACTTGCTCTAAAACTGAATTATCCAAAATAATTTTTGATGTGAGTGGACATTTTCCTTGGAAACTATCCTTTTCGTTTTATTACTAGAAATTTTAATTTCGTTCAGCTGACATACTGTTTGTCTGAATAATAACGATACCATCCGCAAACGGATGCACATTAAAGGTGGAATCAACCCGAAGAAATGTTTGAACACCACAGTGCTTCATTAGGCATGGTACCGTTAGAGGTGATATGTCCTTGCCTTCTTCATAACGTTGACCTGATTTACTGCTGTTTCCTCCGGAAAATACGGAACTTAGGCATACACAGAAGGGCGCCGAGTTACCTACAACTCAGGCACACCACAGTTAAGGTCAACCTTCTTAGAGGGCACTATCGGTAATGCCTATTTTATGCATCCCCCTGATGCCACACAAATAGTCTGAAGTGACATCCATCCACCAAACAAGAATACAAATAGACTCATGCTCCACTCATTATCCGCATAGTACCAGCGATAGTAGATGAAGACAGCATCGGCACCATTGTCTACACTCGCCACCAGGATAAGCATAACTGAACATTCTACAAGTGATCGTACTTATGGATCACTGGATCCAAGACTAGACCAAAGTCGAAGATACATCAGTGCAAGTGCACCTTGAACTGTTGCCGCCGTCTTGGTGCAACAGTGAAGTGTTTGTAAAGTTTCTGTTAATAAATTGCTGCTGAACTGTGTTGCCCTCATTTTGCCGTACCTGTTCCACCCTTTATTTGGCATCGCGACGAGGCTCTATAGCTGCTGCGTGCAAGCGAGCCACCTCAATACAGCAACTACTTGTGGTGGCAGAGGGTTCTCTTCCTGCCACATTATTATGTTTGATGCCAAGTGTATTTGATGAGTATAGCTTTTACTTAGAAAGTTGCAGGGGACTCACGTTAAACAAGTTTCACAAACAACGATGCAATTTGGGGGTTTTTGATAAAAATAATATTAAGTGTCATGTAATATTTTGTGTAATGTAATATCTTGTATAGACACCTTTTATTAACCTGACACGTTCCACATCATTACGAAGTGTCGTATTCATGATCTATGGAACAAGAACTAATCTAACAGCTAAGAATACTGTGACCTGACGGAGATCGGACCCAAGTCCCTTGCACCATAGTCCGGCGCTTTACCATCGAATCACCTACGAGCAAGTATAATTAGATAAAATATCGCTCAGGTGGTTTTTTTTTTTTTTTTTTTTTTTTTTTTTTTTTTTTTTGCCGGCCGGAGTGGCCGAGCGGTTAAAGGCGCCGCTACAGTCTGGAACCGCACGACCGCTACGGTCGCAGGTTCGAATCCTGCCTCGGGCATGGAAGTGTTTGATGTCCTTAGGTTAGTTAGGTTTAAGTAGTTCTAAGTTCTAGGGGACTTATGACCACAGCAGTTGAGTCCCATAGTGTTCAGAGCCATTTGAACCATTTTTTTGTTTTTTTGTTGTTTCCTTTGTTTGAAATCCATATCGAAGCCTTTTACGGCTTTATTTTCCAGCACTTAGATACAGACCCACCATTTCTGTAACTTTGCCTAATGTTACTGCATCTTGTAATATGGTAAATACTTACCATATTAGAGGATGATCTGATACAGCTACAGGATATACTTGCTGGTGCACGCCGTTTCGATAACTGTATCTCCGTACTTGGTGTTTAAGCTTCGAAACCGACTGCAAATAAACAACAAACACAATTGAATGGAAAATTGGTGTGAAAGTACCTTTTGTGTATAATTCGTGGCAGAAGTCCCCGAGGTGCAGCTCACAGGAACAAGAACAAAACAGTGGTCGCTTGCAGTCAACGATACGTTCTGATGACCGATACTTACAAATTATAGCTCGTAGGTGCTCCGAAAGAAATGACACAGAATTTCATGGTGCTTTATTGAAGGCAACTGGAAGGGGCGTGACATCGCAGAGAGTGCACAACCTTATCCACAAAATCAATTCGGCTTCTAGGTGTCCATCATGAAAAAACTTTATAAACCCCTAGTACCATTGCGCGCGAGCAGGTTGATCAGGGTACACGCAGACTGGGACATACTTCATTGGCGGCGTTTTCTTTTGAGTGACGAGTGCAGGATTTCTCTGACGCCCTATGACCGTCGTGCAAGGGAAGGAAGATCACCAGGTACCAAAGTACGTCTTAGGTATACAATTCCGAGGGTTCAGCGGAGAGATAGTCAGTATTGAAACTTCCTGGCAGATTAAAACTGTGTGCTGGGCCGAGACTCGAACTCGGTAGAGCACTTGCCCGCGAAAGGTAAAGGTCCCGAGTTCGAGTCCCGGCTCAGCACACAGTTTTAATCTGCCAGGAAGTTTCATATCAGAGCACACTCCGCTGCAGAGTGAAAATCTCATTCTGGATCATCAGTATTGTTTGAGGCCGGTTTGATGTACGGATGACGGACGACTCCCTTTCGAAGGTAGTTTGAAGGCTGTGTAGGGTCATCGGACCTATTCTACAGCCGTGCAAATCAACGTTTCGGTGATGAGTTCTTCGAGATGGTGATGCACGAGCACACGCTAGCCGAGCACACTGTACCCGACTCGTAAAGACCTTTCTCCAGGCTGTAGTTAGCAACCGAACTGAGTAGTATGAACCCAGTTGGACATATTTGTGATCAGTCGAAACTTGGAATGTGTTGGCTGGCTCTACTGGATAATCCATGGAAGCCCGTCATCGAAGAGTGGGGCGGTCTTCAGAAGTAATGATTCGATCGGGCTATGAACAGCATGCCAAGGAATATACGAGCATGTTACAATGTACGGGGTGAAGCAACACGACCTGAATTTTGCCTAGAAATGTTCAAACGTGTGTGAATTCCTAAGGAACCAAACTGCTAAAGTCATCGATCTCTAGGCTTACACGGTACTTAAACTAACTCAAACTAACACACATCCATGCCCGGTGGGAGGGGCCGCGCAATCCGTGACATGGCGCCTCAAACCGCTCGGCCACTCAGCGCGGCTTTTGCCCAGAAGTGATATTATTTGCCGGCCGCGGTGGCCGAGCGGTTCTAGGCGCTCCCGTTCGGAACTGCGCGACTGCTACGGTCGCAGGTTCGAATCCTGCCTCGGGCATAGATGTGTGTGATGTCCTTAGGTTAGTTAGGTTTAAATAGTTCTAAGTTCTAGGGGACTGATGACCTCAGATGTTAAGACCCATAGTGCTCAGAGCCATTTGAACCATTTAGATATTATTTCATGTAAGTGCACTTGCAACAAACTGCCCTTATTTTGATTATTATTTAGTTTTTATTTCACAGTAAATTTATTTTTAGGTTCATAAGTCTCATTCTTTCGTTCCGTGTGTCAGGACGTGATGGCTGTAGCAAAATCTGTACGCCGTTCGTTACCTGGCAAATGAGACACCAAAACAAAACACAGAGAATGGCTGCAGCACTAACGTTTTTGACATGGTATCAGGCAGACGGAAATGCTGTTCTTGATCAGATTTCTAGTGGTGATAAGACGGGTGTGTCTCCTCAACCCAGAGACGAAGCACGAAGTCTTGAGTGGCATTATATCACATAAAGAAAGAAAGAAGAATAATTTCAAACTGCTCACAACAATTTTCTAGGATAGTAAAGGAGTTCTTTCACTGCATTTCATGCCACGCGGTCTTACGCTCAGTGTAGATCGAACCTGTTTCTCCGTAGGGAAACTACAGCGAGCAACCCGAAATCGTATGCGTGGAACGATATCTCGCACCATTGTGCTTCTTCACGTCAGAGGCTCGCTGAGTTCATTTCGACAGAAAATCTGATATACTCAACCTACAGTCTGGACGTTACCCAGGACGATTTTCAATTTCACGAAACTGAAAAGAGTTCCTCGGCGGGCAGCGTCCTGGAAGTGATGCCAAAGTGAAGACTGCAAGGAACCACCTAAACGTGGCCGACTGCGACACGGAGTGCTAACGCTCGTGAGCAAAATACGACAAACGCTTCAGTAACGGAAGTGGCTGTGGAAAAGATTAATCGAAGGTTTCTGACGACCCAGTGTAAAACTGCACCGCTGGTATTAAAATAGTTTTGCTTATATAGAATCTGTTTGGTGAAATCATCCTTTTAACGTTCCATACTTCAATTGGTATAAACGGAACCTTTATAGGACCACATTATTTTCCGTCTGTGTCTGTCCGACTGTTAAGAGTCTTTTCTTCTCAGGATTGGGTTGACATATCAAGTTGAAGTTTATGTCACAAGCTAACGTCAAGGGTCCGTTGGCATTGTAAGAATGTTAAGCTTCTACGTTGGTGCAGTCAAAAGAAACAGCCATTTGTGTTACATATTTTCGAATTAGCAAACTCAATCATCCAAATCTATATGGGTACTTCTCATTGGCCTACAATCATGAAAGGTTATAGGTCAATGCAATCAGATGATACGGCCATTCATGTCACATATCCTGATACTCTAAACCTCACTCATAAGAACCTGTAGGATACTTCCCATTGCCGTGGAATCACGAAATTTTTTCGAGAAGAGAGGTTTCACTGTACAAGTAAGGGTAAAAATATCCGAAAATTGTCGATTTGTAATTATATCACACGAAAAAATATTTTTTCGTCACTTATAAAAGTTGAAACTTATGTCATCTACTCAAGTCTACGGTCCCTTGGCAGTGTAAAAAAGTTAACCTTCCACATAGATGCAATCAAAAGATGCGGCTATTTACGTCACATATTTTGTTATCTTGCCAATTCTGATGTCGATAACAGGCAAATATCGTTGAAATTCTCGATTTCCGGGATGGATGAGCTGTCTATAGATGTCATTAAGTTTCTACGGAACCCTGGTACGCGAGTCTTACCCTCACTTAACCGGATTTTTTCTAGCTGAGTGCACTTTGGTAGACACCCAGAGGAACCTAGGAATGGCCTCGAAAAATGTAACGCAATATCCATTCCTGTCCATTAAGATTACTACATCAAGAACGAAAATAACGAATTTTCACTTTTTGTGCGTATGTAGTACAGCAGAAAGAACACATGGTTTAATTTGAAGGTGATTTGGAGGTATACAAGGTGTGACTTCTAGTACACAGCGCTGCCGTCTTTGACAGTAACAATGACTCTGGCACGGATGGACATCAATACAACTGCTCTTGAACGGCATACACTCCTGGAAATGGAAAAAAGAACACATTGACACCGGTGTGTCAGACCCACCATACTTGCTCCGGACACTGCGAGAGGGCTGTACAAGCAATGATCACACGCACGGCACAGCGGACATACCAGGAACCGCGGTGTTGGCCGTCGAATGGCGCTAGCTGCGCAGCATTTGTGCACCGCCGCCGTCAGTGTCAGCCAGTTTGCCGTGGCATACGGAGCTCCATCGCAGTCTTTAACACTGGTAGCATGCCGCGACAGCGTGGACGTGTACCGTATGTGCAGTTGACGGACTTTGAGCGTATAGTGGGCATGCGGGAGGCCGGGTGGACGTACCGCCGAATTGCTCAACACGTGGGGCGTGAGGTCTCCACAGTACATCGATGTTGTCGCCAGTGGTCGGCGGAAGGTGCACGTGCCCGTCGACCTGGGACCGGACCGCAGCGACGCACGGATGCACGCCAAGACCGTAGGATCCTACGCAGTGCCGTAGGGGACCGCACCGCCACTTCCCAGCAAATTAGGGACACTGTTGCTCCTGGGGTATCGGCGAGAACCATTCGCAACCGTCTCCATGAAGCTGGGCTACGGTCCCGCACACCGTTAGGCCGTCTTCCGCTCACGCCCCAATATCGTGCAGCCCGCCTCCAGTGGTGTCGCGACAGGCGTGAATGGAGGGACGAATGGAGACGTGTCGTCTTCAGCGATGAGAGTCGCTTCTGCCTTGGTGCCAATGATGGTCGTATGCGTGTTTGGCGCCGTGCAGGTGAGCGCCACAATCAGGACTGCATACGACCGAGGCACACAGGGCCAACACCCGGCATCATGGTGTGGGGAGCGATCTCCTACACTGGCCGTACACCACTGGTGATCGTCGAGGGGACACTGAATAGTGCACGGTACATCCAAACCGTCATCGAACCCATCGTTCTACCATTCCTAGACCGGCAAGGGAACTTGCTGTTCCAACAGGACAATGCACGTCCGCATGTATCCCGTGCCACCCAACGTGCTCTAGAAGGTGTAAGTCAACTACCCTGGCCAGCAAGATCTCCGGATCTGTCCCCCATTGAGCATGTTTAGGGACTGGATGAAGCGTCGTCTCACGCGGTCTGCACGTCCAGCACGAACGCTGGTCCAACTGAGGCGCCAGGTGGAAATGGCATGGCAAGCCGTTCCACAGGACTACATCCAGCATCTCTACGATCGTCTCCATGGGAGAATAGCAGCCTGCATTGCTGCGAAAGGTGGATATACACTGTACTAGTGCCGACATTGTGCATGCTCTGTTGCCTGTGTCTATGTGCCTGTGGTTCTGTCAGTGTGATCATGTGATGTATCTGACCCCAGGAATGTGTCAATAAAGTTTCCCCTTCCTGGGACAATGAATTCACGGTGTTCTTATTTCAATTTCCAGGAGTGTATATGGGAATGTCATTTGGTGATGCCTCAACCCTACGCCAGAGTTCACCAATTGTAGTGGCTGGCTAGTGGTGCCTTACGGTCTCTCCGCAACCCATGACCAGATGTTTTAGGTGAGTGTGAGAACTGGGGAAGATACTGACCAAGGCAACAGTCGAATACCATCCGTAGAAGTAGGCCAGGTCTGACGTTATCCTGTTGAAAGGCAACGCCACGGGGACTTTGCAAAAACAGGAGAAGATACCGGCCTTAACACGTAAGAAATGTAATGGCTGCTGTCCACATTGCCGAATATGTGAACGAGATGTGATCGCACTATGTAGCCAAGCGTAGCCTAGTGCATCTGTCCATGGCAGTCGGTACCTTCCATAACCTGACTGACTCTCTTCCTGCTTTTCTCACAGCAGTTCGCGCTGCTAAAGGTGGTTAGTCAGGCTTCTGACAGGTGGTTACCTTAAGGGGCTCCGGAAAGGCTCAAAATCATGAAAAGTTCAATTTTTACTTTTTGCGTTTTCTGAATCTGCAGACTATTACCTTTTAATAGATATATAATTTATTCAATTCCGAAGATTACAACTATTTTTAAATTTATTTTGAAATGTGTTCTACATGGGCGTGACCCACTGTGGCGCTGTTAAACTGCTGTCAAATGGTGTTATTATTAACGTCCGTGTTCATCAGGTACATTTGAGTGATGTGAGATAAAGTATAAAACCTATTTTCAGAGACTTAGCAGCACCTGAACTGTTGAAAAAGTGTATTCACGGAAAAACTCAAAACCCCAATGAAAGTGTAAATAGTGTTATATGGTCGAGAATCCCCAAGACTGTATTTGTTGGAATAGAAACACTTCACTTTGGTGTGTATGATGCTGTTGCGACTTTCAATGATGGCAACATTGTAAGGTGCAAGGTATTTAGAAATATGGGAATGAAGATAGGTTCTAACATGCTTGCTTTAGACAAGGAACGCCTTCGGGCTGCAGACAGGGCTGTAAAGAGTCTAGAAATACAAGCAAGAGTAAACAGGAGGAGGAACAAGAGGAAGCTGGAGGAGGAGTTTGCAGAGGATGAAGATAATCCATCCTATGGACCTGGAATGCACTAAAAAGTTAATCCAATCTTTGTCGCTCGATTCCCAAAACTTTTATTTTCTCATACTAATTACATGTTTTCTAAGGATCTTCCAAACATATTTGTTTCAAACTTTCAGTAAATGTTACACAGTACCTTCTGCATAATTTAACACAGCCTTTTTCCAAAAAACTGTATATTTTTGAATATATAAATAAAAAATTGCAAAAAAATGTTGTGAATTTTCATTACAATTGAAAAAAAAAATCATCTTTAATTACTGAACTAAAATTTTGTAAAATCTCTGTGTTAAGTTGTAGCCCATATTTCAATAAATAATCTGTAAAAAGTTCAACTTCCTACCTCAAATACTTTGTGAGGAAAGATGTAATTTATAAGCGTTATTTTAACATTGCAAGTATAGGGCGTTCCGGAGTCCCTTAATGTGACTGAACACTGTACAGGGTGGTCCACTCATCGTGACCGGGCCAAATATCTCACGAAATAAGCGTCAAATGAAAAAACTACAAAGAACGAAAAAACTACAAAGAACGAAAGTTGTCTAGCTTGAAGGGGGAAACCAGATGGCGCTATGGCTGGCCCGCTAGATGGCGCTGCCATAGGTCAAACGGATATCAACTGCGTTTTTTTAAAAATAGGAACCTCCATTTTTATTACATATTCGTGTAGTACGTAAAGAAGTATGATTGTTTTAGTTGGACCGCTTTTTTCGCTTTGTGATAGATGACGCTGTAATAGTCACAAACATATGGCTCACAATTTTAGACGAACAGTTGGTAACAGGTAGGTTTTTAAATTAAAATACAGAACGTAGGCACGTTTGAACATTTTATTTCGGTTGTTCCAATGTGATCATGTACCTTTGTCATCATTTCTGAGAACGCACGCTGTTAAAGCGTGATTACCGTAAATACCATATTAATGCAATAAATGTTCAAAATGATGTCATTCAACCTCAATGCATTTGGCAATACGTGTTACGACATTCCTCTCAACAGCGAGTAGTTTGCCTTCCGTAATGTTCGCACATGCATTGACGATGCGCTAACGCATGTTGTCAGGCATTGTCGGTGGATCATGATAGCAAATATCCTTCAACTTTCCCCACAGAAAGAAATCCGGGGACGTCAGATCCGGGGAACGTGCGGGCCATGGTATGGTGCTTCGACGACCAATTAATCTGTCATGAAATATGCTATTCAATACAGCTTCAACCGCACGCGAGATACGTCCCAGACATCCATCATGTAGGAAGTACATCGCCATTCTGTCATGCAGTGAAACATCTTGTAGTAACATCGGTAGAACTTTACTCAACGTAACTTCTGCATGCAACATTTACGATGTGGAGGCATGTGTCATCATGAAGCAGCAGCACCTATTGTCTCAGTTTTCTTGGAAGTTTCACTTGAATTGCAGCTGTAATTTCCCCAGTGTTGCGTAGTACCGTTCCCCAGTGATGCAGACACCATGTTCCTTGAAATCAGTAATCAATGTGCCTCACAAGGGAACCTCCCCATCGCACCCCCCTCAGATTTAGTTATAAGTTGGCTCAGTGGATAGGCCTTGAAAAACTGAACACAGATCAATCAAGAAAACAGGAAGAAGTTGTGTGGAACCGTGAAAAAAATTAGTAAAATATACAAACTGAGTAGTCCATGTGCAAGATGGGTAACATCAAGGCAAGTGTGAGCTCAGGAGCGCCGTGGTCCCGTGGTTAGCGTGATTAGCTACAGAACGAGAGGTCCTTGGTTCAAGTCTTCACTCAACTGAAAATTTTACTTTCTTTAGTTTCGCAAAGTTATGATCTGTCCGTTCGTTCACTGACGTCTCTGTCCACTGCAATAAGTTTAGTGTCTGTGTTTTGCGGCCGCACCGCAAAACCGTGCGATTAGTAGACGAAAGGACGTGCCTCTCCAATGGGAACCTAAAACATTTGATCGCAAGGTCATAGGTCAACCGATTCCTCCACGGGAAAACACGTCTGATATATTCTATACGACACTGGTGATGGCATGTGCGTCACATGACAGGAATATGTTGTTGACCCACCTAACTTGTACACTTGGCGAATGGGTATAAAGATTCTTCTACCTTGGCCGATTTAGGTTTTCTTGTGGATGTGATAATCACTCCCAAAAAAGTTTGTCACATAAACTGAAAATAAAAATTTAAAGTTTTCACTTGAGGGAAGACTTGAACCAAGGCCATCTCGTTCCACAGCTGCTCACGCTATCACGGGACCACTGCGCACGTGGAATAATATTGTCCTTGATGTTCCCTATCTTGCACATGGACTACTCAGTTTGTATATTTTGCTTATTTGTTCATAGTTCCACACAACTTCTTCCTGTTTTCTCGATTGATCTGTGTTCAGTTTTTCAAGGCCTATCCACTGTGCCAACGTATAACTAAATCTGAGGGGGGTGCGATGGGGAGGTTCCCTTGTCAGTAACCCGATATCGACCAGGAGCTTGTGTCGAATCGTGACCAGCACGGAACTTGGCGCACCATTCCACAACGGTGGTTTCCGATGGACATGCTACCCAATACATATTCTTCATTCTCTGATGGATGTCTACCGGTGTTTGTCAATCGGCAGCCAAGAAAAACGTAACAGCATGTTGGTCCTGTTTAGACGCATATGGTAATAACGTCGCCATAGTTCACGTTTTCTCATTTACTGCATTCACTTCAAAAGACACGAATGCCACACGAATCCCTCGCCTTCTAGTCGGTGCTTATATGCCCGCATCGGAGTCGCGCGGCGTTGCATATACTCGTACGTTGCAGCCACGACCTCAAACGGAAACTTTTTGATCGTCCCATCTATAACAGCCATGGTGGGAAATGGAATTGTATTTCAATTCTTTTATGTCGGTGTCGACAGACTGGTTTACCCATGGAACAAAAGCTTAGACAACCATGGCGACTAGGTAGAAAATCAATGAGTACCAATGCCTTGGTAATTTTGCGTATCTCATGAGAGCGCCCGCTTTTGCGGCTATTGTCGATTAAGTTAGTTCTTGGGTATTGATAATGTACCATTCTTGCAGAACTGAATCATCGTTTATATTCATTATGTCTTGATTTCCTGAATGACAGTTTCTCAAATATTTCTTGAATTCATGTAACTCCAACGCTTCGTTACCTCACGGTTTACCGTCATATTCGGGATTCATTTCTTGTAAGGTATAATTTTTCGTTCCAAGTGCCATTCCAATACTGTTTCAGGCAGAGACGGTACACTTCCCCGTGGTGGCTGGGCCTGCCCCCTACGCGCTGAGACCCTTCGCTGGAGTGTACAATCCCTTCCCGTATGGCTGCTCCATTCTCTGCAACCATCCAGCCGACTTCGAGGCCAAGGATGTGGTCCGCAGGGCGAAGGACACCTGGGTAAGTACAACTGCGCCGTGTCATTCTCCTGCTCCAATAATTTCCTGAAGAAATTAAACTTCTCCCGCTTTTACCATAGGACGCATTCAGAAAATCAGGATACACTTGTGTCTTCTGTAGACTACGGAAAACGTCTGAGTGTGTAGATCGAAAAATATGTTCAAAAACTTGAACTCAATGATGAGGTTCAGAGATGGTTGATTAATCTACTGTATCTTGATAAAGAAGACCCCAAGAATGTAGATTTTTCCCGGCGTATACCACTGATGAATAACCCTGAAGTACTGTATATGCCTTGAAGCTGACGTCTCAGTGAGTGCCTTACAGATACAAGAATGTCTTTAGGCTTTGTTGGTGCCTGGAGGACAGTATTAATGTTACATTTTCTCGCGGAGTACCAACCACCCCCGAAGTTTTTTAAATCTGCGAAGTGCCCACTAAAACTTCAGGTCCCAGTGATATATTCTATCGAATAGCATTAATCTGGTGACCGTCATTTAATAATTAATTTCAACTATCGCTATAGGCACAGTCGGTAGAAATAATTAATGAGTCATGATGTAGACGGACACAGGAGGAGTGAAGGGGAAGGCTACTACCATGCTTCGACACATGGTGAGTATGACTTGTCCAAACGCGGTATTTCAACGCTGTAAACCCCAACGGAGATCCAACAGTTGTTCGTCGAGTAACCAACGAAGTCATGTTAAAGGAGATCAAAAAACTGTTGTCTTATTTATTTGTGGAAGAAGTATTCAAGTTGTTAACAAAACTTTTAGGACAGACATAAAAGTACAGTGCGGACAAATGCATCCTCGGAGTCTTTCGCGGCGGCATGTTTGAATAAAATCTTCTCGGTTTTCAAGCCGCGTCAATTCGAATAAAATTCTCGAGATTTTGAGATAGCCACCGAAAGCTCGAGGATTTTATTCGAATTGGCGCGACTTGAAAACCGAGAAGATTTTATTCAGTGCGGACAAATACTACATTTAAGATTTTTAAGAGACGGTTGCCTTCTGGCAAAAATTAAGACAGATTTAAAACAACTGTTAAATGAAATGGACGCGCTAAACGGCACAGAATTTGGACTGAGGATACATGAAAAAATGACAAAAGTGTAGAAGTATAGCAGCAAGGATAATAACGACTTGCTATGCAGCAGAACCGAAGACTCAGTAGCAGATGTGGTAGTTTTACGCTATCTAGGAGGCCATATTATATTAATTATACTACTAACGAGAAGAAGCAGGACGCAAAAGAAATTGAAGAAGTGTAGATATTGCTTTAGAATCTCTTAGTTATTACTATGAAACTGAGAGAAAAATTAAAAGAAGGTGAACTAATGAAATTATACTACATGATTGTAGAAGGCAGATTAGATCAGGAATTGGTTGGGTAAACCAGGACACGTGAAAAGCTGAAGATGGGGGAAGCCTTTATACGAGATTAGATGAAAAAATGAATGATTACGACCAGGGAATTTAGAGCTTAATAGCTTGCAGAAACAACTGAAATTAATAGGAATATGACGAAAAAAACATGAAATTATATTAAACAACACCAAGAAGTTCTATAAAACTTTTAAACAAAGCCTCCAAATTTACCACCATGTAACTTGTGCTTCAAAACTGAATATGGAAAAATAGTCCTACACAACCAATAAAACTTCGATTCCCGGCGGGTCAGGCATTTTCTCTGCCTCGTGATGACTGTGTGTTGTGTGACGTCCTTAGGTTAGTTAGGTTTAAGTAGTTCTAAGTTCTAGGGGACTGATGACCATAGCTGTTAAGTCCCATAGTGCTCAGAGCCATTTGAACCAACCAACCAATAAAACAGTGAAATATTAGCAAGCTATTTAAAAAAGTCTTAAAACGTGAGGGACCAAGAGCAAAATCTCTAAAACGAAATCCAGTATGTAGTAATACAAACTCAACCCTTCCCCCTCTCCAGCACGGATGAAATCCATAACATCATTAAAGATTTGAAGACTAAGGCCCCCGTGGAAGAGTCAGTAACTACTGAAATGTGGAAAATTGCAGGCGCTGGAACAGTCAAGAAGCTACACGGAGTCTTTCGAAAAGTCCGGGAAACAGAAGCTATACCAGAAGATCGAAAAATAAAATTAATTCATCCAACCCACAAAAAGAAGATAAAACTGACTCCAGCAACTGTAGACGAATGCCCTCCTTCCAGTGACTTACAAAATTCTTTCGAAAGTATTACAAAACGGGCTAGAACGCCTACAGGATCAGTAATTAGGAGAGTACCAACGATGGTTTAGAAAAGGGCGAACCCGTGTGGAACCAAATTTAAATCTGGAATTTATAATCAGGTACAGAACAATGAGAATCAAAAGCACTGATATAACATTTGTAGACGTCAAAAAAATCATATGATTCGATTGACAGAGAAACATCATTCAACACCTTAAAAGAGTTTGGAGCTGACAGCAAATCAGTGGCAATAATGAAAAGCACACCAACAAATACAAAATGCTAAATTAATTTCTTGGATGAAACCTCCAAGGCTTTTGAAATCAAAACTGATGTAGGATAAGGATAAGGACTGTCTCCGTTGCTATTTAGTTGTGTATTAGAGAAGGTAATCAGAAAGTGGAAGAAAAGAACAGAAGAAGAAAGAATTTAATAACTCACAATCATTGGGAGAAAAGGATATAATCCGAGTACTGATTTTTTGGCATTTGATGTCTTAGCAAAATCTGTGGAAAATGCAACACTGGACATAAATCTTTTAGAAGAGATAGCTTGAAAAGCAGGTCTAAGAACATCTTTTGAGAAAAGCAAAGTATATGACAGGTGCGAAGGAGGCGCCGAAATACATGGAAAGAATAAAAAAAATATTACAAAATGTCTGGGTGAAATAAAGCAGCCAAATGCTTTGGACAAAGAAACCAACGTAGCAAGAGCAAGGAAAATGGAGGTGGCTTCTCAGTTAACAAGAAACCTGTGTAACAATAAATTTACTCCCATGAATGCAAAACTCCAGCACTACACCAGTGTCATTAGACAAGAATACCTTTACGTTTCAGAATGCCTTCCGTTACATACAGCCATAATATACAGTAATTAGGTGAAACTGAAAAGAACGAAAGGAAGATAATCAGGAAACTTTTGGGACCAGAATATGACAATGATATATGGAAATTGTGAAGTAATAAAGAAGGTTATGAAAAAATGTAACGAATAATAGACACGATGTGGGAGAGAAGAGTTGTATTATATGGACATCTAAAAAGGCTAGATGATGAAAGAGTAACAAAAAATTTTAAACATTTTTGACAGAAATCCAAAAACATCAACGACGTGGATCGAAGAAGTTAAAGCAGACCTGAGGAAAATGGAAATAAAGCAGGAAGAAATAGCAGAACGAGAAAAGTTTAGAGCGAAAGTAAAAAGTTTCAAGGGCTTCCAGGAGGAAAAAAAAAAAATAAAATAAAATAAAATAAAAAAATAGGTGTAATATGGACAGATGAAAGAAGAGCAAAACGTAGGGAAAGAATCAAAAATTACTGGAAAGAAAGGAGAAAAGAAAGAATAGGTAAGTTATTTCATGTGATCCTTAGTGGGCCGTACCAATAAAAAAAACGTTAAGTAGACATTACATTACATCTGTGAACGATAGATCGGAATGAAACTAAAAGTACAGAAAAATTATTACACTGCTGACCATAAAAGGTTTATCAGTAGGAAGGATAGAAAATAATGAAATTTTAGTTCTTGTACGTATACGATGTACTAGAAAGAATATATGATAAATTTACAGGATACAAAATTTTGGACGCAGAGCTGCCACCTCTCTGACAACAAAAGTGGTTATAAGTCGGATAGGCATCGGATCGAACCGAGTCTTGATGACAGATGGGTTTACGTCATATAAATTATTTCAGCAAGGATGCTGAGCAACCGAGCTGACTTTTCTTCATCCAGTCACGTATCTTATTTTATTTTTCTTATGCAGCGATTCCACGCAACAAGCTTTAACTCCAGCACAACTGGTGCGACGTGCGTCTGTCACAACTTTCACTTCAGACACGAATTAGGAACCCACAAAACGACGAAACTGAAGTGTGTACTGGTTTCGCCATGTCTACTGTCAAATCTGAAACCATTTGCGTGCAACTCATTCCACGCAACGAGTGGAGCGACCCTATGGCGTCGTGTAAACTAGGCTTAACACACAAGCAACCCTTTTTTAAATAACCGCAGGAATCAATGTGGGACGTATGACGAACATAGCTTTAGGATATTGCAGCTAAATTTGGCGTTAATGGGCTATGATAGCTGACGAACGACGCGGGTGAATTTATTAACAGCACGACATTGCCTGCAGCGTTCAAATGGCTCTGAGTACTATGGGACTTAACTTCGGAGGTCATCAGTCCCCTAGAACTTAGAACTACTTAAACCTAACTAACCTAAGGACATCACACACGTCCATGCCCGAGGCAGGATTCGAACCTGCGACCGTAGCGGTCGCGCGGTTCCAGACTGTAGCGCCTAGAACCGCTCGGCCACTCAGGCCGGCGTCGCCAGCAGCGTCTCTCCTGGGCTCGTGACCATATCGATTGGACCCTAAACGACTGGAAAACCGAGGCCTGGTCAGATGAGTTCCGATTTCAGCTGGTAAGAGCTCAGGGAATGGTTCGAGTGTGGCGGAGACTCCACTCAACCATGGACTCCAGTTGGCAATAAGAGTCTATGCAAGTTGGCGATGGCTCCACAAATATGTGGGCTGTGTTTATATGGAATGGGCTGGGTTCCCTGGTCCAACTGAACCGATCATTGACTGAAAACGCGGTTATGCACGGCTACATGGAGACCATCTGCTGCCATTCATGGACTTCATGTTCCCAAACAATGATGGAATTTTTATGGATGACAATGCGCCATATCACCTGGCCACAACTGTTCGCGATTAGTTGGAAGAACATTGTGGACCATTCATGTGAATGATTTGGCCACCCGTCAAAGATTTATGGGACAGAATCGAGAGAAGGGTTCATGCACAGAATCCAGCACTGGAAACACTTTCGCAATTAATGGGCGGCTATAGACGCAGAACGGCTCAATATTTCTGTAGGGGACTTCCGGCAGCTTGATGAGTCCATGCCACATCGAGTTGTTGCACTGTGCCTGGCAAAAGGAGGTCCGAAGCGATATTAGGTGGTATCCCATGACTGCTGTCACTTCATTGTAATTTAGACTTTAAGTTCCCCAGACTCACTCTTTTGATAGCATTTACTAAGGCGTGAAAGTAGAGTACAAAATAAAGAGTAATGCAGTAGAAGATTACTTAGCCTTTGAGGATGTTGTGACGTTGCTACATGAGGACGAAAGAGAAGACAATGATGGCACTGAAAAAGCGTGCCGAAAAGGGAGAAAAGCCAGACTCAGTTCGGAATAAGACTTACGTTAGCTACTGATTGTAGAGCGAAGCTTCCGATTCTTAGATGCGAATATAATAGACAAGTTGTTACTGACGAACAGGAGTATCATAGACAGATCTCAGATCTTCAGCGACTACGACATTCTACAAAGGCAACTAGAGGAGAGAAGGACCTATCGAGGATCGCCAAGCTATACATTATATATGTCTATAATCATAAATACTGCGCTACATGCAACGAATACGAACGTCTTGGGAAAAAGAGCTTGTATCCCACTGGAGAAGCAGGAACAAACGATCTTGTATTGTGTTGTATGTTAACCGGGGACCTAGAAACGACGGAGAGGCTCCGTCCCCGCCGCAGCCGCAGTGGTCCACAACCCCACGACGACTACTGCAGTCCACTTCACCTCTTCGCCGCCCTACACCGAACCGCTCCTTCAGGGTTATTGTGCGGTTTGGCCCCCGGTGGAGCCCCCCATGGAATGTCTCACACCAGACGAGTGTAACCCCTATGTTTACGTGGTAGAGTATTGGTGGTGTGCGCAGCACTCGCCGACATAGTGTAGCTGAGGCGGAATAAGGGGAACCAGCCCGCATTCGCCGAGGCAGATGGAAAAGCGCCTAAAACCCATCCACAGACTGGCCGGCTCACTGGACCTCAACACAAGTCGCCCAGGCGGATTCGTGCCGGGGACTAGGCGCTCCTTCCGGAAAGCCGTGCGTCAGACCTCACGGCTAACCGGGCGGGCAACAAACGATATTAAGGGATATGTGGGCAATAACGATTATATGACAGCGCCTGTGTAGAGAACCAGTTTCAAGCATGATATGGAAGAGATAACTGAGTTTTACCTGGAAATGAATCACGAGGATGAACGAAAACATATTGACAGGCAAATATGGGGCATATGATTAACAGTGAACGACTGGTTGCAGGGAAGGCTGAAATATGTTCAAAAAATCCACAGAGAGCAGTGAAGAATAGCTCCCGCCAGAGGAGAACGGTGGAAGATCATAGGTGAACTGATGCCAAGATCAAAATCAAGATATGGAAGCAGAGAGAATAGGGAGAAGCGAGCGACTAAGGAAGTATCGGGAAGAAAGAACGTGTACTGAACAAGTAATTTCTGATACTGAAGGGTCGAAAAGAAATAAATAAATTGCTTATCCTTTCATTCATTGACATACACAGTAAAACTCTAAAAAATTTCATGACACAACCACCCGCTTCTGACTCGCGTGGTGCAGACAAGAAAGTAAATAGGGGAAGTCTTAAAGCTTTATTATTTTACTAGTAAAGTACCGAGCATTGTCCGAGTATGGATATATTCCATTTCTATTCGTTCATCTCGTCCTTTTCCCTCTCCTCCACTCCATCTCAGTCTATCCCCTTCTGCCTCTTCTCTCTGTCCACCTCCTCCAACCCTATTCTCTGTCCGTCTCCTGCCCCTCTCTCTGCCCATCTGCTCTTCACCCCTCTATCTGCTCCTCCCCCCACTTTTCATCAGCTCTTGCCCCATCTGTCCATCTCCTCAACCTTCTCTATCTCCTCCTGCCCCTCTATCTCCTCCTCCGTCTCTCTGTGTCCATCTCCCTTTCCACTTCTCTGTCCATTTCCTCCTTCCCATCGCTCTGTCATCTCGTCCTCCCCTTATCTGTGTCCATATCCTTTTCCCCCGCTCTGTCTCTTCATCTCCTCCTTCCCCCATCATTCTCTGTCCATCATCCCCACCCCAATAGGGGCGAGAATGAGGCATTAACATGAGTGCCGTTGTCTTCAGCTCTATGAAACTCATAGAGGAACAGAGCGAGCTGAGTTTCGCAACACCTCTGTTTGTGGAATCCATGTTGTTTTTTTATAGAGGAGATTTTCGTTGTCCGAGAACGTCGTAATTCTTGAGCATAAAACATTTTCCATAGTTCTACAACAGATTGACGTCAACGACATAGGCCTATATTTATGAGCATCTGTCCTGCGACCCTTCTTGAAAACGTGGCGTTAGATACCCCTCGTTGCTCCATCGAACTACGATAAACTTTGTAAAATCTTCTAGGTATCATATTTGGTCCTGACGCCTTTCCAGTACTACGCGATTGTGGTTGCTTTTCTATTCCGCGATCGGTTATCTCAGTACCCGCCATTTCGACGTTCCTACGATGACTGAAAGGAGAGATCTTGTTACGATCTTTTGCCGTAAAACAATTTCGGAAGACCGAATTCAGTATTTCGGAATTCTCTGTGTTGTCATCCGTTTCGTTGGCAGTATGGGACTGACTTCAATCAATCGAAAAGGTGACAAGATAAGCCAAGACGTGTCTCGGCTTATCTGTAGATACTCGTTTCTGAGAAAACGACGGTCAAAGTTGTCGCCGTAATCTGTATGCCTTTTAGCAGGCAAGCTGTTGAGCTGAACCGCTGGTACGGTCTCACACTTTCGCGCCCCGTCTTCGAAATTTTTAATTTTTGTTTTATTTAATTTAATTTATCTGCAGATGTTCGTAGAACTTTACTACAAAAATGTTTCTTATCAAATTAAGAGATACAAGGGCATTATGTTAATTGTAAAACTGCAACTGGGTTTTATAATGAGTGTCATACCTTTTTATGTAATATAGGTGTGGCTGGTGTTTTCAGGGGTTACAGTCTTTTTAAATTCTCATACTCATATATTCCATTCTTAAATCAATTCTTATATTAGTTCTTACATTTTACTCATATGTTTATTCTGCAGCAAGATTCGGCTCCCTTTGATGACACCGATGGTAGAAAGATTGGAAATATAGAAAGTCCGCACAAACATCGCACGAAGAGAAATTTACCACAGTGACATTTCTGCGTACAAATTTCACTTGGGAAAGAAACTTCGTTAACACTCTTGAAGATTTCACGTATTGGCTATAATGTCGCGACAAACCACGCAAAATGGACCATTTTTCCGAAAACTGGCACTTTAAATTGATTATAAAGCAAGATACACTAGAGGTATTTTACAGAAAACAATTTCAGATAATTTTCTCATTGTTTATTGTTCATTTTTAATTCCTTCATCAGACTGTTTGTAGACGAGTGAGGACAACGTTATTTCAACATTGGTTGGAAAACAGTCGTGAAATAATATTCTGCGGACACGAATAGCACTCCGTCTTCAGACCACGAGTGGCCTATCGGGACCATCCGACCGCCGTGTCATCCTCAGAGGCGGATGAGGATAGGAGGGACGTGCGGTCAGCACACCGCTCTCCCGGTCGTTATGATGGTATTCTTGACCGAAGCCGTCACTAATCGGTCGAGTAGCTCCTCAATTGGCATTACGAGGCTGAGTGCATCCCGAAAAATGGCAACATCGCATGACGGCTGGCTGGTCACCCATCTAAGCGCCGGCCACGCCAAACAGCGCTTAGTTTCGATGATGTCACGGGAACTGGTGTATCCACTGCGACAAGGCCGTACGGACACGAATAGATAAAGGAGAAACAAAGAACAACAGCCGGGTTTCGACACCCTAAAAGCGTTACAGAGTACCTCGAAAACATTGACCCTCGTTTCTTCAGAAACGGTAGACCATTTGCGGATAAGCGGTGGCACATGTTCACTTATTCTGAACCCTCTTTGACTAAGCGACGTATCTGGGAAATCGGGTTGTGGCACTTGCCGTGTTCTCGTGAGTGAATGAATAGAGCATTTCGAAGAGGTTCATGATTTTATGTAAGAACTTCTTAGGGCTTTTACGGAGAACAACTGACGAAATATTACTTTCAAAGTCACTGAACGTTCCTCTCCTTGCTCTCCTTACGCTCTATTTTCTCTGGGTCGGTGTGTGGCAGGCGAGCGAGGGCCGCGCGGCGCTGGCGTACGGCGACGGAGAGGCGGCGGTGCCGGAGGAGCTGTTCCGGCGCTACACGGACACCGACTCGCGGCCGCCCACGCCGGCGCCCACGCTGGCGAGCGCGGGGGCGCGCGGCTCGGGCCGGCGCTGCGTCACGCCCGACGCCGCCACGTCGGCCACGGCGTCGGCGGGCTCGGCGGCGGCCCGCGGGCGCTCCCGCTGCGGCGGCGGCCGCACGCTGCTCGTGCTCGACCTGCGCCGGTCGCGCAGCCAGGGCGCGCTGCCGCTGCCGCCGCCCTCGCCGCCCACGCCGCCCCCGCACCTGCCGCCGGCGCCCGGCTCGCTGTCCTCCGCGTCGGCGCCCGCCTCGCGCTGCTCCAAGGCCAGCTCCCGCAAGCGCCGCGGGCCCGCCCCCTCAGCGGCGGGCCGAGGCTCCGCCACGGCGCCGCCCCCTGCCAGCGAGCCGGCGCCGCTCCACAAGGTTTGTGCCGTACACCTTCTCTCTCCATTACCTAGCATTCGGCACGCTGGTGTGGCCGTCCGGCTTGCACCTGCACTGCTTCAGAGTAAAGTATTTGCCGGTTTTCAAATAATCATCTTAAATCATTAATTACGTCATTTTATGCTGGCAACATGCTTTCTTCCTCATGATTTTCAGTATTTAAAGAAAAACATAACGGAAATAAAATTCAAATAATTTGAAAGGCCCCTAAAACATTCCACTTGGATCATTTGACACCTGTGACGTCACTGCCGAGTACGCTAGTCCTACTGTCGTAAAGCACATTCATAGTGGTATCTTGTTTCGGAATTTACGCTTCGGAAAAAGAGTTCAAAATGGTTCAAATGGCTCTAAGCACTATGGGACTTAACATCTGAGGTAATCAGTCCCCTAGACTTAGAACTACTTAAAAGTAACTAACCTAAGGACATCACACACATCCATGCCCGAGGCAGGATTCGAACCTACGACCGTAGCAGCAGCGCGGTTCCGGACTGAAGAAAATGAGTTACAAATGGTGTGTAGTACCACCTTGTACAAATAAGTCTATAAAAAGTCCTGAAAACTTGTTTCTGCGTTTTGTAAAAAATGAGATGATGCGTAAAATATGGGTGCAACTCCCTCGTAGAGATCCAAACGAGATAGTGTTCACTATTTCACGCAACAAGCGACGAAGTGTTCCGATTGAGTTTCTACTTACATCGAATTGAGCGTGACAGAAATAAACACACACGTTTATTTCTGTGAGGCTCAATTCGCCGGCCTGTGTGACCGAGCGGTTCTAGGCACTTCAGTCTGGAACCGCGCGACCGCTACGGTCGCAGGTTAGAATCCTGCCTCGAGCATGGATGTGTGTGATGTCCTTAGGTTAGTTAGGTTTAAATAGTTGTAAGTTCTAGGGGACTGATGACCTTATATGCTAGGTTTAAGTAGTTCTAAGTTCTAGGGGGCTGACGACCTTAGATGTTAAGTCCCACAATGCTCAGAGCCATTTGAAGCCTCAATTCGATGTAAGTAAACACTCAATCTGAAAACTTTGTCGCTTGTAGCGCGAAACGTAGCGTGCTGAACGCCTTGTGCAGTCTTCATGAGATCGATTCTCAATTGGAAGAAAGCTTTTTTTTATATTAATACTGCTGCCTTCTCAAGTTTACTTAATTTGTTATAAAGTTATGTATGTACGTACGGTATTCTGTCTTACGGCAGGTCTTGTCATGGGTTAAACCGTTTCCACTTTTGTCTGTCCATGGCCAGTCTTTTCATTTCTGAATATTTGCCTCCGTTGATATTGTCCAGCATTTGATATCTTCTTCTTCCTCTTCCCCTTTTTGCCTCCACCGTTCCTTCTGTTCCTTCTTCAATAAACAGTCCCTCCTCAAACAATGTCCAATCCAGTTCCGTTTTCTCTTTCTGATGGCTTTCAGCATGTTTCTTTCTTCTCGAATTCTTCTTAATACTTCTTAATTCCTTACTCGGTCTTCCCATTTCACTTTTTCCATTCTTCTCCATATCCACATCTCTAGTGCCTCCGCCCGCATCTCGTGGTCGTGAGGTAGCGTTCTCGCTTCCCACGCCCGAGTTCCCGGGTTCGATTCCCGGCGGGGTCAGAGATTTTCTCTGCCTCGTGATGGCTGGGTGTTGTGTGCTGTCCTTAGGTTAGTTAGGTTTAAGTAGTTCTAGGGGACTGATGACCATAGATGTTAAGTCCCATAGTGCTCAGAGCCATTTGAACCATCTAGTGCCTTCAATCTTCTTTCATCTTCCTTCCTCAATGTCCAGGTCTCCGCACCATATAGTGCAACGCTCCAGATCTAACATTTGGCAAGTCTTTTCCTCAGATCTTTGTTTAGTGATCCACAAAGTAATTTCTGTTTCCTCTTGAATCCTTCTTTTGCCATTGCAATTCTTTTCCTAGTTTCTGTTGAGCAATACTTATCATCCATTATTACACTTCCCAAGTAATTGAAGTTATTCACTTGCTCTATTTCCACTCCCCCTATTTTTATATCTGGGCGAGCAGTGTGCTGACCCCACGCCCCTCCTATCCGCATCCTCCCATGAGGCTGACACGGCTGTCGGATCGTCCCGGTAGGCCACTCGTGGCCTGAAGACGGAGTGCTTTATTTTCATATGGCATTTTCTCCCGTTTCCTCCAGTTACCATGCTTTTCGTTTTCTTCTTGTTAATCTTCATTCCATATTCTTCTAATTTTGTGTTTCGATCATCTAACATTTGTTCCATCTCCCTTGCACTATCTGCCATCACAACCATGCCGTCTGCAAATCTTATACACTCCACTCTCCGACCCCCTGTACAAACTCCTCTCCTTCTATCAAAACTTCCACTGATAATTTCCTCCAGATATATATTGAATAGTGTTGGTGATAAACAACAACCTTGTCTTACACCTCTTCCCACTTCAATATCTTCACTCATCACACCTCCTATTCTTACTCATGCTCTCTGGTTCAAATATAAATTTCTAATTAGTCGTCTGTCCCTCCAATCAACTCCATGTTTCCTTAGGATTTCCATCAGTTTGTCCCATCTGACACAGTCAAAAGCCTTCTCAAGATCAATGGAGACAACATACACCTTCCTTTTCTTCTTCATATACCTCTCCCCTCTCACTCTCAGTAGCCCAATGGCATCTCTAGTTCCCACTCCTCGCCTGAAACCACATTGTTCATCTCCTATTACGCAATACAGTTTTCCATATAGCCTTCTGTTGAGTGTCCTCAGCAAGACTTTGGCTGCATGCGATATCAGGCTCACTGCTCTATGTTCCTCACACATTTTGCTGTTCTTTTTCTTTTCTATATGTATTAAGATACTTTCTGTAAAGTCCTTTGGCCATTTTCCTGTCATGTATATTTGATTACACAATTAAATCAACTCCCTTTTCCCTTCTTTCTCCAATGACTTTAACAGTTCCGCAGGAATCTCATCAATTCCCATTGCCTTTATTTTTCATCTCCTTAATAGATTCTTCCATCTCACTAGTTAGTATTGCATTTCCTTTGTCATCATCTGCAACTTTGTCTTCTTCTTCTATCCCAAGGTCTTCTTCACTTGGTCTTCTGTCTGCAGCATATAGTCATCCTACATATTCTTCCCATCTTCTCATTATTTCTTGGGGTTCACTCACCACTTTACCGTCTGCTGCCTCTACTTCCTTTAGTCCATTGTTGTTTCTCTTTTCCGTGAATGTAAAATCCATTGCTTCTTTGTACATCAAGTTATATTTTCCTTCTTTCTGTAATTTCTCTATCTTGCCACACTTTTCTGTCAGCCATTTCTCCTTTGCTTTTTCTGTCTCCCTTCTTAATTCACAAGCGTTTCCTTAGCTGCCTTTTTGATCCCATTTTTAAAACGATCGTATCTTCCTTCTGTGCATTCTATCTCCTGTACTTTCATCATGATTTCACAATAGGCATTCTTAAATTTTTCACAATTCTTTTGTCTTTCAGTTTCTCAAAGTTAATGTGCTCTCTCTTCTGTCCTTTCCAGGTTCTTTTCAATTGAACTAGAACCTCGGCGATTACTAATACAGGATCTGAATTAACATCTGCCCCTGGATAGCTTTTGACATGTAATCAATTTGATATCTTTTGTTGTCAGATCGAGATATCCAAGTATACCGTCGTCGTTTGTGGTTATCAAATAGGGCATTTCCAACTACCATGAAATTTTCATTGCAGTATTCCAAAAATCTTTGTTCTCTCTCATTTCTTACTCCCAGTCCAAATTTTCCCAGATCTTTTCCTTCTGGTCCTTCGCCAACTACAGCATTGCAATCACCCATTATAACAATACATGCATTTCTTTTCTCTCTCTCTGCTAAGTTTTCTGTCGTCTCATAACATTTTCCACCTCTTCATCTGAATGATTACTTGTTGGCATATAGATCTGGATGATAACTCTTTCTGTTTCCCTTTCAGTCTCATCATCATTATTCTTCCACTAACATATTCAACCTTGATAACCTTGTTCTTCAGTCTTTTACCTATAAAAATTCCAACCCCATACATTCCATTTTTATCTTCACCTGAATAGTACAATCAGAAGTCGTCACTTTCTAGTTCTCCACAATCACCCCCATCTCACCTCACACATTCCGGGTTCATAAAGTTATGTAACAGCTTTGAAATGAAGTGTGTTCGCAAATTCCCGTTACGAGCTTCTAGAACTTCTTTAGGGGAGTGAGTACATAATATTTTGAGTAGGAACCCATGTCCAGAAAGTTACCGTTTCCGTTCTACAACGTTTTCAGATTAGATGAGTAACCGTCCAACGTCTGCTGAGGGAAAGAGAGAAGTCTCAGAGTTCCTTATCTTGCTATGCAATAGGATAGACAGCATGATTTGAACTACCTCAATCGGTCACCTGATGTCACTTAACATCTGTCTTGCTGCGAGACCTATTCAACGCCTGTGCCTCCAAAGTACACTCAAGTGCCAAAGAAACTGGTATAGGTATGCGTACTCAAATATAGAATATGTCAACAGGCAGAATACTGCGCTGCGGTCGGCAACGCCTATACAGGGTATATGATAATTAATGACGTAGACGCATACAGTTGAAAGTACACGATACTAGACGCAAAAAAGTCTCAGTAAACCTTTGCAGCTATAGTGATATGGGGCCCCTGATACGTCCAGATACGACTTCGATACTGTGAAGCAAATCTCTTCTACTGCAAGCTCTTTGCTTTCCACATTTTGGGAAGTAGTAGTATGGACCAAAACAAGAAAAAAATGCCCAGTACACATGTGCTCTAAAATGCATATCTTAAGAGCTATGAGCACGTGCTCATCTTCGCTACTTGGAAACACAACTCTTCTAATGAACAATTGCTCATAACTTTTAAGGTATGCATTTTAGAACAGATGTTTACTGGACATTTTTTCTTGTTTTTGGCCATACTACTACTTCCCAAAATGTGGAAAGCAAAGAACTTGCAGTAGAAGAGATTTGCTTCACAGTATCGAAGATGAAAAATTGCTCGTAGCTCTTAAGGTATGCATTTTCGACCCTATGTTTACTGAGACTTTTTTGCTTCTAATATCGTGTACTTTCAACTGTATGCCTTCACGCCATTAATCATGATACATCCAGTACAAGACAACTGTCTGGCGCAGTTGTTAGATCAGTTACTGCTGCTACAGTGGTAAGTTATCAAGCTTCAAGTGAGTTTGAACGTGCTATTATAGGCGTCGCACGAGCGATGGGGCACAACACGTCCGAGGTAACGATGAAGTGGGCATTTTCCCGTACGATCATTTCACGAGTGTACCGTGAATATCAGGAATCCGGTAAATATCAAATCTCCAACATCGCTGCAGCAGGAAAAAGATCCTGCAAGAACGGGACCAATGACTACTGAAGAGAATCGTTCAACGTGATAGTAGTGCAACTCTTCCGGAAATTGCTGGAGATTTCAATGCTGGGCCATCAACAAGTGTCAGCGTGCGAACCACTCAACGGAACACCGTGGATATGGGCTTTCGGAGCCGAAGGCCCACTCGCGTACTCTGGATGGTTGCATTACACAAAGCTTTACGCCTCGCCTGGGCCCGTCAACACCGACACTGGACTGCTGATTACTGGAAACATGTTGCCTGATCGGACGAGTCTCGTTTCAAACGTCATCGAGCGGATGGACGTGTGCGGGTATGGAGACAACCGTATGAATCCATGGATCCTGCATGTCAGCAGGGGACTGTTCAAGCTGATGCATGCTCTATAATGATGCTGGACGTGTTCAGCTCGAGTGATATGCGACCCCTGGTACGTCCCGATACGACTCTGACAGGTGGCACGTACCTAAGCATCCTATCTGATCACCTGCATGCAATCATGTCCATTGTGCACTCCGACGGACTTAGGGAATTCCAGCAGGACAATGCGACACCCCACACGTACAGAATTTCTACAGAGTGGCTCCATGAACACTCTTCTGAGTTTAAACACTTCCGCTGGCCACCAAACTCCCCAGACATGAGCATTGTTGACCGTATCTGGGATGCCTTGTGACGTGCTGTTCAGAAGAGATCTCCATCCCCACGTACTCTTGCGGATTCATGGACAGCCCTGCAGGATTCATGGTGTCAGTTCCCTCCAGCACTACGTCAGACATTAGTCGAGTCCATACGATGTCGTGTTGCGGCAGGTGTACCAGTTTCTTTGGCTTTTCAGTGTAGTACAAATGACTAAATACACGGTTTCGAATACGCTAACATACTCCTTGCATACGGCGAAACTCGAGGCAATGCAAGAGCTATTAGTCGTCTGTATCATGAACGTTTTCCGCAACGTAGCACACCATCGCACAAACTTTCTGCCGCAGTTACGCGGCGGCTCCGAGAACCAAGTAAGTACCTTCACGGTGAGGAGGCAGGACTATGGCGCTCCACGGCAACGTCTTATGCCAGAATTTGAAGAACATGTACTGCAACGCGTTGAAGAGAACTCGCCAACGAAAAATGGCTCTGAGCACCATGGGACTCAACTGCTGAGGTCATTAGTCCCCTAGAACTTAGAACTAGTTAAACCTAACTAACCTAAGGACATCACAAACATCTATGCCCGAGGCAGGATTCGGACCTGCGACCGTAGCGGTCTTGCGGTTCCAGACTGCAGCGCCTTTAACCGCACGGCCACTTCGGCCGGCTCGCCAACGAATACTGGAATAATTGCGCGTGAAATGATTGTTAATCACAGTATCGTCTGGGACTTCCCGCGTGATTAACAATTGTATCCGTACCACTTGCGGAGGGTAGACGCTGTTGGTTCAACCTATTTCCCACAACGCGTTGTATACAGCACGTTGTTCCTACACCGCTCTATCGACACACCTCTGTTTACACGTCTAGTTCTGTTCCCAAATTCATGTAAGTTCACCAGGGACTGCGTTCTGAATTCTCGAAACAACCATGTCTGGGCAGACGAAAACACTCGTGCCACGCACGGTCAGGGATTTCAGTATCGCTTTGGTATTAACGTGTGGGCAGTATTCTGGACGGTGCTGTGATTGGGCCATACCTCCTGGTCCTGCGTACTTGATCTTCCTACAAAACGCATTGGACCCGCTCTTGGAAGCTTTGCCAATGAATATCCTTCAGGAAATGGAGTTTCGGAATGATGGGGCAGCACCTCACTTCGGTTCGGAGACTTCTCAACAGACGACGACGATATACAGGGTGTTACAAAAAGGTACGGCCAAACTTTCAGGAAACATTCCTCACACACAAAGAAAGAGAATATGTTATGTGGACATGTGTCCGGAAACGCTTACTTTCCATCTTAGAGCTCATTTTATTACTTCTCTTCAAATCACATTAATCATGGAATGGAAACACACTGCAACAGAACGTACCTGCGTGACTCGAAACATTTTGTTACAGGAAATGTTCAAAATGTCCTCCGTTAGCGAGGATACATGCATCCACCCTCCGTCGCATGGAATCCCTGATGCGCTGATGCAGCCCTGGAGAATGGCGTATTGTATCACAGCCGTCCACAATACGAGTACGAAGAGTCTCTACGTTTGGTACCGGGATTGCGTAGACAAGAGCTTTCAAATGCCCCCATAAATGAAAGTCGAGAGGGTTGAGGTCAGGAGAGCGTGGAGGCCATGGAATTGGTCCGCCTCTACCAATCCATCGGTCACCGAATCTGTTGTTGAGAAGCGTACGAACACTTCGACTGAAATGTGCAGGAGCTCCACCGTGCATGAACCACATGTTGTGTCGTACTTGTAAAGGCACATGTTCTAGCAGCACAGGTAGAGTATCCCGTATGAAATCATGATAACGTGCTCCACTGAGCGTAGGTGGAAGAACATGGGGCCCAATCAAGACATCACCAGCAATGCCTGCCCAAACGTTCACAGAAAATCTTTGTTGATGACGTGATTGCACAATTGCGTGCGTATTCTCGTCAGCCCACACTTGTTGATTGTGAAAATTTACAATTTGATCACGTTGGAATGAAACCTCCTCCGTAAAGAGAACATTTGCACTGAAATGAGGATTGACACATTGTTGGATGAACCATTCGCATAACTGTACCGGTGGAGGCCAATCAGCTGCTGATAGTGCCTACACACATTGTACATGGTACGGAAACAACTGATTCTCACGTAGCACTCTCCATACAGTGACGTGGTCAACGTTACCTTGTACAGCAGCAACTTCTCTGACGCTGACATTAGGGTTATCAACTGCCTTATCCATTGCAGGTGTCCTCGTCGTTCTAGGTCTTCCCCAGTCGCGAGTTATAGGCTGGAATGTTCCGTGCTCCCTAAGACGACGATCAATTGCTTCGAACGTCTTCTGTCGGGACTCCTTCGTTCTGGAAATCTGTCTCGATACAAACGTACCGCGCCACGGCTATTGCCCCGTGCTAATCCATACATCAAATGGGCATCTGCCAACTCCGCATTTGTAAACATTGCACTGACTGCAAAACCACGTTCGTGATGAACACTAACCTGTTGATGCTACGTACTGATGTGCTTGATGCTAGTACTGTAGAGCAATGAGTCGCATGTCAACACAAGCACCGAAGTCAACATTACCTTCCTTCAATTGGGCCAACTGGCGGTGAATCGAGGAAGTACAGTACATACTGACGAAACTAAAATGAGCTCTAATATGTAAATTAAGCGTTTCCGGACACATGTCCACATAACATCTTTTCTTTATTTGTGTGTGAGGAATGTTTCCTGAAAGTTTGGCCGTACCTTTTTGTAACACCCTGTAGTGAAAGATGGATAGGCCGAGGTGATCCAACCACGTGGCTGCCGCACTCGCCACTACTTCTTGTGGTATTGTATCCAAAGTTCAGTTTTCGAGACACCTGTAGAGACAGATGAAGTTATTCTGGCACGAGTTTTGGCCGCTGTACAAGAAAGTAAAGAGACCTCAGCTGGGATGGAGAGTGTATACCAGAACGTGCTTCGTAGGTACTATGTCTGTAACAACGTAGGTGGTCGCCACATCGAGCCGCTGATGCAATGCATCAGTACTGTTCTGTAAGTACAGTATGCTGGGTTCTTTTTAGTTTTGGAATAATGTAAACACGTAATGTTTAGGTTTTAATACAAACAAATCTGTCTATGTGATAAATGGATGTTTCGCTATTTTTCCTTTCGAATTGTTACCTAATAACTGCACTTGTCACACCTAGTTCAATTCCTCAGGCAGAAGTGGATGAGTTAAACGTCTGAAATGAAACCTTCGCAGAACGGAAATGGTACGTTTCCGGACATATGTTCCTATTCAAGAATGTTATGTAGTCACTTCCCGCCACAAGTCCTAGGAGTTTGTAACTTTATATCATATTACATTTCAATATGTATTTTAATGTATGTTTTGTGAATAAAAACCGCTTTTTTGCTGCACTGTATTTTATTTCTCTCAGATGCGTTTCGTTTTTTTTTTACTTTTTTTTTACTTTAAGACATCTTCAGTGGGATCTAGAATGATACAGCATTGTTTCGATATGTGTTATTTGTAGGTTATATTGTAATACAATATTTTATATTTACAGAACAAATATTTCTGGACTTGTTGCGGAGGATCGCCCTGCAAACAATACTGTTATCTATTTTCATGTATTAACTCCATTTTACACCTGGTGAATTTGAGATGAAACACAAGCAAAGTGTTAAGAAACTTTTTCATACCTGATGTAGCTCTTATTCTGAATAATCGAAGAAGCCATTTAACAATTTACCACCACATCATTCTCCCCAAACAAATAATTTGCTACTTTCAACTGTCTCTATTGAGCTTGTCGTAAGGTTATATGATTTTGACAAAGAGAAAAATTGAAAATTGCTTGGAACCTACGAGAAATACAGGGTGTCCGAAAAGTCTTTCCCTGATTACATAAATTGATAACTCATGCTAGAAGTAAGATACAAATATGAAACTGGTGTCTAATTGTTTACAAACTATCAAAGCTTTTTTCACACATCAGTAAACTTCCACATGAGCACCCTTGGTAGCACGTAGCACATCTAGGCGATATTCAATTTCCGTCCACACATTAGCCAACATCACTGGAGGGATCGATTCAACGACTGTGGTTATCCGTTGCCGCAGGGTTTCAAGATTTGGTACACGTGTTCGGTAGACCTCGTCCTTGACATAACCCCATAAAAAGAAGTCTAATGGGATTATGTCAGGAGAGCGTGGAGGCCAAACCGTTGGCCCATCACGACCAATCCATCGCCCAGGAAAGGTCATATCGAGATAGGCACGGACGTGCGAACCCCAATGAGGCGGTGCACCGTCTTGCTGAAACAAGACGTCGGGGTGATACTGAAGCAGCTGAGGAACAGCATATACACTCCTGGAAATTGAAATAAGAACACCGTGAATTCATTGTCCCAGGAAGGGGAAACTTTATTGACACATTCCTAGGGGTCAGATACATCACATCATCACACTGACAGAACCACAGGCACATAGACACAGGCAACAGAGCATGCACAATGTCGGCACTAGTACAGTGTATATCCACCTTTCGCAGCAATGCAGGCTGCTATTCTCCCATGGAGACGATCGTAGAGATGCTGGATGTAGTCCTGTGGAACGGCTTGCCATGCCATTTCCACCTGGCGCCTCAGTTGGACCAGCGTTCGTGCTGGACGTGCAGACCGCGTGAGACGACGCTTCATCCAGTCCCAAACATGCTCAATGGGGGACAGATCCGGAGATCTTGCTGGCCAGGGTAGTTGACTTACACCTTCTAGAACACGTTGGGTGGCACGGGATACATGCGGACGTGCATTGTCCTGTTGGAACAGCAAGTTCCCTTGCCGGTCTAGGAATGGTAGAACGATGGGTTCGATGACGGTTTGGATGTACCGTGCACTATTCAGTGTCCCCTCGACGATCACCAGTGGTGTACGGCCAGTGTAGGAGATCGCTCCCCACACCATGATGCCGGGTGTTGGCCCTGTGTGCCTCGGTCGTATGCAGTCCTGATTGTGGCGCTCACCTGCACGGCGCCAAACACGCATACGACCATCATTGGCACCAAGGCAGAAGCGACTCTCATCGCTGAAGACGACACGTCTCCATTCGTCCCTCCATTCACGCCTGTCGCGACACCACTGGAGGCGGGCTGCACGATGTTGGGGCGTGAGCGGAAGACGGCCTAATGGTGTGCGGGACCGTAGCCCAGCTTCATGGAGACGGTTGCGAATGGTCCTCGCCGATACCCCAGGAGCAACAGTGTCCCTAATTTGCTGGGAAGTGGCGGTGCGGTCCCCTACGGCACTGCGTAGGATCCTACGGTCTTGGCGTGCATCCGTGCGTCGCTGCGGTCCGGTCCCAGGTCGACGGGCACGTGCACCTTCCGCCGACCACTGGCGACAACATCGATGTACTGTGGAGACCTCACGCCCCACGTGTTGAGCAATTCGGCGGTACGTCCACCCGGCCTCCCGCATGCCCAATATACGGCCTCGCTCAATGTCCGTCAACTGCACATACGGTTCACGTCCACGCTGTCTCGGCATGCTACCAGTGTTAAAGACTACGATGGAGCTCCGTATGCCACGGCAAACTGGCTGACACTGACGGCGGCGGTGCACAAATGCTGCGCAGCTAGCGCCATTCGACGGCCAACACCGCGGTTCCTGGTGTGTCCGCTGTGCCGTGCGTGTGATCATTGCTTGTACAGCCCTCTCGCAGTGTCCGGAGCAAGTATGGTGGGTCTGACACACCGGTGTCAATGTGTTCTTTTTTCCATTTCCAGGAGTGTAGTTGCAACATGTCCAGATACACTGCAGATGTGATGGTAGCCTCAGCGAAGAAGAATGGCCCGATAATTCGATCGTGCAATAGCGCGCACCAAACATTCACCTTTTGACTGCCTCTGGTGCACTCCAAGACCTCGCCAGGGGGTTGTGAACCCCAAATGCGCACATTATGGCGATTCACTACTCCACTGACAAAAAAGGTCGCTTCGTCGGAAAAGGCAATTCGTCTGAGATAACCATCATCGTCCTCAATACGTGATAGCATTTCGACCCCAAAGTTGTAACGACGTGTACTATCATTAGGCAACAAGACCTGAACGATTTGCACTTTGTATGAACGAGACAATAAACGTTTGTGTAAAATGTCATGGAGAGAGCTTTTTGGCATCTGTAATTCACGTGAGGTCCTGCGCACCGATTTCTTCGGACTTCACAGAAAAGACTGCCTTACAGCTTCCACCCTGTCTGCTGTGGTTCTTGGTCGACCAGACCTCGGAAGGTCAGCAACCGATCCTGTGTTCTTGAACTTCTCATACCAGGCTTTAATGCTCTTGACATCAGGTGGATTCCTTCCAAATGTTGTCTGGAAGTGACTCTGCACTGTGGTGGGTGATTGTGTCTCATGGTACCACAGGACACACTGTGCCTTCTCCTGATTGGCTAACATGGCTTCTTGGGCACTGCACCTCATCCACTACTTACATACTGCGAACCTAAAACTGAAAAAAAATTTTAATAGTTGTAAATAATTCGACACAAGTTTCATATTTGTATCTTACGTCTTGCCAGAGTTATCAATTTATGTAATCAGGGAAAGACTTCTCGGACACCTTGTGTGGCAAATGCTGGGATGGTTCCTTTGAAAGGGCACTGCCGATTTCCTTCCCCGTCCTTTCCTAACCCGAGCTTGCGCTCCGTCTCTAATGACCTCGTTGTCGACGGGACGTTAAACACTGATCTCCTCCTCCACCCTGTGTAATAAAATGAGGCTATTACGATAAAGTGAAAGTTCATCCCGCCCAAGTACATTTAAATCAAAGTATTTCAGCAGAAGTTAGGTATGGAATAGAATAACAGATACTGTACTTCAAGGTACTGCTGCGCCACCTGCGTATTTCATAGACATAATTTTTCGGTGGTGGTATTAATTACCGGGAGGAATAGAATAAGTGCAATGTCTAAAACTGTTGAAGGCAAAAACGATGATGCTGTGCAGTTCCTCGCGAGTATTATTACGCTGAATTTGAGAAAAGAGGTACTGGAAAACAGTAGTAGTTCTGGCAACAACTACAGCAGTTAACAATCACAACTATCTTCTGAATGAAAACGTTTCTACTGTTGTATTGTGGAGGCTTTCACAAGTTGCCCTGGAAAACCTTTTCAGCATGGTGCGAGCAAATAATCCAGTTCCATATTCCCTCCGTTTTAAGACAATACTGCGACTTATTGCTGTGTCACAGTACTACCGTCCCAGTCGCCAGGAAATGCAGTTTTCACTTTTCTTATTTCCGGAAAAAAAATCTGGGTTGTTTCTGAGTTACGAAGATACCGAAACGCATCAACTTTCTGTAGGTTTCACAGACACTCTTCACAAAATTCCTTTACGCTTTTACATAAAAGTTGTAAATGCGTTTCCCTTTACTAAATAACTAAACTGTTTGCGGAAAAAGTACGAAAAAACACGAGTAACTTCAACTAACATTCGTATAACACACCTAAGCTACGTCCTGCTCCTTACCTGTGACGTCACCAGAGCTTCAGCAATAACAGTGCGTTTTCAGTCACCTGACCAAATCTTGAACTTCAGTGATATTTAAGTTTTAATTAAAAAAACAGATATTTTGTGAGAATATTGCTCGAAAATTCTGTTTCAGTGCTATAATTATTCATAATAACAGCAATCCGAACCATATTTTTAACACTGGAAAATAGCTTGCTCTGTATCTACATAATTATAACGCCACTGTGTCATAACTAATAGCGAAAACTGACACAGGTAAGTACATGGCAGAAAAAAATGAAACATTAGAGTGAATAGAGACTAGATTAAGTAAACGAATAGATGCTAATTCCAGAGGACAGCAAGCTAATGTTAACGCATTAAAAAGACAGATGCATAATTTGGAAAGCAAATCTAAATGTATCGGGAAGGACATATCTGGGTGGTTTAATGTACTCACTACCCACATGAGAGGAAGTTATACTGAGCATATGAGAGGATCTCTACCTTCTTGTTGCAGTAGGAGAGAATCAAGATAAATGAAGGTAAATGAAAAGAACTTATAGGTGAACAACATAAATGATTGCAAGAGGACCTACATGTTTTAAAAGATGAGGGTGGGAAGGAAAAGGCAGATCTGTCAGAGTGGTTGGTTGCTGTCTCAAGACCGGAGGTTGGTTGGTTTAAAAAGGGGGGGGGAGGGACAAAAGACAGGAAGCTGTTAATCAAATACACCAGTGGGTGTCATACTATTCTACAGTGTTACAAGGTCTTCAAAAAGTAATTGAAGAATTAAATACAGATTCACTGCAGGGTATTTCAGAGAACAGAGAGGAAGTACAGGAGGTTGTTACAATAGTTGAGGAACTAGCTATTACTACCGTAGCACATCAGACTGTTAGTGTTCACAGACGTTCAACAGGACAATGCCAGTAACTATTCGTGATTTAGAGGAGTATAGCAGAAAACGTACCAGTAAACACAGGTCGTCAAACGAGCGCTGTTTACGAGATGATTGTAACTGTGTGGTTACGAGCCACTACTCACTTTAGTATGAAATAATGTCGAGCCCTCCCTCTGGCATGGGTGTGTGTGTTGTCCATAGCGTAAGTTAGTTTAAGTTAGATTAGGTAGTGTGTAGGCTTAGGGACCGACGACCTCAGCAGTTTGGTCCCATAAGACCTTACTACAAATTTCAAATTATGAAACGTAAAGTTTTCGGTATGTCCTCATCCAATTGCGATCAAACTTGGCCTACGGCCTGTTCAAGGAGTTGTCAAAGAAGACCTTAAAAAGGCTCAGCTTTTTAATTTGTTATATATATATATATATATATATATATATATATATATATATATATATTTGTTTTCAGAATGAATTAAAAAGCACACACACACACATACACTCAGTGTGTGTGTGTGTGTGTGTGTGTGTGTGAAATACCCAAATCCTCCTTATTTGTCGATATGATAATTTCAGTCTGTTGCCAAACAAATTAAAATACAGCCTTTGATGCTAACAAACTCCTCTGCGATGTGCAACACACTTACTTCAAAAGTTCTCGATTAGCGATAGAACTGGCGAACTTGCTGGACGAGGTAAGGCTTGGCAAAAACGAAGACAAGCGGTAGAAACTCTGTTCGTGTGCGGGCGGGCATTATCTAGCTGAAATGTAAGTCCAGGATGGCTTATCAAGAAGGGCAACAAAATGAGGCGTAGAATACTGTCGAGGTACATCCGCGGATGATAACCAAAGGGTGGGTTCCTGCTATGAAAAGGTATGGGACCCCAGACCGCCACTGCTGGCTGTCGGGTCTTATGGCGAGCAGCAGTCAGGTTGGTATCCCACCACTGTCTGGCGTTTCTCAACACGTCTTCGCTAGTTCAAATGTTCAAATATGTGTGACATCTTATGGGACTTAACTGCTAAGGTCATCAGTCCTTAAGCTTACACACTACTTAACCTAAATTATCCTAAGGACAAACACACACACCTCCGCCGGGACCAACCGCACAGTCTATGACTGCAGAGCCTCAGACCGCTCGGCTAATACCGTGCGGCTCTTCGCTTGTCTTCGAGGCACAACTAGAAGCAGGGCTCATCACTGAAGACAGTTCTACTCCAGTCGATGAGATCCAAGGCCGAAGACGTGTCTGGAGACGCCTCGGAGAGCGGTGGGATACCAACCTGTTTCAGGCCATACAGCCCGTCATCCAGGATTTGTGGTCTCGGTTACCATTTCTTTCCACAGCAGGGCCCCTTAGATTGTCATCCGCGGCACCCTTACAAAAATGGCTCTGAGCACTATGGGACTTAACTTCTGAGGTCATGAGTCCCCTAGACTTATAACTACTTAAACCTAACTAAGGACATCACACACATCCATGCCCGAGGCAGGATTCGAACCTGCGACCGTAGCGGTCGCGCGGTTCCAGACTGAAGCGCCTAGAACCGCTCGGCTACACCGGCCGGCGGCACCCTTACAGCACAGCGGTACGTCGACCAAATTTTACGTCCCGTTTTGTTGTCCTTCGTGACGAGCCATCTCTGGCTTACATTTCAGCAAGATAATGCCCGCCCGCCCACGGTGACGGTTCCTATTGCTTGTCTTCGTACTTGCTAAACCCTACTTTGGCCGGTAGCTTCGCCGGTTCTGACGCCGATTGAGAACTTCTGGAGTATTATGGGCACGGCCTTCCAACCAGATCGTAATTTTTACGATGTAATGCGCCAATTGGACAGAATTTGTCACGATATCCCTCAGGAGGACAAGCAACAACTCTCTCAATCAATATCAAGCCGAATAACTGCTTCTATAAGGACCAGAGTTGGACCAACCCGTTACTGACTTGATCTGTTTGCGAAGTTTCTCTTGGATAAATCATGCAATTTTTCTGATATTGTGATAAGTTGTTTGTGTATATATGTACATCACGTCTACCGATTTCCGTCCCATTCGAGCATTCGAGTAATTCCTTCGTTGTGCGTCTTTTTTTAGAGTATATTTTAATGTTTTAACGTGAAATGGAGATATTTCTTTATACTACACACGTTCTGTAAAATCAGAGTACCCATTGAAGGCTAGATGCCTCTACCAGCTAAACAATCATTTGTTTTACATGAAAGATGGATTTCTTACATAATTAGTTATTTATAAATATTTTAGCTGTAATTGCAGTTGTCACTAATTTTCTTAAATAACATTAAATTTGTTTTTATGCACTGATAGATACCATAGAACTTTATTTCTTAAATATAGTTTAAGTCTTAGTTTCCCTTTTCTAGCAATGACATCTAAGACATCTGCTGCTGTAAAAGGAAAATGATAGTGTACTGAGATTAAGGCCAGTCCGGTCCACCTTTCATTGCCTGTTGTGCTCTGCAAGTAAGTCTTCACTCGTTTCATTGTAGAAAATGACCACTCAGGTTCACACGTTGATACTGGTACCTATCGTATGTTGGTCAATAGTTCTTGGCACAAGCATTAAAAAACCAACATAAGGTTAGTAGTGAGGAGAGACTTTTCTTGATAACACTTTTCTCACGCCGTAATGAGTTCGCTGCTTCAAGTAAGGTTTGCGATACCCTATTCTCAACGAAAACTTTCAGTTCGGATAGGTTACTGAAATTCTCCTGGTGGCAGTCAATGGGTATCATTATTTCGTTTGAGGATAAGAAATCCTTGTTTCCATGAAATTTCTTCTCCAGATTTTAAATGAGTCAGAAGTACCAGGAGAGGTTGTGCGCATGGTTGTCTCTTTCAGTTTTTTGCTTCACTTGTCCGGGTACTTTGATAACAGATTCAAACACTTTTTTAGCTAAGGTTGATGATTTTTCGTATATCTCGTGAAACAATGTTTCCTCCTGTATTTTTCATTATAGAGTCAACTGATGATTTTCTCGTTTACTTATTTGAATTCCTGAAATAGCACTTAAAATTTATGACTGATAGACGAATGCAAACAAATTTTAAAAATTAGCATATTCACAGAGTAACATGCAACCAAACCTACTTTGGTTGTAGTTATTATTAATGGCAACATCTCCACGCAAATTGATGTTTTTGTATGTGTTGGTTATACTTGTCAAACTCTAGTGTTATTTATTTCATGCTTAATAATAAAATATAACCGTAGTTTTTTCATGCATGTTTTCATGTTTTTATTCTTTGTGCTTTATGTGACATATTTTACACCTTAATCCTCCATATTAATCACCTTTTTTCTGCCTATAGTGCATAATATTACGCTATTGTGCATTTTCTGAGTGTTAATCTACAAAATATGATATTTCCATAGAGAAGGTTAAACCGTTTTATTCCACAATGATTACGGAGTTTCCACCAAGCAGAGATATAATCTTATTACTTAGAAGTGCTATATTTTGGCGAACAACTAAGCCCCCATGCTCCAATCTCCAAATTGCAATTCAGGTTTGAGCGAGGAAGTGATCAGAAATGGATGAGCTTGGAGTTTTTGGGACAGCTCCATTATCATCGACAGGGTTGTTGAAATAAACAGATAGGATATTGTTCTGGTCGACAGAGAGGCTTGAACAATTTCTGGTGGCGAAAGTGCAAACAATCTGCTATTATTCGGCCTTACGTTTTCCCAGACTTCCTAATTTAAGTATGCATCTGTCATTTCTTGCAATGTAGAAAGATCATTTTGTGCATTAAAGTATGTTCCGGCAAATAGATGCATGAGCCTAGACAAGGAGAATTTGGATTATTATTTATGTATCGTATGGCTTTTAATGTAGGGAGTCTTCAAAGAGGTGTTTGGCCTGACTTTGGTGGAGCTATTTCCATCCAAGCAGAGAGGCTGCATCTTTGAGGGAGCTGGATTCTGTCTGTGAAGAAAGGAATTCGGAAGAATGGGCTGTGGCCCAAGGAAAGCATTTGCCTAGATTGAAAACGTTGCAGAGACCACAGGTTGTCACAGGTTTCAAGGTTGTCCTTGAAACCTGGCTTCTTGAATCCACGCATTTACCTCAGTTCAGCGGCTCAGCACGCAGAGCTACCCCAAATCGGTGGGGAATTTCGAAAAACCGATTTTGTACATTGTTTCGAAATAAAATGTATCACAACAAGAGATGTAAGTCTGATAGTTCATGTTTTTCCTTTAATTCTGCATGTTAGGTCACATGATTTTACATGAATGAATGCATAATTTAAGATTTAATTGAGCTTGGAATTCCAGTCTCAGTTATTATAGTATTATAAGGGCGTAAATACACTCCTGGAAATGGAAAAAAGAACACATTGACACCGGTGTGTCAGACCCACCATACTTGCTCCGGACACTGCGAGAGGGCTGTACAAGCAATGATCACACGCACGGCACAGCGGACACACCAGGAACCGCGGTGTTGGCCGTCGAATGGCGCTAGCTGCGCAGCATTTGTGCACCGCCGCCGTCAGTGTCAGCCAGTTTGCCGTGGCATACGGAGCTCCATCGCAGTCTTTAACACTGGTAGCATGCCGCGACAGCGTGGACGTGAACCGTATGTGCAGTTGACGGACTTTGAGCGAGGGCGTATAATGGGCATGCGGGAGGCCGGGTGGACGTACCGCCGAATTGCTCAACACGTGGGGCGTGAGGTCTCCACAGTACATCGATGTTGTCGCCAGTGGTCGGCGGAAGGTGCACGTGCCCGTCGACCTGGGACCGGACCGCAGCGACGCACGGATGCACGCCAAGACCGTAGGATCCTACGCAGTGCCGTAGGGGACCGCACCGCCACTTCCCAGCAAATTAGGGAAACTGTTGCTCCTGGGGTATCGGCGAGGACCATTCGCAACCGTCTCCATGAAGCTGGGCTACGGTCCCGCACACCGTTAGGCCGTCTTCCGCTCACGCCCCAACATCGTGCAGCCCGCCTCCAGTGGTGTCGCGACAGGCGTGAATGGAGGGACGAATGGAGACGTGTCGTCTTCAGCGATGAGAGTCGCTTCTGCCTTGGTGCCAATGATGGTCGTATGCGTGTTTGGCGCCGTGCAGGTGAGCGCCACAATCAGGACTGCATACGACCGAGGCACACAGGGCCAACACCTGGCATCATGGTGTGGGGAGCGATCTCCTACACTGGCCGTACACCACTGGTGATCGTCGAGGGGACACTGAATAGTGCACGGTACATCCAAACCGTCATCGAACCCATCGTTCTACCATTCCTAGACCGGCAAGGGAACTTGCTGTTCCAACAGGACAATGCACGTCCGCATGTATCCCGTGCCACCCAACGTGCTCTAGAAGGTGTAAGTCAACTACCCTGGCCAGCAAGATCTCCGGATCTGTCCCCCATTGAGCATGTTTGGGACTGGATGAAGCGTCGTCTCACGCGGTCTGCACGTCCAGCACGAACGCTGGTCCAACTGAGGCGCCAGGTGGAAATGGCATGGCAAGCCGTTCCACAGGACTACATCCAGCATCTCTACGATCGTCTCCATGGGAGAATAGCAGCCTGCATTGCTGCGAAAGGTGGATATACACTGTACTAGTGCCGACATTGTGCATGCTCTGTTGCCTGTGTCTATGTGCCTGTGGTTCTGTCAGTGTGATCATGTGATGTATCTGACCCCAGGAATGTGTCAATAAAGTTTCCCCTTCCTGGGACAATGAATTCACGGTGTTCTTATTTCAATTTCCAAGGAGTGTAGATTTTGGACGAAAGGGGAATACGATAGACGGGGCGCAGTCGTCTCGGACGAATTCAAGTAGCCTGCTGAAAGAAATCTTTTAGAAAGGAATTAACTATAGAAAGTCATCGCTCTCTACAATCCCTTCCCCATCGTTCTGTATCTGAACTGGTTTTCATAATTATCACACACGTGACTTCATTAGGTAATATATTGCCATTTGGGGTACTAATGAAAGAATTTTGAACACTTTTTTTGTTTTTTTAAGAAGAGCACCAATCACCTTGTGTGCGATAATTTTGTTATTCGACACGAGTTTTGGGCAACACAGCTAAATGCAAGTCTATTTTAATTCAATGATTAAAATTTAATGTCATTTATAACGATATTTTCTGCTCCGCTGCCTTGTGAAATAGTGCAATGTTGCACATCTCCAAAGCATTACCAGTCTCAAATTAAGGCTGGAGTGCTAAAATTGAACCGCTACAGATAGTTAATTAAGCTATTACAGTAGTGCATACATATTTTTAACTGACCATAACGCTAGTGGACGAATCAAAATCATTTTTCTTCTTTCTTGTTAGAAACATAATTGATAATTAGAAACTATCACAACAGCACACAGCACAAAAACAATAAACCCCAGCACATCTGACATTAAATTCAACGGCAAGTAAGAATGGGCTTGTTGGTTATCGACGGTGCGTATCCTATTTTCGTCGTATGATTGAAAATCAAAATGTCTTTCAGTTTCACTACAGGCGAAATAGATGGTGTGTAATTTCATTGCGGTGAGAGGGACCATCAGGACCCCAGAACCCGCTCCCCCCCCCTGCCCCCTCCCCCTTGGCTACGTCCTTGCCTACCTTAACAAGAAATACAGTACTATGCCAGCACATTGTTGTTGTCGTTCTTGTGATCTTCAGTCTGTAGACTGGTTTTCTGCACACACACACACACACACACACACACACACACACACACACACACATCCCCCCCCCCCCCCCCCGCGCTGCTCACCACTCTTCCATTACCATTCCGTAAGGTTTTGCAAACAAAGTTCACGTTCTGTTTATCATTTTGTACTGTGAAGTGTACATATTTGGTTAAAATTGTGTTTATCGTCAGGACTTTTTTTTTTTTTTTGCGAACTCTTTTCTGAACTTTCATGCTACAACTTTCAATGAGAATAACTTACCGAAAGCGGTCATGCGAACATTTTTATAACAAATAGCAATGCAAAGTAAAAACAATATTACTGAAGCCAAATTTGCTGGGGTAGCTTTCAACTTACACTATGTCAATCCTTGCGGATTTTCATTACAGTCGACATAACAGTGTGGAAAGAATTCAACAACTGTATACAAGTAGATATTTAAGATAATTCTCATTTATTGTCCCGTCTTAGTTGCTCTGATATGTTGTTCTGAGTAGACAAGACTGGTTGCTGATGCAGTTATTTATATCTGAAGAAGGTCCAGAGTGACAAACATGTAATCGATTTAAAAAAAAGGTGCAACTGAGGCGGAACAATAAATGAGAATTATCTGAAATAACTCGCGGAATTGTTGGGTGCCAACCAAAAGCAAATTACGAAACGTGTATCAATAACGTTTGAGCCTATTAACAGTCCATCTGGGTTTGCCTGGCAGTTTGTTAACGAGAATGAGACGAGAATATCCCACTTCACGTCAGACACGGAACATTAGGGTGGGAGAGAAGAAAAGGAGAAGTCGACTTCAGCTGCCCCAGTGGGTATGGTCAGTGTCTTCCACGACGCAAAATGGTTCTTTGAAGGCAGAAGAGTAACTATCGCATACTAGACATGTGTTATCTTTCATCACAACTGTGCACCTACCCATAAGGTGCTTTCCCAGAGGAGAACTAAGGAATACGGAGACTAACTGTTGGGAAATACGTCCTTTTCACTAGTTCTGACTTTTTATAAGTTAATGTCGGCCTGTCTGTAGAATTGTGTGTCTGTAAAATGTTTTGGAGTCCATCGAAGGGGTTATCGTAGCTGTAATGCTTTTCAAGAGGTCTCTCAGAACCGTCCTTCAGAGATGAAGATGAACTCTTACGGTTAAATGTAACTGCCTGGCGTAGGTGACCGTAATGAGTGAATGTACAGCATAATGTCGTGTTTGTTTTGTCACCGAGATTGAGAAAAAGGTAAGGATGAACCTGATGGCTACACGTAATTAACTCATCTGGAATAGCATCAAAAGTGCGTCCGCACTTAACGGACGGATAACCGTTAACAGTGTCACATTCCCTCACTCGATAAGACACTGCAGTGAGATTTGGAACTTATGTCAAGACATTGGCGTAATAGGAAGGAAGACAAGAAGTTCCGGATTTAACGCCCCGCCGACGACAAGGTGATTAGAGACAAAGCACAAATTTGGCTTGGGGAAAGAGGGGGAATGAAACAGGCCGCGTCCTTTTCGGCGAAATCATCACGGCATTTGCCTTTCGCGTATTAGGAAACTGTGGAAAAACTAAATCTGGATGGCCAGAAGACCATTCGAACTGCCATCCTGCTGAATACGAATCCACTGTCTTACCATCGCGCCATCTCCCTTGACGGGTTGATTTAGAACATGGTGAGCATCCGCTGTACGTTACCGCTTCGCCTGCCAAATACTAGCGATGGAAATTTCTCCACACCATGGCTCGAACTGGACTTCAGAGGCGAAATCTAACCACTGTAGAAAAGTTGAACATAGTACTTTAATTTAAAACAGATCTGCGTCGCAAAATAAGTTCATTTCTGAGCTCAGAAACAATCTTAACTGCAGCAACACGAGATTTAGTCTCCCAACTCGTGTACAAATCTAAAATGTTCACATGAAGTGTTATGATGACATCTTCGTGAGTTGTGATGAGCTTTGCAGTTCTGTGCATGTCTAGGTGTGTTTGCTCTGTGTCGAATTTCACTTCCAGATCAAAAGGGAGCACCAAACTAGTCGGCAAGAGCGGTATGACACCGTATTCGCATTCTTTAGGCTGGCGGTTCAAGTCCCCGTGCAGACATTTAGGCTTTTTTGTACTTAACGTCATCAGTTCTCATGTAGCGTGTAAGCTAAGTCTAAATTATATCTTTTTCTAGTTCAGGGAATACTGTATACTAAACTCATTGTGCCTGATTGTAGCGTATACTTCATACTATGTGATTTCAGTCCATCATTTGTTTTCACTTCTAAATGTTCCCAGTATGTGGCAGCATCTAAGGGTTTTTTTTTTTTTTTTTTTTTTTTTTTTTTTTTTTTTTTTTTTTTTTTTTTTTGCTTGACTGTGTTTGTAACAGGCTGTAATAAGCTAACATACCGTGCACTACCCAGTAAGTGATTGTTTATTGCATCACAAAAATACGACGATTAATTATTTTCCATGCAGCTTTGGGACTATATTCGGCAACGACCTATACTTTCATATCCAGTGACACTGTTTTCATAATTTTTAGATGTTTAATGCTGAGTTTTTTAGTAATGCGCATATTTCAATTATTTTATAACATAAATAGCATTTACGTTGAACATTTTCTAAAATTTTGATTAATCACAGCATTTTTAATCTAGTATTTTAATATTATTCTGCCTCAGGACAACGAACTGACTGTCGATATAAACTATTCATACATAAAATCTCAGAACTGAGGAAGATACGGAAAACGCTGGGATGATTCCTTTGAAGATGACTTGACCGATTTCCCTCCCCCAGCCTAGCCGAATCAGAGCTAGAGTCCATCGTTAATGATCATGGCAGAGTTTACTGGCCACAGTGGGAAAAGGGTGGAGTGACTGAGGGAGTGTGGGCAACATAACCATTTTTAACATTTATTAGGATCAAATTTCACAGAACTTCAGTCACTGACGACCATACAAAACAATTCTCTTTACAATTATCCGGTAGAGACCAGTCCTTTTGTTTATTCTCCCTATTTGAATAGAGCATTCATAAAGTACTTCAAAATGAAATTACTTTCTTAAGAAAAATATTTAAGACAATATTCCAGCCATATCAATAATGATAGTAATATTCACAGTATAACATCTAAAATTCAACCTTTTCGCCAGTTTTTAAACACTACTCTCCCTCTTGAAACTGTAATTGCGTTCACTTTACGTCAACTAGCAGTTAACTGCCTCTTTCCACGCTCACTTACGGGGCACGAATAAACCTAACAAAACAACACATAAAATCTATTGCAGAGAATACCAAAAGTAAAAAAGTTCTAGTTAATACATAGGTAATTTGTTTCACAGTTTGTAAAGGAATTGACGACAAGTAACTAATAGTGACGCAGTCGACGGAAACTAACTAATATTAATGTTCACAGAATCTACATTATTAAATAATTAGAATCAGAACATAGCTTCGATTTCAGTAATGTCTGGTCGCGTCCCAGTCGCAGCTTCATCACATAACGTGTTCGTCGGTGTCCTGCGTCTGTCTAGCTCAGTCCACAGAACTACACGACAAGACCAACTCTTACACCTGAAACAGCCCAGAAAAAAATTCTTTTGGTAGTCTGCGCAACCACTTATGCACTGCGTGGCGTACCTCATCATCAGAACGGAACTTCTTTCCTCCCATTGCGTCTCTGAGTGGTCCAAACATATGGAAATCACTTGGGGCAAGGTCTCTGATGATGAATGCCGCCATTCCTTGCTCGCTCTCTTCATTTCCGGTTGGTGGAAGTGAATCCAGGTTTCGTCCCCAGTAACGATTCTTACAAGGAAACCATCACCTTCTCGTTCAAAGCGCCGACGAAGTTCTTCACAAGCATCAACACGTCGTTCTCTCATTTCAGAAGTCAGCTGCCGTGGCACCCATCTCGCAGACACTTTGTGAAACTGGAGCACATCATGCACAATGTGGTGTGCTGACCCATGACTAATCTGTAAACATTCTGCAATGTCATTCAGTGTCACTCGGCGGTTTTCCTTCACTACGGCTTCAACTGTGTTCTGTGGAGTCACAACTCGTGCCTGACCTGGTCGAGGAGCATCTTCCACGGAAGTCACACCATTTGCGAACTTCCTACTCCATTCGTAGATTTGCTGCTGTGACAAACATGCATCACCGTACTGAACCTTCATTCGTCGTTGAATTTCAATAGGTTTCACACCTACACTACGCAAAAACCGAATAACTGAACGCTGTTCTTCCCTGGTGCAAGTTGCAAGTGGGGCGGACATCTTTATACTGATATTGCGACGGTATGTGTGCAACTGCGCTATGCTGCCACCTACAGGCCATTCTGCATGCTGTTTGTAGCACGGTTACCAACTTACAGGATAACGGCGCGAAATTTCGATTTGTTATTACAAATTTAAGGTTTTCATTTGACTCACCCTCGTAAATCATCCGGTTTTTAGAAGAAATTATAATCGGTTGTTTGTCTATAGATGTACATCACATCTAGCGACTTCCGTCCCATTCCGACAATTCCATCCGGTGCGTCGAGGCGCTCTCTCTCTCTCTCTCTCCCTCTCTCTCTCTCTCTCTCTCTCTCTCTCTCTCTCTGACTCTCCTTTTTTTTTCCTTTGACAAGGTCTCAACTGATTTTTCTCCATCATTTCTCCAATTCGAATGTGGTCTACGTCTCTAATGATGTCGACGATGAGACGTAAAACAATATTCCTTCTTTTCAGCTTCGGCTATTTAATGTTCCTAGTACGTAGTCCTTATAGGAGCTATGATATATTGTAATAGTGAAAAACGACAATATTTCAGCATAACCTGCTTTCATTCGACGTGGATGGAAGCACAGCCATGTGACACTTACAGAAACTCGTCAGTTTGGAATGCATGCCGACTATTGCGACGGCCGGAATGCTAGGCAGTAACGAACAGTTTAACTGAGTCCCCTGCCGAACCGCATTGATCCCTGGCAGCACGGGCCGTCTTAATGTCAGACGTCGCCCATTGTGTTCAGCTGTGTCTAGCTGCATCCGCCACTAGCAGCTACATCATAACTCTACCGCTGCCGCTAATAGAGCCAGTTCGACCCAGTCGCACGCTGCACATTAACCCGCGCCGCCTACTTGGCATCCTCCCAAGAGCCTGGAAGGTCTTGGCGCATTCCTTACTTTACAGTACCGGTCGGCGGAAACTGATAGGCGGATGGACATCAGAACTGAAGACAAATATGAGTTTATACAGGGTGGTCCATTGATAGTGACTGGGCCAAATACCTCACGAAATAAGCATCAAACGAAAAACTACAAAGAACGAAACTTGTCTAGCTTGAAGGGGGAAACCAGATGGCGCTATGGTTGGCCCGCTAGATGGCGCTGCCATAGGTCAAATGGATATCAACTGCGTTTTTTTTAATAGGAACCCCCATTTTTATTACATATTCGTGTAGTACGTAAAGAAGTATGAATGTTTTAGTTGGACTACTTTTTTCGCGTTCTGATAGATAGCGCTGTAATAGTCACAAACGTATAAGTACGTGGTATCACGTAACATTCCACCCGTGTAAAATGGACCGTTTACCAATTACGGAAAAGGTCGATATCGCGTTGATGTATGGCTATTGTGATCAAAATGCCCAACGGGCGTGTGCTATCTATGCTGCTCGGTATTCTGGATGACATCATCCAAGTGTCCTGACCGTTCGCCGGATAGTTACGTTATTTAGGGAAACAGGAAATGTTCAGTCACATGATGATGCCCAAGTAGGTGTTTTAGCTACTGTCGCGGCTAATGCGCACATCAGTAGCAGACAAATTGCACGGAATCTCAAAAACGTCGGTGTTGAGAATGCTACATCAACATCGATTGCACCCGTACCATATTTATATGCACCAGGAATTGCATGGCGACGACTTTGAACGTCTTGTACAGTTCTGCCACTGGACACAAGAGAAATTACGGGGCGATGACAGATTTTTTGCACGCGTTCTATTTAGCGACGAAACGTCGTTCACCAACGGCGGTAACGTAAACCGACATAATATGCACTACTGGGCAACGGAAAACCCACAATGGCTGCGACAAGTGGAACGTCAGCGACCTAGGCGGGTTAATGTATGGTGCGGCATTATGGGAGGAAGGATAATTGTCCCCCATTTTATCGATGGCAATCTAAATGTTGCAATGTATGCTGATTTCCTACGTAATGTTCTACCGATGTTACTACAAGATGTTTCACTGCATGACAGAATGGCGATGTACTTCCAACATGATGGATGTCCGGCACATAGGTCGTGTGTGGTTGAAGCGGTATTGAATAGCACATTTCATGACAGATGGATTGGTCGTCGAAGCACCAAACCACGGTTCGCACGTTCGCCGGATCTGTCGTCCCCGGATTTCTTTCTGTGGGGAAAGTTGAAGGATATTTGCTATGCTGATCCACCGACAACGCCTGACAACATGCGTCAGCCTATTGTCAATGCATGTGAGAACATTACGGAAGGCGAACTACTCGCTGTTGAGAGGAATGTCGTTACACGTATTGCCAAATGCATTGAGGTTGACGGACATCATTTTGAGCATTTATTGCATTAATGTGCTATTTACAGGTAATCACTCTGTAACAGCATGCGTTCTCAGAAATGATAAGTTCACAAAGGTACATGTAACATATTGGAACAACCGAAATAAAATGTTCAAACGTACCTACGATCTGTATTTTAATTTAAAAAACCTACCTGTTACCAACTGTTCGTCTAAAATTGTGAGCCATATGTTTGTGACTATTACAGCGCCATCTCTCACAAATCGAAAAAAGTGGGCCAACTAAAACATTCATATTTCTTTGTGTACTACACGAATATGTAGTAAAAAATGGGGGTTCCGATTTTAAAAAAAAACGCAGTTGATATCCATTTGACCTATGGCAGCGCCATCTAGCGGGCCAACCATAGCACCATCTGGTTTCCCCCTTGAAGCTGGACAAGTTTCGTTCTTTTTAGTTTTTTCGTTTGACGCTTATTTCGTGAGATATTTGGCCCGGTCACGGTCAATGGACCACCCTGTATAAGCGATGCAGGATAAAACGAAAACGGGCACTCTTGAGGAAAAAAAAGAAAGATTCGCAGAAATTTAACTATTGCAACAGTTTATTGATACACGCCCGGATAGCCGTGCGTGTTGAAGCGCCGATCCTGGATCGAATCCACCCAGTAAATAAGGACGAGGGCTGGTGTGCCTGCCAAGCTTGACGTGGTTTTTAGGCGGTTTCCCCCACCCGTCTATGTGAATACCGGAGTGGTACCGAAGTCCTGCCTCAGTTAGTCGATTCGCAAATGTTCTAAAAATTTTCGTACACTTTCACATAAATAACACTACATGCAGATAGCTCGGCTACACACATTTCGTCCCGGGAGGTAATGGGGTAGCAACAGAAAGGGCATCCAGCCACCCATTACAAGTAACTGTTAATAACCACGCACATCCTGCACAGGTACGGCACAAACGTACTGTCATTTATTCACGATGGAGCACCACCATATTTTCCATAGATCGCGCGACGTAATGGCCTGGCCGATCGGATCACTGGAATCCACTGGATTTCTGGCTGCGGGAACATTTAAAGGCATTGGTGAGTGCCCAAGCCAGGTGTCACAGGGGCGTGTGACCAATGCGTATGAAGCAACAGAATGGAACCAGGTGAGTTCAAAACGTGCCCGATTCACTGCGATGAAGGACACAAGGATGAGTCGGGATGCTTGGTAAGCAGAAGCAGCATTGAATATCAAATCAAACATCTTTCAACCGTCTTTCCAAATCGTAATTTTATTGGGCTACCACTTCCGGCGATATATTACATCTTCAGGCCCCCTGACCGACATATAAGAAGATTCCAACGTCGGTTCTAGCCACAATAGGAGCCAGCATTCAAAGACTGCTCTCTGTAGATTTCTACTTGATACAGCGATCACTTCAAATATCATCTGCCAATCGCTGTATCAAATAGATGAATGAAACTACAGTATCGCTTGTTAACGCAACCTATGAGACGAAACTGGTCCTCAGCTAACATTCATAGCTTGCTCTGAAATTAAATCTCCAGGTTTGTGTTTCTCTCGACTTGCTGGCAACACATTAGTCACAAATACTGATCATTCTCGTGAAGTTCTTACAGTAAATGCAGCAGCTTGAGAGGACGCAAGTTCCGGTCGACGAGCGACGTGGACAACTCGGCGGACGACATCGTCTCGGTGTGGCATTACCGCGGCTGCGACCTTCACACGACATGTAAACGCTAACTCGACTCGAACGCCCTTGGTGATCGATCAGAAAACGGTTACATTGTATGTGCTCGCTAACTGATCTGTGGCCGCTGATCTTTGCACACCTACGTCTACACATGTACTGCGCAAGGCGCAGTAGGTGTATGGCGGAGGGTACCTTGGGCCACCACTAGTATTTCCTTTCTTATTCTCGAAAATAGAGCGAAGGAAAAGTACTACCTATATGCCACTATACGAGTTCTTATTTCAGAACCATTTCTAATGGATCAAATCAGAATTTTTCTTGTCTTAGTGGTCCTCACGTAAAATTGACGTTGTCGATAGCAGAATGCCCGTTTTCTAAATTTTCTCAATAGTGCTTACCGAAAGGACTGCCGCCGTCCCCCTTGGAATTTCCATTTTAGTCCACGAACCATCTCCATAACACTCCCATGCTGATCGACCCTACTGGTAACAGATCTAGGGGCCCACGTGTGAACTGCTTCGATGTCTTCCTTCAATCTGTCCCCTGGTAGCCGAGTGGTCAGCGTGACGGAATGTCATACCTAACGGCCCGGGTTCGATTCGCAGCTGTGTCGGAGATATTCTCCGCTCAGGGACTGGGTGTTGTGTTGTCCTTATCATCATCATTTCATCCCCATCGACACGCAAGCCGCCGAAGCGGCGTCAACTCGAAAGACTAGCACCCGGCGAGCGGTCTACCCGACGGGAGGCCCCAGTCACATGACATTTCCATTTTTTTCTTCAATCCGACCTGGTGGAGTTCCAGACAGCTGAGCAATACTCAATAATGGGTCGCACCAGTGTTTTGCGGAATTCGCGTTCTCCTTTGCTGATGTATCACACTTTCTTAAAATTCTCCTAAAAAACCGAAATCGACCGTGCGCCTTTCCTACTACCGTACTTATATGCTCGATCCATTTCATATGATAAATTGAAGGGCATCGCTGCTGTCGGCTGCAACTCGACATTAAGCGGAATTAGTGGCGACGAGTGAAAATTTGTATCGGACCGGGATTCGAACCCGGGATCTCCTGCTTACTAGGCAGGTGCGTTAACTACCGCTACATCAGGGACACAGCGTTATCCCAACTGCGCAGACTATCTCAGCACGCCTCAAGGCCGATCCACATCCCCACGGTGCCACCTATCCGCAGTCCCTGTCCATTGACTCCATGTTCGCTACTCAGAGATTCCACAAGAGATCGGACGTATTTGTGCATCCACACTGAAGAAGGTGGGTCCCAGGTAGGCGTATCAATTATATGACTGCGTGGGGTCCGTCCTTTTGGACATGTCCGAAAGAACAGACACCACACATTCATATAACATTTCATATAGCTTTGCAGTGTTATACCTAGATGTTAGTCAATGTGCTTGTGTCAAGCATGCACTACTAATACTGTATTCAAGCATTACAAGATTGATTTTCCTACTCATATCCATTAACTTAGAGTTTTCAACATTTAGAGCAAGATGCCATTAATCACACCAACCATAAATTTTAAGTCATCTTGCGTTGACCTACATTCACTAGACAACGACGCCTTCCCTCACACTACAGAGCCATCAGCAAACAGCCACAAACACCCTGTCCGTCACGTCATTGCAGAGAATAAGAGCATTCCTATCATACTTTCCAGGAGCACCCCTGACATTGTCGTTATCCTGGTCTCTGACGAACACTCGCTGTCGAGGACGATGTACTGGGTGTAAGATACATATGTGCAAATGGATAATCCATCTGAACTGTCTTGTTAAACAGACATTCTATATAGATACGAATCTGACCCTGTAAGGTAGCTAATATTAGGTGCAGAATGTAACAATTTAATTAGAAATGCTGCTGTCATGTAACTAGAATGCATGAATTAATAAAAGTGAAAGTTTGGAGTCTATTCTAGAAAGACAAAACAGCTGTTCTTTTTTTCATTCTACATACAATTTATCAACTGTGCTTTCAGGGGTCAATCGATACGCAACGATCATGTTCAATTACTTTCAACACTCAACAACAAAATATTTAACTCTTGGATGTATTGAATTGGCAATTATTAAATCGTTATCTCTACAAATGAAAATGGTCTCACAGGCAAGAATGATCAAAAATCTTCATCTATTAAATTTACTTCTACGATCTCATAGCTAGTCAATGCACTAAGTTGGTGGAGAATAAACCTACCTTTTTAAACCAATGAAAAAACTCCCATCTACTCAATGTGAGGGTAGGTTAGTATCCTAGCTTTTGATATTCAATGGTCAAAGTGTATGCAGGTTGGAGTGAGCAAAATCTCGACTCGACATTTACTGTGGCATAATGTGCGATGGTACTTTACCAATCGGGATCTGCAACGGCGTTGTTTCCGTGCTGGATCTGAAACGCTAATTCCCTACTCTGGCCTTTACTGAATTCACTCAGTCTCAACTTTCCTGCGTTCCATAGAACGTTAATGTTTCCCTAGTCGAAATAATGGCTATTGCACACTCACTAAAGCTTGGAGCGACGTGCACAATTTCATTGCCCACAAAAATTCCCACTGGAATAATTAACAACCTCTTTGCTGTCTGTCGCCACGATATGTGAAGCATGTCGTCCACACTTCGGAGATGCAAAGCTCTCACCGCCCTCAAAGTTTTCCACACACTTGTGTGGTCCGTCACTAGATGAGAGAGATCTAGAAATTTTTAGTTCTCAAAATGTTTTTATGTAATGAAGACCTACCCACCATGTCGCGTTTGCATTGCCCAGTATGGATTCAGCCAACCACCATCTCGTTAGAGGTGAATTTTTATCTTTCTTGCTGGATCGCCACTAGCCCTGTTAAGGCCGTGCAGCCACTTACCCTCAGTCCTGGCCGTATTTACGTTAAAAGGAATAATGTAATGTTCTGGCCTTATCCCTTTCTGCGCTGAAGCTCGGTGTTCTCTTCTTAAGTGGGGTTTTCCAATGCTATTAACCACCTGATCAGTTCGTCTCCAAAATGCGTTTCAGTTTAACTTCTTAATGTATGCCCCTGTCCTTACATTGGTAGATATTGTTTTGTACTTTTCGGTACATGAGATTACTGCCATTACTTTTTGTTCATAGTATAGTTTTCTGAGGATCTCATACTGTATCTTACTATCGTTATGGACTGAGCTCATGTAATGTCCGTAAAATCCGGACACCTTACATGGGTTCTATTACTTCAGAAGTCTTTGAGCCACTCATGTATCTGGGAACCTTTTACATATACTCGCAAGTTCGTTAACACTCTGCAGTGAGGCATCGAGTCGAATGCTTGCCGAAGATTTGGGAATGCAGACTGTAACTGTTGTCTTTCTTTCATGATTCACAGTATATCGCGTGAAAATATGGCAAGCTTTTTAACTCCATGCGGAATTATGAACAGAAGCTTTTCCGTCTCACGGAAATTTATTATATTCGAACTTAGAGTACGATCAAGAATTTTGCAGCATGCTGATGTTAGGGATACTGGTCTGTAATTCTGCCAGTTTCGCTCTTTTACCCTTCTTCTACCCTTATTTCCAGTGCCAGTTATTGGGTGCATGTGGCGTGGTAACCACACAGATTTTGTTTCAAAAAATCTACGCTCGTGAACTGGCTGCGTTAACTGTAGTACCGAATTTCGAAGATGAAGAGGAGAAACACTCCAAGAATGTTATGGAGATGATAATGCATTCAAGGGAGTTTAACATCCTAAAAATATAAATTAAAACTACTCCATTTCTTCCTAATGTCACTGTCAACTTATCTGAACAAGTAAAGAAAGTACTGAAGAGTTATACATATCATAAGAGTCGATTAACATGAAAAGGAGAGACTAATTGAGAAGAGACTCAGACAGGATTGTAGCTTATCCCTTAGATTATTCGATCCTTACACTGAGCGAACAGTAAAACAAACCAAAGAATGATAAGGAAAAGAAATCAGAGTTCAGGGAGAAGAAGTAAACCTTTAAGGTTCACCAGTGACGTTGTAACTCTATCAGACACGGTATAGGAATTTAGGAAGATCAGTTGATCAGGAATCCTTATCTTCTTTCCATTTTACTTGACTGGGTATTAATATATCTAGAGTGACACTTAGCATTTGACTTGTAAGGTTTTGTATGTTCTTTATCAAATTCAGACTTCCGACACTCCGCACTGCGTCTCCTAATTTTTACCGTTTCGCGGTTCTCATTCTGCCTCCCAAAGATCCGAACGTGTGATTAATCCGTAGTTTTTTGTCAGTGGAGGGAACATCACGACAGTTTTTTCAGATACGTGCCACATTTCCTGTGGGTACTCGTTGTGTGTCTTTAGTGCAGCAGTTTCCACTGCTTTCTGCATCGTCTTGTCGTTGAACTTCACCGATTCTTACGGCTTTCGGGGCAGTTTCAGCACAGACGTGGATCTAGGTTCAGTTCTGGAGGTGGTCACAGTTTGTTACTATCTGTCTCGCCCCCTGCCCCAAAAAACAAATGGTTTCACTACCGCTTTTAATAATAACAGCAGAAAATACATTTTAATATAAAAATTGAAAATCGTTAATGTCAGTGTGTAACACATCGTTTTATCATAAGTTGCAAGAGACTGCAGTTCAGAGAAATATAATATTTGAAAATTATTAGTCCTAAAATTAGAGAAGCACATGGGTATGAGGGCGAGTATTTGATGCGAAACGCTTTGGTTCAAATGGCTCTGAGCACTATGGGACTTAACAGCTGATGTCATCAGTCCCCTAGACCTAGAAGTACTTAATCCTAACTAACGTAAGGACATCACACACATGCATGCCAGAGGCAGGATTCGAACCTGCGACCATAGCAGCAGCGAGGTTCCGGACTGAAGCGCCTAGAATCGCTCGGCGCGAAACGCTTTCACCTACGTTTACGAAGCCAGTCATTCTGTTACTTTTCCCTAGATGAGCGCTTTCCCCTTCTGTCTCGCCTTACTCAAGTCCTTATAGTTTGCCAGTTGTGCATATCGTCTCACGATGTTTGTTGGATTTGTTGTTGACAGCAGGTACAGTCGGCCTGTGAAGTTGTGCCTTTGCCACGATGATGTGCTTTGCGCTGGTGGTTAGACCGTAAGCTAGGGGCGGGCCCTCGTGCTATTAATAGATACGTATCCCATGCCAAACATAGCACGTAATTTATAGAATTCCTTAGCATTTTCATTCCACTTTTTTCTCCGAGACTTATCTAAAAAATTAAAAACGTATTTATAAATAATGACTTACTATTTTTTAACATAACACGTTTTTAAAGCGAACGAAAAAAGTATAAAATAATTTCTCCTAGGCCCATACAGATTCCTAACTCCATGCAGATATTACTGATTATTTTTGCTTGCGAATTTTTAATAGCTATGAAATTAGTTGTAGAATTTAAACAAAAAACGTGGGGCGCGTGCAGTAATAATGAGGAGATGAACTATTCGTGCATCAATTATGTATTGCTTGCACCCCATGTTTCTCCTTTTAAATTCTTTAAGTATTGTAATAGCGATTAAAAAATTCACAAGCACAAATTTTGAGGATATCTGTATGGGGTTAGGAATCTGTATGAAGCTAGGAGAAATTATTTTATACATTTAAGTTCGTTTTTAGAAAACGTGTTATATTATAAAAGATTTTTATTCAATTGATCATTTTATGCTGTTTAGTATCGAGTGTTTCAAATTTTTCATTCGACTTCAAACATTTTAATGAGAAGTCGCCAGTTAAGGATACACTTGGGCGTCTCTAGCGCTGTAGGAAAATCCAAGCAGCACTCGTACTCACTTCGACAAGTAGTAAATTTCAGGATTATTTCAGTTTCTCTTCGTTTGAGTCAACCGCTACATTGATTCCTCCCACGATTATCTCACGAAAAGAACTCGAAGATAAAAATTATAGGGAATCGAGCTCACACAGGTACTTAACCTGTAACCCTTTTTCCCGTTTTCACCATGAAATATTAGCAAGTGGGACAGAAAAAGGGGGAAATAACGCTGGTACACAAAGTATCTCCGCCACAAACTACACACGAAAGCCTGCTAATATTGCATTGTCATTGAGTTCTGAGCTAAGTTGAAAGTAAGTGTCAAGGTCACTGGGAAATGATAGTAGTAAACAAAGTCCCTCCGCCTCACACCAGAAGAGAAAATGAGTTTATATTGCATTGTCAGTGAGTTCTGAGCTAAGTTGAAAGTAAGTGTCAAGGTCACTGGGAAATGATAGTAGTAAACAAAGTCCCTCCGCCTCACACCAGAAGAGAAAATGAGTTTATATTGCATTGTCAGTGAGTTCTGAGCTATGTTGAAACTTTCAAGTCTCTAACTCGTCTAGAAACGATAATGTGAAATAAAGTACCCTCCGCCATACACCAGCCAAGAAAGAGAGTTAACATTGCATTGTCATCCACTTCTGAACTCCATTAAAAGTTTCAAGCCTATAGGTCTTCGGGAAGTTGGTTTAAAGTGAACTGCAATATTTGTACCGAACAACTACGTAGATAAGTAAGAGATCTAATAAAAATGTGTTAAGATGTAAATAGCTTTGCTGAAATGTCTTCTCGGCGCGGGGGCGTGGGGTGGGAATCGTGACTCGATGGCGGAACGAGGATGACTTCTAACACCGTATATCTTCGTGCTGCCGTTGCTGATTGATCATACTCAGACCCTAAGTAGTGCTGAGATCGAAGCCAGAACCCCTGGTGTTTTATTACCCGTTTCGCTGCTGTGGGCATGTACACACGTGCTGTTTCGCCGTTCCCCAGCTGTTGTCGAAATGAGTACGAGCGCTGCTTGGATTTTCCTACAGTGCTACGGACGTCTTAGTGTATCCTTAGCTGGCGACCTCTCGCTGCTGCGGTCGAGTTACCTCCATATCTAGGAGAATCAAAATGTTTCGAGTATTTTATGTTTAGAGTATTTATCTTGCAACATATATGCCTTATTGCGTGCAATCACTTCCAAAAAAAAAAAATGAAATCAAAATGTCGTTGCAATATCGTGAATAGCGATGCGCAAGGAAGTGAATGGGCGCGTTGAGCGCAGCCGTTCTTCGGATATAAAATCTAGTAACTCGTGAACGAAATGAGATATCGCTCTGCTCTCAATTTTAAATAAAATTCTGATATGTCATTTACGTCTCATTCACTGCACTGTATGAGCTGAAATTAATCATACGTAAAATTTACGCAATGCATTATTACTTCTCCGACCTCTTTAAAATTTCGTGCAGTGTTTTGCTTAATTTGAGGGAGCGCCATAACTACGACATATAATGAAAATGATTTCAAATCTCTATCGAGTGAAGATATCATACTGTAAGATGTGAGAAAATCAAATTTTCTCGTCTAATCGTTCTCGAAAAATTGGATGATAATACCGGGCGATCAAAATGTCAGTATAAATTTGAAAACTGAATAAATCACGGAATAATGTAAATAGAGAGGTACAAATTGACACACATGCTTGAAATGACATGGGGTTTTATTAGAACCCAAAAAATAGAAAAGTTCAAGAAACGTCCGACAGATGGCGCTTCATCTGATCAAATATGGTTCAAATGGCTCTGAGCACTATGCGACTTAACTTCTGAGGTCATCAGTCGCCTAGAACTTAGAACTAATTAAACCTAACTAACCTAAGGACATCACACACATCCATGCCCGAGGCAGGGTTCGAACCTACGACCGTAGCGGTCGCTCGGCTCCAGACTGTAGCGCCTAGAACCGCACGCGCACTGCGGCCGGCCATCTGATCAGAATAGCAATAATTAGCATAACAAAGTAAGACAAAGCAAAGATGATGTTCTTTACAAGAAATGCTCAATGTGTCCACCATCATTCCTCAGCAATAGCTGTAGTCGAGGAATAATGTTGTGAACAGCATTGTAAAGCATGTCCGGAGTTATGGTGAGGCATTTGCGTCGGATGTGGTCTTTCAGCATCCCTAGAGATAGCGATACACTTGTGACTTCAGGTAACCCTAAAACCAATAATCGCGCGGGCTAAGGTCTGGGGACCAAGCATGACGAAAGTGGCGGCTGAGCACACGATCATCACCAGACGACGCGTGCAAGAGGTCTCTCACGCGTCTAGCAATATGGGGTTGTAGTGGTACTTGAATTACGTAACCATTATGGTACCTCACCTGAACCTCTCGATACCAGTAATATTCTACTGTATTTCTGTTAACTACTTAACATATTTCTGAGACAACATTCAGATTTGATTTCACTTTTGATAAATCGATATGTTTATTTTGCAATGATATTATTCTTATGTGTATTCTTTCTATTGTCACTATGATCTTTGACGTACTTGTAACTCTGATTTTTGGGCGCGTAAGCGGTAGTTAGTTGGTTGTTGACTTGTTAGAGACTCGGACCTTGAGAAGGTCAAGTCTTGGAACGTCATGTTGGAAAGACGCATATTATAGTTGGCTTATAAAATGTGAGGAAGATGTTTTCAAGTATGTTTTGTATTGTGAAGTGATGTTTTGTGTGTTAGGTGATATTGCAATAAAGGCAATTAAAAGGAAGTGAACTTAAATTTGGAGTGCTGATTGCTTTTTTTACATTACCATTGTCCTGCAAAAGTGTAATCTTCAAGAATGGTTTGAGAAGTGCATCTACAAAACTTTTGAATATAGCAGGATAAAACCTAGGCCTCTTTGCATCCGAGCTTGGAATCATAACCACCTAGATTTTCAACGATTGAGCCATGATTTTACGACGAGACCAGCGTGGGAAACACAAAAAGATGAGTGCCTAGTTTTTTGATTATTACATGAAATGCCTTTATTAACTGTGGTCTAATGACACCTGCCACATAATGTGACTGTTGTTGCCCAAAAATGCAGTATTTATCAGCGTGAGCAACACCACAATCATTAAATTTTGACCTTTGTTGTGGTAGGGTTGTTAGAGGGTGGAGCGCCATCCTAATAAAACCCCATGTAATTCCAAGCATGTGCGTCAATTTTTACCTCTCTATCTACATTATTCCGTGGTTTATTAAGTTTTCTAATTAATACTGACTTTTTGATCACCCGGTATTTGAAATTGGCCGGAAAGCCGTCTCTCTACAAGCGTCAGCAGTCGAAGAGCCGTAACAAACGCCGGAATGCGAGAGGCATGCTGGCAACAGCGTAAGGGTTAATAGCGAACGACAGTACCTCCAAACCACAGCGAGCGACCCGCGCTTTCCAAGTCGCTCTGTGGCGGGTGTATTAAAGTGGGGTGTTTGCTTTCGTTCGCTAGTTGCAGTTACCTCCCATCCACAAGATTCAGCCGAGTCCGGAGACGTCGACGGTGCTGACGGACACGACAGGCGGCAGCGGCGACGAGGACCTCCCGCGGCGCAGGGGGAAACGGCGCAAGCGCGGAAAGAAGGGCCGCGACGGCTCGCGGGAGCCCGAGAAGGAGTTCCAGGGGATGCCCGAGCCCGGCGAGACGCAGGTGTCGGCGCTGCCGCTGGACTCGCGGGCCGCCAGCGCCCGGCCCTCGTTCAGCGCCGCCCCCACGCCGGCGCCCGCCCCCACCCCCGCCAACTCCGTGGCCTCGGCGCCGCCTCCCTCTGCGACGCCCGCGACGCCTCCGCCGCCGGCGCACGTGTCCTTCCTGGACGCCGCCGTCCTCCGTCACCTCCAGAGGGAGCTGGACCACGAGGTCGTCGACAGCGAGTTTCAGCCAAAGGTGAACGCAACTGCATGCCAATACTCAGCACTGCACTTGAACTGCTGTACTCTATAAACCACTGTTCTACATCTATACTCCGCAAGCCACCCAACGGTGTGTTGAGGAGGGCACTTTACGTGCCACTGTCATTACCTCCCTTTCCTGTTCCAGTCGCGTATGGTTCGCGGGAAGAACGACTGCCGGAAAGCCTCCGTGCGCGCTCGAATCTCTCTAATTTTACATTCGTGATCTCCTCGGGAGGTACAGGTAGGGGGAAGCAATATATTCGATACCTCATCCATAAACGCACCCTCTCGAAACCTGGACAGCAAGCTACACCGCGATGCTGAGCGCCTCTCTTGCAGAGTCTACCACTTGAGTTTGCTAAACATTTCCGTAACGCTATCACGCTGACCATATAACCCTGTGACGAAACACGCCGCTCTTCTTTGGATCTTCTCTATCTCCTCTGTCAACCAGTCCTGGTACGGATCCCACACTGATGAGCAATACTCAAGTATAGGTCGAACGAGTGTTTTGTAAGCTACCTCTTTTGTTGATCGACTACATTTTCTAAGGACTCTCCCAATGAATCTCAACCTGGTACCCGCCTTACCAACAATAAATTTTATATGATCATTCCACTTCAAATCGTTCCGCACGCATAATCCCAGATATTTTACAGAAGTAACTGCTACCAGTGTTTGTTCCGCTATCATATAGTCATACAAGTCCGTGGTAAATGGTAGACAGTGTCGATAAAGTTCCACTATCATTTCAAGAAATCAAAACTTTAGTTATGGCAGAGAACGTCATTGTTTGTTGTAAAACTGTAGGACCCTTTAAAGTTTGTCTGCTGTGCCCGAATTTCAGAGTGTATGCCACTCGGCACGTAGAACATTAAGGCGATATTCAACTTCTGCCCAGGTACGGGTCACCAATGCAGCATCAGTGGTTCTGACAGCTTCATTGATTCGTGCACGAAGGGTAGCAATGTCACTGACTGGTGTTGTGTACACGTAATCTTTCACGTAACCGCATAAAAATAAGTCTAGAGGTCAAGGGACCATCACGACCCATCCACCTCTCAGCACAACGCGCACATTCAAATCCCAATGTCGAGGTGCCCCAGCATGCTAGAAGATGATTGATGGATGCAGCTCTTTGATCTATGGCAGCAAGAACTGTTCGAGCGTGTCCAGGTAACCATTTGCCGTTATGGTATTCTCTGCGAAGAAAAATGGGGCTGCCACTCTGTCGTGCATTAGTCCAGACCAAACATTAAGCTTCGGGCTATCACGGATGCGTTCAGGTGCGTTGTCTTGATTTTCCGAGCCCAAAATCCTAATGTTGTGGCGATTCATATCTTAAAAATTCAAAACTGAAAAGAGGCACTTTTTGTAGTAGTCATTGTCAGCATCTATGGAGAGTAGATGGGGTGGGCAAATACATACTGCAGAGGACGAACGTTTCACTGCACTGCTTGGACCATTAAATGCAAATTTTGCACTTTGTAGGCATAAACGCGTAATAGCTTATGTAACACTTTATGGACAGTTGATCTCGCTTCCTGCGTTTCATGTGATTCACGACGACTCGATCTCTGGAGGCTGCGTTGAAATGAAGCTTCCGCTCTGTCAACAAGTGCTTGAGGCAGAGGGAGATGTCATCTTCGAGGAAGGTGTTTGACACTACTTTTCGCTTTAAAACTTTTGAACCACCTCACTGTAAGTGTATTTTTTTGGGTGCTCTCCCATACCGGCGCCGACAATGTACATTTGTCACAGATTTGGTTTCTGTATATCAGATTACACATTGAGTCTTCTATGTTCTGATGTACTCCTGCTACAAAGGAAGAACTGCTACACGTTTTACAACAAATCACGACTCTTTGTGACTAGTAGTTTCCAAGTTACGATTTTCTTAAACTATAGAGGAAGGTACGACAGCCTATACTTCCCATAGCACTCACACTTTAAGGTTGACTCACACTTGACAAAAAGGAGCAGAGCGGAACGGAACACCAGAACACTCCACACTGCCTTTCAACTGGCGGTACCGAGAGAGGTGGCTCAGTGGTTAGCGCACTGCACTCGCATTTGGGAGGACGGCGGTTCAATCCCGCGTTTGGCTATCCTGATTTAGGTTTTTCCTAAATAGCCTCAGACAAATGCCGGGATGGTTCCTTTGAAAGGGCACGGCCGACTTCCTTCCCCATCCTTCCCTATCCGATGAGACCGATGACCTCACGGTTTGGCCTCCTCCCCCCAAATCAGCCCAACCCCAACTCAAATGGCGGTATTCACACAGATCGTCAACAGAACTGGACGGAACAGAACATCGACGTCAAGGTCTCCGTGAAAAATTTTTTAACGTTGACGTTTGTGATGGCATGGTGGCCCCACCCGCTAACGTCGGAAGTCAAGTTATTCTCGAGGAAAAGATGTCCACGTCATCATGGAGCATTTGCAGTGTGTGGATTCATGCTTTTGTGTCGGATTTGCTTTGTTTCGTGACACATTGAAAATGTTCCATGACAATTTGGACATCTTTTCCTCGAGTGTTTTTCAGCAAACAATTCCACATATCTGAAAGTGAAAAATAATGTAGGTTTTACAGCAGCTAAAAACGAAACTCTGTCCGAACGGTACCGACAGGCTGCTATGTCATCCTCAGCCCACAGGCGTCACTGGATGCGGATGTGGAGGGGCCTGTGGTCAGCACACTTCTCTCCCAGCCGTATGGCAGTTTACGAGACCGGAGCCGCTACTTCTCAATCAAGTAGCTCCTCAGTTGCCTCACAAGAGTTGAGTGCATTCCAGTTGCCGACAGCGCTCGGTAGACCGGATGGTCTCCCATCCAAGTGCTAGCCCAGCCCGTCAGCGCTTAACCTCGGTGATCTGACGGGAACCGGTGTTACCACTCCGGCATGGCAATCGGCTTTTACAGTAGCTGGACATAGAAAAAGCTTAGGCTGTGTGTAAAGAAAAACAAAAATTTGCGAAATAGTCTTTTATTAGCAGTAAAAAACGTGAAAAGTACGTTAATTCTTGACGTTATGTGGCATTTAGAAAGAAAAGAACACAATGGGCAACGTAAAAAATCTCTGTCTATCGTCTTCGTTACACTGATGTGACTTAATAGAAACGCAGACCTCAGCCACAATCGGGTTTTGAAATAAATTCAATGGCTACAATTGAAAATTTTTGCCGGACTGGGACTCGAAGCCGGATTTTCCGCCTTGAGCGAGAGGTCGCCTTAAGCACTTCGGCTGTCTGATCATTCTTCACGTCCACCCCCAATTCTGAACTTGTCGTACACTACACATGCGGCGCCCACTGTCCATTATCCTCACTGCTCGCACCTTCACTTGATATCCGCAAGAGTTCGGACGTGCTGTGCATGGGTACTGAAGATATTATTTGCCGTCAGGCGTATATATATCATTTCGTCCGAAAGAACAGACACCACACACATAACTGTTTGTGTTTTTTTTTCTTTTTCTAGAAAATAAGTATCAAGTTTTGAAGTGTTGGGACGACAATTAATCCATTGAAACTTCTTGTCAGATTAAAACTGTGTGCCGGACAGAGACTCGAACTCGGGACCTTTGCCTTTTGCGGGCAAGTGCTCTACCAACTGAGTTACACAAGCACGAGTCACGTCCCGTCCTCACAGCTTTACTTCTGCCTGTACCTCGTCTCCTACCTTCCAAACTTTACAGAGGCTCTCCTGCCCGCGAAAGGCAAAGGTCCCGAGTTCGAGTCTCGGTCCGGCACACAGTTTTAATCTGCCAGGAAGTTTCATATCAGCGCACACTCCGCATCAGAGTGAAACTCTCATTCTGGAATTAACCCATTGTTTCACTTCATACCGTGCGAACTTCGTCAAAAATCTGTAATGAAGTTTGCTTCCCTGATTAAAAAACGTTGTCATTGTTAGTTCGTTAATTCCGATGCTATATTACGATTTTTGTACTGCGAATGGTATGTCACAACCTCTCTTTCACAAGAGAAGTGGCGTTGTTTCGACTTTCTGCATAACGTGGACACACCATGGTTTGACTGTGACCTCGCCTGCCGTTCCGTACCGTTGACGTGCAGTGTGAATCGATCTTTAGAGCTTCTTCGCATTCTGTTCGCGTACAAGTACGGAAAAAATGAATGCGTCATTGCTTCTGTGCTCGCTGCAATTAGTCTAAGAACGTTTTCACAGGAGCGATACATAAAAGGTCGGTATCTGATCAAAATATCCGGACAGCCTTACGTAATGCGGATTTGACCACTGAATGTCGCGAGAGACAAACGCGCCAATATAAAAGAAGGCGGGGAGTACAGTGTTGTCAGCAGATAAGCAGTAATAGCTGAGTGGATCGATCAGCAGAGCTCAGTGAGTTCGGTTCAAATGGTTCAAATGGCTCTGAGCACTATGCGACTTAACTTCTGAGGTCATCAGTCGCCTAGAACTTAGAACTAATTAAACCTAACTAACCTAAGGACATCACACACATCCATGCTCGAGGCAGGATTTGAACCTGCGAGCGTAGCAGTCGCTCGGTTCCAGACTGTAGCGCCTAGAACCGCACGGCCACTCCGGCCGGCTCAGTGAGTTCGAACGAGCACTAGCCACTGGATGTCACCTCAGTAACAAATCCATGAAGGACATTTAAACTATTCTAAAGCTTCCCTATTCGACTGTTGTCAGGTCGAAACGCGTAGTAACAACCACAGATAAAGCAAGACCAGGCAGGCCGCATGTGTTGACAGACAGGGACCCTCGAACATTGCAGAGGGTGTTTTTAATACACTACTGGCCATTAAAATTGCTACACCACGAAGATGACGTGCTACAGACGCGAAATTTAACCGACAGGAAGAAGATGCTGTGATATCCAAATGATTAGCTTTTCAGAGCACTCACACAAGATTGGCGCCGGTGGCGACACAAACAACGTGCTGACATGAGGCGAGTTTCCAACCGATTTCTCAGACACATACAGCAGTTGACCGGCGTTGCCTGGTCAAACGTTGTTGTAATGCCTCGTGTAAGGAGAAGAAATGCGTACCATCACGTTTCCGACTTTGATAAAGGTCGTATTGTAGACTATCGCGATCGCGGTTTATCGTATCGCGACATTGCTGCTCGCGTTGGTCGAGATCCAATGACTGTTAACAGAATATGGAATCGGTGGGTTCAGGAAGGTAATAAGGAACGCCGTGCTGGTTCCCAACGGCCTCGTATCACTAGCAGTCGAGATGACAGGCATCTTATCCGCATGGCTGTAACGGATCGTGCAGCCACGTCTCGATCCCTGAGTCAACAGATGGGGACGTTTGCAACACAACAACCATCTGCACGAACAGTTCGACGACGTTTGCAGCAGCATGGACTATCAGCTCGGAGACCGTGGCTGCGGTTTCCCTTGACGCTATATCACAGACAGGAGCACCTGCGATGGTGTACTCAACGACGAGTCTGGGTGCACGAATGGCAAAACGTCATTTTTTCGGATGAATCCAGGTCTGTTTACAGTATCATGATGGTCGCATCCACGTTTGGCGACATAGCGGTGAACAGACATTGGAAGCGTGTATTCGTCATCGCCATACTGGCGTAACAACCGGCGTGATGGTATGGGGTGCCATTGGTTACACGTCTCAGTCACCTCTTGTTCGCATTGACGGCACTTTGAACAGTGGACGTTACACTTCAGATGTGTTACGACTCGTGGCTCTACCCTTCATTCGATCCGTGCGAAACCCTACATTTCAGCAGGATAATGCACGACCGAATGTTGCAGGTCCTCTACGCGTCTTTCTGGATCCAGAAAATGTTCGACTGCTGCCCTGGCCAGCAAATTCTCCAGATCTCTCACCAACTGAAAACGTCTGGTCAATGGTGGCCGAGCAACTGGTTCGTCACAATACGCCAGTCACTACTCTTGATGAACTGTGGTATCGTGGTGAAGCTGCATGGGCAACTGTACCTGTACACGCCATCCAAGCTCTGTTTGACTCAATGCCCAGGCGTATCAAGGCCGTTATTACGGCCAGAGGTGGTTATTCTGGGTACTGATTTCTCAGGATCTATGCACCCAAATTGCGTGAAAATGTAATCACTTGTCAGTTCTAGTTTAATATATTTGTCCAATGAATACCCGTTTATCATCTGCATTTCTTCTTGGTGTAGCAATTTTAATGGCCAGTAGAGTATATCGCATGAAATCAGTGGAAGGACCACTAGTAAGTTGCAAAGTGCTACCAGGAGTTCAGTTAGCATAGTGTCTGTGCTAAGGGAATTGAACACAATAAAGTACAATAGTCGAACAGCTCCTCATAAGCCACACATGTCTGGCACTTGACATGGTTTAGATAGCTTCACTACAGGACATTGGATGAGTCACCCTACAGACTGTGTCAATTCAATGGAAGTATTTGGGTTTGGCGAATTCCCACGAAAGGTCATCTTCCACCATATGTTGTGCCAGCACTGAAATTCGGGTAAGGTGGTATTCTCCGTGGCTATGGTGTGGTCCCCTTATTGCGCCTAAGAAAACGCTAAATGCGGTAAGATATCAACACATTTTAGGGCATTATTTACTGTGTGCAGTAGGGGAACATATCGGAGACGACGATTGTATCAGCGTAACAGCGCACCCTGTCGCAAAGCAGCATCCAGGAGGCAACAGATTGTGGATGATAACGTTTCTGAAATGGAGTGGCCTGCCCAGAATCATGACATGAACCCAATAGTATGGCATGAGTTATAGCGTCCACTTCGCTCCAGACCCCAGCAACCAACATCACTTCTTCCTTCTTGAGGAAAAATGGGCTGCCGTTTCTCCAGAGACATTCAGACACGTCATTGGAAATGTCCCCAGTAGAATTCAAGCCGCCATAAAAGCGAAGAGTGTACATACACCATATTAATGTCCACTAACAGGTGTCCGGATACTTTTGATGAAATAGTGTTGTTCTAGGCCGTCTCTCAATACTATTTCTTGAACTTTGTAAGTAGTCTTAGTCACTCCCAGGTGTGAACACGCTAATACCACGTAAGACTGCCTCTAGCCTTGATAATGGCCTCGGTTTGACGACGAAGAGAATCCACAAATTTCTTCATGTAGACAATATCCGGCTGAAGTGATTCATTGATGATCACACCCAATACAGCTACCAGTTTTGTGGGGATACTGACTGCTACGTTTCACCTGCTTTTCTGAACAATCCCAGGCAATTTCTCAGGGGATTCATTCATAAAATCAGAAACGATATCGTGCAATCCTGCGAATATGGCTGGCGTCATTTGATAACATGGAACCACACTATTCACCTTAAGTCAGCTACTGTTCATCTCCTACGTCGTTTGGCCCACTGAACACGCGCGGCTTTATGTGCCACTGTGGGCAATGGCTCTTTTCGAAGTACCCGATTCCAATTGCATGGAGAGACCTGCACACTTTTCGCCCAGAAACTGTTTGAGATGAACCTGTATCACTGACAGCACCAGTTCCTGTTGTGGTTTCAAATGACTGTCACTGGCAAGACGCGATACTCGTATCGTGTCTCCTGTCGGTTGGGATCTTTTTACGACCACTGTTCTTACTCCATGTTACATGACTGCGAGTGGTTTGTCATTCCTTGATACACCAATAAATCGAGCGACTTTATTCACGGTTTGGTCGTGGGTAGATCCAGACACAGTAGTTCCTTTTTACCTTCCTGTCGCGTCTTTACGTCGATCCATCCTGCTGTGTTGATTCCATACAAGTGTCTGACACATAGAGACCACTTCACTGCCATTACTGTCCGCAACTCGTGGTCTAGTTGTTGCCTCTGGTTCATGGGGTCTCAGGTTCGATTCCCGGTCGGGTTGGAGATTTTCTCCGCCCAGGGAGTGGGTGTTTGTGTTGTCCTCATCATTTCATCATCATCATTCTTGACAGTGACTCGATTCAAGTGTGTAAAAAATTTGACTGTGGAAAAATTGGGACTTTATACGGGCGCTTATTACCGCGCAGTTGAGCGCCCCCCACAAACAAAATATCGTCCGCAGCTCGTGGTTTCATGTTCGCGTTCTCGCTTCCCGAGCACGGGGTCCCGGGCACGATTCCCGGCGGGGTCAGGGATTTTCACCTGCCTCGACATGACTGGGTGTTTGTGTTGCTCTCATCATTTCATCATCATTTATGAAAGTGGCGAGACTGGGCTGAGCAAGGGTTGGGAATTTGTACGAGCGCTGATAACCGCGCATTTGAGCGCCCCACAAACCAGACATCATCATCATTAAACAAAACATCATCACTGCCATCACTTACGTCAGCAGTGGAAGGTCATCTGAGCACCTGGTACGAGCGCTCCAAAGCGACCAGTGTGCTCTTTTAACGGGACGACGAATATTCTATCCTGTGAGCGGAGTTGACGTATATCTTTAAGCGCGAGGCAGTTCAGATTTCTCTCCCATAGGTCAAACAAATTTGTGACCATCAGTACAGTCTTTCTTTGTATACTTCATTACTTAGTATACATACATTTCTTTTTCCCAGTATTTTGCCAATGAACACAAGTTTGCCTCCTTTTTTACCTATGACGGTTCCTACACTTCATAGCTTAAACCTGCTGCTTCGCTTGCGTAGACTGTATGGTATATATATATATATATATATATATATATATATATATATATATATATACCATGTCACAAACTGAAACAGCTTCAGAGCTTTTCACGCTAATTTAGGTTATTTCCGAATGTACTTCTGACCAAAAAGCGATTCTGCTAACTGGAGCCTAAGGTTTCTCTTAATCACGCCTATTGCGTTCTTGTGGTAGTATTTCTATAAAGACTTTCATCCCCCAACACATAATTCTTTGTTTCTAACTGAAAAGTGAATTTACCAATTATAACAGATTCAATTTTAAATTTTTTAATGTAATGAATGTTTTCTTAAACTTTTTCATCCATTTTTTCACCCCTTTGGGGTTGAATTTCCAAGAAAAGTGGAACACGTGTTTTTCTTATTTCCAACAGAGAAGCCAAATACAAATTTTCGTAATTTTAACTTCAAAATCGTCTTAATGGCATATTTTCTAAAAGCCTTTCATCCCCTATTTCACCCAGTAGGAATGAATTTCATCTAATCCCTTGTTAAACGAGGCGCACAGAACAAGATCTACGCCCTTTCCTAATTTCAAGTCTCTATCCTTTAGCGGCATCGCCGGCCGATGATGAGTCAGTGAACCCCTTAGAGGCTGAATTTCCAAAAACAGCGGAACACATGTGTTTTCATTTCTAACCGAGAAGGCAGATACCAGTTTTCAAACATTTAGCTTTAAAAATGCTTTCACAATGACATATTTTCATAAAACTTTTCACCCATTATTTCAACCCCTTAGAGGATGAACTTCCAGAAACAATGAAACACCTACTTTTCTAACAGAGAAGCCAAATACAAATTTTTGTAGACTTAGCTTTAAAAGTGCTTTCACAATGAAATATTTTCGTAAAACATTTTATCCACTGTTTCACTCTCTTAGGGATTGAATTTTCAAAAACGCTGAAACACGTTTTTTTTTTATTTGTGACCGAAAAATCAAATATCAATTTTCATGTATGTAGCCTTAAAAATACTTCGGTAGTTATTTAATAATAATTTGTTTAAAAACTTTCATCCACTATTTCACCTCACAGGGGATGAATTTCCAAAAATGCAAAAACATGCATTTCTTTATTTCTGATCCAGAAACAAAATACTGTACCAGTTTTCGCAGGTCTAGCTTCAAATTTGCCTCTATAGCGATATATTTTCAAAAAACCTTTCACCCTCTTTTTCACTCCCTTATGCGTGAACTTTCGTAAAATTCCTTCTAAAATGACGCCTCCAGTATAAGATCAATACCCTCTTCAAATTTCAAGTTTCTACTCGTAGCGGTAGGCGCTAGGCGATTATGAGTTATTCAAGACATTGCGTTTTAGATAGTATAGTATTGCGCTAGAGTACACGTTGATCTTATTCTGCGTAGCGAATGTGACTAAACAATTGAAGACCTATACTACCGGTCTAAAGTTTTCGGTCGCCCGTGAGAAAAGCTGTATACCGTATTTCAGTGTATAAACACATCGTACGCAGTAAATAGACCAACAAAATAATTAATATTTTCTCTTTCTATCATTAAGTACAATACAATATGGTTATAGTTTAGCCTCTTGAAAGAATCCACTCTTTGACCATAGAACAGCTGCACAAACTTTGGGCATTCTGGAGATTTTGTAGTGGTTTTGTAGAAATTGCAGCCCAGCATGTCTGTAAATTATTCCACGGGTATTCAACATTAGATAACCTCAGTTTGCTGACCTCCCTGTCAAATTCATCCTATAAGAGTTCAGCAGGATTTATGTCGGTGACGTACTTGGCCAAATCATATTCTTCAGTTCCATACATTTCTCTTTTCTACTGACATTCGTCTGCACAATTAAGAAGCATGTTACCCTGCTGCAGGACAAACCCATGATTAATAAGTCGCTTGCCAGACGAAACTGCATTGTTGATCAGTATCCTGTGATATCCTTACTTCTTTGATATTCCATTAATTAGCACTAGATCACCGACATTTTCACCCGCAAAACATCCCCACACCATGACCGACACTCCATCATGCTTCACCGTTTGCATCACGAAATGATTCTTCATTTATTCTCTACGAAGTCAATGAACAAACGCTTGTCGATAGATTGCAAATATTTCAGACTTAGATTCGTCCGTGAATAACACCTTGGGCCATTGCTGCACGCTCCAACCTTATGTTGCTGTGCCCATTGCAAACGTATCACATTATTTTGTTTGGGTAATAAATGTTTTTTGACCGCTATGCGCCCCTGTAAACCTTGATCACAGAGTCGGCATTGCACTGTTGAGACAGAGACTGGGGTTGATCGCATACTATTTACTTTCTCGCGAATTACAGATGCAGTTCAAGTCCTCTGCTGTTTACCCTGTACATACATCGAGGTGGCAAAAGACATGATATGGTGATATGCACATATACAGAAGGCGGTAGTGTAGCGTACTCAAGGCATAAAAGAGCAGTGCACTGGCCGAGATGTCATTTGTATTCGAGTGATTCATGTGCAAAGGTGATTATGACCGCATGGCGGGAATTAATACACTTGAACACGGAATGATAGTTGGAGCTAGACGTATGGGACATTCCATTTGAGAAATCTTTCGGAAATCCGACGTTCCGAGGTCCACAGTCTCAAGAATGTGCCAAGAATACCAAATTTCAGGCATTACCTCTCACCACGGACAACGCAGTGGCCGACGGCCTTCTCTTAACGACCGAGAACAGCGGCGTTTTCGTAGAGTTGTCAGTCCTAACAGACAAGCAACACATCGTGAAACGCCAACAGAAATCAAGGTGGGACCTACGACGAACGTATCCGTTAGGACAGTGCGGTGACATTTGGCGTTAATAGGCTATGGCAGCAGACGACAGACGCGAGTTGCTTTCCTAGCTGCACGACATTACCTCCAGCGCCTCTCTTGTGTTCGTGACCGTATCAGTTCGGCCCTAGACGTATCAAAAATCGTGACCTGATCAGATGAGTCCCGATTTCAGTTGGTAAGAGCTGGTGGTAGGGTTAGAATATGGCGCAAACTCCACGAATGGAGTCAACAAGGCAGTGTTTACATATAATAGACTGGGCTCTCTGGTCCAACTGAACCGATCATTGACTGGAAACGGTTATATTCCGCTACTCCGCTACTTGGAGACCACTTGCAGCCATTCATCGTCTTCTGGTTTACAAACAACGATGGAATCTTCATGGATGACAGTGCTCATGTCACTGGAACTCAGTTGTTCGCGATTGATTTGAAGGATATTCTGAACAATTCGAGATAATGATTTACCGACGCAGCTCTCCCAACATTAATCCCATCGAACATTTATGGAACAGTTCATGCACAAAATCCTGCACCGGCAACATTTTTGCAATATGGACAGCTATGGAGGCTCAGTATTTCCGCAGGGGACTTCCAACGACTTATTGAGTCCATGCCAATTCAAGCTGCAGCACTACACTGGGCAGAAGGAAGTCCGATACGATCTTAGGAGGCATCTCGTGATTTTTGTCACCGCAGGTATATGAACTGATCTCTCCTGCATGATTTTTTCTCGTGGTCTTCCTAATAGCGGAACACTTGCATGGGCACCAATCTGCTTGAACCGCTGCAACGTATACACCACTGTAGATTTGGCTACTCCAACTTACGAGGGGCGTTTGAAAAGTCAGTGCAAAGTCCGAGGTATGGCACCACCGGCGCGTATCGAGGTTATGTTTAGTTAGTAGCATCTTTGGAAAGGACGACCACACCAAGTTTCAGCCATATTGGTCTATTTCTTTGCGTTTGGCATTCGTGTAAATCAAGGAAATCGAGTGATTATCAAGAAATATACGAAGAAGAATTTCATGTAGTGATTAAAAATTACTTTATGAAATGCAAAACGCTTCAGGAGACTAAAGAGAAACTTGATAAACATTACGGTGACTCTGCACCTTCGATTAGAACAGTTTATAAGTGGTTTCAAAATTTTCGGAGTGGCCATATGGGCACAAGTGGTGCTGAACGTTCTGGACGCCCTGTGGAGGTTACGACTCCAGAAATGATTGATAAAATCCATGATATGGTGATGAATGACAGAAGAGTTAAGGTGTGTGCTAGCGCTGTGGGCATCTCGAATGAACGGGTACATAATATTTTGCATAAACATTTGGACATGAGAAAGCTATCCATAAGATGGGTTCCGCGATTGCTCACGCTTGACCAAAAACGCAATTGTGTGAAGTGTTTCAAGTATGGCTTGCAGCTGTTCAGGAAGAATCCGCATTACTTAAAGCGCCGTTTCGTCGCTGTGGATGAAACATGGATACATTACTAAACTTCTGAGACCAAAAAACAATCTAAACAAGGGAGAATCTGCACCAAAAACGGCGAAGACCATTCCTTCGGCCGGAAAGGTCGTGGCGACTGTCTTTTGGCATTCGCAAGGGATAATCCTCATCGACTATCTGGAAAAGAGTAAAACTATTACATGTGAATATTATTCATCGTTATTGGACCGTTTGAAAACCGAGCTGCAAGAAAAACGCCGGCGATTGGACCGCAAAAAGGTCCTTCTCCATCACGACAATGCACCAGCTCACACCTCAGCAGTTGTGGTTGCAAAATTAATGGAAATAGGATTCCAACTCTTTTCACATCCCCCCTATTCTTCATACTTGACTCCCTCGGACTACTATTTGTTCCCCAATTTGAAGAAATGGCTGGCGGGGCAAAGATTTTATTCAAACGAGGAGGTGATTGCAGCAAATAATAGCTGTTTTGTAGACTTGGATAATCCTGCTATTTGGAAGGGATCAACAAATTAGAACTGCGTTGGATGAAATGTGTAAGTCTAAAAGGAGATTATGTCGAAAAATAAAAAATGTTTACCCCAAACACGTAAGTAGTTTTTATTTTTGCACGGACTTTTCAAACGCCCCTCGTATGTTACTATTGTATAGCCTTCCTGATGCAGAGGCACAATTAAGGCTCGATTTCCAATTCCAGTCTCCTGCTTCCGCCCTATTAGGGAGTAATACGGTATGAACCTGATCAGGTATACAAATATGCTGCTAGGTGCACATAATGTACTATAAACTAATGCGAACCGATTGCTACAGAGACCTCAGAAGGAATGAGGCCTACTTGAATGGAACCGTGTTAGGTAAAGGCACGTCAGTGTCGTTGTGGGGATTCATTAGCTATCCTCTAGGCAAATAACCCGTCAAATACACAACAGAGGCGCTTAATACGAACTGATGAAACTAACGTTCAGACTTTGCCCTCTACCCGAAAACGCTAAGCACACATTTTGCTATTTTTGGTACATTTGCTATCTTTCCTTCTCGTAGCGTTAATCCAGAGAACTATTAGAGTTAGTCTGACAGGAAATCTAAAGTCAAATGACAGAAATAATGCCACTATCTGTTGTAAGCAACAGTAACCGGCGCAAGCGTAATTCATGAACATAAAATTTCGCATGAAGGAGTCCACGTACGTACGAAATATGATTCCTTTACACTTTAGGCTACAATCGAAATAATTAGCACAATGTAACTGACGCAAACTGACGTTATCGATCAAGAGATTTCAACCAGAAGCTAATGCTTGGGGCAACTAACAAGGCGGACGCCGGCTTCAAGTTTGTGATGTCCTGAAATCTCCTCTTATTATACCTCCATGCGGCTTACAAGCTTCACATCGTAAACTCATGACGTCACACAGGACGTACTCTCAACGCCGAGAAGTGGAATCGAACGCTAGAGCTGACCCCCTTGATATGGGTTACACGCAAATCAGCGATATTCTAGGATGGGTCACACGAATGTCTTGTAAGAAGTCTTCTTTGCAGACGGACGGCGTTTTCCAGTTATACTGACAAAGAACCAACGTGTTACGTACGACTGAGCTTATGTGATTATTACACTTCATATCTTTCTCTCTCTCTATTCGTTTAGTCGGTTCCGACTCTTCGTGACCCCACGAACCAAATCACGCCACTTTTTCCTGTCTTGCACTTTCTCCTGTAAACCTTCCAGGTTGGAACACATTGCTTCTGTGATGCCATCGATCCATCTCATCTTCTGACGTCCTTTTCTTCTAGTTCCTTCAATCTTCCCCAGCATTAATGTTTTTTCCAGTGAGGCATGCCTTCGCATTGTGTGTCCAAAGTAGGTCAGCTTTTATTTTAACATTAGACCTTCCAGGGAGAAATCTGGTTTTATTTGCTCCAGTATTGATCTGTTGGTTCTCTTTGCAGTCCATGGAACTCTAAGAAGTTTCCTCCAACACCACAATTCGAAGGAGTCAATTCTTCGCCGTTCAGCCTTTCTAATGGTCCAGGTCTCACATCCATACATCACAACAGGAAAGACCATAGCCCTCACAATACGGATCTTTGTTGCTAGTGTTATATCTCTGGACCTTATAACCTTGTCAAGGTTTGACATCGCCTGTCTACCGAGCAACAGGCGTCTCCGGATTTCATGGCTGCAGTCGCCATCAGCAGAGATCTGGGAACCGAGATAACTGAATGTGGTCACTACCTCCATGGTTTCTCCTGCTATATTTCACGAATTGGTAGGTGTAGTTGCCATAATTTTCGTTTGCTTCACATGCTTCACTTCATATACACCAAAATAATTGCATCCAGGAATTTGTATGAGTTTACTGATTTCAATTGTAACTCATTGATATTGTAGTCATAACATACCTGCTTAAGAGTGTCAGTAAAAGTGCCGAAAAGCGTTGAATATACTTATTAACTTCACCTAATTTACTGAAAATACTGAATATTGTGGTGTCCATTTTCCCTCCTCCTAACATCAAAAAGTCCTTTCAAAAAATTTCCGGGAATTTAGCCAGGTAACACTTTCAGTGACCGCCGATATTTCGATGGGAGAACACCCCGCCATTTTCAAGGCAAACTGCAACGGACAGGCGACGTACATGCAAATTTAAAACTTCGGTTCTCGAACTGATGCAGGAAAGTTAACACACACACTGAACACTAGTGCCACCAAAGATGACCAAAGTCAGAGATATCGATAGTGAGACTACGAACTCGCAGGTGAGGTAGCATTGACTCTGTCCCTCCGTTTTCTGACAAGGGAGAGAGCCGGATTCCAAACAGAGTTTAAACAAATACCTCCATCCCTGTTAACGAGGTTGCTCGCTAATTTAATGTCAACTGCCTCCTTAATAACACTGTCCCAATAGCTGGACGTGCATGCCAATATCTCGTTGTTATTATAGTTGCAGTTGCAGTTTGCCTTGAAAATGGCGGGGTGTTCTCCCGCCGAAATATTGGCGGCGCTGAAAGTGTTGCCTGGCTGAATTCCCGGAAGTTATGTCAAAGATGTATACGTCAGGAGAAACTCAGGCAAAAAAAAGTCTGTTTGAATTCTATACAGATTTGTCGTTTTACGTTCACTTTTACTTTAAACTATCAGCTAAATACCCATTGCAATTTTGTAGTTTTTGAAAACGTTATCTGTTGACTACTCACGTTTGTTTTCAGAAACACAAAGCACTCGAAGAAGCACTGAAAGCACGCCCTCACGAGAAGCGTCGCGCCGGAGAAGAAATGAGGAGACTGAAGAAGGAGCTGCATTTGCCGCCCAGCGACACCGAACTCTGGCTCACTCTGCCTCGCATTTTCTCTCGCCAGAGCTCTCGGTTCGAGCTGCCTCTCGACAGCCGTACTCTTAACAGTTAAGTATTCACACTTTTGTTTTGCTAAGTACGCTGCCTGCCACAAGTATAGCCAATCACAAAGTACGAGCAAAATTATTGTCCATGTACAGTTCGGTATCATAAATATACGATTAAAGTTGCAAGTGGTTTGCGTTGTCTTATCCTTTTGTGTATGCAGGTGGTAAAAGATACCAGTCGGTTAACACTCACGATCGAATAACACAGCTCTTTATTTAGCAATTAATGACGCTTATATTTATAGCTTTCCGTTGCTGTGACTGACGGGAGCACACTAGGAATTACGAGGGACCTCCAATAAGTAATGCAACACATTTTATTTCTAAACTAGCTATATGCGGCGAACTTCGTTCCGCCTTTGAAAATCTTTATATGTTATATATCTGACCCGGCATTCGTTATTTTCCCATATAAATTATCTCTTGTCTATAAGAATAATGTATACATGTAACACAATGTATATCCGGCGAACTTTGTTCCGCTTCTGAAAATCTTTATATGTTATAGCTGACCAGGCAAACGTTGTTTTGCCATATAAATTATCTCTAGTCTATAAGAATAATGTATACGTGTAACACAGTGTATACGTGTAACACAATAGCCGTTGTTGGCGGGAACTCGTGACACAAACAATAATAATGGCCGAAAACTGTGTAGAGAGTGAGAAAAGGTTTAGGGGGAAGTCCGACACTATCGGCCATTATAAGTTCTAGCGTTTCTACGGTAGATCGCGCGGATTTAACAATTGCAGCCGATACACGGCTCGTCCATGAGCATACAAACATAGCAAAAATTTCGTGTCGAAACGTGTTCGCCAAAATTATGAGTAAGGCCAAGCGCACACGCATCGATTTTTATCGTACGTAAAAATATTGTACGATGACATTCTTTTAGAGCATCAACGGAGAGCATAGGAACTTCTTTGTTCCACTGAAAGAATTTGATCGTACGATATATTTCCGTACGATAAAAATCGATGCGTGTGCGCTAGGCCTAAATGTCGGTTTCGCGAATGACGCGTGCTACCTAGTTAAACTTCTCGGTCTAGTTACGTCGATTCAAAGAGGGATATTCGAGTCGTTGCTTTTGGTACGTTTTCTTCAATTACCTATCTATCGATAAGTGAAAGACTCTCACCGGTAGACATCTGGCGGGGATAACGGATCAAGTGATAATTGATCAGTTATCGACCAGGGTTGAAAAGCATTAAATTACTAAAATTGCTATTAAAAAATAGGGGTTGGTGGTAGAAGGGTGAAAATTTAGGGTTGTGTGTATTTTGTAATGCCACATCATAAAAAATAAAAATAAAACGTTCTATCCAAAATACAAGAAATTTTTTTTTTTGGGGTGGACCATCCTTATCACTTAGGGGTATGAAAAATAGATTACGACTGATTCTCAGACGTACCGAATATGCATGCAAAATTTCATAAGAATCGATCAAGCCGTTGATCAAATGGTAATTGATCAGTTATCAGCCGAGGTTGAAAATTATTAAATTACTAACATCACTATTGAAAAATAGGGGTTGTGGTAGAAAGGTGAAAATTTAGGATTGAGTGTATTTTTTGATGCCACATCATGAGAAAATAAAAATAAAAAGTTCTGTCCAAAAAATAAGAAAAAGATTTTTGGAGTTTACCACCCTTATCACTTAGGGGTATGAAAAATAGAGTACGACCGATTCTCAGACCTACCGAATATTCATTTAAAATTTCATCAGAATCGATCGAGCCGTTTCGGGGGTATTACAACATACGAGGGCAGTTCAATAAGTAATGCAACACATTTTTTTTCTCGGCCAATTTTGGTTGAAAAAACCGGAAATTTCTTGTGGAATATTTTCAAACATTCCCGCTTCGTCTCGTATAGTTTCATTGACTTCCGACAGGTGGCAGCGCTGTACGGAGCTGTTAAAATGGCGTCTGTAACGGATGTGCGTTGCAAACAACGGGCAGTGATCGAGTTTCTTTTGGCGGAAAACCAGGGTATCTCAGATATTCATAGGCGCTTGCAGAATGTCTATGGTGATCTGGCAGTGGACAAAAGCACGGTGAGTCGTTGGGCAAAGCGTGTGTCATCATCGCCGCAAGGTTAAGCAAGACTGTCTGATCTCCCGCGTGCGGGCCGGCCGTGCACAGCTGTGACTCCTGCAATAGCGGAGCGTGCGAACACACTCGTTCGAGATGATCGACGGATCACCATCAAACAACTCAGTGCTCAACTTGACATCTCTGTTGGTAGTGCTGTCACAATTGTTCACCAGTTGAGATATTCAAAGGTTTGTTCCCGCTGGGTCCCGCGTTGTCTAACCGAACACCATAAAGAGCAAAGGAGAACCATCTGTGCGGAATTGCTTGCTCGTCATGTGGCTGAGGGTGACAATTTCTTGTCAAAGATTGTTACAGGCGATGAAACATGGGTTCATCACTTCGAACCTGAAACAAAACGGCAATCAATGGAGTGGCACCACACCCACTCCCCTACCAAGAAAAAGTTTAAAGCCATATTCTCAGCCGGTAAAGTCATGGTTACAGTCTTCTGGGACGCTGAAGGGGTTATTCTGTTCGATGTCCTTCCCCATGGTCAAACGATCAACTCTGAAGTGTATTGTGCTACTCTTCAGAAATTGAAGAAACGACTTCAGCGTGTTCGTAGGTACAAAAATCTGAACGAACTTCTCCTTCTTCATGACAACGCAAGACCTCACACAAGTCTTCGCACCCGAGAGGAGCTCACAAAACTTCAGTGGACTGTTCTTCCTCATGCACCCTACAGCCCCGATCTCGCACCGTCGGATTTCCATATGTTTGGCCCAATGAAGGACGCAATCCGTGGGAGGCACTACGCGGATGATGAAGAAGTTATTGATGCAGTACGACGTTGGCTCTGACATCGACCAGTGGAATGGTACCGTGCAGGCATACAGGCCCTCATTTCAAGGTGGTGTAAGGCCGTAGCATTGAATGGAGATTACGTTGAAAAATACTGTTGTGTAGCTAAAAGATTGGGGAATAACCTGGTGTATTTCAATGCTGAATAAAACAACCCTAGTTTCAGGAAAAAAAATGTGTTGCATTACTTATTGAACTGCCCTCGTATTATTCCCCATTCTTTTTGCTCCAAAGCCTTATTTTTCAACACAATCTCCGTTGAGTGTGACGGCCTCACGCCGTCTTACTGAGAGAGCCTGTATGCCCGCAGGGTACCACTCTACTGGTCGACCTCTGAGCCAACACCTTGCTGCTTCAGTAACCTCGCAATAATCCACGTACTGCTTCTCGCGGAGTGCATCCTTCATTGGGCTGAACAGATGAAAGTCGCAAGCTGCGAGATCCGGCTTGTAGGATGGACGAAGAAGAACAGTCCAATCAAGTTTTGTGATCTCCCCTCGGGTGCGCAGACTTGTGTGAGACATTGCGTTGTCACAGAGAAGGATACGTTCGTTTGCATTTTTGTGGCGACGAACACGCTGAAGTCGTTTCTTCAAGAGTTGAACTATGAGGGAGAACATCAAACAGAGTAACCACTTCAGAGTCACAAAAGAGCATTGCCATGAGGTTTCTTCAGTGAAGAGATGTTGCGGCGCCACCCTATGATTGCCGTTCTGTCTCCGGTTCGAAATGATGAACCCATGTTTCATCGCTTATCAGAATGTTCGGCAAAAAGGTTGTCACTATCAGCCTCCTAACTGTAAGCAATTCCTTGATCTTTCCTTATGGTGTTTGGTTAGGAGGTGGGGAACATTTGAGACCCCAACTGATGGACGAGTGTGTCAGCACTCCCAGCGGAGACGTCCAGTTGAGGAGCGAGGGGTCTGACTGATGCGTCGATCACCTCGAATAAGAGTGTCCGCACGTTGCAACACAGCAGGAGTCGCAGCTGTGTGAGGCTAGCCAGCATGCGGGAGATTGGACAGGTTTGTGCAAAGTTGTTGCCATGATGACAGATGCCTCAACAAAGACGCACCGTGATTTTGTTCACTGTCAGGTTCCGCAGACATTCAGCAAGCACCTATGAATATCTGCGACGCTCTGGTTTTCCGTCAAAAGAAACTCTAAGACAACTCTCTGCTCGGTCACAGAGGGCATTTTGGGCCTATGTATAGTGCTGCGACCTATCGAAACTTCATGAAACAAAAGGGGCTGAAGCTGGTATATTTCAGGATGCCCACAACAATTTCTGCATTTTGCAACCGAAATTGGCCGAGAAAAAAAATTGTTGCATTACATCTCGAACGCCCCTCGTAGTATTCATCTACTCTTCACGGGCGACACTCTCGTATGATGTCAATATGTGACCACCTAAGAGAAGTCTGACAGTATAACGTTACAGTTGGCATGCAAAGGCAGCGGGAATTGAAAGAAATCTAATTTCTACAGACAAGGTGGTTATAATTAAATTTTCACTACTTCAGAGTAGTCTGATGAAAAACGAGTGAGGCTCAAGCCTCGATCGGATTAACGTCGCCGATGATGCTGCGTGGACATTGCAGGAGAGACGTTATCAATGATCGACGTCAACACAGTTTGGGATTTGACAGGATGCTAAATTTAGTACACACAGCTGCCACCATTGACATCAACCACATATCAAACATAGCTGTGCAAAGGACCGAACTGCGCTTGGATGACAGTTGTGTATGCTGCTAAAAATCTGTGCCAATGTTCGTCAGTCATAGTTGCTGAGAAATGGTGGCATGCCATGCTCTTGGCAATCCATGACCAGATGTTTCCAATGGGTGAGAGGTATGGAAAACGTACTGACCACACAAACAGTCAAACACTCTATCTTCATCGAGATTGGTCAGGACAGCATATGCAACAAGCAGTCTTCTATTATCTTGTTGGAAGATAACGTTGCAGAGATTTGGGAGATAGGACATTACCAGCGTTCATAATACGTCGGAAGCGGAATGCTTGCTGTCCAATTTACCGCTTACGCGTTCCTAATGGCTCCCCTTAACATGAAATACGCTGCTGGGCTTTTGTGATGATCTTGAAGACAGTCTGACATTACTGTTCTCTTTGGAGCCTCCTTACATGAATACATAAATCGTGAAGCTGTATATAAAACTGGGCCTCGTGTGAAAAAGCCAACAGGTAGCCAACACGACACATTTCGCGAACCAGTATCCCCACCCCCTCCCTCTTTCTTCCCAAATACTGCACTGAATCATTGGACGGCAAGGGAATTAATAGGTTCCTGGGCCTGCTAACATCAAATTTATGTTAGTATCCCCAAGTGCCCTTACCCTCCTCATCTCCATTCATAGACCTTGCTTTAAGCTGTGCTACATACCCACCACCTTGAAGCAAGCAAAATATACACTCCTGGAAATTGAAATAAGAACACCGTGAATTCATTGTCCCAGGAAGGGGAAACTTTATTGACACATTCCTGGGGTCAGATACATCACATGATCACACTGACAGAACCACAGGCACATAGACACAGGCAACAGAGCATGCACAATGTCGGCACTAGTACAGTGTATATCCACCTTTCGCAGCAATGCAGGCTGCTATTCTCCCATGGAGACGATCGTAGAGATGCTGGATGTAGTCCTGTGGAACGGCTTGCCATGCCATTTCCACCTGGCGCCTCAGTTGGACCAGCGTTCGTGCTGGACGTGCAGACCGCGTGAGACGACGCTTCATCCAGTCCCAAACATGCTCAATGGGGGACAGATCCGGAGATCTTGCTGGCCAGGGTAGTTGACTTACACCTTCTAGAGCACGTTGGGTGGCACGGGACACATGCGGACGTGCATTGTCCTGTTGGAACAGCAAGTTCCCTTGCCGGTCTAGGAATGGTAGAACGATGGGTTCGATGACGGTTTGGATATACCGTGCACTATTCAGTGTCCCCTCGACGATCACCAGTGGTGTACGGCCAGTGTAGGAGATCGCTCCCCACACCATGATGCCGGGTGTTGGCCCTGTGTGCCTTGGTCGTATGCAGTCCTGATTGTGGCGCTCACCTGCACGGCGCCAAACACGCATACGACCATCATTGGCACCAAGGCAGAAGCGACTCTCATCGCTGAAGACGACACGTCTCCATTCGTCCCTCCATTCACGCCTGTCGCGACACCACTGGAGGCGGGCTGCACGATGTTGGGGCGTGAGCGGAAGACGGCCTAACGGTGTGCGGGACCGTAGCCCAGCTTCATGGAGACGGTTGCGAATGGTCCTCGCCGATACCCCAGGAGCAACAGTGTCCCTAATTTGCTGGGAAGTGGCGGTGCGGTCCCCTACGGCACTGCGTAGGATCCTACGGTCTTGGCGTGCATCCGTGCGTCGCTGCGGTCCGGTCCCAGGTCGACGGGCACGTGCACCTTCCGCCGACCACTGGCGACAACATCGATGTACTGTGGAGACCTCACGCCCCACGTGTTGAGCAATTCGGCGGTACGTCCACCCGGCCTCCCGCATGCCCACTATACGCCCTCGCTCAAAGTCCGTCAACTGCACATACGGTTCACGTCCACGCTGTCGCGGCATGCTACCAGTGTTAAAGACTGCGATGGAGCTCCGTATGCCACGGCAAACTGGCTGACACTGACGGCGGCGGTGCACAAATGCTGCGCAGCTAGCGCCATTCGACGGCCAACACCGCGGTTTCTGGTGTGTCCGCTGTGCCGTGCGTGTGATCATTGCTTGTACAGCCCTCTCGCAGTGTCCGGAGCAAGTATGGTGGGTCTGACACACCGGTGTCAATGTGTTCTTTTTTCCATTTCCAGGAGTGTATCAATTTCCCCTAATCGAACAAAAATTCTTTAGTATTGAAAAATTATCCTCCTAGATAAGATCAGCTTGATGCTGTACGCAGAACTGGGAATCTTCTCAAAGGAGAACGTTTTGGCACTCATGTGTCTACTTGGGCGCATAAACTACCGGTGCACCTCTTCCATGGCAGCGTCAACGGAAGTCGCAACAATGGTCGCCTACCTGCGAGTTCGTAGCGGTCCAGACGTAGTCGCAATGCATGTGTGGCTGCTCCTGCTACAAACTCTTGCTGTCCACTCTTGCTCCAGGGATGGCTGGACTTGCAATATGTTTGCCCTCTCAGATCTTAGTAGCGCAGAACTTCTTAGATCCTGCATAGTGTTGAACACAGACTTCCTGAAACCGTCGATTCCATTTTCGTATTATGGTTCTTGGATCACGACCAACGCGAGCAGCAAAACACGGAGCGGTGAACTGCAGTATCGATAGACCACAATCCTACCGCTGTCACACATTTCCTCCCGATTCATAGCTTACCTGCTGTCCGCTGCTGAGAAGAAAGCACTCGACAGGAATGCACCTGATGTATTCTAGGCAGTATAGTATCAGTCATATGGAAAATGTTTTCATGAATGCACTTGTGTCAGCATTGTAACAGTGACATACGTGAAGAGATTCGATCTGCATAGGTACACTGTCTGACAAAGAAAGTGAAGCATCCAGAAGGGGAGGAGCAAACGAAATGGAACTTCAGGGGTTGAGAGTGTATAAGATGTTATTGGAGTGGTTGCAACATTAAGTGAAACTCACAAGAAACTTGGCAGTATAAGGACCTTATCAATATGATGTTGCACTCCCCTGGACTGACTCGGTTGGGAAGGGTGCCCAAAGCCGTTGTATCTCGTCTGAGGCAAGCTGGCCCGAAAATATTGGTATCGTATTGGCATATAGTGACATCCGATCTGGTTCCACACATGTTCTAACAGGGGACAGATGGGACTGATCTGTGGATCTTGCTCTCCACGGAAGTACCTCAATATATCATAGACAATGTGTCTGCTTAGACGAGCGTTGTCCTGTTGAAAACTGGCACCACGATACCATGGCATAAGAAGTAAACCGTAAGGACTCAGGGTGTCTGCTTCATATCGTTGTGTTATAAGAGGTCCCTCACTCACCACCATCCGTGGCCTGAAGTCATAGCCACACCATGACGCCGAGAGTAACACCGCTGTACCATTTGGAAAGACTTCAAGAACTGGACCTCTCCTCATGTCGCAGCCGTACTCGCCGACAATGGTCATCTGGAGTGATGCAGAACTGCAATCCATCGCTGCAAACAACATGACGTTCATCAGAAATCCATGCTTACCTTTCATGCCACCAATCCACACACATTCGTTAGCATTGTGATGTTAACGGCAGCCTACACATGGGATGATAATTCGCTAGTGCAACTGCTGCTAGTCTCTGGCCAATGATGTGGGATAGCACAGGATGCTGCAGGGAGTCTATTACCTGTTTTAGGATGGCGGCACGGAAGTGAAAGGGGTACGATGTGCTTGATGCACAGTATGACGATCCTCCCTCGTGGTGGTCAGACGTGGTCGACCAATATCTTCACGACAGATATGTTTATCCCCATGTTCCCATGCAGTCCAGCATCAGACCACCATCTCATTGGAATGCCCCACAAGTCTGGATACTGCACTATTCGACCAGCTGGCCAAATGGAGACCCATATGTGACCTCAAACTCTGTAAGGAGATGATAACGCTGTCCCACATGAGTACACGGCGCCTCCGTGTTCCTGACAGTGATAACTCAACACCTGACACTTTTCACACCCCCTATATACACCACCAGGTCTGGTAACAACACTAAACATGAACAACATTAACACACTCTGGTCGTCATTCTACTTGTCACAGAGAACTGCTGGTCTAATGCTTTACATTCCAAATGGCTATAAGCAATATGGGACTTAACATCTGAGGTCATCAGTCCCCTAGACTTAGAACTACTTAAACCTAACTAACCTAAGGACATCGCACACATCCATGCCCGAGGCAGGATTCGAACCTGCGACTGTAGTAGCAGCGCGGTTCCGGACTGAAGCGCCTAGAACCGCTCGGTCACAGCGGCCGGCTTTACATAGCGACTGATGTCGTGTATCTATAGGAAGTTGCAATGACAACCGACCATCTCTTCTGGGTGCCTTATTCAAATGGTTCAAATGGCTCTGAGCACTATGGGACTTAACAGCTGTGCTCATCAGTCCCCTGGAACTTAGAACTACTTAAACCTAACTAATCTGAGGACATCACACACATCCATGCTCGAGGCAGGATTCGAACCTGCTACCGTAGCGGTCACGCGGTTCCAGACTGAAGCGCCTAGAACCGCACGGCCACACCGGCCTACGGTGCCTTATTCTTTTGTCAGGTTATGCATATTAAATCATCTCACTCTTGAATGTACCAACAGTTCCGGAATAACATAGAACAAGTTCTCTATTTATGTGTATATGGCGTCAATAACTACTGTGTTAAAACTTTATTGATAATGATTCTGTGTATACAGCTTCTGAAATACGCCTTATACGTTACAAGTTCCTTTTTATTCAGTTAAAATATCGCCATGCCCGTTTATTGAGTACAATGCATTGTAGAACTTTCTTCTTTCATATTTGTTGCTATATACTATAAATAAATTGGGTCAATGCAGACAAAACGGCAGGAAATTCGGACAGTTTGGTAACAGTTGTACAAAGAATAATCTGTTGTATGTAACCAGACAGAGGAAGTCAGCCATTTATATAGAAATTGCAAGGTATTCGACGCTCACTCTGTATGCTTATGCCCCATATGTACGGATGCTTACTTGACTGGCTAGAAGAGGGCGCTCCACATTGCCTTCTGGCTTCGAGACAGACTATGGGCGTCACTGAACGTTCGAATACACTGACAGTAACTAGATACCAACACATATGAGGCACAAAGAGTATAAAACTTTTACGAATGGGTTTGTAATCTACGATTGACGCTTATATTTTTAACTGGAAATAACTTTAAAAACAGTTCCATTATACCGCATGTTTAATGCAAAAATTTCTTACCATCCTGTTTTCCAAACTGAAATTATAATTTTCCCCTTTTGGGAATCAGATTAATGCCAAAAATTACAAGTACCTGCCACAGGTGTATGGAGTCATGCGAAAAAGTGAGAGAAAAAGAGAGATAAGGGAAGGAGGAAGGGACGGAGATGAGTGTACGTGCAAAATAAAAGTCTGAAAAATGAGATAAGCGGACTTAAAAGAGAAGGATGTCATAATTCCATTTCTGTCAGCGAAGAGAGAAAAAGATTATGAGGCACACATGTTTAGAGAATAAATAATGGGTGAAGAAATACGAAATATGCAAAATTGGACTATTTTATAGGTTTTGGGCGTAATAATAGAGAAGAAAATCAAAAGAGGAGTGATAAAGAGAAATGAAAAGAAAAAGTACAATTTAAACGCAAGCTGCATTATTTTTTACTATTTTTGCGAGAATGAAGTAAATGAGCAAGTGAGGGATGAGAGTAAGAGGGAGTGAGGGGCGTAGAGAAGAAATTAAAGTTCGGTTCCTTCTTGTAAGAGCCATTCTGTTAGTGGCTGGATACTTTTTACGACATTGGACTATTTTTTTCACTATTCTCTGAAGAAGAAAAATATTTGAGTTACAATACTTCCAATAAACAGTAAGGCCAGGCGCTTCATTACTATCACACTTCATTGCTTACTTTGCATAAACATTCTCCTAATTTCGAGTCGTTCTCTTTACGATGAATGCATACGTTTAAACGATAAGAAACTATTCATTTTCAGACCATCATTCCATTACACCACGAAAAATATATGTGAGTGTTCTCCCCAACATAGGTAAGTGGATATGTGCACAGGGGATATGTAATTAGGCAGCCCACACAGTAAGCTAAGGAGTAACTTTACTTAGGAGCAACCAGTAAGTATACAATGGTAGGATATTGAAACAGTAGGGGGACTGTACCTTCGCGTCAACTCTGATTTTTGACAGTAATGTAAGCAAACCGGTCACTTGGCCTGGGATCCTTATGTAAACAGATCAAGCACTGCTGTTCTTATGTTTATGTAAGTCTAATTCATGTTCTTTAGGTAAGCAAAGTGCCCCTTGTGCTCTTATCTGGTGACCCATTATCACACCATCCCGTGTATTTAGCATAATCTTAATTATATTATAATTTGTTAGTAAAAATGACTGCCTCTATATGGGGTGATCAGAAACAGGCTGAAAAACTTATAAGGTTGGTCTGAGAAGTAACTGTTACGAAAAGAATTCGATATGTTGCGCCGTTTCCGAGTTAATTAGCATTGTAGTTGCCCAATCAGACTGTTGTGTACACAAATTCAAGCCACACCCACCAGTGACGATTTCGCCAAACGTGATCTTCGTCTGGTTTACTAAAACTGAAGTTGGACTTGGTATGGAGGTAACACTCGAACCTGAGGCAAAGACTGAGCAGTGTCGTGCGCTATCATCTACATTATGATAACAACTGACACTTACTGTATATGGTGGGCCACTTGAACCGGTGCGGGCAACGGCCTGATTGGCTAACTTCAATGGTAATTTACTCGGAAAAGGCGCAACCTACCGAATTTTTTACTTAACAGCTGTTTTCCAATACAACCTACCCTGCAACACTCTTACAAGCTTTTCAGGCTGTTTCTGACTACCCTGCATGTATGTCACCCTAACCTTAATTACTGTAACATAGATCCAAAACAAATTCAGATACACGAGAGTACGACTTGCACACCGAGGGTTCCATACAAACTTAATTATGTATACAGCTAGTTCCGCCATTCCGGGAATGGAGAATCGTGACGATTTTCCCCTGTTATCGATATCGGTACTGGCAAGATATCGGTCCTGGGAATTCCAAGACTTTCGAGAATGACAAATATGCTTTTTTCGTGTGATATAATTATAAATTAACAACTGTCGGTTTTTTTCCGTTCCTTTTACTGTGAAAGCTTGCTGCTCACTGAGTTTCATGATTCTATGCCAATGGGAAGTACACTATAGATTTTGATAAGTGAGTTGGCGAAAATCAAAATATCTGATATGAATGACAGTTTCTTTTGATTGCATTGACTTAAAAGCTTACATTTATTACACCGCCAAATCTTTTAGCATGTGACATCAATTTCAACTTGATACGTGTACCCATTCCTGAGAAAAAGAGGTCTGAACAGACAGATGGACAGACGAACAGTTGGATTGTTGTTGTTGTGGTCTTCAGTCCTGAGACTGGTTTGATGCAGCTCTCCATGCTACTCTATCCTGTACAAGCCTCTTCATCTCCCAGTACCTACCGCAACCTACATCCCTCTGAATCTGCTTAGTGTATTCATCTCTTGGTCTCCCTCTATGATTTTTACCCTCCACGCTGCCCTCAAATACTAAATTGGTGATCCCTTGATGCTTCAGAACATGTCCTACCAACCGATCCCTTCTTCTAGTCAAGTTGTGCCACAAACTTCTCTTCTCCCTAATCCTATTCAATACTTCCTCATTAGTTATGTGGTCTACCCATCTAATCTTCAGCATTCTTCTGTAGCACCACATTTCAAAAGCTTCTATTCTCTTCTTGTCCAAACTATTTATCGTCCATGTTTCCTTCCGTACATGGCTACACTCCATACAAATACTTTTACAAATGACTTCCTGACACTTAAATCTATACTCGATGTTAACAAATTTCTCTTCTTCAGAAACGCTTCCCTTGCCATCGCCAGTCTACATTTTATATCCTCTCTACTTCGATCATCATCAGTTATTTTGCTCCCCAAATAGCATCACCCGACTTAATTCGACTACATTCCATTATCCTCGTTTTGCTTTTGTTGTTGTTCATTTTATATCCTCCTTTCAAGACACTATCCATTCCGTTCAAATGCTCTTTCAAGTCCTTTGCTGTCTCTGACAGAATTACAATGTCATCGGCGAACCTCAAAGTTTTTATTTCTTCTCCATGGATTTTAATACCTACTCCGAATTTTTAGTTGTAATGTGAAACTTTATTCTTGTCAAATGTCATGATTCTTGGTCAGCTAGAAGCACCCTAGAGGTTTTGATGAGTGATTTTACAAGTAGAATATCAAAATATGGGCTAAATGATTGATGTGACCTTAGAATGTGATATAAATTTCAACTTGACACGTGTACCTGTCTCTAAAAAAAGAGTTTTTAACAGTTAGATAGATGGACAGCAAGTAACCCTATAAACATTCTGTTTTTACGGAACTCTAAAATTGACGTCATGGCTACTCCGACAGTTTGACATTACAGTGGATGTATGAAAACGGAAGCGGGGAGGAATTCAGAGAGACAGTATCCTTTTGGCTGAATTATCTAATTACTATAATTCACGTCCCAGAAAAGACGTCATGGCTGCCCAGATATTTTTACATTACAGTGGATGGATCTGACATCATGACATTAGTGTGGACGTGTAAAAGCAGTGGAAAATTAAGAAAATCCAAGTGGAAACATTTCTAAATACATGCATGTACGTTTAAAAAACACACAAGACATCGCTAAATTGCACGGAAGTCTCACATTTAACCATTTTCCCACACTTGTGCTGTTAGCACAACCACTGAGATAGGACACCAACTATAGCAAAGTCTTTATTAGAAACAAACAGTATATGGGAAGTCCTATCCCATGGCCCACTGCCTCACACACTGCAAAGGCCCGTTCTGGCACAGCCACAACCACCAGCCGGCTTTTCGTGTGGAGACAGTTTCACGGGCGAGTTCGATTGTTACTAACAGTGTTGCTTCGCATCTGAGCAGCCAGGAGCTAACCCTTTGGAGATGAAATGTGCGATAGTGCGACAAGGATGGAGGGCCAGCTGAGGGTTACCACAGGACACATGTCTAAACATTTCACCCCACCCAGCATCAGTGGGAACAGGTATGCCTTTCTTCTCCAGGCCAGAGACAGCAGCCACAAACCTAATTACATAACTTATTAAAAACTGCACATACACGAATATGCTTCCATCTTAGTGACATGAAATCTAAATTCAGCATACACTATCTGATTGGCAATACCTGACCACAGACTATTGGACGCTAGCACTGGGCGTGATTACCAGTAAATTCGCACACTGTATTTGAAGAAAGAAAATTATTTCTGATGGTAAACTCATTACTTACATGAGTGGGATTTGCACCCATTTATGTATTACATAGGGCATCCTGAGAGTTGTTCACACATATGCGGTCCCTGGGCTGGTTTCTCATCTCTGTAGTAAATGGGATTCCATGTACAAACGACAACATAGTTCTCATGAAACTCTGTCCGGTGAAAATGAAATGATCGTATGGCATTGAGGGCCGGAAGTCCTCACTTCGGTCGCAAGTCTTTTGAGTAGGCGCTACAATAGGCGATTTGTGTACAGATGATGATGAAAATAACTCAATACCGAGTCCTCGAGCGGAGAAAATCTCCGACCCGGCCACGAATCGAACAAGGACCCACTGTATGGTACTCAGATGCACTGACCACTCATGTAAGGAGTAGGGCTCAGTTATGCGATTTTAGGGAACGGACGTTTCAGGTACACTGCTCGATAAATCTACCTCCGCCACCTCATATCTCGCATAGACATCGTAGGAATAAGAGAGATTATAGTGTATGCATCCATTCACTATTCCGCTGCTCAGTAGACATACAGGGGAGAAAAACTGCTAAAATCCGAACCAAGCACTCTCTGTCATATACAATGAACTGTGGATGTAGCGGCACGTAAAGTGGATGTAAAATACTTTGAGGTCTGCATCGCTTAACAATGTTACACACAAATCAACAACATATGTAAAGATTAAGGGGTTTGTTAGAGGCATAGCTCGTATTTCGCACATGCTATTCAAGAATGCAGTGACATTTGCTAAGAGTTGTTTCGTAATATTATCAGCAGCAAATCTACATTAAAAAATGTCAGCTGTATTACTGTGTGGTACTCCATTTCCCTATATACTTGCCATTAGCAAGTATTCCATTAAAACTCCATCCAACTAGGTAAACAGTACATGCAACTTCCTGATTTTGAAATGCAATTTGGTTATTGTTGTGAGCACTTTTCATTCCTTAATTGTCAGGCCTCAGTGTAGAATAATTCAAAAGCATACTAATTCATTGTTATTTTCTATATATTGTTATAAAAGTTCATTTGCCATCGACAGCACCAAGGTGAGACACCTCTGATATGGCACTAGTCGCACCTCCATCTAAGTTCCAAATCACTAACACTATATTTATAAACTCATTAATGAATTATGACAAGAAATGTACATGTGTATTTTGTATGAACTTAAATGGAATTCCACGGAAGAGAGACACTAGCTTTCTGAGATGATACTACACTAGTGGCCATTACAATTGCTACACCAAGAAGAAATGCAGATGATAAACGGGTATTCATTGGACAAATATATTATACTAGAACTGATACGTGATTACATTTTCATGCAATTTGGGTGCATAGATCCTAAGAAATCAGTACCCAGAACAACCACCTCTGGCCGTAATAACGACCTTGATACGCCTGGGCATTGAGTCAAACAGAGCTTGGATGGAGTGTACAGGTACAGCTGCCCATGCAGCTTCAACACTATACCACAGTTCATCAAGAGTAGTGACTAGCGTATTGTGACGAGCCAGTTGCTCGGCCACCATTGACCAGACGTTTGCAATTGGTGAGAGATCTGGAGAATGAGCTGGCCAGGGAAGCAGTCAAACATTTTCTCTATCCAGAAAGGCCCGTACAGTACCTGCAACATGCGGTCGTGCATTATCCTGCTGAAATGTAGGTTTTCGCAGGGATCGAATGAAGGGTAGAGCCACAGTTCGTAACACATCTGGAATGTAACGTCCATTGTTCTAAGTACCGTCAATGTGAACAAGAGGTGACCGAGACGTGTAACCTATGGCACCCCATACCATCACGCCAGGTGATACGCCAGTATGGCGATGACGAATACACGCTTCCAATGTGCTTTCCCCGCGATGTCGCCAAACACGGATGCGACCATCATGATGCTGTAAACAGAACCTGGATTCATCCGAAAAAATGACGTTTTGCCATTCTTGCACCCAGGTTCGTCGTTGAGCACACCACCGCAGGCGCTCCTGTCTGTGATGCAGCGTCGAGGGTAACCGCAGCCATGGTCTCCGAGCTGATAGTCCATGCTGCGGCAAACGTCGTCGAACTGTTGGTGCAGATGGTTGTTTTCTTGCAAACGTCCTCATCTGTTGACTCAGGGATCGAGACGTGGCTGCACGGTCCGTTAGTCATACGGATAAGATGCCTGTCATCTAGACTGTTAGTGATACGAGGCCATTGGGATCCAGCACAGCGTTCCGTATTACCCTCCTGAACCCACCGATTCCATATTCTGCTAACAGTCATCGGATCTCGACCAACGCGAGCAGCTATGTCGCGATACGATAAACCGCAATCGCGATAAGCTTCAATCCGGCCTTAATCAAAGTCGGAAACGTGATGGTACGCATTTCTCCTCCTTACACGAGGCATCACAACAACGTTTCACCAGGCAAGGCCGGTCAACTGCTGTTTGTGTATGAGAAATCGGTTGGAAACTTTCCTCATGCCAGCACGTTGTAGGTGTCGCCACCGGCGCCAACCTTGTGTGAATGCTCTGAAAAGCTAATCATTTGCATATAACAGCATCTTCTTCCTGTCGGTTAAATTTCGCGCCTGTAACACGTCATCTTCGTGGTGTAGCAATTTTAATGGCCAGTAGTGTAGTATCCATACCAAAAACAGGACGCATAAAACCTGCAAGTCACCTTGTGATATATGACATTAACCCTCATCCCTGCTTCATTTGCAACACAATATTGATTGCCAATAAACCTTCATATTAGCTTTGATTTCTCTTTGTGGTCATTTGCAAAACCTATGTGGGAGAAAGTATTATATTACCTGAAACGTACCTCCTCAGATTTTCAATAACTGACATCTTCTTGATGCACAATATATCTATCCTATAGACTCTGCCATAAGAGTGATACATATGTAGTAATTCCATGATAGGTCACTTCACATGGTTACATCCAGGTATTTTATGATTCCAAACACATGTAACTCACTGATCCCTACTACTGAGGAATAATACCACAGAATCCATTTAAAGCATATTTGAAGGAATTAGTCTGTGCACGACAAATCACACTCCGCTAACCAAACATCTGTAACAAAATGACTCGAAGTAACAGGAGTCAATATAATGACAAGCGACAAACATGTTTTAACTTGCCGAAAACCACTCCCTTACTTTATGGAGCATGTGCATTTAGCTGTCACATGTAATAATAATACACAAGTTTATAAGTTACTGTAGTAGGGTTTGGGATTCATAGTTGAAGTTGTAAAATAAGAACAAGGATATATGTAAACCAACTTATTTAGTTAATTGATTAGATGTTGCAATACACATCATATTAAATTTTTTATACAAGTTTTGCACTCTCTTCATTTACTGTTGTTGTTTCACACACCAGTTGTTATTGTGGTTTAACTACAGTGTACAGAGTCAAACAGCTGACACTGACTCATTTATGTATCTCCAGCCCTTTACAATTGTGTCAGATAGCTGTCATTGACATACCTATATAAGTTTCCACACTTTAAACACAGTTTACAGTCTGGAAATAAGTCCAGCTGCATGGAACTGTTGTCACACATGAGATGGGATATTTGCAGTTCACTTGTGATGCATAACACGAAACCAAATTCGAGCCTTATTTTGTAAGGCGAATAGCAGGAAAGGAATTATAGTAACTTGTATACACAGTGTGCAAATACATACAGTGGTCACAATATGCTCTCAGACACATACTCATACACATACACATTTTCATGATATCCACACACACACACACATTTTCATGATATGCACAACACATCCATACATGCATACACTCTATGAATAAAGCGAATAGTGTGTACATTCTACAGTTCCAACTCTGTCATCACAAATGGAAAACTTGTTGTTGTGTCATGACACTCCAGTTCTCAGTTGTGATACAGTATGCACCTCAAATTTTCCTGGTTGAATACTGTGTTCTTGCAAAATGTTGAGGAGGCTGTGAAGCACTGTCGACACAAAACAGGTATTCCAAGTAGTCATCAATTGCATGTACTATTGAGGCTGTAAGTCACACACTGTTTGGCCATCTAAGGATAGCACATGTCACTGTATGCACACATTTTTTATCTACAAACTCCATATTTCACAACCCATTTGCTTTCCCTCTCATTAGACCGATAACCTTCTTGTTTTCAGGTGTTATGCTGTAAAGATTATCGACCGCCTCCCCATGCATGACGAATGCACCACCTGGATTGCTACCCTTCACCAAGTTCATAAAGCTATCTGTCTCCAAGTTTTTGCAAACTCATAATAGAGCTGATACCAGTTGAGTTTGGATGGGTCCAGTGTAAACACACCAACATAAAAAGGTTTTGTGAACTATACCGAAATTTATCGAGTTCCAGAATGACAAATTCTTTATTAAGGATTTTGGTCTGTTTAAAATTCGGCATGGTGATGTAATCTCTTGCACCATAACACTCCAACCAATCGTTAACTAAGTGAATTTCGTGGTGACCTCTAACAGCATCCATAGCTTTACCTAAATTTTATTATTCTTAAGTCTGTAACAATCTTTCTCAAATGAAAACGTCGTGGTAACCCTCCATTCGGTATTTACATCAATGTGTTCCTTCCACGAGAGACACTGCTCGAAAGAAAAAGCGCAGTGACTCTGCAGTATCAGCCCCAACTTGAAACATTGCTGGATTTTACTATAATGTATTATGCATCTTTTTTCCTCTCCATCGTTGTCAACAACTTGGAGTAGAAACCATTTCGTAGAACTTGGTGTTCTGGACATAGAGACAAATTGTTGTGCACATCATGCAAACTACTAGAATATGTTAAATCTAACTCTGAAATGTATCTCATTTCAGACTCTGTCTCCACAGATGAGAATTTTGTCAATATGGCGATTTCAATACCCGATAGCCATCAAAACTCTCCAACAGGTAAAGATTGTTGCCTGACATATCCATCTAAGTGCATGATGTAATTCAATTCGCTGGACTCTTTGTCGAACTTTCCACCAATTCACAGGTCCTTTGCCTTAGCGTGTCTGTGAACATACCGGCAAAGCCCTCCACATATCCTGCGCTCCAAGCATAATAGCATGTCAGCGTCGGTTAAGAGTTCAATGTTGAATGCGTTAGTTCGTGTATGTCTCTCTTTGAAAGCCCAGGCAAATATCTGTGAGTAAGTATACATCCGTACGTGTATAAAGTGTTGCATATTCCCTGAATTCGACATGTCGAACTCTTGCCATACGCTCACCTTATACTCTTACCCATACACTGATGTGGCAGTGCCTCTAAGTTTGCCAGAAATCGTGTTTATATCTGACAGTGAGATATCGTTGAGTTTCTCCCTCAAATCCACATATTTGTATGGGAAAATGTTTCTTCATTACAAGCTGAAACTTAGCATCATCGTGAAATGTGGAAAAAAATTGCACCACCGAGAAGGAGTTGTGCGACATAAGCGAAAGTTGGTAGGTGTATTTCTACATCTGAAAGGTTATGTCTTCTCAAAATTTGCGCCAGTCGCTTAAGAGTGGCGTTAGTAACGACACTATGAGGACGCAAATCAGCGCTTGCTTTGATACCCGCTGCGACGGTCGTGAGCGTTAGTTGTCTTTGAGATTGGACGTCGTGAGTTAATGTTAATGAAGATGCCTTTAAGGCAACGAAGATGTCATTATCAACCTCTCACTGAGTTTAAACGAGGTCGTGTAATAAGGGCTACGAGAAGCTGCGATACTGCAGAAAGACTTTGCAGGAATGTAGCCACTGTACATTATTGCTCGCAGCAGTAGTCATGAGAACATACAGTCGCAAGAAGACCAGTTTCCGGACAATCACATGGCCCTACGGACGTGGAAGACGATCGTGTTTGGCGTACGGCTTTGGCACATTGTACTGCATATGCAGCAGCAATCTGAGCAGCGATTGGCACCACAGCGACACAATGAACTGTTAGAAATCGGTTACTTGAAGGTCAGCTCCGAGACAGGCGCCCTGTAGCGCTCATTCCATCGACCGCAAGCCACCGCCATTTGCGACTTCAGTAGAGTTAAGCGAGAGCTCACTAGATGGCAGGGTGGAGGTCTGTTGTGTTTTCTGATGAAAGCTTGTTCTGCCTCGGTGCCAGTGACGACCGTGTGTTGGTTAGAAGGAGATCAATGGAGGGCCTCCAACCAACCTGTCTGCGTGCTAGACTCAGCTGGACCTACACCTGGAGCTGTGGTCTGGAGTACAGTTTCATATGACAGTAGGAGAACTCTCGTGGGTATCCCACGCTCCCTGACTGCGAAATTGTACGTCAGTCTGGTGTTTCGACCTATTCTGCTGCCCTTTAATGAGCAGAATTCCACGTGTGGTTTCCCAACAGGATAACGCTGTTGTAACCCAGCTTGCTCTGTAGAGTGTTGCCATGGCCTGCTCGATCACCAGATCTGTCTCCAATCTAGCACAAATGGGACATCATCAGACGACAACTCCAGTGTCATTCACGACCAGCATTAACTGACCCTGTATTGACCGACCAAGTGCAATAGGCATGGAACTCCATCCCACAAACTAACATTCGTCACCTGTACAAGACAATGCATGCACATTTGCATGCTTCTATTTAACATGTTGCCGCCTACCACCGGTTATTAATATACCAGCATTTCACATTTGCAATGGCTAGTGGCTGCCTACAAGTATGACAGTCAACTGCATTCTTGGACAGAATTTTATCTGCCAACGTTTCCATCATTGGTCAGAGGAATTTTGTTGCAGTAAATCAAATCAACTCTCCTTGCAAGGTCTTCAAGCTCAGAGAGCAACCATTTCGTAGGATCATCACCAATGTGTGAATCAAAATGATTAAGTATGGGAGCGAATGCATATACAAACCAATGTATCAGCACAGAAGTAGAGGTGCACGCTACCAAAACAATGGTTTGGTAATATTGGTACAGTAAATAATTGATGTATTAAATGCAAAGGTTACCATTAGTATTGGTAACTGTGGTAGGGAAAGAACCACAAAAAAAGAATGTATGAGAGCCGAAGACGTCTCTTTGTTTGTTTGTTTTGTGTATACTTGGAACCACACATCGTTCAGTGCTAGTCCATTACAAAATATAACTGCATTTTATGAGAAATGAAAATGTCTGCACTTTTTTACAATAAAAGCAGTCACTTTCGATGAAAGTAGTGACTACTTACACAGACATTAAGAACTCTATGTAATTATTGTTGTTATTTTGTACTCTGTGGAACGTTCCTCATCATGATCAAAGACAAGAATTTCCTGTCGTTAGCGTTAAGTGCAAAGGTTGTTGATGAATGACAGACACAACTATTACACAAGTTGACGAAGTATTGAAGGGACGTTTGATTCTTTTTTTTCGGAAATTGTGTTTTTTAGCGCTATATGATAAATTTTTATAGCTTTTTTTTTACTTTTGCTACAGCAGTCCTCTGTTACAGGTTATACAACAGCAATTGTCCAATAAAACCTGAATTATACACTGACAATTTCAGTTTTTGCTTTAAATGCTGTTTCTTTTTAACGAAGAGATAGGAGGATAACTGTATGGAACAAAATGTTTCGTGGGTTATACAACCCTTTATATATCCTCATTCAGTTTCTAAATGGTTCATCGCCTCCTGTTTGTAGGGGACTCTAGTAAGATACTGATCACATACATAAACAAAGTGATGGAAAGGAGGTATTACCAGATGCGTATGCAACACACATAACATACAGGTGACACAGTTATGATCTTGCCCGACCAAGTCTATTAGGAAAACTACAGTACTCTACACTTTCTTATGACAGTCTACAGTAGCCTACTGCAGTTTTACAAGTCTACGCAAAAGGCTCACGCTGTGCAACAAAATTAGTATGTGAGGCAGTGAGATGACCCTCCACAGCCCACCACAGGAACGAGAAGGCATTCAAAGTCGTAATATGCAATAAATGGAACACACTCCTGGTGGTAGAAATTTTTAAATTTTAAGAACTTATTTACCTCATTTTCATTTATATACATACTGGCCTATGGGGAGGCAATCCAGCAGATGCTGCGTTCATTGGTCGCTTGTAGTAAACGAATTCAAGCACCTGGGACTATACGGTGTGCACCTTTATATTTTGACAACTGAGCGGAAAGAATGTGGGACATGTTCTTGACCAGCAGTAGTTGTTTCTCACACTAGGCGATTAACAATAAATCTGCATGCATTGCATACCGAAAAGCGAGTTTGGAAAAGCTAAGGGGTCCAATAACTTTACGTGTAACAACACCATCATCTGATTTGCTGGGTAAATTGATTCCATTAAAGTTATAATACTGAGCGAGGCGGCGCAGTGGTTAGTACATTGGATTCACATTTGAGAGGTCGACAGTTCAAACTCGCGCCCAGCCATCCAGATTTAGGTTTTCTGTGATTTCCCTAAATCGCTTCAGGCAAACGCCGGAATATTTCCTTTGAAAGGGCACGGGCGATTTCCTTCCCCATTCTTGACACAATCTCAGCTTACACTTCATACCTAATACCTCGATGTTGATGGCATGTTAAACCCAATCTTCCTTCCTTCCTCCTAAGTTATGACACCCATCAAAGTTATCTCCTACTTGGTACATTGTGTATTTATCTTCTAATTTCTTTCGTAAACCCCCCCCCCCCAATTTCTATCTGTAGCCGCTAAAGGAGGAATATAGGAGGTCGCCCCCCCCCTCCCCTCCCCGCCACCAAGTACTGGGCCAAATACTGGCAACTCAACGTCCAAATACAGGACTCTAATAAGAGATTTCCCAGAATCTCTTGCTTGGAATTCAGAGGGCTACGTCTGTTATGGCTTCAGTGTGAAGGTCTAAAACTACTCAGTGATTGAGCGTCCATTGTTTCCTCATTTTAACATAACTACATTTTCAGACACATCATACTTGTATAGTAATTGAAGTAAATGCGAAGTACATATAGAGATGGCCATTTTGGGTGATAATTTATGCTAATTAAGAAAAGGCTAAATGCTCAGGATGTTATCGTAGTGAGTCACCGGATAAGAGCACAAGTGAACACTTTGATTACATAAGGATCATAAATTAGAGCTACATAAATATAACATAAACTTAACATGGTTTGTTTGCATAAGGGTCCTAGGTCAAATATCCAATTTGTTTATGTAAGGGTCAAAAATCAGAGCAGCCAGAATGGTACAGTTACTCTACTGTTTTAATTTCCCTCCATTCTATATGTGGTGTTTGCTCCTACACTACAGCTGCCCCTTTAACTGTAGTGTGGGTTTGCCTATTTAAATTACGCCTGTGCTCATATCTACTTACCTATACTACTTTCTCCTTGATCACAAGAGTCCATCACTTACCATAGCCAATTCTATGGCATTACTGAGCATTCCAAAAGCTACAAAACTGTAATTTAAAATTGCAAAAGATGAAACTAAGAGATACTAGCGAGAAACCTGTAAGTATAATAGAATTTCATTTTTAGTTATTTGAAATTAAAAACTTAAGTCTGAATGGTAGCTTATAAACGAATTCTCAAGAGTTTTATACTCTCTGTGCCTCATATGTGTCGGTATCCAATAGCTGTCACTAGTATTCCGAGTTAAGTGAGGTCCATAAACTGTCTCATAACCAGCAGGTGTTCTTGAGAGCTGTCTTACAATCAGTCAAGTAAGCAATCCCAGTTCATGAGGCATAGACATACAGAGTGAATGTTGGATATCTTGCATTTCCTATTCCTTAGGCTGATGTCACGCCCTGGAATAGTTTTACTTATTCTATTACCAAATAGTTCGTATTTTTGCCATTTTGTCCATAGTGATTCCATTTGTGTTGTTGATGAGCATACATAATTTTTTTTTAAATACTGAGGTTATAATCGACAAGCAATGTACCACAAAAAAGCTACCTGTGAAGTCTATTAGTAGGGCATATTTTCAGAACAACTGATAACACAGAAATGTTTGTGGCAGAATTTTCAACATGCAAACTTTAATCTTCATCATTTTTCCCCAAGTATTTCTTTGGAAACAGTGTTGTGATGTATATTCTGCTTTGAAGAAGTATTCTGCTGTACATGTGTATAATCTTTCCTGTATTACCTTCAAGATAATGGTCAGCTCCACCTGAGTAAGTTGTCATTTTCTTCAAATGAACTTCAAGAAAATGACAACTTACTCAGGTGGAGCTGACCATTATCTTGTCAATATGGCGATTTCCATATCTGATAGCCATCAAAACTCTCCAACAGGTAAAGATTGTTGCCTGACATATCCATGTAAGTTGTTTAAATCTAAGTACATGATGTAATTCAATTTATTTTCAAATGAAGATAAATGATTAAATGAAATAATAGGTCTATAATCAATCCTTTCGGGTTTTCACCTATTACTTCAATTTTGTTTTATGGCAGCAACTGTTGTCATACAACATTACCATTAACTGTGCTCTATAAGTTCGGTGTATTCACCAATTTGTTCAAATAAAACTTGTTCGATAATTTTCTTGTTTAGTAGTCATGTCAATCCTATGCTGTCAGTATATTATCTAAAAATGGTAAATTATCTCAATATTTCCACAGCACACCCATATCTTTCAATGTTATTCACTCTTACATCCATCACTCTGGCGTCTTGGCATTCTGCTTGTGTTGTGTTGTGATGCTACCCTGGCATCCTCTCTCATGGTTTAACGTAACTGAGTCACACACTATACCTTTTAACAACTGGACAGCCGGCCGGTGTGGCCATGCAGTTCTAGGCACTTCAGTCTGGAACCGTGTGACCGCTACAGTCGCAGGTTCGAATCCTGCCTCGGGCATGGATGTGTGTGATGTCCTTAGGTTAGTTACGTTTAAGTAGTTCTAAGTTATAGGGGACTGATGACCACAGATGTTAAGTCCCATAGTGCTCAGAGCCATTTGAGCCATTGTTGAACAATTGGACAACATAGCTTCACAGTTGTTCTCCAAACAATTTCCTTTCATTATTGGCGTTTTTCCTTGTAAAACGTCTGTATAAAATTTTGGCTGAGTTCAGGTGAATTAAACTATTCATTTACATATACAAAAGTTTTAATTATTTTGCAGTTAACAAAATGTGAGACATCATCAATAGTTCCTGAAGATATGAGCGTCTTCAAAGTACAATTTCAAAATAGTTAGATTATAACCCACTATTGAGAAACGGTATTGACAGCCTTCTGGAAATCCAAAAATATGTAATCAGTTTGTCGATAGCTCTCATAACTTCATGAGTATAAAGAGCTAGTTGTGTTACACAAGAACTTTCCGAATCAGTGCTGATTTTGTGTCAATGGAGTATTTTTCTGTTTATGTGTCAATATATTGATTTTCTATTACTTGCCAATAGATCGTTTTTCTGACTGTGTCGGTAGGTCGTTTTCTCTTTTTTGTTGCTTCTGAAACAGTGTTCTGCCTTTTTTGTGTACAGTGGGGAATTCGTTCCATCTCATATTAATTTATTTTGAATGAATCTCTCAGTTTATGTCCATATAATTTCTTTAAACTTAGGCCACATCTTGTCCACTCTTACATAGTTAGTTTGAAATGAACGGACAATATCTCTAAGGATGCCGTCAAGCGAACGGCCTTGCCGCAGTGGTAACATCAGTTCCCGTCAGATCACGGAAGTTAAGCGCTGTCGAGCTGGACTAGCACTTGGATGGGTGACCATCCCATCTGCCAAGCGACTTGTCAAGAGGAGTGTACTCAGCCCTTGTGAGGCAAATTGAGGAGCTACTTGATCGAGAAGTAGTGACTCCGGTCTCGTAAACTGACATACAGCCGGGATAGCGGTGTGCTGGCCACATGCCCCTCCATATCCACATCTAGTGACGCCTATGAGCTGAGGATGACTCGGCGGGCAGTTGGTACCGTTGGGCATCCATGGCCTTTTGATACAGAGATCAGATATTTTTTAATAAACTGATATATTTTGCATTAATTTTTGGAGGGTTTGGGTGTTACAGTATTCAGTGTCATTACAATCATCCTCTGGTAAATAATCCCTGTATTCGTCATGATGCCCGTATTTCTTCTAGATTATTTGTTACTAATAGGTTAAATATGTTTTCGCAACCATTTACACTTTGAGCGGACTCCTGAACTAAATGCTCAAAAAATTTTCAGGGAAGGTATTCAGTACAATTTAGGACGATTTTTATACCTTGCACAAGCTTTGAAAATGTATTTTCGCCAACATATCGAGGGTAGATTGGAGTCACACCGACTAAACCTGACTGAGCAGGGTAACCTGTTTGAACCTCTCAGCAGCTGTATCATTTGAGAGCGAGGGAGGTAAAAGGATCTAATTGTTAATTAATCCGATTGTCAAGTGTAACTACCACCCACACTATGAGCGGTATTGAATAAGAAATGCAGAACATTTTTTCGGACTGTTTAGTTTAAAAAATGCGGAATTTGTCATGGGGCAACGTGAATATTTCCACTTCAGCCCCTATAGTTTCATGAGGTTCCAATAGGTGGCAGCACTATATGTAGCCTACAAAATGACTTCTGTATCAGAGATGCGATCCAGGCAAAGAGCTGTCATAAAGTTTCTTTTGGAGGAAAACCGGAGCATCTAAGATATTCATAGGCACTTGCAAAATGTCTATGGAGACCAGGCAATGATCAAAAACACCGTGTTGTGTTACTTATTGAATGCCCTCATAAGAGCAATCTATGTCAATTTCGCCACAAGATAAATTACTTCTAACATCGACAAACATGGCACCACCAACCATGTTTAATCCATCCTTTCTGAACATGGTTAGGTCCTCTGTAAAAACTTTGGCTGTTCTATTCTTTGGCTTTAGGTAGCTTTTGGTGCTTATAATGATTTGAGCGCCTGGTACTTTGGTTCTTTCTAACACAGCTCCAACATTTTACTACTGTAATACCAGTGGTTCCTAGGCCTACCCTCATCCTGTGTTTGACCCAGACAGACGACCTTTTCGGTCTTTCCCGAGGTTCTCTAACCTAAAAATCCCCCCATTCCACTCCACGCAGGCCCCGCTACACAGGTAGCTACATCTTGCATGTAATGGGCCCTTGACCTACTAGGCGGGAGCCTATGGTGCATTTCAATGAATAGGCAGTTGCAGAACTTTCTAAGCCTCTGATTCAGGCCCACTACTGAACTCTGTACCAAAGATCCACAATGAGCCCTTCGAGGGTGGTACAGATTGTGAACTCTGCCTTCATCTTGCAAGCAAGACTGTCAGTCTTCATCACTTCAAATAGTCACCCAAAACTAGACAGAATCTCTTCTGATCCGAAACAACACTCATTATTTGTACTGGCATGAGCGACTACCTGCAATTGGCTGCCCCCTGTGCTCTTCATGGAATCGAGAAGGATTTGTTCCACGTCAGAAATGACTCCTCCCAGTATGCACACAGCAGGTAATATACTGGACTTCTTGCCCTCCTTGGAAGCCATATGTCTGTGGGAAACCATTACGTGCTTAGCATTGCAGTTCCCAGCTACCAGTAATACCACCCTCTGTGACTGCCCAGATTTTGCAGAGCCTTCCTCTGAAACAGGGCAAGCGACTGCATCTGGAGCTGAAGATGGCACCTGAAACCAGTTTCTCAAACTAATTGGGGACAAGCGACTGCATCTGGAGCTGAAGACGGCACCTGAAACCAGTTTCTCAAACTAATTGGGGAGGCCTTTCGATTGGTAACCCGGAAATTGTTTCCCTGCTTATCACACCTTGAAAAGACTTCCCACTCGTTTAGGGGTTGAGGGGTCAACCTCAGTGTGGCCATTGATTAGGGCAGCCATACTAGTGGACTGATTGGGGTACATGTGTGGTGTGCTGCATGTCACACCAATCCCCACATCCAACGGTGATGCCCACTGGCAGCAGCATCTAACTACATGACCAAAGACAGCATTACCTGGAGCCATGAGTGAACGGTCATCAACTTAGGTTGCATCCAAGCACAACAATCACAGTCCATATCCATAGTAAAAGTGAGGGAACTCCACATGAGATTCTCTAATAAGCACACAAATATGGCAGAAATTTACGAATTAAATAACTCAGCACACAGGTACATGAAAATAAGTACTTTCTGTTTAAAGTCTATAAAAATAATTCACAGACGAACGCTATTTTCGCCTGTGGTGCTGTTGGGACATGAGCTGCCGCTTTACATCCATTTCTTCCTCCTGAAATGTTATGCACTAAATTTATAAAAGTATGTTATCATCATGGGTTCTGTTATAGCAGTTTCTGTCACATCTTTCTTTATTTCTTGGATTCTCTGGTCACCCTTTATTCGTGTGAGCACAGTTCAGAAATCATTCAGTGGATCTACTGCAGTCAAGCCACACTGTACAACCAAAGAACCTAAATCACGTTTCTCTAATCGGATTAGACATTTATTCAGTTTCTCTATTCTAGCAGAGGTCTTCATCACTTTTGTATCATTATTCGCGTTACTTTGTTCTTGATGGCCACGTTTCTTAAAATTCTTATTACTTTCTTTCTTCTTTGTCTTCTATTTTCTTCATGTGTCATCGAGAATGTACATTCTATAGCATAAAGTCTCCTTGGTACTGTAATGTCAGATTTAATGCTGAGTGATGAATTCTTTTTTTGTGTGTGTGTGTCTTTAATCAGTTGGTGTGCGATCCCCAAATTCGCCTTTCTTGTGTTGCCTGACTGTTTGTATTACCAACTTTCTATTTGTATTACCAACGATGTCTGTTTCTTCATAGTCTGTTTGTAACTGTTTAAGAGAGTTTGCCACATTTTATTTGATTGCCTCAAAGTTTTTGTAGTCCAATTTTCACACAGACTTTTTTCAGGAGGTATACTTATTCTAATACTGTCATTAAATTTTCAGGAAATATAGCAATATGATCAGCAAAGGCCAGCAGAAGTCTGTCAGTTAAAATTCCCATGAGGTGACCTCATCATATAGTCCTCTTTATTGGAGTTTTTTTTCCAGATACTATTCCATTCTTCAGGACAGAATTAAAGAAAACTTGCTAGCTTGATATTTGTCCTAATAGTGAATATGTCAGATATCTCTCCTACGATTTTCAGTGTTGTCTTGATGCCTGTCACATTCTCTTTGAGCATGTTAGTTGTATCCTTAAGTTCATTGTATGCAGTCGTCGTTATATTTGTGTAATTCGATAGTTTCAGTTAACATATGTGTCACTGTTGCAGAAATGTCTCCTCTACAGTACCTTCAGTCTCATGTAGACGTTTCAAGTGGAAGGAAACTTCTGTACAATATGGTTTTCAATAGACACAGAGAAGAGTTAGATGATGAAGATACTGACAGAAGAATGAAGGGAGAGGTGAGGCTGCATTAACTCAAAGAACCGCTGATTTGTGGTAATCGATGATTGCAAACATAGTAAAAATATATTCATATCGTGTCATATTTTTCTTCAGAATGTCGTTATTGGTCTTGAAGAAGTAATGGGCGCTCCTCTGTCAGATGCACAGATTGAAAATTTCAGGTCGCTTGTCGGCTGGCAAGATTCTGACAAGCTGGATTTCCGCACGTGGTGTGGTATATGCGCTGCTTGTGAACGTCTGCTGGGTCCACAGTTTTCATCGCAGGTGGCTTCTAAGGAAGATGATCCCTGCCATGAAGTGGAAAAAGCTGACTTTGAGACATTGCCACGCAAACTGCAAGGTCTCGCCCCAGATCCACGACTGCTCACTATTTTAAATGGCATTCGTGAAATGTAATGTAATAAATGACAAAATAGTTGTCACTTGTTTTACCTGTAACATTAGAATTGGGTAGACTAGGTGAAATCTTCAACTACATTCTCTGTATCAGTAGCAGTCTTTATAATTGTAAGAAATAAAGTTAAATATGTACTGAATTTTCCTACATTTATAACATAGAAAGATTTAAAATGAAGATGTGTTATTTACAGATGCTGACACATTAACCAATAGAATTTTATGAACATTAAATTATTTTTGCTTTCTCATACAAAATCTGATTTAATTTATCTTAACATACTTGAATCATAACATGTAAATAAGAATTACTGACTTTGATGGCCTTCCATTCCTCAACATCATACTGATCCTAAACAACTCTTCAAGTCGAAGTGTTTGATAAAAACCAGTTTAGTTAGTATCAAAACGCTAAGAATATCCCTCGTTGTCTTAAAGGTATGAAATAAACTGACTTTACTAAAACCCATTGTTAGCTTTTGTCACCTCCATATTGTTTCCTTAAATACTGTTTTTGAAATGTTAGATCCACTGAACAACACTGAATGAAGTTGATGTTGAAGTCATATTTGGGAGGAACAGGGCCCACTTCCATGTCAAGTTACCAGAATTGATATGTCAATAGGTCTTTCAAGAGGTCTGTGTTCAATAAATCATTATATCCCATTCAATATTTTGTCAACAGTACACTGCTAGGATATGGTCCTTGGTCAGGTATAGTGTAAGGGACTGAGTAATCTGTCAGTAATCTGGTTGGTTAGCCAGTTGATTTGGGGGAGAGAACCAAACAGTGACATCATTGGTCCCATTGGATTAGGGAAGGATGAGGAAGGAAGTTGGGCGTGCTCTTTCAGAGGAACCATCCCAGAATTTGCCTGAAGCGATTTAGGGAAATCGTGGAAAACTTAAATCAGGATGGCCAGATGCAGGTTTGAACCATTGTTCTCCCAAATACGAGTCCAGTGTGCTAACTACTGCGCCACGTCGCTCGGTCAGTCAGTGATATGCAATCAACATTGTGCAAATGTACATTTATGGGCTTTTGTGGCTGAAGTAAAATCGCATAAGGTTCTTTGGGTCATAGACTGCATGATATTGTAAAATGTGGAACCAGTGTTTCAGCTGTTATAGCAACAAGCCATCATCAGGGCATGTGACACTAATAAGGTAATGCAATTATATGTATGCATTATCGTAGTACAGCATACCCTTCAGTGGTGACTGAAATTTATGTTCAAGTTTATGTGGGTTATGTTGAAGTTCTAATATCTCTGATTTTCTTTTTTACAAAATTTTCACACAAATCGAATCCATGTTTCCATGGCCACAAGAGGCATTTCCTTAGGATTCTGTTTTGAGACTGGAAATCCCTGATGTAACAGCAGCATGCCTGGAGATCATGAAACTACTGAGAGAATCTTTTATTGTTGTAAAAAAAAGTCCTAGGAACCAGATTAGGTGAATAAGGAGCATGGAAAGCAATTCAAAGTTGCTGTGCCATGCAGACCTAATGCACTGGTACACTATCTAGTGCAAGAGCACAAGCAACCATTTTATGGTTGTTTTTCACGTATTGATGAACGAAATCTGTTCTTCAAACCTTGTTTGTGGCTCACACCTTTCACCATAGTCCTGGAACATATAAATAAGCGTTACAAAACATAGCAGTCATCATGTTTTCAGCATTATCACTTCTGAGTCTTTTTTTCCAACTAGTCTGTGTGCTTCCACTAAGCTGAGCAAATTATTTCGTATTGAAATCAACAAAAAAATGGTTCAAATGGCTCTGAGCACTATGGGACTCAACTGCTGAGGTCATAAGTCCCCTAGAACTTAGAACTACTTAAACCTAACCAACCTAAGGACAACACACACATCCAAGGCCGAGGCAGGATTCGAACCTGCGACCGTAGCAGTCGCGCAGTTCCAGACTGTAGCGCCAGAACGGCTTGGCCACCAGAGGCCGGCTTGAAATCAACATCATAGTACATTTGTTGCCTCAGCTGCCGAAAATAAAGTCGTATTCGTGCTGTCATCGAGTATTAACATCATATGGTAAATCACAATGTGCACGTCCTTGAGGTTATCTGTCAGAATTCCTGGTGTCTACCTCAAGGACTTTTTCCAAATCTCAATTCATCATGTACGATTCTGAGCATAGATCCCTCAGAAATGCCACCTAACCAGGCAATAGCTGTCACACTAAATCTGCAGTAATCTGAAATAAATTTGTCCACTCGCATGACAGTGCAGTCAGAACAGCTGATACGAGGCCGAAAGTATTTTGGTTTGTTGTCAGACTTGTGGCCTATTGGAACTGTTGCACCCAGAAACACACATTCGTAACATTCATGATATGGTCGTTGTGTATTGCACTCAACTTAGATGTATTTCAGTAGGTGTCACACGAAGAAAATGAGGAAAAATATATGACTGCTCCCTGTTCTTTCAACTACAATGTCGTTAATTCTGATATCAAAACCACTCCTCAGTCTTACTGCAACCAATAGGGTTCTGTGTGCCAACCATGGTGCTGCCATGGTGCCCACAAATTTAAGGTGACCACATGTTTCCAGATGTCCTCAGTCCTGAGAAAAAAAATTGAAGACCTCAGAACTTGAATGCAATACATTCAACACTACATCGTCTATGACCCAAAAGAACTTGAAATGTATTGTCAGACATATTTTTTGTATCAATTGTAAATAAATGCACATGCAAAGAACTGTAAAGGAATAAATTTCTTGAACTCAATTCAATGATTATGCACTTTATGTTACGCAAACTAAATTTTTACTGTGGGTGAAGGAAAGAAAGGTGGGATAGACATTCAACAACATCTGCAGATATGATATGGAATTTCTGGTGCACTTCTGAATTTCCATTCATTTCTTTCACAAAATGCTCATGGCACCATTTTCAATCTGCTTTCAACAAATACCTCAAAATGCTGACTGATTTTCAAAAGTGAAACTTATTGAAATAATTGGGAAAAAGACATCAAAATATATACAAAAGTAAATGAATTCAGTATATTTCTAGAATTTCCAAAATTAGCAGAAATGAAATATCTAAAACTGGTAAAAGATGAAACATGCTACACTGCATACACTTTTTCAGCAACAATTCTGAATATAAAGAACTGAAACATGTACAAACCACCTATTTTCTCAGGAATTAATGAATGATATCAAACCAAAATCCACTAACTTATAAGTTCCTAAACGTATTAATTAGATGAGTCATTCATTAGGTAATAAAATGTCAGGTTTTGAATACCCACATTTTATTTCTGACAAAATTCTGTATGCTCAGTAGACGTCTTGTTGAACATAACCACCTTCAAAGTACTTCTATTAAAACACTTTATGAGTCTGTCAGGTAATGGAAACTTATAATCCAAAATGGATTAACTTTCCTACTGTAATTGATATCTGCAAAAATAAACTTTTTATTCAGCTCATGTTCATGTTGTCTACCTTTACTACATCAGTTATTTAATTTTTTGAGGACTTGCTTATTCATTTTAATTCTGTATATACAGGGAAAAAAGTAAAATAGCTGTTCAAAACTGCAGTATCTTAGGCACCATCTGAAGGAAACACTAGATGGAAACTCTGTTTTTCTCTCTGCAGTTTTTAGAAATCATTCCTGCTGTTACTTATAAGTAAAGATTTGTGTCCCATACTCATTATATAACCCTGTGTATTAACAGGTATCTAATCACTGAAAACAGCACACAGTTTCATAGTTATTTTCTGTGTCATATTTATAACATAAATACGATGTTTCCTAATGAAATCAAATATACGGACATTAGTAAGTTACATGTTGCATCTCCTTGTTTTGTACCATGTTTAGAAACATGAAATGTGTCACACACTTTCAAGAAGTTATTTGACAGATGGAAATTCCACATTTCTTAACGAAATGCTTCTTTCCATTCATTCTTTCGATACATAGTCTGGCACTTAACATGGTCAAATAGTGAAGTTTTTTCTCAGTTTTCCTTGTTTTCCAAAATGCTCTCAGTTTCAAAAACTAAATTTATGAAGTAAGGGTTGTCATATCCTTTGAATTAAAGCAATTCTTTATATTGAGCACCTATAAAATTATTTATAATTTACTTTACCTTTCACTATATCCCATTTTATCATTATCATATTTATTTCAAGCTATTTCTTCTCCATGAATAATGATAAGTCTATCAACAAAATTTGTAAAATCACTGACCCAACATCTAGTTAGTTTCCAGCAAAGGGTTTTATAGCCTTGTAGCTTCCTGAGGTGTAGTTAATGAATTATCAGATACTGACTTTAATCTGTCTGCTTTGGGAAGTCATGTCTTACAACATCTTTATCAAGTAATTGTGTTTATCACCATTACAACATATACTTTGTTTCTTACAAGATGATACTCCATCTGAATGCTCTAACATTCTCATAAATGTAACTTAATAAATCAAAAGTCTCAAATTTTATAATCAGTCCTTGTAGTAGTATGTTTCTGAGTCAAGACTTTGAGCAATTAATCAGTATATTGATACATAATCTCTTTTATTCCTGTGTCTAATGTCTTCAAAATTACTCTCTACATCTGTATCTCTGGTCCACTTAGTGTATAATCATTATAACTGATTAACTAGTAATACAAGCATGTGTATATAATTTTAACATATGTTTACCCCATTTATTTTCTTCTTTGATATTTTTAACTGTATCAATTAAACAGTGATATATGTGTTCACATTTCTCATAATCCATTCTAAGCCCTATCTTATAAGTGAGAAAAGCTTCTTTAAAACCTCCATGTTTCTAATACTCTTTCTCTTTTTTTAACAATCTCTGTACACCATATTTCTATTACAAAAAACTATGATTAACGATGTGATTATCTTTTAATGTTTATAATTAACATGAAATATATCAACCAACTCATTTTCATATTCATTTAATGTTACAGAATTTTTATAATATTTAGTAAAAATAATTAATGTAATATCCTGTTTATCTTCAGTTTTATTACTTTTCTTTATAAACTCTTGATGTTTAGTATTGTTTGGAATAGACATATGATTGATTGAGTTTCTCCTACTTCAGTCATTCTGGAGGTAAACTATCATTACCAATAATTAGAGGCTGCTTCACATCCACTTGGACCTACTCAATAACTTTCTATATTTGTGGTTTTTTTTCTGTCAACCTCAGCTTTACTCTCCAATCTGTTTAAGTTATTTACTTAACTGAGTTTTCTTACTTTGTAAATTCTATATTATTTCTGAGTTTTACACCAATTTTACTAAGATTGATAAGCTAATTTTTATGATCAGTTACTGCTATTACTAAATATTGAATATTGGAGTTAATCATGTATTGCTACAAATGAAGGATGTTTTGGTTCACGAATAATATGAACAAAACTCTAGATTTCTGGAAATACTCGTCATTTTATCAAACATATAATCAACTGAATTAAAATTTTTATGAATTAATTAAAATACGAGAGTCCTATGAATGTCGTTACAAATAATTTTTCATTTAATTGAGTGCTCATATTATCCAAAAACACTTGCAGTAATACCTTTCCTTCTCAGTTATGCAAAAACTGCTGAATGTTACATTGGAGATTAACTAAAACAGCTTTCATATATTGGATTCTGTTATCATTTCTCACTACTAACGATATTTCACAAAATAATTTATTGTAAGGTTTTAGCGTGATTGATTATGTGGGTGAAGGTGATAACTGATATCAACAAATAAAACTAGAAGAATCTCATGTAAAATAGACAGATCTAGTGACAAAATTTATCGATTGTTATTCTGTTTAAGAGGTTTAGAGAGTTTCCTCAGATCATTTAGCCAAAGAAGTTTTGACACTCCATATAACTCAATAGCCAGCTTTTGGGAAAGCAGTACTCAGATATAATAAGCAAAGTGTTCAGTTTACCTTTATAACAGGTGATGAGGAAGTTCATATACTTTCAAATATAAGTTTGAGTATAAAGAATGATTCCAACTGATGGTTATGTAAATAGTGGAGACTTCAATATTTATGAAATCACTTCAGAAAGCCAATCGTTTCATTACATTAAAGAGACATTTTTTTACTAGTAAACTGAAATAAATACATTTAAAACAGTACTTGCAAGTTTAAACTGTGTAAATTTACTGAAGCAGATAATGAAACAAGTGAAGCAGCAGGTGCTAAGCTAGTTTCATGTAAAACACTAATACACATTAAACAAATTGTTCATAAATAAAGGTATTATCATTGTACACTTTGTGTTTTATTATAAGTAGGTGCAAAATTTTCGACAATTTTTAATACGTTTGGAGTCAATACTCAGTACCTAAGTCTCTCGACATAAAATGATGTTATAAAATTACAGTGACATTTAACTGATATCTACGTTAAGCTACTTATACACTGGTGTCCAAAATTTAAGCACAAAAGAAACCTTTGCTTTATGTGTCACTACCACAGCTTGGCGAAACTTGAATCATATGTAGAATGAGTTGTTGCAGCAGAGTACAGAAGATCATCATCATCACCATCAGCCAATTCAATCATTAAATGATGTGGCCTCTTCGAGTCGTAGATTCAGGTAGGCTTTCAACTGTCTTCTCCAAGTGGGACAGTCTTGGGCAGTTCTCTGCCAGGTGCTAATAGCGATCTTCTTCATGTCTTTGTCCCATCTGTCTGGTGGTCTTCCTCTAGGCCTCCAGTGCTCTCTCGGACTCCACTCCAGTACTAGCCTCGTCCATCTGTTGTCTTTTCTTCTTGCGACATGGCCAGCCCACTGCTATTTCAAGGAACCTACTGTCTCTAAGATGTCATTAACCCTCGTCACAGACCGGATGTCATCTGCCCTTTGCCTATCCTTTCTTGTACAGCCCAGCATTGATTTCTCCATAGATCTCTGTGCTATCCTAAGTTTCTCTTTTGTAAATGAGTTCAGTGTCCATGTCTCGCAGAAGATAACAGAAGGAAATACAGAATGAGATGAACAGAAATGACTCTTTTATTCAAAGACGATAATTACAGTACGGTCACCTTCATTTATGATGGTGCACATTGTGAACTTCCCCCATGAACCATGGACCTTGCCGTTGGTGGGGAGGCTTGCGTGCCCAGCGATACAGAAGGCCGTACCGTAGGTGCAACCACAACGGAGGGGTATCTGTTGAGAGGCCAGACAAACATGTGGTTCCTGAAGAGGGGCAGCAGCCTTTTCAGTAGTTGCAGGGGCAACAGTCTGGATGATTGACTGATCTGGCCTTGTAACATTAACCAAAACGGCCTTGCTGTGCTGGTACTGCGAACGGCTGAAAGCAAGGGGAAACTACAGCCGTAATTTTTCCCGAGGACATGCAGCTTTACTGTATGATTAAATGATGATGGCGTCCTCTTGGGTAAAATATTCTGGAGGTAAAATAGTCCCCCATTCGAATCTCCGGGTGGGGACTACTCTAGAGGACGTCGTTATCAGGAGAAAGAAAACTGGCGTTCTACGGATCGGAGCGTGGAATGTCAGATCCCTTAATCGGGCAGGTAGGTTAGAAAATTTAAAAAGGGAAATGGATAGGTTAAAGTTAGATATAGTGGGAATTAGTGAAGTTCGGTGGCAGGAGGAACAAGACTTTTGGTCAGGTGGTTACAGGGTTATAAATACAAAATCAAATAGGGGTAATGCAGGAGTAGGTTTAATAATGAATAAAAAAATAGGAGTGCGGGTTAGCTACTACAAACAGCATAGTGAACGCATTATTGTGGCCAAGCTAGACACAAAGGCCATGCCTACTACAGTAGTACAGGTTTATATGCCAACTAGCTGTGCAGATGATGAAGAAATTGATGAAATGTATGACAAGATAAAAGAAATTATTCAGGTAGTGAAGGGAGACGAAAATTTAATAGTCATGGGTGACTGGAATTCGTCAGTAGGAAAAGGGAGAGAAGGAAACATAGTAGGTGAATATGGATTGGGGGGAAGAAATGAAAGAGGAAGCCGCCTTGTAGAATTTTGCACAGAGCATAACTCAATCATAGCTAACACTTGGTTCAAGAATCATAAAAGAAGGTTGTATACCTGGAAGAATCCTGGAGATACTAAAAGGTATCAGATAGATTATATAATGGTAAGACAGAGATTTAGGAACCAGGATGTACTTGTAAGACATTTCCAGGGGCAGATGGGGATTCTGACCACAATCTATTGGTTATGAACTGCAGATTGAAACTGAAGAAACTGCAAAAAGGTAGGAATTTAAGGAGATGGGACCTGGATAAACTGAAAGAACCAGAGGTTGTAGAGAGTTTCAGGGAGAGCATAAGGGAACAATTGACAGGAATGGGGGAAAGAAATACAGTAGAAGAAGAATGGGTAGCTCTGAGGGATGAAGTAGTGATGGCAGCAGAGTATCAAGTAGGTAAAAAGACGAGGGCTAGTAGAAACCCTGGGGTAACAGAAGAAATATTGAATTTAATTGATGAAAGGAGAAAATATAAAAATGCAGTAAATGAAGCAGGCAAAAAGGAATAAAAACGTATCAAAAATTATATCAACAGGCAGTGCAAAATGGCTAAGCAGGGATGGCTAGAGAAAAAATGTAAGGATGTAGAGGCTTGTCTCACTAGGAGTAAGATAGATACTGCCTACAGGATAATTAAAGAGACCTTTGGAGAGAAGAGAACCACTTGTATGAATATCAAGAGCTCAGATGGCAACCCAGTTCTAAGCAAAGAAGGGAAGGCAGAAGGTGGAAGGAGTATATAGAGGGTTTATACAAGGGCGATGCACTTGAGGACAATATTATGGAAATGGAAGAGGATGTAGATGAAGATGAAATGGGAGATAAGATACTGCGTGAAGAGTTTGACAGAGCACTGAAAGACCTGAGTCGAAACGAGGCCCCGGGAGTAGACAACATTCCATTAGAACTGCTGATGGCCTTGGGAGAGCCAGTCCTGACAAAACTCTACCATCTGGTGAGCAAGATGTATGAGACAGGCGAAATACCCACAGACTTCAAGAAGAATATAATAATTCCAATCCCAAAGAAAGCAGGTGTTGACAGATGTGAAAATTACCGAACTATCAGTTTAATAAGTCACAGCTGCAAAATACTAACGCGAATTCTTTACAGACGAATGGAAAAATTGGTAGAAGCGGACCTCGGGGAAGATCAGTTTGGATTCCGTAGAAATGTTGGAACACGTGAAGCAATATTAACCTTACGACTTATCTTAGAAGAAAGATTAAGAAAAGGCAAACCTACGTTTCTAGCATTTGTAGACTTAGAGAAAGCTTTTGACAACGTTAACTGGAATACCGTCTTTCAAATTCTGAAGGTGGCAGGGGTAAAATACAGGGAGCGAAAGGCTATTTACAATTTGTACAGGCAGTTACAATTGTATGGCAGTTATAAGAGTCGAGGGGCATGAAAGGGAAGCAGTGGTTGGGAAAGGAGTGACACAGGGTTGTAGCCTCTCCCCGATGTTATTCAATCTGTATATTCAGCAAGCAGTAAAGGAAACAAAAGAAAAATTCGGAGTAGGTATTAAAATTCATGGAGAAGAAATAAAAACTTTGAGGTTCGCCGATGACATTGTAATTCTGTCAGAGACAGCAAAGGACTTGGAAGAGCAGTTGAACGGAATGGACAGTGTCTTGAAAGGAGGATATAAGATGAACATCAACAAAAGAAAAACGAGGATAATGGAATGTAGTCAAATTAAATCGGGTGATGCTGAGGGGATTAGATTAGGAAGTGAGACACTTAAAGTAGTAAAGGAGTTTTGCTATTTAGGGAGTAAAATAACTGATGATGGTCGAAGTAGAGAGGATATAAAATGTAGACTGGCAATGGCAAGGAAATCGTTTCTGAAGAAGAGAAATTTGTTAACATCGAGTATAGATTTAAGTGTCAGGAAGTCGTTTCTGAAAGTATTTGTATGGAGTGTAGCCATGTATGGAAGTGAAACATGGACGATAAATAGTTTGGACAAGAAGAGAATAGAAGCTTTCGAAATGTGGTGCTACAGAAGAATGCTGAAGATAAGGTGGGTAGATCACGTAACTAATGAGGAGGTATTGAATAGGATTGGGGAGAAGAGAAGTTTGTGGCACAACTTGACTAGAAGAAGGGATCGGTTGGTAGGACATGTTTTGAGGCATCAAGGGATCACAAATTTAGCATTGGAGGGCAGCGTGGAGGGTAAAAATCGTGGAGGGAGACCAAGAGATCAATACACTAAGCAGATTCAGAAGGATGTAGGTTGCAGTAGGTACTGGGAGATGAAGAGACTTGCACAGGATAGAGTGGCATGGAGAGCTGCATCAAACCAGTCTCAGGACTGAAGACCACAACAACAACAACATTGTGAAAGGTGGGAACTGGTTCTTAATAAGGTATGTGATCAACGCAGACAGCAAAGCATGCTTTGCAACATGCTCCCATTCTGGCCACAAGGCTGGTAAGGAGTTCTTGTGCCAGGACATTCCATTCTTCCACCAGTGCAATCAACAACTGCTTGATGGGTGTTGGTGCACAAGGACATGCTCCAGTACATCTTCCTAATGCTCCCAGATATATTCAAAGACTTAATTAGAGGAATGGAAGGCAAGTGCATTAACAAAATAAACTGTTATTCTAAGAGCTCATCGACATCCACTGATGTGATTGCACGTTGTCACTCTCAAAAATTAACTCAGTGCTAAAGGCACCTCTGATCTATGGACATGGGGAAGGAGTGGTGTCTCTCAATAAAATTGAATGGTGAATGTACCATGTGCAAATATCTGAGAATCAGTACACCTATGCAACATTGTGTGTCCTCACAAAATTACACCCACACCAGCAAATCGATCATATTTACCAAAATTCCTGGGTGCATTACATGAATATTTTATTCAGGCTCAGTTTTGTGGATTTTGGTAGATGCACTTAAAGTAAACTAACATGGGTCTATGAGTGTACTGTCGAATCAAAGAAAGCGTAAATTCGAATGTGCTCCAGAAATTCTGTATCATATCCACTAAGATGCCCTGTCAAACACACTAGCAGCATTCACCTTGTCCTCCTCGTTTAAGTTTCCCCGGTAGAAATTTGTGCACATTGACGCAACAGTCCATTAAAAAGCATTGTATGATCACCCTGTCGGAGGAATTTCATGATTTGTTTCAATGAGACTAATCCATGGCGCTTAAAAGGTCATAAAGCAGAAGGTAAACAAGCTACAGCATCATGGAACTGCAATGATTTTTTTACTTGATACCAGTGCAATAAGGTACCCAATGAAAGGAGTAGACTAACCTTCTTGCAAAGGATATGACCATACAATTGAAACTTGCTTACCCCTAGTTCAGTGCATCTGGTCACATTTTGAAGTTAAGGGGAGGACATACAGTGCTTGGAAAGAAAAGTGGGAAGAAAAATGGCAGTAGAGAGTCCTCTTCCTCTGCCAAGCTCTCTACAAGATTGTGGATTGCAGTCTGGACAAGCAGTGTGCAGCACGTGAGATACATCATGAGGATAACGTGCCATGCTGACAAATTCTAGATTCACCAACATAGGATAAGGCACAGTGGTGTGAGTCAACATCATTCCTGCGCATACAAATTTTAGTGTGTGGATTGGACATCATAGCAAATCTGGCATCCAAATGTGTTTGACTCAAGCTAGTTTTCAGTCTACTGTCCTTCATGCACACTGAATTCTTAAATGGTAGCATGCATCAATACATATTTCTATGTCATCATGTCCAACCACAAATTATTTTGCTAGTTATCGGGTTTGCCTATGGCCCATAGGGTGAATTAAAATGTGAAAACTGCTGTTATACAAGGAGTCACTATCTTGACTGTACACATCTGTTGTAATAAAAGAAAAAAATATTTGAGGGTTCACAGTAAAGTGCTATTCTGTGGTATTTTGGCAGTATCCTTGTTTTTTTTTAATACAAATTATTTGTAATTCCTTCAAATAATTTTTATCAAAACTATTGCAAAAATACCATGGAACAGCACTTTACTGTGATCCCTCAGACGTTTTTTCTTAGTCTGTTAGCGAATAGTTTCGTTTTGTGCTCTGTGAATGAACTGGTCATAAAGGAAACTGTATTGGTCGAACATAATAACTGACAGCAGGCTATGAGTGCAAGCCATATCAAAATGAGTATTACACAGTTTTAGAAGAAGTTACTTGAATAAAGTGCGTGCTGCTACAAGAAATGTTTTGTTGAAACAAGTCGCACAATAACAGGAACTGTCCATAAGACTGTGGCTACCACTGCGATTATAAAGTGAATATTGTAAACTTGTAGAGGTCCGGTGACTGGGAAAAATGGAAGTGGTACATCTCTCTGATGCTTCATTCATATGAAATCAAAGATGTTATAGGTGTGAATATGTAGTCTTGCCACAAGAACCAATAAGTGAACAAAAGATAGTATACACTGAGTGACTAAAGGATGATGCAAAACAGCAAACCTGATAGTATGTATGCTAAGCAAACCAGTTGCTGAACATGTGTTGATGCGCAATAATACTAAGAAATGTGAGACAAATTACATACACATTTTGAATGTAGCAGGTCGCAGTGTTTAAATATTTGAATCGAAACCTTTTCTTTCGTGTGAAGCACAAAGAAACAAAAGGTGTTAGCATACATGTAGCTAAGCCTGAAAAGTTGTTTTTAGATCCAAATGACAAAGTAACGAAATATAAAAAACTACATTGTGTGAAAGAGTATTAAATGGTCTAATTTATCTACGCTGGGATAGGAATTTGATAGTACTGTGAACAATAGCATTGGAAAACCAGAGTTTGAATTTACTTATTGAAAAACTTCATGCTACTGAATTGTGTGAACAGAATGTAATTGAAGCAATTGCATTTGTAATTCCTAGTGCACAAAAAAGAAAAAAAAAAAAAAAGAATCATTTGAAAATGTCAAAAGAGCGATCAAAGGAAAAATTTTTGGGTAACAAATGTAAACAGATAGGTCACTCGGCAGCAGAATGACCGCAGAGCAGTCATGACTGCAATAATGTGTGACAAGGCGTAAGGTGAGTAGAAATGCTGTGTTTACTTTCTGTGCCACAGGTGCTTCTATTGGAAACTACATTAATGCAGACAAACACTATTGTGACAGTGGTGCTATGAAGCATGTCACTAAGAGTACTTCACTTCATAGAGTGATTTTCATGTTCTGGAAATGGCTTCATTGGGGAAACAAGGTACTAATTGCATGTATTTGCTCAAGAAACAGTTTACACCGAAAGCTGGCGATATAATTAATTTTACACCACTAGAATGGAAAATCTTTTGTAAATGCCTCGTCAAACGTTTTGCTACATGAAAAATCAAAATGTCGTTGTCTACATCTACATCTACATGGATACTCTGCAAATAACATTTAAGGGCCTGGCAGAGGGTTCATCGAATCACTTCACAATTCTCAATTATTCCAATCTCGTATAGCGCGTGGAATGAACATCTATATCTTTCCGTACGAGCTCTGATTTCCCTTATTTTATCGTGGTGATCGTTTCTCCCTATGTAGGTCAGTGTCAACAAAATATTTTCGCATTCGAAGGAGAAAGTTGGTGATTGGAATTTCGTGAGAAGATTCCGTCGCAACGAAAAACGCCTTTCTTTTAATGATGTCCAGCCAAATTCCTGTATCATTTCTGTAAGACTCTCTCCCATATTTCGCAAGAATACAAAACGTGCTGACCTTTGAACTTTTTCGATGTACTCTGTCAGTCCTATCTGGTAAGGATCCCACACCGTGATGCAGTATTCTAAAAGAGGACGGACAAGCATAATGTAGGCAGACTCCTTCATCGTAGTGGATGTGACCCCACATTTTTATCGTTTTATGGATTTCTACCTCAGCTTCATCACTGGCGGCTTCTTGGCCGTACTACCAGCCTAGCAAGCCAATGGAGGGTGCGTCATGTTGAAGACATAGCAGTACGGATGATGACTGGAGATTCGTGTTCACCTTTCATAGAGCTCCTCAGACAGTTCCTGTAGATCACATGACAGATTCTCACACTAGCAGTTGTGCAGCACTCGACAGTGCACTATATTTTGACCACACCTGGACCACCACTGCATGCTCGACCGCGCCGCTTGACATCCCAAAAACTGAAGACAGTTAATCAAGAATTCTCGCCAGTACTTGCACAAGTAATCTGCTGGCCATCGAGTAGTAGATAATCATCTCCACTACACGTGGTCCCAGAAGAGATTAATGGATGGCGTTCATGTGGCTATTATAGTCAGCTCAATGCTAGAACCATTCAAGGTCGATATCCAGTACCGCATATCGAAGATTTTACGTTCAATGTTGACGGGAAGCACATCTTTTCTGTGTTGGACTTAGTTTGTGCACTCTACAAAATACCTGTGACAATGAACGACACTGCTAGGACTGCCATCTGCTCATTGTTCAGACTATTTGAATTTACCCGAATGCCTTTTCGACTTTGTAATGCTGCCCACACATTTCAACGGTTCACAAATGAAGTCACAACTTATACTTTTGTTGTGTGTATATCGACGACGTCGTGGTCGTGTCGAGCTCGGAGGCAGAATACCTGTTGCACTCACAAGAGATTTTCACTGGTCTGTGTGCACATAGCCCACTAATCAACCAATCAAAGTGCATCTTCGGAGCGACTGCATTACAGTTTCTAGGCTATGCTATCAATGCGCAAGACATACAACCAACACAAGAGAAATCAGAAGCTATACTTAATTTTCCGCAGCCTACAATAATTATAGAATTACAATTTCTCGGCAAAATCAGTTTACACCGTCGGTTTGTTCACTGTCATGCCCTCCTAACTGCACCACTGAATAAATTCTTACATGGTTCACCAAAGTCAAAGGACACACTTCAGTGGGATAATGAGATCGATTTGCCATGCAGAAGCTATACTGTTTACTCACCCAGTTCTGCTGGCGCTTCTCTCCCTGGTGGTAGACGCGTCTGCCACTACAGTTGGTGTGCTAATGCAATAGCAAAATAGATGAGCACTGGCAGCCCTTAATCTTTCTCAGGAAAAAGTGTCGCCATCTCAGCAGAACTGGTCATCTATGATCGTTAACTATATCTTGCTTTTGCTGCTACGAAGTTAATTTTGTCAACCGTTGTAGGGATCGCAGTTCATTCATATCATAGATCACAAGCCACTAATATACACTTTCCCCTAGGGTCCCGAGAAAGCATCACATCATCAGCTGCGACGACTCGACTATATCGGGTAGTTCACTATGAATATTGTTCACTTTGATGGAGAACTAAATATGCCAGCCGATGCTCTCTCTCAGATCAAAGCGTTCACTGGTTCAGTTGGTATTGAAGCTCTCACTAAAGCACAGCAATAACATAGTGAGTTATGAGATTTGTTGGTACAACCATCAGGCCAACAACTCTGCTGTATTACACTACTACTATCAACTGCACTGCTGTATTGTGACATTGCCACTAACAAACTGCAACCATTTGTGACTACTGACTTCTTCCAAAAGGCAATCATCTCTTTACATAACATGTCACACCTGGAGTATGAGCCACAACCAGCATGGGGATGCGAGCTTCTGTCTGTCCACACATGGACAAAGATTGCAAGCAATATTTGCGACAATGCGCGGCCTGTTAACGAAACAAACTTTGCTGCCACATTAGGTCACATCTTTGCATGTTTCTTCCTCGAAATCAAAGGTTTGAACATTTCCGCCTAGACCTCATAGGACCTCTCCAACCATCAGAACGATACACCTACTGCCGTACAGAGATAGATCGTTTCATATGCTGGCCCGAGGTGATCCCGATCGCCAACATTACCGCCGAAACTGTCGCGTTTGCGTTCTTATTGGGATGGACCACCTGTTTCGGTGTGCCTCTACGAATTACAACAGACCAGGGAAGACAGTTTGAGTCATATCTGTTCAAAGCACTTGCAGTTCTAGTGAGTATGAAGAGTATTATTGCTACAGCTTACCACCTGGCAGCGAATGGTGTATTTGAGCACATGCACAGCAAACTCAAAGTGTCGCTTCGATGTCAGGGGTCACAGCAATGGTCAGGAAAGTTGTATATCATCCTCCTGGGTCTCTGTTCATTATTGAGAAAAGACTTGAAAGCCACAACTATAGATCTTGTTTATGGCCAGCCAACATGACTACCTTGCGAGTTCTTTGCGAAAGTGTCAGATGACTGCATTGATCCTTCAGATTTTGTATAAAAGCTGCACACACGAATCCTACAACTACGCCCTGTTGCTCGAAGGAATCAGCAGACCCATCGCCCTTTTGTTTTTTATGACATACAGAAGTGCCATTGTGTCGTCATATGGCATGTCCCAGTATGTAAGGACACTGCAGCCACCCTACGACAAAACTTACCATGTCATCAGTAGGAAGCATAAGACATCAAAGTTCATGTGGTGAGTACACCAACCATCTTCACCGTTGACAGGCTTGAACCTACTTTCCGCACAGCCTACATCGGTATGGGCTCATCTATACACACGTCTTGGATTTGACAAACGCTATGGGCACTTCACACTGGAAGAATCTTTTAATGTACCATCAGCAGCCTGTGCTTACCTGTTATCACCCAGTCTTGACGACATGTCCAATTCAACAGAAAAAATTGTTGACACTAAGACGGAGTGATAAAGTGCAGTGTTATGTGCAATGTAATACTATGCACAAGTGATAACCATTTAATTGATTATCTGTTGTAAATATTAAAGTTTGAACAACACAGTTTTATTTATGAATGGTGTATATCCTTGGGATACAGACACATACAGCTTTATTTTACGACTAAAAAGAAACTTTAAAGGGAGCGTGTAAAAATAATAATATTTCAAAAGTATCCAGGGATAAAACTTTGAAGTAAACACTACAGCATTTTTCCTTTTATCACAATGCATCCTGCAAATTAAAAATCAATGAAGTAAATAAATAAAGAGTTACTGTCTAACATCCTGCATGCCAATCTCTGCATGCAGCAAATTAAATCGAACTCGCTCAAGTAGCTTTGTCAGAAGATCAGCTAATTGATTCTTTCCATCTATATGTGCCAAAACATAAAAGTGGCAGATATCTATATGTTTTGGTTCATGATAATATTCAGAGTTTTTTGCCCATTTTAATGCATTTACATTGCCAATACAAAGTTTTGGAGGTTGTCCCAGCGTTTCAGCTAACTGACTTTACAAACGATGTAAACAAATTTAATTCTTTGGCTTCTTCAGTTTCTGGAGTAATTTCTGGTGCTGTAGGTTTAGCCACCACCTTCTGCAACTGACTAGTCCATGATATTGACAGCGGCAGTTGTTGAATGTCTTGTCCATTTGTCCCCAGCGAATTCAGTATCACTGTGAGTTCTCAAATTTTCTTCTCTAACATAAACAATACCATAGTTAAACGTACTTTCCGAATACCAGAATATGTTTCACTAGATTCCAGTCTTCAGTAGCTGATTTTTTCATAGCTTAAGCGCTTTACTCACTGCAAAAGCTACATCTGGAGGGGTTTTTGTTGAGAGATACATACAACATCTAACTACCTCATGATAGCGGACAGAGGATGAAACTCATTTTCTTCATATCCAAATGGAGTTGAATTCATGTTGGGTTGTGTCATTAGAAATCTTTCCAATATTTGTTTCATGTATTTTAATTCACTTATTTTATTTTTATTCCAAGGAAATTGTCAAGAATCCCCACTGTTACAACAAATTCACGTTTTAAACTGTTCAGAAAAGCTGTGATTTTTTTCTTTATCATCACCAACAATTAGACGATTATCAACGTAAATTGGTACATAAAGTCTATTTTTATTGTATTTATGACAAAACAAAAAAAACTATCTGCAACACTATATTGAAAACCCACTTTATCCATGACTCCCTTAAAATGTTCATTCCAGCAACGTGTTGCTTTTCTGAGTCCATAGAGACTCTATTTCAAGAGACACACTCGATGTGTATTAGCTCAAAAACATTCTCGTTTTTCCATATACACTTCACCTTGAAGTATTCCATTCAAAAAGGCCGTCTTCACATCAGATTGTTTCAACACCATCTTCTTTGAAGCAGCTACTGCTAGCATGGTGTCATAATGCGCACTCTTCATGATCATTTTCTGCTTGCTGAATATACACTTTAGCAACTAATTGGGCTTTGAAGTGGATGCTTCCATCAGCTGCAACTTTTCGACATAAAACCCAGTTATTTTGCAATACTTTGCCATTTGTGGGATGTTCAGTGAACACCCACAAATCGTTTTCCTCTAGAGCTTTTATTTGTTCATTAATAGCTTGCACCTAATTTTCCTTTTCATTTGACAGCAACATGTCAGAAAAAACAATTTGGAACTTTATGTTCACTAGCACTAACTTTTCTTACCAGCAAGAACTCGCCACTTTCTATCCAGGCTGGTTTTTCTGTTCTCCAACGTATCTCCATCAGGAAACTCAGAGACTCCAGTTTCAGGAACTCTGTTGATTCTGTATTATTGTCATCTGATACTTGACTTTGGCCAGAATCAAATGCATAAATTTTTTCTTCACTTCGACTTCCTCCAGAAGCAGACTGCTAAGTAATGTTACATTTAATATGATCACTGCAGAAATTAAAAACTATTCCTAGCTTAAATTTTACATCATGTCTAAATCTACATCTACATCTACATTTATACTCTGCAAGCCACCCAACGCTGTGTGGCGGAGGGCACTTTACGTGCCACTGTCATTACCTCCCTTTTCTGTTCCAGTCGCATATGGTTCGCTGGAAGAACGACTGTCTGAAAGCCTCCATGCGCGCTCGAATCTCTCTAATTTTACATTCGTGATCTCCTCGGGAGGTATAAGTAGGGGGAAGCTATATATTCGATACCTCATCCAGAAACGCACCCTCTCGAAACCTGGACAGAAAGCTACACTACAATGCAGAGCGCCTCTCTTGCAGAGTCTGCCACTTGAGTTTGCTAAACATCTCTGTAACGCTATCACGGTTACTAAATAACCCTGTGACGAAACGCGCCGCTCTTCGTTGGATCTTCTGTATCTCCTCTGTCAACCCGATCTAGTACGGATCCCACACTGATGAGCAATACTCAAGTATAGGTCGAACGAGTGTTTTGTAAGCCACCTCCTTTGTTGATGGACTACATTTTCTAAGGACTCTCCCAATGAATCTCAACCTGGTACCCGCCTTACCAACAATTAATTTTATATGATCATTCCACTTCAAATCGTTCCACATGCATACTCCCAGATATTTTACAGAAGTAACTGCTACCAGCGTTTGTTCTGCTATCATATAATCATACAATAAAGGATCCTTCTTTCTATGTATTCGCAATACATTACATTTGTCTATGTTAAGGGTCAGTTGCCACTCCCTGCACCAAGTGCCTATCCGCTGCAGATCTTCCTGCATTTCGCTACAATTTTCTAATGCTGCAACTTCTCTGTATACTACAGCATCATCCGCAAAAAGCCGCATGGAACTTCCGACACTATCTACTAGGTCATTTATATATATTGTGAAAAGCAATGGTCCCATAACACTCTGCTGAGGTACGCCAGAGGTTACTTTAACGTCTGATAACAACATGCTGTGTTCTGTTTGCTAAAAACTCTTCAATCCAGCCACACAGCTGGTCTGACATTCAGTAGGCTCTTACTTTGTTTATCAGGCGACAGTGCGGAACTGTATCGAACGCCTTCTCTCATGTCCATCTTCTTTTTTGATGGAATTATTGACTCTAACTTCATCTTTGTCATTGATATACACAACAAGTTGACCAAAATCAGCCTTATCATCAAACTTTGAAAGAGAATGTCTGTTTACATGAACATAGCTCCCTGCAACAAGAATTCTTAGGTGATCAAGTTTTCCCACTGGTCAACTATACCAGAGCTCATAATGAAATTAGTCTGAAGCTAAAGATCTTCAATTACGATTTAAAATACAGGCATTGTATTGAAAGTTTCTGCCCGGAATACTCTTGCTAGTTTTCTTGCATTCAGCATCAAACATGAAGCTTCCACAATTGCTCTATTTTCATGTTCGGCCACACTATTTATTCAGGAGTATAGGGTGGAGGAATCAGTGATTTTGTTCCCTTATCTATGAACAATTTCTTAACTGTGATGTTATTAAATTCTTTAGATCCATCACCTCTAAACTGTTTAACATCATGTCCTTTCGTTTGAGCTTCATTTAAGAGTTGTTTAACCACATCGTACACTTCATTTTTGTGCTTTGGAAAGAAAATTTGACGAAATTTACCGAAGTCATCCTCAAAACATAAATAATATCTAGCATTTCAAAACAACTCTGTACTCATTGGTCAATTGACAACTATGCTGATTATTTCGCCAGTAATTGTGGATCGATTTGCTCATCATCTTAATGGTAATCTATGAATCTTTCCTAATGCGCAACTATCACAGAATTCATCATTACAGCCCTCTACATAGATGATATGTTTCTTCTAGACGTTCTTGACATGTTGTTTATTTTGATGACCGAATGTTTCGTTGTACAACGTTTCAGAAGACGTAACTGAGTTCCTTGATTACAATTTTCAGGTATAACAACACACATATTTAACACATACAGCTCATTTTCCACATACCCTTTCATGAAGATATCACCCCTGACTTTTTCTCGGATCCTGATTCCTTTACAACAAACGTTATATACCAGTCGTTACATGCTTTGGCTGATAACAAACGAGAACTTACATCAGGTACATACAAAACATTTTCCATTCTAGCACTCTACCATTCATTATATCGTCTTATTTCGATATAGACTGCCAAATGCATACATTTTAGTACCTCGTTTCCCTAATGAAACCACTTCAGGAGCATCAGATTCACTATACAAAAAGTTTGTTAATTTACATGAATACAATTTGTACTATATTAAGCTTTTGTGCGTGAAGTAAACACAGTGTTCCCACTCACTTCCTTTTCTTGTCATGCGTCATTGCAGTCAAGAGCCTTCAGTGAACACTCCATTGTCGAATGATGTAGTTGTTTACATTTGTTGCATGTAAATTTTTGTTTTGTTCGCTCTTTCGACATCTTTTTCCATGTGTTAGAAACAACAAGTGCACTTACGTCCGTTGCATTTTGTTCATGCAATTCGATTGTTCAAAGGTTTTCAATAATAAGTTCAAACTCTTATATACCACTGGTTTTATCTCCCAGGTATCTTTAAAATTATCATATTCTTTTCCCAGCATAGATGAAATTCGACCATTTAATATCCTTTCGGACAACATATTCTCTTCATGTTTCGTTAATTCATCATTTAGATCTACGAATAACTTTCAGCTTACCCACATGTTTGCTAATATCTTCTGTTTCTTCGCATGTCACCCAAAAAAAGATTCCAGTTCAAGCATTTCGTGTTGCTACACTCAAATCGCACACGAAGTTTGTCCCATATTTCTTTAGCATTTTTGTATGGCAACACAAGTTCAGAAACTGGGTATCTTAGCGCACTTGCTATCAGAATTGCTGCTTGCGAGTGATTTTTTTGCCATTCTGCATACGCTGCCTTCTTTTCACTAGTAGGTTCGCGAGGCAACACAACAGGTTCGCGCGTGCCGATAACAATGTTTTCGAGTTCATACAAACAGAGCATCATAGAGATGTGCCATTTCTACTTTGACCACTCTTCAGGCCCTTCAAGCTTATCAATATTCACTTTATAATCTCCTTTTGTAGCCATGTTCTTACTGTAGAACTTATTTCACCAAAGAGTTCTTCCATCCGCGCGCACTGCACTGAATCTTAGTTTTTTTTAATGTATTTTGTTCATTTATACGGGCCAGAGCCTGTTGTAAAATGTTAAGTCCAAACAACACAGTTTTATTTATGAAGGGCATATTTTCTCAGGATACTGCCACATACGCCTATAACTTTACTTCCTAACTAAAAGTGAACTTCAAAGAAAATATATGGAAACAAGAATATTGAAACAGTATCAAGAATAACACTTTACAGTAAACTTTTTTTTCCTTCTATCACAACATTCTCTTTGACGCAGTCACTGACGTCTTTCCTCTCTGTTTTATACACTTCTTATTTTGTCGTTGAATGTGCTTTTTAACGAAGGAATATGAGTTACGGTTTTTTTTGTGTTGCAATAAACTTAAATACCTAGCCTTAGAACAGCATAAAGCTTTGTATAGAGGACGCTATGAAGCTCAATCTTTGTCGAAGTATAGTCTTGTATTAGCCTGTGATCGAATTCATACACGAAGTCTGCGGTAATTGTTCAGTCAAAGATCGTTGAGAATGCATCGGAATGGTTTAGGGTAATTTCACACTAACTGGTCGTGGTCCCCTTTTTAAGTTTCCTGATTATTTGAACATTACTACCTTGCGCTTTAATTACGCGATGATGAATGTTACTGCACTTTAAAATGAATAACGAATCATTCAAATCGAGCTATCGATTTAATTTCGATAACTGCAAAAGGTATAGCAGTGTATCTCTGTTTAGCTCAAAACTGTATGACGGTGGGAAGCCGCTGAATTTGTGTTTGCGTTGAGGTATTTGCTGATCAGATTATATCGTATTCCTCGACTGTAGAACAAAGAAACATTTCGCAACAGTTCCTAGATAATCCTAGAAACATTGGTTTATTATTTTTATTTTGTTGTTACCGTAATGACGTGCATTTATTGCATAAATTTTTGAATAAATGACACTGTTAATGTTTTCCCTAGTTGATGGACGATACTTCTTGCAGAGATCTTGAAATTGAAGACTGAAAAAGATGCACAGGAAACCCTTTGTGGCCTTTATAATTTATCAGGATGTATTGTGGTAGCAAAATAGACGCTATCGAAATACGCAGTTGCCAAGTGAATTGCTTTGTGCAGTGGAAGAGTTAATCCCCGTTTTAATGGTGACGGTCAGCACTTAATCAAAATGTTACGGAGAGTTACAGTGCCTGGAACATAAATTTATAATATACAACATCGTCTGATTCAAGCAAGAGGCTCTTCCAAAATATTTTCAAAAGTTGGGATTTATGTAGGAAATGCTAACTCATCCTCTGTAAATCAGATGCTGTTTCATCATGTAGAATTTTATGAAAATAACGATTGGGGAAGTAATTACGACCTCGACGTAATGAAAATATTTCGTTAGTTCACCAAAGCAGCCTCAATATTTCTGTATTGATCTGTGTTTCGTACTGTCTTTTTATGGGTTTTCATCAATACTTTGCAGCAATGATATCAGTGTGACATTGCTGAAAATTAGCGTTGTGCATCGAAGGAAAATAAAATTTCAGTATTTATTCATAAACAGCAAATGAAGAAACGATAACAAAAATGTAGCAAAACATTGCCCATGTAGCTAATATATTTATAATAGTTGCTTCCAAATTGGTACTAAATAATTGATGATATCGATGTGTGTGCCGATAAATTATTTGAGGATGTGACTCCCATAATATTTCAATTAAGAGGTCTTATGTTGAACCATTCACAACATGTTTGAGCAGGGGAACTCGCTTGAGATGAGCCGGAGTTTCTTCTCTACGGAAATGCCATTACACCAAACCTATAACAGATGTGAGATATGATGACTCATGTTTCTCAGTTGTCAAAGACTACTACTAGAACCTCTCCATTGATTTCTCTGGGACTTTGCGTCTTTTCAAGTAGGCTAGGCCTATGCAGCTCAGGTAGGGTATCACTTACTGCACTTGGTTGTACAGGAATTTGCTATTTTGCTGCAGTCTCTCTCAAAAAAGTAAAAGTGACCACATATCTTAATAAACACAGAACAATACATATGTATTAGAATATTTCTTCACTCACGCTTAGGCCTGCCCCGCTCTAACTCAGTGAAGAGGATAAAAGTGTTCTCCACTTACATCTATCCACAGTTATAGTTTCTGCCTCTTTCACTGACAGTCTCACTCCCCTGCAGTGCCTCTTCTATTCCATTCTCACATTCTTTCTTGGCAGTCATTTCTCGTCTTCAATCCTAACTGCCATAATTAACCTTGATGCACAAATTTTCAATTTATACTGGACAGCTGCAAATGACATTATCTGTTGCTTTTGATGGTATTCATCAGAGGCTGTGGATCCCCCTCCCCCCTATTGACTGTGTGCTAGGCCTGTCTCTTTGTTTTCTGTTTTCAGGACATACCCCATTTTTTCTAGTTTGATCTGAGCATTTTGCCAACTCATTGAACAAGATTTGTAGAAACTTCCTGGCAGATTAAAACTGTATGCCGGACCGAGACTCGAACTTGAGACCTTTGCCTTTCGCGGGCAAGTGCTCTACCGACTGAGCTACCCAAGCACGAATCACACTCCGTCCTCACAGCTTTAATTCCGCCAGTACCTTGTTTCCTACCTTCCAAACTTCGCAGAAGCTCTCCTGCGAACCTTGCAGAACTTAATCTGCCAGGAAGTTTCATATCAGCACCGCTGTAGAGTGAAAATTTCATTCTAGAAACAACCCCAAGGATGTGGCTAAGCCATGTCTTCGCAATATTCTTTCTTCCAGATATGCAAGGTTCGCAGGAGAGCTTCTGCGAAGTTTGGAAGGTAGGAGACGAGGTACTGGCAGAATTAAAGCTGTGAGGACGGAGTGTGAGTCGTGCTTGGGTAGCTCAGTCGGTAGAGCACTTGCCCGCGAAAGGCAAAGGTCCCGAGTTCGAGTCTCGGTCCAGCACACAGTTTTAATCTGCCAGGAAGTTTCATATCGGCACACACTCTGCTGTAGAGTGAAAATTTCATTCTAAGATTTGTAGAAGGTGGCCATTACTGCTGCATTAAACAAGAGAGTATGTTGCCCCAACTAGTTTCCCTTATTTCTTCTTCCAGCTTTCTATCTACACATGTAACAACCTTTTTGATGCATGATCACTCAACTGTGATCTTGAGCTTTTCTTCAGATTGGTTTATAATCACAGTATTTGTTTTTCCATGTACATGTGAATGTAATGCAATGCATACTTCTGAAAGTGTCATGTTTGTACCAGCAGTTCATGCACTATATCGTGTGAAATCGTAATGAATTAATTTACCCACATCAGGATAAAACCCTGAAGTTGAAACCCTGTGTATTACTCTACATATAAGAGTAATACAACAGTCTAAGTAACAGTACATCTAAGAGTAATACAGTGCATATAAGACTAATACACCTAGGGTATAAGCAGTCATAAGTTGGAAAATGCTGCATTAGATCATGAACTTCCTATGTATGCAAGCTTCAATTTACATTGTTTATGATTTCATGTAATCATCATCGTAACATCGAAATCTGGGAAAAGTACACCATATCTTGTGTCTCCTATTCTTTTATGTTCTATTTTTTCTCAAATTATATTTTTTTGCAAGCAGATTATCCTTAGAATGTCTTGAAAGTCTCTTCGAGTTTGCTGCCGGATCCTGAAATCATCTCTATTAGATATTTCGGCAATCCAACTGTTTGCCATCTTCAGGAGAATACTGATGAGTCCTGCTGAGAACTGAGAGCACACTGCAAATCGGTGTCCTGGATAGGCCTTCATACTGTACACGGTGCATGTGCCGTCCATCACGGTTGCTGCCCTCCAGAAGTGGGCAGGTGGCGCCGCCATCAGTAGAACACTGGTGGCAACGATATATCGCACTCGAGGATGATTTTCGAGCACTCAGACTGGCCATACTGAAGAACGTTCTCTTTCAATGTGGGGTAGTACAGGATTCCACGTCCTGCTAAGAGGAAAACTGTTCTCTCTTTTAATTAAACTATCCACCAACCTAATTTAAATTGCCTCTTTATAGACACTGTTCCAAAAACCAGAAGTGTTGGCGACTATCAGTTTCATACTGTGTCCCTGCTACTGCTGATTTTTCCGGCTGTTGTAGCCTCGTATGATGGCAATGTTCCACACGTGTCATGAATTGTGTGAACTGTACAGCTGATGTAAGACTTCCCATATTGACACAGAATTTTGTACACACCGGCTTTCCTAAGTGCCAAATCATCTTTCACAGAACTGAGTAGTGCCCTAATCTTGGAATATGGGTGGAACACACTCTTAATGTTCAAATTCTTCCAGTCTTAAATGATATGCCCCCAGCATAGAGTAAAGGCCACTGATCTATGTTCCTCTTCATTCACCTTTGGTTATGGTCCAAGCTCCATAGCCCGATGATTCTGCTCCTAATAGTATCCGTTTTCCTTAAAAACAGCCATCAAATGCGCAAATCCTAGGGTTAAACTGTACGTGTTTTAAATGGCATATGCTCTACACACCAAAGTCTTATGGATGCCACTGCGTTGGTGTGATGGATGACAACTCTTAGACTTCAGACACAAAGTATCATTTGGTTTTTTGTGAACCATAGCATCCAAAATTGGAAGCATCTCATCCTTTTCAACCACCTCCTTCAATGCACGGTTGAAGACAGTTGGAGTGGTCCAAAAATCTATTAAGAACATCACATCCATGTGGCCAGACAAGAAATGTATGATCCACATATCTCCAGAAGCATGTTGGTTGCAAAGCTGAAGTCCTCCATAAATAAATTTGTGACTATGGGTGATAATGGACTACTCCATCATTAAATTGAAAATACGTGGATGTCAGCACATGGTGACAAAGCTTCAACAACCCTTCATCCAGTTTTTCACTAATCAAACTAACGGACTCTTCTCCTGAAGATGGAGAACAGTTGGATCACCGAAATATCGAATCGAGTTGATTTTAGGATCCAGCAGCAAACCCAGAGAGACTTTTAAGACTTATTATGCTGGGAAAACCTGTGAAGTCATATCTTTAGAAAGGGCTGACCCTGTTTGCTTTTCTCTTTTTGATCTGCTTAAGTAGCGTTCTTGTTTCCTTTTACTCTTTCAAATACTACCAGATTTCTTACTCCATCTACCCAGTTAATTTACTCCCTCTGTTTCTTAAGGAAGAGCTTTGAAGGAGCTTGACATCTTCATTTTGTGAATTGAAACTGATCCACTGACAAATTGTTATACAGGCTATTGCTTTTTCCCTTGCTTTCCACTGTCTTTTTTTTCCAGAGATCTGATATGACTGTCTTAAATATTCCTTTTGTGATATTTGGCCAATTCCACCCTCACATTACTCTTGTTATAATTCACGATATATTCATCCACATAATTCTGAGATTCATACATTTCCACATAATGAGTCCAAATCTGTTGCATAGTTTTTGAGTCTAAAACTACATTCTTGTGGCTATTATGCTCATTGTCATTATTTTCTTTGGTTATTTCTTCATAAATTTTTGATTGTCTTATTCATTTCTTGTATCTATTCTTTTTCTAGCTTTGTTAGCTTGCACTTTTTGCCATCCAGTCCTTATATGTTTTACTTGCTTAGTTAATTGTTTGTTTTATATTATTGATTTCTTCCTACATGTGTTTTGATATACTTCCATTTCTTCTCATCATTCATGTTTCAATCATGCCCTGTGTTATCCATTTCTTCCTTGTTGTCTTGCACTGTTCTCTCCCAACATTGTAAACATCTAAGTTTTCACCATAACTTTTTTTTTAGTGCAAGTAACAGTTTGTATCAAAACATTTGAACAACTGGAGATGACATCGGGAACATTGCACAGAATGCTTCTCACACTAGTGTCACTAAGAAGAAAGTGAGTGGCTATATACGCAAAAGAGGAAGAACAAAAAACATGCTCCAAGAATAAGATAAAAAGATTTAGAATATAAATAAACAGACTAAACTAGTAAGCTGAATGAAATTGAGTCTCTGGTAAATATATCTGGCAGAAATAGTGACACTTTCAAATCGTTGGCCACTGAATTCAATGGCACCTTCCCCACAATGGCTGCAAACACTCCATCCAATAATAAACAAACAAATACAGCCGCATTAGATTTACTTCTGCTGACACTGCACATGGCACCAACAATATTAGGTTAAAAAATACAGTTCCTAAGGAGATAACAGAATTCACCAGGTTATTAAAAATAGTAATTGTACTGAATTTGCTGGTGCTTGTGGCACAATATTTAAGTTTCATGCTGTCTAGATAGCGTTACCGTTAATCTACCTTTGTACTCGATCAGTGAGGCAGGGAATATTTCCTGACAGGCTTAAATTGGCTGTAGTATCACATCTGTACAGAACTGGACCCAGGTCAACCACCTCCAATTACAGACCTTTGCCAAACTTTCAAATCTTTTCAAGGTGTTTGAGAAATTGGCCTTTGATACATCAGAGCAGGTCTTGCCAGTTGTGGCCCAGTTTGGCTTTCATAAAGGGTTATCGCCGAAGAAAGTTATACGAGACTTCAGAAATTAAGTGTAGCAGGCCTAAACAGTGAAAAATTATCTCGTGGGTGTATTCTGTGACCGTGCTGTAATCCACCAAGCCTTTGATAGTGTGGATCACAAAACCTACTTGGCAGATTAAAGTTTTTTGGCATTAATTACATCACTTCACAACACAAAGCAGAAGGTGTCATTAATGGACTGCATCTCAGGCATGAAACTTACTTAAACAGAACTAGTGGAGTGCCACAAGGATTGGTACTGAATCCACTCTTGTTCATAACCTACTTGAATTACTGTCTGTTGATTTTAAAAGACAGTTCAGAAACTGTAATGTTTGCCAAAGACAGGCATACTAATCAAGGGTCCAGACTCACCACAGCAGACAATCTGATGATAGATAACATTTGGTTTTGACATATTATGTGTTTTCAAGCAATCAGTAATGACCTTTTAGCACCTGATGTAGACAATAGTGATCATAGGCTAAATGAAACACACTGCAGATAAGAAGTTAAAATGGAATCAATGCGTAACTGAACTATTAAAAGCAGCTCAGTTGAGTTTTATAACCCCCATTCTGTTGACCTAACAACAAGTGTGTTGGGCTTATTTTACAAATTTTCACTTATGATTATGTTGTGGAATTATACTCTGCACCAAATAGTGTCTATGCGCCAGATGTGAGCAATAAGATCATCATGTAAAGTAGATTACTGTACTGACAGTTTTTTTTAAAGATCCTCAAATTTGTGCAATCGCTTCCAAGTACAGCTACTCTTTACTGCTTATTACTGCTGATAATGAAAATCAATTTCAACTGAACTGTTATTTATACAGTCTCAGTACAAAACACGAAAATAACATGGATTGGTTTTACTATTACCTCAGTTACAAGTAAGTGATGATCCGTATCAGCATTTGTTCCTGGTAAGAATCTAGCATTTTTGATACTGTTTTTCAATGCATATGTGATGTGGGTAAGAGTAAAGTCTATTTGGCTTGTTCTGAAATCCCATGGATCTTTCCATATGTACCATTATAACAAAGTATCAGTAATCCATACGTACTTTTCCTTCGCAGAAGCTTCTACACATATTGGCTGTTTCATTTTTTTTACCAAGTTGAAACAACTACACAGTTTCTCCTTCCTTTCCTGTGCCAGTAATGCTACTTAACTCACCAGTCATAAAATAAATCACCTTTCTAGAAATTTTGGGTCAAGCGAACATACCGATATTGGGTGTTGGCTTCATCTGGTAACTTAATTATATTACAGTGTGTAACATCATACATGGGCACGCAGGAAGAGAACTGTATACTGATAAAGTTTATTTTGTGTCTGTATTAGCTTTTGGAATGTAGGTTTTGGTGACAGACTAATCTGTAGTGTAGGCAAAGATCTATGTTATGTCGGGACGTGATAATTTGTTTGAGAGTTGGCTTATCAGTATCGATCACTTTTGATCCCAGGTCTCATCTACTTCTTTTCTGTTGATGTCTGAAGTTGGCATGTTGACATAAGTTTCATTTAGCTCAGTGCAAAAATTGTGTCCTCCCATACCCATCAGTTCGAAGAAAGGGGGGGGGGGGGGGGGAGGGAGGTGCTTAATTGCCAACCTACATTTACTGAAGAAGCATTGCTTGATTGCTTGCAATAGAAGTAGACAAAATCAATGGCTGATATAGCAGGACCGCAGTATGCTGTGCCCTCTGTAAGCAAATCAATGTGTTATACACACATGAAAGAAAGTACTAGTTGAGTACAATACTATTGCACCTGGGACTATTATGAGGGTTCCCCCCCACGAGGAGATGCTGAACCGCTAGATAGTATATGTGTAACTGTCATAAAATCATTCACAGTGCGCTTTTCTTAGTCACCTCTGTTTACTGTAATGTCACCCTATGTTTCCAGTAACAGGCATGGGAGTCCATTGCAGTAGTATCATGGTCGCATAGTATAGTTCAAATCAGATGTATGAGCAGAAATATCTGTGTGGAAGCACAGGCTGCTCAAATCTTACTATATGTGAATTTTGCTGATGAAATAAGTAAAGAGAGAGAGAAGACTGAGGCACATGCTGATAAATGGCTCTCGTACAATGTTTAATTTGTTGAAAGTACACCCAGAACAGTGCAAACTCGCAGCATAGGACTATGTATAAATTAATGTGAACAACATATCTTTAAATTTTGTGATGCTTCTAGGCTGTGCAGCTTTTATCTCCTTGGGAAGAATGATTCAAGCAGTGAAATAACTGAGGGGAGAAATATCAGTGTTTATCACTGACACATTGCTGTGATTACCAGTAACCTTATCAATGCCTTACATTCAAGATTATTATGAAGTCTACAATGTACTACACTATGATTTCTAGACCATAAGGCTTTACATGTAGCTCATCTGTTCCTCCAGTTACTCCCCGCATGTGTGATGCCTGTGCCTCTCTATCTCCATCTATACCTTGAGTCAAGTTGATGAGAGCCTCATACAGTTACTATGCATGCTCCAACAGTTTGGGTGATCCAATAGTTTGTTGAACGCAGATGTGATTCTCACTGTGATGTAGTTGGTGATTATTTCTATATTTCTTGGCGAGGCTTTATAACTCTGGCAGAACAGTGCCATCTCCTGGTCTTATTTTAACACTAAAACCAAGTAGATCACTTCATTAGATGAGTTTCCAACTGGTACTGAAGTTTTCACATCAACACTGTATACCTCTTGGTGGGGTAGCTCTAAAACACTTCATTTGCAGAGAACTCGTGTTGTTTCAGATATTGAGGGCTAAAGTGTGCACAGCAGTTAGTGAGAATAAGAAGAAATCAAGGACCATGGCAGAAACTTTTGAGGTATGTTAACAGTTTTGTATTACACCAAAATATGGAAGTCAGTCAGGAGGATATTAAGGGAAGTCTACAGAAAAAGAGGATTTCTGAATAATGGTACACAAGTTTTGTTGCAGTGTGGACTTTCAGGTTTGACATAACTTAGTAGAACTGCCCATTTTTGAGGATGCCTTCAAATGAAGTTTATAAGATCGAAAAATTAGAGAAATTATTTTAAGATGCAAAACAGCCTGCCATAGGCGATTATAGTACACTGAGGATAATGTAAGGAGCTCAAAACAATACAACACTCGACTCTCATTCGGGAGGGCGTCAGTTCAATCCCACGTCCGGCTATCCTGTTTAGGTTTTCCATGATTTCCCTAAATCACTCCAGGCAAATGCCGGGATGGTTTCTCTGACAGGGCACAGCCGACTTCCTTCCATAATCTGAATGGACTGATGACTGCACTGTTTGGTCTCTTCCCCCAAATCAACCCCAACCCAAAATAATACAGTAGTGTACGTAGTTTTGACATGAAGGGAAATCTGCAGACTTCATCATGTTGTAACTGACATTAATTGTTGTTGAAAGTATAACTATGTCAGTTACAACGTGATGAAGTCTGCAAATTTCCCTTCATGTCAAAACTACGTACACTACTGTATTATTTTTTTGCACTACTCATTATATTATCCTCAGTGTAGTATGATCGCTTATGGCAAGCTGTTTTATATCTTAAAATAATTTCTCTAATTTTTCAATCTTATAAACTTAATTTGAAGGCATCCTCAAAGGGACAGTTGTAGTTTCATTACTCAAATAAGGAATGGGCAGTATCTAGAAAAGTTAAACTGTCCTAAACCTTAAAGGTAGGTTTGAACACTGCCATGGTTTGCTAGACATGTTCCTGTTGAAGTGGTATACTCCTGTTTTCCTCCAACCTTTGAAGTAACAGCCAGTCAATTGTAGGGAAATGTACAGTTTAACATGAGATCTGGATCGTGGTGCAACTTGGCATTATCACATTAACAGCTCGTTGTCAAAGAAGTAATTTCTGTCCAAAAAAGACCAACTGAGGATTGAGCTCTAGATCTTAGGGTTTGTACTCTGGCGCTGCATCAGTTTTGACTGTGGCCCTGAGCAATCATAGCATAGCAATGCTCTAACATGATGTGTAGAAAAGATGTAAGAGAAGAAGATTTACATATGTCCCATGTAGATTACAACCCCAAAATCTTGAAAATCGGTTTTTAATATAAGACAGTGCACACTAACGAATATAGGAATTGGTATCAGCCTGATTGTGTCTTCCCACAGATTCTCTGTTGAACCCGGGGAGTTTGGTGGCCAGGGGAATGCATAAACTCCCGTGCTCCACGAACCATGCACATATATTGCAAACTCTGTGACATATTGCATTGTCTTGCTGGTAGATGCCATTGTGTCAAGGAAGCAAAGCAAACTGCATGTTATGGTGGACATGGTCCCCAATGATAGAGCCATACTTGTGTTGATCCGCAGTATCTTACAGAATGACGAGATCAACCAGGCAATGCTACAATAACATTCCTCAAACCATAATCCTCCCTCATCTGGCCTGGACCTTTGCAACAATTGTTGCAGGTACATACATGCTATTAAGCATCTGTTCAGTGGAGCATAAAATGTGATTCATCTGAAAAGGCCAACGGTCGTCACTCAGTGGGTGTCCAGTTGCAGTATTGGTGTGCAAATTGCAGCCTTTGTTGTCAATGAACAGCAGTTAGCATGAGTACATAAACCAGGTGGCTGCTGCAGAGGCCCATGTGCAGCAAAGTTTTCTGACTATCATTGAGGAGGCACTGTTGATAGACCCTTGGTTCATCTGAGTCTTCAGTTGCACATATGTTCACCCGTACATGTCTCCACAACCATCATTAATCCCCTTCATCTATGGCTCATGATGCATCACAGTGCATTGCCATTTTGCCATACACTGTATTGTCTGCATCCCCCAGCATGCTTTTATAGAATTGAGTCATCGGGGTATGCTTCATACCAACCCATAGATTCAGACCACCAGTTCTTGTATCCTTAATAACAAAACTGCTCGTCTATGATACTGCAATGCTGACTCCCATGGTAGAAAGAATGCCTTTCAATGTGAAGTCTGTGAGATTGTAAATTAGATAGCACTCTTCACTTATAGTCATTAATATTAATGTTATTGATGTTAGAAACTTTGCTAAGTGGAAAAATCAGTTCGAAAATAAGCCTTAAGCACCTGTAAGCCTTTCTTCGCTTTTCCCTTTGTTCATCTCGCAGCAGCTTTGGAGTGATCTTGTTTGGATTTATGAGAGATGTGAATTGACATATTGAAGCGGCAGAACACTGATTTTTATGAGGTACCTCAGTTGATAAACTCATTGATCATAGAAGGCAAAGATGTGTACAGTTTTAATCAGTGTCTGATTTTAGTTTTAATATGATTTTAAAAAATCCACAAAACACACACTTGAATGAGTATATGTATTGCTGTTTTTATGTCTAGGCTGATGACAAGTATTTGCAGCCGTGTGATATTCCCAATCTTGATATAAGTTGCACAAAAGAATCACTTGATTCCTGTCTAAACCAGTCTCTTTCACATTGAAAAAAAAAAAAAAATACAAGAAGTGATCTCTTGTAATAATAATTCACTGTATTTTTATTTTCTATGTAATGTTGTAGTTGTATGTTTGTTGTTTTATTTTAAGAGTAGTAATTTGCTTTCTTTTTAATTTTTAGCATGTCCCAGGTATCTCACGAAGGATGCAGTGCAGTAGAAAATGATATTTCATCAACTTACCTGCATGCAGACTCCAGTACCAAGTCTGTCTCTGTTGTGACAGAAAGCATAATAAACAATGTTAAAGAAAAGTTGCCTGATCAAGGAGACAATAGCTTATCTTCTGGTGTACCACTGAAGGCATCCAGTGGTGAAAAGGAGAAAATGAGAGATAATAAAATCTCCTGTGGTGTATCAACAAATGTCACGTTCACATGTAGCACTTGTTTCAAACAGTTCTTATCAAAATCGGCCCTTATCAGACATGTCTTTATTCACTTGCCTGATGCACCAAAGCCAGGAGATATATGTGAACTATGTGGTGAAGTGTTTCAATCAGCAGAATTTCTTCAAAGACATGTTGTGTCATTCCATGTTGGAAAATCTGTTAGGAATGGTGCATTGATTGGACAGGATAGTGAAATACCTGTAACAAATAGTCATTGTGAAGATTCTTTTGAACCACCAAGGAAAAAACAGCGCTGTGTGGATACAACTGGCAATATTCTTATCTGTACTCTTTGTGACAAGAGTTTTTTGCGTTTAGACTTACTCCGGAAGCACTACATGGTACACACGGGTGAGAAACCATATCGTTGTGAGGTATGTGGCAAGACATTTGTCCAGAGAGGTTTGCTTGGTAGGCATCAGTTTGTACATAGTGCTGTGCAGCCATTTGCGTGCAACTCGTGTCCTGAACGATTTTCAAACACACAAGCCTTGAGACAACACACTCTTGTTCATACCAGTGGAAGTGGTTTAGTGTATAATTGTGAGATGTGTGGTGTACCATTTACTGAACATGCTGGCCTTAGACGTCACTGGATGAGCCACTCAGGAGAAGATCCTTACCAGTGTGATATATGCAGCAAGTCATTTGCTCATCCTGGTCACCTTAGAATGCATCGGCTTGGTCATCTTGAAGAGATTCACTTTTTATAAAATCTTTGACAGTTAAATCTTTTGAGCTATTCATTCTTAAATCCAAGATACACACTCAAGTTTCCCCCTTCCAACAGTGAAGCAGTCATGAGTAGTATCTGTAAATGTGGACTGTAGTTACAGATCATCATCATCATCATCATCATTACCAATTTGTGTCCTCCTTGACACTGTTAATATTGTTGTTATTGATTAATTTTTTTTTTTTAAGTTTGCAATTATAAGACTCATCATTATATCCTTGATTGCTCTCCTCACTGTTCCCTACAATTATTTCTTGACCTCCAACTGCTTCAGAATTAATGCGAGGCAAAAAGTATAGACTTGTTTTATCAGTTGTTCTTGGATGGAATATTGAACCATTAATTTTACATTAATCTTGACTGTCAGTCAGTCAGTCAGTCAATGCTGTTAACTTGTTTAAATGCTTTAGCTGTAATTAAATAATTGTTACAGCTTTTATGTTGATTGCTGCTTTGTTTTAAGTTCCTAAGTGTAATTAACCGCCCAAAAGTTTTGTGTGTGATAGAGAGATGAATTTTCAACAAAGTGAAGTACCAATAAAGTGTGATTTGCAACAATCTAAAAATGTTGTAAGCATAATTTTTTATATTCAAAACAGTTTGTGTTAAACACTATTAAAATTATGTTGCTAGGACTGCAGAATAAACAAAATTATTAATTTTATGCAGTTTGTTATTTGTGACTGAACATGTTGACTTTCACATTTCTTTCAGCATTAAAATTTTATTTATAAGCTTTAAAATATAGGGCTGCCCTCTTAATTTTTATGGCATGGTGTTGTAACATGGTAAAATTTCTCTTCTTTTATTGTTATTGTGGAAGAGGAGTTGAGTGCGGGAGGGCCTCATGTTGATCCAGCACTCAGAAAATTTCATGCCAACAACTATTTGTACTCTTATCATTCAATTTTTATCACATACATAACAACCAGAAGTGGGTGACAGAGGTTGCTTTCACTTTTTGGATACAGATAATTTAAAATAAATCAACTTCTGTTGTCTCAACATTAGCAGAATATAGCTGGTAAGTAAAGCGTGATAAAAAAAAATAATTAAATGGGAAAGTGATATGGTATTGGATATTTGTGGTTTGACAAATGCTGAAAACTATGACTGATAAGCTGTATGATAGTCAAAATGAAGAGAAAGTTTGAAAAATTATTTATTTTTGGGCCCTACATTTTCTTCTTTTCTTTTTTGTAATTGTGTGATTGGTATTATATCACCCCAATAGCCAGTAATAGCATTTGCTGTTCATGCAGAGTGGATGCTGATTCCCCAGGCATAAACTATTTTCAGTACAAACAAGTGGTGATCTAAACAGACACACAACAGTGAAAATATTTGTTTGCACATTTAAAAAAAAATCAGTGATCTTTTTTAAGGTTTTCCGGCAGGAAGACAAAAGTATACTCAACATGATTTATTAACGTACAAGTAATCACTAGATCAGTGGTTCCCGACCTGTGGGTAAAATGTGATTTCCTGTGGGGTAAAAAAAAAAGTGTACAATTATGTTTCCAGTCATAAAATTAAATTATACTTTAATGCATGACATGTTGTTGGAATTTCTGCTTGTGAAATTAATGTATGAACATAATCTTTTTCACGTAATCCATCAACTACACACATACTGTTTACTTTGCACCTTCATCTCTGACAGTAAAATTGAAACAAAAACATCATATATGCTTGAATATCTCATGAGAATGCCTTCTCCAAGTTGTTAGTTCTTGCAATAGACCAAAAAGTGCTTCTTATTTCACTTCGCAAAGAAAAGCGAAATAACTGACAGCACAACAATAACTACTTAATAGCTACTGTACTGCTATAGTGCCCACACTTTATTGTTATTGCTGTTGTTGTTAGTGACCGTGGTCAAACACAAAGTATTAGCATCCCAAAATCTTCAGTTTCTGCCAGTTCAGAAGTAAAGACAATCGAATGATTTACAAACAGTGGGCCTAAGTATAGTACACACATTTTAGTTTGGTTGATTTTGAATGGCGGTGCAGGAAGTGTGTGAACCAAGTGTTATTAGGGAAAGGAGTGTTGCAGTGGAAGCATGTTTTGTTAAAAGTGTCATCAGTTGATGATGCTCCATGCTGGGTACACGTGGCAAAGGCTATAACATTTTGTTTTACATCTGACTTAAGCATAACCACTCCAAATTCTGACTATTGCTATTTAGCAGTGTAATTTTATGATTTAGCAACTGTTCATTCTGATGAAGACATCCCTAGTAGGTGTCAATATGTAGGCAGTGTACCTATCATTTATGTGCAACAGGTTGGGTGTTTATTCTTATATTGAAACTAGTATATGGTTACTGAATAACAGCCATGTTCAAAGCTGGAAGTACCTTAATTCATATAAAATTGCACGAGCCAGTTATTACTCGTACACTTGTTACATGATTAAATAACATAGGAAAATATTGGGTGATGCCCAGTTAATGGGATGAGTTGAGGTAACCACTCACCATATGATGTTTTCAAACCACTGCTGTGTATGTAATGTTTTATCTATTTTGAGAAACAAAAGGTTTTATTAGATGCATTATAATAAATTAAACAGGAAATTATTAGTACTTTTATGTTGCTGTACTCTGCAGAAAGATGTCATTATTTTGATGTGATTATCACTGAAAATAGTTTATGTAGTTTTATTTTATTTCGAAGGGCTCAGGTAACTTGCACCACTTTGCCTCTGAGCGAACTTATATACAGAGCGTGTCCCAGACCCATTACGACTGCGGATGTGAAAAAAAAGGTCAGTGATTATGTTCATAAAATCACTGTATTTATTCTAGATGGTCTCCTCCCAAACCAAAACACAGCTGAAATTTTAAGTGTTTTCAAACAGTCGCCATAGTCCTTTTTTTGGAGTTGCATTTACTACTGCAATACAGTTTTCATGGATGTCCTTAACTGTGTACTATCGTTTTCTTTCATTGCCAACTGGAATTTGGGGGACAACCAGAAGCCAACTGGCACCAAATCTGGTGCATACAGTGGGTGATCCAGGAGGTACAATTGCTGGCCTAAAATGTGCACAGTCTTCACCTTTTGGGCTGGGGTGTCATCATGCAGTAGCAGCCAGGAACATGCCTCAGCATTCGGGTTCAATTCAGCAAATTCTTGCCCACAAATGCTGGAGGACTCAAAAAACTCACTTGGGAAGTATTTTATTTTATTTTATTTTTTAAATATAATCTACACAAGATGAAAATTAAAATTTTTACGTGCATTTACTTCAAGATCTAATAAAATCGGTGATTTTTTTATATAGAAGGCTATGGATTGCTGTGTTATAAAAGTTAAATGATGTGTTTGTATTGGTAGCACTGTCAAATACAATATATTGTTTCATAGTATAAACACGCATTGTATGTCCAAGAGAGAAATTTGTTAACATCGAGTATTGATTTAAGTGTCAGGAAGTCGTTTCTGAAAGTGGAGCCATGTATGGAAGTGAAACATGGACGATAAATAGTTTAGACAAGAAGAGACTAGAAGCTTTCGAAATGTGGTGCTATAGAAGAATGCTGAAGATTAGATGGGTAGATCACATAACTAATGAGGAGGTATTGAATAGAATTGGGGAGAAGAGGAGTTTGTGGCACAACTTGACCAGAAGAAGGGATCGGTTGGTAGGAAATGTTCTGAGGCATCAAGGGATCACAAATTTAGTATTGGAGGGCAGTGTGGAGGGTAAAAATCATAGAGGGAGACCAAGAGATGAATACACGAAGCAGATTCAGAAGGATGTAGGCTGCAGTAGGTACTGGGAGATGATGAAGCTTGCACAGCATAGAGTAGCATGGAGAGCTGCATCAAACCAGTCTCTGGACTGAAGACCACAACAACAACAACATGTCCAAGTGCTAATGTTTTTCAGAGGAAAAGTGAGTAATAGTTTGGCAAATCTCTCAAAAAGTAAAGTATGACACCAAAACAAAGTGTTTTTAAGAAGCATGGGTTTTGTGGTAATAGATTTTCGAATAAAGGGAAACATTGTGTTCAACATGTGACGTGAAGTTGCAGACAATGTAATACAGGCAAACTTGTCAGTATCTAGAGAAACACCCATTAGTGCTTCAAAGATTAAAATAAAACGTGATACATAGCTTTCTCAAAATGAAAGTGATGTCAACGGCAGGTTACGTTATATTTTGATAGATTTACACATCCTAACAAGGGTGTTTGGTGAATATGTGTGTTGTAAAATATGTGGAGGGCCAGTTAGTGCACATGAAGACAGTTGGACAAGCCAGGAAACTTAATCATTAATTGTGCCAGTTGTAAATATACTCATTCATTTTGGAATCCTTGTAAGTGTAAAGATAATTATTTTGAAGTAAATGCTAGGTGGTTTTATGGATTGAGAGCTATTGGCAAAGGACACACTGCAGCAGAAACAATGTGTGCTGTATTGAATATGCCATGCCCACCTTGCAAAATCGACAAGTATGCAGGATTTATTGCAGCTGTTGTGGAATTTGTTGCATGTGAGTCAATGAAGGATGCTGCAAATGAAGCTGTTGAAATAAATGATGGTACGACTAACATACCAGTAGCTTTTGATGGAACTTGGTAAAAGTGCAGCTACACTTCTAAGAAATCTGTTGCTACGGTGACCAGTGAGGATACTGGAAACGTAATAGATTTCCAGATTTTAACCAAACATTATTATAAGTGTAAATCATAGAATACCATATCTGTGACAGAAATTATGAAGGAACAAGTGCTGGTATGGAGGCCTCTGCAGTTATTGAAATTTTTAGCCGATCTGTGAACGAAAGGGGTGTGTGTTAACCTAAGTTCTTAGGTGATGGAGACACAAAAGCATATAACAGTGTAGTAGCTGCTGAGCCTTATAGTGAGAAGATTATCGCAAAACCGGAATGTGTTGGTCATGTCCAGAAGAGGATGGGCACCAGGTTGAGGAAATTGAAACAAAGTTTGAGAGACATGAAACTTTCTGATGGTAAAACCATAAGAGGCAAGCTGACAGACAAAATGATTTCTGAACTGCAGCAGTATTATGGGATGGCCATTAGAAATAATACCGAGGAGATGAAAAATCTGTACACCATCTTTGCCCTCCTGAACCTGATATGGTGCAATTACTGCAATGCCCAGTACTCAAACAGTTCATACAGCCATAAACATTCCATCCCAGCAGCAGTCATGGATATCATAAAACCTATTTACAGAGACCTGACAAATCCTGAATTACTGAAGAAGTGTCTGCCTGGTCAGACTCAAAATCTCAATGAGTTGTTCAATAATATTATATGGACTCGCTTACCAAAAATATGTTTTTGTTAAAATGAACAAACTAAAGTGGGGGGAGGATTGGGTCAGTGATGCTGTTATTGCTTTTAATAGTGGCAATGTTGTTAGGGTGAGTGGTACAGAATGTGGGAATTAATCCTGGAGCAAACTGCATCAGAGAACTTGAACAGATGGACAAGGTTCGCATTGATAAAGCAGAATATACAGCACAGTTGGCCCACTAAGGAGTCCAGAAAGAAGAAAAGAAGAAAAAACTTGGAAAAAGATCAAGAGGATGATATACAGTATGGTGCAGGGTGCTTCTGAGTGACTAAAAATATAAAATTAAGTATATATTAAATGAGTTACAGTCTTTTGAAACTTCAGAAGCCGTTCCTGAAACTTTGTAGTTTCTGTTGCATTTTTTCCTAAATCTCAGAAACCACTTTGAATAGATTATTCAGATTTTCCGGGAGTAATAACATACATATCCTGAGTCTACTGAACTAAAAGAACAACATAATCTTATGTATGATTAAAATTATTTAGGATAATGTACAAACAAGTATACAAAATTTTAATTGTGTAATTAAAAAACTATATTTCCAAAAGCAGTGGCTGAAATGCAATTATTGTTGTTCAGTAAACTTGGAACATATAGTTTAATGTCCTCTAAAAGTTTCATGTCAATGGCTACAGTGGTTCCTGAAACTCAGGGAAGCCAAGTCACTAAATTTAACATTTTCGGGATAGGGTGTTCCATCTCCCCTCAATCGTTGTCAGTTCAAACTTACAGCAAATGATGGTACCTCTTAGGGAAATGGCAGTAAGGGGTAGGAAAAGAAACCAGGAGCACTCATTGTATATGTCTGGGGGGCTTCATTCAGCATGTTGAAGAGGCTATTCCGGCAGCCATTGAGGGAACAGGACGCAACCAACTGCAGATTGTGGCGCATATTGTAACAAATGATGCATGTTGTCTGGGCTGAGAGATCATTCTTGGGTCATTCCAGCCACTGGCAGAGAAGGTTGAGAAGACCAGCCTTGCATGAGGAGTTTCAACGAAGCTCACAATTTGCAGCATTTTCCCCAGAACTGATCGCAGCCCTTTGGTTCTGAGTCGTGTGGAAGCACTGAATCAGAGACTTCAAAGGTTCTGTGACAAGCTAGGCTGCAACTTCCTGGACTTGCACCATAGGATTGAGAACTGTACGGTTCCCCATAATAGGTCAGGTGTGCACTGTGCATCACAGGCTGCTACTCAGCTGACTGTGTGTAGGGTGCACACAACGGTTTTTTACATTAGGCAGCTCTCCACCCAACCCAGGTAATGATAGTTGTAGGAAACAAAGAGGTATCAGTGTAAGATGGAAATAAATGCATCCAACAGCTTAGAATATAAAATCCTAAAGGTAAATTACCAAAACATTTATAACAAATTGGCAGAGTTTGAAGTGCTCATGAAAAGCAGTTAAGCTCCCATAATACTACACTCCTGGAAATGGAAAAAAGAACACATTGACACCGGTGTGTCAGACCCACCATACTTGCTCCGGACACTGCGAGAGGGCTGTACAAGCAATGATCACACGCACGGCACAGCGGACACACCAGGAACCGCGGTGTTGGCCGTCGAATGGCGCTAGCTGCGCAGCATTTGTGCACCGCCGCCGTCAGTGTCAGCCAGTTCGCCGTGGCATACGGAGCTCCATCGCAGTCTTTAACACTGGTAGCATGTCGCGACAGCGTGGACGTGAACCATATGTGCAGTTGACGGACTTTGAGCGAGGGCGTATAGTGGGCATGCGGGAGGCCGGGTGGACGTACCGCCGAATTGCTCAACACGTGGGGCGTGAGGTCTCCACAGTACATCGATGTTGTCGCCAGTGGTCGGCGGAAGGTGCACGTGCCCGTCGACCTGGGACCGGACCGCAGCGACGCACGGATGCACGCCAAGACCGTAGGATCCTACGCAGTGCCGTAGGGGACCGCACCGCCACTTCCCAGCAAATTAGGGACACTGTTGCTCCTGGGGTATCGGCGAGGACCATTCGCAACCGTCTCCATGAAGCTGGGCTACGGTCCCGCACACCGTTAGGCCGTCTTCCGCTCACGCCCCAACATCGTTCAGCCCGCCTCCAGTGGTGTCGCGACAGGCGTGAATGGAGGGACGAATGGAGACGTGTCGTCTTCAGCGATGAGAGTCGCTTCTGCCTTGGTGCCAATGATGGTCGTATGCGTGTTTGGCGCCGTGCAGGTGAGCGCCACAATCAGGACTGCATACGACCGAGGCACACAGGGCCAACACCCGGCATCATGGTATGGGGAGCGATCTCCTACACTGGCCGTACACCACTGGTGATCGTCGAGGAGACACTGAATAGTGCGCGGTACATCCAAACAGTCATCGAACCCATCGTTCTACCATTCCTAGACCGGCAAGGGAACTTGCTGTTCCAACAGGACAATGCACGTCCGCATGTATCCCGTGCCACCCAACGTGCTCTAGAAGGTGTAAGTCAACTACCCTGGCCAGCAATATCTCCGGATCTGTCCCCCATTGAGCATGTTTGGGACTGGATGAAGCGTCGTCTCACGCGGTCTGCACGTCCAGCACGAACGCTGGTCCAACTGAGGCGCCAGGTGGAAATGGCATGGCAAGCCGTTCCACAGGACTACATCCAGCATCTCTACGATCGTCTCCATGGGAGAATAGCAGCCTGCATTGCTGCGAAAGGTGGATATACACTGTACTAGTGCCGACATTGTGCATGCTCTGTTGCCTGTGTCTATGTGCCTGTGGTTCTGTCAGTGTGATCATGTGATGTATCTGACCCCAGGAACGTGTCAATAAAGTTTCCCCTTCCTGGGACAATGAATTCACGGTGTTCTTATTTCAATTTCCAGGAGTGTATATACAGCAAGCTGGTTGAAATCTGAAATTGGTAGCAGTGAGATTTTTGGGGAAATTTTAAGTGTACATCGAAAGGATAGGCAAGTGGGAAATGGAGGTGGTGTATTTGTCGCAGTAGACAAGAAATTCAGATCCACCAAAATAGAAACTGCAGTTGCATGTCACATTGTTTGGGCAAGACTCAGTATCAGGGGTGAGCATAAAATGATTATTGGATCCTTCTATTGCCCACCAGACTCATCTGATGTAACCAAAAACTTGAGAGAACATCTCAGTTCACTTGCTGATAGGTTCACCAATCATACTGTAATCATCGGTGGACACTTAAGTCATCCAACAATTAATTGGGTCAATTACAGGTTTGATAGCGGTGGGTGTGATAAGACATCCTATGAAACGTTATTAAATGTCTTCTCCGAAAACTACCTTGAACAGATAATTAGGAACCCCACTCATGATGGAAATATATCGGATCTAATGGAACAAATAGATCTAACCTCTTTGAGGATGTCCACATCGAAACTGGTGTCTGTGGCCATGACGCAGTTGTGGCAACAGTGATTACCAAAGTACAAAGGACAACTAAAACAAGTAGAAAGATATATATGTTCAATAAACTAGATGAAAAATCAGTTGTGTCATATCTCAGTGAGGAACTTCAAACTTTCAGGACAGGGCAAGAGCGTGTAGAGGAACTCTGTCTCAAGTTTAAAAGAATAGTTGACCATGCACTGGATAGATATATACCCGGTAGAACTTTTCATAATGGTAGGGAACCACCATGGTATATAGTTACTGTAAAGAAAGAGAGATTAGTGCATAATAGGTGTAAAACAAAGAGTACGGCTGTAGATAGAGAGATGCTGAATGAGAGGTGTTTGTCTGTCAAGAGAGCAATGCGTGAAGCCTTCAGTGGCTACCATAGCAGAATATCGTCAAGTGACTTTTCACAGAACCCAAAGAAATTGTGGTCGTGTTACACATGCTGCTAGTGGCACCAAAGTCAGTGTTCAGTCCCAAGTGAATGAGACAGGAACTGAAGTTGGTAACAAAGTAAAAGCTGAAATGCTTAACTCCATTTTAAAAAGTTCCTTTAAAAAGGAAAACCCAGGAGAATTGCCCCAATTTGGTCATTGTACCCCTGAAAAGACGAATGAAATGAGTATTATTGTCAGTGGTGTTGATAAACAGCTGAAATCATTAAAACTGAACAAAGCTCCGGGCCCCAATGGAACCCCTGTGAGGTTGTACACTGAATTTGCAGCTGAGTTAGCCTCTCTTCTAACTATAATCTATAGCAGATCTCTTGATCAAAAACCATGCCCAGTTCTTGGAAAAAGGCATAGGTCACACCCATCTACAAGAAGGTTAGAAGCGATCCACAAAACTACCATCCAATATCCTTGGCATCGATTTGTTGTAGAATCTTAGAACATATTCTGAGCTCAAACATAATGAGGTACTTGTGCAGAATGACTTTCTCAATGCCAACCAGCATGGATTTCGAAAACATTGATCATCTGAAACCCAACACGCACATTCCTCACATAACATACTGAAAGCTCTGGATAAAGGCAAACAGGTAGATGCAGTATTTCTTGATTTCCAAAAAGCATTTGACTCAGTACCACACCATTGCTTATTGTCAAAAGTATTATCATATTGGGTATCAAGTGAAATTTGTGACTGGATTAAGGACACAGCATGTTATCTTGGATGGAAAGTTATCGTCAGATGTAGAAGTAATGTCGGGTGTTTTGAGACCCTTGCTGTTCATATTGTACATTAAGGACCTTGCAGACAGTATTAATGGTAAAATCAGGCTTTTTGCAGATGACACAGTTACCTATAATGAAGTACTCTCTGAAAGGAACTGTGTAAATATACAGTCAGAACTTGATAAGATTTCAGCATGGTGCCAATTGGCAACACTGTTCAGAAGTGTAAAATTTTGCACTTTACAAAACGAAAAAGCATAGTATCCTATGACTATAATATCAATGAGTCACGGTTGGAATTGGCCAACTCGTACAATACATGGTTGTAACACTTTGTAGGGATATGAAATGGAATGATCATGTAAGTTCAGTCATAGGTAAAGCAGGTGGTAGCCTTTGGTTTATTGATAGAATATTGAGGAAGTACAGTCGGTCTACAAAGGAGATTCCTAACAAATCGCTGGCGCAAACAGTTCTAGAATATTGCTCAAGTGTGTGGGACCCATATCAATAGGATATTGAATGTATACAGAGAAGGGCAGCATGAATGGTCACAGGTTTGTTTAATCCGTGGGAGAATGTCACTGAGATACTGAAGGAACTGAACTGGAAGACGAAGATAGACATAAACTATCCTGAGAAAGTCTAATAACAAAGTTTTGAGAACAGCTTTAAATGATTACTCAAGGAATATAATACAACCCGCTATGTATCGCTCTCGTAGGGACTGTGAAGATAAGATTAGATTAATTACTTCATACACAGAGGTGTTCAAACAATCATTCTTCCTGCACTCCATATGTGAATGGGACAGAAAGAAACCCTAATAATTGGTACAATCGGACATACCCTCTGCCATGCACCTCATGGTGCAGAGTGTAGATGTAGATGCAGAAGTAGAGCTCATCATGAGATAGCATTGCAATTTCGAATTTCTTGCAAGGAGTTCTAACAGAACTGGGACACACTGTTTATATTGTGAACTGAAATACAAACAAAACATACTTTTAGTTACAAATTATATATTTTACTCTGTAATTAATAGAAATACAATGAAAGCATGCCTTCTTTTCAATGAAAAATCCATCATCTTCAACATCAACAAATTCCAGCAGGCCTCTATCATCTGTGTCTGTTGCTTCAACTGTTCGAAGTCTCTGCAAGTATGCATGATTGAAAGGTGGAATGTAATGTGCCATAGTGTCCCTTTTCTTCTCCACAGTCACATGTTGTGGTCCAGGGTGTAGATTTTCCAGAACGATATGTTCAAGTGAGATTGTCCATCTTGGTTTAGCTGACTTCAGACGTAGAGTGGAAAATGGAAAGTCCTCATTAAGCGTTTCCTTGTAATGTTACAGCAATAGGTCATTCTTCACTGAACAAATCCATTGCATGTTGAGCCATGACACTGGTTTGTTCATGACATTTTATTTTCTCTTTGTAACTGCTTGTTCAAGATTTTTGTAGGCTTGAAGTCGTGAACTGACATTACTGTTTAAAAAAATTTTTGTTTCTTGTCTTTGAGATTATGGAGTGCTAATTAGTTGGAACAAACATGGTCTTACCTCTTACATAAGATTCTATAGATCCAAAATCCAAACCATTAGGAAGGTAGGAGTGACCATTGACCATAAATTTATGGTCTATCACTGCTGTGCAGCAATATCGTAAGACATTATTCAAATTTCTATTCTGTCCTATACAAGTGTCACTGTACATGGAAACATGTCTTGATGTTGAGGCTCTTGTAGTAACATATTTAGTAACACAAGAACCCATTTTTTGAGAGTCGCATGAAGCAGTCATCTCAACCAGTGGGTACATGAAGACCAAATCAGTTGGTACATATTTATTTTATAATAAGCCATGGAAGTGGTTAGCATGGGGAAAGGGAGAGTTTTCTGCAAGTCAAAAGTAAAGGCCTAAAGCAATTGATCATTCTGTTAATTTTCTGCATCTAATTTCATAACTGTTTGAGCAGCCTGGACCATTCGAAGCTGAAGTTCCTGTTGTGCTTCCAGTTTCTTTTTTTCACTTTCGTCTTCTAAAGTGGATGTTTGTTGTTTGTACGTGTCACATCTTAAACAGGTACGTTTACATGGTGCGTGAAAGTGCAAGTTGAAGTCACCACTGAAACATCTGCTAAAACGGGGATCTTCAACAGGTAAGATATTTTCCTCTTTGCAGTACTCCCTGTATAAGATGTACATTAAGGTCAAGGGCTGAATACTTTCTGTTTGGGTTTTTGGCTCTGGTAGTATAATGAGACTGACATGAGGGGAATGATGGGACATGCTTCCGGACAACATTGTGTCATCAGAGGTTTTATTCATGGGTACCCCACTTTCTTGCTTATCTTTCTTTCATCCTGGTTGGTCCCCTACATTCAGTTATTTCTCAATAGCTCTGGTCAGCTGCCCATCTGATATTTGGAACATTTGAAGAAAATACCTTTTACACACTCTAACACTAGTTCCATCAACTTGAGTGTAAAATTGATGCTTGTTGATTTTGGCAATCCTGATCTAGTTCTAGGATCCCTGAGTTTAAGGCTCATTTGCTTAATCAGCCCACATAAAATGCATTCTGACAAGAGAAAGAATGTAATTTCCAAACTGTTTCAAATTTATTCCAGCGTAATTCTTTTGACACATTTGGCCCTGCAGTTATAGTTTGTGTTGCTGAGTTTGTTCATAGAAACTATTTCCCCTTCCTTAGTTTTGTTTGCCATGCCAGAATTTCTTTTCTTCTTCCTCTCTTGCTTCTCACTTTCATGTTCTCATATCTTTCTACTTCGTTTTAGAAAGTTTTTTCCTTCCCCTGCGGCTTCTCTCTCAAACCTTCGTGAGGATCCGGCTGCATCAACTGATTAAAATCCCATGAGCTTTTGACTGGGCTCTTCTTGGTCATTGTCAAGTGGTAAATGACTGCTATGTCACTGTATCCTCACAGTTACACAGCCATGCTGCTGGCTGTGACATCACAGGTGCTCCCTTTCTTGCCAGCTGAGGCAATGCTTTCATTCCACGTCCATCACGCCCGCTTCAACCTCATGATGACTAGGTCCCAGGCTGTACTGAGCTGCAAACTGTCATCCATGTTGATGGTGTTTTCAGATTTTTTATTTCTGCTGCGTCTTCTATGATGCTATCCCAAAATACTTTTGTCCTCGTCATGATATACGTTTCATTAAATATAATTCAGTGTTGACTTTCTAAAGTGTGTTCTGCCACAGCTAATTTTTCAACGTAGGCATAAGCACCTCTTGCATTCGATCTGGCATTCCTCCTCAGCGCCTACTGTTTGGCCGAAGTAGTAGCACTCACCCTGACGTTGTATTTTGTACACTCCAGGTATTCTAAGCCCTAGATTGTCCTCCACAGACCTCCTGAACCATTGTGGTTTTGCTGGGGTCCTGAACACTGATGAGATGATGTGTCTCTTAAGGAGCTGGCTAATCTTTCTCAACACTGTGCCACAGAAAGACAAAAATGCAGGATTCTTGTTCTCTCCTTTGGTAGTGTCTTTCCTAGATGTCTCACCAGAAATAGCTTTTGATACATGACAGTGATTGTAACTGTTTTTCCAGAAGACCTTTTGGAGGTGGTGTAGTTCTAGTGGCAGATTTTCAGTGTCTGAGATGACTTTAGTATGGTGCATGAGGGTGTTCAGGACATCACATTTTTGTGCTGAATGATGGTGATTAAGAGTGTGCAGATAGCGATCATGTGTGCAGGTTTCCTATACACACTGTGGCTGAGGTGTCCATTGGTTTATGATGGAAGTAGAGATAGATGGGCATTGCCCTTCCTTTACACCTTTATTTACTGGAAAATCAATGGACACATCAGCCACAGTGTGTACAGGAAATCTACACATACAAACTGGTATCTGCATGCTCTTAGTCACCACAGTGTGGTAAAAGAACACTGCGTTCTGGATAACCTCGTCCACTGCGCTAAAATCATCTCGGGCACTCACAATCTGTTACTAGAACTAAGCCACCCCCAAAAGGTCTTCCTGGAAAATGACTACAATCACTGCCATGTATCACAGGCTATTTCTGGTTGGACATGCAGGAAAAACACCACCAAAGAAGAGAACAAGAAACTTGCAATTTTGCCTTTCTGTAGTGTCAGGAAAGATAAGCTGGCTCCTGAAGACAGACATCATCTCATTAGTGCCCAGGCCCCCAGCAAAAATACAACAGCTCATGAGGCCTGTGAAGGACAATCTAGGGCTTTGAACACCTGGAGGTACAAAATACCATGTCAAGTGGGGCTGCTACTATATTGGCCAAACAGTATGCACTGCAGAGAAATGCCAGACAGAATGTGAGAAGTGCTTTCGCCTATGCTATCTTGAAAAATCGGCTGTGACAGAACACGCTTCAGAAAATTGACACCGAATTCTGTTTGATGAAACATCTGTCATTATGAGGACAAAAGTATTTTGGTATAGCATCATAAAAGAAACAAAATTATCTGAAAACACCATCATCAACAATGACGTTTTGCAGTTCAGCACAGCATGAGGCTTACCCATCACAAGGTTGAAGGGAGCACGGTGGGCACAGGACAAAAGCATTACAACAATTAACGAGGAAGAGAGCACCAGTGATGTCTAGCAAGCAGTGTGGCTACACATCTGAATGACCACGGTGGCACGATAATTATTTACCGCTTTACTCTGACTGAGGAGTTCTCACTTGAAAGCTCGTGGCATTTTAACCACCTGAGACGGCTGAAAGGCTGAGAAGATTTTACTAATTCACATTACCCCAAGACCGTGCATTCATACATTCTTCTTCTTCTTCTTCTTCTTCTCTTCTGCAACCAAGAGAATGAACTTATTAGTGCTGTACTTGTACATTTTTTAGGTTAGGCATCAGGTTTATTGTTATCTTTAGGACGTTATAGAATTTTAGCTCCTACATATTTTAGATTAAGAATCAAGTTTGTTATTATTTTTCAGAGTTTATTCAGTGACATTACTTGTGTAGGGCAACCGGTATTGAATTTTGAAAGATAACATGGTATTGTGTTATTGCCAAAGACTATTATGTAGTCATAAAGTGTTAAACATACCTGAAAAGTTGGGCATTTCAGATTCTGATGATTCATAATGAACAGTAGATTCTGCATTTTCCAATATAATGTGTTCGCAATTTGCACCTTCAGCAGATTGAGGGACGATTACCATGACCACAAGTATATGCTAACTCATATGTATGTAGAAACTCTCATATCACAAACACTTACAGGAATAGTGGTGTAAGTCTGACTTGCACCATAGAGGGTATTAACAAAGCAGCTGTTTCATTCACCACTGAAATTGCTGCTGCCATCTATGAGGGTATGAACGAAACTAGATCTTACGCCCTTCTTCCTTTTAACAGATCTACATCTTAAGAGCATATTTCAGTACTTAAGTCAAAAATTTTAAAAACATCACTTCTGCTTTAACCCCCTCATATATTAGTGGCACTGACTGGTGTGTAGGCACAAGAACATATTTACATCATAGTAACTCAGATTATCAACTTATATTGTTCTTGAGCACACAAAGCTGTTGTCCCAACATTGTAGACTATGTTCTGGAGATGACTGAAAGTTCCTCCTGGCCTATCTTAATTTAATTATGGTCAGTTGGTGTACAATGCATTACTATGTTCTCACTACCTTTACGATGTTGTTTCTTTGTAAATACAGTAAATATCTTTGTCTTATCTGTTACAGAACTGTAGTGACAGTACTGCTTAAGGAGTGGAGGCTCACATGTGAGGTGCAATAAATCAAGGCCTCACACCCTGTTGTGCACAACACAACATAAAAAGCAGTATATGTTGGCTTAAATAATTTCACCAGAAATCTGACTTCTACTATTGCACTTCATTTATCATTGCTTTGGGGTACTTTTGTCTGTAAACCAAGACAATTTATTTTGATGGATGTAATAATAATTGTTGGTAATGTCTAGAATACTCCTCCTAATTACTCAAAGGTATTTATTTCTGAAGGTTTTTACTTTAGTTGCTTTTATGGTTGGTTTCAGTAACAACATAAAGGGACTCAATGTCAGACAGTACCTAAATTCAGGAAGGGGAGATTTTAGTACTGCCAAAGTGAAAACACACACTGATATTAATTCAACAATATTGTGAAAAGGAAAGTTGCAGCTCACCATATAGCGGAGATGCTGAGTCACAGATAGGCACAACAAAAAGACTGTCACTAACATAGCTTTCGGCCAGAAAGGTCTTCGTCAAAATTAGACGACAAACACACACATACGTACTCGCAAAAACAGAACTCACACACGCAACTGAGGCCACACTGCGAGTTGCAGCGTCAGTGCATGGTGGGAGTGGCAGTCTTTTTGTTTTGCCTATCTGCGTCTCAGCATCTTCGTTATTTGGTGAGTAACAACTTCCCTTTCCACAATATTGTTACATTCCATTTTGGATTTTCCAATGATGTTAATTCATTAGCCTGTAGAAGTGTTGACTCAGGAAAAACTGTTCCATACTCTGGTAATAATAACTGCTGACAACTCACTCGCTAAGATATGTTTCATAGGTAAAAAGAAAACAATAAGCAGGATTGAGGAAAGCCAACCTATTGATCTTTAGGTGATTGATGTGAGGCTTACATAACAGCCCAGAGACTGTACTAACTTTGAGTCTACCACTTTTTTTAATTTGAGTATACACCCACATACATCTGCTGGCAACGCTGACAGCCTATGTGAGGTTGCTCCATCTGATGATTGGGGCAGAGGAAAGGCTTATAACAACTGGGAGGGGTAAAATGCATGGGATAAGGGGGAGGTGGGGATAAGTGTATCACAATGAAATTAACACAATTAGTGTTGAGAAAGGTGGGGGGGGAGGGGGGGGGGGAGAAGGGAGTGTACAAGGTTTGGATAGTGATGTGTTATTGTCCACATCAGTACATTTCTCTGTGTGTTCCCTCCTCCTGTCAGTTTTGTGGCTGTCACTTCTTTCAGTCCTCATTTTATTAATACTGTCAAGAGCTGTCTGTCTTCTCCTCTTCTGCCTCCCATCGTGTCTCCACTACTTTCTTCTTCAATTCATCTTACCGCTTTTGGTCAAGGAATGATAGTTCAACTGTGTCTAAGACTAGGAAAAGGAGCAATAGCTCAAAAGCTGGTACAATCTCTGTGCTGCTGTGTAATTGTGTTGACCATTCATCACTCAGCTACTGGTGGGTGGTTGGTTTTCCTCATTTATGCTTGTTGTTTCATCTTGGAATTTCCATTTGTGTGATAAGCAGTTAGCTTTGGATGTTAGGGACTGGTGAGAGAAATTATGATGTCTGTAAGAACACAAATCATGAAGAATCAGACAGCTAGATTTCTTTTCCATGATGCAGCTCATAAACACATGAAAGTAGTGTAATGTATTGTTTGTTGAAAGTTAAGTTTTAGAGATGCAAAACCATTTATACCTAGATCTTAATGAACACATAATATTGCACAAATACTTGTGTTTATATAATTACTTTTTTAAAAATGTTTGAAGTGGTCCCTGTAAGCCATTACATACAACATACGAAGTTGACACCGTACTTTCTTCAGTACAGCATCTGGGTAAAAAGAATTGTGGAACATACAGATCAAACATACTGCAAATATGCAAGTCATTTCTCAGATCTAATCCTGGCTATGCATCTAATGAATATTTTTATATAATACCAAAATGTGTAAAGACTGGGACCCCTTGCACCAGGAAGGGATTATAGTGGTTGCAGGTGCATGGAGAACAACTGTCATTCCACCACTGGTGCAGAGGCTGGTGTGAACCCACTATCAGTTTTTATGTGTAACTATTTTGCTCAAGACTCCAACTTCCAGGTTTGCATATATGTCATATCCGCACAATCCCCTGTTTACACACAACAATTAGTCTGCACAAATGTTTTGTGTAGACACATTGTTGCATGTTGACAGGCCTTAAGTTCATATGTTCTTTTATTTACATATATATTATGAGAGGTACTGTGGATCCACTTCTTTTAATGAGATATTTTGGCTGAAGAACGTAGGAGATGCCATACTGTATTGTGTCCAGTTCGTATTTGGTGTGTTTTATATCATAACTTGTGTCCTATGAATATATGCTACATCAAAACACCAGAAAACTGAGGTTCTCTCAAAAATACATCCACATTCATACCATTTGTTGCAATTTAAATGCCAAGTAATGACTTATCAGGGTTTATAACTTTGAGGTTATCTATGACACAGAACCAAGGCGAGGTACAATATGTCTGACATCACTATGGTGTGGTGAGTTTTCAACATAATTATGAAATCAAAAGTTGTGTTCACATACACTTCCAGCTGCAAGCATTTTAATTTTAACCTTTCATCAATTTTGTTTTTCACCTTCACAATTCTGAGATATTCTGGCACTTTTGTTATTAACTTCATAGAATTATATTCTGTGACAGGGATGAGGCATCAAAGACCAATCCACAGTCAAAATCATGTAACTTACCAAACGAAAGCATTGGTATGTTGATAGAGACACTAACAAACACAAACACACACACAAAATTCAAGCTTTCGCAACCCACAGTTGCTTCATCAGGAAAGAGGGAAGGAGGGGGAAAGACGAAAGGATGTGGGTTTTAAGGGAGAGGGTAAGGAGTCATTCCAATCCCGGGAACGGAAAGACTTACCTTAGGGGGGGAAAAGGGACAGGTCATAATCTGCCACCACAAAACCACTCCTTTTAATACATTTACATGCAGTTTTTTCGAAATTTTCCCGAATTTCTCCGCCCTTTAACGTGTTTTGAAGGCAAGACAACCACCTAACCTTTGTGCACATCATTGTTTACCAACCCAAGTTCACCACAGGATCAACATAGTTCAGCTTTAACCAACACTTTTTTGACTTTTTTCACACCAGATCTCCAGTTGCTTTCTAGTTCACCTTTATCTCTCCCCATATATATATTTTTTTCATTTTCATTTCAGCCACATGTTACACTTTCCACCTTCTAATACCATGTCACCCTCACAACATCCCCACAACGACCCCATTAAGTTTTATTTACATTCCCTCCGCAAACATGCCTTCACCCTAGCCAGATTACGCTCCCATATTTTATTTACTCAGGCTTGTCTGACATTTGGCATTACCCCCAAAGGCCTCACACTTAAAGTTCCCATCTCTGGCTGTAACCCTTCTTTCCATCAGTCTCTATACCAGTTCCAAACTGAACAGTCCATAGCCCTCACCCACCTAATGCTTCACCTACACAACTCAGCCAATGAACACACCTGTCAACTCCTATCCTTAATAAAAGTCCTCAATCTTTCCTCTCCCACATCCACACCGGCTGTTCAGAGCATCCTCCTACAGGCCAACCACAAATTAGAACAGCATGCCACCCTCCACCTAAAAAAACTATCCAATCTCCTGGTTTCCCACCTCCGGAAAGGCAACTCACTCACACTCCACAACCTTTCCAGCAAACCTCAACCTCCTCTCATTGCACACAGACCCAGTCTCTCCCATCTACTCAATCTCGCACTTCCAGCTCCACTCCCTCCAAAACCTCAAAATTCTAATCAACACAATCTGGAACCGCAACACCCTAATTCAGTAGTTAACCTTTCCTCCAAACCTCTCTCCCAATCCGAAACCTCTGTCCTATCCAAAGGCCTCACCTTCAGCCCTACCCCCAGATTCAACCAAACAGCCCTTGTCAAAGATTTATTGTCCTACACTCGTACCCTCTGCTGGAAATATCACTTTGCCACAAAGAAAAATAATCCTAATCCTACTCCTAATGATCCAACTCCCCAAGACACTATCCAAGTTGAACCCTGCCTGGAACACTTCCGTCCTCCGTCACAGCGGGACCCACCTCCTCTTCCTCAAAATCACCCTCTCCAAACCTTCCAGGAATTTCTCACTTCCAGCCTTGCCTCTCAATACTTCTTGAAAAACCTTAATCCTACTCCCAACATCACCACAGCTGAAGCCCAGGCTATCCGTGATCAGAAGGCTGACCGATCCATCGTCATTCTTCCGGCAGACAAGGGTTCCATGACCGTGGTACTTGATCGTCGGGAGTATGTGGCTGAGGGACTGCGTCAGCTTTCAGACAACACTACATACAAAGTTTGCCAAGGTAATCCCATTCCTGATGTCCAGGTGGAGCTTCAAGGAATCCTCAGAACCTTAAGCCCCCTACAAAACCTTTCACCTGACTCCATCAACCTCCTGACCTCACCAACACCCCGCACCCCTACCTTCTACCTACTTCCTAAAATTCACAAACCCAATCATCCCGGCAGCCCAATTGTAGCTGATTACCAAGCCCCCACAGAACGTATCTCTCCCTACGTAGATCAACACCTTCAACCCATTACATGCAGTCTCCCATCCTTCATCAAAGACATCAACCACTTTCTCGAACGCCTGGAATCCTTACCCAATCTGTTATCCCCGGAAACCATCCTTGTAACCATTGATGCCACTTCCTTATACACAAATATTCCGCACGTCCAGGGCCTCGCTGCGATGGAGCACTTCCTTTCACGCCGATCACCTGCCACCCTACCTAAAACCTCTTTCCTCATTACCTTAGCCAGCTTCATCCTGACCCACAACTTCTTCACTTTCGAAGGCCAGACATACCAACAATTAAAGGGAACAGCCATGGGTACCAGGATGGCCCCCTCGTACGCCAACCTATTTATGGGACACTTATAGGAAGCCTTCTTGGTTACCCAGGCCTGCCAACCCAAAGTTTGGTACAGATTTATTGATGACATCTTCATGATCTGAACACACAGTGAAGAAGAACTCCAGAATTTTCTCTCCAACCTCAAGTCTTTTGGTTCCATCAGATTCACCTGGTCCTACTCCAAATCCCATGCCACTTTCCTTGATGTTGACCTCCATCTGTCCAATGGCCAGCTTCACACATCCGTCCACATCAAACCCACCAACAAGCAATAGTACCTCCATGATGACAGCAGCCACACATTCCATATCAAACGGTCCCGTCCCTACAGCCTAGGTCTTCATGGCAAACGAATCTGCTCCAGTCCTGAATCCCTGAACCATTACACCAACAACCTGAAAACAGCTTTCACATCCCGCAGCTACCCTCCCGACCTGGTACAGAAGCAAATAACCAGAGCGACTTCATCTCCTCAAACCCAGAACCTCCCACAGAAGAACCCTAAAAATTGCCCCACTTGTGACAGGATACTTTCCGGGACTGGATCAGACTCTGAATGTGGCCCTCTAGCAGGGATACGACTTTCTCAAATCCTGCCCTGAAATGAGATCCATCCTTCATGAAATCCTCCCCACTCCATCAAGAGTGTCTTTCCGCCGCCCATCTAACCTTCGTAACCTCTTAGGTCATCCCTATGAAATCCCCAAACCACCTTCCCTACCCTCTGGCTCCTACCCTTGTAACCACCCCCGCTGTAAAACCTGTCCCATGCAGCCTCCCACCACCACCTACTCCCACGTGATTTACCAGCTGACCTGCCTACACTGTGTAGCTTTCTATGTGGGAATGACCAGCAACAAACTGTCCATTCGCATGAATGGACACAGGCAGACAGTGTTTGTTGGTAATGAGGATCATCCTGTGGCTAAACATGCCTTGGTGCACAGCCAGCACATCTTGGTACAGTGTTACACGGTCTGGGTTATCTGGATACTTCCCACTAACACCAACCTACCAGAACTCCGGAGATGGGAACTTGCCCTTCAATATATCCTCTCTTCCCGTTACCCACCAGGCCTCAACCTCCGTTAATTTCAAGTTGCCACCACTCATACCTGTCATTCAACAACATCTTTGCCTCTGTACTTCCGCCTCGACTGACATCTCTGCCCAAACTCTTTGCCTTTACATATGTCTGCTTGTGTCTGTGTATGTGTGGATGGATATGTGTGTGTGTGCGAGTGTATACCTGTCCCTTTTTCCCCCTAAGGTAAGTCTTTCCGCTCCCGGGATTGGAATGACTCCTTACCCTCTCCCTTAAAACCCACATCCTTTCATCTTTCCCTCTCCTTCCCTCTTTCCTGATGAAGCAACCATGGGTTGCGAAAGCTTGAATTTTGTGTGTGTGTTTGTGTTTGTTAGTGTCTCTATCAACATACCAATGCTTTCGTTTGGTAAGTTACATCATCTTTGTTTTTATATATATCTGCAGGAAGTACACATAAAGAATATGGTAGCTTATATATACATGGATGTTGGAGTCCACATTTGTACAAAAATGACATTATTGGTTTCATATGTTTTGCAGCTTGCAAATATAGCTTGTATGTTAGAGAAGGAATATGGAAGTGTGAGACAATGCAAAAAAGTGTGTGGGTGAAAGGGGAATTTCATACATCACAAAGAACTCAAGGAAGAGTAATCTGCATTCTGCAAAGTCAAAGAACCAATTTCTTAATTTGCCATGTCAAATTGTGTCCAGAACCACTGTAAGAACACAGTGTTACAGGCCGCATCACATCCCTTGAGAAATTAGCTTGTTGAAGGCTAAGTTTAGTTGCCAGTCTAATCAAAATTTATGTGCTAGTCGTTTCTCCCTTAATACTTTTCCTTCGAGATTTATAGGTTTTCTTTGCATCTTGTATTTGCCTTTTAATAGTTCAATTGACCACTGCTTGCTTACAAAACTGTTTCACAGCCACTCCAAAGAGCTACTTAACAATAAATAAGCATGCCACAAAAACATATTGTGTGTTTGGAGCTTATGGGCACTCAACAGCAAGACTATCAGCAGCCAAAAATACATATTTAAACCAATGACTCTAATATATTACTTGATGCATGGTTGACAAAAAAAGTATTTTGCCACTGTTTTAGTGTCTGAAGGTTTCTGATCATTTCTTTCTGAAACATTACAAATGCCTGACAACATACAAATAAATTCCATTTACTAATCAATCTGATTCTACCTGAAGTACTTTTTTCACTTCAAGTTTCAGCAATCTATTTCATTGTAAAATATTAAATATAGTATGGTACTGGTATGTATAAAACTCCACATTATGACTGTAGTAGATGACAAGTAATTTAGTATGCTCATGTTGCACAATTCAACTGCTGCCTCACTGCTTAAATTAATCTTCCATCATTTATTATAAAATTGTAAACTTATAAAAAGAAATAACAAATTGAAGCAATGTTTAAAAAAAATGCAAACAACTGTTATCAGCCACGAATACCACCACGAAATAAAATATGGATGGCCTCGTATCAGGAGGAAATGTTGTGGGGGGTCAAAGTGATCATCGATGGATGGATGACATCAGCCATCAAAACTTTCTTCCCGAGATATCTTGACGGTGTCATGGTTGGGACGGTATGGCCAGTGTTAATGCTGCCATTTTAAATGCATTGCAGTATGTTTTGATGAAATGTGGTTTGGCAGCCTGTATGAATAGGCCATCATTGTCAATAATTTACAAATAAACATGAAACACAAAAATGTGAGTAAATATTCAAAACACATTGATTATCTGGCAAAACAAACTACCATTCAGAATGAAAAATATAGAAATTATTGACACACATGAAAAAAAAAGTAAAAGGTGACTTAATCTCAGCCTCCTACGAAGCATAAAAGGAAATTTACAGGCTAATTATTTTAGGAGGCGACTTCTTTTTCAAACCAGACTGTCTTCAATTAAAGTACATATGCAGACAAATTGTATTCTGGTACTGGTACCAGATGACTCTTTTTTTTTCATTGTTTCAGTTATTTTCGAGTGCAAAGGTAGACTTTTACTTTCCTGTCAGTGAATTGTAATTTTTTGTGCAAATTATAAGATACTTCACACATTCAGCAACATATCATCATTTTCAGCGGTATGTTGTCATTGCATTTATTAAGTGGAATTGCACCCACCACCACTGATGATATTGGGGGACAGTGATCTTTATTCCTTGCTTTTTGCTTGCTCTCAGAGAGATTGTACATAGTTACATATAGTTTTACTACTGATTCATTATTAACTGTGACTGCATTTTAAGAGACATTGCTACACGAGTGTGAAATTTCTCCCGGCTGTTCATAAATGAGTTGAATGCTGTCGTTCACTCTTCTAATAAATTGTGTTATTGTTCTACGTAATTCAGAGAATGGATAATTTACACACTCAAGCAGGCATGGAAGATACACGCTTAACAAAGATGGGCAGTTCTAATTACAGCTGCACCAGCAACTGGTGAGTCTGACATGATCCAAGCCTAAACTGTTAAACAAGAAGATGATCAAAGTCAGAAACATGATGGTGCACATTTCTCCTCCTTACACAAGGCATCACAACAACGTTTCACCAGGCAATGCCGGTCAACTGCTGTTTGTGTATGAGAAATCGGTTGGAAACTTTCCTCATGTCAGCAGGTTGTAGGTGTCGCCACCGGCGCCAACCTTGTGTGAATGCTCTGAAAAGCTAATCATTTGCACATCACAGCATCTTCTTCCTGTCAGTTAAATTTCGCGTCTGTAGCAGGTCATCTTTGTGGTGTAGCAATTTTAATGGCTAGTAGTGTATTATCGTCACAAATTCAGGAGTTGGTCCTAGAATAACATCTTGTCTTCTAATTCAGAATAGTTGGTATGCTGGTATCGTCGAGAGTTTGGCGAACAGGCATGCAAGTGCACAAGTCCATGCTTGTTCCCAAATGCCAGCAGCAGTCGGTCTTAGGTACAGCCAACTGCTGGGCAGGATTACAGCATCTGTTCATCAGTGACAGGAAGTCTCAGCTAAAATGTCTAGTAGATACATGTTCTGCTTGACATCAGTTGCTATGGACTTTAGTATATCACTGTTGTTAAGGACCACATTCTGCTTGTCAGCTGCTAACAATTCGACAATATTGATGTATGGAACTCAGCACGTGGAACTGAACCTTGGACTACTATTTTATACTTTGGTTTGGTCTTAACGGTCTCAGAGTCAATCATTGGCACAGATATTCTGGTATATCCCCAGTTGACGCCTGACATGGCAAATTCCCAACTTGGGGACAATGTGACTGGCCTGACTACGACTGGTTTCCGTCACAGCACGACTGTACACAGCGCCAAATTGATACAAGCAAAAGATTGTAAATACACTTCTATATTACGCCAATTTCCTGCTCCGACTAGGCCCCCTGGAGCTCCAAATGTGGGAAGCATGAGACTGTGCATTTTATTTAAACCACAATGGTCTTCTAGTACTATGTAGGCCTAGAAGTTTGGTACTGGATTGCCTGGCAGTAGCTAAGAGCGAGTTTGCCACTGTGTTAAAAGGAGATGATATTTTACCACCAAGTCATCTCTATTACCCCGGATTTCTAAGAAGAGTGGAGCACACAGTGACTATAAAGCATGTAATGGCAAAAACTGTACCAGACTATTACCCCATTTCATTGTTGTGAGATTATAATCATGCTTTACATGTTGCAACGATCTTTAGTGTGATGAACTGTGTGATGGCTTATACTCAAATACCAGTGACAGAAGAAGATATACTGAAAACAGGTATTTGACACCATTTGGGATGTTTTCTATCATGTTTGTGACCTTTAGACTATGCATTGCAGCCCAAACCTGGCAAAGATTTATTGATTCTGTACTATAGTTCCTGTCCTTCTGCCTTACCTACCTTGTTGATATCTAATGACATCTTTCCGACCACTGAAGAACATCAATAACACCTCAGAGATGTGTTCAACAATTGGAACAGTACAATGTCGTTTTGAAGACGGCAAAATGTATATTCAGGGGACCTGAAGTCAATTTTCTTGGTCGTCGTCTATCTTCTGCAGACTCCTTTCTCCTACCAGACAAGGTTGAGGCTGTTCTGCAAATGCACAAGCCAAGTACCATGAAGACACTACTTTGGCTCTTCAGAATGCTAGACTTATATTGCTGACATCTACTGTGTGCAGCAGAGCTACAAGAAACATTAACACCAGTGCTTTCTATCCATAATATTAAAGGAAAAACTGGTGCAGTGGACCGAGGCAGTAAGCCCCATCTTTGGCACCACAAAACAAATCAGGGTGAATGAGGCGCTTCCAGTACATCCTAAGCTAGAAGGAGCCTTAGCAATGGTGGCTGATACAAACCAACAGCTATAGGTGCTGTATTAGAACAATGAACACATAGCTTGTGGCAGCTGCCAGCCCTTTATCCTTGTAAACTGTCATCGTTGCAACAAAAGTGAAGAACTTATGACAGAGAACGTCTCGCCATGTACAAAGTCATAAAATACTTCTGACCACAGATAGAAGTGAGAGTTTTCAATATCTATACAGAACATGAACCATTAATGTATACTGCTTGAAAGTCTCTCAAGCATGCAGCTAGATTGATTGATTGTTGTAGAATTTATTTTCGATGAGTTAACGTGCCACCACATTATTACTGCTGATTGACACCCTGGACCAGTGGCTGCAGTATGTACACCAGTCTCCCCACCACCACCACTGACCCTGTGTATTGGCTTTACAATGTGCCAACCATATTGGTGGGGGTAGCTCATGCTCAGGAGTCGAGTGGTGGTCCTCAGTCTGTGCTCGCCTTTGCCATGCTCAGTGTTCCATTTCTGTTCTATCTGGAGAATTTTCAGTGATTGAGCCCATTCTCAACGAAGTTGAAATCCATTGTCATTGTTGATGAGGTTCTCATGTTGCTGGATTTCAACAGCTTGTATACACAGCCCAAGTAACGGGATGTGTTTTGTAGAGTTTTGTATCTTCATATTTCATTTTGTAGTGGGTTTGAAGGCTATGTTCAGCAATTGCTGATTTTGTGGACTGCTGGAGGCTGGTGTGTCGTTTGTGTTCCATGCAACCTTTCTTCAATTCTGTGAATAATTTGTTCAATGTATGCTTTCCCACACTCGTATGGTATGTAGCACACTCCAGGTTTGTGGAAACCCAGGTTGTCTTTTACTGTCCCTAATAAGGATCTGGTCTTTGCTAGCAGTCAGTATGCACATTTAATACTTTGGCATCATAAAATTCTATCTATTTTTCCAGATTTGTTGCCTGCATATGGAATGTATGCTATCTTTCTCGGTTGGTCTTTGTCAGGTGTTGTCTGTGATATGGTCTTTTGCTTGAAGGTGTGTCAAATTTGGCAGTCGGCATAGCCATTTTTCTGGATCATGTCTCTGAGGTGGTCCAGTTCATATTTTAGGTTTTCTATGTTGGAGATCACCAAAGCTCTGTGGACCATCTTGTTTAGCATACCTTCCCTTTGTGACAGATGATGACAGCTGGATCTTTGAATGTACTAGTCTGGGTGAGTTTTCTTCCAATAGTTGCTGTGTCCCAGTGTTTCATCTGGTTTTCTTCATACCAGAACATCCAAGAAAGACAGCTGACCATTTTTTTTTTCCATCTCCATGATTAACAGAATATGGTTGGCGACAGAGTCTGAAATTATGCAGAGAATAAAAGAGTTGCCAGTGTAATTAAGACGGGACAGGCAGGACTTCAACTTCTTTCAGACTTTGGTTTATTGTCAAACTAAACTTTATAATTACAGTCAATTTTAGTGTTCAATATGTTTTCTTTTCACCTTTGTACCAGTATTTAAGGTGTCTTTTCACTGTTACATCATGACAATACATGCATATTCATCTTTACAGAAGCAAAACCCTGTAGATCCATGGGAACAGATACAAAACTCAATTAATCCCATTTATTTTAGGTGAGCACTAGTAAAAGAAAAGCCGAATATTTCAGTAATTTTCAGAAATACACTCCTTAGAAAAACATAAATCTTTAATGAAAAGGAATTCTGAATATCTGCCATGTGAAGGAAGTAAGAAGTGTTTTTGCATTTCCTGAAAAAAGTGTTCTGATGCCCTCACTAGATTTTTCTTCTGGACTCCTCACTTACTCTCATTATTACCTGGCATGTAATCATGTTCAGAGGAGCTACATTCCTGGATTAAAAACGCAGTTTCTTTAATTACAGCTCGTGTACTGTCATCATGTTGTTCAAATCATTCACATTGCATAGAACTTCGTCGTAACTGACTTTTGGATCAGTAACTTCTTTGTTAATAATGGCCAAAATATATCATAGTCTTCCTTTGTATAATTTTAAGCGAACTCATTCACACATTTGATTCATTTTCTACTGCCATCATTGTTGTTTCATTTTTTTTTTTCTCTCTTCTACACTCAAGCTCATAAATTAAGGATAATTGCAGAATGTGGTGCCACACAACGCGGCACTACACAAAACTGGCACTAATAGCATAGGCACATAGGGAACACACACGACACAGGTCTGTCAGTCCACGATATTGGTGATAAGCTGAGAAAACCGTCCCAAAATACATTTGCTACAAAACACCACTGTTTTCTGCGCATGTACCCTGACATCAATATGAGATATGATCACCTTGCACACGTACACAGCTCGCACAATGGGTTGGCATACTCTGGATCAGGTGGTCGAACAGCTGCTGGGGTATAGCGTCCCATTCTTGCACCAGTGCCTGTCGGAGCTCCTGAAGTGTGTTAGGAGTTTGAAGACGTGCAGCAATGCGTCGACTGAGAACACCCCAGATGTGCTCGATGGGGTTTAGATCTGGAGAACAGGCAAGCCACTCGATTCGCCTGATATCGTCTGTTTCAAGGTACTCCCCCACGATGGCAGCTCAGTGGGGCCGTGCATTATCATCCATCAGGAGAAAGGTGTGACCCACTGCACCCCTGAAAAGGCTGACATATTGGTGCAAAATGACGTCCCGATACACCTGAACTGACAAAGACACGCAGGGGTGTACGTGTACGTGCACTAATCATAATCCCACCCCACACCATCAAACCCGACGTCCATACAGGTCCCTTTCAAGGAAATTAAGGGGTTGGTATCTGGTTCCTGGTTCACGCCGGATGAAAACCCGGCGAGGATCACTGTTCAGACTATACCTGGACTTATCCTTGAACATAACCTGGGACCATTGTCCGATGACCATGTACTGTGTTCTTGACACCCGGCTTTACGGGCTCTCCTGTGACCAGTGGAATGGACCTTGCAGGTCTCCAGGCGAATAAATCATGTCTGTTCAGTCGTCTGTTGACTGTGTATCTGGAGACAACTGTTCCAGTGGCTGTGGTAAGGTCCCGAGCAAGGCTACCTGCAGTACTCCGTGGCTGTCTGCGGGCATTGATGGTGCAGTGTTGTACGCTGTGGACGTCCCGTACTGTAGCGCCTGGGCACTTTTCCTTGTCTGCTGGAATCGTTACCATAACCTTGAGATCACACTTTGTGGCACACGGAGGGCCTGTGCTATGACCTGCTGTGTTTGACCAGCCTCCAGTCGCCCTAGTATTCTACCCCTCATAATGTCATCAATATATGTTCTTTGGGCCATTTTCGACACACAGTCAGGATTAGCACTTCTGAAAATGTCTGCACTCTTAATTGCTGCACCGTACTCTGACATGCACCAACACACCTCTGCATATGTGGACTGCTGCCAGTGCCGCCGTGCGACGACTGTAGGTCAAATGCATCGCATGGCCATACCCCAAGGTGATTTAACCTGCAAACTGCCCACCAGAGCATTGTTTCACCATGTATCAGTATTATCCTTAATTTATGAGCATGAGTGTATTTCTAATCCAACTTCTGTCATTTGTGTTGTCATCTTCATGCTTTGGTGGCTTATTTTGTCTTGTCATCACCATTCATTGTTACTCATGCTTCTACCTGTGGAATTTCTTCAGCGAAATGCTCTACCCTTCCTCAACTATCATGATCTTTCCTTTCCACAAGTCTCACAGACCTATTAATTCTTTGTGTTTATTTTTCCAATCATGTCTGAACTATTCCACCACTCTTTTACTTTTGGTTTATTTTTGTTTTAATTATGCTGACCACAGGTGCCAACCTAACCAGTTCCATTCTCAACCACTGTGCAGATGCCTGTGAGCCGCCTTTTACCATCTGGCAAGAACTTCTCATGGTGCGACATGTATATAAAGTGGAGTCCATCTTCAACTATCCTGTTCCACTATTGAAGCTGAACAACCCAACATTGTAGGTTTACTGGTTGACAGTTGGACAGAAAACGTCCAAGCGAAGGATATCTTAAGCAACTTGATGTAGCAGACATACCAATTCTTAAAGAGGGATGGACAGAGCAAATCGCCTCCCTGGATGAGTGATAGGCTCATTCTTAACTCGGATGTGACAGAGTACAACAAGCCCACCGCTCTACGTTTGGTTTTAAAAAGGGTTTTTCACATCCTTTTATTTGAGTACTTGGAACACAAGGTGGTTTTTACTATTCAGAGATGTGGGTGGTCAAGAAGACACTAGAACACTTAAAACTTTTAGTGAAGGGAGTTTCTTGTTTGCTCTGAAGACTATTCAGCAAAATTTCCCAGCAGATAGGGTAGTTCAGTTGCTGGTAAGATAAGGCCTTCCAGTGTCAGGTTACATGTTTGGCCGACTTATGACAAGGGCTCCCCCCCCCCCCCTCCCTTCCCCCATGGGACCACTGGAAATTGATCAAGGTCACTCGGATGAACTTCCCACCCCCTCCCCTCCCCAACAAGCCTTATAAGGAGAGGTCCCCAGAAGTGGAACCTACTTTTTGAAACTAAATATGTGGTGATGTAGGTTAAGATCGCAGGTATCACACCCTCCAGCCATTCACCCTGGGGACCCTCGTTTACGAGTAACTGACAAAAAAAAATTCTGAATTTTGCGTGGTGCTCAGTAACATGAAAACTGTCGGGTTACACACTCTTGTTGCGTGCTATAATGGATAGAATAATAGTTTCACATGCAAGAAGTTGTGGGATCAAATTACTTCAAGTGGGGTAATATTTTTTTGTTTTAAATGTCCAATTGACTTTGATCATTATTTTTATTCAGTTAATTGCTGTAACTGTAATTTTTTATTTCTGTTCCTTTGTCACATTATTTTAATCACCATATGAACTTTTTTCATTTGTTTCTTTTTTCTTTATATCATTCTTTTTCCTGTCGGAAATTTTGTGAATATTAATTCAATTATATTTATCCACTATAATATTCAGTGTTTGAAAGTCCCAGTCTGTCACTTAACAAACAAAAAGTCAAATCATCTAGTTATATTGACTGTACAGTGGTGTGAAAAATGTGTTTTTCGTTACCAGTTGTGCAATTTTTTTGCGTGGTTATTGCCATACAAACATTTGAAACATTACCTAGGACAAAATAACGCAGACGGAGATTAAAAAAAGAAGGGTTTATAAGTACAATAAAATGAGAAATAGATATAATGAACGCAATAACGTGACCGAAAAAAACAGGGTGATAAAAGAAATTAAATGGAAATTACTACATAAAACTAATTAAAAACACACAAATAAAGGACTGAAGTGGAAAAAGAATTATAGGCAGAAAAATGAGAGCAAGTGAAGAAGTTGATATTATGATTAAAATGATGTGATAAAGGACTGGAAATAAAAATTACATTTAAATCAATTAATTGATTGAAAATGACAATCAAAGTAATTTCCATAAAGATTTAAAAATAAAAAAATACTACAGCTGAAAAAATTCTAACCCACAACCTCCTGCACATGAAGCTATCATTCTATCATTTTTTAAAAGTATTTAAGGTATTTATTTAGCATTTAAGTTCCTCATAATAACAGGAAACAAACTCATTTGAATATAATTATACACATTATTATACTTTTACATTTAACTCTTTTGTACGCAAATCTGGAAGAAAGTGCCCATTGAGTTATTTCTTAGATGACACTTTTTTCCGTGAGATTTCATGTCAAAATACTATCATAAGGTGAACATACTGGAATCTTGAGAAAATTCGCGCATGTAATCCTGTATTTAAGATGACGAGTTACTTCCTCGCATTCATCCCATAAGTATGCCAGGTACTGTAAGTTGTCCATTAATTTAAGTCCATAAATTATATGAATTGTGATTGCCATGATCCACGTTGTTGCGTGCCTCTTAGCTTTGGGAAACGCTTCCATTCGGTTCTCATGACATTAGAAATATGTATACTGATCAGTCGAATCATGTCTCTTGCTGTGAGCCATAGTTCGACAAATCTCGGGCACTCAGTGTTCGATTGTGTCCGAATTACAATTTCCACCTGCGGCTGAGGGTTTTAACTGGAAAGAGTAAAGCTTGGAGTGGTCGTTATTGTCCTGTTTATCACTTTGTACCAAGTCTATCTGGCGCCCTCGGTTATTATTTTCATCACTAAATTTCACACACGATTTTCCACTTCTGCTGCGGTAGTCGCAGCTCCCATTTATGAGGAATTGGTATTCTTTTGAGAGCTATGACCATGTTACGAACTGTTTCTTGTTTTACTACGTCTGTTGGTATGTAGCTTTTATTGAGATAATAATTTCGAAGGAAATGTAATGAGTATGGAATACTAGCACTGTAAACCAGCGTTAGCTCTGATGTCGGGCGATATTTGTGAAACAGTACAGCAATTGGCGAGTATTATTACTTTTCTACTAAACACAATTCTGTTGACGAATAGTGCCGTGTATTTCGCGGGCAAGTTCATTAGTTCCAGTCCACCCTCATTTAAGCTGAGAGTGCAAGTTGACAGAGAAACCTTAAAGATTTCACCCCTCATATATACCAGTATATAACTTGCTGTATAGCCCTCCTTAATTTTTTGGGCGTCGAGAGGACCTGATCTAAGTACCGTACCACGCTTCTGCGAGTATTTGTGTATTGCACAGCTTGATTTCTTATGTCATAGCTAAATTTCTACCTGTGCGGTTTTTTACTAACGCTCTTGTTTTACGTAGTAGTATCGTGCACCAGTTGACAGCCTCCATTCTTTGTGGGTTATTTGCCATAATGACTCCTAATACTTCGTGTTGATTTTTGGCATTGAACCAGTTCCGCTGTACATTCCACTTATTGTTTGCAATTGGCAGCGTCACGGTCTTTTTGTGGTTAACAATAGCACATGTACCTTTTTCATACCGCCCAAGGATATTATAAGATGGCAACATATCGTGAACTTTCCACGAGAACACCCAAGTCCGGCGCAAGTTCTGAGCCTTTTTATTTCCTATTGAAATTCCTTGGCAGTCACAACATAGGGTACGGAAGAGTGGATCTAAAGCTATTGTATATAATGCCGTAGATAACAGACAGCCTTTTCTGACTGATCTTTTGATGGGAATTTTCTCACTTAATCTACCATTAACAATGACTTGTGACACAGCATTGCTCAAAATATTATGAGTTACAATCGTGAAATTGGTGTCAAAACTCATTTTAATCATGACTTTTTCCAGGTATTTACGAATAACCCTATCAAATGGTTCAAATGGCTCTGAGCACTATGGGACTTAACATCTGTGGTCATCAGTCCCCTAGAACTTAGAACTACTTAAACCTAACTAACCTAAGGAAATCACACACATCCATGCCCGAGGCAGGATTCGAACCTGCGACCTTAGCAGTCGCGCGGTTCCGGACTGAGCGCCTAGAACTGCTCGGTCACCGCGGCCGGCGACTAACCCTACCGAAAGCATATTAAAGTCTATTAGTAAGTCGCTGCTTCCTTTGATACTTCGGTTTTTGTGGACGAAATTCAATCTCGTAAGGCGACATATATGCTTCTGTTCGGAACGGCACACATTTGACACGGACTGATCACCCTTTTCATTGTTTGCTTTAATCTCCCAGCAAAGCACCGAGCAATTTAGTTTATAGTCAACGTTGAGTAATGTGATCGGACGTACTAGAATATTCTGTAAGTTTGGTGTTTCTTTAATTTTTAGTATCAGTGTGATGTATCCTCTTAGAAATTCTCACGGTATGACGACAGCATTACGGATTTCATTGGCAATATCTGGAAAAACTTCTGCTAAAATATTAAAAGTATTTCAGATAAAATACGACAGGAACTCCTTCCACTCCTGCAAATTTCCCTTTAAAACTAGTCTCCTGAAGAAAACGCTTTATTGCAGATGGGTTGACGTCGCCTTCTTTGAATAAGTTTGTAAAGTTGGTGGCGATTTCAGCTTTAATTTCATTCCCATCGGTAATTTTCTGGCCATTATGTTTTTTTATTTTTATTTTTTTTTTCATTCTGTTCCCTGTCCAAGTGGTAGATAAAAATAGGTCCTTGTGCATTGTCTCCTGCCGGTTGACTCATAAAAGTACCTTCAGTTTCCCTTCGGAGGTCACATAGAAGTTTTGCCTTCATTTGTCTCAACCTCGGCAGTAAGGTCGGCTGAAATGTTATTTTACTGATCAGATCTTGCAGACATCTGCGATAGAATTTTGAGGTTGATTGGAGACAATGGGCTTTCTCGGCACTATAGTTGATTAATAAATTTCGAATAGCAGGCTTCGATTGCATGAGCCGCCATTCCAACGTGCTTTTAGCGTGGTAGCGCTTTTTGAATACCTCTTGCCATGTGACCAATAAATATTGGGTCAACATGTGATCCTCCAAATGGCTAATGTTAAGCTTGCAAATATCTTTCTTGTGACGAAAATGTGTTTCCGAGAATTTAATTTGGCAGAGGTAGCTGTAGTGATCCGAGAATATCGCAAGTTTTGTTTCAGTTGTAACTATTTGAGCTTGGATCAGAGATTAGATGTATATCCTATCAAATCTATTACGAACATTAGTATAAAAATAAGTGTACTCAGTTTTGTTGGGGTTCAAAATTCACCAAGTGTCTTCAAGATGTTAACTGTCAACCAGAGCTTTAAGTTCATTACACTTGTTTGGAACAATTTTCTGATCATCATTATCAATGACAAAGTTTAAATCGCCACCAATGACAAGTTTGTCACTATTTCTGTCAAGTAACTGGAAAAGTTCTTGACCAAAGAAACGGTTTCTATTGGCTTTGTTTTTATTACAAGAGTTACATCGTGAATGGTGCAAGCGAGTCCACGTCCACTCCATAAAAATTATATATTCTTTATTTCAATGTCACGATGTAGTATAATGGCGGTACGAACTCTAGTCTCTGCGTCGATGTTAGAAATTACTATGTAAGTTAAAAATTCTATTAGCTGCTTCGCTTGTGACCTATTGTACTACAGTTATATGCCATTTAATCTCCTTTAAGAAGTTGTTAACAGAAACTATCTTGGTAACATTGGAAATCTTATGTTGAGTGAGAATGCTCCAGAGAGTAAGGCTGTGTGCTGTTTATTGTTAGGCTACGGGGACAAATCATTTTCTATATTGCCTGCCCATTCCATTGGTTTTACGCTTCCCTCATCACTGGAACTGTATGAGTGAATAATGCCGAAATCAGATGCTTGTACAGATTTCTTAGCATATCGGCCTTCAGGTTTTGTTTTCCGTTTTACTTGATGGAGATCCTGATTCTTTTGTTTTCCCGACAGAATTTGACTTGATTTCTTATTACGCTGTTCGCGGGTCACATCTTCAATCTGGCATGATTCTGTAACAGGCTGTTCAGAGTATTATCTTGAACTTCGGAGGCCACAAGGTTTTTGACCGCCCGTTTTTGCTCTTTCTAGTGTTGTTTGCTGTACTTTTGATTAAGAGAGTCGCCTGGGACACATCAGTTTCGGTGGTAATGCTACCTTGCATCTGCGGTCCTGGTTCGTCACATGTCTTAGTTTCCTCAGTTTTTCCCTTTTTCTCTTCAGCTTTTGAAGTTCTTTGATTTTGTTTCGTTGGATGTTGGATTTCAGAAAAAAATTGCAGCCACAGATGGCCTCTCTACTGAGGGTCGTGTGATTTGTTCGCATTCTGCTACTGGTTTCTGAATTTCCGTTACCGTTTCCTGTGCAGGTTTAGTTGTCTCATGCATTTCAGCAACAGTCGTCATAGTTGGTGACAGTGAAGTGTGCGCCACTTTCCTGTTTGCGACTAACGCATAACTACTGGGGATGTCACTTGTATCCATTAAAGTATCGATTCATTCCGTGGGGAGCTTTTAGTACAATTAGTACGCAGGTGGCCAGAAGGCAAATGGAACATGTCTGCGGTTGTTGTAAACGCTCTATTTCGCGTAACTAATGTGTAAGACGGAGTGTGTCTTTTTAATTCCATCCCAACGTTTCGTACCCCACTGTCAATTTGATATCGGAAAGTGCCAGACGATTTATCAGTTTCAGTTTTCAAAATCGTTCCGCACTGTTTAAGGTACAGCACTATCAGCTCATTTGGGCATTGAAAACATAAACCTTTATGTTCCGAATTCCATAACCTGCATGTACTACAGCAACATTACTAACAGATCCGTCGGCACTTACCGAGTTAGGGGGACAAAATTTTCGAAAATATTTTTTCTCACTTTTTGATCAGTTAGACTATGTTGGTCTTGAAGATGTTATTTATTTTCATCCCCGATAAAAACTTTTTAATATATCGAGATAAAAAAAAAATTTTAATGAGAAATTTTTTTCTCATGTATCAGATAAATACTTAAAGTATATTTCTAATGCAACTGAAGGTTATTGGAACGTCGTAGAATCATATACAACTCACATTCACGGATTAACATTTTTACTGTGGTAACACCGATTTGTATATTGCTGCTGTCAGTGGAGATATAACAATAGCACAGGTATCGAGTATCAGTGTTATTCAAATTAACCGAGGTTCTGACATAGTTGTCCCACTAACTTATTCCTTCAGCCCGAAACAGATGAGAAGCCTTTTCTTACTGTGTCAGCTTTAAATTTTGGATCCTTCGTCTAAGAATCTCTCCCAAAGGGGAGAAGACAACAACCGATGTGTCGCTAAAAAATCAAAGATTTCATGAGTGTCTCCCTAAACTCGATAAGTGTCGATCCGTCAAGGTGCTTGGACTTACTAGTTCTTTCACATGCAATCACGAGTTTGTCACAGTGTCCAGCGTCTTCAAATTTGATGAACACAGAATTCTGAATGAAATCCAATTGAATACCTAATATGTTATATCCTACGATTCCGAGTTCTTTAAAGATCAAATGGTGAGGGTCTCACTGCATTACTATCAAAGATATGCTGTACGATATTTACTCTGTTGACCACTGTAATTTTACTCAAAGTTTCTCTTCAAAGGTTACTGAAGACCTTGAAAGAGCGAAAGGCAGTCCGCAGGCACCGGCTCTGCCGCCGATTACGTTGCCGCACACACTTAACGGAGCGCTGCGGAGTGATGTGTTGATGCCACAGCCACACAGCAACCCCACTTAGAAATGAACTGATATGAAATTGGCTATATTTTTCCATATTTTTCGAGAACTACACGAAAACTGATGGTTGTTGACGTTGATAACCAGAGATTACACTACGCAACCAGACTATTTACTGCGCGTTTTTTAACGCTATTGAGTGCTACACAAAATTCCGAAATCTTTTTCGTCGCACGTGAGGAACCCACTAGGGTTAATGGCTGCAGTGTGTGATACCTGGGATCTTAACGTACATAACTGTGCTTTCAAAAAGTCGAACTAATCACTGGGGCTTATCCTTGTTGGCCAACTGTACGGTGGTGGTCAGGTGTTATAAAATTGGCGGGAAACCCCTTCCTATCATTCTCAGAGCCAATGGGTGCACAATAAAATGGCAAGCAACTCAAAGGACCAATAAGGTTAGAGATCTCTCTTTTTATTGTACAATGTATCCAGCTGCCTGAGCCCTCTCATTCGAGATCTGGACTTCCTTATTAGAGGACCAGTCAGCGCCCCCGGGCTCAAGAGGAAAAAGTCCGAAAGCAAGTATCTAACAATAATACACTACAGGCCATTAAAATTGCTACACCACGAAGATGACGTGCTGCAGACGCGAAATTTAACCGACAGGAAGAAGATGCTGTGATATGCAAATGATTGGCTTTTCAGAGCATTCACACAAGGTTGGCGCCAGTGGCGACACCTACAACGTGCTGACATGAGGAAAGTTTCCAATCGATTTCTCATACACAAAAAACAGTTGACCGGCGTTGCCTGGTGAAACGCTGTTGTGATGCCTTGTGTAAGGAGGAGAAATGCGTACCATCACGTTTCCGAATTTGATAAAGGTCGGATTGTAGCCTATCGCGATTACGGTTTATCGTATCGCGACAATGCTGCTCGCGTTGGTCGAGATACAATGACTGTTAGCAGAATATGGAATCGGTGGGTTCAGGAGGGTAATACAGAACGCCGTGCTGGATCCCAACGGCCTCGTATCACTAGCAGTTGAGATGACAGGCATCTTATCCGCATGGCTGTAACGGATCGTGCAGCCACCTCTTGATCCCTGAGTCAACAGATGGGGACGTTTGCAAGACAACAACCATCTGCACAAACAGTTCGAGCCCGCATCTCGTGGTCGTGCGGTAGCGTTCTCGCTTCCCACGCCCGGGTTCCCGGATTCGATTCCCGGTGGGGTCAGGGATTTTCTCTGCCTCGTGATGGCTGGGTGTTGTGTGCTGTCCTTAGGTTAGTTAGGTTTAAGTAGTTCTAAGTTCTAGGGGACTGATGACCATAGATGTTAAGTCCCATAGTGCTCAGAGCCATTTGAACCATTTTTGAAACAGTTTGACGACGTTTGCAGCAGCATGGACTATCAGCTCGGAGACCGTGGCTGCGGTTACCCTTGACGCTGCATCACAAAAAATGGTTCAAATGGCTCTGAGCACTATGGGACTCAACTGCTGAGGTCATTAGTCCCCTAGAACTTAGAACTAGTTAAACCTAACTAACCTAAGGACATCACAAACATCCATGCCCGAGGCAGGATTCGAACCTGCGACCGTAGCGGTCTTGCGGTTCCAGACTGCAGCGCCTTTAACCGCACGGCCACTTCGGCCGGCTGCTGCATCACAGATCTGAGTGCCTGCGATGGTGTACTCAACGACGAACCTGGGTGCACGAATCGCAGAACTTCATTTTTTCGGATTAATCCAGGTTCTGTTTACAGCATCATGATGGTCGCATCCATGTTTGGCGACATCGCTGTGAATGCACATTGGAAGCGTGTATTCGTCATCGCCATACTGGCATATCACCTGGCATGATGGTATGGGGTGCCATTGGTTACACATCTCAGTCACCTCTTGTTCGCACTGACGGCACTTTGAACAGTGGACGTTACATTTCACATGTGTTATGATCCGTGGCTCTACCCTTTATTCGATCCCTGTGAAATCCTACATTTCAGCAGGATAATGTACGGCCGCATGTTGCAGGTCCTGTACGGGCCTTTCTGGATACAGAAAATGTTCGACTGCTGCCCTGGCCAGCACATTCTCCAGATCTCTCACCAATTGAAAACGTCTGGTCAATGGTGGCTGAACAACTGGCTCATCACAATACGCCAGGCACTACTCTTGATGAACTGTGGTATAGTGTTGAAGCTGCATGGGCAGCTGTACCTGTACACGCCATCCAAACTCTGTTTGAGTCAATGCCCAGGCGTATCAAAGCCGTTATTACGGCCAGAGGTGGTTGTTCTGGGTACTGATTGCTCAGGACCTATGCACCCAAATTGCGTGAAAATGAAATCACATGTCAGTTCTAGTATAATATATTTGTCCAATGAATAACCGTTTATCATCTGCATTTCTTCTTGGTGTAGCAATTTTAATGGTCAGTAGTATATAACTATTACTATGGTTTATTATTGATCTCGGAGCGCATCGCCTCCCACAACTGGTGCTAACATAACTGCTGAGTGAGGTCATCATCATACCACTGGACGCACTGCAACAGCTGCCCAGAAATGGGGCTTCCTGATTCGTCGAACCTGATGTCATTCATCTATACTGTAGTAACGCCATAACAGTCACCCTCGTTCAACTATGCTGTACCACCGTGAGAGTTGCCACAGCTCACAGAACTGCGGGCAAGATTACTACTGTCACATGGACATAATTGTAGCGTTACTGTGCATGGGGCTAAACGAGTAAATCTGGGTCTCAATCAAGATAATACAGTTGCTATGATTGTTGAAAATGTGTAGCATATTGATTCCAGACTTCAATATCCTTGGGAATACATGAGCAGAATGATGGATTATATGATGACTACTATAATTGACGGGTATGACACTCCTGTTCACCGACTGGCATTGAAATGTTAGGAAGTAAATTTAAAATAGTTGGTATGTTATGGTGAGGCCATGTTAGAATTAACTTAATGGGGTCCCAATGTATACATATTCGACTGTTGTGAAGTTAGGTGATATGTGCAACATCTATTGCTACAGAAAGATTATGCCACTGGCAGCGGTATTAAGAGTTGCTTGCAGAGTACGATTTGTGGCTAAAAGACAATGGGACTGATGTCACAGAATAAATATGAGTGCATCAAAGAAGAACGACCAATGGCTGCGAAGCCTTCTCCGTCCAATGTGCCATCTGGGGTATCTTTAGACAAATTAATGTGGCCATGGTCTTCATTCATGTAAGAGCTGTTATGTAAATTGAAGGAGGAGGGGGGGAGGGAGAAAGGAAGGGAAAGGGAAGGAACTATTGATGTCAGCTGCATTGGAATTTTATGTAGAATCAGCAGCGATGATTGGAACCCTGGAGCTGCTGCTTGTTAGGCAGTTGCGTTAGCCACAGCACCATTCAGCCCCAGTGTTTATAGTAATTGCATGGACTATCTCGGCACACCTCCAGGCCGACCTACATTCAAATGGTTCAAATGGCTCTGAGCACTATGGGACTCAGCTGCTGTGGTCATCAGTCCCCTAGAACTTAGAACTACTTTAACCTAACTAACCTAAGGACAGCACACAACACCCAGCCATCAGGAGACAGAGAAAATCCCTGACCCTGCCGGGAATCGAACCCGGGAACCCGGGCGTGGGAAGAAAAATGTTTATCCTAACGTTTTGAATACCATTGAAAATAATCCTAATTTCTTGGAAAGGGTGATAAAATGTGACAAATCTTAATTTTTCACTTATGATCCATAAAATAAGCACCAATCAGTGCACTGGAAGGCCCCAAATTCACCAATAGTGAAATAAACTAGAATGAGCAAATCAAGATTGAATGCAATGATGATTGTTGTTTTGGATATTCTTGGAACTATGTATCTTCAATGGATTCTTGAAACTGTAAATCAACATTACTGCCTTGAGGTTCTCGCTCAACTCCATGAGAAAGACCAGAATTGTGAAGAACAACTCACGGGTTGTGCATCAAGACAGCGCACCGGCTCGTAGTTCTTTGTCTGTTAAGAGGCTTTTAGCTTTTGTGTCCTAGCCAATGGCTGCAACCAGAGTTGCCACGCTGAGACAGTTTCCGACTGGTGCCACAGGTAGCGCATTATAGCTGCGGTCACAGGCAGCAATGGGCGGTTCGTGTTCGGCGTTGGTGTACGACAGTTCTAGTATGGAGTTCCAGGTTTGCAGTTCACAGCTGTAGTTCGTAGTGGAGACCAGCCTGCAAGACCTAGTCTACAAGTGGAGTCGTCTATAGCCTTCGCATAGGGACAAGTGTTTACTACAGTGATTGACAGTGTGGCCTTGTTGACATTGTATTCAGTTACGCACGCCTTGATAGGCCACTGCTTAGTTGTATCTGTCTGCAAGCACATCCAATGAATTGCTTTCCAACTTTAATGAAGTACTGAAACGCAGTGAAGTTTGCATTTTTGTGTCACCATCACAGTTCCTCCATCCACCTTGGACCACCAACACCTAATTTGATATGTGTGAAACGATCTACCTAGACACATCAACAGTGAAGCAGAGCATCCCAATTTTGGAACACCGACCTTATTTACCAGATTTTGCACCATGTGATTTTATCTACGTATTTCCTAAGATCAAATCTGCATTAAACGGAACAAGATTTCAGACGGTTGAGGCAGTGGAAGAAAAAGCGGCATGCGTCATCAAGGAGCTCGTAGAGGAAGACTTCCAGCACTGTTTCCATCAATGGAAAATTCGTATGGAGTATTGTAGGGATGGAGGGAAGGAGTATACTGAAAGTAACAATAACTACATATGTATGATTTTGAAATAAAATGTTTTACAGTAATAATCTCGTTATTTTATAATTATAGCTCGTATCTGAACAAAAGTAGGCTTACACTGAATCAAGTGGAGCAGTGTACAAATTTCTATAGACCCCCTGTGCCAAATCGTATATAATCCGTTCATCACAAGAATAAACCTGATATAAACAAACACAAACGCGATGATTGGTCAGAAGCCGTAGCACACGTACACTGGTGTTGTTACGCTCTTCGAAGTAGGTCCTACTTATGTATTAGATATCTTATTTCTAAGTTACGTTAAATGAAACTTTAAGATATTCAAATGTATTAACAGCCATCAACCTTTTTCTTTATCGCGCTTTATCTATGTAGTTTTTATTTCAAAAATCGTGTACAGTCGCAGCCTGTGCAGCGTTGTGCTCTGATTGTCGCACTATTAATGCGCATTATGAAAATGGCTGGGGTGCTTTTTGTTCCGTAGTGAAACACGCATGTGGAATACGGTTAAAAAGTGCCGAGAAACAGGCTGTTCTTAATGTTTCTCATTTACGGAGATAATCGGCTTTGAAGTTTTCCCAGCATTATATACAATGCAGTAAATAGATAACATTTGTTAAACGTACAGCGCAATCGGTAGTGTAACGGAATGTTAATCTCTCACTTAACTTTTTTTCTCGTTCAATTTGAAATACCTGCATCTCGCAATTATAAAACTCATCATCATATTTATGAATAATTCACGTCTTCTTGTTTCTTATTACATGATGGACTCGAAATTCCTGTTTCCATTTCAAATACAAATTCTTAATTATGGATGTTTTATGAAATACTGTTCATAAAAATTGTTTAAATTAAGAAATCATAACAATTTATTTTTAAGGCAAAAATGAAAAGCCAAATCCTCTGTATTTGGACATTGACAATCTTTTATACCACAGAAGTAGATAAGTACCGTAGAATCATGAAAAACGATCGTTTTCACAGCATCGAGCACATCATACAAATGCTGCATTTTTACATTTGCTACTGCACCATTACAATATGAACCCAAGAGAACTGACTGGAGCCAAGTTGCGGGATTTGGCCCGAGAAGTAACAAGACTGTTAAGCTGCCAGACCTACTGGAACTAACGCATGCAGCTATTTCACACGTCACTGCCGAACGCTGGTGGGATATAAAAAGGCTCGTCATAATAGAAGAGAAAATCTGCGCCTGGTTGGCTTTGTATATTCTGTTGTTGATAGGCTCGTTATTAACGCAGCAGGTGACACTTCCAGAACTGAAATGTATTTCTCGGGTTCGGGTAAGGAAGGAGCTAAGAGATTACCTGACGACTCACTGTAAGTAATACCTTCAGTGACTTGGATATTTAACTATACGGTGAAATCCTTCAGTACTCTCTTACGTTTCACACAGATTATGCAGAAAAATTACTCTGTGGTTAAGTCAGGAATTTTCATCATTCTTGTTTTTAATTACGATAGCATGTTAGCTAAAAACGATAACGTGTTGCGGTTTTCGTCTAGTCGTCAAAGGAGCGCATTTAGGAGATTTGCGGTATATTATTTCATTCTGCATAAAAATTAAATGACATTCGAAGCTGTATTACTTCTCTGCTCGTCTCTTTCTACGTGTGAACTGCAGCTGGCCACGTCACTGCAGTCTAGCTATACCAGCTGACCGGCCACTGCTGTCCAAGTTAAATGCGCCGGTAAAGCTGTTGTCCCGTATTATCGCTAAATCGATGGGCACCTAACGCACAGCACACATGACAGTACTTGAGACTAGTGGTGGGCAGGAAATCGCGTATCTGTTAGAAATCACAGTGATTGAGAAGTCACAGATATCACAATAACAACTTTACAAAATCTAACTGCGATTTCAGTCACAGTTAGCAGTCCCAGGTAGCATTTCACATTCAACGCCGTGAGCCATCTGTTGGCCGAATTCCATACTCCTTTCTGTGATTTCAGTGACAAGTCGCGGCTAGAAGTCGCAAGTAGCAACTAAAAAGCGCAGTTAACAATGCCATCTGTTGGCCAAAGTTCGTACTACGCTCATCTCTGCGACACGCTATGGAGTCCAACTGCGATTTCTGTGACAAGTCGCAACTAAGAGTCGCAAGTAGCAACTAAAAAGCGCAGTTAACAGTGCCATCTGTTGGCCAAAGTTCGTACTACGCTCATCTCTGCGACACGCTATCGAGTCCAACTGCGATTTCTGTGACAAGTCGCAACTAAGAGTCGCAAGTAGCAACTAAAAAGCGCAGTTAACAGTGCCATCTGTTGGCCAAAGTTCGTACTACGCTCATCTCTGCGACACGCTATCAAGTCCAACTGCGATTTCTGTGACAAGTCGCAACTAAGAGTCGCAAGTAGCAACTAAGAAGCGCAGTTAGCACTGCCATCTGTTGAGAAAAGTTCACACTATGCTATTCGTTACCGAGTCAAACTGCGATTTCTGTGACAAATCGCAACTAAGAGTCGCAAGTAGCAACTAAAAAGCGCAGTTAACATACTTTTCCTAGTGCCATCTGTTGACCGACGTACGTACTTCGTTATGAGAGCCTTGTGCCTCACGAGATCGATGTGCTGTGTGTGCATATGAAGGGCTTATTTCAATAGTGGTACAAGTCCATTTTTGTTCATTTTGAGATACACAGTCGTAAAGTTAAATGAGCGCTGAAATATCTGCAGTTGAGAAACCAGAAATATTCAAGCATATGGCTTCTTGCTAGAGGTGAACCTTTATTTATGTTTGTTTGGATCATTAATTTCAGAAGCATTATAGACAGAAAAGTGGAGGTAATGAACTTGTACCACTATTGAAATAAGCCCTTCATATTATATGACGACATGCACATCGGGGGGGGGGGGGGGGGGGTGAAACTCATTTAGGGATTTCCGGTAACACGACGTTGGTTTGGTCCCAGGCCACTTGGAGCGCTGCAAGTTTAGCAATTTATAGTCTGGTGTTCCTATTGGATGACGTAGTCTTCCATAATTGTTTTGGTATCGTAGCAATGTGATCGTGATTTTTCGTTTAAATTGCAGTGTAAGTATGATGCTGTTATTCTGCTTAATTTTTGAATGCATTCGTAATATTTGATGGTATGATGATTCAGTATTTACGTTTTTACTTTTGTTTCATATAGAACACGAGGTTGTATCATCACATTACGTTCTGTGGACTCTTGTATATTTGTTCCTGCAAAGAAATACAATTTCCGTTGCTCAGTTTACTTAAAAGGTAAGTATATTTCTTATTTCTGTTCATATTTCCTTGTATTTCATAGAGAATTCCATGCTAGCAGCTTTTGACATAGTTGGTATTCAACTTTCCGAATCCTGTAATGGAATATAATTCTGGCTTTGATTCATCTTCCTTTTTGCCATGAAGTACTCTTAGTGACATAAGTACCATTTATTGTGCCGTTTACTACATACCAAATATTGGACGTGTTACAATTGATTCGTAATGCCTCGAGTGTGTTCTATTTCCTGTTTTCGACAGTAAATATTCTGTACAGTACATAACACTCTATCCAGGTAAAAAGTGTTTGTTGCTGTTGTATCGACAAAGGTTGTGTTCTCACATAATAAGACATTTGTTTGGAAGTCACACAAAGCAGGTCCTTCAAGCAGTTGGACATTTACACGTATTATTGTGGCAATATCCAATGCAGTAGAAATCTTCTCGCACTTTAATGCTCAACACAATGTAATACAGATTTACAGCTGTAACTGTTACTGATAATGTACAGTTGAATTTGGTATCTACCATGGTATCTAGATGCTGAAATATACTGAAATGGTACAATAAGCAGTGTTTCTGCTGCCTGATAGCACTGTTTAACGAAGTAGTGTTGAATATAGAATATAGTGCAACTATGCTCGCGCAGTTATATATAGAGTGATGTGCATATCCGTAGTAGAAACGAGAATTTGTTTCGTTTTTTCACTATTTTGTAGCAATACCACATCAGATTACAAGCCATGATAACAGTTATCAATACTTCAGTACGCGATAGCTGCATTTAGACATAAGCTAATATGATTTTTGATGGTGAAATTAATTTCACATTGACTTTTCTTTAACATTAATCAATGTAAACCATACCTGATCTTTTTTCTCGTTCCTAATTTTTGGTTTGAATAACATTTCAGACACATGAGGATTGATCATACAGGAAGAGAAGAATCCAGTTTGAGATTGAAATTGAAATACTCGTGCAAGTTTCCTAGATGCAAGAGTAGCGAGGGGAAAGATCCACCGTGGTATAACAATCATGTACGAAAGGTACTACGGAAACAAAGAAAGCTTCACCATAGGTTTAAGAGTAGTCGAATCATAGCTGATAAGGAAAAGCTGAACGAAGCGAAAAAGAGCGTAAAGAGAGCAATGAGAGAAGCATTCAACGAATTCGAACATAAAACATTGGCAAACAATCTAAACAAGAACCCTAAAAAGTTTTGGTCATATGTAAAATCGGTAAGCGGATCTAAATCCCCTATTCAGTCACTCGTTGACCACGATGGCACCGAAACAGAGGACGACCGAAGAAAGGCAGAAATACTGAATTCAGTGTTCCGAAACTGTTTCACTGCGGAAAATCGTAACACGGTCCCTGACTTCAGCCGTCGCACGGACGCCAAAATGGAAAATATTGAAATAAACGATATCGGAATTGAAAAACAACTGCTATCACTTAGTAGCGGAAAAGCATCCGGACCAGACGAGATACCCTTAAGATTCTACAGTGATTATGCTAAAGAACTTGCCCCCTTTCTATCAGCAATTTATCGTAGATCTCTGGAAGAACGTAAAGTACCTAGCGACTGGAAGAGAGCACAGGTCGTTCCCATTTTCAAGAAGGGTCATAAATCAGATGCGAATAATTATAGGCCTATTTCACTTACGTCAATCTGTTGTAGAATAATGGAACATGTTTTGTGTTCTCGTATTATGACGTTCTTAGATAATACAAATCTCCTTCATCATAACCAACATGGATTCCGCAAACAGAGATCATGTGAAACCCAGCTCGCCCTATTTGTCCAAGAAATTCACAGTGCCGTAGACACTGGCGAGCAGATTGATGCCGTATTCCTGGACTTCAGGAAGGCATTTGATACAGTTCCGCACTTACGTTTAGTGAAAAAAATACGAGCTTACGGAATATCGGACCAGGTTTGTGATTGGATTCAGGATTTCCTAGAAGAAAGAACACAACATGTCATTCTTAACGGTTCAAAATCTGCAGATGTAGAGGTAATTTCGGGAGTACCGCAAGGAAGCGTGATAGGACCTTTATTGTTTACAATATACATAAATGACTTAGTTGACAACATCGGTAGCTCCGTGAGGCTATTTGCAGATGACACGGTTGTCTACAAGAAAGTAGCAACATCAGAAGACTCGTACGTACTCCAGGAAGACCTGCAGAGGATTAATGAATGGTGCGACAGCTGGCAGCTTTCCCTAAACGTAGATAAATGTAATATAATGCGCATACATAGGGGCAGAAATCCATTCCAGTACGATTATGCCATAGGTGGTAAATCATTGGAAGCGGTAACGACCGTAAAATACTTAGGAGTTACTATCCGGAGCGATCTGAAGTGGAATGATCACATAAAACAAATAGTGGGAAAAGCAGGCGCCAGGTTGAGATTCATAGGAAGAATTCTAAGAAAATGTGACTCATCGACGAAAGAAGTAGCTTACAAAACGCTTGTTCGTCCGATTCTTGAGTATTGCTCATCAGTATGGGACCCTTACCAGGTTGGATTAATAGAAGAGATAGACATGATCCAGCGAAAAGCAGCGCGATTCGTCATGGGGACATTTAGTCAGCGCGAGAGCGTTACGGAGATGCTGAACAAGCTCCAGTGGCGGACACTTCAAGAAAGGCGTTACGCAATACGGAGAGGTTTATTATCGAAATTACGAGAGAGCACATTCCGGGAAGAGATGGGCAACATATTACTACCGCCCACATATATCTCGCGTAATGATCACAACGAAAAGATCCGAGAAAATAGAGCAAATACGGAGACTTACAAGCAGTCGTTCTTCCCACGCACAATTCGTGAATGGAACAGGGAAGGGGGGATCAGATAGTGGTACAATAAGTACCCTCCGCCACACACCGTAAGGTGGCTCGCGGAGTATAGATGTAGATGTAGATGTAGATGTAAAAACAAATTCCAAACACAAGAATAAACATTTCTATAAATTTCCAGCTGCATCAAAAAGTGAGACTTTAAAGAAGTGGAAATTGATCTGTAATATAGATGGTGTCAACTGTAGTTATTATTATGTATGTGAGGATCATTTTTATGAAGCAGATTTTGTGAACTTTACTAGACACAGGCTAAGTCCTGGTGTTATACCAAAGCACATGAAATTGGTGTTGTATCACCCTCCCCCCACCCATCTGTGTTACACTGGTGGTGGTGGCGGTTTCACCACTTCGGGTGCAAATATAAGTGTGCACGAGACAGGTCACAATGCAAAATCTACAGTAATACAACGAAGCAGTCCCCCTTTACAGAGCACAGATGATGGTGAGTACAGGTTTTTATCCTCACCTGTTTATGATGTTGAAAGTAGTCCAGGTGTAATGGGATCTGGCGTTTCTAAACGTGATTTAACTCCAAGAAAACACAAAATGTATAAACTGCATAGAATTACAGTTTACAGAGTGTGTAAATTGAAAAAACAGCTACAGACTGAGACGAATAAATTGAAAATTCTAAAAGAGTTGTATGATGACAGGATATTTCAGTTAATTGAAGAAGAGTTGAATGATGCGACTAAAACTTTTATTAATAGTCAGTTAAGAAATGCCAATATGCAGCCCACAGCAGTATGATGGTCTATACAAGATAAGGCATTTGCTTTATCTATTTATAAGCGTAGTCCCCGGTTGTACAGATATTTGGCCACATACTTCTCCCTTCCATCTGTCAGGCTGCTCAAGGGAGTGCTTTCCCAAATACCATTTGATACAGGACTTAATCCAGCTTTATTAAACTTTTTAGCAAGGGAAGTAAGTAATATGCATGAAAATGAGAAGTATTGTGCTCTACTTTTTGATGAAATGTCCCTGGATGATGGTATGTACTATGATGCACACAAACAGCTAATCTATGGGTATCAGGACTTGGGTCATTTAGGACGTTCACCTGTAGCTGCTAGTCAAGCATTGGTTTTTATGCTGAAAGGCATTCACAGAACTTGGAAACAAGTTCTAGCATATTACTTTACCGCAACCACTTTGCACTACACCCATTTGAAATCGCTCATTGTTCACATCATAAGTGAACTACAGAATATTGGGTTCAAAGTGGTTTGTACTGTATGTGACCAGAATGCAACAAACCAAAAGGCCCTTAAGCAACTGTGTGAAGCAAATTTGTTGAAGCTCAGTATATTTCATTTTGTCGTCAGTAATCAACCAATTGTTACCATTTATGATGTACCACATCTGCTCAAAAACACTAGAAATGCTTTGATAGATAATAAAATTCAATTTGAACCTCACAAAGCAGCAAAGTTTGAGTACATCAGTACAGTGTTCTTTTTGGATTAAAAAAAAAGGTTCAGAACTCTACCCAAATTAAAAGCACAACACTTTAACTTTTCTGATTCCCATGTCAAAATGAAGGTAAAAGTTGCTGCTGCACAAATGAGCCATACTGTTGCAGCTGCAATTGAAACATATGTTTCTACTCACACATTACCATCTGAAGCTATACACACAGCTGAGTTTGTGGAAAAGGTAGATAATCTCTTTGATTCACTCAACAGTAATGAGCAATATCCCAGGGATGGAAAACAATTTAGGTGTGTTTTATCAGAAAATTCGCCACATTTAGAAATGTGGTATAGCATATTGAGGAAATAGGCAGCTGGCAAATAATAGAATTAAAAATGGGAAGAAACAAGACTAATATGTTTAGCTTCATGAAAGGTTGGCAGATTACATTACAGTGTATTATTTTCTTGTGGAAGACCTTGAAAGTGGTTGGCTTTAAGTACTTAAATTTAAAGGCGTTCAATCAAGATGCTTTAGAAAATTTCTTTTGTTGTATAAGACAATATGGTATTGCTAATACAAACCCAACTTGTTTTTAGTTTGTACAAGCTCTGAAGACTTGTATTGTCAACCATATGACTTTGCCTTTCAAAGCCATGAGTGTAAGTAACTGTGAAAATGATGATTACACTCCCTTGAGCAGTTTGTGTCACTTTTTGGCAGCTAGTGATAGGAGTGAACATTTAAGTGAATGTGAGATGAATGACACTGATACACCTGAGAAAATTTATTCTTACTCAGATGGTATCATTGAGTCTGTAGAAGATCAACAATCCTTAGCCTATGTAGCAGGCTATGTACTAAAAGCCATAGATGTACCAGATGATTGTGAAATATGTAATACCAGTCTCTACTTCTCTGTTGTGACTGAAAATCATTTGTTTACCTCATTTAAAGAGAATAGTTTGGAGCATTCTCATTTGAAATATGCAAGTGAAAGAGTCATGATTTTCCCAAGGGCACTCCACGATCAGCTGTATGACTATCTAAATAGTCATGGTCACACAACAAGACTACATGATAATTTAAAAAAAAACATTTGTTCTGTCTCATACAACAATTTGTAATAAACATGACATTGAAGAGAGACTTCTGAAGACAAGTATTCCATTTATAATATACAAGTATGTGAAAGAAAAGAAATTTACAAACAAGAGGAAATTGTGTATGCAACAACTTAAAAAGAAGTTCAAATCATGTTAAAAGACTTTGTATTTTGTTTATTATGTGTACAATGAGAGTAAGCTTCATATACATACACAAATGTTGTGTTAAAAGCAGAGAATTACATGTTCTTGTATCAAAATCATGCCTTTGATTTGTTATGACAAAATCTGGTAATTCAGCAGGAACATAAATTAACACTTTCTAGATGTGATGATTGGATTCTAAAAGTATAATGAATAAAGTGCTGTCAAGGGGAATTTGTGGTAATTTTCAGTCATGTACCAAACAAAGTTTTCAAAGAGGAAGTAAATAAATAAAAATGTTAAAAATAAATGTTGTACCAGCGTCTTCTTTCATTATTTAAACATGATGGGTGTTGCCAAAATAACAGCCAAGTTGGGGAAAAAGAAAAAAAATGTTATGTGTTGGAGTTCATTTTCTTTGTATGTCTCATTTGTTCCGGCACAGTTTAAGACTCGGGAGAAAAGTTTTACACCTGGTGTTCTACATGGCAACTTCACACACAAGAACTTTTTGCCGATACTACTACCACCTACATAAGTAAGCTTTTCCAATGTTACTTTTAAGTAATGCACTTAAGCTATTCCTGATTTAACTGGAAGATCTGTACTTCCCACTTTCATATCAACAGCCTCAAAATGCATATTGTAGACTTTGGGACATGTTACAGGTCAGTGTTACACCAAGATTGTGGAGAAAGGGGGGGGGGGGGGCGGCACGTCGCTATCCAACAAGTGTTTACCAATAAGCAAGTGGCGGAAAATTACGGGTATTGGACGGCTTAACATGGGGAAAATTAGATTTTTATTATTCACTCACTGTATTTAACATTTATTATTCCTTTAAAATCACACAACAACTTCAATAAAACACAGTTTAATCACTCACACACTTATTTCACTTTTAAACTGCAAATCCTCTAAGAGCTGTCTTGAATCTTCACGAGTCTCTCTCAACAGCCTTGATGTGGATAGATACATACAGCAACCAGTAATCAGAGTCAGAACTGCGTCTGCAAAAACACAAGGGCTATTAAACGATTTTTGCTGTCACTAATTACTAGCAATATAATTGACAGACAATTGCTAATATTTGCTGTAATGAATATCACATTTGCAAGAACGATCTCACTGAAGTAATTAAGTCCATCGAAACGCTTAGAAACTAACCTCTCGTCTGACGAAAACGGTCTCAAGACGCAGTGGCTATTTCTTCAGATCTGTTGACAATGATATTTTGAGTTATCACTTTACTGAGTGACTCAAATGTAGTTCAGGTACCTGTGAACATAACAATATGTTAGAATTCATTTTCTAAACACGAACTATTATGGTACTGTACGGCTACTTACATATTAATTACACTATTAATATTTTCACAGTTGTTTCTTTAATACAAAATTAAAGCCAACGGAAGAAAAAACGTAAAACATACTTACCAATGACAGGTTTGTTGAGATGCAATTTTCTGTGTGGACAGATGTAACTTTTTCATACGGTGGTAAGTCGCAGAAATCGCAGGAGTCACAGAAATCGCAGAAGTCACAGAATTGCAGAAGTCACAGAAATCGCAGAAGTAGCAGAAATCGCAGAAATAGCAGTGGCGGAGGGATACACGACCTATGTTCCTTAACTGCGACAAATCACAGTTAAGAGTAACAGATACTGAAAAGTAGCATTCACAGAAATCACTAATATCGGAAAATCGCAGTTTAGCCCATCACTACTTGAGACAGATTGGCTGCAGTCCCACATGAAACGGAAATCCAATGAGCTTCCAGCAAACGCGGAAGAATACATAGTGCAATGTTTACATCAGGTTTATTCTTATGATGAACGGATTATAGCTGTAGAAACTGTAAATACAGCAGAGTGTGAGTTTACGGATGGAATTCCTATGTAGGTAATGCTGCCTATTTGTTTGAAAGCCATACAGTCTAAGTCCTACAGATCACAGTTATTTGCAAAGATCTGTGTTGTCACTTCACAATGTGTCTAAAAAAATGAAAGAGCGCGCTATGCTTTTGCTGAAGAGCATTTGGTCACAGCCTTCCACCTACCAATGACCTACCCAACAACTTATTGAAAGAACAGACACACAGATCAGCCAGAACATTAAGATCACCTACCTAATAGCCACTACGTCCAGATTTGGCATGGGTAACAGAGGCAACATGTCGTGGCATAGGAGCAATGAGGCCTTGTTAGATAGATGGAGGCAGTTGGCGCAGCACCTGCACATACAAGTCACCTAATTTCCATAAATTCCGGGGAGACTGGGTTCAGATTTGACGAGTTGGAGAGAGGGGGTCAGCACACCAATTAGAATGCACCATTATGTTATCTTGTTGTAAAATGGCACTGCTGTCAGGAAGCACGATTGTGATGAAGGGGTGGACATGGCCTGCAAGTAGTGTATAGTACTTCTTGGCCATCTTGGTGCCTTGCATGAGCTCCACTCGACCCATGCATGCCCACGTGAATGTTCCCCGGAGTATAATGGAGCTGCCACCAGCTTATATCCAGCCTGCAGTATAGATGTCGAGGAGCTGTTCCCCTAGAATACGACAGATTCGTGCCATCCCTTGAGCTTGACGAAGAAGGTCTTGGCATTCACCAGACCAGGCAATGCTCTGCACTGTGCCAACGTCCAGTACCGATGGTCACTTAAATCTTGGTGAACTGTCTTATATCAGAGGTGCAAGGTGTGTGAGGAAGAGGTAATAGTCTACGGCATTTCAACCGCTATGTCTTTCAGTAAATTTCTTATAAATGTCTAAAAGCACTTTACAAACATTTCTTGATATCAGCATGAAATAGGCGGTCAGAGGTCACTCGTCGCCCTCTTGTAATCCATAAACCTCCTGTTGAATCATTGTAACACATTCAGGAATATCCAAAACGTCTTCTTGAATACAGCTGAGTTGTACACTCACTGGCCTCCCTAAATTGTGAGATGATGGTCGGCGCATCAGCGGTTCTGACTTGCAGTATACACTTACTATCCTCACTTAAATTAACAATGAGCAAAGTCTCTCCATGAATGATCATTACGTTGTTCATTCTGATGATTTATTGGCAGCAGAGGCCAAGCACAATCGTTTTCTGTGCTCTGACTAGCTGACAAACCTGGCATTGCCTGGGTATTCATTTTCCCAATTTCTATTTTCAAACGAAAACAAAAAAAACTTTGTTTTTAGTGTAAATTTGAAAAAATTTCATTTCGGTACATTCGTGAAAACACCTTTGAAATTATGAAAGAGCCATACACAGAAAAATGCCGTGCGAAGTGAGCAGTTTTAGAGAGTTTCAAAATTTTTTCAAATTTTCCACTTTGTCTTTCATGTGACATACAGTACTGCCTCTTTGGTAAGACAGTGGCTGAACACGGGTCGGCATAGTACCGGATGTTTTGCGTAACGCCCACGCTCAGTCCACGTGAACATCGTCCTACGGTAGTATCGCTGAATAGGGGTGCTCTGTTGACTACCGCTGATGGAAGGATACCCACTAAAGCACCCTCTGCCTACCAATAGCAGGACTGAGGGCGGGGGGATCACTTTGGGCCTACCAGACGGGTTGGTGACAATTTGTCGGTACTGAGAACATTCTCTTGCCTGCCAACATGGTCCGCGACAGGACGTGTCCACTAGACTCTCCCTTTGGGGACGCAATGCCTCACAATTTAAATGTGGCAGTCTACTCTTGCCGTAGCAACTTTGAATTTAGTGTATCTCTCACACCCAGGCTATTGGAGAAATAAAACCTCGACTGGTGACTGGAAACGGTCTTTTCTTTCGAAAGTATACTCCTAACACCACCGGATGCCCCAATCATATCCCGACCAAGTTAGACACGTACAATGTGTAATGTATAAGTACGTCTCCTGAACAGTTTCAGTACTCAGGACGCAGCTGCTCCGCGTGTCTATAACGTGATTTTGTAAACACCTCTACAGCAATGCCTCTTCACGGCTCTGTGGACAGCCTACAGCTGTTTGAACTTTGAAGTTGAAAGCTGTCAAAAGCTGAGCCAGGTGTCAGGGATTGCCTTAAGTTGACTATACTATAGGAGTGCCTTATAAGTAAAGAATGAATGCATTAAAACTTCAAGCATGATTGCGGAAATTTTTCACGCATCTCATTGTTTATGATATCAAATATCCTGCACTACGATAGGTAGGTGGCCCTTACCTCTACAACGATTTTTGCTTGACAGTAAGGGATACGTGTACCAAGTTTGGCTGAAATCGGTCTAGTGGGTTAGAAGCAGATGTGAAACACACACACCCACATCCAGGTCCACACTCACACTCCCCCCCCCCCCACACACACACACACATACTTCCATTAATACAATATGTATGGATTTTTTAAAAGTTGCACTCACTGGTGCAATAAAGTATATTAACAGTGATTGACTAATAGGTCACCCAGTCATGAGAGAACTGGCAAAGGGCTAAAATATCGAGCTGCACAGCAGCAGGCGAGGTGCAGAAGCCATACGATGTGGTAATTATATTATTTAACGTTACCTACAGCTTAAACAACACCGGCTGTAAATGTATCAGTGTTGGCATAATATCTGACCAGGAATTCCATCTGGTAATCGTATTTCAAAACATCCACGATTTTGTGATGCTGAGTCATATTATTCACAGACGAATACATCAGTGCATATGGCGATACATCGATGCACATTTCTGCTTTGTTGCACAGTAATGTTCATACGCCGCCAGTAATGCTTGATCGTAAGGTCACAAGAGGAGACTTCCCTGGAAGAATCAAAATATTTGACAGCAGAAATTGCACACATCTACAGGAACAGACTTTTTTAAGTATCTAATGTACTCAAGTTATTCTGTAAAGTATGCTGTAGACTGTCGACTAAAGTGGCATACGTGCATCACCGATTCTATGAGCCATTGTTGAGTAAGCCGTTTAAACTGCTTGCCGACCTCTGCGTCCATCAGAAGAAACTGTCACTCCACAGTATGTGTGTCTTTATAAAATTTTAGGAGTTACATGTATGTTTAATTTTGGTGTCTACAGCGTGTGGAAAGACTAATCTTGTTATAATACTGTTAACATATCCTTAGGGGATCCGCCTCGCACATGTACATATGTTTTCAGACAACCTATTTCAGCCAAAATAACAGCTATTGCAGGAGCTTTGCACAACATTGATGGGGTAGCACACCAGACATTCAACGAAAGTAGTGGTATTTCACCCTATAAAAAGTGAAGCCAAACAGTGTTTTCTTATTTGATGATGTCACAATCGAAAACCAGAGTGAGATCCAGATATATTTCTACTTTAGTCGCCATATGCAAGTTGATGCATTTTATTTGAGCCAGATATACTCAAGGATCCTGAGGCAGTTGATCCGAGATAATGCAAACTTTGTTATAGCTTTCAAACAGGACATACTGAATTTAAAGCATATTTACCGAGCTCATGTAAGATCCGACATGTCATTCAATCAATCATAACTATATGTGGGGACTGCCGAAGCAACTCACAGTATGTTTTCCTGGCTGTTGTTGTACAAGGTGTACCAAGTGAGCAGTGGAGTGAGGACCGAGTGTCAAAAGGCAGAATAACACCTCAATAATTTATTACAGCTAAATGTTAATTACAATTTTCTAAATTTTCACATCCAAGCAGACAAATTAAAAAGACGTGAAATTAAAGTCTTTCACAAGAATAATTACTTTCGACCATCTGACTTTCAGGAAATATGTTTAAAAATAATTTACAAGAACAAATTTACGTGACAGCAACTCCTTATAACATTTCTAATTTCTTATAACACTCTGGTAGAGATAGCCTTTTCTTTTTTGAATCAGGAGCTAATCATGAATAATCCATAAGCATTAAACAATAAAATTTTAAGAGACCATGATGCATCCTGAAAGCAAGTAAATTTTCAAAACTTAAAATACAGTCAGAAGCAATGACAATAGTTTAAACTATTATCAAATACAAGGCTCAATCCAATTAAGGCAGTGTTAAGACGAAACCTCCATCAACAAAATCTAGCGGCCCCAGTATCATGGCTCTCCAGTAGATCGCAATTGACACTAGATCATTTCAAAGCTGAACATTTACTGAACCTTCAATGCCCATCCAACACGTGAAAAGTCTGACATTTCCTTTCTCAATCTGAGAAGGACAATAATCTACACTTGGAAATCAAAAGTCTTACAACTAATAATTACAAGTTACAAGATAATTACAATGAGAGCACTAACAATGATTTTCTCGTTCTCGATTTTACTCATCATAGTAATCACATGACAATGTTCATGATCAGTTAAACACTCACACAATATTACACTGAAGAGCCAAAGGAACTGGTACACCTACCTAATACTGTGTAGGGCACCAGCGAGCACGCAGAAGTGCTGCAACATGACATGGCATGGACTCGACTAATGTCTGAAGCAGTGCAGGAGGGAACTGACACCATGAATCCTGCAGGGCTGTCCATAAATCTGTAATAGTACGAGGGGGTGGAGATCTCTTCTGAACAGCACGTTGCAAGGCATCCCAGATATGCTCAATTATGTTCATGTCTGGGAAGTTTGGTGATCAGCGGTAGCGTTTAAAATCAGAAGAATGTTTCTGGAGCCACTATGTAGCAATTCTTGACGTGTGGGGTGTCGCATTGTCCTGCTGGAATAGCCCAAGTCCGTCGGAATGCACACTGGACATGAATGGATGCAGGTGATGAGACAAGATGCTTAGGTACGTGTCACCTGTAAGAGTCGTATCTGGACATATCAGGGGTCCCATATCATTCCATCTGCACGTGACCCACACTATTACGGAGCCTCGGCCAGCTTGAACAATCCCCTGCTGACATGCAGGGTCTATGGCTTCATGAGGTTGTCTCCATACACGTATACGTCCATCCGCTCAATACAATTTGAAACGAGACTCGTCTAACCAGGTAACAAGTTTCCAATCATCAACAGTCCAATATCGGTGTTGATGGGCACTGGCGAGGCATAAAGCTTTGTGTTGTGCTGTCATCAAGGGTACATAGTGGACCTTCGGCTCCAAAAGCCCACATCGATGATGTTTAGTTGAATGGTTCGCATGCTGGCACTTGCTGATGGCCCAGCATTGAAATCCAGCAAATTGCGGAAGGGTTGCGCTTCTGTCACGTTGAACAATTGTCTTCAGTGTTTGCTGGTCCCGTTCTTGCAGGATCTTTTTCCGCCGAAGCCATGTCGGAGGTTTGATGTTTTACCGGATTCCTGATATTCACAGCACACTCGTGAAATGGCCGTACAGGAAAATCCCCACTTCATCAATATCTAAGAGATGTTGTGTCCCATCGCTCGTGCACCAACTATAACACCACGTTCAAACTCACATAAATCTTGATAACGTGCCAAAGTAGCTGCGATAACCAAGCTGACAGCTGCGCCAGACACTTGTTGCCTTATACAGGGTGGTCTATTGATCGTGACCAGGCCAAATATCTCACGAAATAAGCGTCAAACGAAAAAACTGCAAAGAACGAAACTTGTCTAGATTGTAGGGGGAAACCAGATGGCGCTATGGTTGGCCCGCTAGATGGTGCTGCCATAGGTCAAACGGATATCAACTGCGTTTTTTTAATTAGGAACCCCCACTTTTTATTACACATTCGTTTATTACATATAGAAATATGAATGTTTTAGTTGGACCACTTTTTTCGCTTTGTGATAAATGGCGCTGTAATAGTCACAAACATATGGCTCACAATTTTAGACGACCAATCCACCTGTCATCAAATATGCTATTCAATACCGCTTCAACCGCACGTGAGCTATGTACCGGACATCCATCATGTTGGAAGTACATCGCCATTCTGTCATGCAGTGAAACATCTTGTGGTAACATCGATAGAACATTACGTAGGAAATCAGCATACATTGCACCATTTAGATTGCCATCGATAAAATGGGGCCCAATTGTCCTTTCTCCCATAATGCCGCACCATACATTAACCCGCCAAGGTCGCTGATGTTCCACTTGTCGCAGCCATTGTGGAATATCCGTTACCCAATACTGCATATTATGCCGGTTTACGTTACCACTGTTGGTGAATGGCGCTTCGTCGCTAAATAGAACGCGTGCAAAAAATCTATCATCATTCCGTAATTTTTCTTGTGCCCAGTGGCAGAACTGTACACAACGTTGAATGTCGTCGCCATGCAATTCCTGGTGCATAGAAATATGGTTCGGGTGCAATCGAAGTTGATGTAGCATTCTCAGCACCGACGTTTTTGAGATTCCCGATTCTCGCGCAATTTGTCTGCTACTGATGTGCGGATTAGCCGTGACAGCAGCTAAAAAACCTACTTGGGCATCATTTGTTGTAGGTCGTGGTTGACGTTTCACATATGGCTGAACACTTCCTGTTTCCTTAAATAACGTAACTATCCGGCGAACGGTCCGGACACTTGGATGATGCCGTCCAGGATATCGAGCAGCATATACAGCACACGCCCGTTGAGCATTTTGATCACAATAGCCATACATCAACACGATATCGACTTTTTCCGCAATTGGTAGACGGTCCATTACAACACGGGTAATGTATCACGAAGCAAATACCGTCCGCACTGGCGGAATGTTACGTGATACCACGTACTTATACGTTTGTGACTATTACGGCGCCGTCTATCACAAAGCGAAAAAAGTGGTCCAACTAAAACATTCATATTTCTTTACGTACTACACGAATATGTGATAAAAAATGGGGGTTCCTATTTAAAAAAAACGCAGTTGTTATCCGCTTGACTTATGGCAACGCCATCTAGCGGTCCAACCATAGCGCCATCTGGTTTCCCCCTTCAAGCTAGACGAGTTGCGTTCTTTGTAGTTTTTTCGTTTGATGCTTATTTCGTGAGATATTTCGCCCGGTCACTATGAATGGACTACCCTGTATAGGCGTTGCCAATGGCAGCGCCGTATTCTGCCCGGTGATTAGCGCACTGGACTCGCATTCGGGAGGACGGCGGTTCAAACCCGTCTCCGACCATCCTGATTTAGGTTTTCCGTGATTTCCCTTAGTGGTTCCTTTGAAAAGGGCACTGCCGATTTCCTTCCCAATCCTCCCCTAATCCGAATTTGTGCTCCATCTCTAATGGCCTCGTTGTCGACGGGACGTTAAACACGAATCTCCTCCTCCTCCTCCTCCTCCTATTCTGTCTGTATGACTATACAAGTTTCTTTGGAGCTTCAGTGTATTCGTGCACCAGAAAATGTGCTAATATTTTTAAATTTTATTATGAAAAATGATATTGTTTTCTTTAAAACTGTGTTGTATTTACTTATTCACATCCTCCTCCTCATGCTCCTATGCCACTTACAGGGTTCAGACAAGTATTCATTATACGCTGTCTGTGGGGTTTACTGAGTATTGAAGTTATGATTCTTCAACCCTCCAAGTTTCTGGACGCACCACCTGTCCACAGCTGCCTGCACCCAAGGGCCCACACGGGCATCCCTGTACATATTATCTAATATGTGAACCTCTTGTGGAAAATGTACGTTCTTCCTTGCTATCACTGCGATGACTATGCCAGCAATCTGTGTTGAGCCACCACGGCCACCTCAGTGGACAGGCACAGGGCAGCAGCAGAGGCCATATCTGTAATGGCAACGGCAGTATTGTGGTAGAGTGGACAGTGGTCTTCAGATAGTACCCAGCTCTGGCCAGGACTAAGGGCAGCAGCAGCATTGGCCAGGCATGACTCAACAAGCGAGTTTCATCCCACTCGCTTGGGTAGGAATGTGCAGATAGTTAGATCGTGGCCACTGGCTGTTAATGGAGCTGGTGGTTGCCAGGACCAGAAAGTCCTGCAACTGTTGGACAAATATTCAGTGCCTTATGCACTGCAGCTCAGATGTCCTTGAACATGATATACCACACAACTGCACTGAAATATAACAACACTGGTGTGGTAGTGCTGTTCCAAATTGGCAGAAGAATAAAGTAGTCTTTTCATCACAAGTTTCTGTGACATGATGGCAGTCAGGTCCTGACTGGCTCATGCCGACACACGCAAGAACCAGTCAGACTATGCAGCGATTAGGTTCTTGTTTCCTATTGGCTGAAATAAGTGGCCCTCGCTTATATAAAGGGGAGCGCTTTGGCACAGTCATTCCTATCTGATCCCTGACAGTGGTCCCTCCCTTCTGGCAGTGAATGGACTGGTCAAATCAAAGCTGTGGTGCTTGTCATTCGTTATCCCAGCATTCCTTCCATCTCCCTACTGACTATCCTGGCTAGTGCTTGTCATTTGTTATCCCAGCATTCCTTCCATCTCCCTACTGACTATCCTGGCTAGTGCTCTCAGTAGTAATCATCTCAGCATTGCCTTAACTCTCACTACTATTACTTCAGTTCTTCCTTCATACGTAGACACCGGTCAGTGGTGTGAAGCATCATAATGCTGCTGATGATGACAATGGTGTAGCTAATAAATGGCCCAGATTGAACTCTCATAATGCATGACTTGATTTTTGTTTGTGTTGTTTTTCTGCGCGCGTGTGTGTGTGTGTGTGTACGTATTTCTTTTCTCATTAATTGCTATCTGATGACTAATTTCTTCTTTTAGTTCTTTTTCTTCTATTGCAGATGGGAACACACGTTCACCCTTGAGCAAAGTGCAGTAGAGGATTTGGTGCAGCAGCTTGGTGTTCGAGAGGATGGCAACTGCATAATTCTATCTCTCTCTCTCTCTCTCTCTGTCTCCCTCTCTCTCTCTCCCTCCCCCTCTCTCTCTTTCTCTCTCTCTCTCCCTCTCCGTGTGTGTGTGTGTGTGTGTGTGTGTGTGTGTGTGTGTGTGTGTGTGTGTGTGTGCAGTTATCTAACAATAAAGTTTTTGTTTCTGTCTGTTGTAGAAATCTTCAATGAGCTCGAGGCAGTGGTACAAGCCCAATATCAATTGACTCAACACAGGACTAGTAGTTCTCTCTACTCTCCCTCTTCTAACAATACGAACACACACACAACTGCTCGCTTGGATTGCTAACCTCAGGGTGTTCTTGTCTGTTTGTAGGTGCACTCGATAATGAATCTCAGGAGAATGTGCGACGAACATGACAGTGGTCATCGAGGAATGAATATGTGAGTAGTAGCACATCATCTTCTTTTCCCTTTTCTAACAGTACTAACACCCAACACACACAACTGCACGCATGGATTACTAATGTGATGAGCTCTTGTTTGTATCTAGATGCATTAGATACACAGGTCGAACTGTACCGACTATTGTTGAAGATTGTGGGCAATAGGACCTCATTGACTGATTAGGAAATGGTGAATTTTGAGCAGCAGCGGAGTTATACCCACAGCCGGTCATGTAGCAGCCTGGTCCTCTGCCGCCCATGATATACCTGCAGCCAGCTGTTCAGCAAGCCACTCCACTACCCATGACATAACCACAACTGGACATGCAGCAGCCTAGTCCACTGCCACACATCGCATAACTTCAGCCAGCCTTGCAGCAGCAGCTGGCCACTCCTCCTGAAAGAGGATGATGGTGTTGAGGAGAAGAGCATTATCCAAATTTGGGAAACTACTGGCATGATATTGCAGGGCAAGTCTGTTACAGTGTGGCTTACAACTTTTATTGAGAGTTTCATAGCGGATATTTTTCCCAGGATGCAGGAAAGGGGGTCTGATAAGGCACTCATCCATTTACTACACCCTGAACTCTACTCACGTGTTTTTGATTCACTTATTGGGCGGTCCAGTTTCACCTGTCTTCTGGACGACATATTACTAAAACAAGCATGTGTTAATGTCCAAAATCTTGAGGATAAATATTTCTTTGCATGGTCGCTTCTGGCTAGTAATGGAAATTACTCTAGACATGGATCACATACATAAATATACAAAACATCTGATGTCTGTGGGAATTGTAATTTCTTATTCTCAGTAAAACCCCATGATATTCCAAAATTCGAGAGGCAGAATCCGAATTATTCGTTTCCTGTTTACACACTGGATGTTGATAAGCCAGAAGATGAAGACGACCATGAGCACACTGTGCAGAATAAAGAAGTCATGCTTAAAGTAATGGGATGCCTCTGCTTTTCCAAATTATCTGGTAAGTGCCCCAAATATCTTGTAGCTATGTCCAGAGCACCTAGTCCCGCAAAATGGTTCCATCCTGAAAGTGTTGACAAAGCTGGAGAACCATCAGTTTTACATTATCCACTACAAAAACCCTCACAATATATCATGTTGGGGGTGGAATTAATCAGTATCACTCGTAAGTCTCCTTCTAGCTGCGTCCCTGGATGAAGAAGTACATTGATTTAAATATCGAATAGAGGGCTCTCACGACATGTGGTTCTGAAAAAGACTTTTGTAAATTGATGAACAATTCAGTTTTCGAACAAATCATGGAGACTTTTAGCAAACACCGTGAAATTCATTTAGTTTACGGGTGGATGGACATTTTGGTCCAAGAGATTAGGACGCCAAGTCAAATTTCAAATGGGTCACCATCTTTAATGAAGGACTAGTCGCAGTGAAGGTGGCCAAGGTTTCAAAGCAGTTTACAAAACCTGTCTATATTGGTGAACGTATTTCGGATCTCTCCAAACTTTACATGTACTGATTCCACTATGAGTTTGCTAAGCCAGACTTCGCCGACCACAAGTTTCTTTATAAGGACATAGTTTAATCTACTGGGTGAAAGGCTGTGAACAATATTAAGTTATTAGGTATAATCGAAGAATTCAACATGTCTGGATATGTGACCGATAGTCCTTTAGGAATAGCACCTCAAAACAAAAAGTTTATTGGCCTGATGAAAGATGAGGCGAGTTGTTTGCAGATTGTGGAATTTGTGGGACTCAGATCAAAAATCTACACATACCATATACACCAGGTGCTAGCCATATACACCAGGTATGTGGCCTCAAGAGCTACAGGGTGTTTCAAAAATGACCGGTATATTTGAAACGGCAATAAAAACTAAACGAGCAGCGATAGAAATACACCGTTTGTTGCAATACGCTTCGGACAACAGTACATTTTCAGGCAGACAAACTTTCGAAATTACAGTAGTTACAATTTTCAACAACAGATGGCGCTGCAAGTGATGTGAAAGATATAGAAGACAACGCAGTCTGTGGGTGCGCCATTCTGTACGTCGTCTTTCTGCTGTAAGCGTGTGCTGTTCACAACGTGCAAGTGTGCTGTACACAACATGGTTTATTCCTTAGAACAGAGGATTTTTCCGGTGTTGGAATTCCACTGCCTAGAACACAGTGTTGTTGCAACAAGACGAAGTTTTCAACGGAGGTTTAATGTAACCAAAGGACCGAAAAGCGATACAATAAAGGATCTGTTTGAAAAGTTTCAACGGACTGGGAACGTGACGGATGAACGTGCTGGAAAGGTAGGGCGACCGCGTACGGCAACCACAGAGGGCAACGCGCAGCTAGTGCAGCAGGTGATCCAACAGCGGCCTCGGGTTTCCGTTCGCCGTGTTGCAGCTGCGGTCCAAATGACGCCAACATCCACGTATCGTATCATGCGCCAGAGTTTACACCTCTATCCATACAAAATTCAAACGCGGCAACCCCTCAGCGCCGCTACCATTGCTGCACGAGAGACATTCGCTAACGATATAGTGCACAGGATTGATGACGGCGATATGCATGTGGGCAGCATTTGGTTTACTGACAAAGTTTATTTTTACCTGGACGGCTTCGTCAATAAACAGAACTGGCGCATATGGGGAACCGAAAAGCCCCATGTTGCAGTCCCATCGTCCCTGCATCCTCAAAAAGTACTGGTCTGGGCCGCCATTTCTTCCAAAGGAATCATTGGCCCATTTTTCAGATCCGAAACGATTACTGCATCACGCTATCTGGACATTCTTCGTGAATTTGTGGCGGTACAAACTGCCTTAGACGACACTGCGAACACCTCGTGCTTTATGCAAGATGGTGCCCGGCCACATCGCACGGCCGACGTCTTTAATTTCCTGAATGAATATTTCGATGATCGTGTGATTGCTTTGGGCTATCCGAAACATACAGGAGGCAGCGTGGATTGGCCTCCCTATTCGCCAGACATGAACCCCTGTGACTTCTTTCTGTGGGGACACTTGAAAGACCAGGTGTACCGCCAGAATCCAGAAACAATTGAACAGCTGAAGCAGTACATCTCATCTGCATGTGAAGCCATTCCGCCAGACACGTTGTCAAAGGTTTCGGGTAATTTCATTCAGAGAATACGCCATATTATTGCTACGCATGGTGAAAATTGTAACTACTGTAATTTCGAAAGTTTGTCTGCCTGAAAATGTACTGTTGTCCCAAGCATATTGCAACAAACGGTGTATTTCTATCGCTGCTCGTTTAGTTTTTATTGCCATTTCAAATATACCGGTCATTTTTGAAACACCCTGTATCTTGATAGATGATTACAACAGATGCCTTCTCAAGAACATTGGCGCAGTTCCACATATGGTGCCCCAAGAAATCTTTCTATTGAGAGGCCACTGCACTGCAGCTGAAACTAGGCTGTCTCATCATGATGACAAATGGTTCTTTTGTGGGGATGGGATCAGCACCCTCCTGTACTCACAGTATTCATCAGAATGACTGAGTGTGTGGCTGCGTATTTATTTTTGAATAGCTGATGATTGTCTGTATGTGTGAGTATGTGCAGAATAGCTGGATGAACCATATGCCGTAGTTTTTTGTGTGAGAGTATGAATTGCACACTGTGTATACATAGATATTGTGCGTACCATGTACACATCTACACACTATACATGCTTTTAAGTACTGTACACATATCTGTGTGTGTGTGCATATTGTTTTTTCCTTCACCTGTTGCTAATCCCTGTTTCCCATGCATATATTCTAAGTAGAGAATACACGACATAATGAAAGAAATGAAAATATTGTAAATAACAAGAAAAGATTAATGAAATTGTAATTATAGTGAAAGAAATATAAATACTGAAACATATCAGAAAGTAATGATTATATGGAAATTGGAGTATTTAACTTATTCTATGTTGTAGTGCAAATGGTACCTGAGATCTTAAGTCTTAAAGAAATGAAAGGAAATGTAAATACTGTAATAGAAAACAAATTATTAATAAAATGTAGATGTAGTGAATAAAACATAAATACTGAAAGAAATCAGAAAGTTATGATTATATGGGAAACTTAGTTTTTAAGTTCTTCTAGTTTTAGTGCAGATGCTACCTGAGATTATTAGTCTAATGAGATGTGTATATAAGCAAATTAAAAGAGAATCATTTATTATAAAATAACTTCTAAATGAACAAGAAATATTATTCTTAATAAATGTAGAGATAATTGTTAACAAAAATCTGTTCTCAGTGAACTATAAGCTATTTTATACCATTTTATTTTATAGTAGATAATCACATAGAATATGACATCTTTAGGAAATTTTGGTAATCATTTTTGGAAAACAGTGATCAATTAATTATTATATTTTGACTAAAGTTCAGTCTTGATCACACCATTTATGTTTTAATGATATAGGTAACCGGTTTCGTTTCTTTTTACAAAACCATCATCAGACCCATGGCTCTCTTAGGTCGGTAGGCGGAGCTCTCCTCCTATATCATTAAAACATAAATGGTGTGATCAAGACTGATCTTTAGGAAATGTTCATTTTCAGATAATATTATACCTGCTGAGTCGGCGCACCCGCTAGTGCATAAAATGGCATTTTTTCATTCTAGCTTACATAGATCGATGTTGGTTCCTTTATCCATGGAAGCCTTGGAACACGAACTGGTAATTCTTGAAACAATAGCCCGAAATAACGGATATGAGCCCGAAATTGTGAGATGGCTCTATAACAAGAAAGTAAACAATAACAGAACGATGACAGCTTCTATGTTAGGCACCACACCTGATGTAACTCCGTCTGCCATAATACCTATTCTTTTTATAGGCATAGTTTCGTATAAAATCGTGCATCTTTTGAAAAACCAGGGATTTTTTCCACTAATAATAGACTTCAGAAGAATCTGATTCATAGTCTAAAAAAGCCTAAAGATAAATTGTCATTATCCAGAGTATACAAGATCACGTGTGGCGAATGTCCGAAATTTTATATTGGCCAAACAGGAAGAGCCTTATTAACAAGATACAAGGAGCATATTCCGACCAAAACTGGAGATTGCACACGTGGTTCGACATTTTCCGAACATTTAGTGCAATGGGCTCCTGCACCCAACCCTCCTTCCCTCCCATCCCCCCGCAATACTCAGCTCTTGCATAGTGAAGTAAAAGGTGCAAGGTTAGACATTTTAGAGGAAATGCAAAATTTTTAAACATTTACTACATAACAAAAACAACCTTCTTAATGACCAGCTGCAGCTGCGAAATAGAAGATTCTTTGAAGGTTTACAACCATTATTTCATCCACTGTAATGTTAATGTGGGGTATGCTTTACCATTCCAACATATTTCTGTACTCCCGTAGGTTGTATAGCTTTGGTATATTACTTTGACACCATAAAAATATTTGGACCCATCTATGAAGTTGTCTATTAGTTATATGGAAATATTCAATTACCTAATTAATATTTCATTATTATTTAGGGTAACAGCGTAAATGGTTAATATTTGGCGTATTGAACACCTTGAATATGCGCACAAATGGCCAACTAATATTCGGTATGCACGTTCTAGAGTTAAGAACAGTTTCACTTGATTTAAATAGTGCATAATAACTTCATTGGTCAATAGCATGTACATGTTGTAACCGGAATGACGATTTCCAAGTCACTAGCCCTTTACAGAATATAGATGCTACCACATAATCCTTCAGTATGACCAATTGTGGTCAATACTATGTGTATATGACAGCTGTGATGCCATCACCTAGTCATGCAAAATTTTTTATTAACTTAATTAATGGCAGTCATATCCATATAAGTATCACGAGAGAGTACGTTTAAATGTGTCCTTGCAGCATTGTTCGCCAAATCAGATAATTTAACCATTTCCCGTCATCCTCCCATAATTAGACTATTTCCGTAAGTACATATTGACCTATGTCGGTCAATTATTTCAAGTGTGTTGACCGGAAGGATGTTCGCCAAGTCACAGTTTATCTTTGAGCATAATTGACCTATGTCGGTCAATAGTTTTTAAGTGTGTTGACTGGAGCGATGTTCGTCAAGTCACACTTCAGCTTCGAGCATAATTGATCTATGTTGGTCAATAGTTTTGAAGTGAGTTGACTGGAGCAATCTTCGCCAAGTCGCACTTTAGCTTTACGCATATTTCCGCTGTCATTCCCTAAGTTCAATGACAGTGGTCACCAGGCCCGAATTATGATGGCAGTGGTCCACACACAGTTTTTACAGTATGTGTCTGGATCACCTCCATGGAGGCAAATTGAGTACCCCACTGCCGCCACATTTCCCCAACTTTAGTATCTTCATAACCATGAATTCGCCAGGAAGCTCAATCAGGCACATGTATTAGTTTTTTACTTCATTCTAGACCATTTCATGTCAAATATACTAATCTTGAAAATGACCATCTATTTTATATGGCCCGTATTGCCGAATGTTACAGATTAGATGTAGACTTCTTCCTAAGTTCAGTCATGACCATTTGTGTGCAAAGTCAATAAGATGTTCATGCGTTGTAACCATAGCTAAGCAAGTGTTTAACAATTACGTCTTAAAAACTTCTAGACCTAGACATAATAATGACGATGTTGGCTTTGTATTATTATTCCCATTCCTAAGTTCTTCTTAGGTGGTTAAACTTCGTGTTTAAGCACAAAAATTTTCCTAGATAGGCCATACCTTGTAAGCACGTCTTCCTCATATCATGACCAATGAATGCTTCATAAATGTTAAGACAGACTGTCGCAGGTTCGAATCCTGCCTCGGGTATGGATGTGTGTGATGTCCTTAGGTTAGTTAGGTTTAAGTAGTTCTAAGTTCTAGGGGACTTATGACCTCAGCAGTTGAGTCCCATAGTGCTCAGAGCCATTTGAACCATTTTTTTTTGTTAAGACAGTCGTTCTAATTACGTTCTGCACAGGTTAACATATACGCCCTTTTCCTCAGCTATACCTTTTATTTCACTTTACTAGTAAATTCAAGGTCAGGAGTTAAGTTCACGTCTTGTCCCAACAAGTAACTATCATACAGTTTATGCGCAGGCACAAGGTATTGTGTCCGCCTAGGTGGGCCTTATGATGCTATAGTCAGTTCCAGTACAGCACTCGTGGCTGCCACATTGCGGTCGCGAAGTGGGGCCAAGGCAGTTCCAGATAAGTTTTATAGTCTGATGATAATTTATTGATTTGTAGTTTTAGCTTGACGATGTCCACTATGGAAAGACGATAGTTACTGTTATTCTGAAGAAGTTTGGGTTATCCAGACTGAAACCTAGGTAAATTCTAGGCAAACAGTGCAACTGAGGCTGTTAATTATTAAAATTAAAATTAATATTTACAAACCCTTATACTACAGAGTACAATTGACTAGACTCAGCCGGCCGAAGTGGCCGTGCGGTTAAAGGCGCTGCAGTCTGGAACCGCAAGACCGCTACGGTCGCAGGTTCGAATCCTGCCTCGGGCATGGATGTTTGTGATGTCCTTAGGTTAGTTAGGTTTAACTAGTTCTAAGTTCTAGGGGACTAATGACCTCAGCAGTTGAGTCCCATAGTGCTCAGAGCCATTTGAACCATTTGACTAGACTCATGCAGTTGAACTATAGACAGAGAGAAAAAATTATTATTGATAACTTGTTATTGTTTATACCAAGAGCTAGTTATGAAGTATAAGGGGAATGTGGGAGTGTGTTTGATCCTCGTTTTTCCATTGCGTTTCCCACCACTTTTTGTGGTGCGCCTATTGTCTGAGAGAAAGAGTTTCCCACCATTTTCGTGTCATGCAATCAGTTCTGCGCTAGTGCCTAAAATATGTGGTGCGTTCCCCTGGGTAACCTTGATCAATTCCCTATGGTTTCGTGAGGTGACGGGAATGGGGGATGGCCTTGAATGTCAGTGTGAAACCTGACATCAGAAGTCCTTGTCATCAGAAGTGAGAAACGCTCACTATATTCCATACTCTCATTACTATCCTACTGTTCAGTTGGTCCAGGATACTGTACACCTCATGCACTGGCAAATGAAAGAAGTGAACTGCTGCTAGACCTCTGGAAACATGGGAATCGAGAGGAATGAGAAAATGGACAGAGCAGAGAAAGCAGCCTGCCAGGGGAATACCATGCTTGAAGTCCCCCTATGGGCTCTCTTGTCGTGGGTGATAAAGTGAGAGTTGGCTGAGTGGGAAAGGCAGTGACTAAAGTGGGTACCAACAAGCTGTGATCGGTCTAACTGACTATATCCACAGCACAATTCCTTCCAAAATCTATGAATTGACGAAGTAGTCCTCACTCGCCTTCACATGGGCAACTGCCCTATGATGCAAGATTATCTCTTGCAACAGGAAGACTCAACAGAATACAGTGTTTGCGGCGTCACATTCATAGTGCGTTATGCTGTAACGACCTATGTGTTGTATGCTGTAGGAGGGAAGCCTTTGGTCTATCGAAGGACATACCCTCCATTTTAGGCGATGAAACAACAGTGCAGCAGCTGTTAACATTTTGTGTAGCATCAGCACTCCTGCCCAGTTTAATTGGACAGAGGTTTTAATGTGTTTCTCAGTGGCTGGCACATCCTTTCAGTTCTGAGATCAACCAGCCTTTTGACTGATTTCCACTGTTTTGTTAATTCTTTCAACGTGTGGCGACAGTATGACTACATCTACTGGAACTTGTATGTGACTTTTCCAATGCTGTGGCTATCATTACATGACCTTTGCTTTTCGTTTCAACAAGTGTACTCCTAATTGACCAGTACTGCGATCTTGTAGAAGGGCACTGAAGACTGAGCTGTTTAGCACTCAACAATTTTAGATCCCTCCATCCATCGAAGACGACCTCGTGTTTTTCCTTTAATTAGTTTAGAAATCCCTCCTCTTAGTTCCTTGTCAAATGTTAGTGTATTTTTATAACTTCAACAACGTGAGGAGACCATTTCCATATCTACTGGCATTCCTTTTGTTTGTGATTTCTCTTAATTTTCTTTGACCCCTTCCTTCCATACATTTAGATCTGGTGTACTATAGTTTCTAACGTAAAGGAATTCTACATTCATCTTATACTCCTATTTTCTTATTCCTGTTTGTTCCCTATCACCAGCTATAGTAACTCTTCAAAAACCAATAAAATAATTCATCGTGTGCTTAACACACTCAAACTTCACAACACTAATGCTACATACATTAATTATTCTTAAACTGTGTCTCATCCAAAAGTTCTGCTACAATAGAGCCAAAAACATCTATGTCAAATGTGCTTTGCTTTGAGTGACTCTTATTCATTACTGTAATTGAGACCATAGCTTCCTGCAATATCTCATTTGTTTTGATGACCTTTTTTGCTCTGCTGGAAATTTTCTTCTGCTTCCCAGCTTGTGTCGATTCACTGTTCCTCATTAGCTCCATATCTTTTGTTCTTTAGTGTGTTATTTTTCCCCTTTTTCACGCCACGTATACAGTATTTTGCAAATAATTTAAATTTTGCACTGTGTTTTACTAAATGATTGCTGTTCAGGTACGCTACACGTTTTCAGTATTATATCTTCTTCACCTAAGAACAGAGTCCTAGTCACACTGAAGCCAGCCTCCCATGTATCATATGTTTCAATGGACATTATTAGTCAAAAAAATGGTTCAAATGGGACTTAACATCTATGGTCATCAGTCCCCTAGAACTTAGAACTACTTAAACCTAACTAACCTAAGGACATCACACAACACCCAGTCATCACGAGGCAGAGAAAATCCCTGACCCTGCAGGGAATCGAACCCGGGCGTGGGAAGCAAGAACGCTACCACACGTATTATTAGTCGCAATTGTACTTAAAGACAGTGGTAAATAAATAGTTTGGCGGCAGGCAGAGGGAATAGCTCATATACCAGTAAACATGAAAATGTTAAGAGCTATCACCATGACCCCAACCCCCAACCATTTTCCCTGTTAGATTTAAATCTAACTTGATAATTATTCATATACAGTACAGACGGGTAGCAGAAAGCATCTGTTTTATAGTCAGTAACGCAAAGGAAAAAAAGTAATTATAGACCCTGTTTATTAGACAGTCATTTAAAACCTAACATCCTCAGTTTACACTCACATTCATCACTACTTTACTACAACAACTATAGTGTAGTCTGGAAAAAATCCAATTAAAATCATAAAAAATTAGATGAGTCATGGTGCTGTCACTGTATGTTATCATCCACATTTGTTTGTGAACTTTAAACACTCAAAACACATTTAATCAGCACATTGCTTAATCATTACTAATAACAAACTTTCCACTCCTGCCATTAATTAATATTCTTCCTCTCGTTGCATTTCTCCAGCTTGCAACTATCGACATTAATTTCACATTCTATATTCATTAATATTCTCCATAACACTGTTCCTCAAAATACTGACCATCTTTACAAACCTCAAGTGATCCAGTGACTGCTTGAAAATGCCTGGGAGCTCTAATTCAAAACTCTTCATTATCACCACTACAATGCCCAACAAATAGCATCTGCCAAAGAACTTGGCCCCATATGCGCCATCTTTTTCTTACAATTATGTAACTCAAAAGGAATTGCCATAAATATCTCTTAATAGCCAAGACTCATACACAGCATTCATTCTGTTATTGAGTGAAAGAAGGATAAACTTTCCAATACGAAACTTGTTGTTGCATGTGACTAGGCCCTATTTATCCAATTATATTAACTGAAGAATCTTCGTCAGTGTATGAAATGCAATGAAAGATATTTCATTACTTTTGATGGGATAGTTTGGGTTTTGCGTCCTGACAATTAACTTATTTGTTAACAGCTTTCTTTACTGTTGCATAACACTCTCTTTTCCTTTTGTAAACGACATGTATTTTCAAACGACGTCCCCTCCAAAAACATTCCAGAGTAATCCTTAGATTGTCAGTATCTCCCCTAGTATCTGCAACATTCTGCATCCTGTCGAGCTGTGAATTCTCTGGCCGCTGCACAGCTCTGGCTAGATCATTGTTCACTGTTGCTGCACTCTGGACCAACAGACAACAGCTGTGATGATTCTCCAACAAATACAATTGCACTAGGAGTATCACACTAGGGGAGTCATTATTTGTCAGACGTTTCCTTTTCCTGTAAAAGAGACCACACATGACACATTAAGAAGCTTTACCTGTTACAAAACATATTTGCACATAAGAAGAACTGCATATTATAGACTAATGTACATCAGATGAATGGACATAAGATGCAAACGAAGGTGTGCTGAATATTGTTACATACATTACATCTAATAAATGAATATGGAACTACGCAGCACATTATATACACAAAGCAACGTTACACATGGATAAATATTTATAAATAATATTCAGTTAATATTACAATCTTTTGAATAGAATTTATTAAATTCTTTAAGCACATAAAAGACTTTCTCTCTCCATCATTCTTCAGTTAAAGCTTTTACTGTGTTAAGTGAGGTTCTATATGCTTATAATGGTAATGAATTGCTTTTTGGCCATGTATAAGTCCCCACATTTGAAATAATACACTTAAAGTAACATATACTAATTATAACTCTCACTGCCTAAAAAACCAGAGAAGTATTAAGTAAAACGTATTTAACAAGTTAGATGTTTAATTCCTGAACGTGGTCATTTGCGTCAGAAGTCTATGCACGCTGGAGCTCAGTTAAATTTGTGATCTGTTGCTCCCTAAAAGACATCTGTGCTAAGTTTTTTATCATTTGCATTACTGGAGAATTCATATTACTTACAGTTTTATCTATTTTTGTTATTTTTCTTCAAGACTCAGAACTTCGAGTTTCCCTATTATTTCATGAATTGTCCTGTCTCGTTGGTTTCTATTTCTGCAATTCGTGTAACTACAGTTGCATAAAACTTCATTTCTTCGTGAAATTCGACCACCTTGTAAGCCATTTATTCATCACTTCTTCTTTGTTTCCATTTTAAATGAGGTTCCAGTGCTACCTGATTGGCAGGAGACTTGGCAAATGGCCTAAATTCTTGACAGCTAAAGCTTTGTACAAGCTGACACTTAAGGTACTGGTGCATGTATGTTTACATGTAAGCAAGCTGAAGGACATGTGTATGTATCCAGAGAAGACAAGCAAGTAAAACACTGTGAACTTGACCTGATGATATTTCCATTCATTCTGCCACATATATCATTTTTATTGCACAAGAAATTTCAACTAAGAAAATCGCTGTTACTCAGAACAAGGTAAACTGAATTATGTGTACGTTCCATCCAAGAGAAAGATGGAGCAATCTCTACTGAAAACTAAAGCAGTTCATAGTGTTATAGCCATAAACTTTCTTTCTTATTGGCTATATCGATAAGAATTGATACTTTCGTACAAACTGACATATTCTGAATCAATTACAAGACAGAGTTTGAATTAACACAACCTTTAATAATTTTTGATGCGCTTATGTATGTATTTATGGATTTTAATATACGCGAGTCTTGCACATGCAAGTGCCCTCTCGCGGCGAAACAGTCTGCCTTAGTGCTTTCACACTCGTGTCTCAATAGTTCATAGGCGAAGTAACGGTGTTAAACTGTTCGCTATGATCTTGTGCCCATTACACATGTCGTACAGATGGAGATGATGTTTTAAATTACTGACGACGCCTTTGGCATAATTATTTTATTATTCTCCATGGCATGATGTAATTTTAGTAAGTGCTAAAGATTTTGTGCCTGTATTACTTTAGTAATTTCACTGTTACTTAAGCTTTTGTTTCTCACTTTCGTTGATATGGCTTTTCTAATGAATGTGTCTTTCTGTTCAGGAAGTTTTACTTCTGATGAAGGTATATTTATATGTACCGAAACCGTGGTCAAGAATTTTAATAAAAAAAATTCTATCCTGCAACTGTTTCTGGCTGTCATCCTTTATTGTGAACAATTACAAGTCGTTATATTTCGTTATATGACATATTACCACACTAATAACTGCCATGATTAATGTCATGACATATGATAGTGGAGTCAACATTATTATAGGCTGTCAAATATGCAATGTACGTAAATATTACCACACAATTATTGCTAGTTTCTGTTAAATACCTTTTGGATTATAGAACTGTAAATTCATCTTGTAAAATTTGTCCATTAGATATCCTCATAAGCTCTTGGTCAACAGTAATCAAATAAATTAATGATGCTATTTTTTGTAGCTCTTGTGTACATTTGATCACATGTTGAAGGGATTTTATATGGACCTGCTGTGGCAAGTAGTGAGCCTAGTTCCTCTGAAGTGTTTAAATATTCTTGCAGCTTTCTTACTGATTTAAACGCTGTGTTAATACTGTGTCTCCCTAGTAATGTGCTGATATGATCTGTTACAGTTTTCATGATTGGGATTAAAACTTTCCTTTTAGTTGGTTCTTTTTCACTAGGAGTTCTAGATCTTTTAGAGTGTAGTTCCTCATTTATCTGTTCCAAAAGCATTTCTTAAATGACTGAGATCGTTCTCCAACTGCTGTGACACAGAATGGACAGTATACAGAACGGAAACTCAGCTGAAATCCATGCACCGAAGTTTAATGGGCAAGTGCGAAGTCTGCCATACAGAAATGGCGTGAAAAGCTGTGTTTGAAGCCAGAAGTGAACTGATATGTTTGGTTTATTTAATTAATTGTGCATTTTAGCTGCCGGGCTTACCTCCAAACCGGCCTCGATGACCGAGCGGTTCTAGGCGCTTCAGTCCGGAACCACGCGGCTGCTGTGGTCGCAGGTTCGAATCCTGCCTCGAGCATGGATGTGTGTGATGTCCTTAGGTTAGTTAGGGTTAAGTGGTTCTAAATCTAGGGGACTGATGACCTCAGATGTTAAGTCGCATAGTGCTTAGAGGCTTACCTCCAAGTAAACAGTTGTCTGATGTGCTGTAAAAGTTAAAAAGATATAATGAGCAGTAGTAAGAGAAAAGACCATACAGGGGAGTAATGGACAATTCCCACAAAGCACCTGATAGCAGTACATGCGAAAAATGTTTTTTTCCGATTTTCTTTCTGTAAACAATAAGGGTTCATCAAACTGTAAAAAATACATACGTAAATGAAGAAAAGTTACATCATATACTGTAGTTAGTTTTACAGTAGATGTTCTGCTTTTTTTCTGAAACGTTAAGAACGACTTGTTTCGGATTTGTGCGTTTTCTTCAGTACTGTTTATAATACCTCTCATTCGATCCTGAGGAAAGTGACTGGCGTATAAAATTGATTCTTTCGTGTCTTGTAGTTTCATATCACATCTTAATGACGAAATGTCGATTTTTTCGTTACGGGTCATAGTTACCATTTTACTTAAGTTTCAAGTACTCTGTAGCATCAGCTTTGAAGGGTTTGCAGTGAAAAATGTGCTCGTTGGCTACTTTACATTTGGTTCCTTTAAGGTATATACTCAATGTAACTAACATAACGTAACTTTTTAAAACTAGGAAGGAAATCCATATCTCTCTTCAGTATGGAGAAAATAGAAATGAAAGTATTTTATTTGAGCATGCTGTCTGAGCAAGCCACATGCAAGTAGCCTGTAGTTCACAAAGGGAGTTTTTAATATATTTTGTATGGGATCTAAAATTTAAAAACCTCTCTCACACTGGCCTGATTTAGCTTCACTGACCAGGATAGTAAAAACATGCGTATATTAAGGGAATTTTCATTGACAAAGCAGGCTTATCGCATTCACACAGTTCAATACCGTTCTATCCTGATTAAATTAAGCTTAACTTAAATTCCATAAGACAGTGAAGCAATTTCGAAGTCTCGGTGCGACAAAAATTGTCAGTCGATCTCCTGGAAACATTTGTAATAATTATTAACTTCCGGTGATCACATGGGGAAGACCGGAGATCTGCTGGTAAGACCGTGTTAGCCTATTTATTTGAAGTAACTGGATATCTTGAGCTTACAAGACGGCAGGTTCATCCAGTGTGAATCAGACGTTCCCCACTGATCCCGTGCAACACAGCGTAGTAAGCAGACAGTGTCAATAATAATAATCCGTTAAATAATACGCGAACACTCTTACTTTAGTTTAGTTCATGTATTAAATTCCTTCTCATACAGAATCTCATCAAGATGGCGACTAGCTCAACGATACATACATATACATCCTTCTTTTACGACTAATCGGCAAGAAGTCCTCTATTCTTTTTCCTAAGAGAAAACATAGATAGCAGAGAAGCTATTCCATGCAGTAAATGGACGCTCCAAGGAATAATTGGGCTTGAAACTACTTTGCCTTGATAATCGGTAAGATAAGAAGAGATATTTCGAGATATGTACTGAGTTATATGATTTATAAAATTTCTGTAAATATCGCGGAGAGACCGCTGCAAGAGACATTACATCGCCCCTAGCAGCGAGCAAAGTTGATATGTATCCACTTTGCGAGCTAACTATTGGCTTAGCTAACTCGTTAGAATTTGTGGAACATACGTTTCTATAAATTTTAAGAAGTTAGTAAGAATTTTTTGATTACAAGAATTGAAAGAGATTTTGTATCTTCGTTACTAGATACCTAGTTGTTGATTTCACGTGTACTGGGGCATACCCGCATCCCACGTACACAACCAGGGAAGATAGACTTATATAGTTGTTAATCAGGTCGACCTATTCAGGAACTGGCCTTCACCGGGAAACCCCGGAAAACCTGGAGGCTTAGACCCCAACTAGGTATCACAGATGATAGGAAAGACAGAATAATTTAGAAATTTGAGAGTTATCTAGAATTCATAGGAAAGATAAAATCTGCCTCATAGCCAAAAAAAAACTTTACACCTGCAAATTTTTTTTACAATCTTCTGAAAAATTTTCTTCATCGATGTCTTGCTGAACTGTGGTTAAACTGATCGAACAGGAACATGGGACACGGCACGGAGGTCAGGCATCGCATTGGCGTACCGCACAGGAGACGTAACGGATTAGAGAGACCAGAAGGAACCTCAGGAACAGGTACTCAGGATTGTGGCATGAAACAATCGAAATTCGTCTAAGGAATGGTCAACTATTAAAGATTCCTGGAAGAGAATGGTTAGTCGAAATTTTCCAGATTCATTTTGAACTCAGATATGGACCTGATCCATCCAATCTTCCATCTGAGGAATGGGAAAACCCATTCGTCTTATACTTTCCACACTTAGGTGTCTTAATCGATACTATAGTTGCACACTATCACAACTCCAGATCGGAAACCAATTTTGGAAACATGGATAATTTCATCCATCTTCTTGAGTAAGCCGAAAGGTTCTAATCCTGGTTTTATTTATTTATTTATTTATTTATTTTTCGTTGGCTTTTCCAGGTGGAAGTAGATCTGAATCTTTCCTAATTTGGTTTCAAGTACGAATGTGGATAGCATGTCAGAATGTTAAAAATCTTTATTGTTGGAGACAATTTCCAAAAAAATTATATCTTACTCATACATGATTAAAATTAAATTTTGCTGAAAGAGAACGTTTGATTAAGTCTTGCTGCATGACCTCTCCAGCTGAAATTAATTTTTCTCTTTTATACTCCAAATGCCGCATTTTCTCATGAACATATATGAATACAATATAACAATAAACAAATCCAACTGGAAAATGACACATTATTATAAATTCAATGATGAACTTTCTTATTAACTCTAATTTTATAAACACACACTAAGCTGGTTAATTAAATTCTCTTGAATAGAATTTAGCTCACGCGAAAAAAAAAAAAAACCAGCGAGTCTTTATATCTGTGGACAGTAGCAATCGATTCTAATTTCCTAACGCGGTTCATTTGTTCTCCTGTGAACTGTCAGTTTACAAACACTAACTTCACACGCAAGCGCCGTATTCGACCATATAGTTTCAGTAAACTTATTCTCACTGGAGATTAACACTCCCTGAATGTATATTATTTCACACGCACAAGCTTCTTTGGTGATCATCGTGTAGACGGATAAACCGTAAGTCTTCACAGCAGCAATAGCTACAGTTCCACTTACTTTTCTAAATATTCCTATACTATCACAGAAGCAATCACTTACTGTTCATTGAACTATCACAGATGCTTGGCATGCTGTCATTTAACCTATCACAGTAACTGAGGCATACTGTCCTTCGCACTTCATTTTTAACACCCAAATACTTCATACAGACTTTTCATTTAATTTGAAACACTTTTCTTAAAAGTACCTCTTTAGGTCTACATGGGGAAATAATCCTTTTATTCTTCCAGAATCCGGATATGCTAATAAATACGCACCAGGATTCGGTATATCAACTATTATATATGGACCTGTATAAATTAGATTCCATCTTCTGATGGTCTTCTTCAAACTTGATGACTTGATGTGCCTTCTTAAAAGAATTTTTTGTCCGATATTGAAAGTCTGAATCCGTTTGATGTTTCTGTTGGAAGAATGCCTTTTGCATTAATCATATGTCCTAAGAATTTAATTCTCTGTAGAGAAAATTGGGATTTTTTTAGATTTGCAGTTTTACCAGTTTGTTTGAACACAGCAAAAATCCTCCTAATAAGTTGTACATGTTCCTCCCAAGTTTTAGAGGCAATTAATAGATTGTCCACAAAAATTGTTATTCGACTATGTAGTTCTGGTCCTAGGGCATAGTCCAACGCAGAAATAAAAACTCAAGAGCTGATATTGAGACCAAACGGAACGACCTTGAACTGATAGCTTCTCCCTCCATATATAAAAGCAGTATATTTTCTTGAGTCCTTGTCTAACTGGACTTGCCAGAACGAACTTCTCAAATCAATACTGGTTAAATAGGATACATCTTGAAATTTCTGTATTAACTCATCGATGTTCTGCGGATGTGTGCGCACAGGTACTATAATTTTGTTAATTTCCCTTGCATCTAATACCAATCGAACTTTTCCTCCTGGCTTTGGTACAACAAGCAACGGAGAACAATATGGGCTGTTCGACGGTTCAATAAGATTCCAGTTTAACATTTTTTGTATCTCTTCCTGAACTGGTTGTTTTAATCGCCAGGGAATGGGATCTAAAATTTAAAAACCTCTCTCACGCCAGTCTGATTTAGCTTCACTGATCAGGATAGTAAAAACATGCGTATATTAAGGGAATTTTCATTGACAAAGCAGGCTTATCACATTCACACAGTTCAATACTGTTCTATCCTGATTAAATTAAGCTTAACTTAAATTCCATAAGGCAGTGAAGCAATTTCGAAGTCTCGGTGCGACAAAAATTGTCAGTCGATCTCCTGGAAACATTTGTAATAATTATTAACTTTTGGTGATCACATGGGGAAGACCGGAGATCTGCTGGTAAGACCGTGTTAGCCTATTTATTTGAAGTAACTGGATATCTTGAGCTTACAAAACGGCAGATTCGTCCAGTGTGAATCAGACGTTCCCCACTGATCCCGTGCAACACAGCGCAGTAAGCAGACACTCTCAATAATAATAATCCGTTAGATAATACGCGAACACTCTTACTTTAGTTTAGTTCATGTATTAAATTCCTTCTCATACAGAATCTCATCAAGATGGCGACTAGCTCAACAATACATAAATATACATCCTTCTTTTACGACTAATCGGCAAGAAGTCCTCTATTCTTTTTCCTAAGAGAAAACATAGATAGCAGAGAAGCTATTCCATGCAGTAAATGGACGCTCCAAGGAATAATTGGGCTTGAAACTACTTTGCCTTGATAATCGGTAAGATAAGAAGAGATATTTCGAGATATGTACTGAGTTATATGATTTATAAAATTTCTGTAAATATCGCGGAGAGACCGCTGCAAGAGACATTACAAGTTGATTTTGTCCATGTTTATGGTATATGCAGAGCTGTGGCAGTAATGAACGTGACAGAAGTGTGAGTTCCAAATGACCAGGCGTTTAAAAGAAAATAATATTTTTGTTACAGCTCAGGTATGAGCCATTTGTGGTAAGCTTGGGTATAAGAAGCGGGTAGCATGGTAGAAAGAGTGTAGAATGCTAAGCAGAAGGTCGCAGGTTCGAGTCTATCTGCGGAAAATACTTCATCTTTTATATTTTCAATTTCTACGTTACTTACACTGCAAAACAAACAGAAATAATGTTTATTATATTGTATTTATTAATACTTTCATAAAAAGGAAGGCAAAAATATTTGGAATTTTACGTAATTTTAAACTGTACACATGAGCTTCTTGTGTAAAATTAGATGCTTTCATTATTTCACAGCTGACGATTTATACTTGTTAGGGTGATATTGTAGTAAAAACAGGGAAAGCAGTAATTTTCTCAGCATGTTGCACAAGTTATAAAAGTAACATGTTTACAATTATGTGATTGTTTTAAGGTTTTTATAGAAAAACAAAGGTGGCTTACATTCATGAAAGGCTCTCTATCATCTCACAGTTTGGCAGCGAACCACATGTTGCGCATCATGTCGCCAAACACTGGCAAAGGTGTATTTGTATCATGTAAAAACTTCAGGGAAGTCGCTCCACAGCGAAAGTGGCATGGCGCTATGTAAAAGTTGGGTTGGCGGTCGAAATGCCGGCTCCTTTGTGTGAATGGCACGCAGTGTGTGGCTAGCCTTAGCACAGTGCACCAGGACGGTGCTAAGAGAAGGGATCTGCCTCAAATGTGGATGTCACTATTATCTGGTATTCACAGAATAATGGAATGGCTCTAGTATATTGAAAATCCGACGCCAAGAAGAGATTTTATAGAGCATTCACACATCAAGAGCCATGAGTACACTTAGCTGCCATTTCGCCTGTCACCAATCTTCGTCACTGCTTCACAGACTTCGTACATTCAATTAAGTAATGTATATGGTCATGGACCAGTTAATTTGGGTGTTGTTTCAATAATAATCACATAAAACCTCAATTCCTGTTCGAAACCGTAACTTCAATCGTGATCACGAACCTATGCAGGGTCCTCACCTAAGTGCGACTAAAACCGAGTATCCTGATTTAAATGAACAAATCTGTCATTCATGTGTTTTAAAATGATTTTTTGTCTAAAGTAAAAGGAGTAGCAAAAGTTAAACCAAGAGTAACATTCGAATGCGTTGTTAATGAACTACTCCAAGCAAAATTGTTAAAGTAGGCAGTTTAAGTACAAAAATTCTAATATCAATTAATAGGAAACTGAAAATCTTAATTATTTAAAAGCTAAAACCATAAAAGTGAAGTTGGATAGGCATTTGCTAAAGTATTCTTAGTCTATTATAAAATATAGTTTTGTAGGATTACAGTGCAAGATTGTGTAAATATTATTGCCAAGAATACCTGCTACACACGGCGATTAAAGTTCAATTACATATAAATCCTTAATGAACAGATTTATGGTAGTATTGTTAGAACTGACGTTATGCACATTTTTAAAGGTAGTGTGGTTACTTTTGAAGTTAATTAAGCCCAGTGTTGTATTTCATTACCTTGCAAAGTAATTTAAGTGAATGATTAACTTTTAGAGTTAGTTTTTACTATTGCAATAATCAAATACCCTTGGTCAGTGAAACTATACCAGTTTATGGGGCCCCATAATATTCTCCACCTATTAAGAAAAAACTGAACTATTACTGTTACTAAGGGAAACTGCTACATGCAGAGGAGCTTAAACAGTGTATTTAAGATGTTATTCATCTTTATTTCTGTTTTACATGTCAGTCAAGATAGAAGCCCCTCATGTCCAGAATCACTTCTGCACTTCATGCAGTGATCTTTCAGTATTTGATTAAGTATTGCTCTTGACTGGGGCTGTCATTGGTATGAGCTCGGTGAAGTTTTGCTCTCCATAAGTAACTGGTGTGTGCGTTATTGGTAACTACTGCTACACACAGGACAGAGTGCACTGTGCCAGTTTGCATCCTGTTTGCTGTTTAAAGAGAAATCTCAACAAAAGTAACTGCAGTAACTAATGTCCAGTTTTTTCAACTATACATTTCCAAATTAATGTGCCTAATTAGGATGGCGACAGTTCATTTTTTTCATTCGTTTATGATATACCAGTTCTGTTAACTCCCAAGGTTAAAGCCCGTTTGGTTTCTCTGTTAACTTCACAAAATTCGAAATTATACCCTTTTCCATTAGACACACGCATTGTCGAACTCTGAAATCCTCTCACAGGGTAACATTAGCGTGCTTTACTGCACGCTAATGTTATAAACTTTATGCTAGAATTAAAATAACCCATAAAATTGAAAATTCTGAGAGTTCTTTTCCTTCATAGGGTGATATAAATAAAGTATCATCAAACACCAAAATGAGGAAGTTCATTTTGCCATCTGAAGGACTAATTTCTCCAATTTTTCCAAATACACATTCGCTACAACTGCACTGAATGTGTTTCCCACATGTACACCAACAGATTGCTCACACAATATGTTGCCCCATTGAAAATAAGTTGATGCAAGATAATTTTGAAAAAGATCTGACATATATTTTGCAAACATGCTTTTCAACTGTGACCTAAACTCATTAAAAAGAACCACAATAAATAGTGATACTGTAGAAGAGTTTCGAGAATTTTTGACAAAGAATACAGTCTTGGTGGCAACGCTTCTGATTTGCTGAGACCTTTCTTGTAAATGTTAGCATGTTTGTCGTCCTAAAAACTTAAGTTGTGGGAATTCTCTTAAGTTCTCTGTGACTTCCTGGTTCTAATACATCCCAAGTTATACCACGATGGTCTTCTTTGTTCGTTGTCATTGGAGAATTGCCTCTATATGCTGGAATAATTAGAAAGTCTTTATCAGAATAGAATCCTCAAAGAGCTTTAATCTCATTTTTCATTAAGTTACTCCTGCGCTGTTTCCCCTTAAGCAGTATCCTGGCTGACTCCATGTATATTTCGTCTGCCACTACTTTCGGCAGAAAACGCATTCTAGAATCGATATTAGCAACGATGTCTTCTGTTGTGAATTGGGATGCTACTCCTGTAAAGCCTGGAATCCTGCTGTCGATTTGCTTAAGGACAATGGATCCCATATGTATATTAGAGTACAAGAGTGGAAAAGCAAAGATCAGGCAACAAGATGGACAGAGCAATGTTGGGGATGCTGGACTTCATTAGGGTACAAGAATGGAAAAGCAAAACTCAGACAACGAGATGGACAGAGCAATGTTGGGGATGCTGGACTTCATTAGGGTACAAGAATGGAAAAGCAAAACTCAGACAACGAGATGGACAGAGCAATGTTGGGGATGCTGGACATAACGACTCTGCACCTAATGAGAATCAAATACAGGATGCCTGCGTCGACGACAGTCTCTACAAGTATACATAGTAGCCGCTCTAGTCTGCTGGCATCAATGCATTAGTGCTCCTGAAGATTTAAGCTCGCCCTTTAGTCGAAATGTCATGTATGTGTAATACAATGATCCAGTTGTTAAAGCTAGAACATTCCCTTCTCTCCAAATTCTGTTTCTTGCTGTGGCCTCTAAGATGTGCAACATTTATGAACAGTCTGAACTTCTCAATTAAGTCTTATTTTAGCCTCTTATCTATACTACCATATAAAGACAAGTTGTTGTTTAACGTCGTTACCAAAATTCTCATAAAGTTTGATAAATGGTTACTTTCTATTCAGTTAAAGGAATTTCTAAAAACAACCCTATGCTTTATTACATTCAAACGTTTTAAATTCCTATATTTTCTTCATTTTCCCCTTAAGATATACAGTACATAATTGTTAACGTTGGTGCACTGCAATTAAAATGACTTTATTTCCACTACTATTCGTTTATTTTTATAAATAACAGTTCTGCGACATACATTAATTGATAAACAACTCTTAAGGCTCATCATATACGTATTTACCCACACATTTAAATATTGTGGTAACTGAACTGTTATTTTGTCCATGTGGGATCTAAAGAACTCTGTGGCTGTTAAGGACTGTTGGTGGACAATGCAACCAGCCACAAATACTTTTAAAAATAATCAAAATATCCACGGGTGTACTGCCGGTCTACAGTGTCCACCGGCACAATATTTCGGCGATCATACATGTCGCCATCATCAGGTGAACTGACGGACTGAGCTCCTGTGAACGTGCCGGCACGGAGATCCGTACACTATGGCTGCTCAGGTGGAACTGGGTTCGGTCGCGGCGGCGGCGGATTTAAATACCCTCCGCCCGCGGCGCGCTCACTCCGCCGTCCGCGCCCCGCGCCACGGTCGCGCGGTGGAACAGATTGCGACGGCGTCTGAGATGACGTCGGTGTGATGGCTCCGTCCGCCGTGGTCGTCACAACTATACATTTGCTCGATTTACTCTTGATTAACCCAATCGCTGGTTCCCAAGCCTTGCTAAGATTATAGCCACAGTCACGATTTATGAGGTCGTCATTGGTGCGAATTTCGATGGCTATAATCTTAGCAAGGCTTGGGAGCCAGCGATTGGGTTAATCAAGAGTAAATCGAGCAAATGTATAGTTGTGACGACCACGGCGGACGGAGCCATCACACCGACGTCATCTCAGACGCCGTCGCAATCTGTTCCACCGCGCGACCGTGGCGCGGGGCGCGGACGGCGGAGTGAGCGCGCCGCGGGCGGAGGGTATTTAAATCCGCCGCCGCCGCGACCGAACCCAGTTCCACCTGAGCAGCCATAGTGTACGGATCTCCGTGCCGGCACGTTCACAGGAGCTCAGTCCGTCAGTTCACCTGATGATGGCGACATGTATGATCGCCGAAATATTGTGCCCGTTGGACACTGTAGACCGGCAGTACACCCGTGGATATTTTGATTATCAAATACGCCGGGAGAAACTCAAGAATCACCTTTAAAAACGATTTATTTCAAAGACGTAATCGGTTTTAGACTCTCACGCCCATCTTCAGACGACTAACGTTTCCTATTACATTAATGTTTTCGTCAGAAGCACGTCGTTTGCTCCAGTGGATGGCGCTTGGTCGCTAAGCTTTTCAGGAAAATGTACAGACTGTAGCAGTGCAAACAACATGCATATTCTAAATAACTTACATTGGCACAAACGTTTCAAAACATTTCTCACCTTAGTCTTAGCTTCAGATACGTGCTTTATATACGATGTTGCTGTTTTCAATACAGCTGTATTGTACGAATACAGACTCACCCAATATTAAGAGTCGAAACTACGTGAAGTATTGGTGTGTGAGACAATTAATTAATTAATCAGTTACTTGTTAATAATGCCAGATATACCGTCTACATCCAAGGAAATACTGTACGAATACCTTTACCTGAATAAGTGTTCAGTAGACTGTTCTCTATTTATTTAATTTTAATTTGAACTTCTTATTCTTCCCTGCTTTAAGTAGTCTCCCGGCTTTCCTCTTTATACACAATTCTCTATGTACATACATGAGGTATGTATTACTCTTCGGCGATTATACACTATGCGTACATTGCGCAGTTTTCCACGGTCAACAACGTGGAACATCTCTGGTCCTATCGATCACACAAGTGACGTACGTCAGGAGGTGGGCCGCAGGGAAGCATAAGTAGTTCATGTTTGATGGACTACTGAACCTAAACAGAAACATGTATTCTCTGTTGATGACAAACTGGATATTAAATATCTGAAAGGTAATTATATAAATATTGTGATTTCTACAATTAGTGGAACGTTTAGGATTTAAAGATGGTTTTATCACCAACTGACTGTGAAGTAGTAATTGAGGAAACTGCTAATGTAATTTAACGTCACCTTTTTAGTAGCCGCGGAATAATGTATTTTAGTTAAAAATTTCGGAATCTGATAATTTTTTCACGTCCGTGTGTAATGGCACAGGAATTGTGATCAATAGCTAAGAATGGGCTGGTAACTGGCCAAAAATATTGTCACTCAAAACAATACAACAGTGGTTCCGTGTTCTCTCAATCGTTTGTTTTTGATAGCGAGCTAATATATAGCAAGTGCATTACAGCGAAATGCTCATATAAACAATGTTCTATAATATATCACTACATAAACTGATGCTCAGTTAAAAGTAATGTTGCCGGTGGTTTTCGAGCTGTCAGAACTTTTTCTCCTCATTTATGAAAGCAGGATTGAAATTGTATTTGCTGGCGTTAACAACATGTTAGTTACATAGTTTATTCTGAGTGAACTACAGTATGTCACCGGAAAAATGTGCATTTTTATGTAAAGTTTAGTAGGGTGCCCACGTATCGGCAGCATTTTCAAGAAAGTACGCAAATAACTTATGCAGTTGACGAAGCCTGAGGGGAGGGAATCCGGCTCCACTCTGTGGAGTGTGTATATAGGTTTCAGCATGTGATAATGTGTACACTGTGTCATGGTATGTGATTACAAAAGAACAACCTTAAACAAAAAAATCAATCGTTATGAAGTTTACCAGCTATCATTTAAGGACATTGTTGGATTTTGAGGCAGCGTCTTCTACATACTATGAAATATTTATGGTAGTAATTTCGTTTATCTGTAAGACAGTTTCATCATCAGTAATTTAACTGAAGAGTGGAAATTTTCTTTGATGCTGCGTAGGTGGAATATCTGATAAGGAAGAGCATTTTTCCTTGCAGCACTCAATTCATGAATGTTGCCTTTGGTTTCTAAACAAGTCCTTACTGTTGACTGCGTTTCGTGCAACTGAAGAGAGGAATGTGTTTCTTGTGTTATTTGAATTAACTTATGCTGATTTCTCTAGCATGCGTTGCGTCTAGTTTGTCTCGGTTAAATAAATCACAGCTGATTTATTTATTAAAATCATAATAGATAGTGCAACACTATCAAAGATCATGTAGGCCTAAGAAACTTTTGCGACAGAAAATACTGAAGTTAACCAGAACAAGACACAATATGCTAATTTAGTTTTATGATATTAAAAAGGGATACATGTTTGTACGTTTGAAAATGAAAACGAAAAATGTTTGGCAATACTTAAATATAAAATATTTTTCAGCGTATATTGTAGTACCATCATTGTTTTATTTTATAATCGAAACATTCAGAAAGGAATAACATCAGATAGTCCTTCAAATTTTTTACAAGCTTGTTATTCAGATTTCTACAAGGCAAAAAATTAGGAAGATAAATCAGTCAGTAAGGTTTTTTCAAGAAGTTTATAATCAGTTGTCTTCCAGAAACATGTTGTTTCTAAATTAATAAACATGTGCACAACTCTTGCATCATAATTTTTCTGCTGATATCATGGTACAATTATACTATGGCTTTATGGTGTGTAATGAAACTGTATTTTGTTTGGAAAATGTGTTGCACAACTGCGACCAAGTTGCCCAATTTTTGCTGCACTAAATTAGTGCAGTACTTAGTTTTAAACACTTAATGCAGGATGGTTAATTTGAAAAGCACCTGGTAGATTTACTTCCTCAACCTTAGCAACTGCTCAGTCTGAATGTTGAGAGGAGATATTAAAATCTAATCTTTCTTCTTTTCCACTGAATGTTAATTGTGATCCATTCAGCAGGTCATTTGTCACTGCTCCCTCTCTGACAGTGCCACTTTTGTCTTCAATAGTCGTAGCATGTTATCAGAGTGCTACTTTCAGTTGTTCATTTGCACACAGAATTTTAACCTCTTAGCAAATGGCACTTTTATTCTTATGTTCATGAAAACCAGCTGTTGATATTGGGAAGCTTATTGCTTTATTGTGCTATGGTAGTGGGTTCACTCCTTCCCCCAAGAACATTTGATTACACTTTGAGCAATTCAACGAAGTGAATATGGTTGGGAAAAGAATAGTCCTAGATAAATAACTTTCTGATAAAGGCATGGGGAATCATGAGAGGCATCATACTAAAGTCAACATATATCCAGTCCAACTCAACCTTGGGAGCCAGACTTTTCATACCATTAACCGGACGGTATGGAGCTTGCAACCGTAGAGGTTGTAGCTTCTGTAGGCTTCAACAACCAGCTACTTCTAATGATGGAGGAAGATAGATCAAATGATGTTGAAGAATTGTAACTTCCCTATGCTGTGAACACATTGTTTTCCAACAACATATCATGCTATGGTAACTTTTTTTGAATGAAACTATTACTTAGCAATGCACTGGTTGGATGGTAACTCAGGACTTAGCTTCCAGTATTTAGTGTTTCGTGCATATTCCTTCCAGCCAGCAGTTTAGAATGCAACTCTTACATCTTATGGTTGAAAAATCGTTTCTGGTTACAAGAGTTCATGTACTTCAGACAGTATTTTTAAATGTTGTCTTCAGTATAATATGTGGGATATTTCATAATTTGTCATTATGGATATTAATGAATATGAGTAAAAAATATCCTTGGTTGCTCCTTGACTGTCTGCACTTATTGCTGTTTAGAACAAGAAACAAATTATTATACAGAAGTATTTGCAGCCTTTAAGGCACTGCAGTGAATGAAAAGTTGCTGTAACAAATAATTTCTGATTGGCAATGACCCAAAAGTTAGTGCAACAAATTTGGTAACAATGATTCAAAATGTCAGACATACCATGCAAAGAAAATACGCAGCAAATGTTGCTTGTAGAGGAGGTGATAAATTGTGTTGCACCATCTTTCAGTAAGCTGTCATCCCACTTTCAAGTAGAACAGTTGCGATAAGTGGGAAAAAATGAGGGTCTGGAAGTAGAAAACCAGAAGCTGCAGTAAGTCAAATCAATGGGGTCATGATTAATCTGTCAGAAGCTGTGGATGGAATTGAGGCTTACTAGGCTTAGAACATTGCCTGATAGCTCACTGCTCCCTCATCTGGTTAAATGATCACTGACTGTTTGAGAGTTGTGGAGTACGACTGCAAGTACAACATGTTTTAAGCAGATGTGTTTTATTTGCTCAAAAAAGGCAACCACAGTTTATCTGGAGATGGCACATATATTTTAAATTAGTGTAGGACAAGTGTAGCATGTATTTTAAAGATTTGTGAAATGTCAGCTTATGTCCTAAAACTGTAGAAGGATGATTTTTTAATATTTTCTGAGAATGACTGGCTCTTTCTATACTTTTTCTTTTTGTGACAGTGCTGAATATGTTGGGATCGAAATGCTTTACACCTGTTTCTGTTAATACATATATTATGTAGACCCACACTGAAAACTGTGGAAGATTTTAATGTGTCAAACATTGTGGAATTTTTTGATTTTTGATGCTGATCAGACAGATATGTTTCCATTATGTTTAATTTTTAAAATAGTTTTGATTTTGGTGTCCTATGTTATCTGTTGCGACTTGTAACATCACTCTCCATTGCAGTTAGCTTTCCGTAATGAAAGGGAATGCTGTGGATTGACTTTAACCTCTGACAGTTACAGAGCTGACAGTAATGGTGTTGTTAGGTTCATTCTCCCTCAAATTGGGGGGGGGGGGGGGTAGGTTCTTGGTCTGGTAGTTCCCGCTCAAGCAGATGACCTACTTACCCTCATAGATAACTAAATTTAGATCACTAAATCTGCAAGCTCATTTTCAACGAGAGCACTGATGACCGTGCCGTTGAAGGTTCTAATTCCAAAATAACATTCTAGTCTTGTGAAAGGTGAGTCTTTCTCATACTGGGATTCTGAGTGCTCTACCTTTCCTATTTAATCTTGCCCAATGTGTCCCCTCTCCGCTCTCAGCAGTACTGAGATTTCCCTTTGAGGGTAAGCTCTATCCTGTCATCCTGTTACATAATTTTCTAGTTGAATCAGGAGAATATCCATTTTGATGCTGATGATCATTTTTTATAGATGAAAATGAAGCACATAGATGGAAAGGCAATATGGTAGAAGTGAGGCAGCACTCCTGAACATGTTTTTAATTAGAGTTTTACTGAGATTTTAATTGAGTACCACAATTGCGTACCAGTATTCACAGGTAGCTCTAAGCAGGAGGACACTCTTGTCTGCTCAGTGGTTTTTCCTAGATGTGTCCTCAAGTTTCATTTACCAAATCACTTAACTGTCTGTGAAAGAGTTCCAGAGCAGGTAGAACTTTTCCAAGTTGAAAAGTTCTTAATCTCCTCTGACTCCCAATCTACACTGCCTGGCAAAAAACATGAAGCACCCAGAATGAGGAAACAAAATGACACTTCACAGGTTGAAACGACACATGATGCTGTTTCATTGATTTCAGAATAATTACATTTGCAAAGAACTTAGCGTATGAGCACACTTATTGGCAAGGCATTGCAGACCCTCTGGCCTGATGCGGACACTGATCATAAAGCTTTTGTGTTCTCTCCTGAGGCTAGCTAGTCCACAATTGTTGTTAACTGATCCTTGATATCCTGCATACTTGCACTTGGATGCAGTTAAGATATTATCTGGTCCCACACACATTATATGGGGAACAGATATAGAGATCTTGCTGGTCACAGAGGTGCGTCAACATCACACAGACATTCATAGAGACTTGTGTTGTGGATAAACATTGCCCTGTTGAAAAGTGGCTCCATAATACTTCCACACAGGAGGTAATACATGAGGATACAAGGTGTCTATGACGTATCGTCATGCTTACCAACGGTGGTCATCTGGGTTGGTGCAGAACTGTGATTCAGCATTGAGCACAACACGATGCAATACCATTCATGAGCAGACTGTACTTACTAATCACTACAAAACTCCAAACATAGCTGTTTGTGTCCTGTTAGCAGCAGCTACGCATGGGGTGGCAATTCCCTAGTTCGCCTGCTGCTAGTCTCCTACCATTGGTGTGGCATGACACACTGTTGCCGTGTGCCCATACCGTGTTCATGGATGGCAGGAGCAGATGTGAAGGGGTTACAATGTGCTTGCTAAACATCATGGCGATCCTGCCTTGGGATGGTCAGATGTGATTGACTGAAACCTTGGTGACAAGTATGCCTGCATTCTCAAGCAGCCCAACATTGGGCCACTGTCACATCTGAATGCCCCACAAATCTGGATACTGCACGACTCAACCTCGCTGTTGAGGTACAGGGTCATGCGATAGTGGGAAGAAGAGTAGCTAGAAGTGATAGACAATAAGTTGCAGCTCACAAAACTGATTACTTGGCCACGGCATCTTGTTTCATACAGAATCAATAATATTGTTATCATGTATGATCTCTGAAGTTAGTTCCTCATTGTTTGCCTTAAAGATAAATATTGCACTGCAGAATATTATGTGCAGACTGGATGCCACTGCTGTTGAAACCAGTGTTATTGCATTCTTCATCCTCTAAGAAGGGCAAGATAGAGTACAATGCTGGCAGATATGACCCTAAATAGTTTCCCTGCCCCTCTACACCATGGGAGGAACGTATTGGCTACAGAAAGAAGAGATCCATATTTGCCTCAGTATTTAGTCTGTAGCAGAATGGACAGGGACTTGTTTCTACCTAGCCTCAATTTTTTGTTGAACATCTTGAGGTTAAATTTGGAGAAGTGACAGCACTGTCCTAGATGAGAAGCAGTGCAGTCTTGATTCAGACAGCATCCCCAGCCCAATCCCAAGCGTTACTCAGTTGTGACCGGCTGGGTGATATCCCTGTTTCCGTCACTCCCCATAAAAGCCTCAACTTGGTCCAGGGGATTATTTTTCATCACGACCTCCTCTTGCAGTCTGATGATGAGCACCACGGCAATCTAGAATGACAGGGTGTTCATTTCATCCACACGTTTACAGGGGACCCAAAGACAACTGGGTTGCTACCGGTGCCTTCATCTTGGCCTGCGAGGGTGATTCATTGCCTGGAAAGGTCAAGGTGATACTTTACCACTGTGACATTAAACCGTACATCCCTCCCCCTATGCGGTGCTTTAAATGCTGGAAATTTGGGCACATGCCTTCCCACTGCACTTCCAGTGCAACATGTCAAGACTGTGGACGTCCATTGCATCCAGACACTTCCTGTGTGCCTCCTCCCGCTTGTATCAACTGTGTACAGCAGCACTACCCCTCCTCGCCAGACTGCACAGTACTCCAAAAGGGGCAGAAAATCATGGAGTAAAAGATCCTGGACTGGTTGACTCACCAAGAGGCCAAACGTTAATTTGAACGATTACACCCTGTTCGGTTGAATCCACATACACTGCAGCTACATTACCATTGCCATCACCAGTACCAGTCATATCACACACTGTGCCATGATCAGTGTGCCCTCCGGGCCTCCAGAATACATCTGCCCCCTTGGTGATAGGGGGAAAATCTCCTTCCATTGCTCCCAAAGTACCTACTTCAGGAGCAAGCGCCCCCCCCCCTCGAATGCAGGGGGACATTGGTTCCCTCCCCCCAGCCAGAGAAGCAACAGCCTTTTTCCATCTCCTCTTGTGCAGAAGGTTTCCCTTGGGACCCTCTCTCCCAAGGTCCCCACTAATGACACAGTGGACACTGCTGGACGAAGAACTTCACGGTCTTCCTCCGTGCCTGAAGCTACTTCAGGGAAGTCCTCCCATCAAGCCCCTAAAGAGGTAGTGAGAGGGCAAGCAAACAATGAAATTTGCTAAGAAAAAGGACCCTCCAATGGCCCTAACACCACCACTCCCTACCAATTCTGCACCTGTGGATGAGGTGGCGAGCTCAGTGTCCCTTGAGGACCTGGATCTCACTGATGCCTCATCCACAATAGGAATGGATACAAATACTCAGTCGGTGGGAGCAGGTGACCCAGAGGCGTAACCTGCCTCCTTGCATGCTTCATGCCTTCCCAGCCTTATTATAACGTCATCCGCCAGTGGAATTGCTGCGGTTTTTTTCACCACCTGGCTGAGCTATGCCAACTTTTAAGCTTTACACCTGCTTTCTGCATTGCCGTTCAGGAAACCTGGTTCGTGGCAGTGCAGACCCCTGCCATTCACGGCTATAGGGGATATTACAAGAACTGTAGCGACTATAATAGTGTCAGGTGGAGTTTGTGTTTGTGTCCTCAACTCAGTATGCAGTAAACCTGTGCCCCTTCAAAGCCCTCTTGAAGCTATGCCTGTCAGGATAAGGACACTGCAGAAATAACTGTCTGCAACGTATATCTTCCTCCAGATGGTGCAGTACCCCTGAACGCATTGGCTGCACTGATTCATGAACTCCCTAAATCTTTCCTAGTTTTGGGGATTTTAACGCCCATAACCCATTGTGGGGTGGCACTGTGCTTATTTTCCAAGGTATAGATGTCTAAACTTTCCTGTCTCAACTCTACCTCTGCTTCTTAAATACTGGGGCCCCCACACATGTCAGTGTGGCGTATGGCACTTAGTCAACCATTGATTTATCCCTCTGCGGCCCAGAACTTCTCCAATCTGTCCACTGGAGAGCCCACGATGATTTGTGTGGTAGTGACCACTGTCCCATCTTCCTGTCACTCCCCCAGCACCATTCCCCTGGACGTCTGCCAAGATGGGCTTTAAACAAGGCAGCCTGGGAAGCTTTCATCTCTGCTGTCACCATTGAATGTCCCCCACATGGAACCATCAATGTGATAGTTCAGCAGATCACTAGAATGACTGTTTCTGTGGCAGTAAACACGATCCTTTGTTCTTTAGGGTGCCCCCCGCGAAAGACAGTACCTTGCTGGTCGCCACAATTTGCTGAGGCAATTAGAGAGAGCTCTGCAGTGACACAAGCAGCACACTTCCCTAGAGCGCCTAATAGCTTTTAAACGGCTCTGTGCCCGCATTCACCAGCTTATAAAAAGACGGAAACAGGCGTGTTGGGAGAGGTGCGTCTCGATCATTGAGTGCCATACTTCACTTCCAAAGTCTGGATGAAGATCGATGTGTTTGTGGGTACCAGACCCCAACAGGTGTTAATGGCATTAACATCAATGGTGTGTTATCTACCGACGCAAACGTAGTTGCCGAGCACTTTGCTGAGCACTACGCTTGAGGCTCTGCATCAGAGAATTATCCCCCAGTATTTTGCACCCTCAAACGGCGGATGGAAAGGAAAGCCCTCTCATTCACTGAACGTCACAGTTAACCCTGTAATGCTCCATTTACATACAGAGTGGGAGCTCCTCAGCATCCTTGCACATTGCCCTGGCACAGCTCCTGAGCCAGATCAGATCCAAGTCAGATGATCAAACATCTCTCGCCTAACTACAAGCGACATATCATCATCATCATCATCTTCAACTGGATCTTGTACGATGGCTTCTTTCCATCGCATTGATGGGAGAGTACCATCATTTCAGTGCCCAAACCTGGTAAAAACCCATTTGATGTCGATAGCTATCGGCACATCAGCCTCACCAACGTTCTTTGTAAGCTGTTAGAACGTATGGTAAGTCGGCCGTTGTATAGGGTCCTGGACTCACTTGGCCTACTAGCTTCATGCTAGGGCATTTTCTGCCAGGGTTGCTCTACCATTGATAATCTAGTTTCCCTCGTGTCTGCCATCTGAACAACCTTTTCCAGATGCCAGCACCTGGTTGTGTCTTTTTTGATTTACGAAAAGCTTACAACACGACCTGGCGACATCATATCCTTGCCGCATTATATGAGTGGGGTCTCCGGGACACACTCCCAATTTTTATCTAAAACTTCCTGTCGCTCCATACTTTCCATTCCAAGTTGGTGCCTCCCATAGTTCCTTCCATATACACAAGAATGGTGGTCCCGCAGGGCTGTGTATTGAGTGTATCTCTATTTTTAGTGGCCGTTAACAATCTAGCAGCAGCTGTCAGGCCGTTTGTCTCACCTTCTCTGTATGCAGACGACTTCGGCATTTCATACTGCTCCTCCAGTACTGATGTTTTGCCGACCGGCACCTATAGGGAGCCATCCATAAGGCACAGTCATGGTGTCTAGCCCACGGTTTCCAGTTTTCAACCGCGAAGTCTTGTATTGTGCACTTCTGTCGGCGTCATACCGTTCATCCGGAAACAGAACTTTACCTTAATGATGATCCAATCATTGTAGTGGAGACATATTGATTCTTAGGAATGGTTTTTGACATCCCATTGATGTGGCTTCCTCATCTTTGTGGCAGCACCTCAATGCCCTCCGCTGCCTGAGCAGCACCAACTGGGGTGCAGATTTCTCTATGTTACTGCAGCTGTTCAGAGCCCTTGTTCAACCCCACCTTGACTATGGGAGTCTGATTTATGGTTTGGTGGCGCCCTCAGCATTGCGTTTACTCAACCCAGTGCACCACTGTGGCATTCGACTGGCAACAGGAGCTTTTAGGATGAGTCCGGTGCCAGTGTCCTGGTGGAGGCCGGAGTCTCCATTGGCGGTTAGGCGTGCACTACAGCGCACCAGTTGTGTTGCACACATTCATAGTTCTCCTGAGCATCTGAATTACCGTCTCCTTTTCCTATCCACGGCGGTTCATCTCCTGCATTAGAGGTCCAGGTCGGGGCCTAAGTTTGCAGTTCGTGTCCGATCTCTTTTTGTCTGGAGTCCTTGCCTTTACACCTATACTCAAGGTACATTCATGTACACCTCCATAGTGTACACCCAGGCCGAAGCTTCACTTGGACCTTTCATATGGTCCTAAAGATTCAGTTAACCCCGCAGCTCTCTGCTGTCACTTCCTCTTGATTCTTGACACGTACTGGGACCATGAAGTGGTTAGCACTGATGATTCGATTGCTGAATATCACATTGGCTTCACTTATGTTTGTGGAGGACATGTTGAACAGCACTCCTTGCCAGATGGCTGCAGTGTTTTCACTGCATAGCTGGCGGCCATTTCTCGTGCTCTTGAGCGCATCTGCTCATGCTCTGGCGAATCAGTTTCTTCTCTGTACTGACTCCTTGAGCAGCCTACAAGCTATCGACCAGTGCTACTCTTGCCATCCTTTGGTAGCGACCATCCAGTAGTCCATCTATGCCCTGGAACGGTCCAGTCGTTCTTTGGTATTTGTGTGGACCCCAGGCCATGTCGGAAATTCAGGAAATGAACTTGCTGACAGGCTGGCCAAACAGGCTGCTCGGAAGCCGCTTCTGGAGTTCAGCATCCCTGTAACCGACCTGCCACCATTATTACTGCGCAAGGTTTTTCAGCATTGAGAGATGGAATGGCATAATCTCAGTACGCACAGCAAACTGCTTGCCCTTAAGGAGACTACGAATGTGTGGAAGACCTCTATGCAGACCTCTCGTAAGGACTCTGTGGTTCTCTGCTGGCCATACGTGGTTAACACTTGGATAACTCCTCCGTCGCAAGGACCCACCTCGGTGTCACTGTGGCTCACATATGACTGTCATCCATTTCTTGCTGGACTGCCCACTTATAGCCACTCTGCGACGGTCCTTTAACCTTCACAGCACCCTACCTTCAGTGTTGGGTGACAGTACCTCAACAGCAGATTTAGTTTTACGGGGAGGGGGGGGGGGTCATTTATCGTACCATTTAAGGGTGGGCCCGTTTATTAGTGTGATCAGCCAGCCCAGACCATATGCTCTATGATTTTAATACCTTCTTCTGCTTTTCCTTGTGGTGTATGTTTTCCCTGTTTTGTGTTCGTTCCATTCGTTTTCTTTTTTGTTGTGGTGTTGGGTGTTTTTGTACCTTGAGCCTTGCTTGCACCAGGAAAAAAGGGACTGATGACACTGTAGTTTGGTCCCGTTATACTCCATACCAACCAACCAGCCTTTTTTTGTGTTAGTGATCACTTCCAATTATATTGTATGTTACAAACTGAAGACCTGATAAATTTCTACAAAGTTGGTCTCTTAAACAATCTAACTGCCATGACTATCCCTCCAAAGCACTGTTTAATATCAACGAGGTGAAAGAAATCCAATTCTTGATGCAAGTGCTGTGATTGTATGCACTACAGATGTAACGCTGCCATTTTCTTGAGGTCCTCCCCAATGGAAGCTCAGACCACAGTGGTTAGAAAGACTAGCTGACACCATTAAGAAATGTAGAAAGGAAGGTGGGTTAGTGTTAAACATCCTGTCGACAATGAGGTTATTAGAGACAGGAGAAGCACAGAATGGGGAAGGATAGGAAAGAAATTGGCCATGTCCTAGCAAAGGAACCATACAGGCTTTCACCTGAAGCTAATTAGGGAAATTGTGCAAAATTGAAATCTAAATAATGAGACAGGGATTATAACTACTAGGCTTCAGGGATGTCCAGTGACTAACCATGGTTTCACAATCCTTGATCTCTAATATAGAACACTGCATCAGCACCAGAAACACCTTTTCTCTATGTTTAATTTGTCAATGTTGGTGAAGGGATTCTTTTTAATTAGAAATGAAAAAAAGGTTGTTGGGAACAGTGTCATCTATGATCATCATCTCCTTGTTGGGAACAGTGTCATCTATGAGGATCATCTCCTGGCCTCCCCCCTCCCTGCCCTCCAATATGGGCTAAGATTTGACCGATTTGTCGTCATTATCTATTCACACATATCACTGACATATTTGTTAATGGAGACATTAGCATCACTCCGTGGATATTTTTGAATTTTATGCAGAAATGCAGTAGCATTCTACTTTTAAAAACTACTTATGCTTGCTAGAATGCAACACTTTATCAGTCTGCCCCCAATAAGTGGAAAATTAAATGTTCCTTAAAATGAATGGAAACTCAACATTGTTTAGATTTCTGCCGGTATGCATCCCCCAAGATCTGAAAAAAATGCTTATTTAATTGCTACAATATTTCAGCAATAACAGTAAAAATGATATCATACAGATTTTTAATTCAGTATGGCAAGAGGAGGAATTACCTTTTGACTGGCTGAGAGCATTACAGTACTCATATTGAAACTGATGAAATATGATAATTGCAGACCAATTTGTCGGACAGCTAATTTAAGGAAATTGTTGGAAATAATGTTTAGTATACGAATTTGTTGGTACTTGATATCCAAGAGATATGAAAATGAAATAGACAATTTGAAGAAACCACCATCCTTTATTAACTTCACAAATGAAGGTTTTTGAGAATTTCAGTCCTGCTGCTTGTTAGAGTCAAAGATGCCTGCGTAGGCTGCTATAGGCTGATTATCGTGTTCTTGGACTTAGAAAATGCATGTAATGTTACATGTTTATTATATTTTTTCCACTTAATGAAAATGAATGATTTAGGTTTTCTGTGATTTCCTTAGGTTGCTTACGGCAGATGCTGGCATGATTGCGTTGAGAAAGACACAGCTGATTTCCTTCCCCATTCCTCCCTAATCTGAGCTTGTCCTCCATCACTAACTACCTTGTTGTCGAGGGGACATTAAACTGTTATCTCCCCTCCCCCCCTGGTGTATTTTAGATACAAATAAGAGTGGACACACCGAGCGAGGTGGCGCAGTGGGTAGACACTGGACTCGCATTCGGGAGGACGACGGTTCAATCCCCCGTCCGGCCATCCTGATTTAGGTTTTCCGTGATTTCCCTAAATCGCTCCAGACAAATGCCGGGATGGTTCCTTCGAAAGGGCACGGCCGACTTCCTTCCCCATCCTTCCCTAATCCAATGAGACCCATGACCTTGCTGTCTGGTCTCCTTCCCCAAACCAACCAACCAACCTAAGAGTGGACAACTGTTTGTTTGATTAACTGCAACATCATATGAACTGAGACCCTAATTTTTAAAAAAATGTCTCCTGTTCACAGTGGAGATATTTGTGCCACTCCACTATATGCTGCATGTTTACTGCTAAAGTTTTTGTAATATACTGCTTACAGCTCTGCTTGTAGGAAAGAAAGAGACTGAGGCACAACCAAGAAGCTTAAACAGCTACTTCATAAGAAACTATACTACTTACATATACAGGATTTACCAGCAATGTCGTCGTGTGCTAGAAAGTATTGTTGTAGACACTCTAGAGAAAATGTAGAATGGCTTAGCTACACTTTCACTTGGTGTGTCAGTAGTTCATAGTCTTGTGGTTAGCATTGCTGACACTCTATCATGAGGTGCCAGGTTCGATTCCTGGTTGGGCCTGGGATTGTCTCAGGATTGTGTGTTTCTGCTGGTGTGTGTGTGTGTGTGTGTGTGTGTGTGTGTGTGTGTGTGTGTGTGTGTGAGAGGGGGGGGGGGGGGAGGACAACATTTTTGCCATGAAATGAAATGCTGATGCATAAATTTTGAAAAACTGTGCAACAGTTGTTTACTCTTCACCATTTACTGGATATTGACAAATACACTCATCTGTGGGTTCTCTGGTGACTGGTCCTTTTTGGATCTGTTCATTTTTACTTTTTCACTGTTTACTCTTTTTATCTAATTATGTAACTCTGCATGTTTGTAACAAATTTTAATTTTTTCAACATGACTAGTAATTAAAAATAAAAAATATAATTTTTATTAAAAAATTTCTAATTCAGTAAGTGTTAATTAACATTTTAATTTGTTAACATTTATGTGTTATAAATGAAAGTAAGGGAAAAAGTTACTATTAGGGAGATTTGAACCAGTGACTTTATAACCATAAAACTTCTACGCTCTACATTCAGCTATCATGAGTTGCTTTGATGATACAGAACTGTTTTGTACTTTACAGAACTCAGATATGTTCCTGTCTTCAAAGATGATTTAGCAAGTTTTTTTGAGGCACAATAACACATTGTAGTGCCTTAGAAAAATGATATCTGTACACTGACATCAAATCTTATAAGAAGGAAGGAAATCAAGAGATTAGTGTGTGAAGTAACATTGTTAGAAAATTATTGTATATATGTAAATCTCAAGTGGCAACAGAAATTCAGAATAAAAAGTGGGTAACTTGAGTGAACAAGGGGGATTAGAATGAACGTCATGGAGTCTGACTGCCCTTTAAACTCTTCAAATAATTCTGTTGTCTTTCAGAAGCAGAAAAATGAAAATTATGTGGAGAGTATTTAGATTGATTCATTTATTTTCATTTTAAAATTCTATTTTTCAGCAAATAGAAGATATATGTTCACAAACTTAAATATTATCATTAGGCTAATAATTTTTTTTTTTGTAAGCGCTTGGGTGGAGATTATGGGAACTTTGTTCTCAAAACTGTATCAGAAAATGAGTTCCAAAGAATTGAGACTTCTCGTGTTAATTTTAATATATAATTACACCAAAGTTACAAATTCCCAGTTGTGGATGCTGAACAGTATACAGAAAGCACAGGAAGTAAAGATTTCGAAAACAGCAAGGATGGAACAGGAACAGATGAACACAATGAACAAAAGAAAGAACTACCTCTATCAGAATGTTCGAGCTAGAGTCAGGAACAAATCACCACTGAGATTGACGCAGCAAAGAAGAGCAGCAGAGCTGGAATGAAGAATGAGACTGAGGTGGGAATGAGGCCAATGAAAAGGGAACAGTGTGCGAAGAAGCCATTCCTCAGTTTTTCTGTTCAGTTCCTATGGACCTTTTCCTGTACAAACAATCCACCTGTACTGTACATTGGTATATCAAGTAAATGCAGCTTATTTACAAATGAGCTGTAGAGATTTTTTCCTGTTGAAATATTGTAATGCAATTTCAACATTTAGTAGTAAAAATACAGGAAGTTAAAATGAGGTTACAAACTTTTATATGTAGTAGTTTTGTTAAACAACACAGACAGTTAACATATGTGAGTGAGAAAAGTGTGAGCTTATCTTAAATACTAACAGAGCTTTTGGTAGTGGAGTTAAAACAGTTCGTAATGTCTAAGCTGGTGTGACTTAAGTTCATGTAAAACATAAGATCTATAGAAAATATGCAGTATTGTGAAAAGCTGAATGTAAGGGGTTAACCAGTTCTCAACTACTCTTCACAGATAACCCATTTCCATGTTAATGTTTAGGGTAGCAAATTTCAGTGGCTACTTTCATTGTTATACATTGATTTGATCCTTTGTTAACAGGTTGACGTTGAGCATAAACAATGGCTGCCCCCGCAGGTATGTGGAGTCCATATTCTTTTTGACAAATAAATAATTCTTAGAATATGGGAAACATGTTAAATGTGGCTGTTTTCATGTATTATGAATGTAATCCATACACTAAAATTAGTGCCTTCTTCATGATGCTAATTATATTTTAATGAAGATACTTATGCTTTTACATCAAATAAAATTTTAATTAACTTCTGTTTTTGAAAGAATTCTCATGCAGAAGATCAGAAAATTATCGATTTTTTTGTTGCAAAAACAAGCTTATCTCTGTATACAGCGTTTTAGAAGGAGGCATCACAATTTGAAATCTTCTGTTGAATAAAAGCATTTTTCTAGTAATATCGGAAAAAAAACATTTTTCTATTAAAAATCACTTCAATTTATTCTTTGATGTATGTAAATGAGCTATCTTAAAATGAGGTAGTAGTCTGCCTGCAAACTTTTTTTTACTAGTAATTTTGTGAAAGTTTCTCTTCTTCTTGTGTTGTAGTAATATACATTATAGTTTGGATTTAGTTTCACAAAAGTGATTGTCTGCAGACGTACATAGAGTAGACGTTAAGTGCGTTTTATGAAAATTTCTCTACAAGCCTCTCTCCTGCTTACTATTCTATTGCCTTTTTTATAATCGAAAAAGGTTGTCTGTATGGATTGCTCATGCCCCACTCCAAAGCTCAAACAATCCTGAAGATGTGGATTTATCAATCTGAAATATGCAACGCTTGGAACTTAAATAGTGACAACTATTTATTCACAACCGATACAAAAGAGTTCATGTTTGCACCTGTTACTGTCCTTCGAAGTAGTCACCAGTGTTGTGTAGAACCCATTGCAAGCGAAGTGGAAGGTGTAGTATACTGTTAGCAGAGCCTGTTCAGTTGATAGCGCGAATGGAGTGGTCTAAAGTTATGGTGATTCTCGTGTACGACTGTGATGGTGTTATTTTAACGCATTACGTTCCTCCACGGCAGACTGTTAATGCACAGTATTGCGGTTTGTTTTTGGAACATCACCTGCAACCAGCTTTGCGAAAGAAGCAGCAACACTTTCTGCGCAACCCAACAATCGTTTTGCACGACAGTTCGCCGGCGTATACAGCCCAAGCTGTGGCTGCTCTGTTCAGTCGATGGGACTGGGAAGTACTGTACCATCCACCATACTCCCCGGGCTTAAGCCCTTGTGACTTCGATTTGATTCCGAAGAGGAAGGAACCACTTCGTGGCATTCGCTTCAGAACTGTTCCAGAGATTCAACAGGCAGTAGACCGCTCCCTTCGCACCACGAACAGAACATTCTCTGCTAATGGTGTACTACGCCTTCCACATCGCTGGCAATGGGTTCTACACAATGCTGGTGACTACTTCGAAGGGCCAGTGACAGGTGCAAACATGTAACTCTTTTTGTTTTGGTTGTAAATAAATAGTTACCACTATTTAAGTTCCAACCCTTGTATTTGCCTTAAGGATACAGGGTACTTTTCTGACTCAATATTATGTAAAAATCAACATCTATTTCTCTAAGGCACTGTTTATAATGTATATGTTTTATAGATTTTTTTGTTGATATCAGGTAATGCAGCACACTTTCTAAACAAATTAGAAGTATTTTGAATATTTTTGAACCTGCTGGGGCTTATTAAAAAAATTACTTATAAATTGATGCAATTTTTTTGCAAAATGCTTCCTCAAATTGAGGTACCATTTAATACAATGTAATTAATTTGAAGGAGTCCAAATTTTTACCAGATATGCATGACATGACGGCTGAGGTACTAGACCTATTTAATTCCACCAATTATTTATATTACAAAGCTAAAAAATATCACAGCTTACATTTTAATTTTTATAATTTAAAAAAAGTTATTTTTTGTATAATTTAGTTGACTCTGCAATAATGCTTAAGTCTACTACATAAGTAGGGACTGTTGCAAGTTACAGAAAAAAAATTTGAGCAATGCTTTATAAACGTTAGGAAATATTTGTACCTGAACTCTGAAAAATACAACTTGCAGGAAATTACGAATGAAGATATGAGTCCAATTAAACTGTAGTCTCCATCCTGCAGCATTTCATCATCTTCAAGCTTCCTCTTGGCATTCCTTTCAGCACTTCTTGCTTCTTTGGTAACTAGAAGAGCGAATCTTTCAGCTTCATGCACACATTGCCTGTTACACACAAGCAATTGATCTTCCATATTAGAGCCACGTTTTATGCCTAAATTTCTCAGGACTTCCTACCTTCCTACCACTCCATCATTGAAACATATCACTGCATCTAATACACCAACTTTTAATGCATTTAGTCCTACAAAAACATTCATGGGTAAGCTTTTCCATATGCAATGGTTGAAACTTTCATTTGTATTCTGAGATCCTCCATGAAGACATTTACTAAGCAAGCAATGTCACTCAGGTCTCTAAAAATTGGGTTTGTTTCATTCATAACAGGCTCAGGAAGAGAATCCTTATAATGGTATATGTGACCACTTTCTTTTGCTTTTTGGTGACCACACCAACAATCTGCTCTGCTCTGAACAGGGTGGTCATCTGTGGACAGATTATGAAAGTAGAGGGTCCAAACAGCCTTTCTTGTTACTGTAACATCATTCAGAGGTGCAGTTCGTCTAATGGCCAGTCCATAATAACTCTGAAGGAGGTCTATTTCAGTTTCTATCAGTCTGCCTCAGCCAGAGATTTTCCATCCGATAGCAACTTTAGTTTCATTCCTCTTCATAGCTTCCACAGTCTAGCACCCATACTCTTTCTCACATGTCCAAAACACTCCAATTTTGTTGCTAAGGTATCACCATAAACATTGAACTCATTAATTTTATTGTAAGCTTTAGAGTCCCCATCGCCTAGGTACTTCGTATATCTAACGTTATAAACGGGCACCGACCTCTGAAATATTTTAGAGCTTCGTAACACTCCATACCTCCACTGTAACCACCATAATTCTTAGAACACTGATGTTCAATATGTCTCTCAGTGTTACCATGGCAGGTGTGGCAGTACATAGATAAGCATTCAACATCAACAACTTTTCCATTCTACAGAGAAGTAGCACTTAAAACACCATTCAAGGAACAATGTCCTCGACATTGCCATGTCCCATCAAGTGCAACAGCAATGTCCATGGTTCCACTAATATCTACAGTTTCTTCTATTGCATGTTTCATAGATGCTTTAGGCAGAACTGTCAAGGCACCTAAAAGTATTTTTATGTACTTGCTGAACCTACTGGGAGGAGGAGGTAGGTCCATCAAACCACCAAACGTTTTAGCAGCATTTTTCCCTTTTCCTATTGCATACACTAACTTCAAATTCACATCATATGAATTATGCAAAATGTTCAGTCATTTTTTGAGGTAGATTTATTGCAGGATCTACACAGAAAAACTAATTTTGACAGTAAACCCTTTCTGATATTTTGTTGTTCAGTTATTTCCAGACAGCCTACACCATCACATTGTTTATATTTCACCACTTCCTTTATCAAAGAAGAAAAGATGCTCACATCATCAATAACAAATCCACTACAAACAGCGTAATTGTTGACACAAAAATTTGAATCACCAGGAGGCATGCTATGTGGGAGTTTCTTCCCTGAAGAACTGATACATATGTTACTTTCAACAGTGTGGCTTGCTTTGTTTGTTTATTGGTTACCACTGAATTTCATTTTATTAAATTTCTTGATGTGTGGCATAGTTCGTATTTATTGCACACTAAACGATATGTACTTCCACAAATATATGTAGCACTTGGGCAACAAATATTCAGTAACATGTGAACAAACTGCTTCCACAAAACAAAAGTAAATACTAGCAAAGATAATCATTTACAGACACTAGTAACCTGCACTGTTACCAACAACATATACAATGTATCATACATGTAATCTCATAGAGTTCACAGTTCTTTTCGAAATAATACTGGTTTCTGTAAAAGAGAGAGAGAGAGAGAGAGAGAGAGAGAGAGAGCTCATTTTATTTGAAACCCTATAATGTATGTATCAATGTAATCAGGAAAGACTATAGAATTTAATAAAGTCATAACAAATTCGATTTTTCCACCATTTGTGCCGGCCGCGGTGGTCTAGCGGTTCTAGGCGTGCAGTCCGGAACCGCTCGACTGCTACTGTCGCAGGTTCGAATCCTGCCTCGGCCATGGATGTGTGTGATGTCCTTAGGGTAGTTAGGTTTAAGTAGTTCTAAGTTCTAGGGGACTGATGACCACAGATGTTAAGTCCCATAGTGCTCAGAGCCATTTGGACCATTTTTTTTTTCCACCATTTGTAAGTACCCTGTATCCTGAAGGTAGCGTGGTCCAGGAATACTGAGACACATTGTAGTAAATACATATTTCTAATGTTTATAAAGCTGTAGCTCAGTTGTTTTATTTATTTCTTCTTAATTGCAAACATGAACACTGCAACACCTAGAACAAAGTATTAGCTTTTGTAAAACATTTTGTAAGATTAATCAATTACTTTTGACATTTGCAGTGTGTTAAATTTCATAGAGATGTAGGTAACAAATTGTTGGTGGTGTTAATAGGAAAAATATGCTCTGTTGGAGAAGACTCTGTTTTCTGTGGTTTTTGTGATACTCTAATTTTAATGATGACTAACACCACCGTGGTCTAGGGGTAGGTTTTTAACTTATTAAATGAAAAGTGGTAGGTTTGACTCTAGACACTGCTTAAATTTTGAGGAGAAGTAATCAGCAGCGGCAGCCAAAGACCTCTGATATAAGATGATGATGATATTTTGCTAAAAATTCCATAGTAGCCCCCCATTCACATATCTCATATCTGTGAGGGTAATGCCTATGGGGAGTTGACTCTGAGAGAGGGGCGGGGATGGAGAATCAGTAATAATGGGAACAATGCATGGAGCCAGTTCATGGAGCTGCTGTACATACCAAAAAGTACCAGTCGACCACTGTACTGAATTACACTTCCTGCTGATACCAAAAGAAAATTAATCTAATAGATTCTGATTTGTGGACTAAAATAGGGCCTGGTGAGATGAAAGCTGGTGAAGGTACATCAGTTGCTGACAAAAAGGCACACACATATGTATATATTTTGACTGGTACTTTTTGGTATGGACAGCAGCTCAGTGAACTGGCTCCATGCATTGTCAGGGAGCTGTTGGTCTGACACTGGTCACTTTTGACTTAAACCAGTTACCAGAATAAATAAATAAATAATTGTATATCTAAAAACAAAGATGATGTGACTTACCGAACGAAAGCGCTGGCAGGTCGATAGACACACAAACAAACACACACACAAAATTCAAGCTTTCGCAACAAACTGTTGCCTCATCAGGGAAGAGGGAAGGAGAGGGAAAGACGAAAGGATGTGGGTTTTAAGGGAGAAGGTAAGGAGTCATTCCAGTCCCGGGAGCAGAAAGACTTACCTTAGGGGAAAAAAGGACGGGTATACACTCGCACACACACACACACACATATCCATCCACACATACACAGACACAAGCAGACATCTCACAAGCAGACATATTTGGTTTTTTTAAATATGTCTGCTTGTGAGATGTCTGCTTGTGTCTGTATATGTGTGGATGGATATGTGTGTGTGTGCGAGTGTATACCCGTCCTTTTTTCCCCTAAGGTAAGTCTTTCCGCTCCCGGGATTGGAATGACTCCTTACCTTCTCCCTTAAAACCCACATCCTTTCGTCTTTCCCTCTCCTTCCCTCTTCCCTGATGAGGCAACAGTTTGTTGCGAAAGCTTGAATTTTGTGTGTGTGTTTGTTTGTGTGTCTATCGACCTGCCAGCGCTTTCGTTCGGTAAGTCACATCATCTTTGTTTTTAGATATATTTTTCCTACGTGGAATGTTTCCCTCTATTATAACCTAAATAAATAATTGTTGTGATCTGGACTGACATTCTAAGAGTCCCAATGTGGAATATAGACTGTGTGATTGAGAAGCTAAAACATATGAAAACAGAAATGGAGAGATTGTTTGGATACAGACAGTATCAAAAGCAGAAGAAAATAATGTAATGGGAGTAGACTGGTGTGAATAGGAGTGGAGGGTAAGGAGTGGGTTCCCGTGAATAGTTCAGTGGCAGGATTGTTCCCTTCAGAATTGACAACAAATCATTAACAATAATTTAGATAATTTAGATATGTGTGCTGATGCACACAAGCAGAAGATTGAGATAGAGTATGGTTTTTTCTTTTATTTTTTTTAAAATTTTTTTCTTTCTTTTTTTTTTGGAGAGAGAGAGAGAGAGAGAGAGAGAGAGAGAGACGTCATTATCCAATAAATTTCAGCTAGTAACAGTGAATTCAGTATCCAAAAATCACAAGAGGAGGTGGTTAGTTGAAAAAGGACTGAAGAAACAAGAAAATACCAGTTGGAGACAGATTCTGGAGACAAATATTGATCTATAAAGAGTACACACAAGCAAGAGAGATTCAGATTGCAATGTAATAATGATCAAAAGTGTGCTGATGTTTAAGAGAACGATTAGGAAGAATCAGTGTCGAAAGCACACTGAAATATTGAAGAATGTTGATGTGTGTTTGAAGTTTACAGAGGCTATAGATACTGCGGTGATTAATACAGCAGTAGGTAGTCAGTTGAGGGCAAATGGGTAATAATACTTAGCTGTCAAGAAACCTTGATTAACAGAGGACATAGTTCTCTGGCAAAACAAGTACAGAAATGTCCAGGTAAAGGGGGGAATGCAGCGATGTAAGTGTTAGTTAATAGACAAGTGTACATGAGCTCCTTTATTCAGTTTTTGTGCTGTGACTGTATTATCACTGAAGTTGTTTAAAAGAAGACAAAGTTTATAATGAAGAATTGAGAAGCCTTTGTTCTTTTAAAATGTAGCTCAGTTTTCTCCGCTTCAATGATGTATGCCGTTTTTCTCTGTCAACAAGTATTACTGTGTGTCATATGATCATTTTATTCTACTCCAACAATAGTTATGAGCCCAGGAGTGCCAAAAAAAAGTCAGTGTTAATCAGCCAAACTGGTATGCATAACAGATACAAAATGTTTTCCACTACCAATTGAGTGTTTTTGTGCAACACATTTGGAAATGTTACTTGATGTCGAGCTGTGTTCATGAATTTTGTGTGATAGAAGTGTTCTTTTAACAGCAGTAAGATGGTTAATGTTATACACAGAGATGAAAGACAACAGACAAAGCACTAAATCAAATGATTTATGCTTCCTGGTCATACTAAGTGAAAATGATTGCAATATATTCTGATTTATGGACTATAATTGAACCTGGCAAGATAGAACCTGGTGAAGGTGCATTAGTTGATGATAAAAAGGCATATATATCATGTCAAGGTTGGGCACTAGCAAAAATTGTACTTGCATATGCAACGAACAGCAAATGCATATATAAAGTTTGAAAAATCCAAAAACAGTATAGGAAACACTTCAGAAATTATAAGCCCCAGAGGATAGCAAATTTTCCGCTTTGCAACTGAGATGGAAATTATATTTGCTGACAATGAAGAACTGTGAATCTATAGAAAATTATCGAGGACAGATAAAAAATGTTTATAGATCTTAGTGAAAATTTCGTTATGAAATTGATGATGACTATTGTAGTGTAGCGTATTCTACACATCAGCGGAGTGGTGATTCTCAAAATTTTTTGATTGTGTTATATTGACTGCCAAGACATACTTTTTTTCCCATTTCTCACCAGAGTAATTTTTGTGAGTTGTTGATGACATGCAATGTACACATCTGAATGTAAAGGAGGTATATTCTGTGAGAAGACAAATGAGGAATTTGAAATTCATTTTTCTGATGCAGATTTCCTTTTCCTGTATTGGCAGTATTCAGATGTATTTAAGGCAGCTGGAGAAAATGTTGAAATTTAGTGGTTTTTATTGATGAATGTATATTTTAACATATTTCACCACATAGACATCTTATAATTTCTGGAGATGAAATCTGATATCACAAGGGAAGGAACTTCAAATAAAATTACTTAATGACAACTATAGGTGTTGACAAGGAAGCTTTGGTGACAAAGTATAATGAAAATCATCCACAGGCCTGTTCTTTCTTGGAGGTGTATGTCTGTATTTCACAAAAGGAAATAAAATATCTATTACAAACACCCATGGAACTTTCCAATAACCATCAGTTGTAGCACTCTTGGAAAGTGAAAACCATCACAAAAATTAACTTCCCTCTTTTCGTGCTATTATACCTGAATAAAACACTACACTATTCTGTGTAAACTTCCAGACAAATGGGATGCGGTAGTTACAGTTTTGTGCAGTTTGTCAGATAATAATTTTAAGTGTGCTGCAGCTAATAATGGTAACCAAAGGCACTGAAAAATGTCACTTATGGAACAGCATGACAAAGGATTGGAACAAATGATGATAGAAGTAACATGAAAAGGTGCTTTTGTTTCTCACAATCGTCAAGAAGTTTGTCATAATCCAGAAATTGCCCTGGAAAGGGGAAATTTAAAAGAGAATAAAAGAATTGAGGTGAGGTGCTGTTAGTATGAGTGAGTGCTTTCTGTGGCACAGTTACATTGAGTATTGATAACTGAATAGTGGATCCCAGGACAACTCATTACTTAGTTCCAAATGAAAATTGTGTTCCAGTTGTTGGTAAAAATATTTTAGTTAAAATCATAACTTTAACTGATGAAATATAAACAGAAGCTGTGTAGAACGTACAGTAAGGGCAAAGATAATTAACAATGAAGGTTTGGCTAAAGAATTAGTAGCTGAAAATACACTATTTGTGCTGAGATTGACACTGAAAATATAGAGGTTATTTTGATAAAGAAGGTTGCAAGATCTAAGATGAATCTGCTCATTAAAACCCAACAAAAAGGCCATTAATATCACATAAATATGAAATGAAGTGCAGACGACAGATCAACAAATATATTGAGAAATTAAGAATTTAACACAAAATCACCAGAGTTATTGCATCATCAGATGATGCACATAAGTAAGAATAGCCAACAGCATGGTAAAAAAGGAAATAGTCCTGAGATTTGACTGTAAAAAATGTGAACTAAACCCATGTGGTGACTGTTTGCCAGGTAAATCAATATGAAGACTGTTTATGAAAACTGTATCACAAAATTTGAAGAAATGAACAACCACTTTAGACCTTGTTCATAGTGATCCCAGTGGTCCTGTCGACATTCCAAATTTGGGAGGCAATTGATATTTTATGAGGTTCGTGGATGATGCAAGTGATACTTACTTGTACACTTCTTAAAAACATAAGGTTGAATTATTTGAAGAATTCAAGAAATGGAAGATTCGAACAGTAAAAGGTAAACAGTTAGAGAGTTCTCACTAACAGTGGCCTAGAATTCTGTTCATGCAATTGGTTGCAGTTTTGTGAACCTGAAGGAATTTGGCATGAAGTAACTATGACACATACACTGCAACAAAGTGATATGTTGATGTTAATGGATGTGGGAAAGTTGCAGTTGCTAGGATGCAATTTACCGAAGCGTCTTATGGTGACATGATGTGCACTGTGGCATGTGTAAGAAATCTTATTATAAATAACAACAACAATAACAAAAAATCTTTATGAAGTGTTGAGTGGTAGAAATCCTAGTGTGTGGCATTTACGTGTGATAATATACTGAGTTTTAGTTCACATGTTCAAACATAAACAATTATTTGAAATTGCCCACAAGAGCAAAAAAAAAGACATTCTTATTGGATATTCTATATATTGTTGAGGATACAGGCTCTGTATGCCAGAAACCAAACCGGCAGTAGAGTCTAGGGACTGTGTATTCAAAGAATTTTCAAATGGCAAATAATCAACTGAAATTAACGAATCTAAAGAGGTAATTGAACTATGCAGTGAAGGAGCGTTACCGCTTCCAAGTATTGAAGATGAATTATGAAATGATAGAGAAGATTTGAATTCTGAACAGAAATTTTATGGTTTGTCAGATCAGAAGGAAAATTTGGCTGTAATGCTTTTATTTGTTGAAGGTAATCAGGAACTTGTGAACCATGCTGAAACTCCACGATGTCATTACAGGCTAAGAAAGACTATAACAAAAGAAAAAGTTGGTGTAAGCAAATATCATCCAGTGACACATCATTCCAAATGGAAAGCTTATAATGAAGAAGCACAAATAAATGTAATGTGGCAAAGGAACAATTAGACCATTGTCATACCATGAAGCAATTAACTGACGACACAATGGTATGAGTAACTGTGATGAATGAAGAAATTAACTCCTTGAAGGATCACGGTTCTTGGAAACAGTTTGAGCTACCATCTGGTGAAATTCCAGTAAAGAACAGATGGGTTTTCAAAATGAATGGCGAGAAGCAAACTTTTAAAGCTCATTTAGTTGCAGAGGGCTTAAGTTGAGTAGAAGATGTAGACCACAAGATTTATGCGCCTGTTCCAAATTTTGAAAGAATTCGTCTATCGATAGCAGCCAGTGTTGAGAAAAATTGTCATATAGATCAAACAACGGGAAATCCAGGATGGAATGTAACAATATTATGAGAAGGAAAGTTGCTACTCACCATATAGCAGAAATGTTGAGTCGCAGATAGGCACAACAAAAATATTTTCACACTAAAAGCTTTCAGCCATTGGCCTTTGTCAACAGTAATAAACACACATACGCACGCACACACACTCACGCAAACACAACTCACACACACGACTGCAATCTCAGGCAACTGAAACCACACTGTGAGCGGCAGCACCAGTGCATTATGGGAGTGGTGACTGGGTGGGGGAGGAGGTTGGGGTGGGAAGGGAGAGGGATAGTATGGTGGGGATGGTGGACAGTGAAGTGCTGCAGGTTGGGCGGCGGGCAGGGGAAGGGTGGGGAGGGGAGGGGTGGAGGTAGCGGAAAAGGAGAGAAATAAATAAATAAAAAAACTTTCCCTGCAATACATCCTACATTCTTGTGACCCTCCCGGCCTCAACCTTTGTTAGTCGCTGTCCTCACCTATCAAGCCCCTTCCCTGCTCCCATTCCAGCACTACACAGCTGTCATTCCACCACCACACCCAGTCTTGTTATTTTATTTTTATTTATTTATTTCTCTCCCCCCACCCCCACCCCTTTCCCCTGCCTGCCACCCAAACTGTGGCACTACACTGTTTGCCATCCCCACTGTACTATCCCTCCCCCTACCCGCCCTGGCCTCCTCCTTTCCCCCACCCAGTGTGTGTGTGTGTGTGTGTGTGTGTGTGTGTGTGTGTGTGTGTGTGTGTGTTGTTGTTGTTGTTGTTGTTGACAAAGGCCATTGGCTGAAAGCTTTAAGTGTGAAAATCTTTCTGTTGTGTCTATCTGCAACTCAGCATATCCGCTGTATGGTGAGTAGCAACTTCTTTCCTTCTCATAATATTGTCATACAGGTCAGTATGATGTGAATAGTACATATCTTCATAGCAAATTAAAGGAAAATGTTTCTATGCTCCAACTAGAAGATTTCATTAAGAAGGGCTAAGAAAGTTTGGTTTGTAAGTTAAATAAGTCAATATGTGGACTGAGAAAAAGGGGCAAATGTGGGTATAGTCATTTACATAACTTACTAAAAAAAGCTAGAATATATTCAAAATGATATAGAGCTATGTGTATGGAAATAAACAGCAAAGGAAAGCTGTTCAGTCAGTGTACTGTATGTAAATTACTTGTTAACATTTTCACAGATTGAGGAGATGAGGCAAAAGGTGAAAACTCAATGTTGCTGTGAAGTTTTTGACATGGGCATGCTGTCTCACGTTCTAGGAGAGAAACGAAACAGCAAACATGGAAAAATTGGACTTTCTCAGAGGGACTAAATTAATTAACTGCTTGATAGATCCAGCCTTCAAAATACTAGGAGAGCAAAGACTCCTAAAGAACTGATACCAAACTTCCTAGAGGTGAAGCTGGGTGATGAATTTAAAAATTTTCCATATCTTGAGCTTATTGGTCAAATTCATTACCTTTCACAGAATACTTAACCAGGTGTAGCTTTCTTGGTGAATAAGTTGTCACAATTTTGTTCAGAATTTCACGTGAATCATTGGAATACAGCAGAAAGGGTACTGAGGTATATGAAAGAAACAGCATATTACAAACTCGTGTATTATCCCACTGGTCAGATACTTGCAGCATTCACGGATGCTGATTGGGCTACTTGTATAGATGATCACAAAAGTGTCACTGGATACAGGAGTTGGCAGAAATATGAAAACACAAACAGTACCATGCCTAATACAGTGTAGGAAACACTTTGACGTTCATAATATTCTTCCAGCAACCTCAGAATGGATAAATACAGGTCCTATATGATTTTCAAGGGATTCTTATACCATTCTTCCTGGAAAATAGTGGCAAGTTCAGGCAATGATCATGGAGGTGGATAGTGATCATGTATCCCTCTCTACAAAGAAGACCGTAAAGACTCAGAATCACTGAGATGTAGTGACTGTAGTGGCCAGGAGAGAAGTAACAATTCATCATCGTGCTCATAAAACATCTGGATGAAGCAAGCTGAGTGAACAGGGGTCCTGTTAACTTGAAAGACAGCATCACCATTGAGGAGCAAACATTGTATGATTGGATGGACCTGGCCAGCCAAAATAGTCACATAATCCTTGGTAGTAATGCGATCTTGCAGAGCATCTATGAGGTGCGTGGAATATCACCATATGGCTGCCCAAGTCATCCCCCAACCGCTGCAATGCTTCGTCTTTGGGAGGGAGGGGGGGGGGGGAGGTAAACTTGGCCAGAAGTCCAGAAGTTGGCGACTGTGTGAAACAAGACTCATCCAACCAAATGACTTTCTTCCAATTCTCCCTCATCCAGGTTTTCAGGTTTTGTGGCTTGGGCACCATGTTTTCGAGTTACACGCATTGGTATCACTGATGAGTGGTTTTAAAATTCAGCTCACCCAACAGTTCCTTAATTATGGAGCACTCGTCTTGTTGTTTTGGAGCTGACAGGGTTCGCAAGTTCGACATTCAGTTCCGTAGCTGCTTTTGCAGCTGTCACCCTCTTTATTTTTCATCACAATTCTGTTCAATGACTATCTCTCTCTCTCTCTCTCTCTCTCTCTCTCTCTCTCTCTGTCTCACACACACACACACACACACACACACACACACACACTGAAACACTGAAACACCAAAGACTTCGAGCACCTTGTTTATGAAAGTATCCAGCACATGAGCACCAGCACTTTGCCCATATTCAAATTTACTTAGTTCTGATGTAATGCACTCAGAACTATACAGAACTCTCTTCCAATCCCAAGTGACACTTGCTGTGTAGCAAGGACATTGCACAGATGTCATTCATGCTCAAATATAGCAGCACAACATGCTAATTTAGTTAGTATATGCATTTATTCTGGATGATTGACTGATCTGCCCTTGTAACAATAACCAAAACGGTCTTGCTGTGCTGGTACTGCGAACGGCTGAAAGCAAGGGGAAACTACGGCCGTAATTTTTCCCGAGGGCATGCAGCTTTACTGTATGATTAAATGATGATGGCGTCCTCTTGGATAAAATATTCCAGAGGTAAAATAGTGCCCCATTCGGATCTCCGGGTGGGGACTACTCAAGAGGACGTCGTTATCAGGAGAAAGAAAACTGGCGTTCTACGGATCAGAGCGTGGAATGTCAGATCACTTAATCAGGCAGGTAGGTTACAAATTTAAAAAGGGAAATGGATAGGTTAAAGTTAGATATAGTGGGAATTAGTGAAGTTCGGTGGCAGGAGGAACAAGACTTCTGGTCAGGTGACTACAGGGTTATAAATACAAAATCAATTAGGGGTAATGCAGGAGTAGGTTTAATAATGAATAGGAAAATAGGAATGCGGGTAAGCTACTACAAACAGCATAGTGAACGCATTATTGTGGCCAAGATAGATACGAAGCACACATACTACAGTAGTACAAGTTTATATGCCAACTACCTCTGCAGATGACGAAGAAATGTATGATGAAATAAAAGAAATTATTCAGATAGTGAAGGGTGACAAAAATTTAATAGTTATGGGTGACTGGAATTCGGTAGTAGGAAAAGGGAGAGAAGGAAACTTATTAGGTGAATATGGATTGGGGCTAAGAAATGAAAGAGGAAGCCGCCTGGTAGAATTTTGCACAGAGCACAACTTAATCATAGCTAACACTTGGTTTAAGAATCATGTAAGAAGGTTGTATACATGGAAGAACCCTGGAAATACTAAAAGATATCAGATAGATTATATAATGCTAAGACAGAGATTTAGGAACTAGGTTTTAAATTGTAGGACATTTCCAGGGGCAGATGTGGACTCTGACCACAATCTATTGGTTATGACCTGTAGATTAAAACTGAAGAAACTGCAAAAAGGTGGGAACTTAAGGAGATGGGACCTGGATAAACTGAAAGAACCAGAGGTTGTACAGTGTTTCAGGGAGAGCATAAGGGAACAATTGACAGGAATGGGGGAAAGAAATACAGTAGAAGAAGAATGGGTAGCTTTGAGGGATGAAGTAGTGAAGGCAGCAGAGGATCAAGTAGGTAAAAAGACGAGGGCTAGTAGAAATCCTTGGGTAACAGAAGAAATATTGAATTTAATTGATGAAAGGAGAAAATATAAAAATGCAGTAAATGAAGCAGGCAAAAAGGAATACAAACGTCTCAAAAATGAGATTGACAGGAAGTGCAAAATGGCTAAGCAGGGATGGCTAGAGGACAAATGTAAGGATGTAGAGGCTTATCTCACTAGGGGTAAGATAGATACTGCCTACAGGAAAATTAAAGAGACCTTTGGAGAAAAGAGAATCATTTGCATGAATATCAAGAGCTCAGATGGAAACCCAGTTGTAAGCAAAGAAGGGAAAGCAGAAAGGTGGAAGGAGTATATAGAGGGTCTATATAAGGGCAATGTCCTTGAGGACAATATTATGGAAATGGAAGAGGAGGTAGATGAAGATGAAATGGGAGATATGATACTGCGTGAAGAATTTGACAGAGCACTAAAAGACCTGAGTCGAAACAAGGCCCCTGGAGTAGACAACATTCCATTGGAACTACTGACGGCCTTGGGAGAGCCAGTCCTGACAAAACTCTACCATCTGGTGAGCAAGATGTATGAAACAGGCGAAATACCCTCAGACTTCAAGAAGAATATAATAATTCCAATCCCAAAGAAAGCAGGTGTTGACAGATGTGAAAATTACCGAACAATCAGTTTAATAAGCCACAGCTGCAAAATACCAACACGAATTCTTTACAGACGAATGGAAAAAGCTAGTAGAAGCCAACCTCGGGGAAGATCAGTTTGGATTCCGTAGAAATACTGGAACACGTGAGGCAATACTGACCTTACGACTTATCTTGAAGAAAGATTAAGGAAAGGCAAACCTACATTTCTAGCATTTGTAGACTTAGAGAGAGCTTTTGACAATGTTGACTGGAAACTCTCTTTCAAATTATAAAGGTGGCAGGGGTAAAATACAGGGAGCAAAAGGCTATTTACAATTTGTACAGAAACCAGATGGCAGCTATAAGAGTCGAGGGGTATGAAAGGGAAGCAGTTGTTGGGAAGGGAGTAAGACAGGGTTGTAGCCTCTCCCCGATGTTATTCAATCTGTATATTGAGCAAGCGGTAAAGGAAACAAAAGAAAATTCGGAGTAGGTATTAAAATCCATGGAGAAGAAATAAAAACTTTGAGGTTCGCCGATGACATTGTAATTCTGTCAGAGACAGCAAAGGACCTGGAAGAGCAGTTAAATGGAATGGATAGCGTCTTGAAAGGAGGATATAAGATGAACATCAACAAAAGCAAAACGAGGATAATGGAATGTAGTCGAATTAAGTCGGGTGATGCTGAGGGAATAGACACTTAAAGTAGCAAAGGAGTTTTGCTATTTGGGGAGCAAAGTAACTGATGATGGTCGAAGTAGAGAGGATATAAAATGTAGACTGGCAATGGCAAGGAAAGCGTTTCTGAAGAAGAGAAATTTGTTAACATAGAGTATAGATTTAAGTGTCAGGAAGTCATTTCTGAAAGTATTTGTATGGAGTGGAGCCATGTGTGGAAGTGAAACGTGGACGATAAATAGTTTGCACAAGAAGAGAATAGAAGCTTTCGAAATGTGGTGCTACAGAAGAATGCTGAAGATTAGATGGGTAGATCACATAACTAATGAGGAAGTATTGAATAGGATTGGGGAGAAGAGAAGTTTGTGGCACAACTTGACCAGAAGAAGGGATCGGTTGGTAGGACATGTTCTGAGGCATCAAGGGATCACCAATTTAGTATTGGAGGGCAGCGTGGAGAGTAAAAATCGTAGAGGGAGACCAAGAGATGAATACACTAAGCAGATTCAGAAGGATGTAGGTTGCAGTAGATACTGGGAGATGATGAAGCTTGCACAGGGTAGAGTAGCATGGAGAGCTGCATCAAACCAGTCTCAGGACTGAAGACCACAACAACAACAACAACAACATACATTTATGTTGAACCATGCATTTCTCACAGAGTTTCCATATTTTTGTCCAACTCCTATATATGTTAATACTGACAGGATCTGAGTTGTACTGAAAGAGCCTGAAACAACATGCAATTGCATTGATCACAGTGGAAGCAGAATGTGTGTCATTGACATCATGCACATGAGATGTGGTGTGAATAACAATTTTACTGAAGAGACTTAACCTGAAAGACCTATGTGGTGTGTGATAATGAAGTAGCAGTTCTACACTCCGTGAATCATATAGAGAAATCGAGAACCAAACATTGATTTATAACACAATTTCATCAGACAGAAAGTAATGGATGGAAAAATTGATAATTACTGCGTTACAGTGGGAAAAAATCAAGCAGACTTAACAGAGCCACTGAATCAGAATATTCATAAACATCATTGTAAGAAAATGTTAATTCGAAATTATGTACATGATTAGAGTTTATTGTTAGATATCATTTAAAGTTCTTGGGCAGTGTTAGGAATTAAATAAGCGGACAAGAGCTTCTTTATTCCGTTTTTGTGATATGACTGGATTATTGTTTAAAAAGACAATGAAGACTCAAGAAGCCTTTTTACTGTTGAAAAGAAGTTTAGTTTTCACTGCTATAATGGCATATGCAGTTTTTTCTACCAGTAAATATTAATGTGTGTGATAACTATTTTATTCTACGCCAGCTGCAAGTCACTTAGAAATGAAATCAACAGAAAGTGTAGGAGAATTTAAATGAAATGCCTCCAGGAAAAATGTTAAGAAAATGAAAAGAGAATGGTTGTTGGAAGGGGAGATTCAGTGTTTAGATGAGTCGGAACAACCCTTGGTGAAATTAAAAGCAGGGTTGGAAACATTAAGAGTGCAGGGGAAGTTAAGAGCGGAGGAGAGAATGGATAAGTGGAAAGAGTACATCGAAGGCCACTACAAACAGGAGGAACAATACATGCTGACAAGATAGAAGAAGAAATGCGTTTTGATCTGGAAGACATGGTGGATCCAGTATTACACTCCAAGTTTTGATAGAGCTTTAGAAGGCTTGCAATCAAATAAGGCAGAAGACATAAATAACTTTCCTTTGGGGGGGGGGGGGGTGCAATCTGAAACAAATCACTGTTCCGGTTGATGTGTAGAACTTAGAAGACTAAACACATACAACAGTAACATCAGACTTGTAGAAAAATATCACCCACACAATTCTGAAGATAGCGAAGGCAGATAAGTGTGAGAAATATTGCACAATCAACTTGATGGCTGATAAACCCAAAATGCTGAATGTAGTAATATATGGAAGAATTTTCAAGAAATTTGAGAATCTGTTGGATGAGACAGTTTGGCTTTAGGAAATGAAAAGGACCAGAGGTGCAGTTTTGATGGGGCCCTGGATGATAGTGGCAAGATGAAAAAAGAAAAGAAAAAAAATTAATACACCTTTATAGGTTTTGTGTACTTAGAGAATGCTTTTGACAATGCAAAATGGTCCATAATGTATGAAATTAGCTGAAAAGTAGGTTTGTACGGAGCAATAAGAATCGAAGACCAGGGGAAACGACCTTGGATTAAAAATACGTTAAGGGAAGGATGCAGTATTTCTCTACTACTGCTCAACCTCTGTGATGAAGAAGCAATGACTGAAATAAAAGAAAGGTCCATGAGCGGCATTAAGATTCAGATTGAAAAGATCTTAATGATAAAGTTTGATGTGGACATTGCTGTCCTCAGTGAAAGTGAGGAAAAATTAAAGTAATTGTTGAACATAATGAAGTCTGATGAGCGCAGAATATGGATGGAGAGTACAGTAATGCACAGTGCTGGTTTCAGCCCAGCCGGCCCGTATTTTGCAACTTGGCACATGCGGGCTGTGGGCTGCCCCGCCGTGCTGACAAGCTGAGAACAGTGAACAGTGAACTGACGGTCAGCTTGCCAGCCTGTTGACTTACCACTCCTCTCCACCATGCGTTCTAATGGCAGTATTGCTTCAGCCCTCTGCCTATACTGTCATACATAAAAATGGCATATTCATTGAAATAAACTCACTTCCACTTGTGTGTATACATCTGTATTGAGAACAAATGTAAATTTAAAACTTGAAGGAATATATATAAGAATTATATAGTACTGACAATATGTAAATTATTTATCTAAATATATAAGTATAAAGAAAAAAATTATAAAATGGCAGATATCGATATCATAAAGTTTCAATAATAAAAAAATAACACATATATGTATTAACAGAAATGAAAAGTAAGTTGTTTGTTTTGAATACAGTCAGAGAGAGTCCCTTTAGTCAGCCATAGTGCCAGTAGTGCTAGTGTTTGTTTTCCATACAGTCCAGAGACTGGTGGTGCTATTTTCATTGTTTTCTACAAGAAGTCGCTAGCAATCACAGTTCAGTCAACAATCAGCCGCCTTTAGTGAATTAGCAGTCTAGGTAAAAGTTGATTAACTCTCTTCAGTAAATTGATTCCTTAGGATGGATAGGATGTGTGACTGCTGTGTACGGACGCAGGAGGAGCTGGCCACTGTTCGCGAACAGCGGAGCATGTTGATGGCCGCGGTCAGCCGTCTTCAGGCTGCTGCCTCGGAGTGTAGCGGCAGTGGGGAGTCTGGTGCGTCGCATGGTACACCCCAGGTGTTAAATGCTTCACCCACTATTCCTGCTGTTGAGATATCTTCGCAGGTACCGGGCGCGGTTGGGCCACCCTCTCCCCAAGGGGAGTGGCGGGTTCAGCAGCGTTCGCGGCGCACGAGGCGGAGGGTCGATGTGGAGGCTGGCCGTGTGGCATTGCCCGCTCTGCCTCTGAGTGGACATGTGGCTGCTCCTTCAGCAAGGTCCGAGCAGGCACACGGGGGGAGGGGTTTATTAGTTCTTGGGAGCTCCAACGTTAGGCGGGTGATTGAGCCCCTTAGGGAAATAGCGGAAAGGACGGGGAAGAAGGCCAGTGTTCACTCTGTGTGCTTGCCGGGGGGTCTCATCCGAGATGTGGAGGAGGCCCTGCCGGCAGCGATAGAGAGCACTGGGTGCACCCGATTGCAAATTGTTGCTCATGTCGGCACCAATGACTCCTGCCGTCTGGGTTCAGAGGTCATCCTCAGTTCATACAGGCGGTTGGCGGAATTGGTGAAGGCGGAAAGCCTCGCTCGTGGGGTGGAATCAGAGCTATCTATTTGTAGTATTGTTCCCAGAACCGATCGCGGTCCTCTGGTTTGGAGCCGAGTGGAAGGCTTAAACCAGAGGCTCGGACGATTCTGCGGAGATCTGGGGTGCAAATTTCTCAACCTCCGCTATCGGGTGGAGAAATGTAGGGTCCCCCTGAATAGGTCAGGCGTGCACTACGCGCCGGAAGCGGCTACAAGGGTAGCGGAGTACGTGTGGAGTGCACATGGGGGTTTTTTAGGTTAGAGAATTCCCTCCCTAGGCCTGACAAGACGCCTCCGGAGACGCGGCAAGGCAGGTGTAGGCAAAATGCAACAGGGAATAACAATATTAATGTGCTAATAATAAACTGCAGGAGCGTCTATAGAAAGGTCCCAGAACTGCTCTCATTAATAAACGGTCAGGGACAGAAAGTTGTCTGAAACCAGACGTAAACAGTAATGAAATCCTAAACTCAGATTGGAATGTATACCGCAGAGACAGGCTGGACAGTGAAGGGGGAGGCGTGTTTATAGCGATAAGAAGTGCAATAGTATCGAAGGAAATTGACGGAGATCTGAAATGTGAAATGATTTGGGTGAAGGTCATGGTTAAAGCAGGCTCAGACATGGTAATTGGATGTCTCCATAGGCCCCCTGGCTCAGCAGCTGTTGTGGCTGAGCACCTGAAGGATAATTTGGAAAATATTTCGAGTATATTTCCCCACCATGTTATAGTTCTGGGTGGAGATTTTAATTTGCCGGATATAAACTGGGAGACTCAAACATTCATAACGGGTGGCAGGGACAAAGAATCCAGTGAAATTTTTTTAAGTGCTTTATCTGAAAGCTACCTTGAGCAGTAAAACAGAGAACCGGCTCGTGACGATAACATATTAGACCTTCTGGTGACAAACAGACCCGAACTATTTGAAACAGTTAACGCAGAACAGGGAATAAGCGATCATAAAGCGGTTATGGCATCGACGATTTCAGCCGTAAATAGAAATATTAAAAAAGGTAGGAAGATTTTTCTGTTTAGCAAAAGTGACAAAAAGCAGATTACAAAGTACCTGACGGCTCAACACAAAAGTTTTGTCTCAAGTACAGATAGTGTTGAGGATCAGTGGACAAAGTTCAAAACCATCGTACAATATGCGTTAGATGAGTATGTGCCAAGCAAGATCGTAAGACATGGAAAAGAGCCACCGTGGTACAACAACCGATTTAAAAAAGTGCTGCGGAAGCAAAGGGAACTTCACAGCAAACATAAACATAGCCAAAGCCTTGCAGACAAACAAAAATTACGCGAAGCAAAACGTAATGTGAGGAGGGCTATGCGAAAGGCATTCAATGAATTCGAAAGTAAAGTTCTATGTACTGACTTGGCAGAAAATCCTAAGAAATTTTGGTCTTATGTCAAAGCGGTAGGGGGATCAAAACAAAATGTCCAGACACTCTGTGACCAAAATGGTACTGAAACAGAGGATGACAGACTAAAGGCCGAAATACAAATGTCTTTTTACAAAGCTGTTTGACAGAGGAAGACTGCACTGTAGTTCCTTCTCTAGATTGTCGTACAGATGACAAAATAGTAGATATCGAAGTAGACGACAGAGGGATAGAGAAACAATTAAAATCGCTCAAAAGAGGAAAGGCCGCTGGACCTGATGGGATACCACTTCGATTTTACACAGAGTACGCGAAGGAACTTGCCCCTTCTTGCAGCGGTGTACCGTAGGTCTCTAGAAGAGCGTAGCGTTCCAAAGGATTGGAAAAGGGCACAGGTCATACCCGTTTTCAAGAAGGGACGTCGAACAGATGTGCAGAACTATAGACCTATATCTCTAACGTCGATCAGTTGTAGAATTTTGGAACACGTATTATGTTCGAGTATAATGACTTTTCTGGAGACTAGAAATCTACTCTGTAGGAATCAGCATGGGTTTCGAAAAAGACGGTTGTGTGAAACCCAGCTCGCGCTATTCGTCCACGAGACTCAGAGGGCCATAGACACGGGTTCACAGGTAGATGCCGTGTTTCTTGACTTCCGCAAGGCGTTCGATACAGTTTTCCACAGTCGTTTAATGAACAAAGTAAGAGCATATGGACTATCAGACCAATTGTGTGATTGGATTGAAGAGTTCCTAGATAACTGAACGCAGCATGTCATTCTCAATGGAGAGAAGTCTTCCAAAGTAAGAGTGATTTCAGGTGTGCCGCAGGGGAGTGTCATAGGACCATTGCTATTCACAATATACATAAATGACCTTGTGGATGACATCGGAAGTTCACTGAGGCTTCTTGCAGATGATGCTGTGGTGTATCGAGAGGTTGTAACAATGGAAAATTGTACTGAAATGCAGGAGGATCTGCAGCGAATTGACGCATGGTGCAGGGAATGGCAATTGAATCTCAATGTAGGCAAGTGTAATGTGCTGCGAATACATAGAAAGATAGATCCCTTATCATTTAGCTACAAAATAGCAGGTCAGCAACTGGAAGCAGTTAATTCCATAAATTATCTGGGCGTACACATTAGGAGTGATTTAAAATGGAATGATAATATAAAGTTGATCGTCGGTAAAGCAGATGCCAGACTGAGATTCATTGGAAGAATCCTAAGGAAATGCAATCCGAAAACAAAGGAAGTAGGTTACAATACGCTTGTTCGCCCACTGCTTGAATACTGCTCAGCAGTGTGGAATCCGTACCAGATAGGGTTGATAGAAGAGATAGAGAAGATCCAACAGAGAGCAGCGCGCTTCGTTACAGGATCATTTAGTAATCGCGAAAGCGTTACGGAGATGATAGATAAACTCCAGTGGAAGACTCTGCAGGAGAGACGCTCAGTAGCTCGGTACGGGCTTTTGTTGAAGTTTCGAGAACATACCTTCACCGAAGAGTCAAGCAGTATATTGCTCCCTCCTACGTATATCTCGTGAAGAGACCATGTGGATAAAATCAGAGAGATTAGAGCCCACACAGAAGCATACCGGCAATCCTTCTTTCCACGAACAATACGAGACTGGAATAGAAGGGAGAACCGATAGAGGCACTCAGGGTACCCTCCGCCACACACCGTCAGGTGGCTTGCGGAGTATGGATGTAGATGTAGATGTAGTAGTTATGGTACTCCTAAAACTTGGAGAAAGACAAAACCCTAGTTGTTCTGGACATTGAAGGCAAAAATAAATTGTCCATACAATTTTTAGACCTCTTTATGATGCCTTCTTCCACCTGGAGTTTTTTTTCATCTGTTCTGGTAGGTGAATTTGCATGGTAGGTCTGTTTGCTGCAGGATCTTCTTGTTCTGGGAGCAAATTCAAAACTATGACCAAGTGGAAATTGTGAAGATAGATTTTTTCCTGTCACACTCTTCAGGTGCAAATAGTGTGCATTTACAAACACGAGATAGAATGCATGAATCCAACCTTCTTATACTATCTCAAATGTCTATTAGGATCAGCTAAAACATATACTTTCATCCTAAATTTGTGGCCATTCCCCTGTATGTATTCATTCGGCCTTCCCCTGCAACCGACTATTGGCTTATCTGTCGTTAGGTTTTTCCCTGAATAATAGATTTTCTCCGTAGTATTATTGAAATGATCTATCACTGGCAGAATTTTTTCGATAGATGCATTGCAGCATTATTTCATTATTTCCGGCAAAAAGTAGGCATCTTATCTGTAAAAGATACCTATCTCTGCTCATGTACAGGGTCTAAATGATTAATGGAAAATCTCATATAAAGATGTGAAACAAATACTAACAAAGAGATAGAGGGGCTGGCCAGCACTTACCTCAGCTCAGTACAGCCGATAGATACACATAAAACAGAACTGAAAATTTACATTCCTAGCTTTCGGAACAAATGTTCCTTCATCAGGGAGGAGAGAGGGGAAAGAAAGGGAAGAAGGGAAAGGAGATTCAGTTACTCACAACCCAGGTTATGAAGCAACAGGGAATGGAAAATGGGAGGGTAGCAAGGATGGAGGCATGGTTGTCAGAGGGAAGCCAAAGATATTCTACTGTAAGTACTGTGCCAGCTTCAAACCAAAGAGGATGCATACAGAAGTAAAGAGGTATATAGTATAAAGGTAAACACAACTATGTAGGATGAAAAGATGCGTGAATGGCTAAAGAGGAAAGGGGAAGAGGAGAAGACTGAAGAGTGAATGGGAGTGAGGTTGTTTAACGTAGGTTCAGTCCAGGGGGATGGCGGGATGAAAGGATGTGTTGGAGTGCAAGTTCCCATCTCCGCAGTTCAGAGGGACTGGTGTTGGGTGGGAGGAGCCAAATGGCACATACGGTGTAGCAGGTTCCTAGGTCCCTAGAATTATGCTGGAGGGCATGCTCCGCTACTGGGTATTGGGCATCTCCTAGGCGGACAGTTCGTCTGTGTCCGTTCATGCGCTCAGCCAGTTTAGTTGTTGTCATGCCGATGTAAAAGGCTGTGCAGTGCAGGCATGTCAGTTGATAAATGACACGTGTAGTTTCACACGTAGCCCTGCCATGAATTGTGTATGTTTTACCAGTAGCGGGCTGGAGTAGGTGGTTGTGGGGGGATGCATGGGGCAGGTTTTGCAGCGGGGTCGGTTACAGGGGTAGGAACCGCTGGGTAGAGAAGGTAATCTGGGAATATTGTAGGGTTTAACAAGGATGTTACGGAGGTTAGGGGGGCGACGAAAGGCAACTCTGGGTGGTGTGGGGAGAATTTTGTCAAGGGATGATCTCATTTCAGGGGTTGACTTGAGAAAGTCATATCCCTGGCGGAGTAATTTGTTGATGCCCCTTGCAGACATTTCAGGAATTCCTCACATCCAGTGTTGCCTCCCAGTCCTTCTTGAAGAACATCCCGACAACCCCCAACATCACCCCAGCTGAATCCCGTGCCATTAAGGAGCTGAAAATAGACTGCTCTATTGTCATCCTCCCGGCGGATAAAGGCTCCTCATAGCCAATAAACCTAGCCTAGCCACCCTACTCAATCTCCCCATCCCAGCACATACCCCACACAGACCAAATCTCAACTGTAACCACAGTCAAATGCCACATATCACCAGTCCCAATTCAGTCCTAAACCTCTCATCCAGATCCCTGTCTCCTCCAGAGACATCTGTTCTATCAAAAGGCTTAACCTTTAGCCCCACACCTAAATTCAACCACACTGCCCTGGTTAAAGATCTCCTCTCATTCACCCGGAACCTCAACTGGAAATATCACTTCACTACCCAAACACAGCCCCCAAATACTAGACCCAGTGTTGAACCCTGTCTAGAACAGTTCCGACTGCCTTCTCAAAGGGATCCTCCTCCCCTCCCCCAAAACCATCCCTTGCAGACATTTCAGGAATTCCTCACATCCAGTGTTGCCTCCCAGTCCTTCTTGAAGAACATCCCGACAACCCCCAACATCACCCCAGCTGAATCCCGTGCCATTAAGGAGCTGAAAATAGACTGCTCTATTGTCATCCTCCCGGCGGATAAAGGCTCCACTACTGTCGTACTTGACCGTGTGGAGTATGTGGCAGAAGGACTGCGTCAACTCTCTGACACCTCAACCTACAAAGCTGTTACCCAGGACCCCATTCCCTACATCCAGACTGAGCTGCAAAAAATCCTAAAAATCCAAGGTCCCTCACAAGGCCTCACAACGGCTTCCATAGACTTGCTCACTCCACCTGAGCCACGTACCCCTACCTTCTACCTATTACCCAAAATCCACAAAGAGAACCATCCTGGCCGTCCCATTGTAGCGGGCTTCAAAGCCCCAACCGAACGTATCTCAGCTCTGGTAGACCAGCACCTACAGCCTATCACCCGCAGACTCCCATCCTACATCAAAGACACAAACCACTTCCTAGAACGCCTCAAATCCATTCCCACTCCTCTCCCACCTGAAACCTTTCTTGTCACCATAGATGCTACATCCCTTTACACAAGCATCCCACATACCCATGGTCTCTCTGCCCTTGAGCACTACCTCTCCCAACGCCCACCCGAAGATCTTCCAAAAACCTCGTTCCTTATCACACTTACCAACTTCATCCTCACCCATAATTACTTCACCTTTGAAGGCCAGACCTACAAACAAATCAGGGGAACGGCCATGGGAACCAGGATGGCTCCGTCCTATGCCAACCTCTTCATGGGCCGCATGGAGGCGGCTTTCCTGAAGACCCAACAGCTGCTTCCCCTGGCCTGGTACAGCTTTATAGATGACATCTTTGTGGTCTGGACTCATGGTGAAGAAACACTCCTTAATTTCCTCCATAACCTCAACTCCTTTTCGAATCTGAATTTCACCTGGTCCTTCTCCAAAACCCAAGCCACCTTCCTGGATGTTGACCTTCATCTTGTTGAAGCTCACATCCACACCTCTGTCCATATCAAACCCACAAACAAACAACAGTACCTTCACTTTGATAGCTACCATCCTTTCCACATCAAACGTTCCCTTCCCTACAGCCTAGGTATTCGTGGCAAACGTATCTGCTCCAGTGACGAATCCCTCAACAATTACACCAATAACCTGACCAGTGCTTTCCTCTCCCGCAACTATCCTGCAGACCTTGTCCACAAACAGATTTCCCAAGCAATACATTCCTCCCCGTTCAACAACAATGTTCCTACCCCCAGACCACACAGAAGCATCCCCCTTGTCACTCAATATTATCCTGGCCTCGAAAACATCAACAAATTACTCCGCCAGGGATATGACTTTCTCAAGTGAACCCCTGAAATGAGATCATCCCTTGACAAAATTCTCCCCACACCACCCAGAGTTGCCTTTCGTCGCCCCCCTAACCTCCGTAACATCCTTGTTAAACCCTACAATATTCCCAGATTACCTTCTCTACCCAGCGGTTCCTACCCCTGTAACCGACCCCGCTGCAAAACCTGCCCCATGCATCCCCCCACAACCACCTACTCCAGCCCGCTACTGGTAAAACATACACAATTCATGGCAGGGCTACGTGTGAAACTACACATGTCATTTATCAACTGACATGCCTGCACTGCACAGCCTTTTACATTGGCATGACAACAACTAAACTGGCTGAGCGCATGAACGGACACAGACGAACTGTCCGCCTAGGAGATGCCCAATACCCAGTAGCGGAGCATGCCCTCCAGCATAATTCTAGGGACCTAGGAACCTGCTACACCGTATGTGCCATTTGGCTCCTCCCACCCAACACCAGTCCCTCTGAACTGCGGAGATGGGAACTTGCACTCCAACACATCCTTTCATCCCGCCATCCCCCTGGACTGAACCTACGTTAAACAACCTCACTCCCATTCACTCTTCAGTCTTCTCCTCTTCCCCTTTCCTCTTTAGCCATTCACGCATCTTTTCATCCTACATAGTTGTGTTTACCTTTATACTATATACCTCTTTACTTCTGTATGCATCCTCTTTGGTTTGAAGCTGGCACAGTACTTACAGTAGAATATCTTTGGCTTCCCTCTGACAACCATGCCTCCATCCTTGCTACCCTCCCATTTTCCATTCCCTGTTGCTTCATAACCTGGGTTGTGAGTAACTGAATCTCCTTTCCCTTCTTCCCTTTCTTTCCCCTCTCTCCTCCCTGATGAAGGAACATTTGTTCCGAAAGCTAGGAATGTAAATTTTCAGTTCTGTTTTATGTGTATCTATCGGCTGTACTGAGCTGAGGTAAGTACTGGCCAGCCCCTCTATCTCTTTGTTAGTATTTGTTTCACATGTACAGGGTCTCTCACTGAAACCTGACTGATTTCAAAGACCCAGGAAAAAAAAAAAACCACAGTAGAGATGACAGTTGAAAATGCATCACATTGTAGATCATCTCAAAGAATGTATCATCAGTACATCTCTACATGTGAACCATTTGTAGCACAATGTAACATTTCGTCTGTTATTGTTGCAATCTCATTAGTAATACGATGTCGCAACATAGGAATATCGTCCACTTTGTGCACATACATGGGGTCCTTCACAAATCCCCACATGAAGAAATCAAGTGGCGTAATGTCGAGTGAACATGGTGGCCAGGCGATGGGTCCTCTGCTGCATCTGATCCAATGATTGGGAAATTTCCCATCCAGGAACTTGCGAACAGCCGTTGACCAATGTGGTGGAGCTCCATCTTGTTGAAAAATGATGTTGGGTTGCAAGTCTTGTATGTGAGGGCACACAAACTGCATCTCCAGATACACTGACCCATTCGCTGTTAGTTCCATAAAGAAGAACTGTCCAACAATTCTGTCATGCATTAGCCCGCACCAGATGTTTAGTTTAGGGTTATCATGAACATGTTCAATGACAATGTGCAGATTTTGCAAACCCCAAATCAAAACATTATGCCTATTAACCCTTCCTGATTGATGAAACATTGCCTCATCTGAGAATAAACATCTTTACAGGAAGCTGACATCCATATCAATACACTGCAGCATATCCACAGCAAATTGTCGGCATGGTTTGTCTTTCAGTATCAGATGTTGCAGAATTTGCACTTTGTAAACACACATACGAAGACGCTGGTGAACTACACGATGCAATGTCGATCGAGGTACATCAAGTTGCCTAGATGCTTGATGAATTGACTTATGTGGGCTTCTGAGAAATGTTTGTCTGATGTCCTCCACTCTCTCTTCTGAAACTCCATAACGTGCACTGCCGGATTATTTCAGAGCATTTCCTGTTGCCAGAAACTTCCTTTACCATTCCTTAATTGTTTTCACACCAGGTGGATCACACATCACATGATGATAATTTGTTTGCACAGTAATCGGCAATTTTGTTTCTGCAAACCACACTATTGTTTGCGTGCACTACTGTGGAGTTGCCATTTTCACTTCATGTGACCATGCTGCACTCTGGCGACCATACTTGGCACTTCTGATGCAGGAATATCAATTCTTTGAGGTGCTCTACAATGCGATGCAATGAGTCCTTGAAATCAGGGAGGTTTGAGTGGGACACCCTGTATTTAGTGATGGGCAGTCTGAATAGGTAATGTGCTTCCAGTAGTCCTTCACCCTTTTCATCCACACAAGCCACATGTAAAATATTATGCCAAAAAATGTTTTTATTTCTTCAGTGGTGGTATCTTTCCAAGAAGTTATATTGGCATGCTTGTTTTTGCTTTCAATGAACACTTCCAAGGCAAAAGCATTTCTCTCTTCCACTATCAGTTCCAAGAAGTTTAGAATAAATAACAAGAAGAAAAATGATATTGCTGTAATAAGAGAGGGGATCTCCAAAAGTCCTGGAGAAACAGTAAAAGGTAACTCCTACCTATTATCTGGTGGTCCTTCACTCCACTTGTCTTCAAGAAGAAAAATGGGAGATATGGGGGCACTGGTGGTTTTGAGAAAGAGTGCAGGTTTCTGAAGCCTCATTTCTGGGCCCTGCCATTACTAAGTTAGATGTAGCACCTGGTACTTCAATAGCACCAGGTACTACTTGGAAGTTAGCAGGCTCCTCTTCATCCTCATTGGAACTCGGATCATCTGATGAAAATTCTAAGTCATTGTCCATCCATTTTCCAAACTCTTAAGTGGCTAATGACTTCAAAAGTAAATTTTTCTCTTTCTACTTCCAGATGGCCTGATAAATGCGCTTTGTACACCTAAAAAGTGTGAAAGAAGAAAAACATCAAATATTGTCTCCAGAAATATTATTTATTGAAAAAATTAGTGTATGGTTATAATTTAGTTATAGAGGAAAGAATAATTCCGTTATTGAAAATTTGCTCGCTAATGGGAGGAATAACTGTTTTATTAATTTTTGATAAATTTTTCTCAGATAACATACCATGCTCGATGAATTCATTCATTTGCTGTTGAAAAACATCCATAAATACAAAAGGACGGACATGAAATGCCATTATGTGTTGTAAAATACCAGACAAGGAGGTAGCCACAGCAGATCTTTAGACATTCCCTCCCCTCCTCCCGACAAATTTTGTCAAAAGGCACAGAATACCTCCACAAATATCTTGGATATGTACCTGAGAAATTAGTTTTATGAAATAAATTAAATCATTAACTTATCTTTGAGAACAAACAGAAAAATTCCAATTCTGGTGTAATAAAAATGAATATTCCATGAGCGGGATCAATTCACTTCACACTACAACTCACGCATGCACCAGCTAAAGTGCAGCAAAAGATACACTGAAGGCTTGGCCAGTGTGTCCCTTTTAACCTGCAAGCTGGCCGAGGGTAGAAGCCTTGGCGCCATGAGGGTTGGTGACACCACACAGGCATGTGCTGTCTGGGAAGCAGGGCGGTTCTCACTCCTCAGTGACATGAGTCATCTTGAACGTGTTAATTCCACCAAAAACCTATCCACAGGAAATACGTTCTGCAGTTGTCATTAGTGTCACAAACACTGTTTATAACATTATATAGATACTGAAACCAAATAAAAGTGGGAATTAGGGAGAGGAAATGTGCATCTCCTCTTGTTTTCACTTTTTTTATTTTCGTGTGTAGGTAAGCCTTGTAGTCAATGCTCTGTCTTTCATGATCCGAGCTTGTGGAATGGATGCATAAAATGCCATAATCTAAGATGTCAGTCAATGAAAATCCAATACTGCTATTCAGTACTGTAATAATAACTGAAAATTTAAAATTTTATTTAATGTTCAGCTGGTCAAATTCTCTTTCCTGAAACAATGGCTTATGTTATTGTGCAGATCTCTGTAATTTAATGTATTTTATTCACCGCATAACATACAGAATTTCAGAACGTAAGTCTGATGTACAGGAATCATGTTAGGGATACAATTTACTTATTTAAAAATTTTTCAAACTTACAAGATCATTTGTTGAAGAATTTACTTATTTAAAATTTGTCAAACTTACAATATTAACTGTTGAAGGATTTGTACAAGATTCTTTCTAATGCTGTTACAGAATTTGCATCCACTATAAGTAGCATAAATTTTTCTTTGGTTTTAAGGATCCAGCTCAAGGTATCACTTTGTCCTTCATGAAATCTTCCACTGAGTGGTAGTATCTTTCAATTAGAAAATCGCATAACTCGCTTTTTAAAATGGTTTACCTCCATATTCATTACATCACACCATTTATTTTATTGTGAATTTTCGTGTCTGTATATTAAGGAGTCTGAGTGTACAAATTTAAGAAATGTGATGTGATTATAAAGTTTCTTTGTCTTTTGTTGTAACTGCGTTCAACATAATTTTTTAATCTTTTTTGTATCTTTAGACAAATAAAACAACAAAATTTTGCACTGCAGATTTATTGAAATTGAATTACAGAAAGTGATATGCTCGCAAACAAATTTCTGAACAGCAGTTTTCTGCACAATAAAATAAATATCAGTGTTCTCTGAATAATGGAACTGCCTGACTATTAGTCACTCTTCTGTTCCTAGAAACAAAGAAAAAGAATAAAGCATCAGGCACCACAAATTTTTGTGGGAAACAAGAACTGCCCCATCTAAATAAAGCATTCTTGGAAATTACACAGTTTCTGCAGAATAAACCTTACCAAATACAAGTTATGCAGAATGAGCAGTTCATTAACATTTTGTGGATTGATCGATGATCTTTTCTCACTGTTGATTAGCCCCGCTTGGCAAAAATTTTCTTTCTGCAGATGCACATTTTGCAGGAATTATTAGCTAATCTGAGTAGTTTGGAAACTTTTTTTCATGTGCTCTCCGCCACGTCAGCAACTCAGCTGGATCCTCATTTTCAGAGTAACCTTTTGCTAAGTAGCATGAAATTTCATCTTCCATATGGCTACTCCTTTTGCAAGTGTCATCTACGTCATCTACCCAGTTGCCAAGTCGACTCCTCTTCATTTTCATAGGGGACAAATGACAGTCTGTAAAACTGGAGAGACGGAGGATATAACCTGGAAAAAGGGTGCACCCTTTTTGTGTTGTGATTGTCTGCAGCAACCAGTTTATCAAAGACATCACACACACACACACACACACACACACACACACACATACACACACACACATCCACATCCACATCCACATATCCATCTTCTCTTTCAGAAAAGATTCTACTCTTCGCTTATGTGCTGTGACTTCTGTCTGCAATATAAAATAAGACCTTAACAGCAATCTCCTTCAGTGGCAATAAATGCTTGTTAACAAGAAAGCAGGAGAAATACATACTGACAACTCTAGAGAAATACATACTGACAACTCTAGTTCCATTGATGTTGGTGTAGTTTCTGGAACGGAGCAGTGAGTGTGTTCTTGTCTATGGCATTTGCTTATCATATCAACAGCGGTATTCCAACAGTTATCATAGACTTTGAGCTTTGAGACACTTACTCAGACCAGTTTTTTAAGTAATTTACAGTGTTCTTCGAAGTTCTAATTAATATAAGTGCTAGTGGTGCAAATTCTTTGAGAAATTTGTCTTCATATAACAGTGTCTTAGCATGGTTGCAATGCGGAGTGCTATACAGGAGAGCAGCTTAAACCATGAAAGCACCAACTTGATATAAGCTGCTCTAAATCTGCAATGGAAACGTAATTTTCTCATTTAGACAAAATTTCTCTTCGAATATTAAGACCAGATTTAGCATCTTCAACTTGTCAGGTTAAAACAAGATTTTTAATTGAATCGTTCACCTAAAAAATGTTGTATCCAGAAAAAAGGAGATCTGCAGTTCGGCAATTGTAGTGACCAACAATGATAATATATTCACTTTTAATGTATATTATCGGACCATAAATTCATTTCAAAGGCATGTGCATTGATTGCTAAGCAACTTTTGTTTTGATTTCTTCAGCTGCCTCAAAAATACTCTGTGAAATCGTTGATGGATGAGGAAGGACATTGTTAACATTTACGCGGCCATGTTTTTACTGTGCATCTATGTCTAAAAATTCCTGATATACGTTCCTGAACCCTGAACAATATTATAGGAATGTAGGTCCTGGATGCAGAGTTGTACACCTACTAATGACAGTAGTTGTGTTCTTGAAGATATTGATGCATTGTTCCCGCATCTAAAACGTTTCTCACTTTAAACACATTTCTGCCTGATTAATGTTGAAGTTGATGAGACCTTTTTGAAGCTATAAACAAAATCACATGATTTGTACTGCACAAAACAACATGTTTGTTCATTTGTGCAACATGTACAGATGAAAAATATTTCCATACTGTTGACAACTCATTCTCCATTGAATGAAGAACAAATTCTTTTTTTAAGTAACTTTCCTTCGCTGCTTTGTTGATAAGAACACACAGTGGCACTGCTGAGGTTGACACAAATATCGAAGATGAATTTGACAGCTGTAGTTGATGGATGATGCTTCTAAACACAAGAGCTCCAACTTATTTTGATGCTGTCCATGTTACTTAACAGTAGATCTCACAATATGCAGTCCTAGTCTTGTCCTTGAGACCCTGTGGAACATTCATGGAGGCCTATGTAATATTGAGCACTTCCCAATAACAATACTCCTGTCAGTTTGCAGAAAAAACAAATTTGTATCGTACTGGTTTGTTAGATAAACCAATTGGCAAATCTGAATATCAGAAGTGCTGTTAAACATCAACCAGGAGAAAGCAATCAATGAGGTTGTATAAGATGCTTCTGCTTCTTCTATCATACCTACTACAGATCCAGCACTGTTCTTCCATTTGGATCCTCTCTGACAAAGCATGTACCATGGTCGTCTGAAGAAATAGCTGAGATCATTTGAGAACATGAAACAACTTGTCAGGTTAAAACAGGGTTTTTAAAATTGAATCTATCTATCTATCTATCTTCTCAGCGATCATAGGCCCTGTAGACCACGCGCTGCATCAACGATCTGCTTCTACCTCCTTCTATCTCTCGCAGCCTCTCTCCACCCTAATGCTACAATGTCCTTCTCTATGTCATCTTTCCACCGTGTACTAGGTCAGCCCAATGGTCTTGTTGCCTGGAGAGTTCCTTCAAATGCTTTCTTGTTGATTCTGTTGTTTCCCATTCTAGCTGCATGTCCAGCCCATTGCAGTCTCCTACTTTTTAATTTCTGGATGATAGTGGGTTTCTTCATTAACTGATAAATTTCATTGTTCTTTCGAATTCTCCATGCGCCATTCTCCAACACAGGTCCCCAGATTTTTCTGATTACTTTTCTTTCGAAAACATTCAATTTTTCTCTTTCATTCTTTGTAATCGTCCAGCTTTCTGAACCGTATAGTACTATGGGGCAGCTAATAGTGTTGTATATCTTCATCTTTGTGGTGATTGACAAAGCTTTACTTTTGAGTGGGTTACTTAGTGAGTACAGATGTCTTGACCCTGAGGCTATTCTTTCATTTATATCCATTGTTATGATATTTTTACTGTTGAAACATGATCCAAGGTATTTAAACTGGAGAACTTTTCTGAATTTAGAATGTTGGTCAGTTTCAAAGTAAGGATTTGGGTTTATGACTCGACCTGTTTCCATATATTCGGTTTTCTCTTGGTTAATCAAAAGCCTGATTTTGCTGGCACTGTGCCTGAGAGATCTGTACATGTCTTTCAGTTCTTCTTCAGTTTCACTCAGCAACACTATATCATCTGCATAAGCCAGGAGATTTACTTCACTGTGTTTGAATTGGAGACCATTGTATAGATGTAAATTACTCTCCTGAACCACTTTCTCTAATGCAAGGTTGAGAAGGACACATGAAAGAGCGTCTCCCTGTCGTAAGCCTGTTTTAATTGGAAAGGTGGGGGATATGGATCCTCTGAACTTCACTGCTGCCTGGGAACCATCCATGCACAGTTGTATCATCCTAATGATTTTACTGGGTATAGTAAATTCTCGTAACGTGTTGTAGAGGCTACTTCTGTGGATGCTGTCGTAGGCTCACTGGAAGTCAATGAAGAGACAGTGGATGTTTTCATTAAATTCCCAGTATTTCTCAAAGATTTGTCGTATAGTAAACAAATTATCAGTTGTGGAACGGTTTGTTCGAAATCCAGCCTGGTAATCTTGAATAATGTTTTCTGCGTAAGGTTTAAGTTTTTCCAGAATGGTCATTGACAGGATTTTGTATGTTATGTTCAGCAAACTGATTCCTCTTTAATTTCCACATTCCATTCTGTTTCCTTTCTTGTATATGGGACAAATTATTGCAGTTTTCCAATCTTCAGGCAGTGTTTCAGTTTTCCAGATCATTGTGATAAGTTTATAAATTTCTTTGCGTAGTTTGCTTCCGCCCTCTTTTAACATCTCTTCTGATATCTGGTCCTCACCTGCTGCCTTGTTGTTTTCGAGCATTTGAATGGAGTGGATCACTCCCTGTTCCGTGATTCTACATTCGTTATTATTAATGCTGTCACTCTCAGACATTGCATAATTGAAGGTTATGTGCGGATCAGTGCAATTTAACATTTCTGAGAAATACTCTTTCCATCTTTCTAGGATACCTTCCAGCTGCGTTAGCATATTTTGATTTTTATCTTTTATGAATAGGTTTTCACTTTGATAACCTCTCTTACTTTTCTTTGTGTACTGAAACAACTTCTTTGAGTTTCCATTCCTGCTTTCCACTTCTATAGATTCTAGGACTCCAGTTAGATATTTCCTTTTCTCTGTTCATAGAACTTCTACTGCTCTCTGACACTTTTCGTTGAACCATTTCTGTTTCTTCGTTTTCTTTTTCTTGCCCAGTGTTTTTTTCTGCTGCATCTGTTACTACAGTCTTTATTATTTCCCAAGCCTTCTTGACACTATTTTCCTCCTCAGCTTTTTGCAATGCTGTAAATTGGTTATTTATTTCAATCACATAGGCTTCTTTAACAGACAGTTCCTTCAGTCGTTTGATGTCTAACTTAGGTTTTGGTGTGGCTTTTGGTTGTTGATTCTAAATCATCTTGATTTTCATCTTTCCTACCACTAGGAAATGATCTGAGCCAATTTCAGCTTCTCTGTATGTTCTGACATCTCTTATAAATGAAGTGAAATGTTGATCTGTCATAACATGGTCAATCTGATTTACTGTTTTGCCACCTGTAGAGCACCATGTACCTTTGTGTATATCTTTGTGAGGGAACATCATCGAGCAAATTCTCATATTCTTTGACTGTGCAAAGTTGATCATTTTTAATCCATTTTCGTTTGTGGACGAGTGCTTGCTATGTTTTCCTATTGTGGGGATGAACATATCCTCTTTACCTATTTTTCCATTAAAGTCCCTTAAGATAATTCTCATATTTCTTCTTGAAATACTTTAGAGTACTCTCTCTAATTCTTCATAGTACTCATCTTTCTCATCCTCAGTTCGTAGTCTTAATAAACCAGCTGCAGCAGCGACTTTGATATCTGAACTAAAAACATACAAGACAAAATTGAATCATTCACGTGAATAATGTTCTAACTAACAAAAAGCAAATTTTACAAGAGAACATAGAAACAGTTTTACGCATACATGTTCGGCCTTTCATGATGTAGTTTTAAGTGCAATTCTGCATATTTTTGTAACAGTTATTATGCATCTGCGTGTGTTATCTTTGAAAAATAATAGCACTCTCTTAATTTTTGTGGATGAATGACGTGGTATCTGTGCCATTACAATGTTGAACTGCTGAGAAACGGTGGCGTTTTTGTGTTACTCATAACAGGAAGGCAAAGCTTATTTTGAGAAAATACAAGAAAGCTGTTCAGAGCACATGTTTATTAAAATATACATATGGAAATGCAGCTGCAGAAGATGTTGAAAAATTTTGTGCCAGTGCTGTTGTAATTAACTAAACATTTACATTTAGAATTCAGGGTGGTGAATCCTCTGGAAAAACTGGAATTCTAGGGAAGTACATAGTACCTGGAAAAATCAGGGAAATCGCAGGGAATTTCAGGTATTTCATAAAATTGCAGGGAATTCAATGTTTTTAATCTAGCATTTAAATTTAATTTTACTGGGTTTTACAAATCACAAGTTTTGGAACAGTTAATATTTCACAGTGTGTTAATTATATTAGTATTATTCCATATAAATTATTGAAGTTTAAAAACTGCAGGTGCTTATTGCTATCTCTGTGAGAGGAAAGAAAAGTCATTATTGTGCTGTCTGCCTCCCCCCCCCCCCTTATCCTCCCCTTTTTTTTCCTGTGCTTGCCATTAATTTTTCAGGAGCTTCTTATGCCATCTTGGAATTTCAATTTTAAGTCCCCAGTGGGTTTTCCCAGAATGACAGGAAATCCACTTTTCACTTGGAAGTTGCTGCCTAGGAATCCCATTTTTCAGATGGGATATACTGATACATGTCAAGTAAGTTTTCATTTCAGCAGCTTCTGATGGCAAAACTCATCATACAAGATAGGAAAAACTGAAATTGTAGCACATGAGTTCTTTCCCAAATACCTCTCAGCTTTTTTGGAATGCCCTGACAAACTCATAGTTGCAGGATGTTATCACTTTTTTTTCCACTAGTGAAATAGAGTAGTCAGATGAAATTTGTTTCCAGACATACTTATATTGAACACTCTCTGTGCAACCCTTGGTGTAGTGTGCCAAGATCCCTGAAATCCTCTGGGTGCACTTTCCACACCAGATATTCATCAGCCTTGACAGTGACTGGAATCCATTATTCTGGATGATAGTCATGAGAAACTCTAGTTGTTTTTCTGTATAATGGCAAATCAGTATAGTGGGAGACTGCCCTGTAATGAGGAATTTATGATCTACAGCAATAAGCTGTTTATTACACTGATAGTCCAGTAGTGAATAAGCATCACACTACTACAGTTGAACTGTGCAAGTATTTAATGTGTACAATTTTTTGTCTGTGTGAATTATGGGAAACTTTTTTTCCATTATGTATTGTAGTTGCAACACTGTTCCGTCCAACCCATCAGATGAGAGTTTTCCAGGAACAAGATCATTTCTCCACGATATATAAGGAACTCCCCTATCCTCAGTACCTTCCTTCCTTCAACTGATTTTCCATTCCATTCATTACCACAACACCTGCTGCATCACACATGATGCCTTCACTTTGTGTTGTTTGCTGCCTTTCAACACTGGTGCAAACCCGAGGGCATCCAGCTGCTGTGTTGGTCTTGGTGCTGGCATGCCATTCCCACTTTTCCACCCAAATAATCTTATCACTATTGCTGTATTAGGAATCAATGTCTCCTATTTTCATCCTTGCTTTATGTAAATGATACATTATAGGTATTAACTCAAACTGTTAGAGTTATCAATTTTTGGAAACTTTTGAACATTCTCTCTTCACCGGATCCATCACGGTGGAAGCACTGAGAACCTTGTACATCATCGTCGTCATTATCAGGAAGCATGTTGAGGGGGAAGGAGGTGTGTGTGTGTGTGTGTGTGTGTGTGTGTGTGTGTGTGTGTGTTTTGTACTAGAGAATATTGGCCAGGCTGTGCCAGGTGGTATGAAACACTTAATGATAGAAATTTGTGGAACATTAACATCTTATGGACCCGAAGCACTTACTTTGTAAGGTGGTCATGCAGGAAGCTGGAAGTGTCATTCAGACTCATGGTATGTGGTAGTGAACATCTACATGCTCTGTTTCTTTTCTAGTTATGTGTTACAACTTTAGTTTTGTGAGGGGTGTTACTGATGACCACATCACTGAGTGCCCATAAGATCCCTAAAAAACAACACCACACACACACACACACACACACACACACACACACACACAGTGTGAGGCACTTCTGCGTATCAATTGTAAGTTGGTAAGTTGTCTTCAGGATGTGGTTGTGGTTACTCTCAATAGTTATTTCATATTCTGGTTTATTCCCCACATTTTGTTCATGCTCAAGATTTGGAGCAGATAATTAATAAGATTTGACAATTGGCAGGAAGAATTGAAGAACTTATCGTAGGACCTACTGGATCTCCCCCTCCTCTCTCTCTCTCTCTCTCTCTCTCTCTCTCTCTCTCTCTCTGTCTGTCTTTCCACATCTCTAATTTGTTAAAGCAGAAGTTAGTGGTCTTGTTATTACTTTTAATAATGTGATCAGGTTTCTAGAACGTACATCCTGCAGTAAAATGTGGCACCTTTTAGAGTCTAAAAACAAATTATATCAAAGTACCCAACAATAGTACTTAAAGTATGTTTATAAGTAGACAGGGAAATGTATCTGACATGGTCCTAAAACACATTTGATTGTTTTTAGTCAAACTATTGCTGCAGAGTTAACTAATTAAGTAATGTCTGCCAGATGAATACCATACATTTCATATCTTCTCTCAGTCTCTTTCCTTCATGATTGCTTCTTTTAAAATTCTTTTAGGCAGTCTAAAAAATTAATTTTTGGAAATTGTCAGAATGGCACATATTGAAGGTGAGAACTTTGATTAATCAACCCACCAGCTTGGAGGCACTTCCTAATTTTTAAGGATCAAAAACACAGTAAATCTTGTGTGTAAGATAACTGTTTTCCAACAGATCTGGTTCAATGACTATTGTGGTTTTACTGTAAGTAATATACATTCAGTGGCTCAAACATTGGGACTACTATTGCTTTTCTCCTGTCACTGAACGTGCCTTTTATATTTTGATATAAAATGTGTTCGTTGTGTACAGTCCAGCAAAGTATTCAGTCCACAGAGTGTGAAGGTTATCTGGAAACTAAGGTTACAAGACATGTAGTTTTAGCATGGAATGTCCTTGGGGGAATTTGGTGCCATTGCCTAGTAACAGGAAGCCAGCAAAAGGAAAGAGCATTCCCAACAATCTGTAGAGTGGCTGGGGTGTTTTCGGTAATGTTCTGCATTGTCAGTAGCTGACATAAGAACAGTCTCACCACTGTTTTTCATTCCCTTTTCCTTTCTTCGTTCACCTTCTCCTATCCTTCCTCCGCTTCGACATTTGAGGCTCCTCTTTCTCTTCTTCCTCCCAGTGTGCTCCTGAAGGCCAGCTCACTTGTCTGATGCGCAGCAGGTGACTGGGTAACGTGTAATTCCCAGCCCCAGGTAGACAGGTAGGGTTCGCATGTAGGTACAGGCAAGGCCCAGGGAGGGCGGACTGCCTGAGCTGCTACCTTCGCAAATTGCCAGTTGGTCCCCCTGTCAGGCTGCGATTCCCCTCGAAATTGGTTCAGTTTATGGATGGGATGTAATGTCAAGGCAGCATGTGATGAAATGGATATGGAATTTCAATTTTGGAAGGACAGAAATTCATGATGAAGACAGAAGCGGAAGGCCATCTGTTGTTGTTGATGATGTGGTGCAGAAAATTGAAGAACATATCCTCTCTGATCGCCATTCGACAGTTGATGATCTGCATGCAATTTGCCCAAACATTTCACGAGCTGTTCATGAAATTGTAACTGATAGACTAAATTATTGCAAGTTGTGTGCATGATGGGTACCCAAGGTGCTTACCGTAGCACACAAAATGAACAGAGTCGGTGCCACCCTTCACCGTTTTGAGACTGAAGGTGATGCTTTTCTCAACTCTGCAGTGACAGGCGATGAAACATGGGCTTATCACGATACTACAGAGAGCAAACAACATTCAATGAGTGGCGCCATACTCATTCTCTTTCAGCCAAAAAATTCAAAACTTGGCAAACAGTGAGGAGAATCAGGGTGTAAGTGTTTTGCAAGAGGAAAAGAGGTTCTGCTCATTGATTTTTTGGAAAGAGATGAAACAATATATGCTGCAAGATATAGTAAGACCATGAATAAATTTCGCAGAGCCATATGACACAAACATCATGGGATGCTGATAATGGGAGTCTGTCTCCTTCATGACAAGGCACACTGCACACCCTCTCACGCAACACAAGAGTTGTTGAGTTGGTTTGGTTGGAATGTTTTAAGCCAACGCTCTCACAGCCCCAATCTTGCACCTAGTTACTATCATCTGTTCACTAAATTGAAGGAGCACCTTGATGGAAAACATTTTTCTGACGACGACAGGGTGTAAATGAAAGTGAAGAACTGGCTGAAAAAGGTGGCAGAAGAGGTCTATGATACAGCAATAAAAAAACTTGTCCCACAGATGACAGAATTTATTGAAGTAAATGGTGATTATGTGGAAAAATAATGCAAGACCTGTACTACAATGCATGTAAATTTTATTAAAATAAATTCATTTTTTCTACTTCAAAAAATCTTGTAACATTAGTTTCCAGATTAGATTCTTATTTCAGTATGCGGGATACCAGTGGTGTTAGAAATTCAGAAGCTGGGATTTTCTTCATGTCCTCCATGCAATATAAAACTAAATTAGCAAGTGCAATCATGTGGATGCTGAAATCATCAGAACCAGCTATACAGGACACAGGCATGTGGTAGTTCTGGGAAGAATCTTGTGACAACAACCATAGGGAATTGAAAGGGCTCTGTGCGCTTCAGGAGTTGTCCTTTTGTATATGTTACTTTACCAAGAATTAGGTTTGTGGATGAGTGAAAGTGGCAAAGCGAGTGGCATATATGGGAAACAAGTTGTAGTTGGAGTGAGCATGTTGATCATGGTGAATAGACTCTTCCCACTTATATGGAAGAAAGCAATCTCTCTTTGTGTAGAGCACTGCCCAGTGTCACTTAATGTCTCTTCCCTTTACAAGATTCAGAAGACTTTTACAAATTACATATTCTTTTGCCGCTTACTGCCCCTGTCTCTTGAAATAATCACAGTGCGTAAAAAGAATACTTAGTGCTGTTGGTACACCTCCTGCTGTACTTCTGTCATAGTCACAGAACACAGTTAATGTTCACAATTTTTTGAAAAATTTGAATTACATTGAAAATGAAACGCTGTTTGGTTCTCCTAATTGTCATTGCCTTTTTCCTTTATTAAGTACTAGCAAAACCGGCTATGCTTCACAAAATGTACGGGAATCAGATATATGTCCTAATCTCGTTCTCCCCCTCTCTCCATGCACCAACTCCCCACCCCTTCTGTCCATCTCCTCTTCGCTTTGTCATGGAGCCTTGTTTATTGTTATCACAAAATTAAAAATTGATTGGAAATTGAAGTAACTTAAATGACTGGGTAAATTAGTTGGATTCATTAGCATGGAGGTGAGAGACACCTCTCCATCTGCTGTATCTGTGAGGATAATATCTTCAATGACAGTAGTCTATAAAGTTTCAATCTGCAAACAGATACAATTACAAAGTTAACCATAAATGAAACGTTCCAGTTGTCTGTTAAAACTGACTGTGAGGAAGCAAAATAGCACATAGTTTTCGTGTACCATTTTTGTGTAAAATTATATGTGAGGTGAAAGAATATATATATGTTGTTGTTGTTGTTGTTGTTGTGGTCTTCAGTCCTGAGACTGATTTGATGCAGCTCTCCATGCTACTCTATCTTGTGCAAGCTTCTTCATCTCCCAGTACCTACTGCTACCTACATCCTTTTGAATCTGCTTAGTGTATTCATCTCTTTGTCTCCCTCCACGATTTTTACCCTCCACGCTGCCCTCCAATACTAAATTGGTGATCCCTTGATGCCTCAGAACATGTCCTACCAACTGATCCCTTCTTCTAGTAAAGTTGTGCCACAAACTCCTCTTCTCCCCAATTCTATTCAATACCTCCTCATTAGTTATGTGATCTACCCATCTAATCTTTAGCATTCTTCTGTTGAACCACATTTCGAAAGCTTCTATTCTCTTCTTGTCCAAACTATTTATTGTCCACGTTTCACTTCCATACATGGCTACACTCCATACGAATACTTTCAGAAACGACTTCCAGTCACTTAAATCTATACTCGATGTTAACAAATCCCTCTTCTTCAGAAACACTTTCCTTGCCATTGCCAGTCTACATTTTATATCCTCTCTACTTCGACCATCATCAGTTATTTTGCTCCCCAATTAGCAAGACTTCTTTACTACTTTAAGTGTGTCATTTTCTAATCTAATTCCCTCAGCATCACCAGACTTAATTAGACTACATTCCATTGTCCTCGTTTTGCTTTTGTTGATGTTCATCTTATATCCTCCTCTCAACACACTGTCCATTCCGTTCAACTGCTCTTCCAAGTCCTTTGCTGTCTCTGACAGAATTACAATGTCATCGGCGAACCTCAAAGTTTTTATTTCTTCTCCATGGATTTTAATACCTACTCTGAATTTTTCTTTTGTTTCCTTTACTGCTTGCTCAATATACAGATTGAAGAACTTCGAGGAGAGGCTACAACCCTGTCTCACTCCCTTCCCAACCACTCCTTCCCTTTCATGCCCCTCAACTCTTATAACTGCCATCTGGTTTTTGTACAAAGAATATATATAAGGAAAACAATTTGTCTAGTTGTGTGAAGATACATTCAAAACATACAATGAGCAGGCTGCGCAGTGGTTAGCCAACTGGACTCACATTTGGGAGAACAGTGGTTCGTATCTGCATCTGGCTGTCCAGACGTAGGTTTTTTTGTGGTTTCCCACTTAGGTTTTTCATGATTTCCCTAAATTGCTCCAGGCATATGCCTTGTTGGTCCCTTTGAAAGGCTGTAAGGTTTCTACATCTTTGAAACATTCAGAGCCTGTGCTCAGTCTCTATCAACCTCATAGTCAGTGAGATGTTTAACCCTGATTCCTTCCTTTCAAAACGCACAAAATGCTCTGGGCAAGTTTCTATCACTGTTTCTCAACAAACTTTTGTTTTCATAGATTGACAACTAATAACCTTAAAAATATGGAAACCTAAGGCTTCTTAATAATCATCTGTAGTATAAACTAAATAAGAGAGAATCATGTAAGTAATTATTTCCTTTACTTTTTATGGACCCTTCTGAGTTTGTATTGAATTAGAATTAAATAATTAATATAAAAAAGATGAACTAACATGTAGTGTCCTTTCTTGAAAAGGAGGACCTGCTGAACCGTGGGTCATATTGCCTCATGAACGAGCACGGTACGAAGAACAATTCCGTGCCCTACAACCAGTAAATGGCATTGTCACAGGTGAACAGGCAAAGGGGTTTCTCCTCCAATCTAGACTACCACCAGCAATTTTGGGTCAAATATGGTAAGTAGTGTTTTTCTTAAAGTGAATGCAGTATATTGGGTAGCTGCTCAAGGTAGTGAAAGTGTTTTCTTAGAATTACACTCTCTCCTTTGAGTTGTCAGTAGGGCACACTTCCCTTTGATCAGAGTAATGATTACTTTTATGACATCTCAAGAACTACATAGTACATATGATAAATTGACTGTAAATTTGTTACAGGTCTTTAGCAGATACTGACTCAGATGGGAAAATGAATATAACAGAGTTCAGTATTGCCTGTAAACTTATAAACCTAAAATTACGAGGCTTTGAACTGCCAAAAGTACTTCCACCTACAATGCTACAACAGAATATGCCACCAGGTATGTTATATAATATCATTTCATGTTTTATGTGTCTATGCGTTAGATGTAATAATCATGAAAAAAAGAAAGTTGAATTGGGGCTGCATATTGTGTTTTCACTAAAATCTGTGAATGGATTTTTTTACTGCTGTGAGCATAACACTTTAATTTTGTGTTTCTATACTACATGGGCCAAAAATAATGAAACATGTTCACAATGGAAAGACTGCACAAGTAATAAAAACAGAAGCTGGGTGTGATATATTGTATGTTAATACGATAAAAGATCTTTCTACATATTGCAGTAAGAAAATTTCTTTTAGTTACGGCAAATTGATGGAGAGTGCACAGAATGATTCAGCAACCCCAGACAAGAAAATTTACAAAGCTAAAGGTTAGGCAACGTTTACATTCAATTGATAAATGCAAGATCTTGAGAATTTGTACATCCAGTTCAGTGATACAGCAGATTGAGATAATGTAAATTACATAGTGACCATGATGCAGTATCAGATGTGATTGGAACAGATAGTTGCTGAAGTCCTAGTCAAGTTGCGGCTGTGGTACAATTCAAGCAGGCCTAGATATTGTCTCAGTACTCACCAGAAAGACAGATGAAGCATAAAACATTTAGTATGATCTCTCTCTCTCTCTCTCTCTCTCTCTCTCTCTCTCTCTCTCTGAAAGAGATGAATCTAGAATTTTCCCAGTTGTGATTTCTTTATGTGCTACACCTCGTATTATTAGATTATGAAGATTTCCTTTTTCATTGACATAAAGAGTGTGTTTGCCACAGAAACCAAGTAATTGTTAAGTCTTATTCACCATGCACACTTGTAGACACCAGTAAACTGGTAGTATACAACTTGTCATTTAGTGCCAAAGTATGTAAAAGCTGCAACTGACAGCATCTACAATTGGTGCACTAATAAGAATGTGCTGTACAGTTTACTGGGAACACTATAGTTCAGACGTGCATTGCATGTTGCCATTGGCATACTTTTTGTGACTCCCTACATGTGGCCACTCAATGTTCTTTTGAGATCTGTTTCTTCTAACTGTATACACCATAGGTGTAAGTTTTTGCTACATGGGGAATTCTTTCCAGATGTATAGCCATTTCATGAACGTGTTGAAATCAGTCTTTCCAAATTTCGATCAGTGATTCTTTTCTGCAGATATCTCCCTATTTTCTTTTTCTCATGATGCAGTAATGGTGAAATATCACCAATACTTATATTACAAATACAGTTTCCAGTGTTTTTCTTTATAGTGGTACTGTTTATAACCTTGTGTTATATGTATTTCCACTGTGGTATTTGTGCAAGATTGTTAAGATTTTTTACGCATTCTGTAAGCTCGGTTCCCTGAGAGTTGATTTTTAGTACACATCTTAAGTTTCTATTTCTATATAATATTTTCTAGCGATGTTATGCTCAGCTGTGGGTTAGAGTGTCTCCCACTTATAAATAACACACGTTGGAAAAATGGTAAGTGCAGTCACAAAAGACAGAATTCTGTCAGCTGGAAGTACACCTATTTGGGACTGAATCTTTCAGAAGTCAAAAATGTTGAGTAGCAAGCCATTTCATGGTAACCTTTAGGAAGAGCAGGTCGTTAGGTGCAAAATAGTGGTTGGGGAGAACTGAAAGAGGGGAGGGCAAATGCAGACAACAATAAACTGTGAACATTCTTATCACAAACTGTTCAGTGTCTGTTCTGAATGGAATATGGCAGTTTTGAAAGTGTTTAGTACTACTGCTGATGAACATCATTCCACAGAGCCCACAAATTGCACATCCTTGTGGTCCGAAAATAGCTGTTATGGTTTTCCACACAGACTGTTTTTGACTGATTTTTTTTTTTTTCTCTCTTCTTCTTCTATGATTGATGAAATTGAATGTGCGATTCCTCCTTGGAATCCACATCAACAAAAGGTCTTGCTTCTTTATAGGGTGAAAAAATCACCTTTGATCCCTAGCATCCACGTGGAGGTTTTACTAAATTTCATAACTAGCCTCTTTAAAACTGAAATGGTTGTTCCATTTATTAATGTAAAATAGACTTGATGATGTAAGTAATTACAGAAATAATATTATTAAATGTCACAAATTTTGTGCCTGCATTAGGTATATTTTCCCACAATGTAAGTACACACAGAACATGGCAATACATTTTCAAGAATGTAGACAACATAGTGAGATAATCTCAAGCACAAAAATATATGGTTCCCCTGAATTTTCCAACTGAAGTCCAGAAAGCTAGAACACAATAGCTATAAACACACTCACAATCAGACCAAAATTGGCTGTCAATAGAACGAGCCCATAGTGCAAATATTAGTCCATTATTCTGAAATACCAAGTAGACAAAATAAGCAGTGCCAGGGTAGAGCAGGATGGAGTTGTGGTGACGATCCCACATTTACACCTACTTACAGGTCATGCGACTTGCATGTGTGATCTCCTGTGTGCTCTGCGTGGACAGAGTAGGTTCCCGTGCTTTACATTGAGCTCTCCAGATTGTTGCCATCCTAGGACACAAGGACACAACACATCCCTTCATGCACACCTTCATGTCCATCACTTGTTGAAATCAGCACATCTGGAAGAAACAGGATGATATTGCACTGGCCAAGGCTGCGGATGGATTTGTTGTAATTTCCAGCTTTCACTAACAAACCTGCTGAGCTGTGACTGCCTGAAGTCGCCTTCTCAGTGTCAGGTGTGGGCATTAGATGCTGTTATGCTGGTGGTTGGAGCACATTGCACAGATCCTGGAAACTGGGGTTGAACTTGAGTTCTTCGTGTGGAGACCTCTGGCAATGCAGTCAGTGGACTCTTTTGCTAAAACAATTCTTGAAAAAATATGCACCTGCTACTAAAACTTGTAACATAGTATTCATTCAACATATATAAAATTAGCAAGTAGTATGTATGATGGGGGAAGAAAAATTGCATGATACCATTCTCTTTGCTGTACATACCATATTGCCTTACCTTCATTTTATCTAGTTGCTGTATTTGTTGCATTTTTCTCCAACTGTTTTTTTTCCAATCTGTTTTTGAAGAACAGGCTGTATAGAGCCTGGAAGCATCAGTATAAAGTGATTCATGATGCCTTATCCATAGCTTTCATTTTTCTTTTTTGAACTTAAAAAAATGTCTTCCATAGTGTACTCCTGAGTTCACATGTCTGCCTTTACAAAATGATGCTATTAAACATGTACCCATGTGCACTCATAACCAACATGTGCTTAACAAAGAATGGTTTTCTGCATGATTGTGAAAATCAATGTGGGATACCACAAATAAGATTTGTAATTGACTGATTCAAAGTTGATGGAAGGATATAATGGGAGGCAGTGTAGGCACAGTTTAAGGGATTTGTAAATTTTCGTGTGTGAACTTTTACTGGTCTTCCCCCCTCCCCCAAAATGGTTCAATAAATCCCAGAAAACTCTATTTTTTATTAAGTTACTCTGGACTACACAATATACAATGACTATCTCTCTTTCTAATTTTTTCATTACGTCTGAGTCTCGAACCTGCTGTAATTTTTATGGAAATTTATTAAATTATGTGTAATATTTCACCATGTCTACATCAGTGAGCAACATGGCAGTGATAAGCTCAATCAGGTAAAATCTCTATCAAAATTTCTGAAATGCTTAACTTGGGGATGGGACAGATACATTATAATTTGTAGTTAAAGTCTTGCAAATTTAACAAAATGACCTGTGAATTGAAAGATAATCAGTGTGAAATAGCGCTGATCATCTAGATCAGGCAGAGGTTTTGAATTGCCTTATTTGCAGACTGTGATTGGAATATACATAGAATAGTGAAATATTTTTCATACTTCATGTCAGTTCTGAGTAATATGTATATATCTCATACTGTGCCTGTTGATTCCATGGTTGGTAATGAATGACCTGCACATCTGCTGAGTCTCATTTTGGATTCAGATTCAATGTAGAAATGAAGTTGTAATACCCCATTAAAGTAGTAACTGGTGACAAATAGAATTTTGCTCAGAGTTGTGCTGCATGCCTTGTGGACTAGTGGTCAGCATTGCTGGCTGGTGTGCTGCGGGTCAGCGTAGCACCATCACCAGCAAATATTTGTTGTTTAGTGTTTATCATTCCTGAAAGTTTTTCAAAACTTTTTATGTTTGTTATGTTCTTATATTCTGGAATATTCTGTGTTTGTATAAATAGCAGTACTCTCCATCCAGGAGGGCAGTGTTCTGTTCTGGGTGTACATTCGTATCTATAATAAACATGTTTATGATGCTAAGTGTTGTACTTCATTGACACCCTGTTCTTGGATTTGGACTTCTGTGTGGAGTAGTGTGTGACATTGTTTGGTGGGGACACTGGGTACTTCAGATATCTACATCACTGTGGCTCCAATTAGGCAATGTAAAAGCTGTCACCTACATGGACAAGAATTGGATTACAAGCAGTATGTCATTCTAAAGGTCCTTATATACAGGATTCCAGTAGATCCTAGTCAACTGTACCTCATGTGTACTTCAGGCATCCACATTGTTTTCCAGAGATAATCTGAACCAACAAGTTGGCTTAATTGATTTGACTGAGTCACCAAATACAGCAGGCGGCATGATGTGATGTTTTTGGCAAATGCGTACTTTTACTTGAACAGTGCTACCAACAATTGTTCGAGAACAACAAAGAGAAGTTTGACAGTTGGATTAATTAAAGTATGTTGAAGAAAACGTTTGGTGACAACCAGCAGCAAGAACAGTTAGTGGAAGAACTATTGAACAACAGGGCCTAACATCATGAGAAAGCTACAATCTTACCTACTGAATGTTTTGGCCGTATGCCACATTATAAATTTGAATGTGGCAGAAGCTGAAAAAATATCACATTTAATGAAAGGGGGTCTCAGAAGACATGTACCAAACTCTTCTGGTAAAGGATATCAATACAATAATTCATCAAGTGGTGCCTACGCATCAAGAAAATGCAACCGAAAATAGTTTGACAAAACATACATGAGCAACTCCAGGATATGGTCTCTGGAGCAGTTATAGAATACCACCAGGACCGTGCCTAGCTTCTCCTGTGCTAGGTAGTTATGGCAACCAGAAATGTCAGACCAAGTACACCAGAGACAGCAGCCGTTAAGTTGTGGAACCTTTACAGCAGGAGGCAACAGAGAATGTAAAAGAATCTTTAGCACCAATCTTAGCCACCAGTCAGACGCATCCTGAAGAAAGGGCTCAGCCAGCTTGGATTTTTCTCACAGCTGCCTAACAACACTCCAGCATCTGACCATCACAGGTGCAACCAACTCTTCCAACTATAACATCCCACAGAACAACAGACATTTGGAGCACAACATGCTAGTATGTTTCTGCTGTGGATGCCATGGACACATTGTACACTACTGCAGAGAAGGATGGTGAGTGTTGAACAATTGTAATGCCACAAGAAGTCAACCATCACAACAATCCTGTTTGTGACATTCAATTGCAGACAACTGCAGCCAACCTGTGGTATGAAGTCCACCACCATACCCTGGGTGAGGTCACCCCTCCAACATGCCATATTCGTTCCCCATTGTTGTACAGAGTTACCAGCCACTCGCCTAGCCACTGAATTCAGGACAACTAAGTAATGTGACCATTTATGGAGGTGAGCTGCCACAGAGGAAAATCCTCCATGAATGACAGTTACTAAGATGTCATAACATCTCAGTGGTGTCTTCACTGACGGCCATTGTGCCCAGACAATAGTAGACTCGGGGGCTTCTGCTTCTTCCGTAATGTCAAAAGCTTATTGTCACCAGCTAAAGAGGACTAAGGTTCATGATACAAAAGTGACCGTGATGAAGGTCATCCAGCTGATAAGTACATGTATAGGAAGGATGACTATCAGTGGCAGAACACAACTCTTCGAATTTGTCATTTTAACAGATTGTAGTCATGATGATGTTATCACATGGGATGTCTTACAGACATCATAAACAGTCATAAACTACAATACATCAGAACTCCAGATTGATGAAGCTGTTCCAAAAAGAACACACAACAAAGATTTCCCTGGACACTTGTTTGCCATTCATGACATCGTTATCTCTCTGTTAGCAAGAAGAGTTCCAGCGATCAATCGAGACACTCTGTTAAACCAGTGAACTTTTGTCAGTTGCAAAAAGATACCAGAGTTCACAAAAGAAATCTACATATGAGTGACAATTATATGCATTGTAGGTGGTCAAAGAGAACTTTGGATCACTAATTGTCACAAGCAGCCACCACTCATCTCTAAAGGCAAGTGTGTAGGAACAACCGAACCAGTCCAGGAGGGGCAGCTCAGTGCTGTTGATGAAAATTTGTGCTCTGGTACCACCACAGAAAACTCAGTGGACGAAGGTACTATTAACTTGTCAATATGATCTGGTCTATCAGAGGAACTTAGGTGAGTGTTAGCCATTCTGTGACAATTTTTTGATGCTTTCCAATTTGTATTGAGGAAAAACCAGATCAATCAACCCACGTTAAAACACTGTATCAGCACTGGCTATCATCCACCAATTAGTCAGTGTTCATATAGGGTACATCAGAAGATAATAAAGGACTGCTGTACCAAGAAGACAGGTCAGGTCATGTCACTTGGAAGAACTACTACAGGGAGAGACAAATTTTCCTGATGTGAAGTACAAGAAAGATCTTTCTTGTCCTTAAGGAGCTGCTAACATCTTCTGCAGCCCTAGTATTGTTTGAAGGGAATTCCAGGACATACATGCACAGGTGCTAGGGCATGGGATAGGTGCAGCTCTTGCACAAATTGAGGAAGGTGCTGGAAAGATAATAACTTATACTTCTAAAGTATTCTGCAAATCTATGATGAACTGCTCTACAACTGAAAAAGTGTCTTGCTGTTGGTTGGGCCATCAACAAGTTGTGGCCCTACTTATTATGCAAAACACAGTTGTGATGGACCACCATTCTCAATGATGGTGGATTAGCCTGAAGAATCTGTAATGTCAACTAGGTGAGATTGTTACTGAGGCTTCAGGAGTAGGATGTCACAGTGGTACACAAAATTGGATGCAAACCGAAGGATGCTGCCTGTCTTTCAAGGAATCCTTTGGCAGAAAACAGTAGTAGGATGAAATCTGTGATTGCTGCATTAAATGACATTGCTATTGAACAGACAGTAGCTGCAGCATTACAGAAAACATGGAGCCCCATGAAGAAGGAGAAAATGACCAAAGGAACATTTCAGTCAGTAAACAGAACACTGCATAAGAGGAACTATGGTCCAATGTGGCAGATGCGGTTGCTCATCATCACGACTCATCTCCAGCCAGCTATCTTACATATTTCTACGATGTTCCAACATCTGCTCCCTGGAATTTGTGAAGACTCTAAGACAGAATTAGATGCAGGTATATCACTACCAATCTGTTACACTATGTGATCCACCATAAGAAATGCCAGCAACTGAAACACCTGCCGCGTCTACCTCTGGTGCATCTAACACAAATTTCACTTGCAGCAGTGCTATTCTAAGGAATTGCAATTGACCTCTTGGGGAAGTTCCCAAAGTTGGCAAATAGGAATCAGTTGATAATAGTCTGCACTGACTATCTCGCCCACTATGCTGTCACCAGAGCTGCGCCAACTGCTAGAGGTTCTTGTAGAAGACATCATTTGGGAGCATGCAGCACCCTGTGTAATGATCTCTGACTGTGGAAAAGTGTACCAGTCTAGACCAGTATCAGAGGTAATTTCATATTGCAACTTCAGCCACAGGATGACAACTGCCTACCACTCATAGATGAGTGGCCTCACAGAATGATTTATTAAAACATTGGAAGATATGCTCTCATTTTATTTGATGTTAAACAGAGAGATTCACATAAAATATTGTCCATGTGGACATTTTCATACAACACAGTGAAGAGAGACTGTAATCTTCATACTACATTTTCTGCTCCACCATCACGAGGCAGAACCAGCAGTTGATATACTCGTACTTTCCCTATTTCATCCAGACAATGCTTAGGATGATTGTGTTAAACACTTCATCAACAGGACCAAAGAAGCAATACAGCTGGTGCTCTTACGTACTATGGACACTGAGGAGAAGGATCGAGAGTGTTGGAACACCAAGCACCAGCCAGTGAACTACAGCCTAGAACTCTTGGTGTGGATTTTTACACCTGTGCAGACTCTCAGAGAAGTAACTAAAGTGCTACTTTTTAACGTATGACATTGTTACATGCTTTCTGGACATCACATGCAAAGTTGAGGATTATGACCCTTCATCAAGAAGACAAATGCAGAGAGACATCATTCATGTTCTTTGTATGAGGCCCTGCAACAGTCCAGGGGCGCATATTTGGAGGGGGGGGGGGGGATTTTTGCTTAAAGAAACTGAAGACACATGAGGTTTGTTCATGGCAACCAAGCTGTCAGTACTTTTTCAAACCCTCGTATCCTGTATGTGTACCTTTTCTTTTTTCTTTTTTTTTTTCTTTTTCATATGAAACGTCATTAAATAATATATGTCAAGCAGATTATTCAAAAATATTCATTTTCACTGTAGTAATTTCATTAATAGATCACACTTTATAGCATACTTCCTCCAGTTGTGTATTCTGTTTGTGGTTCATAGTTAAAATTTCAAATATTTGAACAGCTCCAAAGAGTTCTGAATTATAGATGAAGTATTAGCATCTGCTGAAGGATTTCAGATACAGATGAAGGTATTTATCTCTAATTTTGACCTCAGTTGTGTAATTAATAGCAATCAAACCCTCTGCCAGTACCAATCAACGTATTCTAGATCCCCTGCAGAACAAGGTACAAAAAACAATTTGAAAAAGATTAGCGATTTCTTCACAGCACACTATACTATAACTGTGTAAAGAAAAATATTCTCTTATGTTTTCTTATGTGTACAAGAAACATCCAGGAAATTTGTTTGGATTGTTCAAAAAAGAGTTGATGACTCATAAATTAAAAAAAAATGTAGTTGTGACTTGCACAAAATCAGGAAAGTTCACAAAACTGCTGCAGGAAGAGTTTTTGAAAATTTGTCATTCTTCTGTGCACAGCACAAAATATTCTTTACGTTATTGATTCATGGTTCATGGAGAGGGCAGACAGACAAGATACTTTAGTCACATCTTTGTAGGTGAAAGACAGGCATGCAGCCACACAATAAAAATTATCACACCAAATGTACTCAACTTTGCCAACCCTATGATGTTTGTTTATACAGGCAGGTTATAATTTTCATGAAAGAAATTCAAAATGTTCCTGACTTACTGAAGACTAATAGAGAAATCACCTCAAGGGAAGATCCCATAAAAATATCTTCTTTAATTCTGCATCAACTTAGTGCATTGATTTCATAGGAATGATTAAGTTCACATGGTTTGCATTAAAATTGGCTGAAGATAGAACAATCTTTTTGAATTTAAATGAACTGTATTTTCTGGTATTGCTTCTGAAAAATCATTGTGCGTGCAAGTCACTGTTGTTGTTGTTGTGGTGGTGGTCTTCAGTCCAGAAACTGGTTTGGTGCAGCTCTCCATGCTGCTCTATCCTGTGCAAGGCTTTTCATCTTCTATGAGAAGTCGTAGGGTCAGTATTGCCTCGTATGGTCCTAGCATTTCACCAGAACCCAAAACGATCTGCCCTGATGTCTGCTTCTTCCAGTTTTTCCATCCTTCCGTAAAGAATTCGAGTTAGTATTTTGCAACCATGACTTACTAAATGAATGGTTCCGTAATGTTGACGTCTCACAGTATCTGCTTTCTTTGGAATTTGAATTATTATTATTTTTTTAATCACTTCATGAATTCTTTTGTTGTTATAACATATTTTATAAGAACAGCTTGGTACATGTCTTTGGAAGCCCTTTTCATTAAAGATGAGATTCTTTCGGCTTCTCTCATATTCAGATTCGTAAAAAAAAATGTTCTGTATGTAAGACTGTGTTTTCCCAATGACATTAGACCCTATTCTTCAATAGTTCTTCCCGTTAGTATGCTTTCTGTTGGTTGTCACCAATTCCTCCCCCCTCCCAGTTCGGGCTTTAATTAGTCTCAGTTATCAAGCATCTATTCATTATTCTCGAACCATTTTTGGCCTTTGCTGTCAAAATAAATGCACACATTTGCAAAACACATAACATCATCCCACCTGTAGTGTTTGGTGACTGTTGAATCCTTTGAGCAATTTTGTTGTCCTGACTAGTCTTGCAGGAAAACACTTATGGTTGTGTGTTGCTGTTTATACAAACTTCGAATGTTCCAAACTGTACGGATGCTAGCTTAGTGCCTGCTGCTTCACTCGTGTAAACTGTATGGCCTGCAGAAATCTTTCTGTTTTTGTTTTTATGTAATCGAATTTTTATGTTCTTAAATTGTAACACCTTGTAAGCCTTTCACACTAATTAAGGTCATATAATCATGGTCGTTTCCGAATGTGCTTCTGACCAAAAAGCTATTCTAGTAGCTGGAGTTCAGTGTTTTCATTCTTCTGGAGACATTTCCATAGCAACTTCCATCCCCTAACAAATATTTCTGTATATTTAACAGAGATGCAAAATAACAGTTTTCATAAATTTAGCTTTAAATTTTTTTTGAATGTAATGAAATATTCTCTAAAAAATTTTCATCGTCTATTGCTCTCCCATAGTGGTTGAATTTTCAGAAATACTTTAACTTTTTTTTTTTTTTAATACAAACAAGAAGTCAAATACCAGTTGTCATAGATGTAGCCTTAAAAATCCTTTAGTAGTTCTTTACTTTCAAACAATAAAGAAAAATATCACCCACTATTTTACCTCCATAGTGTTTGAACTTCCAAAAATGCTGAAACACACATTTTTTTATTTTCTGACTGAGAAACCAAGTTTTCATAGTTCAAGCTTCAAAATTCCCTTAATGGTGGCATACTTTCAAAAAGCCATTCATCCCCTATTTCACTCACTTAGGAGTGGAATTTCGGACAATCTTATTTAGGATTGCAACCGGTTCTCGTAAACTACACTCCACAGTATTTGGCTGTACCCCTGCCATTCATCTTCAGGTGAACCTCCAAAGACCAGCGAAGATGTTCTCCTATCCGAGCTACTTAGTGTGCTGAGAGTATTTCTGCACTTGTGTCAGAGGCATGGTGACATCACTAGTGGAACTGCGAAGTTCAGCTGTTTCAGTGTTGTCGCTCGCTGCAGCCATCGGAGCATTCTGGTGTCTTTGTCTGTAGCAAATCTGAGTTGACAGTATTACACGCATTATCCAGCTGGTAGCGAATGTCATGGTTCATTAGATTTTCCATTTTGTGTATTCCAATGGCTTCTCTTATAATGTAGTCCCAAAAAGATGTTACTGTGGCCAAAATTAAAGTTTTGTCGTACTCCATTGGGTTGCAAAAGGTGAGTGCAACATTTATGTTCTGTGCAGTATTCCTTTGTTGTTTGTACTGTATAGGCCATACCACACTGGTACAATTATTCTTCACTGATCCCAGGAGGTCAAAAATCTTAGATGCTAGAAGAAAATCACTTTCACCTTATTCTTGCTATTTTGAAGGAAATATTTTCAACAAAGGGAAGAAAAGCTGGGGACTTTGCTAGTGTGTTCTCCTCTTTATCCAGTTCCTGGTTCTTGGTTTTAGGTGACAATGCCAGGTAGAGTATCCATTGTCTCTGAACATTGGCTTTAAATGTGCACACTCTTTAGGCACATGATGTGCATCTGAATCTGTATGGGCTCTGTGCACAGGAGTTTTAACTGCTCTCATGATTTGGAATTGGTGATTGCAACTCGAAGAGTGTAAGTACAAATTAGTGTGAGTGGGCTTAAGATAAACAGAAGGCCCCAGAGAGCCGTCACTCTTCCATGTAACCAAAACATCCAGATCCAGGAATGGCAGACAGCCATCTTTCTCTAGTTCCATATTAGATCGAATGTTGTCATTAATGGAATTAAGATGATGAAAAACTCCATTAACTTATCTTCTCTTGGAGGCCAGCCACACTATGAAAGTATCATCCACATACCACCAAGAAACAGTTGGTTTAAGAACCACTGATTCAAGTGTCATTCCTCAAAATCCTCCATAAAAAAGTTAGCCACCATTGGAGATGAAAGTGTGTCAATGGCAATGCTGTCAGTATGTTCAAAATATTCTTAGTTAAAAATAAAATAGGTTGAGGAAAGAAAATGCCAAAACAAAGCAGTAATGCTTGAATGAAATTGTACCATTTTGTGCCAAGGAATCAGCAAGAGGTACCTTTGTAAAAAGAGATACTACATCAAAACTCACTATTTAGGTGGAGAGCCTCCAGTCTGTTGGTAAAATTGGCTGAGTTGTGTACATGATGTGGACATTTGCCAATCAATGGTCTTAGCAAGAAAGAAAGCTGTTTGGCTAGAACATATGTGTTGGGTGTCAATATTACTCACTATAGTCTGCAAGGTAAGACCATCTTTGTGCATCTTAGGAAGACCATACGGTCTTGGGGGTATGCTTGATATGTAGTCACAACCACTTGAAGGTCTCAGGAGGTAACGAGGAAGAATTCAGTAGTGCACATGTCTTCCATTGCACTTGTGCTGCAGGATCATAATCAGTCTTGTACTGGATCAATCATTGTACAGGAAGATTGATCACAACCCTACAGCACATGTGCAATGGAAGACATGTACACTCCTTAATTCCTCCTCATTACCTCCAAAGACAATCGAGCAGTTAAGCCCACAGGGCAGCATACCGCCAAGACAGTATTGATGCCCTTACATATGATTAAGCCAGACATCTTGCTTTCTTGCCGAGACCATTGTTTGGTAAATGTCACATCGTATACGGAACTCGACCAATTCTATCAACAGACTGGGGGCTCTCCACTTAACTAGTTTGGATCTTTTAGTGAGTCTTGGTGTAGTATCTCTTTTTATAAAGGATTTCTTGATGCAAATTGGTACAGTTTCTTTCAGGTATCACTGCTTTGTTTTGACACGCTCTTTCCTCAACCTATTTTATGTTCAACCAAGAATATTATGAACAGACTGATGATGTTGCCATGGGCAGCTCCTTATCTCCAATGATGGCAAACTTTTTTTATGAAGGATTGTGAGGAATGAGCACTTGAATCAGTTGTTCTTAAACCAACTGTTTCATGGAGGTACATAGATGATATTTACATAGTATCGCCCCATGGAGAAGATAGGATAATGGAGTTCTTACATCATCTTAACTCCATCAATATCATCATTCGATTTACTGTGGAATAGAGAAAGGTGGCTGTCTCCTATTCCTGGATCTGGATGTTTTGGTTACGCAGAAGGGTGACGGCTCTCTGGGACATTCTGTTTATCTGAAGCCCATTCACACTGATTTGTACTGATTATTCAAATTGCAGTCAACAATCCCAGACCACGAGAGTGCTTAAAAGCCATGTACACGTAGCCCATACAGTTTTGGATGCAGATCGTTTGCCTAAAGAGCTTGCACATTTAAAGACAATGTTCAGGGACAATGGATACCCTATCCCGCAAATAAACAGGGCATTCTCAGCTAAAACCAAGAACTGGGAAGTGGAGAACACGCCAGCAAAGTCCCTAGCATTTCTTCCCTTCATTGTAAATACTCCCTTCAAAATAGCAAGAATCTTTAACGATATTGAGGTGAAAGTGATTTTGCGCCACCATCTAAGATTTCAGATCTACTGGGATCAATGAAGAATAATTCGTTATTTGCAAAAGCTGGGAATTTACATAATACCCTGCCAGTGTGGTATGGCCTAGATAGAAAAAAACAACATGCACAGTACAGAGTGCTGTACAGAACATAAACGTTGCACTCGCCTTTCAGAATCCAGCAAGTCTGCGATTGCGGAACATTGTATTTCCAATGGACATTCAGTGGAGTATGACAAAACTTTAATTTTGGCAACAACATCCTTTTGGGACTCCATTAGAAAAGAATCCATTGAAATACCCATCACGGAAAATCTAACTAGCTGGACAGTGGCTACCAGCTGGATAACATGTGGAATCCTGTCATTTCCGAGAATTGCTGCAGTCTAAGACACCAGGATACTCTGATGATCGCAGCAAGCGGCAAAGCTGAAACAGTGATCTTCACAGTTCCACTAGCAAATGCTTTGCCCACCGGATGGTGCGATCCATCTGCCACCTTTACTCTGATGCAAACATGGCAATATTCTCAGCGTGCTGTAGAGCATGAAGCAGGGAACATACTCATCAGTGATGGCTCACATGAAGATGATTGGCAGTCAAGTTTACAACAGTTGGCTGCAATCCCGAAATCACTTCAAACATTTTATTCACCTGGAAAATTTTAAATTTCACAATCCCTTCTTAAAGGATGCCTAAATATAAAATCCACAGCATCTCCAAACTTAGTTTCTTTCCTTAGCAGTTTGGACTGGGCGATGATGAGTCAGTGAATCAGTCTGACCCTGTTTCACCGCCTTAGGGGTTAAATTTCCAAGAACAGTAAAACACACATTTTTTCATCTCTAACTGAGAGGCCAAATACCAATTTTCAAAGATTTAGCATTAAAAATGCTTTGGCAATGAAATGTTTTTGTAAAACTTCCACCACTTGAGAGGTTGAATTTCCAAAAAGAGTGAAACATGTATTTTTTTTTTATTTCTAGCTGATAAGCCTATTTTAAATTTTCTTAGTTTTAGCTGTAAAAATGCTTTCATAATAAAATGACTTCATAAAAAAAATCTTATCCCCTCTTTCACACCTTAGGGGTCCAATTTCCAAAAATACTGAAGCTGAGAACTCGAATACCAGTGTTCATAGATGTAGCTTTAAAAATATCTTAGTAGGTCTTTAATAATGATATATTTTCAAGAAAAACCTGTAACCCACTATTTTACCCCTATAAGGTTAAATTTCTAAAAATGCTGAAATACGTTTCTTTATTCTGACTGAAACCAAATAGCAATTTTCGTAGGTCTAGCTTCAAAATTGCCTTAATAGCGACATTTTCAATTAGGACATTTCCTGTTATATATGGAGACTACAAACATCAGAATTTTTGAGAACCTTTCAGAGAAGCTAAATCATAAATAACAAATAATTACTGGTGAAGTCAAACAATGGAAACTGCAGGTTGGAATATCAACAGTGTAGGAAAAGATGGATTGCTAATAAAAGGTAGATTGCTACTTATCTTAAAGATGACTCATTAAGTTGGAGACAGGCGCAAGTAAGACACTTACATATAAGCTTTTGGCCACAGCCTTCATCAGAAAAAGAAAGAGAAACACACACCATTCATTCAAACAAGCAAGCACACATAATGCACAGACCAGAATTGTGGTCTGAGCTGCTGGAATTAAGAGTCGTGTGTGTGAGGTGTGCTTACTTGTGTGAATGAGTGGTATGTGTTTCTCTTTCTCTTTCTGATGAAGGCTGTATCCAAAAGCTTGTATGTAAGTGTCTTTTAATTGTGCCTGTGTGCAACAAAGTGTGTCACCTTTATGGTAACTAGCAATCTAACTTTCCCTACATTGTAAGTAATCACTGGTGGTTGGGTGTGACGTCAGCAAGCCAGTGACATTAATTGCTAAATCATATAGTGTGCAGCACAGCTCGCAGTAGTATTAGTAGTTCTAAAGAAATATTTGTATAAAAAATAAGGTGTTTGTAATTTTATCCACAATGTGTGTGTGTATTTTTTATACTGATGACAAAATCAGCTCCATTTAATTTCATTTATTCCAGTGTGTGGGGCTGTTGGTGCACCACATTGTTTAGTCATCTAAGTATATGTTTTGGCGTGGCATGGAATTTAGTACATTAACTGTTCCCCCTCCATACCTCCAATGTGGATCATGTGTTCTAAACTTCTCAGGTGCTCAATAATTTTTACATCAAAAATTTTTGTATGTTGGGATATGTTTGTATGTTGTCTTCACACAAACAACGAGGAGTTATCCAATGCTCCTCTTAATATTTCACCCTTACAGTGTGGTTATGCTATTACATAAGACAGTATCATGAAACGCAAAAACCAGTGTAAATTCTAGATAATTGGCATTGTTTGCAATGAAGTGTCTACAGACATCAATAGCTCCTTGCTTTCCTAATAAGAAACGGGGGTAACAAAGAAAACTCTTTGTCACCTTCGGCTAGCTACGTCACATAGAAAACACATTATGGTGTTTATTAGTGTGAGGACCAATATTTCAGTCAACATTTATTTACTTAATAGCATGTGTACTAATGCAGTAGTCACAGAAAAATTAGTACAAGGAAACACATTTATGAGAAAAAGCATAATTTGAAGATACCAGTCACATGCCTTTCATGTGCTTTTGCTTAAAACTAACGTAGCATGAAAGACGGACAGTGAATTTACGGAACAGGAAGCACTGCTAACATTTTAGTTACAATGGAATCCACAGCTACCACAAATTGGCTAACTGATGACATTCTGCCACACTTGCTGTCATAAGATGTATTGAAATATCCATTTATTTTGCTTTTGTAACGGTGCAGTCTTGGCAGAGTGAAGGAATTTTCTGATGATTATGTAGTAGAGCCCTTTGATACACTGCTTTAGTAATTTTTATTTTTAACATCATGAAGCGTGTTGCTCACATAATCATCTTCAGGTAGCTTAAGGTACTTTCACATACACCTGAAGCTGATGGCACAACTATCAAAATGTGTAATGGCATTAAAAATAAAAACAACTGACTGAAGCAGTGTACCGTTAATTTTCATGTATTTTCTAGTCAGTCACAGCCCCTAACAAGCAGTCAGTTATGGGCAAGATATTTGGTGGCCCATTGAAAGAACATACTTCAGTTAGTCAAAGCATTCATCAAATCAAACAATGGTAGAAAGTAGGGGACATGTTAGACTTAACAATTAAATGCAAGACACCAAGTACATCTCAGACAGCAGTGATGTAGCATACCACCCAGTATTAATAAGAATATACTATCCATAAAAAAAAAGACATTTCAATCCACCGAACAGCAGAAAGGTATTCAAAAGCAATGAGGTGTATGTACAACTGAAAAAATACTCATTTGATTTCTGTGTATGAGAGTTCAGATAATTTTAATTATTATACAGTTTTGTTTGATGGAAAAAGGAATAGGGAAGAGGCTACCTATTTTTCCAACGTAACTCTTATGTGAATGGAATGACTGTTGTGTACATGGAAAGTTTTGTGTTACAGCGGCCTTGGTGAGCAGTTCCCTCCTGCAGAGTGCTCCATCCATTCGTCCAGCAGCTCAGCCGCCCCTTGTGGGACTGGGCAGTGCTCATGCCGCAGGGCTTTCCACTGTCGGAATGACTCCTCCCATCATGGCTACTGCACAAGCCCCACTACATACATCTGTAATGCCTCCAAGCAGCATCCCCAGCATGGTACCACCAATGAGAGCACCTCTGGCACCTGGAGCACCTGTTCCTCTCGTACAAACCGCCAGCCTACCCCTAGCAGCAGGCAGCAGTTTACCACTTGCACCGGGTACCAGCTTACCACTTGCATCAGGCACTGTCTTACCACTCGCACCAGGCACCAGCTTACCACTCGCACCAGGGACTGGCTTACCCCTCGCACCAGGCACCAATCTGCCCATTGCATCTAGCACGAATGTTCCGCTTGCATCAGGTTTGACAAGTATCAGCAGTACACCTTCACTGGTGATGCCAGCAACTGTCCAGACTTCTGTTCCGATGGGTGTACCTCTTACGCAGCCTCTCACTAATGGGTCCATATTAACTGGCCAAGGACCAGTGCCATCAAGGCCTCCACCAGGTAATGGAAAAGTAATTTATACCATGAACCTATTTTGTTACTGTGATAAGTGTTTTTTGTTAAGGGAAGTCATTGTCCTCCACAGGCTTTTATTCTTGAAGTTAACACTTTATGTCATACTTTTGTTATATTAGCTAATTTTGCCCCCTGGGCATTTTTCAGTCTCTCTCTTTCACAGTGAGAATCTCTAGTCACATATCTTATCTTCAACACATTCGTGTGAAGGCAGCTCGATCTAATGATATCCCTAATAAAGGTTAAATATCAATGTGGTGGTAATAGGAATTGTGACGAAGGTAGCTTAAAAATACTCAAAGGGACAAAATTATCTAATAGTACAAAAGGATGAAATAGTGTTTTTCAAAAATAAAAATGGTAACACAGGACAATGGCTGCTGTCAATAATTTGGCATTGGCTGTAGATACAAAGGACTAAAAGCCCTTTTCTTGAATTTAGTGTAGAAAGTGAGTTTGTTGTCTTTTACATAGGGCTATAATAGGAACTTATATTTAACATTTTGCAGTTAGACTTTATATATACTAAAAGATTCAATGCTGTTTTCACAAATAAGAATCGCTTCCTTGACATTTGTTTGGGGGGGGGGGGGGGGGAGGGGGGGGGACAAGAAGATGGTAAAGATATGAAACAAGTTACTCAGAACACAAAATTTATGGCAGAACAAAAATTGTGTAAAGGAAAATGAGCATAGTGTGTTGTAAAATAGATGGATTTTTTGCCACCTCCTATGTTTCTCACTCTTTATTTCTACACCTTATTCCATTTTGTCTAGTTGTTTACCTTTTAATAACAAAAATGGAAATTCTTGGATGAAAAAATATGTAAAATAAGGAGAAGGCAACCATTTACCTGTAAAGGAGTGGTGCACGGCACACACAAACACTTAATAGAAAGTGTTTAACACTAGCTTTCGATCTCTTGGTATTTTTCTACTAAGAACTTGAAAGCTAATGTTACTGCTTTCTGTTATGTTTTTCTGTGCACCATGCACCAATCCTCTGTAGGTAAGTGGTCTCTTTTGCTATATTTTACATGTTAATCTTTGAAGTCTTTTTCCCCATTTTTTTCTTAGTTTCTTGAAATACACAGTATGATTTTGGAAGTATTCAAAAAATTGTGGATGTTTCTCCAAAACTGAACATACATATATGGGATCATACCAAAATATAAAACATTGAAATTTGAAGCCTTTTGTGCCAGAATTTGATTTTACCTACCATTGAACAGGAAACTTTTTTTGTTGTTGCTGTTGAACGTAGCAGAATTACTGACCAGTAATAGCTTCCTTGTGTGCTTGAATTTGTCTATTGAAACAGTGTAGTTATGATTTGATGGGTATTTAGACAGCTGTGGGGATATCACATGCTTCATGTGAAATCAGTTCATTAATGATAGGAATATCTTTGTGATGTAGTATGTATCCATAATCAAGGATGAAGAACATATCTCCAGGCAAAATGTTAATAATGATAATGTGACTAAACAGTTACCAAAATGTTTTCAATATTCTTACAGAGGTCATAGAAATAAAGTGGAGAGCCAGACGAAACTGGTTCTACATCTACATTTATACTCCGCAAGCCACCCAACGGTGTGTGGCGGAGGGCACTTTACGTGCCACTGTCATTACCTCCCTTTCCTGTTCCAGTCGCGTATGGTTCGCGGGAAGAACGACTGTCTGAAAGCCTCCGTGCGCGCTCTAATCTCTCTAATTTTACATTCGTGATCTCCTCGGGAGGTATAAGTAGGGGGAAGCAATATATTCGATACCTCATCCAGAAACGCACCCTCTCGAAACCTGGCGAGCAAGCTACACCGCGATGCAGAGCGCCTCTCTTGCAGAGTCTGCCACTTGAGTTTATTAAACATCTCCATAACGCTATCACGGTTACCAAATAACCCTGTGACGAAACGCACCGCTCTTCTTTGGATCTTCTCTATCTCCTCCGTCAACCCGATCTGGTACGGATCCCACACTGATGAGCAATACTCAAGTATAGGTGAATGAGTGTTTTGTAAGCTGCCACCTTTGTTGATGGACTACATTTTCTAAGGACTCTCCCAATGAATCTCAACCTGGTACCCGCCTTACCAACAATTAATTTTATATGATCATTCCACTTCAAATCGTTCCGCACGCATACTCCCAGATATTTTACAGAAGTAACTGCTACCAGTGTTTGTTCCGCTATCATATAATCATACAATAAAGGATCCTTCTTTCTATGTATTCGCAATACATTACATTTGTCTATGTTAAGGGACAGTTGCCACTCCCTGCACCAAGTGCCTATCCGCTGCAGATCTTCCTGTATTTCGCTACAATTTTCTAATGCTGCAACTTCTCTGTATACTACAGCATCATCCGCGAAAAGCCGCATGAAACTTCCGACACTATCTACTAGGTCATTTATATATATTGTGAAAAGCAATGGTCCCATAACAGTCCCCTGTGGCACGCCAGAGGTTACCTTAACATCTGTAGACATCTCTCCATTGATAACAACATGCTGTGTTCTGTTTGCTAAAAACTCTTCAATCCAGCCACACAGCTGGTCTGATATTCCATAGGCTCTTACTTTGTTTATCAGGCGACAGTGCGGAACTGTATCGAACGCCTTCCGGAAGTCAAGAAAAATAGCATCTACCTGGGAGCCTGTATCTAATATTTTCTGGGTCTCATGAACAAATAAAGCGAGTTGGGTCTCACACGATCGCGGTTTCCGGAATCCATGTTGATTCCTACATAGTAGATTCTGGGTTTCCAAAAATGACATGTTACTCAAGCAAAAAACATGTTCTAAAATTCTACAACAGATCGACGTCAGAGATATAGGTCTATAGTTTTGTGCATCTGCTCGACGACCCTTCTTGAAGACTGGGATTACCTGTGCTCTTTTCCAATCATTTGGAACCCTCCGTTCCTCTAGAGACTTGCGGTACACGGCTGTTAGAAGGGGGGCAAGTTCTTTCACGTAATCTGTGTAGAATCGAATTGGTATCCCGTCAGGTCCAGTGGCCTTTCCTCTGTTGAGTGATTCCAGTTGCTTTTCTATTCCTTGGACACTTACACTCCTGGAAATGGAAAAAAGAACACATTGACACCGGTGTGTCAGACCCACCATACTTGCTCCGGACACTGCGCGAGGGCTGTACAAGCAATGATCACACGCACGGCACAGCGGACACACCAGGACCCGCGGTGTTGGCCGTCGAATGGCGCTAGCTGCGCAGCATTTTTGCACCGCCGCCGTCAGTGTCAGCCAGTTTGCCGTGGCATACGGAGCTCCATCACAGTCTTTAACACTGGTAGCATGCCGCGACAGCGTGGACGTGAACCGTATGTGCAGTTGACTGACTTTGAGCGAGGGCGTATAGTGGGCATGCGGGAGGCCGGGTGGACGTACCGCCGAATTGCTCAACACGTGGGGCGTGAGGTCTCCACAGTACATCGGTGTTGTCGCCAGTGGTCGGCGGAAGGTGCACGTGCCCGTCGACCTGGGACCGGACCGCAGCGATGCACGGATGCACGCCAAGACCGTAGGATCCTACGCAGTGCCGTAGGGGACCGCACCGCCACTTCCCAGCAAATTAGAGACACTGTTGCTCCTGGGGTATCGGCGAGGACCATTCGCAACCGTCTCCATGAAGCTGGGCTACGGTCCCGCACACCGTTAGGCCGTCTTCCGCTCACGCCCCAACATCGTGCAGCCCGCCTCCAGTGGTGTCGCGACAGGGGTGAATGGAGGGACGAATGGAGACGTGTCGTCTTCAGCGATGAGAGTCGCTTCTGCCTTGGTGCCAATGATGGTCGTATGAGTGTTTGGCGCCGTGCAGGTGAGCGCCACAATCAGGACTGCATACAACCGAGGCACACAGGGCCAACACCCGGCATCATGGTGTGGGGAGCGATCTCCTACACTAGCCGTACACCACTGGTGATCGTTGAGGGGACACTGAATAGTGCATGGTACATCCAAACCGTCATCGAACCCATCGTTCTACCATTCCTAGACCGGCAAGGGAACTTGCTGTTCCAACAGGACAATGCACATCCGCATGTATCCCGTGCCACCCAACGTGCTCTAGAAGGTGTAAGTCAACTACCCTGGCCAGCAAGATCTCTGGATCTGTCCCCCATTGAGCATGTTTGGGACTGGATGAAGCGTCGTCTCACGCGGTCTGCACGTCCAGCACGAACGCTGGTCCAACTGAGGCGCCAGGTGGAAATGGCATGGCAAGCCGTTCCACAGGACTACATCCAGCATCTCTACGATCGTCTCCATGGGAGAATAGCAGCCTGCATTGCTGCGAAAGGTGGATATACACTGTACTAGTGCCGACATTGTGCATGCTCTGTTGCCTGTGTCTATGTGCCTGTGGTTCTGTCAGTGTGATCATGTGATGTATCTGACCCCAGGAATGTGTCAATAAAGTTTCCCCTTCCTGGGACAATGAATTCACGGTGTTCTTATTTCAATTTCCAGGAGTGTATTTCGATGTCAGCCATTTTTTCGTTTGTGCGAGGATTTAGGGAAGGAACTGCAGTGCGGTCTTCCTCTGTGAAACAGCTTTGGAAAAAGGTGTTTAGTATTTCAGCTTTACGCGTGTCATCCTCTGTTTCAATACCATCATCATCCCGGAGTGTCTGGATATGCTGTTTCGAGCCACTTACTGATTTAACATAAGACCAGAACTTCCTAGGATTTTCTGTCAAGTCGGTACATAGAATTTTACTTTCGAATTCACTGAACGCTTCACGCATAGCCCTCCTTACGCTAACTTTGACATCGTTTAACTGTCTGAGAGGTTTTGGCTGCGTTTAAACTTGGAGTGAAGCTCTCTTTGCTTTCGCAGTAGTTTCCTAACTTTGTTGTTGTACCACAGTGGGTTTTTCCTGTACCTCACAGTTTTACTCGGCACGTACCTGTCTAAAATGCATTTTACGATTGCCTTGAACTTTTTCCATAAACTCTCAACATTGTCAGTGTCGGAACAGAAATTTTCGTTTTGATCTGTTGGGTAGTCTGAAATCTGCCTTCTATTACTCTTGCTAAACAGATAAACCTTCCTCCCTTTTTTTGTATTCCTATTAACTTCCATATTCAGGGATGCTGCAACGGCCTTATGATAACTGATTCCCTGTTCTACACATACAGAGTCGAAAAGTTTAATTGCTCGAGGTAATTTTCGGATAGTGCACTCAGTATAATGTCACTCGATGCTCTGTCCCTACCACCCGTCCTAAACATCTGAGTGTCCCAGTCTATATCTGGTAAATTGAAATCTCCACCTAAGACTATAACATGCTGAGAAAATTTATGTGAAATGTATTCCAAATTTTCTCTCAGTTGTTCTGCCACTAATGCTGCTGAGTCGGGAGGTCGGTAAAAGGAGCCAATTATTAACCTAGCTCGGTTGTTGAGTGTAACCTCCACCCATAATAATTCACAGGAACTATCCACTTCTACTTCACTACAGGATAAACTAATACTAACAGTGATGAACACTCCACCACCGGTTGCATGCAATCTATCCTTTCTAAATACCGTCTGTACCTTTGTAAAAATTTCGGCAGAGTTTATCTCTGGCTTCAGCCAGCTTTCTGTACTTATAACGATTTCAGCTTCGGTGCTTTCTATTAGCGCTTGAAGTTCCGGTACTTTACCAACGCAGCTTCGACAGTTGACAATTACAATACCGATTGCTGCTTGGTCCCCGCATGTCCTGACTTTGCCCCGCACCCGTTGAGGCTGTTGCCCTTTCTGTACTTGCCCAAGGCCATCTAACCTAAAAAACCGCCCAGCCCATGCCACACAACCCCTGCCACCCGTGTAGCCGCTTGTTGCGTGTAGTGGACTCCTGACCTATCCAGCGGAACCCGAAACCCCACCACCCTATGGCGCAAGTCGAGGAATCTGCAGCCCACATGGTCGCAGAACCGTCTCAGCCTCTGATTCAGACCCTCCACTCGGCTCTGTACCAAAGGTCCGCAGTCAGTCCTGTCGATGATGCTGCAGATGGTGAGTTCTGCTTTCATCCCGCTAGCGAGACTGGCAGTCTTCACCAAATCAGATAGCCGCCGGAAGCCAGAGAGGATTTCCTCCGATCCATAGCGACACACATCATTGGTGCCGACATGAGCGACCACCTGCAGATGGGTGCACCCTGTACCCTTCATGGCATCCGGAAGGACCCTTTCCACATCTGGAATGACTCCCCCCGGTATGCACACGGAGTGCACATTAGTTTTCTTCCCCTCTCTTGCTGCCATTTCCCTATGGGGCCCCATTACGCGCCTGACGTTGGAGCTCCCAACTACCAGTAAGCCCACCCTCTGCGACCGCCCGGATCTTGCAGACTGAGGGGCAACCTCTGGAACAGGACAAGCAGCTATGTCAGGCCGAAGATCAGTATCAGCCTGAGACAGAGCCTGAAACCGGTTCGTCAGACAAACTGGAGAGGCCTTCCGTTCAGCCCTCCGGAAAGTCTTTCGCCCCCTGCCACACCTTGAGACGACCTCCCACTCTACCACAGGTGATGGATCAGCCTCAATGCGGGCAGTATCCCGGGCAACCACAATCGTAGTCCGATCGGGGGATGCGTGGGACGAGCTGGCTGTCCCCGACAAACCCCCATTGTTACTACATATGTGAAATGTTCTGTGGGAGTGACTGCAATAGCTTCCACACAAACTGAAATGGTACCCAAGCTACAGCCAAACTATCTTTTATAAAGACAGGCATTTAGTGAGAATGTTATGTGTATTTCTGATTAGTATGAATGTTTGGTAGTATGAATTACTATGAATGATGAAACAAGATTATGTGTAAAACCCAATAGAGCTCCAAGGACATTTATGTCATCATTGAGAACAAACTTGAAAACACCAAAAATGTTTTCTTTCTTTCTTCTAGAAATTTTTTTGTCTCTCTTTTGCCATGATAATCAATCAGAATCACTTGTCCCTCGGCTTGTTAGAACTTTGTGTGCAGAAGAAATGTGACAGCAATATGTTGGCTGTTTTACCGTTAACATACAGAATATGTTCTGACCATAATTTCTCCCTCGCATCCAATGTGGTAAGCTATGAATAGTTGTTACTGCCATTCCAATGTTTTTGGGGTTGCAAAAATATGTAATTCAGTTTAAATATAGCAAGAGTAATTTTGTGATGTTATAATCACAAGCTGGACACAGTTGTGTAAAGAACTGCAGAATACACTACATCCATTATGTATTACCCATTCAATGGAAAGTGTTTTGTAAGAGTTTTGAAAACTTGAGGACAATGGTTGTTAAATACTGTGAGAAGCGCCTACAGATAGTTGACTGTTCAGAACACTATGATCATTGTGTAGCTGTGTGTGTGTGCACACATGTGCAAGAACCTTGTATTATGTACATTACTGAAATTTTATCTCAAATTTTCAGTTTCTCTTCAAAAGAATGTACATTCTGAGCAAACAAAATCCCATTAAAATAATTGTGAAAACACAGAATGGTCTGGTTATCAATAGTGGAAGTCGTTGGTTGAATAAGGAAATTATTTCTGTTTCTTCACCATATTTTTTGTGTCACTGAAATATACCATAAGTGTTGTCATTTTAATCTGAATTTATTGCAACCGTCTGCATGTTATGAAAGCAGAAGGAACATTGCAGCAATACTGCTTTTGTACTTCTAAACTCCACCACTGATCATTTTCACAGTGACAGTTGAAATGTAAAAAGAACGTGTATGGCATCAGTACTTTGCTTAAATCTATCTTTTTTAACTTTCTCAGTTGGAACCTCAGTGCCGCCTGCAGCTCCTCTGGAAAAAGTGGCTTCTATGGATTCACCGTGAGTTACTTGCAAAACATTTGTTAAGATAACTTGACTTAGTTGTTGCCATAGAGTTGTGAGTCATTGTATGCAAATTTAATAAATTTAATTTTCCTCCAGTTTGTCAGCAGGCTCACCCTTGCAAGAATGGGCTGTACCTCATCAGTCCAAACTGAAGTATACACAGTTGTTCAACACGACTGACCGAGCACGGTCAGGCTATTTATCGGGGCCACAAGCGCGAAATATCATGGTGCAGACACAATTACCACAGCCTATTTTGGCCCAGATCTGGTAAGAGTTTTTTTACTCGAATGTAAAAATAATTTGGTTACGTTTTAAATTTACACAGTACACGCATCCATCACACTCGACTGTACTCTACAAATATACATATTACGCAATTCTCACATATTCGAATGGAAAGGTGCCAATGTGCATGGAAGTAGAACACCATTTCTGTTGGCGACTGACTCTACTGCATGAAATATCCCAGACAACATCTGTGTTTCTTGTGTAGTTAATTTCCAAGACTGGATGCCATATAATTACTATTTAAGGGGGACGTGAAGATTTTGTATGGAAGACTGCATATTTCACATGAGCCGATTAATGTCCTTTGATATGAGTGTGGTGGTGGTGGTGGTGGTGGTGGTGGTGGTGGTGGTGGTGGTATGTTAATGATTGTTGTAGTTTGCCTTGTATGTTTCTATATGCATTCTGTAAGTTGTTACATGGAAGATTCTCACAAGTAGCTAGATATCCAGATATTGGTTGTTGATCCTCCTTTGAGACCATGCCCATTTAAGCGAATATAATCTAGTTTTAACAAACTGAACATCCTCCATCCCTCTATGGGCATATATTGAGAACATCATGCACAATGTGTAAGCTACTCATGTAAGTTGAAACAAAACCAAGCACGGGTACTGATTATTTTTTAAAATGTATGTATACTTGTGTAGTTTGCTGTGATGTGGATTGAAGTCAGTGTGCAATAAGCATGATGTAATTGACATCAGTCAGAGAGCTGAAAACTGGCTTAAAATGTAATAATGCACAACAGGGACTGCTTACTTCTCCGTCATGGAACTTTATACATATTTTTAACCTTGGGTCTGTGAATAGAGGGTCTTTTTTTGGGAACAACACAATAAATAAGAAAAAAGAAAAAGTATAAAAAATACCAATGTTGAAGTATTGTTACAGAGATTTGACCTAAAATTAGAAGCAACTCTAGAGAAACTCAGTGAGGTTGGACCAACTGGTCTGGTGCCGTCAACAACAGATCACTGAGTGGGAACAGAAAAGACAACAAAGAAAGAATCAGATGGAGATGCCACTACAGAAAAACAAAGTTCAGTGAGTAATCTGGAGAGACAACCTGAGCCATAGAAAAGGTAGAGGCCAAGAACAAATGGTGTGGTAAGACGAGACATTAGTGAAGTGAATAAAACACTGAGTTTTGTGTCACTGCATGGTGGAGCGTATAAGTTGGTTATGTTGTGGAATGGTATATGGCATCATGGCAAGGTGACAGATGTTAGCACTCATGATTTTACTACCTCCACCTAGCAATAGAGATCAAATTCCACTCTCTCCAGCAGACTTTGTCTCGAGACTGGGATACCAGAAGCACTGTTAAAAGTATCTTCCTTAATTTTGATAACTGTTAAGTTAGTAAAGTGGGTAAATAGTCAGCGTCTCACCTACAGTCCATCGTTCTTTGCCCTAATGAATGTGTTGGGCGATGACTAAGTAAGTTTCATAATAGGTAATCCATGATAACTTTAAGCTCAGTAATGAAAGTAAAATGTAAGAACACTGAGATCTTGTACCCTTCTGGACAAATTCTTGTGATGAAAATTGTCTCCTATATGGAAATTTGAGTATAGATTTTGGAAGAATGCTGATGCGAGAAGTTGTGTTTGTAATGGTGAGGAGAAAGAGTAATCTTGCAATAGTACTCTATCTCATATTTGTAATACTGGAACAGGAGAAACTCAGATTTCAGAGAGCACACAAAATAGCTGTATTCAGGCGAAGTTAGTTGTGTCTTTCCTCTATTAAAGTGGCAGTATCAAGAGTTGTGTCTTTTTTAGCTCCTAGTTGGCTATTTCTGGTCTGTATCTGGCTATAGACAGATTGTTGTTTATGTTAGTAGTAGTAGTAAGTTTTTAGCTTCTGCTATCTTGTTGCCCAAATATAATATATTTATAGGCTGATTGTCAATCAAGGCAGTTACTAATAATATTACAGTCAGCGCAAAAGCATTTCATTACAAACTATGAACTTGTCATTTATTGCTTATCTATTTCACTATTATTAGGACATTCAATCATGGTTGTTACATTTATGTTTTTGTTCAGGGCACTAGCAGATATGGATACAGATGGAAGACTTTCTTGTGAAGAGTTTGTTCTTGCTCTTCACTTGTGTGACATGGCAAAAGCAGGGGAGAAGCTACCTGCTGTGCTTCCTCCAGAGCTTGTACCACCAACATTCCGGAGACAGCGACAGGGAAGCCTTACTGGAAGCATTACGGGTTCTATAGATGCTTCTGAAAATAAAGATGCTGCTGCAAGTATCTCCACTGGTAGGTTTTATTTCTTGCTCATACTATTGACAAGTCATGCTTAGTTATTACATATTGCATTATAATTGCGTTTTCTTTCTTTGTACTTTTGTAATATACAGCTTTTACTAAAAGAATTTCAAGAATTGTCTTGTTAGTCATTAAAAATTAGTGCTGTGCTTTATTGTCACAGTATTAGATGACGACGACGACGACGACGACGACGACGACGACGACGACTATTTGGCATTGATTTTAATATGCATCTGTTACTCATTTCGTCATTTGGCGTGTGTGTGTGTGTGTGTGTGTGTGTGTGTGTGTGTGTGTGTGTGAGAGGGGGGGCGGGCTGTTTAACAATATTGGGTACAAAAAAGGCTTGAACAACAATCTACACTTATGCCAAATTGTCAAAATGTTATAACTATGTTTTTGCAGTTACATTTGAAGATAAACGGAAAGAAAACTTTGAAAAAGGCCAAGCAGAATTGGAGCGAAGACGTAAAGCATTGTTGGAAATTCAGCGAAAAGAACAAGAGGAACGTGAGCGGAAAGAAAAAGAAGAACAGGAAAAAAGGGAGAAAATAAGGTTTGCAATTTTTGTTGTTGGTATAATTACATTAGATAATTAAGGTATATTTCGGAAAAATAAGGACCACTGTTTTTATTGAACAATTTGGGGATGGGGCATGGGAGGTAAGTAGAAAGAAGACTGAAACTACAGTGAGGTATCTGATGTAGGGGTGACTTGAAAGAATGGGAAATTTTGAAACATATAGCGAGGTAGGTGGCATCGAATGACATGTAGAATGCTGCCTGCAGTGCCTTGCCATTTAATAAACAGAAAACATGGAACAGTGTGCAGTGTGTCTTGTTAGTAAAAGCCTGTTACAAGAATGGAAATATGGGGACCACGCCTCAAGAATTTCAGCGTCATTTCAACATCAGGCAGCATGGTTGTGTTCCCTCAGGTCAGGATCTGAGTCAGCAGTTCTGAAGCACTGCGTTCCACATTGAAGAAGCAGTCTTCAGGGAGACCCCGAACTGCTCATATGGGAGACAATATTGAGGCTGTGCGAACTGCTTTCGTAAGAAGACCACGGTGCACTGTTAGATGTCACACACTCCCTCTATACAGTATTCAATGAATACCGAAAGTGAATTTAAAGCTCAATCTGTACACACTGCAATCTAACGATCTGCAAATGTGAAGAAAACAATGTGCTGAATGCATGTGAAGCTCACTTCCACTTCAGTGGCTTTTTCTATAGACAGAATTTTTGCTGTTGGTCTCAGCAAAATTGACCTAAGCTACATGAGTGTCCATGTCATTGAGCAGTGTTATAGGCCCCTACTTTTTTTGAAGATGATGACTGCATGACCACTGTATCATCTGTTTGATAAAGTGCCGTGATGGAAAGTTTTGTTGTGCATGAACTACCCCATTTTCATGCCAACATTTGGTAGTTCTGCAATGATTGTTTGGTAACTGTGTCATTTCAAGGCACTGTGACATTGCATGACCCCCAAGATCGCTTGACATGACAGCATGTGATATTTATTTGTTTTTGTGGGCCCCCTTAAGAGTACTGTTTCCCATACTCCACCTGCTACCACTGAACTTAATGGAAGAATAGGAGAGGAAATCTTCGGGATTGCTATTGAAATGTTAGGTCAAGCCCTGCATATTTTCGTATCAGGCTGCAGGAGTGTATGTGCTGAGTTTGAGCTCATCTGTCGGGTATAATATTCAGGAAATACAAATGCTTGTGACATTCAGTAATGTCATACTCTGTATTATACATAGACATAAATAAACATGCGTAAAGTAATTGTGCTCATCCATTAATGTCCATTCCAAAATTTAATGTTCATTTGAGTAATTCTGTATAATGTATTATGTGGTTGTTAGCAGATACTAAATATGTTAGCGAATTTTTTGCACTAACAATTACCACTGTGTATCACATTAACACAAGTAGGTATTTTCCCATATAAACTTGAATATTCGGTGGTAAGGACTCTACACAACAGTGTGTAAATGTGTTTTTTATAGCACAGGCCTTTATCATTTTGCGTGTTTTTGAAAAATTTTACAAAAGCTATCAGCAGCAGAATATTCAAATATTTCGTTTTGCACAGGTTTGTAAAATAATCACAGTTTGGTTTTAAGAATGATTTATCAGTGTACCAGGTAATAATACCATGTTGTGTGAGATTATGGAACATATTGATGACCTATGACCATCGTGTGTTAGAATCTTATAAGTTAACAGAGGCTTCTGATAATGTACAGCACAGTGTGTATTTCTATATCAGCTAGAGTATTATGAAATTCTGGTAAATTGTTTCATTCCTTTATAAACGTTCATAACTTGTCTTCAACTGTAGCAGACAGAAAATTATAAATCTGTTGTCTGTGCAATACCACCCGGGGTGCAGACCACTCTGTTCTCCTGTGATAGTATCAAGCGCTGGTCCAGACCCATTTAGACTATGGAAATCCTGTCTGTGGTTCTGCGTCACCTTCGACGTTGCAGATACTAGACCCCATCCACCATTGTGGGATCCAACTTGCGACTGGTGCCTTCCGGACTAGCCTCATACTTAGCCTTCTTGCAGAGGGAAGGATTCCACCACTGTGAGTTTTGCGCCAACAGCAGCTGATAGCTTATGCGCTCCGCAATCGCTGCACCCCAAAGCACCCTAATTATGATCTCCTTTATCCAGACACGGAGATCACCCTACCGCAGTGGCGGCCACGACGTGCGCTTACCATGGCTGCCTGCATTCTGTCGCTCTTTTCTGAGCTCCAGCAATTCCCTTTACCGCCTCTTTTTCTCTGCTCATGCACGTACCCTCCATGGTGTGTCTCACGGCCGCAGCTCTGTCTTGATCTCTGAATCGCTTCAAAGGATTCTGTCCCTCCGATGGCTCTTCACCACCAGTTCTACTGTCTCCTCAGTTCCTTTCAGGGTTCAGAAGTGATCTATACTGATGGTTCCATGGTTGCTGGCCGCACTGGTTTTGCTTACACCTAAGCGCTATGCACGGAACTTTGTTCCTTGCCAGATGGCTGTAGTGTTTTTACTGCAGAATTGGTAGCCATCTTGCATGCACTGGACTGTATCCGCTCCTGCTCAGGACAATCCTTCACTATCTGTAGTGACTCATTGAGCAGTTTGCATGCTATCGGCCAGTGCTTCCCTCGCCACCCCTTGGACATCACTATCCAGGACTCCCTTTCTCTCCTTGCTCAACGTGGATGCTCGGTGGTTTTCATTTGGACCCCAGGCCATGTTGGGATTCCTGGCAATGAACTTGCCGATCAACTGGCTAAATTAGCTACTACCAGGCCATCTCTAGCTATTGGCATTCTGGAAATAGATCTTCGCTCGGCATTATGTCTTCAGGTTTTAAGCCTTAGGGATGCAGGAAGGCACACTCTTTGCCGAACAAGCTCTGCGCGATTAAGGATTCTACAACTCCGTGGTGGTCCTCCTTATGGGCCTCTGGTAAGACCTCTGTTGTCCTACGCCGGCTCCGCATAGGCTATACTTGGCTGACTCACAGTGATCTCCTCCGTCTTGAGGACCCCTCTCTCTGTCGTTGTGTATCGATGTTGACTGTGGCTCACATCTTGTTGGACTGTCCCAACTTAGCCACCCTGTGATGGACTTTTAGCTTTCCAGACTTGCTACCCCTGGTGTTGGCCAACACTGCCTCAGCGGAGGATCTTGTTTTACATTTTATTCGTGATGGGGTTTTTTATCGCTCTATTTAAGGGCGGAACCTTCCAACTTATCAGTGAGTGGAGGGGATGGCAGGCCCTCTTGCTCCCTGCTTCGCCCCGACTGGATTGACTTCAACTGGGCTTGGTGGTTCACCCTGGCCCTCTGCCTTCCCATTCCGTTCCTTATGGGTTCTGTTATGTCCTGAGTGTCTCTTGTCTCCTGTGCTTCTTCCTTCACGTCCCTGTCATAGTCACTTTCTTTCCCACACCTCTTCTTCCGCCCTTTTCCTTCCTTCCCTGTCAATAGTTTGTCATTTTATAGACATTGTAGTTCCCTCTTCTAATGTGGGATTTTATCGGTTTTAGTTGATCTAAGGTCGGAGGGACGGATAATCGCGTAGTTTGGTCCCTTCTCCAACCAACCAGCCATTATGCAAAATGTACACATCAATAAAAAAAATTGAAGAGGTTGCTTATGCGTACAGATATTCTTCCTATTCACCATCTGTACACACCATAAGGTAGCTTATGGATTATGAATGTAGACGTAGATTCAGGTCAGCAGCTCATGTTTGGAGAAGCAACATACTGCCACTTGATTGAAATAAAATACAGCCAGTTTCTTACAACAGTTTCCAGCAGAAACTAAATATAGCTACTTTTGTGATTAGAATATAGCCCACAGTCAGCACCAGTGATACACCAAAACTTGTTACTTTACATACTTCCATTCTCTGAAGTCATGTGGGACAATATTTTGAGACATGTTAGTTGAGATGGAAAGCCTATTTTTAATCAAAAAGCCAGGAATCTAAACCCTAGGCGCTATTAATTCATGAAGTCCATGTACACCTCTGTACTGTAGTGTAAGGGTAAATGTTTCCATTTTGACAGACAAGACTTGTTAACACTATGAACTTCTTTAGAAGAAACAACAGTATCCATTCAGTAATGCAGCAGAGGATCAATCTTCATATCAGGAAAACACCCATAAGCCATTTGTTATATATATTTGCTCCAGCACATGTACCATAGGAGTCGGAATTAAAAGGGTGCCCAGCAGCAAAAGTGCAGACATACTTTCAAAAAATAATTAAAAGAAATAAACAACACTCTGGAAAGAATAGATTGTTTGTCACCACATAGATGAGATGCTGTGCTGCAGACCACCACAATCCAAAGAACTGCTAAAATATTGAGCTTTCAAACAAAGTGCTTCTGAAGTAGAAAGCACGTGCGCAATTGCGAAATCATGCGTGCACTCTCTCTGTCTCTCTCTCTCTCTCTCTCTCTCTCTCTCTCTCTCTCTCTCTCTCTCTCTCGGTGCTGGGTGCTGGAACTGCTAGAAAGCTCAATACTCAGCTACATAAAATACACTTTGAATTAGCTATCTCATAAAAACATCAGCCCACTTCAATGCTTCAATGGCATAATAAGCAAACTTCCTTTATCAAATATTATTAATTATACATTATGTCATTTTATACTGTAATTTACTTAGCAGTAGTTATTAAGCAAGACTAAGTGATAATGTCCAAGCAATGTAGCCTGTCAGTCTGTATTATTATGTGCTTTGATTGCATTGCTCATTTAGTCACAATGACTACTGTAACCATAAATAATTATGTTTACTCATTGGCCTATATCATACGTACAAACAGTCAACTAAAATGTGATTTTCTGGACCAAGTAAATAAATCAGTTAAACTGTACTTCAAGCCAATCTGTCTACAGAGACCAGACATGCAGAAATTGTAAAACTAGATATTCTGAATACCCCAGTGCCTAAACAGTACACACTCCACTTTTGCAGATCTCATACAAGTAAACCACCACCCAAACATCATTGAGACTAGTCTTAAAGACCTCAGAGATCTTCATTAAAACGCACAACAGGGGAGAACCTACAAAATCCAAATAGTGATACAAGGAAAGAAAGTCTTTAATGAAAATACAATGCTGTGCAACAAAACACTGTTTGCAAGCGCAACAAAGCACTGTTCGCAATGCTTAGTGGATTATACAAAGACATTTCCCCACATAAAACATAGCATTCAAGTATCCAAAAACTGCTTCTCAATCCCCTCCATCCCTCTCTCTCTCTCTCTCTCTCTCTCTCTCTCTCTCTCTCTCACACGCACACGCAAAGTTCTCCTCCAGGACAGGAGACTCACCACAGTAGTTCTCATGAAACAGTCAAAATTAGTGCTCATATCTTTTCTATTAAATACGGGTTAAGGGAAAACAAAGGTGAGAGTGAAGTATGAAAACAAGACATGGAAAATGGTGCATGCAATAGCTGTAGAAAGAGATATCCTTAAAAATTGCACAACAGTGCGGAAAATGTAAGTACACTGATACATACACAACCACTACCCATAGAAAAAGTATTTCAAAAGTAAGCAAATGTCTGCGTGGCTGTTGGGAATGCAGGAGGACAACATGGTTCATCTTCAGTAAGAAAGATTCCCAATATTATATTTATTAAATATGAAGAAATTTTCAGTTAAATATTGCACCTCTTGTGAAATGTCCAGCACAATTATTAAGTCCTTAAAATATTAAAGTCCTGTAACTATGCCTCTGAGTAATGCCTGCATAGAGACCAGGGCTGGTCTATGATGCCTATGGAGCCTCCGCTTTGGAGACGACAGATGAACACCAGAGTTTGTAGACTCAGTGGTAACTGAAGACTGCACACGACTCGGTGCACTGAAGAGAACTGTATCTCGTAGCTCAGTGCTGCGGTATTTAACAAGGTGTCGAGCAATCTCTATCCATGTACATGATGCCTATGTGTTGGCAGCTGAGGCTCCTGGCATACCTCAGTATTCTTCGTACTGCCAACCCATACAACTACAGTGCTACGAGTGTTTAGAGCATGACTTACTGATTGTGGTGAGGTACTCTATGGGGTCGTGAATAACAACACCACAAAGACTATTTTGCACATGAAACACTGTCAAAAAAAGATTTGATCTCAGGGTAAAATAAGCTTGATGAATGTATACAATAAATGCAGATAACAAATTAAAATGAGGATTCTACAGGGTGAAAAAATCATGCCATTAACTTTTTTAATTTTCCATGTTATCTCAATATGTAGAGCCTGCGTTTATCCATCTAATGATGTGGCCTTATGTCTACCACCAGAAGAGCTTGCAATGTTACGGCTGAGCACTCCATCGTAGAGTACTAAGATTGATCAATGTATTGTAGGTGAGATGAAAGTTCATACAGTGATGATAGTCAACTGATCATTGCTGCCAATACTGAGAAGAAAATCCGCTATTTATGTAGAGGGTAAAATAATTGACATTACGAAGACCTTATTCTCAATTTTCAAGCATGAAATTGCCCCAGCTATTACAACAGGGAGAATCTTGCTTGTTAGAAGTGAGAATAATGTCATTCCACTTGACTTACCCTATAAATGATGGCGTCGGTATTGAAAATAATGTTTCTCCCAGCTTGGAAGATGAAACTAACAATAGTTAACAAAAATCTTTAACACTGTAACAAACAGCCTCCTCAACCACTAAAATTATTGGAAAAGCAACCACCATTAGCATGTAAAGATATAAAAGTAGTGGACAAAATGAAAAGCCCAAAACCCTAGTACCAAGTGATCGGATGGAATCCTTTGTGTTTTGGATAGTCATTCCAGTTTTTATGTAACTTACCTATCCCATCATTTTGTTAAAGGACATAGAATAATTAATCATTAAATGCCTTGTGTTATCATTGTTTCTGCATGATTCATGGGCATCAGTTTTGTACATGTTCCTGACGACTATGTTAAAATTATACCAGAACTAATTTAGCTATTTTGTGTGTGTGTGTGTGTGTGTGTGTGTGTGTGTGTGTGTGTGTGTGTGTAGGCAAGAACAAGAGCGGCGAAGGCAGCTTGAATTTGAAAAGCAGTTACAAAGGCAAAGAGAAGCAGAACAGGAAAAAGAAGAGCAAAGGCGAAGAGCACAAGAACAACGTGAAGCTGCAAGAAGGTATATTAGAATTTGATACATAAATTTATTTTAAACTGATTGAATGCGTTTTGTTGTTGGACAAACAAGTCTGTAACCACAAACTAAGTAAAGCAAGAGAAATTAGGGGTTGTTCATGTTGTAAAATTCATTTCAGGGAAATGGAGCGGCAAAGGCAGCTGGAGTGGGAGAAACAGCGGTGTCAAGAATTACAACAGCGCAGGCAGAAAGAACAAGAAAAAGTTTTGCAATTAAAAGCCAAGAATCAGAATCTCAGCATTGAGCTATCACAGTTGGTATGCTGAATATATTTGATGTGTAAACTGTATTATAAATGTTAACAGGATGTATTTTAATTGTACTCACTTTTACAGAATGAAAAAGTGAAAGAATTGTCTCAAAAGATCAGTGAGACAAGGATTGGAGTGTCTGGCGTAAAGTCAACAATTGACGGGATGCGCAGTACTCGTGATTCGCAGCTTGCTGAAATGAGTGCCTTAAAGACCCGACTGAAGGAACAGAATCAAAGGCTTCTTACATTGAGTCAAGAAAAGGCAAGGCTAGAAGCTCGCAACAAGTTAAATGCAGCTGCCGATTCTGCTAATCAGGAGCAAGTAAAAATAGCTTTCACCAACAAACAAATTACACTTAAGCAGTTACGTGATAGGCTACAGGATCTCCAGAAAGAGGCAAGTGATGAATGCCATGCTATCCTACTCTGCAGTATTTTTATATCTAGCTGCATCTTTGAAACTTGTGTATGCTGGTTCATGTATTAAATCAGCCTTTCAAATTAAACCCATTTGTGGGAGTTATGGTCTCATAGGGACCAAAATGATGAAAAAGTCAAATTTAAAAGTTTCTGATCTGTACTAGTAAAACTTCATATCTGTTATAGGTAATACATTTCTTCCAGCAAAACCTTTTTCAAAATATAGTGCTCTGTTAACTGAACAACAGTCATTTGGAATATTTGAATTATCTTCTGTCACACAGAATAACAGTATTGTCTAAATAATATTATCATACCATTAAAAAAAATTAACAAAGAGATAGAGGGGCTGGCCAGTACTTACCTCAGCTCAGTACAGCCGATAGATACACATAAAACAGAACTGAAAATTTACATTCCTAGCTTTCGGAACAAATGTTCCTTCATCAGGGAGGAGAGAGGGGAAAGAAAGGGAAGAAGGGAGATTCAGTTACTCACAACCCAGGTTATGAAGCAACAGGGAAAGGAACAGATTCCCTGTTGCTTCATAACCTGGGTTGTGAGTAACTGAATCTCCTTTCCCTTCTTCCCTTTCTTTCCCCTCTCTCCTCCCTGATGAAGGAACATTTGTTCCGAAAGCTAGGAATGTAAATTTTCAGTTCTGTTTTATGTGTATCTATCGGCTGTACTGAGCTGAGGTAAGTACTGGCCAGCCCCTCTCTCTCTTTGTTAGTATTTGTTTCACATCTTTATATGAGATTTTCCATTAATCATTAAAAAAAATTAGCACTCAAAATCCAATAAATATGTATTCAGAAGTGGCAATGTCTTCGTTTTTGAAACCACAGGTTTATTTGTGGCATGCAGTTTTCCTCTATAACTATATATGTGTGTTCAGATTCAAACTTGTTGTCTTCTTGAAGCTCTAAACTGCTGCATCTGTATTTAAATTTGCTTTGTAACTTGTCAGTACAGTTCCATGGACATCGTTACTGCTGCAGTTATGCTTGTGCTGAAATCTGAAAAACTTTACCAAATTTCAGCTTTCTGCAAATGAATATTTGCATTACTTTTTCACTCAGTTACACCATATAATATATCGCAATATACAACTTCTTGCATTACATCGTTACATAATGCAGAAAAATTTCATAGGAATATTTTGAGTTCTGGCATTTGAAACTGACTTTAGGCTAATGTTAATAATTTCTTCTGTTCTGCTGTGCTGTCACTCCTCATTTTACAGTGCATGCTTTTACTCAGTGGCACTTCACGCTAATTTAAACCACGACATTGACTCACAGTAGCTATACAAAGGACATGCAGGTACCGCAACTATCGGTATACAGCAATTTCTGTCCCAACTTGGAGACGCATGACATCCATCCGTATACAGGCTACATGCAAAACAGATGACAGAAACCTCCTGACAGCACCATATTCATTATCACTGTGGAAAGAACGAACACCTGTATCTTTCTGTACGAGCTCTGATTTCCCTTATTTTATCGTGGTGATCATTTCTCCTTATGTAGGTCGGTGTCAACAAAACATTTTCGCATTTGGAAGAGAAAGTTGGTAATAGGAATTTTGTGAGAAGATTCCGTCACAGTGAAAAATGCCTTTCTTTTAATGATGTCCAGCCCAAATCCTGTATCATTTCAGTGACACTCTCTCCCATATTTCGCAATAATACAAAACATGCTGCCCTTCTTTGAACTTTTTCGATATACTCCATCAGTCCTCTCTAAGGATCCCACACTGCGCAGCAGTATTCTAAAAGAAGACGGACTACTGTAGTATAGGCAATCTCCTTAGATCTGTTACATTTTCTAAGTGTCCTGCCAATAAAACACAGTCTTTTGTTAGCCTTCCCCACAACATTTTCTGTGTGTTCCTTCCAATTTAAGTTGTTTGTAATTGTAATTCCTAGGTATGTAGTTGAATTTATGGCCTTTAGATTAGACAGATTTATCGTGTAACTGAAGTTTAACGAATTCCTTTTAGCACTCATGTGGGTGATCTCACACTTTTCATTATTTAGGGTCAAGCGCCGATTTTCGCAACATTCAGATATGTTTTCTAAATCGTTTTGCAATTTGTTTTGATCTTCTGATGACTTTATTAGTCGATAAATGACAGCGTCATCTGCAAACAACCTAAGATGGCTGCTTAGATTGTCTCCCAAACAGTTTCTATAGATAAGGAACAGCAAAGAGCCTATGACACTACCTTGGGGGACCCCAGAAATCACTCCTGTTTTACTCTATGACTTTCCATCAGTTACTACGAACTGTGACCCCTCTGACAGGAAATCACAAATCCAGTCACATAACTGAAATGATATTCCATAAGCACGCAATTTCACTACAAGCCGCTTGGGTGATACAGTGTCAAAAGCCTTCTGGAAATCCAGAAATATGGAATTGATCTGAAATCCCTTGTCAATAGCACTCAACACTTCATGCAAATAAAGAGCTAGTTGTGTTTCACAGGAACGGTGTATCTATTGCTGGGAAGACACATTAAGCACTTGTCAGGAACATAATTGTTACATATCAATTAGATTTAAATTTCAGTGGTTCCTCTGGTGCTGTGTAGTGGACAAATACTGGGATTAGACTTTAATTTTGTCCCTTGTAAAATACATTTTTCAATGCCCTACTTTAGTAAAATGTTGGCTGTAATTTGTGACTCCTTGTGTACGACAAGAAAATGTAATTATTTTCTCTCATTCTTAATTGCAGATAGAGGTTAAACTGGAAGATATTGAGAACAATAACAGTCAACTAGGTGACTTAAAGCAGCAATTGTCTTCATTAGTCCATGAATGTGAACAGCTCTATTCTGTATACGAAGAAAAGAGAAGCAAGGTATAGTATTTAACTTTTTGTTTTATAAAGGTGTCAAAGTGAGGTGGCCCAGTGGTAAGACACGGTATTTCAAATTCCCGTTCTGTCCTCCAGATTTAGATTTACCATGACTTCCTTAAATTGCTTAGGACTGCTGTTAAGAGAGCACTCTGAATTTCCACATCATTCGCTTAATTCATGAATGTAACATAGTAATATTTCTATATTTGGAGAAATGTTAATACACAGTGTGACAGATTTTTAGGTCCAAAATTATACAAAAAGTAGTAATTATCAGAAATGAATATTTAGATATTTTTCTACACAAACAACTTAAACTTTAAAGAAATAATTTAAGCTCATAGCACCAATTCAGAATTATGACTGACACTCTCAATGTATGCATTACAACATATAGTCCATTGACAGAACTGAACTCCTTATTCAGAATAATTTGACCCCATTGCTGGCAGTAACTGTTCATTGTAGCAGTGTAATTGCTGCTCCACCAGTACTATCCACACTGTATTATTCGAAATGTAAATTTCATGGGCAAGTTATTAAAAAATGATCTCCTACACAATCCAACACAGTCTCCTCAAAATCTGCTGTGCAATTAAACATTTGTCAAATTCATTGTCCAGCACTTTTTGGCTTGAATAGTCTTGGTTTCTCAAAGGGTTGAAGTCACAAACAATCTTCTTTAAATTGTTGCTCATTCAAGATATTGGTGCAATACCCATTTCTGACCATTGGTTCATATCTAAAAATACTGTTTATTATCCTTCAATCTCTCTCTCTCTCTCTCTCTCTCTCTCTCTCTCTCTCTCTCTCTCTGTGTGTGTGTGTGTGTGTGTGTGTGTGTGTGTGTGTGTGTGTGTGTGTGTGTGTGTGTGTACAACAAAATACGTATACCTTTGCTTACAGTAATATCACTCTGAAAAACCTTGTTTCCGTATAATGAATTTTGTATGAAAGACTTTCTGTGTTGCATGGGACATTCTCTTTATTTCCAGAAGCTACTACTTTTGATGTGATTTAAGAAATACTGTGATTTCTCTTGTAACATATGAGAACTGTTGCAGTTGTTTGCTGGCTTTTTGTGTTATAACAGAGATAAAAAAGTCAGTCATTAGCTGCACAAGAAAACCTTTATTTGATTCACTACCGATTTTGACTGTTTAAACTGTCATCTTCATGTCCAAATTGTTGGTAAACCAATATCAAAATAAGACTCAGCAGTAGTGTTCTTTGCTGCGTAACAAGTAAAATAGTGACACCGCTAAAATATGATATGTGTGATGAGTAACAAACAATAATTAATTGTCATAGTACATGTGTGAAACTTTGCAAGTTTGGAGCCCTCTAACCATGCATTGTACATATTTTACATTGCACATATTACAGTAAACATGTTACACTATGTTTCTAAAATGTAACTTATGATAACACAGATAAAAAAATGCAAACGGACAGTTTATTTTCAAACATAAGTACAACAATAAGTAGAAATTATGGTAAATGAGGTTTTTTTTAACTATGAGCATAAGAGAAAGGGGTGCAGGAGGAAGGGAAAGGGGAATATAATAACACACAGTTAATGAACATGAAGGAAAAAGGGTTGATGGGTCTTGTAGTGAAAGGAAAATAGAAAGAAGCAAAACTGGGAAAAAATAGGAAGATAGTCTTTACTATTTGATAGAGGGAAAGTTGACCATATACAGTAGTTTTTGGGGAAATGTAAACCAGATGACAGTAGAAAGCGCTGAAACTACTACTTAAAAGCAACAGGGCAATGAATTGTGTGCAGAGTGCAGGGCAGATTGTTCCAGAAATGGACAGCAGCGACAGCGAATGAATTTGCCAGTGGTTTTTGTTTTATGAATTGGTACAGCTAGGATACAGGATAAGTGAGACCTTGCATTTTGATTATGATGGCATGAAATGTGTTTAAGCTCTGATGTAGGCTACTGGGCTGCTTGCATACTGAGGAACCAGTGAAGTAGACACAGCACGTGAAAGTCATGTAACTTGTCTAGCAGCAACCACCCTAACTGGCTGTTTGAAGCACTGACATGATCATATTGACAAATGTTGCAGATGTAATGCACACATGCATTCATGATTAGTTGTAACCACCATGTGTCCCTGGTTATCATTATGGCATTAGTTGTCTGCATATTGGACTTTGTGTGTAAGAAATGTGTGTACATGCACAGGTGTGAGCTTGTTGGTTGGTTCAGCTCTCCAAAGAAGAATCTATGATCAAAGACTGAACGGATTCATTCTGGAATATTGCTGTTGCACACTCTTGTGAATTTCTTATTTTCATGTGTGATGGTTTTCACTTGTTTGTTAATGTAAAACAGTGCAACTGTGCAAGAGAGAAGGGGTCAGGGCTTATAAGTGCACATCCGGAATAGGTAATTTCTAAGGAAGAACAGAGAAACTTGGTAAACAAATTGGTTGATTTATTTCATGGTTTGAAATACATGGAGTGCACCCAGAGAAGACACCACTGTCTGAAGGGCCATTGTGGCTGAATTAAGTGGTAGATAGGGAGAGCATAAGAGGAAGCCTATTGCCAGTAGCAGAGGGAGCTTCTGTTTTGGAATTGGCACTTTGCTCCCATGTTTGGTCAAGAACCTCAGGTGATGATCACTAAGTGTTCATCTATTGGCGTTGTTACCGTGGTTAGTCTAATGAGAAGGGCTTGCGCTGAACTGTGGGAGCAATTTCCCAGGCAAGTAACAACTCTTAACATGGTGCAAGGAAAGTCTTCCCATTCAGGAAATTCTCTTTAGACTCTACGTACACCTTCTCTCTTCTGCTGGAGTGAAGTGTTAGGGCTACAGTTGTTTACAGTTTATTGGATTTTCCTTGGACAGGTGATGTGCCATAATGGAAACTTATAACTAAGAGAGGTTGCATCAGACAATGAAAAGTTTGGCTCTGGAGATATCATTAATTTATCACCTATGCCTCAATATTGAACATGTTGAACATTTTAGGTTGCTGTCATATCTAAGTTTAGAGCCTAGAATGAAGAAGGCTAAAATTGTCATATTATTAAAACAAGTGACTGTTATTACACACATAAGTTTATTCACATAAACTTTGCTAAAACCTCTTACGTACGATAAACATAGTGGGTCATGACACAACAAAATAATAACATTGATAACTATCACCATTAACACTATCACCATTGTTGCTGAACTATGAAACAATTTGAATACACATTTCCTGCTATTTCATGTGACATAAGAAAGCTGCGGACATTGTTTACAACTTACATGGATATATGTAAGGCAGAAATGGTATCTCATCCATTTCGTTTCTGTATTCATGGAGCCACTCAAAATAAATATTTTACTGAGGTGTCTTACTTATGCAGAAACCAATAAACACGTAGCAAATCACATGCAGTATGCTTTCACTTGTAAACGCCTCAATACAAGCTTTACTATTTCCTCCATTTGTGTTTCACGATGTGTTTCAAAAATCTTTTCTCGTTGTCAAGTGCAGATATGTAAATAAGTATTTTGTATGGTGTTTGAATATGTGTTATTCTGTGTCTCGTGTACTGTAGTCATCTTTTTGAGGTTATCAGGTACTGTGCCTCATCAGTTATGTAGAAAACAACACACACCCGCGCACGCGCAATCTATCACTCACATTGTTTGTTTGCGTACATCACAAAAAATACATACCTAAATACTGCACTTGACAACGAGAATAAATTCTCAAAACATGTTTTGTTCAGCATGAATAAAATGCGTAACTAGTGCTGTGTTTAAACTAAAAACATTTGAGCAACGCAAAGTGAAAGTGCTTCAAGTGGCCACATGCCGAAACATGCTAAATATGGTTTGACAAAGGTGTCATGATGATCACAACAATCACAAAACTACGTTTTAGCAGTAGAGATAGTTTGGAAATGGTTGTGATTTGTCATGATATCTTCATTCGAACGAACCTAGTTACTCCCATCGACCACCACGTCAAGTAAAGCTTGGCAGTGGTGGAAGATACAGCACGAATTGTTCCAACTTTTACACGTTTACTGGTTCAAATCTGCTGAGTAGAGTGCCCTGGTGTCAAGAAACTTAACCACATAATATTTGTAAATTCTCCGGATGCCCAACTTCATGCCAGCATCATTTTTTTTTCCACAAACATTTTTTCGTAAAGCGTAAATCACGGGAAAATTATAAATATGTTGATGCAAAACCAGGTGCAAATTAACATTGTGGGCATAGGAAATTTGACGGGACCGATAAAAAAAAATGTCGTTAACAGCAGGAAAACGTCAATTCCGGGAACAGAAAAGTGGGGTTACCGTATTTACTCGAATCTAAGCTGCACTCGAATCTAAGCCACACCTGAAAAATGAGACTCAAAATCAAGGGGAAAAAAAATTCCAGAATCTACGCCGCACGTGAAATTTGAGACTCTAAATTCAAGGGGAGAGAAAAGTTTTAGACCGCACCTCCAAATCGAAACAAAGTTGGTCCATTGTAACATGAGACACAATTTAAGTCAAACAGTAGTTCGGTTCGAGTCGTAAGCTTAGCAGTTAAGCCTTACCAGGTAGCCATTGCTATGCGTCAGGCGCTTCGTCCACATTTTTTTGGATACCCTTCCTTTTTCACGTACTTCGCCTGGTTTGAATCAATTGCTTATTTTGCTTTGATATGATAAGTGCTGTTCTCTTTGTTATATGTGTTTACGTCACTGTAGCCTGAAAATGAATTATTGTGCTGTGTCATGCATTGTTTGTCGCATTCTGATAATGAGTGTTTACGACCTGTCCTCGCGGCATGGCTTGCTTTTGTGTGCACTACCGCCGTCGCTTACAATAAAAAAGGAGAGGAGTTGTCTCATTAGCAAAACAGTGGCAAGATACTGCTATTTGTTGTTACACTGCTGCTTTCTTTGATAATGATCAACAAAAACCAAATAATAGAGTGCGTATGACAGATGATGTTCTGAACGAGAGTTTAGTGAAAATTTTTCTCCATTTGAAAATCTTTGCGGATGCCTCTTTAGTACATTACATTCTGCACAGAAATTAGTCATCTTAGATTTAAAAATCAAGTCAGTTGCCGTACTTCGTTTCTGACTGTATCACTACTCAGCATAAGAATAATATGAATATAAACATGACATGATTAGTATACTCTTCTGCATTTGCTGTTCTCACACTCTAGTTTCGTACTTTATTAGACAAAGAGGATTTAAATGAGATAGCAGAAAACACAAAAAAATACAGGGCATAATGTTTACATTCGTATTATTCTTATGGTGAAGAGAATACTGCATGTGATTCATGATTCATAAAAGTTCCTATTAGCAACCATCTCTTGTCACAGGTAGGAAAAAATTCAGAATGTAGAGTTGGCCAGTCAGATTTTTAGTAGATTTTTATTGTTGTTGTTGTTGTTGTTGTGGTCTTCAGTCCTGAGACTGGTTTGATGCAGCTCTCCATGCTACTCTATTCTGTGCAAGCTTCTTCATCTCCCGGTACCTACTGCAGCCTACATCCTTCTGAATCTGCTTAGTGTATTCATCTCTTGGTCTCCCTGTCCGATTTTTACCCTCCACGCTGCCCTCCAGTACTAAATTGGTAATGCCTTGATGCCTCAGAACATGTCCTACCAACCGATCCCGTCTTCTAGTCAAGTTGTGCCACAAACTTCTCTTCTCCTCAATTCTATTCAATACCTCCTCATTAGTTATGTGATCAACCCATCTAATCTTCAGCATTCTTCTGTAGCACCACATTTCGAAAGCTTCTATTCTCTTCTTGTCTAAGCTATTTATCGTCCACGTTTCACTTCCATACATGGCTACACTCCATACTAATACTTTCAGAAATGACTTCCTGACACTTAATCAGTACTCGATGTTAACAAATTCCTCTTTCTCAGAAACGCTTTCCTTGCCATTGCCAGTCTACATTTTATATCCTCTCTACTTCGACCATCATCAGTTATTTTGCTCCCCAAATAGCAAAACTCCTTTACTACTTTAAGCGTCTCATTTCCTAATCTAATTCGCTCAGCATAGCCCGACTTAATTCGACTACATTCCATTATCCTCGTTTTGCTTTTGTTGATGTTCATCTTATATCCCCCCTTCAAGACACTGTCCATTCCGTTCAACTGCTCTTCCAAGTCCTTTGCTGTCTCTGACAGAATTACAATGCCATCAGCGAACCTCAAAGTTTTTATTTCTTCTCCATGGATTTTAATACCTACTCCGAACTTTTCTTTTGTTTCCTTTACTGCTTGCTCAATATACAGATTGAGTAGCATTGGGGAGAGGCTACAACCCTGTCTCACTCCCTTCCCAACCACTGCCTCCCTTTCATGTCCCTCGACTCTTATAACTGCCATCTGATTTCTGTACAAATTGTAAATAGCGTTTCGCTCCCTGTATTTTACCCCTGCCACCTTCAGAATTTGAAAGAGAGTATTCCAGTCAACATTGTCAAAAGCTTTCTCTAAGTCTACAAATGCTAAAAACATAGGTTTGCCTTTCCTTAATCTTTCTTCTAAGATAAGTATTGCCTCATGTGTTCCAACATTTCTACGGAATCCAAACTGATCTTCCCCAAGGTCGGCTTTTACCAGTTTTCCATTTGTCTGTTAACAATTCGCATTAGTATTTTGCAGCTGTGACTTATTAAACTGATAGTTCGGTAATTTTCACACCTGCTTTCTTTGGGATTGGAATTATTATATTCTTCTTGAAGTCTGAGGGTATTTCGCCTCTCTCGTACATCTTGCTCACCAGATGGTAGAGTTTTGTCAGGACTGGCTCTCCCAAGGCTGTCAGTAGTTGTAATGGAATGTTGTCTACTCCTGGGGCCTTGTTTCGACTTAGGTCTTTCAGTGCTCTGTCAAACTCTTCACGCAGTATCTTATCTCCCATTTCATCTTCATCTACCTCCTCTTCCATTTCCATAATATTGTCCTCAAGTACATCGCCCCTGTATAGACCCTCTATATACTCCTTCCACCTTTCTGCTTTCCCTTCTTTGCTTAGAACTGGGTTTCCATCTGAGCTCTTGATATTCATGCAAGTGTTTCTCTTTTTCTCCAAAGGTCTCTTTAATTTTCCTGTAGGTAGTATCTATGTTACCCCTCATGAGATAAGCCTCTACATCCTTACATTTGTCCTCTAACCACCCCTGCTTAGCCATTTTGCACTTCCTGTCGATCTCATTTTTGACATGTTTTTATTCCTTTTTGCCTGCTTCATTTACTGCATTTTTATATTTTCTCCTTTCATCAGTTAAATTCAATATTTCTTCTGTTACCCAAGGATTTCTACTAGCCCTCGTCTTTTTACCTACTTGATCCTCTGCTGCCTTCACTATTTCATCCCTCAAAGCTACCCACTCTTCTTCTACTGTATTTCTTTCCTCCGTTTGTGTCAATTGCTCCATAATGCTATCTCTGAAACACTCTACAACTTCTGGTTCTTTCAGTTTATCCAGGTCCCATCTCCTTAAATTCCCATCTTTTTGCAGTTTCTTCAGTTTTAAGGTACAGTTCATAACCAAAAGATTGTGGTCAGAGTCCACATCTGCCCCTGGAAATGTTTTACAATTCAAGACCTGGTTCCTAAATCTCCGTCTTACCATAATACAATCTATCTGATACCTTTTAGTATCTCCAGGGTTCTTCCATGTATACAACCTTCTTTCATGATTCTTGAACCAAGTGTTAGCTATGATTAAGTTATGCTCTGCACAAAATTCTACCAGGCGGCTTCCTCTTTCATTTCTTAGCCCCAATCCATGTTCACCTACTATGTTTCCTTCTCTCCCTTTTCCTACTCTCGAATTCCAGTCACCCATGACTATTAAATTTTCGTCCCCCTTCACTACCTGAATAATTTCTTTTATCTCATCATACATTTCATAAATTTCTTCATCATCTGCAGAGCTAGTTGGCATATAAACTTCTACTACTGTAGTAGGCGTGGGCTTCGTGTCTATCTTGGCCGCAATAATGCATTCACTATGCTGTTTGTAGTAGCTTACCTGTACTCCTATTTTTTTAATTCATTATTAAACCTACTCCTGCATTACCCCTATTTGATTTTGTATTTATAACCCTGTATTCACCTGACCAAAAGTCTTGTTCCTCCTGCCACCGAACTTCACTAATTCTCATTATATCTAACGTTAACCTATCCATTTCCCTTTTTAAATTTTTTAACCTACCTGCCCGATTAAGGGATCTGACATTCCACGCTCTGACCCGTAGAACGCCAGTTTTCTTTCTCCTGATTACGACATCCTCGAGTAGTCCCCACCTGTAGGTCCGAATGGGGGACTATTTTACCTCCGGAATATTTTACCCAAGAGGACGCCATCATCGTTTAATCATACAGTAAAGCAGCATGCCCTCGGGAAAAATTACGGCTGTAGTTTCCCCTTGCTTTCAGCCGTTCGCAGTACCACAACAGCAAGGTCATTTTGGTTAGTGTTACAGGGCCAGATCAGTCAATCATCCAGACTGTTGCCCCTGCAACTACTGAAAAGGCTGCTGTCCCTCTTTTTAGTGATGACTTCAAATGCAGAGTGTGGTGTTGTTGCCCTCAGTCCGTAGATTGGTTTGATGCAACTCTCCGCGCTTTTCTATCCTGTGCAATGCAGAGTAGCAACACTTATAAAATAAGAATGAAAATAACTTAGAAATTAAACGTTCAAATTTAAAACAAAATTTTGTTAGGTTTGTAATACATCTTATACGAAATGTTTAAAATATCAGTCATGATTCTGAATCACTATCACTAGATTCTTTGTTTTTCATTTCTTCATACAGGGCATTGTCCTCCGTACCATCTAGTGCTTTGGATATCGAACATTTGTTAAATGCTTGTTGCACAGTCTGATTTGTAACACACTTCCATGCATCATAAATCCATTGACACACTTGCGACAAACTTGCGCCTTTTACACGTCCTGTTGGTGTCAGTTGTCTGTCGCTTTTCGAAAGCCAGTCTGTGTGCATGCATGTAAACTTGTCCTTAAATGGTTTATTCAAACAGACGTCAAGTGGTTGCAGAATTGACATCGTCCCGCCTGGAATTACTGCCAAGTGCGTTTTGCTTTCCTCTAATTTTCGTTTTACTGCAGGTGTTGTATGGCCTGCGTATGCATCTACTACCAGCAGACTGCGTAAACCAAGCATTGCGCCAGGACGACGATTCCGCACACGCCTAATCCGTACCAGCACCATGTCCTCTGAAAACCACCCATTTTCATTTGCTCGTACAATTACAGTTTTGGGAAACACTTCAGATTTCGCTGAAGTCTTTCGCTTGAAAACTGTGAATGGGGGTAATTTATGTCCATCTGCTGTGTAAGCAAGCATGATGGACATCCGCTGTTTTTCACCCTCTGATGTAAGAACACTTATGTCTTTCTTTCCTTTGGTGTCAACCATATAATTTGGCGAAATGTCAAAATATACGGGAGTTTGGTCAGCATTTCCTATCTGACCAAGAAGGTATCGCTAGTCTGTGTGCCGCCTGATTATGAAGAGCTGAAATTCCACAAGCAGCTTCTGTACAACTGAAGTTCGCCTCTGAAGTGAAAAACCCCAGCACTTGATAAACAGATCAATCCAGCTGCGACTAGCTGTAAAATTTTCGATTTTTTGCTCTCTAGCAATTTCGTGTGCCTTAATTTTTAAAATTTTGGCATTCACAGGCAGGAACTTCTGACGCTGTTCCTTAACAAATTCATTTAAAATCACTTCTAGTGCATGATATCGGCCTCACTTTGGCACACTAAATGCTTCCTGCTACTTGAACATTCAAATAATTTGTCCCTCTGCAGTCGCCATCGCCTGACATTGCTCTCATCTCAATCCCATATTGCACACCTACAGCACGATTGGAACTTTGTCCCGCACAAGAAATAACTCCCCTCTTGAATTTAGCACTATAATGAAAGCGCTTCATTGTGGTTCACTAACACCAACAAGCACTTCACAAAATTCCACGAAGCAATAGGTGATGCTATGTGAAATCTTAATGAGCCCCAGCTTATCAACTCTTGCAACAACCCTTAAGTCTGGTGCATTGTTCGTATTTTTGTGTAAATAAATTTATTTTTGTTTCACTGAATATTTGAAAGGCTGCTACATTCGAAGATGAACAATACAGAATTTCTATTTACTTTGTTGGATAATGTATGCAAATGCAGTGGTCGGAACTCAGGGCGGAGAAAAAAGCTCGCCTTCTACCCTTTTTAATTATTTTTTTCTTTTTTTAATTTATTTACTGACGCAGAGGTTTTGGAGCCAGTTTTTATCTTCGTGCCTGCGAAGTATGCCTGTGTTGTGCTAAATATATTAGACGCCAAAAGTTAGTTGTGGCGGCACCTAACAACAGTTTTCAGAAGTTCCGCTTACTTTGCACTCGATTCTAAGCCGCAGGTGGTTTTTTGGATTACTAAAACCAGAAACCGGAAACCCCCCCCCCCCCCCCCCCATGAACCATGGACCTTGCCGTTGGTGGGGAGGCTTGCGTCCCTCAGCAATACAGATAGCCGTACCGTAGGTACAACCACAACGGAGGGGTATCTGTTGAGAGGCCAGACAAACGTGTGGTTCTTGAAGAGGGGCAGCAGCCTTTTCAGTAGTTGCAAGGGCAACAGTCTGGATGATTGACTGATCTGGCCTTGTAACAATAACCAAAACGGCCTTGCTGTGCTGGTACTGCGAATGGCTGAAAGCAAGGGGAAACTACGGCCGTAATTTTTCCCGAGAGCATGGAGCTTTACTGTATGATTAAATGATGATGGCGTCCTCTTGGGTAAAATATTCCGGAGGTAAAATAGTCCCCCATTCGGATCTCCGGGCGGGGACTACTCAAGAGGATGTCGTTATCAGGAGATAGAAAACTGGCGTTCTACGGATCGGAGCGTGGAATGTCAGGTCCCTTAATCGGGCAGGTAGGTTAGAAAATTTGAAAAGGGAAATGGATAGGTTAAAGTTAGATATAGTGGGAATTAGTGAAGTTCGGTGGCAGGAGGAACAAGACTTCTGGTCAGGTGACTACAGGGTTATAAACACAAAGTCAAATAGGGGTAATGCAGGAGTAGGTTTAATAATGAATAGGAAAATAGGAACGCGGGTAAGCTACTACAAACAGCTTAGTGAACGCATTATTGTGGCCAAGATAGATACGAAGCCCACACCTACTACAGTAGTAAAAGTTTATATGCCAACTAGCTCTGCATATGACGAAGGAATTGAAGAAATGTATGATGAAATAAAAGAAATTATTCAGATAGTGAAGGGAGATGAAAATTTAATAGTCGTGGGTGACTGGAATTCGAGTGTAGGAAAAGGGAGAGAAGGAAATGTAGTAGGAGAATATGGATTGGGGCTAAGAAATGAAAGAGGAAGCCGCCTGGTAGAATTTTGCACAGAGCACAACTTAATCATAGCCAACACTTGGTTCAAGAATCATGATAGAAGGTTGTATACATGGAAGAACCCTGGAGATACTAAAAGGTATCAGATAGATTATATAATGGTAAGACAGAGATTTAGGAACCAGGTTTTAAATTGTAAGACATTTCCAGGGGCAGATGTGGACTCTGACCACAATCTATTGGTTATGGCCTGTAGATTAAAACTGAAGAAACTGCAAAAAGGTGGGAATTTATGGAGATGGGACTTGGATAAACTGAAGGAACCAGAGGTTGTACAGAGTTTCAGGGAGAGCATAAGGGAACAATTGACAGGAATGGGGGAAAGAAATACAGTAGAAGAAGAATGGGTAGCTTTGAGGGATGAAGTAGTGAAGGCAGCAGAGGATCAAGTAGGTAAAAAGACGAGGGCTAGTAGAAATCCTTGGTTAACAAAATAAATATTGAATTTAATTGATAAAAGGAGAAAATATAAAAATGCAGTAAATGAAGCAGGCAAAAAGGAATACAAACGTCTCAAAAATGAGATCGACAGGAAGTGCAAAATGGCTAATCAGGGATGGCTAGAGGACAAATGTAAGGATGTAGAGGCTTATCTCACTAGGGGTAAGATAGATACTGCCTACAGGAAAATTAAAGAGACCTTTGGAGAAAAGAGAACCACTTGTATGAATATCAAGAGCTCAGATGGAAACCCAATTGTAAGCAAAGAAGGGAAAGCAGAAAGGTGGAAGGAGTATATAGAGGGTCTATACAGGGGCGATGTACTTGAGGACAATATTATGGAAATGGAAGAGGAGGTAGATGAAGATGAAATGGGAGATAAGATACTGCGTGAAGAGTTTGACAGAGCACTGAAAGACCTGAGTCGAAACAAGGCCCCCGGAGTAGACAACATTCCATTGGAACTACTGACGGCCTTGGGAGAGCCAGTCCTGACAAAACTCTACCATCTGGTGAGCAAGATGTATGAAACAGGCGAAATACTCTCAGACTTCAAGAAGAATATAATAATTCCAATCCCAAAGAAAGCAGGTGTTGACAGGTGTGAGAATTACCGAACAATCAGTTTAATAAGCCACAGCTGCAAAATACTAACACGAATTCTTTACAGACGAATGGAAAAACTAGTAGAAGCCGACCTCGGGGAAGATCAGTTTGGATTCCGTAGAAATACTGGAACACGTGAGGCAATACTGACCTTACGACTTATCTTAGAAGAAAGATTAAGGAAAGGCAAACCTACGTTTCTAGCATTTGTAGACTTAGAGAAAGCTTTTGACAATGTTGACTGGAATACTCTCTTTCAAATTTTAAAGGTGGCAGGGGTAAAGTACAGGGAGCGAAAGGCTATTTACAATTTGTACAGAAACCAGATGGCAGTTATAAGAGTCGAGGGGCATCAAAGGGAAGCAGCGGTTGGGAAGGGAGTGAGACAGGGTTGTAGCCTGTCCCCGATGTTATTCAATCTGTATATTGAGCAAGCAGAGTTTCGCCGATGACATTGTAATTCTGTCAGAGACAGCAAAGGACTCGGAAGAGCAGTTGAACGGAATAGACAGTGTCTTGAAAGGAGGATATAAGATGAACATCAACAAAAGCAAAACGAGGATAATAGAATGTAGTCGAATTAAGTCGGGTGATGCTGAGGGTATTAGATTAGGAAATGAGACACTTAAAGTAGTAAAGGAGTTTTGCTATTTGGGGAGCAAAATAACTGATGATGGTCGAAGTAGAGAGGATATAAAATGTAGACTGGCAATGGCAAGGAAAGCGTTTCTGAAGAAGAGAAATTTGTTAACATCGAGTATAGATTTAAGTGTCAGGAAGTCATTTCTGAAAGTATTTGTATGGTGTGTAGCCATGTATGGAAGTGAAACATGGACGATAACTAGTTTGGACAAGAAGAGAATAGAAGCTTTCGAAATGTGGTGCTACAGAAGAATGCTGAAGATTAGATGGGTAGATCACATAATTAATGAGGAGGTACTCAATAGGATTGGGGAGAAGAGGAGTTTGTGGCACAACTTGACCAGAAGAAGGGATCGGTTGGTAGGACATATTCTGACGCATCAAGGGATCACCAGTTTAGTATTGGAGGGCAGCGTGGAGGGTAAAAATCGTAGGGGGAGACCAAGAGATGAATACACTAAGCAGATTCAGAAGGATGTAGGTTGCAGTAGGTACTGGGAGATGAAGAAGCTTGCACAGGATAGAGTAGCATGGAGAGCTGCATCAAACCAGTCTCAGGACTGAAGACCACAACAACAACAACAAAACCGGAAAAAAAGTGCGGCTTCGATTCGAGTAAATACAGTATACTGTATGATGCATTTTTCCACTGTTGGTAGCAGCAGCAGCAGCAGCAACAACAACAACAACAACAACAACAACAACAACGTAGCAGTTGCGACATTGTAGCTGTCCAGTGCGTGTGTTAATGCAAATTCACTACCTGCAACATTTAAACAGGAACATCCCTAGAATGCAACTTCACAAAATTTTGTTACTTTCGTGCATCATTTGTACCACAGCACCTGGTCATTAAGTGTGGTAGAAATTTGTAGCAATGTCAGAGACTTAAGATAAACTTTCTCATGTGTCTGTGTGTACTTCCTATTACCACGTCCAATGGCTACGTATAAACATTATTTTTTCTTTTGTGGACATCTGCGGTAAAGTTCCTTTAGATTTATATAATTTTCATTGGACTCTTTGTATAATTAATTTTAAAAATCAGTACTTTGATTTTCAATGCTCACATATTAATATAATGGTCATTAAATAAAACAGATGTATTATCATTGTGAATGTCCACATTGCTATTACTTTCTCTACACAAAAATTGTCTGTTTAGTTCTTTCACTCTGACACATTGGGACTCTCCTTTTAGCCATACCCTAAAACAAATATGGTTTCCGCATAATAAGGGAAGTCATAGTTACTCAAAATGAAGAAATTAAAAATTACGAACTTGCTTCTATTTTGTGATAATGGCAGCAAATGATCACACAGTTACTTTTACAGAAAAGGAAGTGAAATAACAATGCCAGTATACAACATTATTTACAGACTTTGTTACCACGATATGTTGATTTACTCTGCTGACAGCATTATCGACCTAGCAGTTGTCGCATTGTAGCTTCTCCTCCAATCTGGTGTCCTCTGGAATGGTGTCATTCAGGTAACATCAGAAATGCTTCGAGAATTTCTTACTGTTGAAGCTGTGAATTCAGTATCGAGAGACCAGCCGTTTCATGTGTGGCAGTAAATAAGCCACCATTTTCATATTTGTTATGTAACAATTGGTGCTCATATTGAATGCATAAAAATTTGAACTTCTCTCTTTCAGGAATGCTGAAACTGTGTTTCCATCTTTTGCAATTTGGAAGCAATGTATGTTTGAAATCTGTTCCTTCTTTTTGAATATCCCGGTATGGTGTTCCCTAGGGTTCTTAAACATGCTGAAAACTGTAAGCATATTTATATCTATCATAAGCTGTGTTATGACCTTCCAGCAAAATAGTTATGAGCTCACAATGTATTTATATTACATAGACAAGGGCTCAGACTAAGGGCATGTGAAATGAAAACTGAACTCTGTAATCATTTTATAGCTCAGCACTTTTCCAAGCAAAGTAAGGTACCGACTGTAAAAATTTTCTATAAGCCACTGTTTCTATCCTGTGCTGAAATTCTGGGAACAACATTTTTTTTTCTTTCTTTTTTAAAAATCAGTCTTCTGACTGGTTTGATGCACCATGAATTTCTTTCTTGTGCCAACCTCTTGATCTCAGAGTAGCACTTGCAATCTACATTCTCAATTATTTGCTAGATGTATTCCAATGTCTGTCCTCCTCTATAGTTTTTGCCCTCTACAGCTCCCTCTAGTACCATGGAAGTCATTCCCTGATGTCTTTAACAGATGTCCTTTCATCCTGCCCCTTCTCATTGTCGGTGTTTTCCACTACATTCTGTGCAGAACCTGGTCATTCCATACCTTATCACCCCACCTAATTTTCGACAGTCGTCTCTAGCACCACATCTCAAATGCTACGATTTTCTTCTGTTTTGGTTTTCCCACAGTCCATGTTTCACTACCATACAATGCTATGCTCCAAACATATATTCTCAGAAATATCTCCCTCAAATTAAGGCCTGTGTTTGATACTAGTAGACTTCTCTTGGGCAGGAATGCCCTTTTTCCCAGTGCTAGTCTGCTTTTGCTGTCCTCCTTGCTCTGACCTTCATTGGTTATTTTGCTGCCTAGGTATCAGAATTCCTTAAATTCATCCATCTACTTCGTGACCATGAATCCTGATGTCAAGTTTCTCGCTATTCTTATTTCTGCTATTTCTCATTTTTGTCTTTGTTTGATTTACTATCAGTCCCTATTATGTACTCATTAGGCTGTTCATTCCATCCAGCAGATCACGTAATTCTTCTTCACTTCCACTCAGCAATATCATCAGCAAATCATATCATTGATATCCTTTCACCTTGAATTTCAGTTCCATTCCTGAACCATTCTTTTATTTCCATCATTGCTTCTTCAATGTACAGATCGAACACTAGGGGCAAAAGACTACATTCCGGTCTTGCACTCTTTTTACTACGAGCTGTTTGTTCTTGGTCATCCACTCTTATTATTCCCTCTTGTCTCTCGTACATGTTGTACATTACCTGTCTCTCCCTGTAGCTTACCTCCATTTTTCTCAGAATTTCGAAAATCTTGCACCGTTTTACATTGTTGAATGCTTTTTCCAGCTTGAAAAATCCTATAATGTGTTTCGATTTTTTTTTAGTCTTGCTTCCATTATCAACCTCAATGTCAGAATTCCTCTCTGATTCCTTTACCTTTCCTAAAGGCAAATTGATTGTCATCTAATAAATCCTCAATTTTCTTTTCAGTTTTCATAAAATCTCAAAATGGAAAGCTACCATAATAGAAATAGTCCGATCCAGAGGCGAGGGTCTCGGCTAGTTTTTTGGCACTTACGCTAACTGCAGTGAGATGTGGCTTAATGGGGTGTGACTTGTGGCAGGTGGTGGGGCAGCATGCACGCCTGTGCATGTGAGAGACAGTGCAAGCATAGATATTCATTTACAACACCACACCAGAATCAGTGCCTGTAGAATCTTAAATTATTTAATCATTTGCTGTCAGATTCCTGACAGTAACTTTGTCAACATATCAGGAGGATGTGTTGTGTTGGAATTAGTTCTACTATAACTTCAGCTAAGTCTATTTTTCTGTACTAAAATGATGTCTGGTACTGATATTTTTGGTTTGTCCATTGTAACAAGTTGTTTTGGATATATCAACTGCACCTTTGCTGCCTCAAAAAAGTTTGATTGGTCCACTTTCTCAGAATTCAGAGCTTTAACTTTCTTACCTTTGTAGCCAGAGTGTCTCTTGACAATCAGAAGTCAGGGCGATATAGTCAGCATCAATAGGTGATAGATCTAACTTACACTGTTTCTTGCTGCTCCTGGAACTTGAATCTCCTTGTGATTTAAACAGGAATCCAGTGATTGATGTTCTGGCCTCTTTTCTGCCCAGTCTACATCTTTGTACCTGGTGGTGATATAGTTTTCTTCCCCATGAATGGAATAAATAACTTTCTCTACGTTGTCAGTGCTTTTTGTTTTATGGGCACTAGTGCCGTGGGACAAGGCACAGTGCCTGATGGACGTAAAACATAAATCACAAAGAATGCAAGTACTGGCTGTAAAAGCCTGCATTGTATAATCTTTCCTGTCCCTGAAACTTTTTAGGAAGAGCTAGCATACCCTCACCCTCCCGAATCTTATCTTCTTAATTAATTTTTCTCTGCTTCATTGAAATAACCTATATGCCTTACTGTCTTCACAGTATCCTACTGTGGTAGTTCACATAATATCAAGCACCACACTGGTTGCCAAAAATGTGGTAACTCTGTTTCATATCAAGCTGCATGTAGAGCACCAAAAATATGCTCACTCATGGAATACTGAGCCCACATTTGATGCTAAAATGTCATGAGAAGGAAATTTTAGTTGGGATGTAGGGAAAATTAATTGATTTTTGTGTTTGCTGGACACCAGGCTTGATCAACATTAAAGCTGGCTTATAAGTCATATCTTACCAGTCTTGAACCAGTTGTTAGCAGTGCAGAGCTGGTTGTAAGCAGATGTTGATCTGAGGCAGTGTGCTGGTGTCCTGTCCTTCATCTTTGTGAGTGCCAGTGCATGGTAGATGATTGACTGCTGTTGGCTGTTGAATGGCCTGTTCCCTTTGTCCAGGCTGAGAGGTTTAGCACCTCTGTCTTGCCAATCATTTGCTTTAAGATAGATGCATTATGAGGGGCCAGCTCCTGAACTGAATGAAATAAAGGCAAGCGGCTGAATGAAAAATGCTCACCCATGAAATTTGATTAGAGCAGGTTGACAGTAGTCATGAGAATTGCTTGTTTATAGCACTCTCTTCTCAGTTCGTGTGCTTACCCTGAAGTGGGAGATTTGGAAGTGATCCAATCTTCAAACTTAATTTTACACCCTACACCCAAATGATACATTTCCGGACATGGTTTCCTCATCAAAACCTTATCTACAAAGTTTCATCTACAACACATGGAACCCTGTAATAGGAATTGTAAAACGCCCAGTACATTTTCAGCAATAGAAATAAAATTTTTTTTCAGTAGTAGGGTTTCTAGAACATTAGTCACTAATGCTGTACCACTCTAAAATAAAAATATTAAGAAAGATAGTCAGATAGTGACTAACAATTCACTGGACAATTTCTTTGATGCTAAGATTTTTCTCAGTGTCTATGTTTGTTAATATGCGACACAAATGGAACATATTTACATAAGACTATTCCTAACATGTTTTAAATGTGATAGTAGGAAGTTTTGGTGAAATATAAACAATTTAAGGAGTAAAAGCAACTCATCAACTAGTTGGTAAGTTGTTACCTTTACTCCTTAGCTTATTAATAATTTTTAATTTTGAAGGTATTGGAAATGAAAGGCATGACTGGAAAAATTAGGGATCCTACAGACTTTTCATCATCGTGGGGTGATTCTGGCTGGGACAATCCTCCACAGACTGATTGGAATGCAGCTTCTGCTGATGCTTGGCCAGAATCAACTGCAGCTACAACAGTACCAGGTAGGCAAATGTGAAAGTCTGCAACTCACTAAGTGTAATTTTTGTAGATTATGCTTAGGGTAATTTACCTACCATGCCATTAGCTATAAGATGTTTACTGACTTCCAAAATTAAAATCGTTTCTCTCTCACTATGAACACAGAAGAATTCATGAGCATCAAAGTAATTTTTCAAAATTAAACTGGATTTTCTATTGTTGTTTATGCTTTGTGTAATCAGTTCAAGACTGCTGCACGTGTAAGGGCATTGAATGAATAATGGAAGAGCTCATGCAAAATGATGTGGCGCGTGTTGTGCGCGATTCTGTCCCACTGTTCGGAAGGGGCAGCCGCATCAGGGTTCATTGCCACCTGCCAATTTGCTCACCTTGAGCATCCTCATTGCTATTTTGTTACTACATAGCATGGCAGTACAGTCTTTGTGCACCATAGATGCAGGGAAAGTTTTTCATAATCACGGACATGTGATGATATGTAAATCCTTTTAATTTTTGGCAGAAGAGGCAAACATCGAAGCAAAGTATCGTTAAAAATTATACTTTAGATAGTGAAGCAAAGAATAGGTACAGTGAAGAACTGCTGAGACGGAATAAATTAACGTAAATTAAGACCAGATGAGTGTCAAGAACCAAGGTCATGTTGCAGTGCTAGTTCCCACCTGCGGAATTCTGAGAAACTGGTGTCTGGGGGAAGAATCCAGATGGCGCATGTGGTGAATCAGGTGTTGAGGTCACGAATATCATGTTGTAGAGCATGCTCTCTAACAGTATATTGTGAGTTGACAGTACTTGCCTTCCGCCTATGACCTGCATCATAATTGATAATTTAGTGTTAGTCGTGCCGATGTAGAAGGCTGACAAGTGTTTACATAACAGCTGGTATGTGACGTATTGTTTCGCAGATGGCTCTCCCTTTGATAAGATATGTTTTGTCAGTTACAGGGCTATTGTAGATGGTGGTAGGAGGGTTCATAGGGCAAGTCTTGCAGTGGGGATGGTCATAGAGGGGGAGCCATAGGGTAGGGAGATGGGTGCAGAAGGAGCATAGGGTCGGACTAGAATATTGTGGAGATTGAGAGGGTGATGGAAAGCTATTCTAAGTGTGGTGGGCAAAGTTTCAGACAGAAATGAGCTCATTTCAGGGAATGATGTGTTAGGAAGTCATGGCCCTGTCGCAGTAGCTGATTAACACATTCCAGACCAGGATAATACTGAGTCATCGATGATGTGCTCTGAAGATGTTTTTTGGAGGGATCAGGATTGGATATGATGGCCCTGGAAACTGCTTTTTAATTTGGCTAGTGGGGTAATTACATGCAGTGAAGGCTGAGGTGAGGATGGTAGTGCATTGCTGTAGGGTCTGCATCTGAAGATATACTTTTGCCTCAGATGCCAAGGCTTTATGGGAGGGAATGTTTAACATGGAAAGTTGTTGTTTTGTAACTTAGTAATTTTATGTAATTTCCTTGGAGTTTTTAGTGTGTGTTCGTTTCTCAGTGTGTCAAGATTTTGGAAGTGATTAAAATAAAAGAATAAAATAAATTTCCAAATCTTTTAATCAATTGTGGAGTGTAGTACTCAAAAATGGTGACTTGGACTTTGGCAGAAGATAAATCAGTTAAGAGTTAAACCAGTCGCATAATAGGTTGGGCTCTGTGCTCACGGAACATAAATCAGGAGTGGGTGAAGAATCTTCAAACTGTTCCACAACCAGGGTTAATGTCTGAGAAGTCACGGACATTTTGCCAACGAGCTGCATTGTGTCTTCAGTGACATGTAGAAAGTTCGTTGTGCTGTCTTATATGCCACAGCAACCAGATTCGTTGGGTCTAACTTGTCAACCTGTCTTTTGGAGCCTACAGAATCATGGCTGATTACATACAATTTGTCATCACTGTGGGTGTGTTGGACTTGGAAACATTATTATTACTAGCAGGCGTGTTGCACATTAACACCCTCCCCACCACCACCACCAGAAAGAAATATGCACACATCAAAATCAATGTACTCTAATGAATTTGCAAACCGGAAGACATTCAGACATTCGCATTAATCTAATGCTGCTAAGAGAAACAATGGGAGACAAGATTCCTTCGATCCTTTGATAATACCTAAGATTACTGGTTACTGCATTTGAGGTTTCTGACTGTAAACTTAGCCAAGTTTGGATGGGTCACTTACCTTTCGGAATCAGCAGTGGAGTGTTTACTTGTGCCGCCTCTTCACTCAACTCGCAGTTACTGATCCCAGACCAACTTTTATCATACACTGGCACTGTGACATGAGGCATTCCACAAAGTGCACAGCACAGTGTAAGGTCCATCAACATGTCCCACTAGAAGAACAGGTGAGTGCACTATAATGCAATTTTAAAGCTCTCCAGTGGCAAATCCGTGAAATTCCAAACAATCCCACTGGCACATAACATGAAAGATGATTCAGAACACGAGTTGATGGTAGCACATGGGGAAACGGTGCATGAACCATGCACACATTGGGGACCTGTCATGCAAATGTAATCAGGGATGTGCTTACCCAAACGGGTACAGCGACCAGACTTAGGCGTGGCTGAATGCTCCAGTGGACAATGCCTAGATAATCTGACATATGACAATAGTGCTCCATTAAGCCATAATCATGTTGTACCTAGCATTGGCAGTGTATCTTTCTCAAGGTAACTAGCAAGTGCTTTTGAATTCACAGTATCACCCCATCATACTGACTTTACGTAAAAGACAGGTACATCAGCCGCGTGTATTTAGTTGACAGGGGCTCAGATGTCAGCATCCTTCTAGCAACAACAATTAATCATTTTTCCATACAATCATTGCTAATGGCAGCAAATGAATCGAAGGGTCCTACATATGGAAATGAAGAGGTAACTGTGAGTCTTGATTTTTCATGAAAATTAAGACAGATTCTCCTGATTGCTGATGTCACTGAACCCATTCTCAAAGCTGATTTCGTTTACTGTCATAATATCGCCATATGTATACGAAATGCTACATTGCAGATGCACAACGAAGTGGCACATAGACATTAAAGGATGCTGCGAAATGCTGCAGTGTCGTTGAGTACTACAACACAAGTCTTGTGGAGACTCTTGTGCCCTGAATGCAATAGCGCACCAAATCGCTATCTAACTCCACACTTGCATGATCTTACAACCACAGCAGCAGGCTCTGAGGTGTTCAGTGTTATCGATTTTCGGAAGGCATATTGTGAGATTCTGGTAGCACCAGATAATGTGAAAAAGAGTGCGGTTATCACATGGTTTCAGCTTATCTGAATATGTGCAAATGTCGTTTGGAATTATGAATGCTGTACAGACATTGCAGTGGTTCGTTGATGAGGTCCTACACTGCTTGAACTTCTGTTTTGCTTATCTGGACAATGTGTTAAATTTTTCTACTTCTGCTTCTGAGCACAAAAACCACTTACAGATGAGATGAATTTTGGAAGACTTGATGAATATGGATTGCAGATAAATAAAGATGAATGTATTCTTGTCAGACACAGTTGATTTTTTAGGTCATCGAATAACCCTGGATAGAATTAAACCCTTGTAATCTAAAGGAGACTTGTTGCAGACAGTACCGCTTCTGGAAACACACACAGTTATGCCTGTTCTTGGGAGTGGCCAGTTTTTACAGGTGTCATCCACCACAGGTGGCCGAGGCATGGACACAGCTCACAGCAGTGCTTTCAGGTAGCGATTTACAGGGCCAGCGATTGTTTTTTTGTATGGACTCCAGAGATGTTAACTGTGTTTCACAAAGATAAATCACCCTTGCGACAAGTGCTACTTCTCGCTCATTTCATAACTTCAACACCACTAGGATTAGTCATCAATACAATTTAGACTGCTATAAGGGCCATGCAACAGCAGAAGATAATTGTATCTTGGCAGCCGCTCAGTTCTTTCTGTCTGAAGTTGTCTGAGGCACAGATGAAACAGAAAACCTATGACTGGGAACTTGTGGTAGTCTTGAAAAGCAATCGAGCATTTCCGAATGCAAGCTAAGGCATGTCACTTCACTGTTTTCACACATCATAAATAGCTTTCCTTGATGTTTAACAGTCCACACAACTCCTCCTCTCACTGACAGTTTGTGGCTAAATTCACAACCAATATTCGTCAGCTGAAAGGAACACACAACTTGGCCATGGCTATTTCTCAAGAATCAGTGCACTCTCAGTTAATATGGGTCTGACATAGCTATCTGTGGCACAGGAAAGAGATGGAGAATTACAGAGTTTTCGGACAATAGAAACACTTGGAATACAGTTTAAACAACTTCTGTGACGTGTCTCATTATTTCACCAGCTACAAATCACCCAGCAATGGCATGGTGAAGTGCTGGCATTAATGTCAGTCAGCATTAATGTGCCAAAAATCTTCCTGGTTGACCGGTTTACCGCTGGTGTTACTGGGACTGTGCACAGCATTCAAATCTGATCTTGGTGTGGTGTGTTAAGTGTCGAAATGGTTTATGGTGAAACCTTAAGATTGCCTTGGGATTTTTTTCTCCGCCCAACAGGTACACAATAAAGAAGAACCAGATGCTTTGTTGCTACAGATTAGGAACTGCACTGAGCTTTCAGCCTTTTATGCAAAACCACCAGTCTTTGTACATAAAGACCAGGCTCACTGCATCCATGTCATCCTTCACTTGGATGGTGTCAGAGCACCCTTGCAATCACTCCACTCAGCACCCTGTTTGGTTTTAGAAAGAGATGCGCACACAATGATTTCTTGGAGACTTGCTTATCAAGTGCACCATTGAAAGTTTTAGGTTTTTAGGCCCCAAAGAAGAATAAAGAGCAGAAGCTGCAGTGATATGTTAAATGTTGCAAATATGATGCAATTTGATGCCTGGCAGGGTTACTTATTCTGCAAACTCAAACAATGGAAACTCTGGCTTGGAATATCAACAGTGTAGAAGAATATAGCTATTTACTGTAAAGAGGACAAATTAAGTTGCAGATAGGCACAGTTAAGACACTTACACATTAGCTTTTGGCCACAGCCTTCGTCAGAAAAGGAAAGAGAAATGCGCACCATTCGTTCACACAAGGAAGTACATCTCATGCACACATGACCACCAACTCTGACGTTCCTGTCTGAGCTGCCAGAGTTTCGTGATCATGTGTACATGAGGTGTGTGTGTGTGTGTGTGCGTGTGTGTGTGTGTGTGTGTGTGTGTGTGTGTGTGTTTCTTCTTCTTCTTCTTCTTCTGATGAAGTCTGCGGCTGAAAGTTTGTGTGTGTCTTTTAACTGTGCCTGTCTGTGACTTATCCTGTCATTTTTGTGGTAAGTAGAAATCTGTCTTTTCCTGCAATGTTACTTATTCTACAGTTTGAAAAAAATGACCCAGTTATAAATAAGTTTTTGACAATTACTGGCAGCAGCACATCTGGAAAGGAAACTCATCATCCATCGTTCACGTATGTTTCATAACTTGTTAAGGCTTCTCTTGCATTGTCCCTTGGAAATGTGGATATTGAGAGAAGATTTTACATGTTGACGCACACGTTAGGAGGAAACAAATTAGTTATGACAGGAAAATGTTCAAACAGTGGTTTGACTGTGAGGGATGTACTGAGAGATTTGACTCCCAGTTCATTAGGTGTGGACAACAAGCACATGCCAGTTATACTGCTTATAAGGAAGAATGTGAAAAGAAAACTCAAATTATAAGAAAAATAAAGAGAGGAATAAAACAAGAGGTATCTTGAAGAAGAGATTAAAATGTGCATCATTAGTTGTAAAAGTGTGGTGTTATTTTGTTTGTGGATTCTGGTTACCAATATCAAATTACCACAGACTTGCATACATTAATAAATTCTTTGTAGCTCGCTCTTTGGGATTGTGGAAAGATTAGGGGTATGTGAGGATATTGTGCAGTAAAAGTGTTTTTCAGGCTAGATTTGGAGCTAGTGCTTGTTTATGAAGGCATAAGTGAATCTTGCAGCATTGTGGGCAAAGGAATTCTCATCACTGCAGATGTACCATCCGTGTGTGGTTAGCCTACTATACGAGAGCGATTTTTTAGCGGTAGAAGGGATGATAGCTGTCAAAATGCCACTTTGGTTGTCCAACACCTCAAACCAATTGCACATAGCCTGGCCTCTTGTATTAAAGATACGAACCATTTCTTTCACAGACTCTCCAAAGTCCCCACCTAATTACCATCTGGATTCCTGCTTGTCACGGCTGATGCCACTTCTGATACTGAGCATTCTCTCTTCCAAAGTCCTTCCAGCTCTAAACCAAACATCACATTACATATACATCTAATCAATTACATCCTCACACATTACTACTACTTTGGTCGGCGCACACACAAACAAATTTGTGGAGTGGCCATGGGCAGTCCCATGCCACCCTCCTATGAAAATCTGTGTATGTGCTTTCTTCAAAGAACCTTTCTAATCTCCCAAAACCTCAAACCCCTTGTCTGACACTGGTTTATTAAAGATATCTCCATGATCTGCACACAGGCCAAGACAAATGCCCTCATTCGTCCAGAGCTTCAACGTCTTCTTTCCCATTCACATCACCTGGTTCTCCTCACCCCAATGAACTACCTTTCTTGACATTGACCACGACATGTCGGACAGTCCCATCCATACTTTCGTCAGTAACAGGTGCACTAACAATCAATTTCATGGAAGTGCACATGGCCACACCATGATTTTGTTTGTGTGCACTCCCATCAAAGCCGTAGTAATGTGTGAGGATCTAATTGGTTAGATGTATAAGAAATATGATGATTGGTTTAGAATCGGGAGGGCTCTAGAAGAGAGAATGCTCGATATCAGCAGTGGCTGCAGCAGCAGTGACAAATAGGGATCTACATGGTAATTAGGTGGGAATTTTTGAGAGTCTATGAAGGAAATAGCTTGTACCTTTAATATAAGAGGCTGGGCTACATCCAATTGGTTGGAGGTGTTGGTCAACCAATGTGGCCATTCTTTCATTGTGAGCACAGTAACCAGCTGCAGTGGGGCATGAAAGATTGTTCTGTTTATGGATTTTGGGAAGTATGTAGAAGGTGGGTATGTGTAAGATCATTGGAGTGAGGAGGGAAACTGATTAGAGGAGAAATAATTTTGGGATAGGATGGATGCTTTCAATAGGGATGGGAGGTTATCTTTGATTTACAAATAGGATCACTGTGATAGGGATTGTGGGTGGAAGAATCAGACACTTGGCAAACACCTTCTGTCAGTTAGTCACTGTGATTCATCACTACAGTGGTGAAGCTTTAGTCCACAGGGCGGATGATTAAATCTGGGCCTGTCTTGAGGTTGTGAATGACTGTTCGTTCTTCCATTGAGACGTTTCTGTTCTTGGGAAAGTATCTGGTGAAAGATGGTAAGACCAAATTGGAGATAAGGAATTCCTGAAATGTAACCGTGGCGTGGTTTGGAGGGAGAGGGTCTCAGTAGGGTGGTAATATGAACTGGAAGAGAAAAGTTGTGTGTTGGTATTTGGTTGGCTTTAGTTGGAGGGATTGATAGCGAAGAAGTGTTTCCACTGTAGGGATCAAGAGAACGTCTTGGACGAGTGAAATGCGGTAGAACTTGAATGTGGGACTGAAGGTGAGACCTTTGGATAGGACTGAAACTTCTGTACAGTTGAGATATTTGGTGGGTCGGTTGACAACAATGTTTTGGGTTTATGTAGGTTCTGATTTTCATAGGATGATATTCGGGGGATGTGGGTAATGCGAAAGGTCAACAAGACAGGGTCTAGGTGCTATGAGCATTTGACAAAGAAGTTCATTGGAATGTGATTGGTATTGGTGGATAGTAATGCTCCGATGTGAGAGTAGGATGTCAATAAATTTAATAATTTTTGGGGCTGGTGGAATGCTCTTGCAATGTTTCAATTTAGGAGATGTGTTGTAGGTAGTTGAGGTTGCACAGTATTATTGCACAGCAGAATAATTTTATTGTGCTTGTTTAATTTTTTAAAAAAAGGTTCTACCGGATGATCTCGGAACAGAGAAGGCTAGCTCTGGGCTGGTGTGTCAGCTGCAATGTCAACAAGGTGTACGGCCGACATAACAGACATCAGAAATAGAGGCGAGCATTACCGCACGACTTCCAAGTAAGGATTGCAGAAGTTCAAATGTTGCAGTGCTACATAACAAGGCACTGTGATGTAACACTACGTAACTTCACCACTGCAAAGTCAAATTTAGTCAAAAAGTCCCAAGCTCAGCAACCCAGAATAATTATTGAACCACCACAGCGAGGCAAAGGGTGGTGAAGGGTCTGATAAATGAGGGCAAATGTGCTGATCCACCGAGAACCACCGTGTCGTAGGTGTGGGCTCAGTCCTTTAAATAACAAGACTTTCGGAGCTCGAAGACACATTCTTGTGCTGCCATTCTGTTCATGTTGCAAGAACCAGAGAGTAGCAGTCTGTTTTGTTTCAGTGAAACCACAACAAGCAAATAGATGAGCTGCCTGCTTGCTCACTTAAACAGAAAATTACAACCAGCCTGATGCATACCACAGTCATGGTCTGTCATTGCTGTCCAGTGGGCCATTGCAAATGAGAAGACTGGCATGTGACCACCCCTTCTCCACTACGGGTCATCATGGATGGTCTGCAAGATGCGATCTCCAAACTGACTGTGCATTGCACGTTAGTGCATCCTCCTTCCCAACTCCTGAGTCACCTGGCCAACTCATGAGCACCTGCTGTAGTCTTGGTCAATCCATGGTGGATGACAGGGCCTTCTCTTCATAGCAATCAGCAACTTGGACCACAGTCTGCCGTCTCCACCTAGGGGTGTGATTGGCTTTCTTCAAGAGTGCTGAGCTGGGAGCTGCACTGTTCACAGAACATTTGGCGGGCAATGCTTTTTCGTACTTGTGATGTCATCAGCACAGCAAGTGACTGTAGTACTGATCCATGGAGCAATGTCATGTCTTGCTGATAGCACATCAGCACTTCTTCGTGGCACATGCACTTACATCCAACCACTAACTGCTGCTCTGAAGATATTTCTAAGTCTGTTAACTCAACAGGAGAAACAAATGTTATTGCAGATACCACTGTGTTACTGATGCTTCCAGATGTAAACTGGACCACTCACCCACAGTCTGTTCTTTGCTTCCTGTTCACAATGCAGCCCCAGCTCCCCAGGTCACCAAATGCGATTTGGCGATGCGCACACCGTGTAGATTGGCTTCTTTAGTATAAGGTAATTGAGGGATAGAGATTGACAGATTCTAAAGTTTGAATGTCATTGTGAAAACAAGGATTATGTCCAGAGACAGGAATTTTCATGCATAGAAAGCAGCTCTGCTCTTCTCAGCCAACACCTCGGACAAGTTGCCCATAGCCTAGCCTCTCTTATTAAAAATATAAATGACTGCCTCTATTAACTCTCGCCAACCATACCCCATTACCACCTGAACCCCTACTTGTCACTAACATCCACCGTGTCAGTGGCCTTGCTGCTGTCACTCCCCTAATGTTCTTCAGACTCCAGACCAACTACCTCATTCCTTATACATCTAACCAGTTACCCTGTCCTGTCACATTAATGTGATCACCTGTCAAAAACTTGAATAACCATCTTTGTCAATGAGATTATGGAAGGTATCGACATGAATGTGGAGCCATGCTGATTCTAGTGCTGTTGCCAGCTGCACTAGGTTTCTCAGTTTAGGGTCCACGGTGTTAACAGCCCAAACGAGATGGTCCCACAGATTCTCAGTTGGGTTTATATCTGGGGAGTTTAGTGGCCAGGAGAGTATGACAAACTTATCCTGGTGCTCTTCAAACCACACAGGTGCACTGTGAACTGTGTGACTAATTGCACTGTCCTGCCAGTATATGCCATTATGCCGAGGAAAAGTGGGTGTGGACATGGTCCCCAAGGACAGATTCATACTTCTGTTGATCTATTGTGCCTTCCAGAGTCATGAGATCACTCGGGGAATACCATGAAAACATTGCCCCAGACAATAACACTCCCTTCTCCTCCCTGTACTTTTTCGTTGATTGTTGCTGGGTGGTTGCTTTCAGAAGTTTCACACTGTACGTGCCAAGAGCCATCTGTCAGATGAAGCATAAACCATGATTAAGCTGAAAAAGCCACCTTTTGACACTCAGTGATCCAGTCACAGTATCAAAATGCAAAATCCAGCCTTAGTTGTCTATGGACAGCAGTCAGCATGGGTACATGATCCCGGTGCCTGCTGTGAAGCCTAATATGCAGCAACATTCGTGGAATGGTTGTTGAGGAGACACTGTTGGTAACCCCTTAGTTCATCTATACTGTCATTTGCCCAGCAGTTGCGTGTTTATTCACCTGTAGGTATCTCTGCAACCTTCGTTCACCCATGTCATGTATGGCCCTTACAAAGTAAGCTGTTTCGGATATGTTTCCACCCTAGCTCTAAAGCCAGTGGTCATGCCTTTTTGGGATGTCAGTTAAATTGCTCATTTTCCGCATTATGACAAAGACTGCACTTTTTTTTGCATCCCATGAAGCACTTTATATACCTTCCACTGTAGCACTGCCCCATGCTGTCTGTGAATGGTTACTGCTCACCGACACTGAACATAGACTGACGTCAAATTAATGTGACTGGACCATGACAGGCCTAACATTCAAGTACTACTTCTTTGCTAGGAAGATATACAAACGAATCTGTGGCCCACTCGTGGGCACCGGTTTGACATCCTCCAATGTTAATCAGTTAATGGGCCATGTAGAAGAAATCTTTAATGTATCCCAAAACCACAAACCCCTTGTCTGGTTAAAGTTCATTAACATCACCATCATGATCTGGATCCAGGGCTAAGACATCATGTCTTCGTTCCTACAGTCTCATCTCTCCTATCCAGTTCAACTAGTCCTCCTCGACACAGCGTGGTACCTTTGTGGATGTTAACCTTTACCTTTCTAATGGTTCTATCCATACTTCTATTCATATCAAGTCCACTAACCATCAACAGCACTTGCATTTTGACAGCTGTCATCCCTTCCAAACCAAAAAATAATTCCTATATAATGTGATCACCCTTGAATGTTGCACGTGCAATGACAAGGAATGCCTGGCCCACTGTGCGGAAGCTCTCAGTAAGCCTCATACACAGGTGCTATCTCCCGAACTTACTTCACAAATGTTTTTCCCATTCCATATCCCCCACACATTCCAAGTAGTCCCTCTCACCCCACCTCACCCCAATGCCGATATGGAGTGGAACACCTGAATCACATCCTTCACCAGGCCTTTGACTATCATTGTGCCAGGAAATGACATATACTCTACCCACAATCCTTTCCATTCCTCCTAAACTGGTATTCTGCTACCCACATGACCTGCACAATATCATGGTCCATCACTATGCCACTTGCACTCTTTACCCCTTGCCATATGGGCTATATCCCTGTGGAAGACCTTGTGCGAGACCTGTTAGATTTACCCACCCAGCACATCTTATTCCAGTCCCAGCACAGGCTTATGTTGTATCAGAAGCAGTGCCGCCTGTGAATGCAGCGGTGTCATACAGCAGTTATCCTTGCAACACATCCTCTGTTTCCATAATCTTACAGACATAACTCTCCACTAACCCTCTGCACCCACACCCTATTCCCGAGACAACCATTTTATCTGTTCTGTCACCCTTTCCAAATCCATTCCCCCAATGATGATTGCAGATGCCTTAACTCACAGGTTCCAAAGTGAAATTTACCCTGTTCTTGCTCACCTGATGTTGTACCAATGTGTTGGGTCCCTGCCAAATCTACCAGCAACATTTGCACTATAAGGATACTGATAACGTCTGGCTCTTTAAAGAATCTAACTGCCACGAGTAAAACAGCTTCGGACATCTGATTGCTTTACAAATGAGTTACAGTGTTAAATGTTTGACATTAAACATGTAAGCAGGAAAAACTTTAGCAAAGGTTTGAAATTATGCTTCAAGTTTGTTGGAAGTCACTAAGTGCTCTACTTATAAAACACTGAATGAATATAATGAGGGTAATTTGTGCTCCATTTTAAGCAAAACCTAGTTTTCTGTGCATCTCAATGATATAATTTTCCAGGTACATTCAGTGGTACATGTAGATACCATCTGCAAAGTGTCTTATGAATAGAGTCAGTAGTAAAGGAGTAATAAAACACAATTTCGTGTCTAAGTGCTGAAATTTTAATCCATAAACATCAAATATGTTGTAAATGATAAACTGTTTTCCTTTCAATGGGTTTTGCTACCAGTCATGATTTTCTTTTATTCATAGTTTATGCGACACATTTTGGGAAATGGTTCCCATTTTCAGTTGCATTTTCTCTGTGTACTATGCCATTTTTACATACTGTTTTTGATATGCCTGAGGTTTTGCTTTGTTTTGTTAACTTTACTGTTGTACACTTTCTTAAAACCATTTATAATGGACAAAATTGCAGGTTTTTCTGTAATTGCATTATGGGGGATGTCAGTGAGAAAAAGGATTGAAACTATGTGTAAAGTTTGTTTGAAGTTGCTTAGTGCTTTCATTCTCAAATACTGGATGACTGAAGTCCATACATTTGTGTGCTATCGGTTATGCTGGCTCAAGACAAACAAACAGTTTCTGGCTGTAAAGCTTGTCTTTTTGTGTTAAACCTTTATCATAAGAGTATATTTCTTAATGAGTAGACACTGACACCATTTTAAATTTTTTAGTTCAATCAGTAATTACACAAAATATTGAAGATAAAATTTTTGTTGCCCTTGGAAGCCAGTTTATCACTTTCTATATACAAGTCTAGTGACCTCCTTGTGACTATTTGAGAGAAACTGAATGGTAGGAAGATTACCTCAAGTCACCAACTTGTCTTTGTATTTGCTGCTTCCCTTAAAAATGAAGCTTAACTGAATATTACCATTGTTCTTTTTTTCCAGCGGTAAATGGAAACTTGCTCAAATACCGTGCCCTTTACGAGTTCGTTGCTCGCAACAGTGATGAACTGTCATTCCAGCCAGGAGATATAATTATGGTAACTATATGTTTAAGTGATGGTTTGTGCGGTGTCATATTCCTTACCATAAACAAATAAAAATGTAATTATTTAATAGGTTGCTGCCAACCAAAATGCTGAACCTGGATGGTTAGCAGGAGAACTAAGGGGCCAAACTGGCTGGTTTCCTGAATCCTACGTGGAATTTATAGACAGTCCTGTAACAGTCCTGGAGGATTCATCTGCTTTTCCTCCTGATGTTATCATAGCAGAGTCTCAAGCTAAACGACAACTTGAGTAAGATTATTTTTCTGTTCTGTGACTTACTATCAGTGGAATGTGAAATATTTTAATACAATTATTTATTTGAGGGCTATAAAGCCCAGACAGAGGTCTGTATGTGGCAATGTTTGTGTTTCAATGGTTCATATGCTTACTATGCAGGGATTTATTCAGATCTGTTATTCTACTCTGTGGAATGTAGTAGTGTTGCTGTCCATTGCACATGCAACTTATTTTCTCATATTTTTTGAGTTACATGAAGCTGAGTATGTTTACCAAGGGTCAAACATGATACATAAATGATTTTTAAGGGGTTAATGAACCTATAGACAGACGAATGGGTGCCTCTGAGATTACTACTGAAATAAGTCAAATAGCTGAACCCATCTGGGCAGAATGATAATTTGCTCCATACAGGACAAATGTGAAGATTAACTTGTTCCCCTTGTACCCACCAGTGGAGACAATATGAAACAATGATTGTCAGACTGTGAGATCTTTTTACTTAAAAGTTCACTTTGTTTTCAGCATAATTTGCTTTTATGTTCATACCCTTCATCCAGCACTTTTTCCAGTGTGTAGATAACATGCACAAAGAATTAAGTTATCCCCACTTTTTTCTCATACCGTATTTACTCGAATCTAAGCCGCACCTGAAAAATGAGATTCGAAATAAAGGAGAAAAAAAAAAATATTCCCAAATCCAAGCCGCACCTGAAATTTGAGACTCGAAATTCAAGGGGAGAGAATAGTTTTAGGCCGCACCTCCAAATCTAAACAAAGTTGGTCCATTGTAATATGAGACACAATTTAGGTCAAATGAAAGACGATACAGCTACAGTAGTTTGGTTCGAGTCATAAGATTAGCAGTTAAGCTTTACCAGATAGCCATTGCCATGCGTCAGGCACTCTGTCCGTATTTATGCGGGTACCCTTCTTTTTTCACGTGCTTCTTCTGGTTTGAATCGATTGCTTATTTTGCTTTTATCTGATAAGTGCCGTTTCCTTTGTTTAGGTGTTTACGTCACTCTAAGCTGAAAATGCGTTACTGTACTGCGTCATGCATTGTTTGTCGCATTCTGATAGTGCGTGTTTACGGCCTGTCGCCGCCCGCGGCATGGCTTGCTTTTGTGTGCACTACCGCCGCTTACAATTAAAAAACAAAAAGGAGAGGAATCATCTCATTAGTGAAACAATGGCAAGAGACTGCAATTTGTTGTTACTTACACTGCTGCTTTCTTCGATTCTTTGATAATGATCAACAAGAACCAAATAATAGACTGCGTATGATAGAACATGTTCTGTACGAGAGTTAGGCGAAAATTTTTCTCCATTTGAAAATCTTTGCGGCCGCTTCTTTAGTACATCAAATTCTGCACAGAAATTAGTCATCTTAGATTTAAAAATCTAGTCAGTTGCCGTGCTTCATTTCTGACTGTATCACTATTAGGCATAAGAATAATACGAATATAAACATGACATGAGTCGTATATTCTTCCGCGTTTGCTGTTGTCTCACTCTAGTTTCATAGTTTATTAGGCAGACGGGATTTAAATGAGATAGCAGCAAACACGAAAGAATACATGGCAAAATGTTTATATTCGTATTATTCTTATGGTGAAGAGAATACTGCATGTGATTCACATTTCATCAGGTTCCTGTTAGCAACAGTCTTGCCAGTCGGATTTTCGTAGTACATTGAAATTCTGCTAAATTCGAAGATGAACAATACGGAATTTGTATTTACTTCGTTGGATAATGTATGAAAATGCAGTGGTTGAAACTCGGGGCAGAGAAAAAAACGCTCGTCTTCCACCTTTTTTTTAAAATTTATTTACTGACGCAGAGGTTTTGTCGCCAGTACTTATCTCTGTGCCTACAAAGCATGCCTGTGTAGCGCTGCATATATTCGACGGCAGAAGTTAGTTGTGGCGGCACCTACATTTTTCAGAACTTCCACTTGCTTTGCACTCGATTCTAAGCTGCAGGCGGTTTTTTGGATTACAAAAACCGGAAAAAGAAAGTGCGGCTTAGATTCGAGTAAATACGGTATATCATATCGCAGCCAACTACTTCAGTCATAGAAACAAATTAGTACACACAATAATTCATAATCTTTTTCAAAGTGCTCCACACATTTTTTACAAATAGTTATGGCATTTGAATTTGATTGAACTTTGTCAAATGTGGAACAAAACTCTCCCATTGAATTGTTGGAAATTTACTGCACTATGCTCCGTGCCGCCGTTGGATAAGCAGCTGCAGCAGCAAGTCGTATACCCCTAGCTTATTTATTTGTTACATAGTTTAATTCTTAATTTCTTTGCGTGTTTTTGGGTACTTGCATTGTTTAATTCATAAATTTTGGGCGTATTATAGTATTTGAGAGTTGTAGCAGCGTGCTTTAGTGTTTACTTCGTAGATTCTTACTTGAATTGTGTGAGAGTTTCGTATAGGAGGTGTAATTTCGAGTTTTAGTTACTGTAATCGTAAATTCAGGCAGATTGTAGCGCAGTCGTTAGGCATTCGTACAGGTTAGTTAATACATTCTTTGCGTGTTTCCCTTGCGTTATCTAGGCACTGACTCGTGTTTCAGTAACTGTTGTTCAACATCGATTAGAATGGACAGGGACTGTGATTGCTGTGTTCGGATGAGGGCTGAGTTGGCATCCCTTCGCTCACAGCTGCAAGCGGCGCTGACTTCGGTCGCGCAGCTTGAGGCTGTTGCCAATGGGCACCACTGTGGGGAGCCGGACTTGGGTATCACGGGGATATCAACCTCATCCCGTCTGTCCCCAGATCGGTCTGCCGCTGTGGTTGTCCCGGTTGCTGCCCGCAGTGGGGCTGAGCCCTCGCCTGTGGTTGATTGGGAGGTCGTTCCAAGGCGTGGCAGGCAGCGAAAGACGTCCCCGAAGGCTGATCAGAAAGCCTCCCCGGTGCGTCTGACAAACAGGTTTCAGGCACTGTCTCTGGCTGAGCCAGATGCAGCTGCCTGCCCTGTTTCAGAGGATGATTCTCAGTCTTCAAGGTCCGGGCAATCACAGAGGGTGGGCTTATTGGTAGTTGGGAGCTCCAATGTTAGGCGCGTAATGGGGCCCCTTAGGGATATGGCGGCTAAGGAGGGGAAGAAATCCAGTGTGCACTCCGTGTGCATTCCGGGTGGAGTCATTCCTGTTGTGGAAAGGGTCCTTCTGGATGCCAAGAAGAGCACAGGGTGCAGCCAGCTGCAGGTGATGGCACATGTCAGCACTAATGACGTGTGTCGCTTTGGATCTGAGGAAATTCTCTCTGGATTCCAGCGGCTATCTGATTTGGTGAAGGCTGCCGGTCTTGCTTACGAGATGAAGGCAGAGCTCACCATCTGCAGCAACGTTGACAGAACCGACTGCGGACCTTTGGTGCAGAGCCGGGCGGAGGGTCTGAATCAGAGGCTCAGACGGTTTTGCGACCGTGTTGGCTGCAGATTCCTTGACTTGGGCCATAGGGTGGTGGGGTTTCGGATTCCGCTGAATAGGTCAGGAGTTCACTACACTCAGCTGGCGGCTACACGGGTAGCGGAGGCTGTGTGGCGTGGACTGGGCGGTTTTTTAGGTTAGAAGGCCTCGGGGAAGTACGGGGTGGGCTGCAATCTCAAAGGGTGCATGGCAAATACAGGACGTGCTTGGATCAAGGAACAGTCGGAATTGTAGTTGTAAATTGTTGTAGTTGTGCTGGGAAAGTCCCTGAGCTTAAAACGCTAATAGAAAACACAGAAGCTGAAATCGTAATAGGTACAGAAAGCTGGGTAAAGCCTGAAATAAGTTCTGCAGAAATTTTTACGAAGTCTCAGACGGTGTTCAGGAAAGATAGATTGGGTAGAATTGGTGGTGGAGTGTTTGTGTCTGTCAGTAGTGGTTTATCATGTAGTGACGTCGAAGTAGATACTCCATGCGAATTGGTATGGGTGGAGGTTATACTTAACAGCCGAACTAAGTTAATAATTGGCTCCTTCTACCGACCCCCAGACTCCCAGTTGCGGAACAGTTCAGAGAAAATTTGAGTCTCGTAACAAATAAATAGCCCACTCATACAGTTATAGTTGGTGGGGACTTCAACCTTCCCTCGATATGTTGGCAAAAATACTTGTTCAAAACCGGTGGTAGGCAGAAAACATCTTCCAAGATTGTCCTAAATGCTTTCTCCGAAAATTATTTCGAGCAGTTAGTCCACGAACCCACGCGAATTGTAAATGGTTGCAAAAACACACTTGACCTCTTAGCCACAAACAATCCAGAGCTGATAGAGAGCATCATGACTGATACAGGGATTAGTGATCACAAGGTCGTTGTAGCTAGGCTCAATACCGTTTTCTTCCAAATCCACCAGAAACAAACGCAAAATAATTTTATTTAAAAAAGCGGATAAAGTGTCACTAGAAGCCTTCCTAAGAGACAATCTCCATTCCTTCCGAACTGACTAAGCAAATGTAGACGAGATGTGGCTCAAATTCAAAGATATAGTGGCAACAGCAATTGAGAGATTCATACCTCATAAATTGGTAAGAGATGGAACTGATCTCCCGTGGTACACAAAACAAGTCCGAACTCTGTTGCAGAGGCAACGGAAAAAGCATGCGAAGTTCAGAAGAACACGAAATCCCGAAGATTGGCTAAAATTTACAGACGCGCGAAATTTGGCACGGACTTCAATGCGAGATGCCTTTAATAGGTTCCACAACGAAACATTGTCTCGAAATTTGGTAGAAAATCCGAAGAAATTCTGGTCGTATGTAAAGTACACAAGCGGCAAGACGCAGTCAATACCTTCGCTGCGCAGTGCCAATGGTACTGTTACCGACGACTGTGCCGCTAAAGCGGAGTTATTGAACGCAGTTTTCCGAAATTCCTTCACCGGGGAAGATGAATGGAATATTCCAGAATTTGAAACACGAACAGCTGCTAGCATGAGTTTCTTAGAAGTAGATACCTTAGGGGTTGTGAAGCAACTCAAATCACTTGATACGGGCAAGTCTTCAGGTCCAGATTGTATACCGATTAGGTTCCTTTCAGATTACGCTGATACAATAGCTCCCTTCTTAGCACTCATATACAACCGCTCGCTCACTGATAGATCTGTACCTACAGATTGGAAAATGGTGCATGTCGCACCAGTGTTTAAGAAGGGTAGTAGGAGTAATCCATCTAACTACGGACCTATATCATTGACGTCGATTTGCAGTAGGGTTTTGGAGCATATACTGTATTCAAACATTATGAATTACCCCGAAGGGAACAATCTATTGATACGTAATCAGCATGGTTTCAGAAAACATTGTTCTTGTGCAACGCAGCTTGCTCTTTATTCGAACGAAGTAATGGCCGCTATCTACAGGGGATCTCAAGTTGATTCTGTATTTCTAGATCTCCGGAAAGCTTTTGACACCGTTCCTCACAAGTGACTTCTAATCAAGCTGCGGGCCTATGGGGTATCGTCTCAGTTGTGCGACTGGATTCATGATTTCCTGTCAGGAAGGTCGCAGTTCATAGTAATAGACGGCAAATCATCGAGTAAAACTGAAGTGATATCAGGTGTTCCCCAGGGAAGCGTCCTGGGACCTCTGCTGTTCCTGATCTATATAAATGACCTGGGTGACAATCTGAGCAGTTCTCTTAGGTTGTTCGCAGATGATGCTGTAATTTACCGTCTAGTAAGGTCATCCGAAGACCAGTATTATTTGCAAAGCGATTTAGAAAAGATTGCTGTATGGTGTGGCTGGTGGCAGTTGACGCTAAATAACGAAAAGTGTGAGGTGATCCACATGAGTTCCAAAAGAAATCCGTTGGAATTCGATTACTCAATAAATAGTACAATTCTCAAGGCTGTCAATTCAACTAAGTACCTGGGTGTTAAAATTACGAACAACTTCAGTTGGAAAGACCACATAGATAATATTGTGGGGAAGGCGAGCCAAAGGTTGCGTTTCATTGGCAGGACACTTAGAAGATGCAAGAAGTCCACTAAAGAGACAGCTTACACTACACTCGTTCGTCCTCTGTTAGAATATTGCTGCGCGGTGTGGGATCCTTACCAGGTGGGATTGACGGAGGAAATCGAAAGGGTGCAAAAAAGGGCAGCCCGTTTTGTATTATCACGTAGTAGGGGAGAGAGTGTGGCAGATATGATACGCGAATTGGGATGGAAGTCATTACAGCAAAGACGTTTTTCGTCGCGGCGAGATCTATTTACGAAATTTCAGTCACCAACTTTCTCTTCCGAATGCAAAAATATTTTGTTGAGCCCAACCTACATAGGTAGGAATGATCATCTAGATAAAATAAGAGAAATCAGAGCTCGAACAGAAAGGTTTAGATGTTCGTTTTTCCCGCGCTGTTCGGGAGTGGAATAGTAGAGAGATAGTATGATTGTGGTTCGATGAACCCTCTGCCAAGCACTTAAATGTGAATTGCAGAGTAGTCATGTAGATGTAGATGTATTTTTTTCCTTTCATGCCTCTGACATCGCCTGCTTCATATACTTTTAATCTCCCAACTTTCCAGTGTGTGTGTGTGTGTGTGTGTGTGTGTGTGTGTGTGTGTGTGAGAGAGAGAGAGAGAGAGAGAGAGAGAGAGAGAGAGAGTAGATTTTTCAACATATTTTACCGTATGCATTTATCATCACTGTTCTTTACTCAGAATGTTGAAACTAAATTCTAAGGCTAAAGAACTAGTTGATCTTATTTGTGCCACATTAATGGATCTGATTTATCTAGAATCATATTTTTGGTCAGATTCATAATCTCATGCTTTTCCACACTTAATTCAGTTGCTTCTTAGTGATTATGTAATTATTTGTAATATACTGTTAATCTCTTTTTAAGGGGAATTGCAGAAGTTCCAGAAAACGTCAGTGATAATGGTTCTGTTGTGGAAGTTTCTGGTGATGTTGGTCCACAGGTGCTTGATGAAATGGCTAGTCCTGTACTTGGACAGGTAATGTAATTTTTACCTAATAAATTTTTGCGTATAGTGCATTAAGAGCTGTCAGCTAACCTCATAATTGGATTATTTAAGCACTGAGTTTCCTAGTGATATCTTAATGTCGCCAGAATCCACTCAGTTTTATTGTAAGATTTCAACAACAGTTGCATTGTTTTTAAGATTTTTATTTGTATAAATGGTTAAAATTCTTCTGGTTTAAGGCTTAAAATAATATTTTGGTCACGTTAACAGAATTTGATAGTTCATTATATGTGAATATTTTCAGATGATGCATTTTTAAATTCAGTCTAAAATACAGGTCTCCCATTCATCTCAATAGTTTGAGGTCATTGCAAGGAAAACCATATTACCCTGTTCAGAGTGATAAATAATGCACTTTGATATGTAAACACATCTTTCCCAGGGTTCGTAACTGCCTTACTTTCATTCACACAAATATTATTTTCCTCATAGAACATCCTTTAACAGTGAAAACATAATTACTCAGACTACGAAATTTTCAATGCAAGAAGTGTGATGTTCACAGAGAACACATAGTCAGATGCAGATGTGGGTTTATGGATTGCACCATTAAATTTAGAAGAATATCTTAAAGATTACCTTTTAGGATTACCAGATTTAAACAAACTTTCTTTTTTCCTTTCTGATAGACTGTTTCGTGCCTCACTGTGATTTAATAAATGAATATTGTATTAGATTTGAAGTCTCCTTGATGTTGTTGTTATGCTCTTGACTAATGAAATTATGAGATAGGAGAAAAATTCTCTTTCTCCACAACCCAGCCACTGTCTGGCAGCTTATTCTGCAAATATGGAAATCTGAGGGGATTATTATTAAATGATAAAGAGAAAGCTTTCTTTAACTTTTTGTATCTTTTTTATTATTCTTCTGAACACACAACCATATTTGCTACTTTTATGTGCTAAATACATTAGAAGTCACAGTAATAATTAGATATGCCTCCACAAAATGACAGCTGAGCCTGTTACCAAAAGTGTCTATCTGCTATGAATAGGTAACCAGAACAATCTCTGATAATATCCGTGCCGTCGCAGTGACGAAGACAATTGCTCAATCAGAGAATAAAGAAACAGGTACATTGCTGTCTTACTAAGAATGACAGAGGATAGCATATTAAAATATATCACAATAAAAATACTTTGCCACATTGGAGTCTTTAAAATAAACATGAGATGTTATAACAGATACTTCACACAAAATGAAGCATGAGATTTTGGCAGGACTACGAAGAAAGTCAGTAGGTTAGGTAATGCTGTCTCCAACCCAAAGGTTGGTTTGAACACCAGGTGCTTTACAAGGCTTGGTCCACTGTGTGGTGGCATGTCCTTGCTTTCCAAGTGAACTTTAAACTGAGTCACCCACCCATACATAGAGTAATAAACAGTAAAACACTTTCTGTGTGGTAACAGTTAAGATAGTTTTCTGTGATGTCAAACATATATTTATGACTTCCACTTAAGTGTTGCTGCTTTAACAAGAAGTCACTGCATCTGGAATCGGTGTAAAAATTCATTTAGTATTGAAATTACTGTTTGTTACCGTCGTTTCATAGACTTTAGTTGACTTGTTTCTGGCATTTTGTTTGCTTTAGTATCAATTTTGAGTTCCAAATGTGCTATAAAGAGGAGAAGCATATGACAAAAACGATTTGTGAAATCCTTTGCGAGTCCTCATGTAATGAAACCAATGTATTTGACAGCAATTCACATTACATGTCATCTGAAAGTGTTTCTATGTCTCGATTTATTTGGACGTGCAGATATTATTTTCATTTATTATGCTGTTATAAATGCTTCTACTGCAGGCACATCAGGAAATGAATTGGTGCACATGCTTAATCTTCTATGTATACACCTGTTAAAAGTAGAGAAAGATGTAACTATGATGACAGCTGACAAATGTAGATGAAATTCCTGACAGAATTGCATACACAGGCTCTTGTGAATTGAAACAGATTGGAAGACTTGATGAATCAAGTAAACCTTTAGATAGATGTTCAAACTATGAAAGAAATGAAATAAATCTTTGTTATTTTGCTGCCAATAAGAGAGATACTTGGCAGAGGAGTATAATTCTGCTGAAATTTTTGCGGTTTTGCCAAAAGATCATCTCATAAACGTGTTACCCATGTTTCAATTGAAAGCCAACACAAAGGCAAAAAGAAAGGTAAACAAAGGTTTTATGCACATTCATAAAGATAAGCTGCTCCTGAATTCGTAGAGAGAGAAATTTGAAATGTTACTATCCAGAAGAAGCCATAACATTTGATGAAGGGACTTATCTCTTTTAAGGGGAGAGTAGGCTTCATGGTTTGTATGGCCAATATGGAATGAAGCAATAGTTCATTCCGAATCCAGAACTGACAACGTATGGAATTTTGAAGCATATCACAGAAAAGATGAGGCAGTAGATAGCAGTATAGTGTTCACACGTTTGACCAGCAAACTGATAACTATACATTGACTAGTGAATCATTATGACCACTTCCCACCACAATATTGAGAGGTGTGTGGCGACATTGTGAGCATGAGACATAGTAAGAGGAGTATATAAGCAGAGCAGTGATGAAGGAGAAAACATTCTCGCTATGATACAGGTCATAAATGGGAAAATCCACTGATATCAGTGATTTTGACAAGGGCAAATTATGGCCCTTCTTTGAAACGTGAAACTGGTTAGATTTTTGTGTGCTACTACGTGTGCATATATGGAAAGTAGTTGATGGATGGTGAAACCATGAGTAGGTGACCAGGTGTTGGACAACTCTACCTCATCACAGAACATGACGGTTTGACTGTAAAGCAGGTTAGGTAGCAGTCTGTGGCTGATCTAATGACAGAGTACAGTGCTAATTCAGGCATAAGTGTTTCAGATCACATCACTTGCCGCACATTGTTGAACATGGCACTCTGCAGCAGACAACCCATACTTGTTCTCATGTTGACCTGGTGACATTATCAATTGCAATTGCAGTGGGCCTTGGTTAACTTAGATTGCACACTGGGTAAATGGAAACATGTCATGTGCTCAGATGATGCAAGTTTCTTGTTACATCAGGTCAGTGGGCATGGCCGTCTACACCACCATCCAGGTGAATGGTTACTCAAAGATTGCATTGTGCTGTGAATGCAGCTCAGACTACGCTATTGCGGAGATTCATGTGGGTTTTCTTGTGATCTGGAGTAGTAATTGAAGGACCATGGCAGCTGTGGACTACATGAATATTATTGGTGACCAATTGAGTGTCTTTATGCTTGATGTCCTCCCCAAGGGTGATGGCATCTTCAAGCAGGGTAACTGTCACAAAGCCAGATATGTACTACAGTGGTTTTAGGAGCATATTAGTGAACTCTTGTTTAATGTCTTGGGCATCAACTGATCTGACCTGAACCTGATGGAACACACACTATTGTTCATAAGCTCCACACTCTCAAACCACCTGCATGTAATTTACGGGAACTGTGTGAGCTATGAATAGCCATTGTGTGCCACAGTCTCTCCATGTCATGCATAATTTCCGTCATTTGCATTCCAAAGGTGAACCAAGCCACTATTAAGCAGATGGTCAGAATTGTTTGGTTTATCTGTATAGGACATACTGTGCACATTAATTGTTTCTAACCAAATGTACAGTCAGCTGAAGATTTAGTTAAACCTAATAGTGGTCTTGTTGGTGTAGTAATGAACAGGATTAGACTGCTGAAAGCACTAAGGAGTGCAAAGCTAAAAGAAGTAAAACAAGTCTGCAAAACAAAAGTAACATGCTTGTCTCTTGGTGGAAGGGTAAGATATATGTTTGGATGGTCAGACACAAAGCTGCAATGTAGATTATCAAAACAGAGATATCAAATGATAAAATAAAACTTGCAGCAATATTAGACTGTAACCAACACAATGCTTCGGTTGTCCTATTTGACTGACAGTGAAATAATGGAGGAGGCGGGCTTTTGGCTGCATTATTATGGTAACATCTAATGCCTGAAACTGCACAACACAATGACAAAAAAACTCAATACTCGCGCGCGCGCGCACACACACACACACACACACACACACACACACACACACACACACACACACACACACACAGCATCTCAATTGATAAGAGAGTAAATACAGCCTCTGCGACACATGACAACACAGGGTTACGCATTTCTGGCCTCAATAATTAGTGTTACAGTTTCTGGTTTTACAGCATGTGCCTGTGTGGCAGTCAAAATGGAGTCTACATATGTAGTCACTCATAAACTGTCTGTGAAAGGTAGTATTATCTTACACCGCAGAGTAGAAAAGGGAAAGAAATTTTTCTTTGTTACACTAGCACAACCACATAGCTATGCTGCAGAAAGAAACAATCAACACTGTATAAGTCTGTTACGTATGTGAGCACATGTTGCTGCATTGGTGCACTTGCCAGGCACAAGTTGCATATTCAGCATAGTGTCAACTGAGAGAGACAGGGATATATGCAACAACACATTTCAGAGACTTGTCAATACAGTTACGAGCCAATAACAAATTGTTAAACAAACACATTGGAACGAGGACTGCTGATCACTATTAAAGAAGCAAGCAACATGTGGTGATAAAAGAGCCTCACGTCATTAACTTCTGCCAATCTCCATAACAACAATGTTCCCCATCTCTGAATGAAGTTGGTCATTAGGATTGATGACATTTGTACCAAAGCACTCGATTCATTGATTATTATGGTGTAGAGACATCCATGTGTAAGACATTCCAGCACCTCTCGTGAACACGCTGCTTGCCGTTTCAGTGATGGCAACATCAGAATAACCATGACCTGCCACTGACGGGACTTTGCATTGGCCACCGCCTACCACATTGCTGATGGGATGACTGAGGGTGCCAGAGCCTAACTGTGTGGTAATGCCACGATCAGCAGATTACATGACTTCCAACAGCATGCTACATACCGATGGATCATCATGGGTCATCCTCATCTTCCAGAGTGGATTGAGGATGCTCTAACACAGTATGATGCACATACTCTACAGCTTCACCTCCAGGCTGCCAGATGGCAGCCCACAAGACTTCAGCTGAATTGCTCATGTAGCAGCATTGGTGATCAGCCAGTCTACTTGACAATAAGAGCCAGCAGAATTCCACCGTGTCACTTGCACAAAACATCAGCCGAGGCTGGCGAGAAGACACAGAAATGTAAATCTGAACAAATAAATTTTAACTTGCTAATCATGTTCTACTAGTGCTGAAAGATGTTCTACATGATGATGATGATGATGATGATGATGATTGGTTTTTGGGATGCTCAACTGCAATGTCATCAGTGCTGGTACAGAGTCCGAGTTTTTTGCACAGTACAATTTTTTACCCAGTTCTATCTAGCCACTGTCACAAATGATGATGATGATGATGATTTGATAAGGACAACACAAACACCCAGTTCCCGGCCAGTGAAAATCCCCGCCCGCAACACTATCCCAACAATGTAGAGATGTCTCTGCTTGGCACCCTTATAACTCTATTGGTAGTCAAGCTGTGTACCAAATGTTGGGACACACGTCTGAATAATACTGTGCAGTAATTTGCAAGTAGGGAATGTTGTCCAAGCATTAAAGCATTTATGAAAGTTGAAGTTTTATTTAAAACACACAGCATGATTTTATTACTGTAACTCAACGACAGATTTTGAACAACAAAGAATATAAGAACCTAATCGTGACCTCTCAATCCACTGTGCTTAGTGGAGTCCACTAAACAAGTCATCAAATAACTCTAATGATGAAACAAATCATAACTGACAAGGAAGTATTATCAACAAAGCGAGGGAGCTCACAGCCTACAGGAAGATTTCTTCTAATCAGGTGTTCAGATCTGCTGGTACAGATACACACTTCACCATAGCTATGTAATAACAGTTTTTAAACTTTCCTTTTTTCAGATACTTCGGCTTTGTAAGTTTCCCCTTGTGTGTTTGCCGTTGAGGAGTGGTTTGGTGTTGGACAACAAATCTAACTGTCTGGGATTTCTGTCTTGAGCCAGTTCTACAATTTTCCCTGGCACTTACCCCTTCTTTTACCTGAGAATGATTCGTATATGTGTGGAATACTACACTGTACCATAATTCAAAGTCTAAATTAACACTTAATTTGCTGGTCTTGTAGCTGACGCCATTACCAGTAGACTCGCTATAATCTATTCTTTGTAAGTGACAACTTACTTTTTTTGCAGAAATTTGTAGCTAGGATTTTAAAACCTTTTTACTTTTTGTGGACATTTCACATAATACATATGAATTTTGAAATCGATATAGTTTAAACTGAATCCACATGATACTTCAAATCATTAGCATTTACTGCAGAAAAAATTTAAAAAAGATTTGTCATATTTAACTACATAAATAAATGGATGACTGTTTTGTTTCAGTTTCTTCCACAGACCCATTTAAATGACAAATAAACAAAATACAAAATTACAGTGAAATTTTGCATTCATAGTCAATTCAATATGGCCCACTTCAATAAGGGATACATATTGTAACATAACATTTGCTGTACTTTTATGATGCACCCTTATTGGCAACATTTTCTTTCCATTGCGTACTACACACCTCCTCGCGCGCGCGAGTATATACCTGTCCTTTTTTCCCCCTAAGGTAAGTCTTTCTGCTCCCGGGATTGGAATGACTTCTTACTCTCTCCCTTAAAACCCACATCCTTTAGTCTTTCCCTCTCTTTCCCTCTTTCCTGATGAAGCAACCTTGGGTTGCGAAAGCTTGAACTTTGTGTGTGTGTTTGTGTGTTTTTTTATTGTGTCTATCTACCAGCGCTTTCTCGTTTGGAAAGTCAATACAAATAATGAGGTATATTAAAGTAATAAAGCCATATTTTCTCAAAGTACTGTGCAGATCATTTATTACTGCACACAGTATGAAGTTAACTAAAGTTCGGCATAATTCCCTTATTTTACTCATTGTATTATTAAACTTGTTTTGGCAATGTAATTTTTACGGTTCAGGTAATCTAACAGATGATATAACTAGTAAATATTGTAATTATTTGTAAAGAAAGTTCTTTCTTTGATTTTCAATTTTTCTGATAATCACCAGACAATATTGCCTGATGTTAGAATTGGCAGGATGGTTTGTAGACATTCCTACATACATAAACTTTCTCTTTTAGCTTTTAAATAGTTATACAGTTGGTCTGTTTGCTGAAGCATGTATGTGAATACTTAGTTTACTGATAACTGTATGGTAATACTCTCACAAAAACAGTCCCTTTCCATCTTATGATTTCTTTTACATCCAGTAGCAAAAATAAATAAATAAATAAATAAAATTTTGATGCATTCAGGATGGCAACAGTTCAATCTCACGTCCGGCCATCCTGATTTAGGTTTTCTGTGATTTCTCTAAATCGCTCCAGGCAAATGCTGGTATGGTTCCTTTGAAAGGGCACGGCTGACTTCCTTCCCTAATCTGATGAGACCAGATGACCTCGCTGTTTGGTCTCCTTCCCCAAACAACCCAACCCCAAAACATTTTGTAGTATCTCATGAGATAATTAACCCCCCCCCCCCTCCCCGCTCTCGCCACTACCCTCCTCATAAAGCTTTGTCCTGCACAGTTATTTTGCGCAAGGAGACTTAAATCCAAAATATTACTGCATATTGTCTCATGAAATGATGAATAAAGTTAGTTTCAAATTCAAGCATGCGCACTGCTGTGTGATATAAAAAAATGTATCTTTATTCAAAATTGTTTGAGACCACACATTAAGCGTATATGTAGTTCCGATTCATTACATAACATTTAGACAGTTATGACAAGTAAAACAAGATATCTCAGAAAGTGAATAAGTTGCTGCTAAAAGCAGTGTAGTTGGCTACTGTTTTTAAAACACAACTCGTACACTCATATTGCTGTGTTCAGTCTCTTGATCTGTGCTTCATGTGAGTATTGAATGATGAACTGTCTTTCTGCAAATTTTAGCTGCCTGACTTTTTTTTATGACTTGCAGGGTGATAATGTTGAAGACATGGAGGCACAAGCCCTTTATTCTTGGAGAGCCAGGAAGTCTAGTCAGTTGTCATTTAATAAGGGAGATGTTATCAGAGTCAAAGAACAACAAGAGCAGTGGTGTTACGGTGAACTAGCTGGCGTAGATGGTTGGTTTCCAAAATCTTATGTGAAGTTAACTCCTTCACAGTTGCAGGAAGGAGAAAAGGGTGAGTTTATATCTAATTGCAGGAACTCTTTCCATAGATTATGAAAATACAAAAATTTACTCTGAATAAATAGTGGGTCCTCATGGTAGGTGCTGGATGTGTCTGTTTGGTCTACAGCAGTACACAAAATATTGCTCACAATTGCAATGTGTACTAAACAAGCTAATCAGTAGAAAGTAAGTCTGTATTATTTTGAAGCATATTTTATTTTGTAAAAAACATTTAAAGGGAATTGCAGATGCTAGATTTTTGGTCATTTTACGTCACATGAAAGTAACTTCCACCCCTGCTATCCCTCTCATATTCAGTATATATTTGCCATGCATAATGGTACTACATTTACTTCATAATATGTCAGAAGACATTATTTTTGCACTATTATTCCACTGCCAATCACCAGAACATTCAGAATGGGCCACACACATACCTTTCAGTTTGTTCAGTTTCATCAGAATATGTAGAACTTTTAAATTTTGTAAAAGTTGTCACTGCTGCTTGTATTTTATCATAAAAATTGCAATTGCTATAGAAGTGGAGTGATTTATTGCTGCAGATGTTGCTAATATGATGGATACTAATAAAAATTTGGTTGTTACTTTTACAGAATATTATGTGGCCATGTATCCTTATCAGTCTGTTGAACCAGGTGATCTTAGTTTCTTACAAGGTGAAATGATACTTGTTACAAAGAAAGAGGGAGACTGGTGGACTGGAATCATAGGAGATAGACATGGAATATTTCCTTCAAATTATGTACAGAGAGCACCATCTGGAGTGAGTATTGATTTATCTTCTGACGTAAGGAAAAAGACAGAATTTGGTATGTGTAAATGTGCATATTCTCTCTCTCTCTCTCTCTCTCTCTCTCTCTCTCTCTCTCTCTCTCTCCCCCCCTCTCCCTCACCCCTCCCCCACATAAAATAACCAAAGGGTTGGAGAAGAGATGGTGTAGAATAGGAGACAGAGACAACTAAGAGAAAATATGAGGATGAAGGTTCACAGACTCTCAAACCTGTTGATCAGTCTAAAATTAGGTGATTAGAGAGGAGTTATCTGACATCAGATGCTGATTTTTACATGGGGGTAATTAGGAGAAAGAGTGAGAATAGAGTGAAGCACAAGTTATAGCAGAGATTGAGGACAGAGGATTGCAAGACCAAAGGACATGTTGAAGAAGTAGATCGCATGAACATAATCCAGAAAAGGAATTATAGGGAGAGGATTCGCATGGCACTAATTAATTCTGTCAGTTGTTGACGACGTTTTGTGCTGAGTTGCAAGCTCTGCCACTAGGTACGCAATCTTACCTCTCGACACAGTTTTAGAGTGGCCGTTCATCCTAACGGGCTGCTGCTTGATGTTCCTGCCCACATAAAATGCAGCACAGAAGATGCAGTCGTTACTTCTGACAAATTAGGACAAGCTTAAGACAGGTCTATATTAATATGTACTATGGGTTGCACAGGACAGATCTTGCACATTTTCCTTTTATGGATATGACTTGTAAGACAAAGTACTGGAAGGAGAAGTGGCATAAAAACATACTAGGATGATTTGGAGGAAGGGTGAATGTCAGAATTCCTCTTTCAGAGAGGTACAATGGATTTGTTGGGGGGGGGGGGGTAATTCCTGATGCAGGGTATGATAAAAAGTATCCAAAATTCTCACAGAGGGTGTATTTCTGCTGTTTCTATCATAGATAATATTAGATAATAATAATGATAATGATGTGGTTCATTTTTATAACTGTTTAGTGGGACCAGGTTTTTGGGAGGCAATCTGGAGGCCTTTGGTATACTGGGCATATGAGTGTTCATCACTGAAAATGCATTGTGCATGGGTGGCAAATTGTACTGGACTGATTTTTTTGTATGAAGGGCTGCAAAGTCATACTTTCGCCCATGGAAGAGTTGTTGATCATGTCACAGAGTGTGCCCCTGGGTGCGACATGATTTGTTTCAATTACTGCTTCACAGCATGCAGAATCTGAATCATCCTCATAACATCAGCTTCTCTGAATGTAGGTGGGAACTGACCCATTAACACAGCTTACAAATCTTTATTTGCACTGCTCTGTCCTAGTCTCCCTTTCCCCTTTATCCTCTCTCCTGCCCACAACCTCTCTTCCCTGTCTCCCGCACCACAGCCTCTCTAGGCCTTTACCTCTGCCAAATTTGTCTCACCTGCTCTGCTCGATGTGATTAAGTCCTCACTCCAGTTGAGCCATAATATTGGGACAGTGTGCGCCCCCCCCCCCCCCTCTCTCTCTCTCTCTCTCTCTCTCTCTCTCTCTCTCTCTCTCTCTCTCTTTGTGTGTGTGTGTGTGTGTGTGCGCGTCATGGTAAATGTTTGTTTTAGTCAGACCATGCAGTAACCCCCAGTTAAGGTGTATCCATCATGCATTATTAACAGATCATTGATGTAAATTCTATTTTTTAGTGTGTAGTAAGTGTACCATGGTATAGTGATTTTAAATACTAAATAACATTTACATCAATAATATGAAGGAGTGTGTTTTGTGCATGTTAGTAGCAGACTACATCCTGAGTTTCGCTTTTGTAGTCTGCTGTAGTATCAGATGAGCCTGCTGAGCCTGTAAAGGAAAACCACATAACAGATGTAACAGTCTCAGAAGTAGCAGCTGCCCCTGTCTCACCCACTCCACAACAGGAAGAACAGGTGAGGACAGCGACATCCAACTTCATTATATGTCTTGCAAGGTTACTTGTAATAGTATAGATAATGGGAAAACTTTATTTATGCTTTAACATTTTCTTTAGAATGAGGAAGTTAATTTCTGGTAAGAGTTTTCTATAACTGAAAGAAATATCAAGACTGTAGGAAAAGATAGATTCTTACTTACTGTAAAGATAACATGCTAAGTTGCAGACAGCCACAATTAAGACACTTACATGTAAGCTTTTGGCCACAGGCTTCGTTGTAAAAAGAGAAACACACACCATTCAGTCACACAAGCAATCCCACCTCATGCACATGTGATTGCTGACTCCAGCAGCTCAGGCCAGAATGCAGCTATCACTGTAAAGAAATTATTTTAAATTACCCGTTTTCATACTTCTGTAATGTCGTACAATGTACAGAGAGACTATGAAGAAGATGTTCAAAGTTTCTCTTATTGTCTGCCCATCAATAAACAATATTTGTTCTATGAAATTTGTTAGTTTTGAGATATATAATTATTACTTAAATAATATTTTAAACCTTTATGTGCTTTCTTTCTTCATTTTTAAATACGGCCTTTTGAAGTGTGTCAGTTTCAGTAATTCCTCAAGAAACAGACCCAGTAAACTTGGGTTTTAGAGTTGGTTGTTTATTCATCACAGTGATATTCTTCATGAGAAAGAATTGTGACAAATTATTGTAAAAATTGGTTTTAATTGTTACTAACAGTATGAATTAGGACAGATTGCTACTCACCATATAGAGGAGGCATTGAGCAGCAGATAGGTGCCTCAGGAAATAGACCATTAGAAAATAGCAGCTTTTGAACACTCTTGTGACTTGATACCGTAACTCAGTACCACCCAGGGCTGGTGCCCCAGGCAAATTAGTAAGAAAATCAGGAAATGGGGTGAAAAAATGTATAAAATTTTGAAACTTCGTGAAAATACTCATATGGGATATAGTAATAAGAAACACAAAAGTTCCCCTTCATATGGGGGGAAGGGGGAGCGCATCCCCCTTTTATCCCCTCCAAAAGTAAATTTGTATCATACTTTAAATTCATATGCAAAAAGGCTCATTTTTCGAACAGAGCTCTTGTTAGTAAATATATTCCTCGCAAAATTGTACATGAAAAAGATCTTGTGCGGCTTTTCATTTATACAAATGGTATTTGAGGTATAAGAATCGGTATAGAATTCTGTTAACGTAATAGTTTGTAGTTTTTGTTGCTTTGTACTATTTAAATGAAAAACGCAATTAAGTGTATGGAAGTATTTCGTGACCTACATATTCTACTTGATGTTGTTTCCTTTGCGATCAGTATTGTTGAAATCAGGAGTATGTGCCAACAATGAAAACGTCAAGTTTCCCTTCCCATTAACTCAGTGCTCCACTACCACTATTGTCGCTGCTGTTTCTTCCTACCCAGTGTCCACTTCAGTTGAGATAGTGTTGTCAGCTGTCAAAGTAGTGCCAGAGAGTTCTATTTTTGTGACAGTATTCATCAGTTTGTTGTGTTATGAAGTGCTTCTTCTTAGCCTTTAACTTGCAAGGCGACTTTTCTGTAACATATACCACGAGGTGTATTATCTGGGACACCTATATTTAAACCGAGATTTAAGGTTAAAGTCATTTGAAATTTTTAATTTATGCTATATAACATTTACTTTTACAATTATTTTATTTTATTGCACTAAACAAAGCCTGCAGCATTTTACTATTTATCACACATAGAGGGAAACATTCCTCGTGGGAAATGTCTGCTTGTGTCTGTGTATGTGCGGATGGATATGTGTGTGTGTGTGTGTGTGTGTGTGTGTGTGTGTGTGTGTGTGTGTGTGCGCGCGCAAGTGTATACCTGTCCTTTTTTTTCCCCCTAAGGTAAGTCTTTCCGCTCTTCGTTTTTAGATATATTTTTCCCACGTGGAATGTTTCTCTCTATTATATATATATATATGTCTGCTTGTGTCTGTATATATGTGTGTGTGTGTGTGTGTGTGTGTGTGTGTGTGTGTGTGTGTGTGTGTGTGTGTGCGAGTGTATACCCGTCCTTTTTTCCCCCTTTTTCCTTGACGTTGACGTCCATCTGTCCAATGGCCGGCTTCACACGTCCGTCCACATCAAACCCACCAACAAGCAACAGTACCTGCATTATGACAGCTGCCACCCATTCCACATCAAACGGTCCCTTCCCTACAGCCTAGGTCTTCGTGGCAAACTAATCTGCTCCAGTCCGGAATCCCTGAACCATTACACCAACAACCTGACAACAACTTTCGCATCCCATAACTACCCTCCCGACCTAGTACAGAAGCAAATAATCAGAGCAACTTCCTCATCGCCTCAAACCCAGAACCTCCCACAGAAGAACCACAAAAGTGCCCCACTTGTGACAGGATACTTTCCGGGACTGGACCAGACTCTGAATGTGGCTCTCCAGTAGGGATACGACTTCCTCAAATCCTGCCCTGAAATGAGATCCATCCTTCATGAAATCCTCCCCACTCCACCAAGAGTGTCTTTCCGCCACCCACCTAACCTTCGTAACTTGTTAGTTCATCCCTATGAAATCCCCAAACCACTTTCCCTACCCTCTGGCTCCTATCCTCGTAACTGCCCCTGGTGTAAAACCTGTCCCATGCACCCTCCCACCACCACCTACTCCAGTCCTGTAACCCGGAACGTGTACACGATCAAAGGCAGAGCCACATGTGAAAGCACCCACGTGATTTACCAACTGACCTGCCTACACTGTGATGCATTCTATGTGGGAATGACCAGCAACAAACTGTCCATTCGCATGAATGGACACAGGCAGACAGTGTTTGTTGGTAATGAGGATCACCCTGTGGCTAAACATGCCTTGGTGCACGGTCAGCACATCTTGGCACAGTGTTACACCGTCCGGGTTATCTGGATACTTCCCACCAACACCAACCTATCCGAACTCCGGAGATGGGAACTTGCTCTTCAATATATCCTCTCTTCCCGTTACCCACCAGGCCTCAATCTCCGCTAATTTCAAGTTGCCGCCACTCGTACCTCACCTGTCATTCAACAACATCTTTGCCTCTGCACTTCCGCCTCGACTGACATCTCTGCCCAAACTCTTTGTCTTTAAATATGTCTGCTTGTGTCTGTATATATGTGTGTGTGTGTGTGTGTGTGTGTGTGTGTGTGTGTGTGTGTGTGTGTGCGCGAGTGTATACCCGTCCACCCGTCCTTTTTTCCCCCTAAGATAAGTCTTTTCACTCCCGGAATTGGAATGACTCCTTACCCTCTCCCTTAAAACCCACATCCTTTCGTCTTTCCCTCTTTCCTGATGAGGCAACAGTTTGTTGCGAAAGCTTGAATTTTGTGTGTATGTTTGTGTTTGTTTGTGTGTCTATCGACCTGCCAGCGCTTTCGTTTGGTAAGTCACATCATATATATAATAGAGGGAAACATTCCACGCGGGGAGGGGAAAAAAAAAATCTAAAAGCAAAGATGATGTGACTTACCATACGAAAGCGCTGGCAGGTCGATAGACACACAAACATACACACAAAATTCAAGCTTTCGCAACCAACGGTTGCTTCGTCAGGAAAGAGGGAAGGAGAGGGAAAGACGAAAGAATGTGGGTTTTAAGGGAGAGGGTAAGGAGTCATTCCAATCCCGGGAGCGGAAAGACTTACCTTAAAGGGAAAAAAGGACAGGTATACACTCGCACACACATACACACATCCATCTGCACATACACAGACACAAGCAGACATTTGTAAAGGCAAAGAGTTTGGGCAGAGTGTGTGCGAGTGTGTGTGTGTGTGTATATATATAGAAGCTTCAGTAGCTGAATTAGTATTCTTTGTTTTTTTTTTTTTTTTTTTTTTTTTTTTAAATCTCACGAGATACATTGAACTAATCACACTTTTTAAGCAATTAAAAAAAAACTCAAGAGATAGAACAAACTAATCTCACTTTATTATAGAAATAATATGTGATATATTCATCTCAACAACATACAAATCACAGAGTATACCCAGAGATTCCCAGAGTGCCCAGAGAATACTAGAGTACCCAGAGATCCCAAGAGAGCATCCCAGAGTGCCCCAGAGACTAAAACACTAAGAAGAATCGCTTCTCGGCTTTTGACAAGATCAATGTGTAGTTATGTTTATTAAAATGTAATAAATCATCGTAAAAGATTCTGCGGATCGCGCTCAGTTAAAACTCTAGCACGATCCGCCGCGGCCCAGCGGCAGCCAGGCGAAGCTCGTTCAAGGTCACCCGCCTTACACAGCTTGATCGTGAAAGTGAAGACAGCCATGCATCAATACCCACCCACCTCCCCAGGAGTCGGAACCCCTGCAACCCATAGAAGATATAGATGCTTCAGTAGCTGAATTAGTATATTTGGTTTTTTTTTTTTTTTTTTTTTTTAAATCTCACGGGATAGAAGGAAAGGATCAGTATTTATTAAGCATGATAATATACAATCACATCTCCTTGTACATCAATTACACCTTCTAGGACACCACTCACTTTGCACCAAACATTTAGCCTTTCATTAGCATTAACCTTCCTCCTGTTCTTAGTATGGAGTGAAAAAGGCTTGTCCGTTGTAACAACTGCTGTACCGTAATTCTTGTTTGGAATACCACCAACTGAAAAAGTATGAAAAGCTATAATATCTCTCTCATTATAACTCTCCAGTCCTCCAAGAGCTGAATCACCTCCTCGAATTATAGCAACAGTCAACCAAGAGTTACCAGCAATGACTTCTGTAGTAGTACAAGAAAAATTAATCTTGCAACCTACAAAAACAATAGGCCCTCCTAATAACTGTTGCTGACCAGTATTCTTAAGAGTATGATTGAATATATCAACATTCTTGTAGACAGGTAATCTGCTTCTTCTTGCATATCTTCTCCTCTGGAACGGCATGGCTGTCTGTACTGTGCGGCTGCCTTGAATGGAATGAGCGTGCAGCTGCCTCAGTAGCAGTGACGTCATCACTGATAACAAGGGCGCTGCAGGAAGTAGCGCCCTGATAAACCGCAATGGCGGCACCGGAAGTCGAGCATGGCTGCTACTGAGGCAGCTGCACGCTCATTCCATTCGAGGCAGCCGGACAGTACAGACAGCCCTGCCGTTCCGGAGGAGAAGATATGCAAGAAGAAGCAGATTACCTGTCTACAAGAATGTTGATACATTCAATCTTACTCCTAAGAATACTGGTCAGCAACAGTTATTAGGAGGGCCTATTGTTTTTGTAGGTTGCAAGATTAATTTTTCTTGTACTACTACAGAAGTCGTTGCTGGTAACTCTTGGTTGACTGTTGCTATAATTCGAGGTGGTGATTCAGCTCTTGGAGGACTGGAGAGTTATAATGAGAGAGATATTATAGCTTTTCATACTTTTTCAGTTGGTGTTATTCCAAACAAGAACTACGGTACAGCAGTTGTTACAACGGACAAGCCTTTTTCACTCCATACTAAGAACAGGAGGAAGGTTAATGCTAATGAAAGGCTAAATGTTTGGTGCAAAGTGATATATATATTCACTGCTTGATTTGCTGCAGAAAGTTAATGAATGTCTCTCAGAAGGAGACACAATGACTATAAAAACTCTGAAAAATAAACTGACTGAACACTTCAGTGATGGGATCTTGTTTGCCACAATGCCAAAAAATCCCCCCAGTTGTATGCTTTCGTGGCAGTGGCCGCAAACTTTTCAATCGGTGATACAATGAATGAGCTGTTAATGAAAAAGATGAGAGAAAGAGGATAGTAGAAGGAGCAGCAGCTATCATCCGTGAAGATATAAGAATGACTCCTTACACTATTGCCCACTATCCAGATACCAATGACTTGACAGAGAATGCTGAAGTTATGGTTCCTGCCACTTTACATGAATTCGTGAAGGGTGTGGTTGTGTCAAAAAAGAAAGGTAGTGAACAGTCCCCTTTAAAAAAATGTACAGCATTATCCCATGCAATTGTGTCAGCTACCAGGTCTCGTTCATTTGTCTTCCCACTGCAACTTGGCCTTGCAGTGTACTTGTTTTGTAAATTGGTATCAAAAACCATTGTTGAAATTGTCTCGAATATGGGTTTCTGCTCTTTATATACCACTGTGACCTTATTTGAGGATTCTGCCATTGTTCTGGAAACAAAATATTTCAAATGATTCATTCTCACAGTTCGTTTTTGATAATGCTGACTTCAATATTGCAACAATGACAGGCAAAGGTACATTCTATACTATGCGTAGAGTCAGGTGTGAGACTCCAGGGAAAGCGATAGAACATCAGAAAGTAACAAAACTGTGTGTCATGTTGAGCTCTACTGAAACACCGAATGCCCAAAAGATTAGTCTGCTAGCATTACAAAAGCAGAATAGAGTTGGAATTCAAGGAATTGTTGTGCAAAATGTCTACTCAGAACAATCATTGACTAAAGCATCAGCACCTACCAGTCACAATTTTACTTGGATGATTGGAAAGTTTTAACAGCTTTCTATTCCTGCATGTCAAGGTTTTATGGAGAAAACCACAACTGGAGAACCTTATACACAATTAAATGTATTAGCACTTAGATTCAACAACCGGCCCACAGATTATAGCACTATTTTAACTACTTTAACTTACGCCATCACGGAGAGTAAGAAGACCACACAGCAAACATGTATCATGACATTTGATCAACTGCTCTATGTGAAAGCTAAGATATAGTTGCAGTGGAGGCTAATGGAGGGAATGAGCTGTTCACTAATATAGTTATTCAATTAGGAGGCTTCCACTTGATGTCTTTTCTAGGAGCAGTAGGATTCTTAATGAGAGACAGTGAACTTTTGGACACCGTAGATGCTGCAGCTTCTGTTCCCCATATACTTTCTGGTCGTGCATACATGAGGACAATTCCAGCTCACTCTGCAGTCGTGTGTGCTCTTTCCATAATAATACTGGAGGAAATGGCAGTCATGGAGCAGGAGAAGCAACATATTCAAGATTGCATTCATTATATGAGCGGAAACAGTGCATCTTTCGGCGATTTGGAAAAAGATCAAGTGACTGAAAAGCTGAAAAATAAATTTGTCAACACAATAGATGATTATGGATGATATTAAACAGAGAGAGGAAACTTCCCAGTTGTGGATACAATACATTGAGGTTGTCATCTTGGCATTGCATTGCATGAGCATATGGGGAATTGGGAGCTCCATATAGAATGTGTGAGAGCTATGTTTCCAATATTCCATGCAACTGGACCCTTTCCTGTTGCTGAGGCATGTCATTTGTACCTCCAGGACGTGGAAAAACTGAAAGAAACCATGAAACCTGCGGAGTTCGATAAATTCACCAAGGACACGTCTTTCACGGTTCAGCGCTATAATAAGTATTGGTATGTAGTATGGACTGACATGACAATAAAACAAAGGCTTATGAAGAACCTGAAGAGTGTTGGAGGTGTTTCACATGGAAGAGGTTTCACCAATAGTGTGTTGAACCGATGGATTTGTAGTATACTAATAGCCAATCACATATGTGAAGCTATGGAACAGTTCTGCTATTTACATTCGGTTTCGAGTGATCAACATGTCAAACTGAGGAGTGGGAGGATAGAAATTGATGATAAAATTCTCAGAAGATTTCATCTATGATTGCAACAAGACACTCCATTTGCTTATTAGGAGCAATTGTATTCATTAGGATCTGGATTAGTAGCTTCTCAGGAAGTAAACTGCTTCAAAGCTGTGTCTGTTGGTGAAGAAGCTCTTCGAACAGTAGTTAGTCTCGCCAAAATTTGGTTCTCTGAAGGTTAAGCTATCCAGCATGGTTAGGACAATGTGCATGTCAGCTGCTAGGCAAAAAAAAAAAAAAAAAAAAAAAAAAAAAAACTGAAGTAGATACAACTCAGTTATTTCAGAGAATACTGTGCACATTTCATTCACCTGATGATTTAAAGAATTGCTTCACATACAAATTATCAAGTGTACCATCGTCTGTTTGACAGCAGTGGATCGATGAGGAAAACAAAAAAGTCGTTGCTGTACAATCTTTTCAATCAAGAACCTGAAAGGAATATTGATAATAATGAATTGAAGTTCTTTGTTATAGATGGAGGGTTTCTTATCCACCATGTCGTGTGGCCCGAGAATGGAACTTTTGGTGACTTTTATAAAACCTTAATAGCATATATTCAGAGACCTTATGGAGATGATGTTGCAGTTGTATTTGACGGATATTCAGAAAGCTCTCTAAACGTAAAAACTATTGAACGCCAAAGGCGAACGATCAAGCGGACCTCATGAGAAATATTCTTTAATGACAAGACGTTATGCATTGAATCAGAGTCTACCTTTCTTAGTAACCTCAGCAATAAGGAAATGTTTATTACACGGCCTGTGCAAAAGCTAGACAGTTTTGGTATTGAAGCCAAGATTGTGGATGATGATGCGAATGTTGAAATTGTTGCAAAAGCAATAAATGTCTCAAAATTTTACCAGCAAGTGATTATAGTGGGTCAAGATGTAGACCTTCTTGTGCTACTTATTGCTCTTGCTCCAGATGACACAGACAATCCTAGTGAAGGAAGATAAAGGTAGCATGAGAACAAGGTGTCAGCTTCCAATTATTCATCCGGTATCCCCAACTTCATAATATTCCACAGATATTGAACAATCCTGCTTCCTCTCCTGATACCACTGCAAAAGCAGAAGAGGAATTTATACTCCCTCTCTACACAAAACCAGAGGAGTGTCCTGATGATAATTTAAATGCCAGTCGATGCAAATGTTTTAATGTACTTGTGGGTCAGGCAAACAATGCCATCATACTCTCTCGTTTGCCACCCACTACTGATGCAAGACGTCTCCACTCTTACCAAGTTTATCTACAAGTCCAGCTATGGTTGGGGACAACTTGGATCCTAGAAACAGGGGCTGGAGGGAATCAAACTCATCCCACTCCTTGATTCATATGAAACGACTACCTGCTCCAGGGAAAATACTGCTACTGATCTCATGCGACTACACTGAAGACTGCGGAAGAAAGTGTGGATGTGTGAAGGCTGACCTACATTGCACAACAATGTTCAAAAACTGTCGTGGTCAAAGCTGCACTAATGTGTCTCACAATGATATGACAGATGATTTGGATGATGGTTTTATGTAAAAAAATTTACAAGAATTTATTTGTTGGATAGGTATTGTGGTATTTTCATTGTCTACATACTGTACATATGATTGTAAATATATTACAACAAAAGTAATTGTGGATTAGTTTTACAGTACTTCTTAATTTTCATGAAAAATTATTTTCATTCCAATAATTAAAGTTGCATAAATCTAAGGTAAAAGACTAGAAAGCAAAATTGTTCCATATAGATAAGTCTGTTTTAGAAGAAATTTCACTTTTTTTACCTACAAATTTTAGCACTCATAAACTAATTGCCTTGCTTAAACATGCATTTGACCTTCTCTGAGTAGAATTTCACCAGAATATGTTCTGTCATATAGATGACTTTGTTAAATGAACCATTTTTCATTAAGTTTTGGAAAAGGAAAATAAATTACATTAACGGATGGTGGAGGGGAAAGCTCCCCTAATAGGGGAGGAAACTTTCCTGTTTTCCACTTCTTCATCCCCTAAGAGTGTTTTCCTGAAGTTTCAAAACTTTATAAAATTTTTTCCCCTATTTTTCCTAATTTGCGTGGACTATGGAGCACCTGAATCACATTCCCCACTAGGCTCTCAGCTGCCTCTCATTGTGCCCTGGAACTACAAATATCCTCCCAACCACTCCCATACTGATATTCTGCCATCCACCCAACCTACACAATATCATTTCCTGCGTCTGTTCCACCCCTGCTTCAAAACCCCTTGCCCTGTGGCTCATATCCGTGCATAGACCCAGGGGTAAGAGCTGTCCCGTACAACCTCCCAGTACCAGCTACACCAATCCTGTCACAGACTACTTAATTTCAACCACTATACAGCATCCTAATTAGGTATCACAACCACAAGTAAGCTGTCCGTCCTCTTGAACGGCTACTTCCCAATGTGGGCACGAGACAGCTGGACCTCCCAGCTGGCGAGAATGCAGTGCAACACAGTTTGCTTGACTCAAGTGACTGCCTCAAGGGCCATACTATTTGAAGTATTCCCACCAGCACCAGCTTTTCTGAACTACACAGATTGGAATTTTCTTGCAACATATCCTTAATACTTGTAACCCCCCTGACTTCAACCTTTGCTAGTCTTCGTCTCACACCTGCCTCATCCCCTTCCCTGCTCCAGCTCCAGCCAGGGGGGTGCTTGTGTGAATCTGTGTGTTTTTTATTTCAGAAGAAGGCATTTTGACCAAAAGCTAAAATGTATAACAATTTTTTCATAGTGCCTGTCTGTGATTGTCTCCTCTGTACGGTGAGCTGCAGTCTATCCTTGGTGTAATTAAGCCGTAATGAAACGTATGAGCATCACATACATAATTCTTTGACTTGAGTTGTGAGTTTCATATTTGCACTCTAGTCTTCCACCATTACCTTAAACGAAAAATTGCATCCTGCTGCCAATATTAAAATATTTACTTGTACCAGAAAGAAAAACAGTCCCGTTTCATATTGACTACTATGCTGTATAGTATGTCAAATTTGTTATGCCTTTTGCTATATAGTCACTTACACTCTCACACCATTCAAAACTTCAAATATCACTTAAAATTATTACTATAGAGATTGTCTAGATTTTTATTTTCAATGTTAGTCTGTTGTACAGAAGTAGATTGTATAGAGAGAATGTGCACAACTGTTGTAAGTTGTCACTGTTTACTAAGAAGGTAATTTAATTCAGTATGACCTTTCCACTTGTTTTTATTAATAACAACTTGCACTGTGTATTGCTTTGTGTGTTTGTGTGTGCATAACCCATTGTTGTGTGTGCTAATAAGAAATCTCTTGTACATCAAGCCTGCAAATGAGAAAACCCTTGGGACTCCAGACTTCACTGCTATGTCTGCTGCAGCTCAGGTAAGCATTCACAATCCATATGAATATCAGATACTCTGCGGAAGAAAGTGAAGTCATAACATGTTTGTTGATTAAATTCCAACTAATGTTTTGCAATGCGTTACTTTAAACAGCCCTTTAGAAATATGATAATATTGTATTTTTTTTTTAATTTAAATATATGTCAATGTCGTAAATGAGTAAGTTAACTGAAGGCCTCTTCCCACGTTCAACATAAATTTCTACACTGATTGTAAAGACCAGGATGGGACGGGGGGGGGGGGGGATGGCAAGCGTGTAAGTTGTTGCATTCTGTGTACTCATTATAGAAGTCATTATAAAACCTAAATAAATTATTCTTAGTTTTGTGGAATTTTCTTGGCTATAATAAAGTGACAGATAACTGATTTGTCAGCCCACCTGTAACAGTATCATAAACAGTAAACAACTCAAAAACAGCAACCAATTTGGCAGCAATAACAGCTAATCCTTGATGAGAGGTTACATAAAAAAAAGTGTGTGCAGATCAGGCCAGCTGGCTCCAACAGTTCTGTTGCATATGTGCGCAGAAGTCATATGGGAGCAAGTGTGTGCCCATCAAAGATTGGCTGCCTGCATAGGGTGTGTTCACACCGTGAGGACTACCTGCATACCTGGATGACAGGTGCTAAGCTAGCTGGCACACATATTGCAGAAATACACTCTGGTCCATGGAGTTCCAGTAAAGCCACAAAAGGAAATTAAATGGTGCAAGAGTAGAAATCCTCAGGGCAGAGGTAGTTGCAGTACAATGCAAAATAGGCAAAAATGTTGTGAGAAGCCTGAATTTGGGGAAGGGGGTTATTTAAAGAAATAAATAATCCTTATAAATGTTTGACAGACTTTCCAATTACAGCTATTCTTATCTTGTTCAAATACAAAAATTGACTGGGTGTGAGTAGAACTTGTGCTCTAAGGGTTCCGTGAGAACGTAATTATATATACTGGGTCGTCAGAAACAGTCTAAAAAGCTTGAAAGGGTGTTGCAGGGGAGGTTGTGCTGAGGAATAATTATTAAGAAAAAGTACGATACATTGTGTCATTTCAGAGTTAGTCAGTCAGGTCGTTGCCCACACAAGTTCAAGCAGCTCACCAGATGCAGTTAGTATTAGTTGTTATCATAGTGTAGATGAAAGCACATGAGACTGCTCATCATTTGGCTCAGGTTCGACTGCCATCCTGTATCCAATTCTTGTATCACACTCTTGTTCGGTTTTAGGAAACCAAACAAATAACATGTTTGGCAACACAGTCTCTGGCAGACTGTTTCAGTATGCAAGCACACAACCTGAGTGTCTAATTTCAGTGCTGATTAATTTAGAAGTGGCACAACATACAGAATTTTTTCTTAAAAATTATTTCTCAGCACAAGTGCTATGTAACAACTTTACAAAATTTGCGTACTGTTCCCGACTTCCTTGTATAGACAGTTCATCCATTCCGGGAATCGAAAATCTCAATAATTTTTGCCTGTTATCTAAATTGATAGTGGAAACATATTGGTCCTGGGGACTCAAAGACTTTAGAAAATGTTTTAATTTCAGTTTTGAAGTTCGATAACAAATGACAAAAAATTTCATGTAATATAAATACAGAGTAATGCTTTTCAAATTTTTATTTAATTTACTTGTAATGTTAAACCTTGCTTCTTGTCCAGTTTCATGATTCTAGGGCAAAGGAAAGTATCCTATGGGTTTTAATAAGTGAGTTTGTGAGTATCAATATATGTGACATAAACGGCCATATCTCTTGATTTCGTTGTCTTAGAAGATTACATGTTTTGCACCACTAACACACTTTAGATCTTACTGTGTCACATAATGTTCAGGTTGATACATCGTCCCACTCCTGAGGAAAAGTTTTTTCAACAGCCAGATAGACGAACAGCAAAGTGATCCTGTAAGGGTTCTATTTCAACTGATTGAGGTACAGAATCCTAAAAATGACATTGAATAAGGTTCAGTTAGTTAAACTCGATAACTCCCAGAAATGTTTGGCAACATAAAGTAGCTTAATAGATTCCTTAAGTGAACACCTAGCAGGATGCAAATTTGTAAATACCTTCAGATATTTTTCCATCAGGAGTGAAATTAACAAATTATTTAAAATGTTTAGCTTTGAAGTCATAAATATAAATTCAGCAACTGAGGCAGTTTGGATATTGGACTTACTTGATAATAGTGACTTAAAGAGTAAAACTGTCAACTGTAGATGTTAATACAATCAATGTGAATAAACTGAAAGCCTAAACTTATTAGCAGGTGGCCAGCCTTTCATAATCTAAGTATACAATAATTTCATTGTATGTTAATACATTATTTGTGGAAGTTTTACTTATTAATAATTTCTGAGATATCGCTAATTTGTCAAAATAAGTATTGTGATTGTTAATAACTTTTTTATGGGGAAAACTGTTAAAGAACACCACTTTCATTTCACATGGCCTCTCAGTTGCAATTTGCTCATGAAAATTAACCACTGGAGAGAGTTTAGACTGATGTATTTTGGTTATTGCAGGGTTTGGCAAACGAACTAACATGGTCACAGGCACACATGTGGGTGCGCACTGCTTGCCAGCGGGCACTGTCAGCCAGCAATTCCCCTTCCACCTATCTTCTGACATTGCTTGCTTGTTATAGAAGCATGCAGCAATACAGCAAATGAATTTACTTCATGTCATTAGTGTTGTCGGTGTCAGTCTCTTTGCCGTTTGTGGTAGCACAAAACTAGTGACAGGTAAATGACAGGAGTAGTGAAGTTCATCAGAATGAAAATAGGCCAAATCCCTAAGCATCAGCTGACAGTGGGAAGAAGATTACTTTTTGTTGAAACTCAGATGATCCCTCAGTGTCTGTTCTGTAATGTGTTGCTTTGATTAGGAAATAGGTGAAAGAAGTTGATGTCCAGTGATACAATTCATAAGTGGTGTCATGGATGTTATTGTAAAAACAATTAATAAATTGACAAACTGCCTATTGGCTTCTGTCTCGGGTTCTTCGGCCGACGTTCATCTAATGATTTTTCTGACGTTTCGCCAGCACAAGTTCACCACCGGCAATGGAGGGTGAAGCTTTGACAATGACAATGCCAGCCACTCGTGCTGGCAAAACGTCAGAAAAATCATTAGATGAACATCGGCCGAAGAACCCGAGACAGAAGCCAATAGGCAGTTTGTCAACAAGTGGCCACGAAAGCCTTAACAATTTTGAATTAATAAATTGAGATCACATGGTTTGGGACATGAGCATTTTAAGTTTTTCCTGGCAGCACTGGAGCGTGATTATATTGATGGGCTGTGTTTTTGTGATGTGTGCTGCCTGAGTTGAGGTGGTGGTGTGTATCATTTCTTCAATTTGCATAAAGTCATAATAGCATTATTCATGGACACAAAACGAATCCAGTAAAAGGGTATGATGATCCCCTAGTGGGTATTAGATCTTGCATGTCTAACTGATCTTACGAAAGTACCAGAGTGCCTTGAGTACAGCTTTACAGGATAGGCATCAGCTAATAACTGATGTTTTCGATACCACTTTTGGTTTTAATAGAAAATTACAGTTGAGAATAGACCAACTTACAAAATGGTCATTCATGCATTTTTGGAATGTTGTCTTGGTTATAAATGAATTAAATCTTGAAAAGAAGACATTGAACAAATATTTTGATGAATTTGTTAAGGTGTTATAGGCCTTGTTAAAAAATATTAATAGTAGACTTAGTTACAGAAATCTATTTGAACTTGATTTTAATATTTTTGCAACTCCTTTTGCAGTGGACTATAAAAGTGCACTTGCTGAAATTCAGTTAGAGGTGAGCAACTTTAAGTGTAGTTGTGTGCTCAAGGAGAGATTTCACACTGCAGAAAATGTTGAAATATTTTACAAGAACCTCCCTCAAACAGTTTCCACAGTTGTTTCAGATAGCTGCTAGAGTGTGCAGTATGTTTGGGATGACATACTTGCAATGCGTGTGAATATTGACATTTCTTTCTTTATCATGAGTAATGGACAAGCTCAGAATTTAACACGTCTCAGTAAGATTAGATGTGTTAATAGATGTTTTAGTAAAACAAACATGTTTTCTTTACTTGTTCCTTTATGTCAAGGCTATATTTGTATCATGAAAAATGTTGGCGAGAATGATATTTTACTCCCCTTTTCTTGAGATCCCTGTACTGCCCTCCCCACCAATTCTTCACTGAACCAAATGACAGGATTTGGAATGTTTCATACTGTTTGTAACTGCTTCATCCTGTGAAATGTATTACTTTGCAGTGCTGTATTACTTTGCAGTTTTCTGGTACTCATTACAACATTACACAGTGAAAAGTTTGTTTCTGTTTGTTTCTTTGTTGTGCCTCTATCAAACTGCAGACAGTTGACTGGCTTTCTGTTGTCTACTATTATCATCTGAATGCTTGTAACTGCGTTAATTTTTATTGATTGAAGTGGAACACCACACTTGCTCTCGGAGGTAAGTGGAACGTGAAGTATGAGCTCGTCGACAGGGTAAAACATCAAAGATAAAATTTCACTTACTAACAAACATAGGAAAACAAGACAATAGTTTTATAACCAAATAACTGACAAAGTTTTACGTGACAAGATGGCACAATGAAGCAAGCAGACTAGTGTAAATTCATTTTCATCTTTTCTCGGCAGAATTGTTGTAAGCTAACTTTTATTACTTTTTCATTTGATGCCACTTTTGCATAACACAAAATTGGTCTTTAAGGCTACACTGCCGCAAATACTACGCAACTGTTACACTTTATTATCAGTATTCATTGCAGTATTGTACTGTAATAATTACAACAGTGTAGAGAATACTTCCAGCAGGATTGCAAACTTGAGTGTCAACTGTCGATCAGGTATTTATCGGCAGTCTTCGGTCCTGTTCGCGACCAAGAGAATGAGAGATGAGCGTGTATCATACCCGGATGGCAATACCCATGCCCATGGCACCCATAGGCAGCCTCAAGGGTAGCTCGTGTCCCCGGTCCTGGATTATTGCATTGTTGAATCCCTTTGACCATTTATCATTTTCTAGAGGATAAAGTAGTACAAATTTCTGCAGTAGCTACAGACTTAAGTGAAAGTCATAACAAAACTTTAAATGTAAATATTAATTGTGTTTTGTGTCGTCTTGTTAACCACTCATATGCTACTTCATTTATTACTAGTGCATGGATGTTTGTACATGATGAATAAGTTGGAATTACGCTGCTGAAAGTGACGCTTCCCAGGTCTTCTCACATTGCATCGCTCTTCACATATTTTTGTGATTCACTTTGTTATATTATTTATCAAACATTGCATCTCCTACTCAGTTTCCATGCCAAATACACATACAGGTATATCTTCATTGCACTTGAAATATGGAATTCACCTACTAGGCCTGAGTTATGCAGCCATACGAAGAAATAATTTTATTCATTGTGGAAATTCTGCCCTAGTTCTAGCAAGGAGCTGTGCTGTGATGTTGTTAGGGGAGGGTGAATTTTCTATGGTACAATTCCCCATTTTTTAACATCAGTCCTGTTCAGCACTGCAGTGCTACTATCCCATTTTTCACACACCCCTCTGACAAAATATACCAATCCTGTAATTGATTTAAGTCTCATTATTAGTATCACACTCTTTTCGTAAAACACAAAATTTCAAAAACTCAAGGTTGCGTAGTATCCATCGTTGGGATTGGTGTTCTTAAAATTGTTCCACTTCCCCATTCAGAAAGCATAAAAGGGTGAGGGCTGTACACACTGTGGTATTAGATCTGACTTTATGCAAACACAAAAACTGGAAAAATATAATTAAAAATTAATATTCTCAAGTCATAAATTTGTTACCCAACTGTGCCTGTGTTAAGAGTAGAGGGACTCCAAACCCAATTCTTTGACAGGCAGTATACTTGCAGCAAAATAAGTTGTAGCTTCCATTCTTACAATTTTTGAACCATTGTTGTGTTCTTGAAGTGACCAACAGGTAAACCTTGTGAAACAGCTGGAAACGGGCAAGGACAGGCAGATCTTGTGGCCCCACCAATGTGGATGACCTTTGCACTGATGTAGACGACCTTTGGCATTCTAGTTGATGGTTTCTTGAAAGTAACTACTGTGAAAAGACTTCTCCATGCTTGCATTTTTGAAAAGATGAAGGTCAAAGGTCATGTCTCATATGATTATCTTGATGTTAATAATTAGTTTTGTAGACATTTTGATTTTCTTCTTAGCCGTGAATCTTTCTTAGTTCTATTTCAGTCTTACATATTGATAAAGTTCAGAATTCATTGTCAGATTCAGTAGTAAGTACGAGAAGCCAAAAATGTAGCACAATATCCAATAAAAAACTTAACTCCACCTGAACTCGCCCCAATGGTACCAACCAGCTGCTGTGCCATCCTCAGCCCTCAGGCATTACTGGATATGGATATGGAAGGGCATGTGGTCAGCACACCATTCTCCCAGCTTTATGTCAGTTTATGAGACCGACAGTATCCAATAGCATAAATAAATAAGATGCTTCTCAGATCTATGTGCCATATATTCTTCCTCTCAAATACAGCAAAGCTCATATTAAACATTTATTTAGACAGAACTGTCAGTCTCAACGGAAATGTCAAGTTGGCAGATCTAAATATATGAGTCAGTACCTATTTCAAATTCTTTTGTTTGCTTGAGTCTCTTTCTCTTTCATCATCTGCATTGCTTATGTGGTCAGGGGCAACCTTTCATGTAATGTGCGCAAGCATCCCTGCAGGTACTGTCACTCACATATTTAACACAGTCATCGTCCCACTTCAAAGACGTACGCTGTCCCTCCAGATTTCTCATCACATGCAAATATACACCAAAAACATGCAAATCAGTTGTGCCCTCTAAAATGTGAAATTATTATGTTGTTTTATAGTTAGCTAGACAGACATAGGGCTCTACACATCACTATTCTGGAAATATATGTAACATCGTATGCTTTAACACATTCACATTTACTAAATAGGATTACATATTTTGCAAGAACAACATAAATACATGCAGTGTGCACAAACAGTTGCATGAGCTTTCGAAGTTTGTAGGCACATAAACAAATTGCTTCTCTCCTTGAACACAATAAAATTTAATTTATTTAAAGGTGGTGTCTAATTCTGTGATAGCTTCCATTTTCTTCCAAAAGAATAAAAAAAGTTGCAAAATCTGTTGTTTGAACCCCCACTCTCTGAGTGCAAACATCACACCATTTGGCTACTGTCTCAGTTAGCAAGTGCTTTTCTCTTTAAGTATATCTGCAGTTGATTGAAATGATTTTTTTCTTTGATTTCTCAGAAACTACTAGGTTGCGCATCTGATATGTATAGATAAAATTTCCTTATTTTGGGTGAAGTGTTAGAACAGTTCCACATGGTTCCTGCTTGGTGACCTAAACCCATTAATAGGAGTTACTCTAGTGTAGGGCCCCTACTGGTCTGCCAAAGCTAATCAAAGTCAGTTGACTGTAGGATCTGGCTTCTCCTTGTAAGACATGTGACTGCTTAAGTCCCTTTGATGTTTATCTTAATGCCATTTCTATAGTTGACTGTAGTCAATAAAATTAATTTTTTAGGATCACTCGTATGTAGTTGAGATGTGCTGCCTCTGAAAAAAGTTAAGTAATGAATTTCATCCACTGTCCAGGTAACAATTCATCCAAATACACCCAGGCATGCTGTTGATAGTGAAATGGACACCCTCTCACACTGTACCAAGTTTTCTCTCAGGGGTAGTTTACAGGTCTATGATTCAAATACTACACTGAAGTGACAAGGCATGGGATACCTCCTAATATCATGTCAGACCTTCTTTTGCCTGGCGTAGTGTAACAGCTCTATGTGGGATGGACTCAAAAAGTCATTGGAAGTACCTTACAGGAATATTGAGCCATGCTGTCTCTATAGCCACCCATAACTGCGAAAGTGTGGTTGATACAGGATTTTGTGCACAAATTGACCTCTCGATTATGATCCATAAATGTTTAATGGAATGCATGTCAGGAGATCTGGACGGTCACATAATTCGCTTGAAGTGTCCAGACTGTTCTTCAAATCAATTGTGGCCCGGTGAGATGGCACATTGTCGTCCAAAAAAATGTCATCATTGTATGGGAAAATGAAGTCCAGAAATGACTACAAATGTTCTCGTACTAGATGAACATAACCATTTACAGTCAATAATTGGTTCAGTTGCACCAGAGGACCCAGTCCATTCCATGCAAACACAGTCCCCACTATTATGGACCCACCACCAACTTGCACAGTGCCTTGTTGACAACTTGGGTGTATGGCTTTGTGGGATCTGTGCCTCACCCAAATCCTATCATCAGCTCGTACCGACTGAACTTGAGACTCATCTGACCTGCCCATGGTTTTCCACTCATCTAGGGTCCAGCCAATGTTATGAGCCCAGGAGAAGTGCTGTGGATGATGTCATACCACTAGCAAAGGCAGTTGCGTCAGTCGTCTACTGCTATAGCCCATTAATGTCAAATTTCACTGCAGTGTACTAATCTGTCATACATCCCACATTGATTTCTGCAGGTATTTCATGCAGTGTTGCTTGTCTGTTAGCACTGCTAACTCTTTGCAAATGTCATTGTTCTCGATCATTTTGTGAAGGTCGTTGACCACTACGTTGTCTGTAGAGTGAGGTTATGCCTGAAATGTGGTATTCTCAGCACACTCTTGACACTGTGGATCTCGGTATACTGAATTCCTTAATGATTTCCAAAAGTAATGTACCATGCATCTAGCTCCAACTACCATTCCACATTCAAAGTCTGTTAATTCCCGTTGTGTGGCCATAATACCTGTAGGAAGTATTTTCACATGAATCACCTGCGTACAAAGAACCGCTCCGCCAATGCACTGGCCTTTATTGCCTTGTGTACGCAATACTGCCACCATCTGTGTATATATATATATATATATATATATATATATATATATATATATATGTGTGTGTGTGTGTGTGTGAGTGTATTATCCCAACACTTCTGTCACCTCAGTGTGTGTGTGTGTATGTGTGTGTGTGTGTGTGTGTGTGTGTAATGTTATGACTTTGAGGTTGATCAGGATTGTTAATGGAATATTTTTATGCAAATTTAGTATTCTTTGGTTAATCAGTAACCCTACTGCCATTGTATCTGTGTTGTTCTTAAGAGGGGAAACATTTCCATTGATCCACAGTTCTTAATGTTTACAGCACAGTTAATTCTGCCCCTCTCACCCATACCCCACACCCACCTCCACCAAACACCCACCTGACCTGACACATTTCCAAAGTTTGGTAGGGTTGGTTGGTTACTATCATGTATGCAGAAAATTACAATAGAAACTTACAAAGCAAAGACAATCCAACAAACTTGTTGTTTTACAGTGTAGTAAATTAAAATACAAAAATGTTTCTGTACAGGTGTTATTCATATTGTTCACCACTCTTCTGTTCAAAATGTGGGACATATTGAACTTTTCAACACCACCTGTCTTTGTTGTGATCACAATGGTGGACATAAACCACTCACATAAATTCATTACATGTAAAATACGTGCTATTACAAGAAATAGAATTACTTTAATGAGAACAAATTTGTTGGCTTCACAACCCCAGTCAATCACATTTCAACTTCACCTAGACCTTGGTTTGCTACTGATAATTGCAAAGCACCCCCCCACCCCCTACCCCAACCTGCGTCCCATCACACACACACACACACACACACACACACACACACACACATACATACACACACCAATTGCAGTAAGGAAATTCATATGTGAGGAAAAAAAGCTGTGAGTGACTGCTTTAAATGCCTCATGGCAAGATTTTGAGAGGATGTGCGGGAAGTAACAAAACAAAGAATTGATTGAGGAACTGATTAAAAGTTTGATGGGACTGTGAAAGGAGAAACAAGCTAAGCAGGTGAGAAAGAGGACCAAGAAAGGCAGCACCACCTCCACACAGTAAAAAAACTAATTACAGATACTTGGCATTGCTTTGATTGTTGCCACTGAGAGACATACGTTGATTTTTTCTCCTGTAAATTATTGTTGTGTGCATCTTGTGATTCCTTTTCGTATGCAACAGTTTTGTTTGAAGGTGTTAGCTCTTAACATAATTTGATATTGCATTGTGATTTCTAATTATTTTTATTTTATTAACACTTTGTTTTGTATAATTTTTTTGTAGATATGTTACGTTAACTACAATGTTTTACTCATTTCTGACATTTTTTTCTACTTCCCCCAGCTTGAAGATACTGGGGACGATAGTGACTCTAAGGTATTACAACTAACTTCAGTTTTTCATTTATATTATACTGTACTGCATATTTTGCATGTCTGTGATTTCTACTACTCTTACTTGGACCATATTCTGGCAATCTATCCCTCTTTGTGCAGATATGGAAGTGAATATTCAGGTGTTACTTTGAATTCAGTTTCTCCTGTTTAGTACTTACAGATGACTGATTATTGATGTAACAACATGGAAAGTTTCTTCAAAAATTTATGCTCTTGTAAAATAACTAGACATTAGATTATTTTTTGACAGAGCTTATTTTTCTAATAATGTAAATGACAAGGGGAAAAGTAAAAAGAACACTATGAAAGGCAGTTACTATTTCAAATATTTAAAACTAGAGAAAGGAGTGAAGTGCAAGCAAATTAGTGTGTCAAGTAAGCAGCCAGTAGTTGCATCTGAAGCCTCAGGAATGTAGGGCAATTAAAACATTCCAATAAACACCACTGGTATTCACTTTCATGGTGTGCATTTAAACAAATTCCTTTAATTTTCTTTTGATTTACTTCTGTCCTTGCTTTCCTTGTTGAGCTTTTGATGGGACATGGGTGTTGGCTTCTTACGTGTTGAATGAATTCTGTTCATGAAGTAACTGTATGTCATTGTTTGTATGAATAACAGTGTTTTGCGTCTGTGTTGTGAACTAATGTTTCCCTGTGTCTCTTGGCCTGTTTTCTCTCTCCTAATCCTGTACGCTGCCATGTTTGGGTGATATAAACAAATCTATGAAACAGAAGAATATTCCCGACTTCTTCCAGTCACCTAAGGTACAGAGTTCCCTATTTATCTGTATTTAATCTTCCCTTTTCTATATTTTTATTTCTGGTATTTTTAGTGATGTCTTTGTGATGTAGGTTTTCTTGCTGAAACAGCAGTGCTTGCTACCTTATTGTAGTAGTACTTACATACACTCTTTTAGCTAATTAAGTTTTTATAATGTCAGAATAATTTTTTTTACCTTCTTCAGTTGCCAAAATTAAGTTTGAAAAAATGGGAGGTGGTGGGGCTCTGATTGTCATTTCAAAGTAAGATTTGTAAAACAAGTATTGGATGAAACGATGAGAAATGTTTTCCACCAGAAGCAAGAGAAATTTTTAGGTGCAACATCTTGAATTCCTCATGAGGGATTGTTATAAACAGAAGACAAAGATATCTAGGAAAGAAAGCTGAAGGCAACTTGCGTGTAGTAGTAAGGTGGGCTGAAATGTAAATGTAAAAGGAAAAGGAAAAAAAACTAGACATACAGTAGCTAATTATCAATAAGGCACTGAGTAAAGCTTATTTTTCTTTAATTGTAAGATTTAAAACTGACAGAATTCCTTCAAAGTTGTTGTAGTTTCATAGTGGTTCTAGATACCTGTGGTTGTTGTAGCCCCCACATCCTTTAATCATTTCGTTTTGTGTGTAGATTTAACAACACTGACATGTTTGCATTAGAATGGCCCAAGGTTAACTAGTGATACCTGATCAGTAACCATTAACTTTTGTGGTTAGCATTAATTGCTCATCCTGTCACTTGTAACTATAGTTCTATTACTCATACCGTGGAGGCTTCTCTATAGTTTGCCAAAAGATTTTGGAGTTGCCATTTTATTTAATTGTTCTTTATGTATTCCTCATATGTAGCTACATAACTTGTGACAATTTGTGGCACAGATTCTTAATATGTGGAATTGCTGTGTCATGGATAACAGTTTCAACTGTATGATCTACATTATGCTCCATGCATTTATTAGTCATTTAGGTAGCAAAAGTTTCAGGTACAGTGTACTTACATCAGACAGGTACAGATTTTTCAATTGCATAAGAATGCTAATGATTCACATCACAATTGATTCTCTTCTGTTATCATTAATTTTCATTGTAGATCACAATTGCAGCTTTCTTGGCTGTGAATTTTGTGTGGTTATGTAGTCCTGTCACCTGTATATGACATGTTCCAACGCTAAACGTGTTACAGAGTAATTTGTAAGTATGTCCATGGTTTCAGAAGATGACTGTGTGAAAACAAAACATATAGAAAATATCCACATACCATTGGATAGTGTGTGTCTAAGTTTTTAATTCTCAACATAGGTGCTCAGTATGGGCATCACTGGTGACACAGTAAAAGTAAATATGTGAGGAAGAGTACATGCATGCTTTCGAAGTCTGCCCAGGAAGGTACAATGACAGTGGCTTACTTTGGAAATCTGTTCATCGGTCACCTGTCTACAGGTGCTAACTGTGCCGATACAGCCGGTCGAAGTGGCCGCGCGGTTCTGGCGCTGCAGTCTGGAACCGCGAGACCGCTACGGTCGCAGGTTCGAATCCTGCCTCGGGCATGGATGTGTGTGATGTCCTTAGGTTAGTTAGGTTTAACTAGTTCTAAGTTCTAGGGGACTAATGACCTCAGCAGTTGAGTCCCATAGTGCTCAGAGCCATTTGAACCATTTTTTGTGCCGATACAGCAGTATGGTGCAGATGACTTGGCTATATATTCTGACATGCCTGCCCACTAGTGGTGCACTCTTCAACTATGCGATGGTGTGTTTTATGAATTGAAACTTGGGGAGATGCACTGTCCATTGGTACGCATCAATTTTCTGTATGTCTGATAGTTTTTGCACAGTTGTCTTCTGAAACTCTGGAGGTACGTATGAATAACCCTGTATTCTTATCAACCCCTCCTTGATGTAAACTGGCAGTTGTTAGGTGCAATGACAGCCTTCTCGAGGTGCTTTTACCCTAGTGCTCTTGCTTGCAGTTATGATTGCTTTCCATCAATTCTGTTGCATGTTCATATTAAACAAAGTAGCTTAGTCTGATGTTAATTAAGTTACTAAATATTGATACTGTTACTTTAAGTATAGTGTGTTTACTCAGGAAGAGAGAGGTACAGAGAAAATGTCAGAATATAATGATACAGTTTGGAATAGGTCATTTGAAACAGAAAAGATACCACTGTAGGCAGTACAGACTGGGTACAGAGGACATGACAGAACGCTAAGTGAATGGTAGTTATGATGAAAAACAAGAAAACAGTAAAAAATAGAAGTAGGGGAATTTTTAAAAAATACACGGATAAGGAGGCAACATTGAGTTGACTGAGGAGAAGTTAGTTTATGTTGTGACTGAGATGGTTATGTGGCATAATAATATTTGGCTGTTAGAAACATACTACATTAAAGCCAGTGAGCATTTTCCGTGGAGGCTGTAATTTTGCTTTTGCAGTCCGTATCGTAATGCATGTTAATTTACTCAGCAAGTTTACCATTGTTGTACAGAAACATGAGTGTGCTGAATACATCCAGTTCTATTTCTAATTTGGCCAGTCCATAATGGAAGTCACCTTCCTCATTTATTTCAACTTGCAGATATTTATAGTAGCACCAGCTTTCTTTAGAAGTTATGTAATATGGTTTGCAAAAATGAAAAAAGTAAAAATCATCATGAACCAAAACTGGAAAGGAAAATAGTGGAACTTCAGATTAATCTGTATCAGCTGAACATGATAGCATGTAATATTAACTTTCCACTGACTGAAACACTAAAGCTGTAAGGAACATCTATACCTCAGCGTAGTATGTTGTAGTATAATTGCTCTGTTGGTAGAACAGATTGTGAGCTGTCAGCTCCTAAATGAAATTCATAGTGTAACGAAGTGACACCAAATTAAATTAGACCTCTCCTCCTTCATGCTGTAGCTACAATAACAAGCTAAACTTTAGAACTGATATTTGTTTACCTGCTATGCAACTCCATATTCAATTGAAGAGTCACACCATGGAAACTTCATGGAAGCATTCATTATGTTTGTGATTTATACAAAGAGGTGCAGGAACAGTGGTGGCAGCAGGGGGGGGGGGGGGTGAAGTATTAAGTTGTACATATTTCTTACAGCTTATCTATGTAAGTTTCCATGAAACATACACACTTTCTCCTGAGATTTGTTGGCTTTTCCTCACTGCACAAGAACAGAGTTACTACTATGTTTTTGACATGTTGTGTAAATTATGCTGTGTTTTTAAGTGTAGTATTACTTTCTTTGAGAATTTCGAAGAGCTTTTTGTTGAGCTTGAATGTTTGGCTGTTCCTACTATTCAGTGCAGTGAAAGTTATGTCAGTGTTGTTGAGGAAAGCTGTGTAGAATGTGTGTTCTGTCAGCCGTTTTGGTTCAGTTTGGGAGGTAACTGTTGTTTCATAAGATTTGCTAGTTTTTCCTTCTGTGTTGCTTTAGTTTCCTGTGCAGCGATTTAGGTGTACAGTTATGGAATCATATTCTAGTCTATGAAGTCAGCTGCAACTCTGCACTATAAAGCTGTGTATTGAACATTTGTTTTTCACCATAAAAAAAATTTTAGTTTATCTTTCACCCATAGTTTTTGCGAATTTTCCATTGTGTGTGTGTGTGTGTGTGTGTGTGTGTGTGTGTGTGTGTGTGGGTGGTTTTTTTTTTTTATTTTATTTTATTTTTTTTTTATTGTTGCGTTCGTTATGATGTCAGTCTTGACGTAATTTGGAGTGACTTTATTTTTGAGACAATTTCTATTCAAATGAGTGTACTATGTCATCATTGCAAGTTTTACTGAGGTATTTTTGCACTCAAAAAATAGCCTTGACTGCCAGGTGTGAACATTAGGTTACTTTTTTCCGTGGCTGTTTTTTTATATTGAATGAAACAAGAAGTTTACTCTTACCAGTTACAGTTTATTTATATCCACATTCCATTGAAAGTTATTCTGAAATAATGATGTTGTGATATATATTCTTTGTACTTCGAAATATTGTTTCTGTTTTGCTATATGTTCTTTGCACCTAGTTGTTTACAGACACTGTTTTTGTTTACAAAATATGACAGTTTACATGTGATGTTTTATGACAGAGAAAGGAGCCTGTAACCATTGGGGGTATTCTATTTTAATTGTTTTTTTTTTCCTTTTTTTTCACGTTTAGATGCATGTTTAGTTCTAGTCAAAAACCTCCCCAAATCCATGTTCTGAAATATGTTTTTGGTGCTCCAGCAGACAGTGCCACAACTTACCCCAAAATCACAACATAACACACGTCTTATTAACACTTGTACATCCAACTGATAATGGAGGTCTAAACGTTCAAAACTCATTGTGGATGTAACTAAACAGTGACTGGTAACAGTGAACTTGTTGTTTCATTTTATATCAATAACAATCGCAGCAAATCCTAACCTAAAATGTTCGCATTTAAAGTCAATGTTCGTTCATTGTCATACAGCAGTTGAAAAAGTTGTCTCCAGTGTTCTCGAGCAAATTTCCCACTTATCGCCAGTTGTCATCTTAACCACTTCAACTATCAGTGCACGCTCCCCGCACCAACCCAAACTTCCATATGTCATACTGTCTACATCCTCACAGACATAGCCTACATCCTCACAGACGTAGCCTACATGTCACCTTGTGAGATATTCACCACACTTTTAGGAAATTATGTGATTTCAAGAGACTCTCCTAGAAAACAAAAATATAAAGACTAAAGCATTACAAAATATTCCATAGTAGGACTGTTATTACTATACGAGCATTAAAATTGCAATGTCGAACTTCATTATTTCTGGGTGCATGCGTCCACATATTGTCACACAGCCGTTTTTAAAAAATTGGTGTGTCAGTCATATTTTAACTGTGAAAAATATTTCACCTATTGTTGGTTTTGTTGTTTAAGTAGTTTGGTTAGTGTTTGTTTTCCTTTAAATAAACCAGTTACCATATAGTAGATTTCGCATGCTTTTTGAGCTGTGCTAAATATTATATTTGATCCTATACTGCAGACAAAGGGCCCTTGATGTGCTCTCTTTGCTGTGCAGTTTAGTATGCTATTGTCACTTTGGGAGCAGTTTATTCTCAGCCCGCTTATGATGAAAAAAATTTAAAAAGTTTAGAGCTAAGTTAGCAATTGAAGGATTGATGAATGTGTGTTTCTAACCTTGTAGGATCCTTCAGCTTATGCTGTGTAAACTATTACCATTTGATGCATTTCATTTTTTGTATGTTGAACAATGTATTCCACCCGGGATGCCAGAGGCAATTCAGGACCTATTTTTTTTTTTCTTTGTTTGCAAAAAACCTGTCCAATATGACAGTGTAATTAAAATTGCATAAATTCAGTGTTTTGTTGATGATCTGTTGCATGTTGTAAGTTATAATATGAATTAGGATGGACTTTAACTCAGCTCATAGTGGAGGCATTGCACTGCAGACAGGCCTCAGCATTTGTGTGTGTGTGTGTGTGTGTGTGTGTGTGTGTGTGTGTGTGTTTAGTAGCAATCTATCCTAATTCATACTGTTGATACTCCATTCCGGATTTTACATTGTTCCATATGTTGAACACTACATTCACAAAACAATTTTTTTTTTTTTTTTTTTACTTTCATTAATAATTTATGCATTCTATTCATAGCAGAAACTTATCATAGCTTGAAATTTGAACTTTCTAGGGAAAAGGAAAGAAACCTGAAATAGCAACAGTTATTGCCCCATATCAGGCTACAAGTTCAGAACAACTCAGCCTGCAGAGAGGCCAGTTAATAATGATTCGAAAGAAAACAACAACTGGTTGGTGGGAAGGTGAATTGCAAGCAAAGGGCAAAAAAAGACAAATTGGCTGGTTCCCTGCCTCTTATGTAAAATTACTAGGAGGTAGTAACAAAGGGACACCTGTAAAGCAAGAGGATACATCATTGCAACAACAACAACAACAACAACAACAACAACAACAACCTGCTCAAGAGGTATCACAGCCTGCAACAGGTAAATATAATGGTGCCACATTTTCATGTCCCCATCTCTTACTCCTGTTACTGGCCTCTTGTCTGTCGCTCCTCCTCCTCCTCCCCCTCCCCCTCCCCCTCCCTTCCGTGCATTCCGGCCCCCCTTACTTCTGTTTCCCACCCCAGCTCCCACAGTCGAAGAGAGATTGCCATGACAAGTGTATCATCCCAGTCTCTGGACTGACAGTAATGATGGCAGCAGCAATGGCATGAAGATAAATTTCAAAATAACACTGATCATTGCTTTTGTATTTAAGGTGTTACCTTCAGTATATTGGGGATGGGGTTTATAATTATGGTGCATCTCATCTACTCACAGAGGTCTATTGAGAGTTGTGATTATTGTATGGCAGTGAAACATGGTAGATATGCTAATGTGTTAATGTGGAACCGATTTACATTTGGGGGGGGGGGGGGGGAACAGTTCCAATTGTGGCCACCAGGTGCAAATACGGCACTATGCACTGTTTGTATTAAGTTATATCCACACAGTCATTTGGCAAGCCATAACATGAGTGAACTATATGGCTGTCGATGCGGGGGGGGGGGGGGGCGGGGGGGGGGGGAGGTAGTTTTATGTGAATGGCAGCAATTACAGTGCTGCATTGAGAGAGTATCACCAACTGAAAAGTTTGTGAAGGATCGCATTGTCATTAAATGGTTTACAGATTATGATAATTAAATTCAGAAATACAGGCAAGCTTGGTTGACACGTAGAAGAGGAAGGATTTGTATTTCAGTGCCAGTTAATGATGATTTTCTGTTCTGTAACTGACCACACTGAATGTGCCCCAGGTAATGCTAATGCAGTGTCACGAGAATTGTTTACCTCGTGGTCAACAGTACAGAGGGTTTTGTAGTCTATATTACATTGCTACCCATCAAAGATCCAGACAGCGCAACAACTGAAACCCCCATGATCTGCAGCAACAATCTGAATTTGCTTTTCAGTTTCTGACACGGATCAAAGTTAATGACATGTGGCCAGGCAATATTCCATGGAGTGATGATGCACATTTTACACTATATGGTTCAGAGAATGCACAGAAATGCCGAATTTGGAGTACTGTTAGACTGTATATTGTGCGTGAAGCATAATTGCATTTGCTATATGTGACTGTGTGCTGTGCATTCACAAGCATCTTTATTCTTGGTCTGTTCTTCATTAAAGAAAATACACCTAGAGGGCCTGTGAGGCGTACTGTGATGTCTGCACATTGAGACCTCCTTGTACTGCATGTGATTCCCAATTTGGAAGAGTGCAGTTGGGTGAAAACAGCTGTTTTCACGCAGAATGTAGCGACACCACATGTTGCTTGCTTAGTGAAAGGTCTGCTAAAGCAACCTTTCAGGAACTTGTTACCTCCATGGGTTTACAAGATGCATGACCTGCAAGATGATGTGATCTGAATCCATGTGAAATTTGACTAGAGATATTTAAAAGAACACATGTACCAGTTGATGCATTTGGTCTCTACCTGATATGAAGCCCAGTATATGGGGATATGTTACTCAGATTCCACTAGAGCTGCTGCGAGAAACTGTTGATCATGTTGTTTTATGGATGCAGCATCTCATCCATGTCTCCAGTGCTCAAGTGGAAGAAACTGTGTAAGCACTGGTCAATAATAAAGTCAACACTATGCCATTCTCACTTGTTTGACCTTTTCTGCTCACACCCCATTGGTAATCATTACATATGGAAACATTTCTTTTTGTCTTTCTTGTGTTCACAGTGCGAGATTTGCACCTGGTGTCCAAAATTGGAACCAATTTTTTTCCTGTGTAAACCAGTTCCACATTAATATATTAGCGTATTTACCAAGTTTTGCTGCCATACAATAATTACAGCCCACACTGGATCTCCATGAGTAGCAGCACTTTAATTGTAATCACCTGATACTTACCATTTAACCCTCGAGTGGGCACACCTATGTATAAAGTGCACCAATCGCAAATAACATTATCTTGTACGATTCCATTGTTGCTTTCAAACCCATACCTATTCCTTCAATATTGGCTAAGCTGATTCACTAGTAAGTTGTGCTGTCACACATCCAAATGAGCGAAAGTAACATAAAATAAACAGCGAGCTATATGAGGGAAAATGTACAATCCATACAAGCAAATGACCAGATTCCTAGCTAGTGGCACAATCCCACAACGAGACTGTTGTCTATGCGATAATTAGCAATTGGATTAGTGGTCGACTGTGCTAAAGTGTCGCAACTGTGCTGTTTCAGTGCTCAGAGTGTGACATTACTATGGGGTAACACTTGTACACGGCATCAGAGCGATATAATAAAAGTTTATTTTACTATTGTGTAAATAAACAATGATTTAGCTCATATAATGTAAGTTTATTTTATCATTGCACAAGTAAACTTAAGATTAAACTGTGATTTTGTCCATATGTATTTACCTTTGTAACTTAAAGAAAGCTATTCTTTACATGTGTAGAAAGTACACGATGCACCCACTCGTGGTATAAAAACTGATGCACCTGTTCAAGGGTTAAGCAAAGAGAATTTATCTTATTTCATTAAACAGTTTTGTTTTGAGATTGTGCTGATGTGTAGAGATGAGATTATTTTGTTCTTATTTTTCAGAAAAAGTTAAAGCATTATATCCGTATTCTGCACTAAACGATGACGAACTAAGCTTTGAGAAAGATGACGTTATAACAGTTGTAGCAAAAGAGGAACCCTCTTGGTGGCGGGGTGAATTGAAAGGAAGCTACAGGCCTTTTCCCCAGTAATTATGTGGCACCTGTGTGTAAGTATTGCCTGCTAACATTTATTTATGTATGTATTGGTAAAAATTAATTTATGATGTATTGAAGGCAATCACTGTTCATAAGAAACCTAAATGTATTGTAAAAATATTATTAACTCTCTTGACTTGTCATATTACTGATTGCACTTCGTAAACAGTGGAAAGTCATGGATTAGCAACAATATGGAAAGGTTAGATTGCTGCTCGCCACACAGAGGAGGCATTGAGCCACAAACAGCCACAACAAAAAAGAATACTAGAAATATTTCTTCTTTCAAAGTTCTTGATGAGAAGTAGTACTCACACAGTAACACCACACGCACACATGGCTACTGTCTCTGGACGCTAAAGGTAAGGGTGTGTGTGTGTGTGTGTGTGTGTGTGTGTGTGTGTGTGTGTGTGTGTGTGAGAGAGAGAGAGGGGGGGGGGGGGGAGGGGGGGGAGTTCTGCTGCTGAGGGAAGACTTTGTCTGAAAGATTGGCAATATTATGAAAACGATAGTTATCATTCACCATGTAGTGGAGATGCTGAGTTACAAATAGGCACAACAAAAAGACAGTCAAACAAAGCTTTCGGCCAAACAGGCTTTCGTCAGAATAGACACCACATGAGCGCATGCGCGCGCGCGCGCGCGCTCGCACACACACACACACACACACACACACACACACACACAAAACTGCACACTCTGGCTGTCAATACCTTGGAAGTTCTTTGTCTATTCTGATGAAGGCCTGTTTGGCTGAAAGCTTTGTTTGGCAGTCTTTTTGTTGTGCCTACCTGCAACTCAGTATCTCCATTGTATGTATGGTCAGTAGCAACTACTCCTTTCATAATATTGTCATTATTCCCTCCCAGATTTTCCATAGCTTAAATGTTGCTGGTATTTCTGCACTTTTGGTTACACTTTTGATTGTATGACATGCACAGTGAGGTGCATAATTGTTCAGTAATTGCTGTGGACAGTGCAGGTGTAGTGTTCCATCAGCTTGTGTGTTAATCAGCATACATAATTTGACTTTTAGTCATTAAAATTAGTAAGCATATTTTCACAACCAATGGCAGTGTGTTCTACTTGCCATTATCTCACCCTGCCTCACCCTCTCACCGATTTAGTTACGCCTGCTGTGCAGAGATTATTGTGCATCTGTGCTCGGTCACTGAACTGACCAAAAAGCAATAAGCATCAAATTTGAAGGATGTACACTGTTTGACAGACAGTAATATACTTAACCCCATATTGTTTATAAGCTTTTCACAAAATAAATTTAAAGAAAGGGAGTTCAATTCACATTTAGATCAACCACCTCAATGAGGCTCACCAAGATATTGCAGCTGTTTAATATTCATGTTGGATTATTTGACTTGAATGTTTGTGTTTTGCATATAAAACTGCTTTGGTTCATTTATTGTGTCTGATATGTAATGCACGTGAGTGGAAAGCATTGCAGGGAGTAAATATTTTGATAGTTGTTAAAATTCCAAAATTAATTTTTCATTCTTCTGCAAAGTGTACACTTTTTTTGAGACTTCGTAACAAATTAAAAGTGTATGCTGCACCTGTGCTTAAACCCAGAACCGTGCCTTTTCTGTGTAGTGCTCCTACCGTCTGAGCTAGCAAGCATGAGAGGTACTGGTGAAATTAAAGCTGTGAGGATAGGTCAAGTGTAGTGCCTGGATAGTTCAGTCAGTAAGCACATGCCTGTGAAAGACAAGGTTCTGTGTTGGAGTCCCTATTGGGCACACATTTGTAATCGGCCAGGAAGTCATTAGTATTGTTCATCAAAAATGTGATATGTACTACTGCTGTGCAAGCAGATTCATAATTTATCATTGATTTAAGTTAGGACTCTTGATATTTTAAAAAATTTCAGATATCCTATATATTGATATTTAAAAAAATATCATTATCTGCCCTTGATATACTGTAGAAAAGTATCAGTATATTGATGTATCGAAGAAAAAATATCAACATACCAACCTTTAAAAATGTCAGTTACACATTGTAGATATAAGGCCAGTTTTAGAGCTGTATATGTAAGTATTGATTTATTATTAGATATTCTGTACATCAAAAAGGTAGAAGCTTGCCTACCCCCCTTAGAGCAAGAATTGAAAGGAAAACTATGCACATACATTCTAGTCGATAACCAGTTTGCTAACGATGGTAACTACATGTAAGTAGCACAATAAAACGTGTCTGTCACTCGGTTTCATCACATATCCGATTTGCCTGGAACACTTCATGTCGATTGCCCTGTTTCTTCCCCCCCCCCCCCCCCCCCCCCCCGCACCACACAAACACACACGAAGTGAATTGAACCATTATCACCCAACCTACTGAGTGTACCTAGGTTCACAGTACTTTTTGCAATACAAACTAATTTGTTGAAAATAATAACATGATATAAACAATATGAGTAAACTATTGTGTGTTATTTTATAAAAATATTCAATTACTCTGGGTTGTACTGCTCGATTTAAATGAACTGTTACTTTGTACGATGACCAGAGACAAAGCATCCATAATTGCACCATAAGAATTGCACTAAATTTTCTGCTATAGTTAAAATATCATATGGCCTGACTGTCAGTTGAGTCTTAAACCCTTATATTGGGAGTGTGCACGGGTTAAACATGACTTTGAGTGATCATGAGTGGCTAAAGTTGTATCGTATTGCCACTTGAACTCGGATGTCTTTCATGGGTAATGATATTCCAGTGCCAAATCGCCTCTGTCCATCCTTCAGTTTAAAACTCTGTGTAGGTTCTGACTGTATGAATCAAGACTGTGGCATTCTTACTGTTGTGAATTATTAATGTGAAGCTCCTCTTGCTTGGGGTAATGAAATTTGTATTACTGAAGTCAACATGGAACCAAGGAGGCCTCTCTGCATATCAGCCACTGTAAACAGAGTGGCTGCAATTAGGCAAAGCCATATACACAGGGAAAGAGGAAGAAAAGCAGGGAGGTGATCTGCAGTTTACAATACTTTTTACAGAGTTTGGAGGAGAAATGAGCATTGTTGGAAATAGCAGAAAATATATGCACATGCGCTTGAGCAAAAGATATAGATTTTCCATTGTTTCCTTAAATCGCTTCAGGCATATGTTGGGATGGTTCCTTTGAAAGGGTACAGCCGATTTCTTTTCCCATCATTCCCTCATCCGATGGGACTGATGACCTCTCTGTTGGTCCACTCTCCGAAATCAGCTGAGCAATCTTGACTATTGTCATTGATGTATGGATAGCTTTTGACACAATATAGATACTTCGAACTTTGTATGCTCACTGTCCTTTCATTGCACCTTGGGTAGGCATAAAATTATAATAGGGTCCTTCTATCAACCATCAGACTCACTTTCCAATGTAACCAAAAACTTTACAGAAAACTTCAGGTCCATTGTACATAAGGCCCCTAATCTTAATGTAATCATTGGAGAAGACTTTAATCATCCAATGTTGAATTGGGATAGTTATAGTTTTGTTAGTGGTTGGCATGACAAGACATAATGTGAAGCATACTAAATCCCTTCTCGGAAGACTACCCAGAACATATTGTTCAGAACACCACTCATGATGGAAATACATTGGATCTGATGGCAAGAAACGGACCTGACAGGCTTAAAGGTTTCGACATACAAATTGGTATCAGTGACCATGACGTGATTGTGGCAACAATGATTACCAAAGTACAAAGGGTAACTAAAATAAATGGAAAGGTACTGTGTTAATCAAACGAGGTAAAAAAAGCAGTAGTGTCATATCTTGATGAGGAGCTTGAAACTTTTTGCTTAGGACAGAAGTATGTAGAGGAAAGTTTAAAAGAATAGTTGACCATGCAATGGATAGATGCACTATGTGATCAAAAGTATCCAGACCACCTGGATGAAAATGACTAAAAAGTTCATGGCGCCCTCCATTGGTAATGCTGGAATTCAATATGGTGTTGGCCCACCCATAGCCTTGATGACAGCTTCCACTCTTGCTGGCATACGTTCAGTCAGATGCTGGAGCATTTCTTGGGGAATGGCAGCCCATTCTTCACAGGGTGCTGCACTGAGGGGAGGTATCGATGTCGGTCAGTGAGGCCTGCCACGAAGTCGGCGTTCCAAAACATCCCAAAGGTGTTCTATAGGATTCAGGTCAGGGCACTGTGCAGTCCAGTTCATTACAGGGATGTTGTTGTAGTCTTAACAACTCCGCCACAGGCCGTGCATTATGAACAGTTGCTCAATGATGTTGAAAGATGCAGTCACCATCCCCGAATTGCTCTTCAACAGTGGGAAGCAAGAAGGTGCTTAAAACATCAATGTATGCCTGTGCTGTGATAGTGTCACACAGAACAAGGGATGCAAGCCTCCTCCATGAAAAACATGACCACACCATAACACTACTGCCACCAAATTTTACTGTTGACACTACACACACTGGCAAATGACATTCACCGGCCATTCAGCATACCCACACCCTGCCATGGGATCATCGTATTGTGTACAGTGATTTGTCAATGAAAACAACATTTTTCCACTGTTAAATCATCCAACATTTTTGCTCCTTACACCAAGTGAGGTGTCATTTGGCATTTACCAGGGTGATGTGTGGCCTATAAGCAGCTGTTTGACTATGAAATCCAAGTTTTCTCACCTCCCATGTAACTGTCATATTACTTGCAGTGGATTCTCATGCAGTTTGGAATTCCTGTTTGATGGTCTGGATAAATGTCTGGCTATTACACATTATGACCCTCTTCATCTGCCACCGGTCTTTCTCGGTCAGCAAATGAAGATGGTCTGTACACTTTTGTGCTGTATGTGTTCCTTCACATTTCCACTTCACTATCACATCGGATACAGTGGACTTAGGGATGTTTAGGAGTGTGGAAATCTCGCGTACAGACGTATGACACAAGTGACACCCAATCACCTGACCATGTTCGAAGTCCGTGAGTTCTGCAGAGAGCCCCATTCTGCCCTCCACCCCCTCCGCGCCACTCCCCACCTTCTTCCCAAATTCTACAGAAGTGCGGGCCATATGGGGAACGACGCCTTACGTGGTGCACAAGTAATCCATAGTGCCCTTAGATTCGATCTCCTGAACCCCTTGTTATGGCTTTGCATCTCCACCTGCAAGAATTTACTGGTGACCGCACGGTGCCAGCAGTCTCTAAGAAGGGCAAGATCGACTACAATGCTGTCAGATATGACCTTAAATCATTTCCTTCCTTGCTACCCCATGGGAGGAACGTAGGGCTACTGAAACAAAAGAGCCATATTCGCCTCGGTATTTAGTCTGTAGCAGAATTTACAGGGGACCCAAAGATGACAGGGTTGGTACCAGCGCCTTCATCTTTGCCTGTCAGGGTGATTCATTCACTGAAAAGGTCAAGGTGATGGTTTACTGCTGTGGGGCTTTAAGTGCTGGAAATTTGGGCACGTCTTCCAGCTGTACTTCCAATGCCACATGTCAAGACTGCAGACGTCCACTGCATCCAGACAATCCCTGTGTGCCTCCTCCCACTTGTATCAGAAGTGGAGAGCAGCACTCCCCTTGTTCGCCAGACTGCAAAGTGCTCCAAAATGAACAGAAAATCATGGAGCACAAGACCCTGGACTGGTTGACTAATCAAGAGGCTAAATGTAAATTTGAACGATTACACCCCGTTCGGTTGATTTCCACATACGCTGCAGCTACATTACCATCACCATCACGAGTACCAGTCATACCACACTCTGCGCCATGATCAGTGGGCCCTCTGAGCCTCCAGAATACATCTGCCCCTTGGTGGTAGGGGGAAAATCTCCTTCCGTTGCTCCCAAAGTACCTACTACGGGAGCAAGGCCCCCTCAAACACAGGGGACTTCTCCTTCCCCCCACCCCCACCCTCCACCCTCCACCCCCTCCAGCCGAAGAAGCAACAGCCTCCTCCGGTACCTCTCGTGCAGAAGGGTTCCCTTGTTACCCTCTCTCCCGAGGTCTCCACTAATGCCACAGCAGACACTTGCCAGTGGCTAAAGGAGCCAAAAGCTGCTGGATAAAGAGCTTCATGGCGTAACCTGCCTCCTTGCATGCTTCATGCCTTCCCAGCCTCATGATAACATCATCTGCCAGTGGAATTGCTGCAGTTTTTTCCACCACCTGACTGAGCTACGGCAACTGTTAAGCTTTACACCTGCTTTCTGCATTGCCCTCCAGGAAACCTGGTTTCCGGCAATGCGGACCCCTGCCCTTCGTGGCTATAGGAGATATTGCAAGAACCATAGTGAATATAATAGTGTGTCAAGCGGAGTTTGTGTCAGTATGCAGTGAACCTGTGCCCCTTCAAACCCCTCTTGAAGCTGTGGCTGTCAAGGCCCGTCCACATGCAACAATCTGTCTGCACACATCACATCTGCGCAGACAGATCGTTGCGTGTGGACAGATGATTTGCACCAACCTGAGGTGTGTGCAAACCTGGAAGTTGGAGTTGGAGGTTTGAGCGAAACCTCTCAAATCTGTGGGTTCAAACCACATCTGCGCAGACAAGTTGGAGCGTGTGGACAGGAGATCGCCGCAAATCTGACGCGAAACAGCTGTTTGCTCAGTCTAGTGTTTGTGCGCACATGGCATTAATATGGCTGATACTCGTCAGTGTTCTCGAGAGTTTGTAAGTGAATTCATTGAAATATATAGAAACCACCCATGTTTGTGGAAGATTAAAAGTTAAGAATATAGTGACCGAGACAAAAAGACAGCAGCATACAATGCTCTAATTGAAAAATTGTGGGCAGTTGACACCTCGGCAAACAGAGAAACAGTAATAAAAAAACAAATTCATTGCGAACTGTTTTGTACCCTGGAACAAAAGTTTGTAACAGGTTGCTTCTACACAGTAGCGAACTGAAAATGCCTACTCAGAAATAAAGTAAACCATAGCTCATTGGCCATGTAGGTATATAATCTCTAATAATATAGGCCTACTGTGTTTCAAACACTACAACACCAAAAATATTATCTGTAACTTGACAGACTTAATTTACTTGACTTGCCTTCATGAACTCATCCTTCAGGACAGCATAAATAGCTTCACATGTGTTGGGTATTATTTCACTCAACGCTTGTTTCGATATTGCAGTTGAAAATTCCAAATCCTTGTAGCTCCTTCCTGTTGCTAGGAATCTTAATGTTACCGCCAGCCATTTATGAGGAGAAAGTGCCCTTCTCATACAAGTATTTTTTCTCATAATATGAGGGGTTAAAAGCTTTAAGAGATAATTGTAAGTTTCGACGTCCATCCGCAAATACTTTCGCCAGTCGTTAAGTTCGCCCTGCAACTCTCGCAGTAAATTTATGTAAGAAAACTGATTTCGCTTTAGCAGCCACTGTATACACCGTTTTGACCGCTTTCTCTGTTTCCTGCGGTTGGTCTGAATGTTTTTTGCAACACAAGTTGCGAACACAAACCACAACAGAACATCCTCCATTTCTATATTTCAAAATAACTGAATTAAATTTTTGAGGTTTACGGGGAGCGTAGTCGCTTGCCACTGATATTTCTTTTCTACACCGACAGATGGCGTGCGAGTAGTAGATTGGGGTTTGTGTCGTGTGAACACACCACATTTGCAGCGATCTTTTGCATGTACAGACATCCGCGCCGATGTCTGCGCAGACAGATCGTTGCGTGTGGACCGGGCTTCAGGATAAGGATGACGCAGGAAATAACTGTCTGCAACGTATATCTTCCTTCAGGTGGTGCTGTACCCCTGAACACATTGGCTGCACTGATTCATCAACTCGCTAAACCTTTCCTAGTTTTGGGGATTTTAATGCCCATAACCCCTTCTTGTGGGGTGGCACTTTGCTTACTGGTCGAGGTAGAGATGTCGAAACTTTCCTGTCACAATTTTTTTTTTTTTTTAATAAGAGGTGGAGCCCCTCCACGCCCACACCGGCATGATGGCCAACACAAAAGGTCTACTGCCATCTCTGCATAAGGGTTAGTATTCACTAAAGTGAGGTGTCGCAGGATGTGGGTGCTGCGATGTTTGCGTACGTCTGGTTAGGATTAACCATTAATACGCGCTCATCTGGAGATAGATTGGTCGAAATCTGACGAAGGGTAGCGGTTTGAAGGGCAGAGGAAAAAAAGTGCCAAAGCAAGAGCCAAGGGAAAAAAAACCTCTGCGAAAGTTAGGTCGGGCGGCAGGAGCAGTAGCGGTTGTCTTGCTGCCTGCGATAGGTTGTACAAGGATAGGCTTTGTTAGTAGTGGGTATCATGCATGTCGATACCTTGACGTTGTGCGTTTGTGCTGCTCGGCGGCTGGCGCTGGGTGCTGGTACAGAGTCCTCGTTCAGCGTCCTGCAACCTGCAACAGTTAGGTTTGTTATCGGTCTTGTGTCCGATGGTCATATACCGGAGGCACAGTGTGAGGGAGTGTTGGCAGATTGTTCGTGCGTCTGTGGGCGAGCTCGTCGGTGTCCCTGCTGTGGCCTGTTGGTCGGCTCTAATAGCAGCTGGTAGTTGCCAGTCAGTGTTGCTGATATGCAGGGGCTTACCGACGTTTGTCGCTGTTTGCGTATGTTAGTTTACCATAGGTGGTTATGCCCTAGCTAGCAGTGTCTTTGGCCGCTTGTGTTTCCACCTGTGGTTGTAGTTCTTGTCACAACTCGACCTCTGCCTCTTATACTGGGCCCTCCCACACTTTTCAGTGTGGCTCATGGCACTTACTCGGTCATTGATTTGTCCCTCTGCAGCCCAGGACTTCTCCCATCTGTCCACTGAAGAGCCCACGATGACTTTTGTGGTAGTGACCACTTTCTCATCTTCCTGTCGCTCACCCAGCACCATGCCCCTGGTCGTCTACCAAGGTGGGCCTTAAACAAGGCAGACTGGGAAGCTTTTTTACCTCTGCTGCCACTGTTGAATCTCTCCCACATGGTACCATCAATGTGGTAGTTGAGCAGGGCACTAGAACGATTGCTTCTGTGGCAGAAAACACGATCCTTTGTTCTTTAGGGTGCCCTCGGCGAAATACAGTACCTTGGTGGTCACCAGAAATCGCTGAGGCCATTGAAGAGCGTCGGCGAGCTCTACAGTGACGTAAGCGGCACCCATCCCTAGAGCACCTAATAGCTTTTAAATGGCTGCGTGCCCGCGTTCGTCAGCATATAAAAATATGGAAACTGGCATGTTGGGAGAGGTAAATCTCGACCATTGAGTGCCATATGTCACCTTCCAAAGTCTGGACAAAGATCAGATGTGTTTGTGGGTACCAGACACCGACAGGTGTTACTGGCATTAACATCAATGGCGTGTTATCTACCGACACAAACGCAATTGCGGAGCACTTTGCTGAGCACTGTGCTCGAACCTCTGTGTCAGAGAATTATTCCCCAGCATTCCACACCCTCAAATGGCGGATGGAATGGAAAGCCCTCTCATTCACTGAACGTCACAGTGAACCCTATAATGCTCCATTTACAGAGTGGGAGCTCCTCATCTTCCTTGCACATTGCCCTGACACTGCTCCTGAGCCAGATCAGATCCACAGTGAGATGATCAAACATTTCTTGTCTGACTGCAAGTGACATCTCCTCATCATCTTCAACCGGATCTGGTGTGATGGCATCTTTCCATCGCAATGAGAGCACCATTGTTTTGGTGCTCAAACCTGGTCAAAACCCACTTGACGTAGATAGCTACTGCCCCATCAGCCCCACCAACTTTCTTTGCAAGCTGCTGGAATGTATGGTGTGTGGACGGTTGGGTTGGGTCGGGTCCTGGAGTAATGTGGCCTACTGGCTCCATTTCAAGGCAGCTTCCGCCAGGGTCACTCTACCACTGATAATTTTGTGTCCCTCGAGTCTGCCATCCGAACAGCCTCTTCCAGTCGCCAACATCTGGTTGCCATCTTTTTTGACTTATGTAAACCATATGACATGACCTGGCAACATCATATCCTTGCCACATTGTATGAGTGGGGTCTCTGGGGCCCTCTCCCGATATTTATCCAAAATTTCCTATTGCTCCGTTCTTTCGTGTCCAAGTTGGTGCCTCCCATAGTTCCCGCCCTTGGGCGGCCTGACCGAGGCATGTCATCAACAGTTCCTGTCTGTCTTTTATCTCCTCCATGTCCAAACATCGCTTTGTTTCACTCAGAGACACCTGGACACTTCCCTTGTTGAGAGCCCTTCCTGGCACAAAGTAACAATGCGGACACGATTGAACTGCGGTATTGACCATCTAGGTATGTTGAACTACAGACAGCATGAGCCATGTACCTCTTTCCTGGTGGAATGACTGAAACTGATCGGCTGTCAGACCCCCTCTGTCTAATAGGAGCTGCTCATGCATGGTTGTTTACATCTTTAGGCAGGTTTAGTGACATCTCTGAACAGTCAAAGGGACTGTTTCTGTGATACAGTATCCACAGTCAACGCCTATCTTCAGGAGTTCTGGGAACTGGAATGATGCAAAACTTTTTTCGATGTGTGTATATTAATGATCTTGTGGACAATTAATAGTAGCCTCAGAGTTTCTGCAGGTGATGTCATTATCTAAAACAGAGTACAGTCTGAACAAAGCTGAACTAATATTCAATCAGACCTTAATAATCTTTCAAAATGTTGCGAAGATTGGCAACTTATTTTAAATGCTCATAAATGTAAATGTGTTTGCTTTACATAGTGAAAAATCTTACTATTTTATGGATATAATATCAGAGAATCACAGTTAGAATCTGTAAACTCGTACAAATGCCTTGGTGTAACACTTAGTAAGGACATGGAATGGAATGGTCACGTACGCCCAGTTGTTGGTAAAGCAGGTATCAGACTTCAGTTTATTGGTAGAATAGTAGGAAAATGCATTTAGTTTACAAAGGAGATTGACTACAAATCACCCTTGTGACCCATCCTAGAATATTGCTCAAGTGTATGAGACCCATACCAAATGAGACTAGCAGGGGTTATTGAACATATACAGAGAAAGGCAGCACAAATGATCAGAGTTTTGTTTGACCCACAGGAGTGTGTCACAGAGATGATGAAAGGAGTGAACTAGCAGACTCTTGAAGATAGGTAGAAACTGTCCTGAGAAAAGTCTGCTAAGAAAGTTTAAAGAAATAACTTTGAATGATGACTCTAGGAATATACTACAACCCCCTACATATTGCTCCCATAGGGTTCGTGAGTACGAGATTAGATTAATTACAGTATGCACAGGGGCATTTAAACAACCATTCTTCCTGCACTCCATATGTGAATGGAACAGCAGAAAGCCTGAACTGCCTCCTGACAGTGGTTTGCAGAGTGTAGGTGTAGATGTTGACATGACTTGCACTTGAGTCTGAGACCTGAAACTGGTTTTAATGTTTCAAACAGGTGCACAATCCTACTGCAGAGAGAAAATTCATTCTGGAAACAGTCCTCTAGGCTGTTGCTAAGCCACGTCTCGCAGTATCTTTTTTCCAGGCATGATAGTCACACAGGGCATGCAGGAGAATTTCTGTGAAGTTCGGAAGGGAGAGATGTTCTAGTGGAAGTAAAGTTGGAGGTTAGGTCAGGGACATGGTTGAATAGCTTAGTTGGTAGAGCGCTTGCCCACAAAATGCAGAATTTCCAAGTTCAAGTCCCGATCCAGCACACAGTTTTGATCTTCCATGATATTTCATGAAACAGGTTATTAATGAAACCATTTAAACAAAGAAAATAAAAACATTTCACACTGGAAGAATATTTCTTCAAACTTAGTGTATGTTTGAACTTCATAAAATGACTGTGTCAGCCAATTATAGCACTGGTTATCATCAGTATGGAATTTGATCTCTCTTAGTAACAGCACAGCACAGATTGCAATTCATTATGTTGTTAATAATGGTGTCTGTGAGCATCATGGGAATGGAATGCAATCATTTATGCAAAGTTGCTGTGTGTGGCAAGAGTCTATTGAGATGACTGCGAGTGACATACGAAGTGTATCCCGGATGTTTTGTAAATGTTTCAGGTTATATGGTGAAAGCATTAACTATTGTGCCAATGTAAGGACATACATTTGTTGACAGAAAAAATTAAGCACCTGGAATGAATGTTCCAATATAGACACACTTCTGTACATATACATCAGCAGAGGGTATGTAAATAATGGGATTGACAGTTGTATATAATGAGTGTGTAGTGTGTGTTTGTGTCGGAGAATATTACCAACCATTGGCAATTTGTAATGGGGATCATTGTCGGCCTGCATGTAGCTGACTGATAAAATTATGGAATATCCAGGTATATTAGGCGTTTCAATCTGACAGTGGCCGGATGTTGAACTGAGTGGGACTTTGAGTTGTCAAGTCCTCTGCCAATTCTGATCACACCTATTGTTCACCTATTGTTCATCAAGCACTTTCTAACCTCTTCACATCTGTATGTGCCAAAAGGTCGCAAGCAGTGTACTTACAACAACAAACCGTTGATGTCATCTGACATCATTGGTTGTACAATATCAAAAGGCAAGCTCTTGAATCACCCTTACTCTAGTAGGTTGCTGTTAACACAACAGCACAGGTGGTGCCATACCTGGGGAGTGTGGACTGCTGACAAGTGCCATGACATCATTTTCAGCAGTGAATTTCAGTTCTCCACAACCTCATATGGCTGTAGTCAGTGAGTATAATGGCAGTGAGATGAGAAGACACATTCTACCAATGTTCGGGAGAGGCACATTGCTTTTTTCATTAGTGTTATGATCATGAGTGCTGTCGGGTATCACTTCTGGTGTTTCCTGGTGATGATTCAGGGAGCCATAATGGAATAGTAAATTAGAAATCCTGGATCCTCATGTGTTACCTGTCATGAGACAGTATCTTAGTACCAGCTTTCAAGAAATCAGCACTCATCCACATTCTGTATGTTTATCTATGAAGAACCTGCGTGATGTTGAGGTACTTCATAGGCTGGCATGAACCCCCTGATCTGTCCCCAAAAGAAAATGTTGGGACCAGTTTGGATAGCTTGGATGTCAGTACAATTCCATTGCCAACATCCAGGATATTAATTGGCTAGTTAAAACAGTTGTCTGTCAGATGATCAGAGGAGAGAATGCAGTGGCTATTCAAAACCCTCCCCCACTAATCCAGTACAAGAATGTGGGTGCAGGGGGATGCAACTTGCTATCAACAGTGCACCAATAGTGTTTTCTTACTGACAATTTTGTTGTTCAGTTAACTTGATTTTGTAATCAGTGAAATAAAATCTTGCAACATCTCAGACATGAAGTTCCATTTCACTTCCTCCTTTCCTTCTAGATGCCTGACTTATTTTGTCAGTTAGTGTGCATAAGCATCTGTGGCATCAACTTCGCACACCTACACAATTCCAGTTTTATATGGGAAGACGTGAAGGTCTGTTTGTTCACCTAACAATGCGCAATTTGGACTGTAGGTATGTCTACACCCAAAGACATCCTTTTCACAGGTATTTTATCGATGATGATGATGATGATGATGATGATGATGATGATGATGATGTCCTGTGCCATCGTGTCAAATCGAAATACACATGCTGCCGCCCAACAAGATAAATCATGACGACCAATGGAGAGAATTCTTGAAATGTACTTGCAATTGCGAATAATGACAGACATCAGCTGTAGAATGGAATGACAACAATGAAAATTTGTGCCGGATCAGGACTCACTCATTTTTCCTGATTGCTGCGAGCAGTCTAGCCATAAGTTGTGCATGGATAGCCAAATGGTAAGGTTACCAATCGCAATAAACAGGAAATCTGAGTTCAAGTCCCAGACCGGCATAAATCTTAATTTTCATTGTCGTCATTCCATTCTACAGCTGATGGTTGTCATTATTCACAATTGCAAGTACATTTAATGTGTTTCATAACGGCTGTAGTCAGAGCAGTGTCTGTTCCTTTGGACATGCATGCATGTTCAAAAGAACTTTACTTCGTAACCAGGATGACACAGGCACTGCGTATCATAATGCAGAGAATGGTTTTTCAGTAAGCAGTTGTCCTCCTGTGAATATGCGCACAGTCCATCTGATGGTTGCATGTTGCTCTTTTTTTTTTTTTTTTTTTTTACATATCAACTACCATCAAAAAATTTCTGTACACAGTAATCAGTAATATCACTGTTTCAGTGGGAGCAGTAAGGACAGAGAGTTGTTTGTATGATAGCTTATGGTATACAACAAAACATAAGAAAAGTATTTTCCATTGTCACATGTCATAACTCTTAGTTGGTGAACTTTATGTGGTCATCTGACTAGAAGACATTAATGCAGTTTGTGAGCTACATAAAGGTGAACATTTAACCATATGATCTCCTTCCCTTGAACGTGATCAAACTCCAATTTTCTACTCATACTCTGTCACAGTTCAGTCAATCAATAAATAAGAAATTGAAACCATTTTACAACTTAAGACTTTTTGAATGAGCCTTTTCTCATTCTTACAGCACAATCTGTTGTCCTACTCTCCGGATGTTACCAGATTTCGTTGTTCATTGTTTGTAATTAATCGTTCTGTGTAATACTGCTCAGATAAGGACGGGCTCGAATTCTGTGTAAATTGCTTATGTTTCCTCACTCTTTACAATTTTTGTAGTTTTCGTTGACTTCTGGAAACTGGTCTAATACTTACATTTACTGTGTAAATGTAACAATATTGTTGGGTTATAGAGACTGCAAACAGTATTTATCAGTGTTGTAACTGTCACCCATTTCTGACTCGCCTTTTATATGCCATTAAAAAGTTAAAGTTGTCATCAACTCAATGGCTAAGTTGAACATCTGTGTTTTACTAGGCATAGTACTGTTGATGTGGTATGTCCTTGTCTTCCTCCGGCCTTCAGACTGGCTTATCCAGCCAGTTATAGGAGTGATAAAATTCCTCTCGGGTATGCAGCCGGATCATGACGTCTTCAAGACACAATATTTCTGCGGTCCAACTGGCCGCCATCATCAGGTGAGAGCGCTGGTGCACAATCTTTCCGGCGAGATTGTGCACCAGCGCTCTCACCTGATGATGGCGGCCAGTTGGACCGCAGAAATATTGTGTCTTGAAGACGTCATGATCCGGCTGCATACCCGAGAAGAATTTTATCAATTATTACGCCGGGAAAGCCTTCGTAGTCACAGTTATAGGAGTACTTGTCGTTTAATGTGTACTCTGAACAATTGTTCGACTCAGCGTTTTTCATGTCAACAATGTTTCCAGAGGTGAAAGAAGTTATAAGTGACAGATAAAAATCCTAGGACTGACCAAAAATCAAACCCAAAACCCATGATTGTTGAATCTGTCATCTGGCACTTGGCCATTAAACCACCACTTAGGTATCATGGTATTCATTTTGCCAGCTTTTGTTTCATAAGATTGTTGTTGTAGGCATGTTGAATCATCTCTTTGCTTTTGTTTGTTTCATGACATCTTTTGACAGTTCTGCACAAGGCACCGTAAATGTCCATCTACCACAGCACTTGTTACGGCAGCTGTAAATTTTGCTTTCAATAAAGGAATTTCATTGTGTGAATTTATTCATGTTTCACTTGAAACCAGTTGTGTACACAATAAAATCTTGTGGATTAAGCAACTGTCCTGTGATTTCTTCATTTTCCAAAATGGACTTGTACAGTTGCAGGTACTCCATGAGAAGAAAACTTTGTTAAATATTTGATAAACAATTTACTTCTACATTTACAATCTTAAATTTCATTTTGGCCATGTTGGACAACATTGTGCTCACCTCTCTTCATTCTCCAATATTTTTTAAAATGTGGAATTAAAAGGGAGGCAAAAAAGGTTGCAGAAACTGCTAATTGATATAATATTAAATGTGGAATCTGCTTATGGGCACACATTGCAACTTACATTCTTTGCTGTAGGTATTGAGAACAGACAACAGCAAAAGCAAGAAAAAAATACCTGACAGACTGTTGTAAGAGAGAAAGAAGTTCAACCACATTAAATGAATTAAGTCGTATTAAATCATCATTGAAGCAACATGTTACACACAGGTATTATAATGGGTAGTATAACAGCCTGCACATAGAATTTTCAGTTATTAATGTTCCCTGAGCATTTTATATTCAAAGTTATCTTACTTTTTAACCTTACTTCACACTTACTAATATGGAGTACAGTATGCAGCTCCAGAATTTTTGTATTCATTGTCATCATGCTTTGATGCTGTTGGTTACTCAGTCCAGCCTCTCCATCTTGCTTGAGACCTCTTGTATTCAGACTTCTGGCAGAGTGTGTATTTACTGAAAATGAAAATTTTAAATTTCTGTTATGAAATGCTGTGCTTTCTGTTCTATTTTTGCTTCAGTATGAGTTATTTGGCATAAAGGGCTTTGTCTCGTAAATACATAGATAAGTTACTTTCTTGAAAAAGAAAAGTTCGAGCGCGCGCACGCGCGCGCGCGCGCGCGCGCACACACACACACACACACACACACACACACACACACACACACACACACACCTTGAAAAGTATGAGTATGTGTATATAATTTGGCAGACAAATAAAATTAATCTGTTGTTCAGCTTATTTAAGTAAAGTGTTATTCTGATTGCCAGCTACTCCACACACAGATTTCTTATTCGTGTTTTGTCTGTAACTGTTACGTCATTCTTTTAGTTTTGTTTCAGTCACATTGTGATGTTCTTGTTGATTTGTTAAATTCTGTGAAAAATATATTCCTCAGTTTCTGCAGTGACTCTTTTTTTTTTTTCCTTTTTTCGCTTATGGGCAGAATGATTTAGTGTAGCCTTTTCTTAACAATGCTGTAAACTGTTACTTGCCATTAGATAATGCTGGTTTCTTTTCTGTCCATTGTAGGACTTTGCAAGCGCACCTTGTCTACAGGTTGTGGACCCACTCAACATTCAGCGCATCTGTCTTATAACATTTGCTGAAGTGGAAAAAATGTGTGAAAGAAATATACTAAATAGATTCCTGCTGATGGCTGTAATTTTACTTCTGTGCTGGGGAAATTTCTATTAGGAAGTATTCTCCCTAATATAGTTTTGTATTTTAGTTACATGAAGAGTATTGCAGTGTTCATGTTACCATATACAATAGAGAGAAAATTGTGCCACAGTTTGATTTGGTGTATGAAAATTCTCTCTAAACTAATACAAACTTTATTGTTCAGCAAGGATATGTTGACAGTATTCTTTGCCCCAATTTTGTTTGGCAGCAGGTTTTAAACCTTTACTTCACATATATCCCTTCTCATTTCATTTAATCCTGTAGATGCAAAGAAAAACTATGTTTGCTGTTTGAATTAGTAATTGTTGAAGTTTGGCATGCCCCTTGTTCCCCCTCCATTACTTCTTCCAGGAACGCTTTAATTTTGCATGATAGTGGGTCCCCACCTATAGTCAATTGTGTGTAAGCATGTCCGTCTCCATAAATTCCTTGTTGACTTGTAGGTGTCTTGTGAAAATAGTCTGCTTATAACAATTTTGTTTATATATTGTGTATGCATATCATAACTTTTCTCCATGCATCTAATGAAACAGTTTCATTAATGATGCAACTGACTTTTGCAAGCTCTCATTTGCCACATTGTCATACCTCAATTTGAGTGATTGATGTAGAGTCATATTAATAAACTGTAAGATTACACAAAAGTGTCTACATTTTGTGTGACAAATTTATTGTCATCCACAGTATGTTAAGTGTCACTCCCTGTAATAAAGTGCTGTGGAAATCTTGTTAAAATATAAGTACTGAAGGATGTAAGGTGGCCTAGTCGTACACCTTTGTTGCGTAATATTCTAAATATTATGTTTAAAGTATTTATTGTGAGTTTTAAGCAAAGGGATGCCCTAGTCACTTTTTCATGTGCACTTCACATTTGCTGTATGATATGGTTTCACAGCTCCAGCACCCTTATTAATTTTAGTAGGTTGTAGTAGTAGGAGACCCCTAACTTTAAATAATTCTCCATGGTGTTCTGTTCTTTAATTTTTCATACTACTCATCTTACTTTGAATTAATAAATAATCTTGGAAGATCTGTTGGATAATATTATTTCTTCTTGGATTTGATAGAGCATTCTTGTTATCATAAATCCTTCTCTTTCTTGTGACCATTCATAATTATCCATGGTCTGTCAGCTGTAGGATATCATGATAATTTTGTGACCACTTTCCATTAACTTGAAAAAGGCCTTTCCCTTCCACGTGCCCATGCTCTTACTCCATCTTTCTGTTAAAGTTTGTAACATTTTCATACCTGCTGCTTATACGTATGAAGTTTAACAACTGTCACTCATAAATACTCAGGACATTTGGGCAGTGGCTGTAGTATAGTGTTGTTGTACAAATTCAGTTAATAATACTAAATGTCTTCTGTCTGAAGATTAGCAATACTAAGTGATATAATGTGTTGTTCCTTGTATTAAAATGACTGTGAAGTAAATACGCTTGGATAGCACAGTCTCATGGTTGTAGCTTACCTGACTGAAGGAGATGTATGTATACACAGATAGATCTGACTGTTAGTAGTTGTAAATATTGTGTTCTAGTATTTATTAATATACTTGTACTTTAGTTACATAATGAACCATATATATATATATATGTATACACATTTATTACATAATGAATGTGTTTGTTGAATCTCATTGGTTTTTGATGTTGTGTAGAACAGTTTGTAACACAGAGTTTAAATTGTGTTATGTACACCACATTATTACAGATAACCTATATAAATTATCAAGAATATCTTTATCTTGAGCACAGCACTTGCCATAAAATCAAAACTATGAGTGAAGCCAGTATAGTGATTAGCAAGAATTGATTATCTTCCAGTTATTGCAATCCACAGAGTAGTTATTATATATCCCATTTAAAAAGCCACAAATCTTGCTTCCAGAATGCAATATATATATATATATATATATATATATATATATATATATATATTGATATGTATATTGATATGTATGACAGCAGGTCATTAATTGTAATTTTTTTTTTTTTTTTCCCTTAACCTGAGCCACAACGTGCCTCTGATATTATTTAGCATGTTGTACTACTTACCTCACATTAAGGGGCGTACTATATATTTAGGGATTTCACATTTAATCTGCACTAGGAGGCACATAAGTGGTTGCAGTTAAAATTTTATGAACATAACCTTTTTTATTCTTTTACAAGTTATTGCTAAGCCTAACTTTTTAGTTTATTTTGCTGTATATGCAAAAATCTGCAAAGAAATCTCAAAAATCATATTTTAACGAGTAAATTTGAGTCTTGTTCCACAAGTATGGAGAAAGAAAATATCAGATAAAAGTATTTCCCCAAATATAATAATCAACAATATTTTTGTCAGTTGTTTTGCACTACAAAATGTGTAATATTGTCATCATCTATGAGTGATCTGCTGAATCTTGCAATTAGAGGATATTTCTCATGTTTTGGAAATGTTTTACCAGAGCATATAAATATCTCTCTATCCAGAATCTCAACTTATTTGTTCAGTTCTCTCACCATATAGCTAATGATGTATTCAAATCACATGGTTACTGTTTTGTATAGCAATGGTTATTTTGTTGTTGTTTTTTAATTTTTTAAATAATCTATTGACATATAGTCCAATTGTTATTACACCAAAAATGTTACTGTTATGGTCATTGTTATGAATGAAATGTGACGTTGCAGGAAATATGCTCATCATTGGATGTAAATGTAATATGGGAAAATTTTGAACATTCATGTAATTATGGTACATTATGAATTGTAAATTGTGACTTTTAAAACTACTAATGCATATCAGAAAAGAATAATGTGTAAGACTTGTTTTGTTAGCCATAAAGTTTGACAAATTCGTGTAAATCAGTTGTGCCATAAGACAGCTTGTTTGTAGAAATTGATTTGTGTACAATTTGCTTGAAGCTGAATGGATGATGAAAACAATGCCTATTAAAGTGACTAATTTGTCTGGCCATTAAATATTCTCTCTCTCTCTCTCTCTCTCTCTCTCTCTCTCTCTCTCTCTCTCTCTCTGTCCCCTGTCCCTCACCATTATAAGGCCATACTTGCCATTTTCTTCTATCTGTTGGATGACCCCTTTCATCAAGGTACTACATTTAAGCATATGTATGCAATAAAGCATCAAGATTCAGTATCGGCATACGACAAATAAACAAGTTGTTAAAAAATTATTCAAACTGATTTTTATGTCTTTTTAATACTTTCTGTTTGCACTTGATACTTTGTTTCTACAATCCCCCCTCCCCCCCTCCCCCAGCCCACTCATAAAACATTAAAACTGCTGCAAAGTAAATATTTGCTGTAAATTGTTTCATGGTAATGATTTGGCATATAAAAGATTTCCTGTTAGCAATGGTTAGAAATGTTAGTAAAATTGTGGCTTTAACTCTCAGGGCATGACATTACTCAGAGGCCTATTTTTGCCAGTAATTCATCTATAATACCAACTGACTGATTATCTGTAGTTGCTAATTAAATATTCACAGTTATGAGGAACTGGAGCTGCTTCTGACTACCTCTTTATGTACACCTTCTAAAACAGTATGTTTTGCTTTCAAGTGTTAGATCCTTAAAGATCGTTAGGATGCATTTATGCTGCCACCTTGTTGCCTGCTGGCATAGGACGGCATTGAGAAATCATACCCACTGCATCTTACTGGTGCATTTAACCTGCAGTATCATTGCTCACTACGATCCTTGCTGGCTTGTGTTTCGTGCTGTGACCATCACTGCATGTCCTGAAACTTGAGCCGTGATTTACTGCTTCGAGGTCACTCCAGCAGCGGTGTGTCTGATTCTATGTGCACGCATTCTGCTAGCTATGTGACCCAGTGTGCAGTGAGGAGTGAGGCTGTAGTGTAAATGAACAAGGCACCCTGCGAATGGCAAGGTGCAATGTGTAAGCAATGATATGCCAGCAGTGAGACTGCAGCATAAATGCTCCTTAGACTGAGAGTTGGTAAGAATAAGGTCTGCATTAAATCTTTTCTGAGGACATCTTTGACTGTAGGTATCCATCTGTATCTTTGTCCAATATTGACTTGCACAGTACTATGTTAATCATCCATATCAACATTTTCCCCCCTGCCCCCCTTAGTTGCGTGGTACTGTGTTAATCGTGCATGTCAATGTTGTTCTCAAAGAACCATCGTGGATCTTGGCAAGGTGGAGTGGCTTCCTTACTTTGGTGATACGGATAGCGATGGTGTAGATGCAGCCACAAGAGAACGGTATCTGTGAAGAGGCCAACAAACCTGTGTTTTCTGAGGAGGGCATCAGCCTTTTCAGCAGTTGTAGGGGCAACATCTGGATGATTGCCTGATCTAGCCTTGTAACAGTTGATCAGTATTTGCTGTGTTGGTGCTGCGAACTGCTGAAAGCAGTGGAGACTACAGTTGTTTTTATCGAGGACATGCAGCTCTATTATATGCCTTAACAATGATGGCATCTTCTTGCAAAAAATAGTCCCCTGTTCTGATCTCCAAGTGGGGACTACTCTGAAGGATTTCATCAGGAAAAACTAAACTGCCATTCATTAGGTCAGAGCTTGAAATGTTAGCTCTTTTTATTGGACAGGTAGATTAGGTCATTTAAAAAAAGCAATGGATAGTTGTTAGTTATTGTTGATATAAGAAAAGTGCAACTGCAGAAAGTACAGGACATCTAGTCAGGTGGACAAAGGGTTACAATTACAAAATCAGATGAGTGTAATGCAAGAATGACAGTAAGAATGTGAGTAAGCTACTATGAACAGCATAGTGGATGCATTAGCATTTCCATGGTAGACATGAAACAAACACCTACCATCACAGAAGTTCATATGTCTTCTAGCTCCACAGAAGTTGAAGAAATTGAGAGAATGTATGATGGGATAAGAGAAATTCTTCAGATAGTTAAGGCAGAAGAAAATTTAATTATTATGGGATTGAAATACAGTTGTATGAAAACGAAAAGAAGGGAAAATGGTAAGTGCACGACTGGGAAAAAAGGGGAAGCCACTTGGTAGAACTTTGTTTTGGTCATAATTTAATCATTACAAGCACTTGGTTTAAGAACTGTGAATTAAGATTGTGTACATGATCTTCTGGAGTCCCTTGGAAAACTAGATAAATTATTACATTACAAGACGGAGATTTTGAAACAAGATTTTAAACTGCGGAACATTTCTGGCAGCAGATGTGGATTTTGACCCCAGTTTATTTATTATAAACAGCAGACTAAAACTGAAGAAATGCCAGAAAGATAAGGAATTGTGAAGATGGGACGTGAAGAAATTGAGTGAACCAGAGATTGAGAGTTTCAAAGTGAACATTAGGCAACAACAGGTGGAAGCAGATCTGAAATAAAATACAAATTAGTCATTGTGAAGGATGAAATAGTGAAGACAGCAGTGTGTCAAATAGGCAAAAAGAAAGCTGTAGTAGAAATCCTTGGATATCATGAGGTATTCCTTGTAAATGACAAGGGAGAGAAAGTGTGAAAATGAAGCAGACAAAAGAAAATAAACAGGCCTGAAAAACAAGATTGATAGTCTTTTTCTTTTTTTTTTCCTTTTAAATTTCAACTTTATTCATTAGACTACTTTTAATGCATTTTGCTGTACACACATTTTAATTACTATAACTTTTAGGTAATACTTTACTTGTAGATATCACTACAGTTTTATTCAAACAGCATTTAAAATTTAGTCAGTGTGGCATACTGAATTTACAAAATTTTCAAAAGTCTTACAGCCTTTGTCTCATCTTTTCTGTAGAGTGGAGTAATAAATTATCTAGTTGGAAGACACTACTTTTTGTGAGCCAAAAAGAAAAAGAAAAAGGATGGTTCTCTGCCACTTCAGGTGCAAGCAGTCTGAGCTAACTCTTCCCAGTATTTCTAACAATGCAAATTACACACGCAGATGCTCAGTAGCTACCCAAAAATATCTACTGTCTACAGTTCTGCAATAGGTAGCGTATACCAACAAATACATCCAGTCTGGAAGACCAGTAATAAACTTCTCATTATTTGATCTCTCAGGTTTTCTTGGTGCAGCTGATTAATGGTCTGCTTCCAGGTGTTCTGTTGAAGTGTTATTTCCATTTTGTGGAAGCAGTGACTCAGCAGAATACCTGGAAGCACACCATTAATTCTCATGATTTGTTTAATAGCAGTTAATATGCATTTTATTTGTTCATTGCAGTTTAGATTATTCCTTGCAAGGTGCTGCCTTTGCAAAACATGTAACATAATAAAACACACACAATTACAGATATGGAAAACAATGCAACATATAACCATTATTTGCAAATTTATTTTTGAGTACTTACTATGCATGATACAAATACAAATACTGAAGATGTTTTCTGTAACTGAAGTGGAAATGGGATGTTGCAACAGAAAATGCAAAATAGTTGAGCAGATATGGCTAGAGGACAAAATGCAAGGTTGTAGAAGCATGCATAACTAGAGGAAAGACAGGTGATATCAATAGGAAAACTAAAAAGGCTTTTGGACAAAAGAGAAGCAGGTGTATCAATACCATGTGCTCAGATGGCAAGTCAGTATTAAACAAAAACTAGACAAGTGTGAGTTGGACTTGTATTCAGGGAGTTCCATAATAAATTAATTATGTATGTAGATAATACTAATAGTTTATATGGCTTAATGGTCTGGTGCAAGTCTTTCTATTGGACGCCAATTGTGTGCCCTTAACGTACCCCAGTTATCCAACTGGGGAAAGGGGACCTACGGTTAAATGTGGAATCTGAACTACTTTTTGGATCTGCCGCTCCTCATGTCATTGAGAGTTGAAGGCTAGGTTAAAATGAAGACTGAAAAATCTATAGCCTAAGACTGAAAAATCTGCAGCCTGACGAAGTTTCAGTCCCATGACGTCTTGGTTTCCAGGCACTTGCTTTACCGCTAGATTACTAGGCCCAGTTTGTATATGGACAATTCATGGGCGAGTTTGCGAGTATCAAAATATTTGACATATATGGCCGTATCTTTTGACTACATTGATTTAGAAATTTAAATTAGTTACACTGTCAGGGGACTGTGGCCTTAGTAGATGATATAAACTTCAGCTTGATACCTCAACCTGTTCCCAAGAAAAAAGGGTTCTTAACAGATCGACTGACAGACAGACAAACAACAAAGTGATCCTGCAAGGGTTCCATTTTACTGATTGAGGTTCAGAACCCTAAAAAGGAAAAGCTGAAACTTGGACGAAATTGTATAGAAGGGCTACACAAAGTAATGAACTACCAAGCAATATTACAGAAACGAGAGAGATTAAATAAAGAAGATATGTACAAGGTATGATGTAGCATGAAGGATTTGACAGTGCACTGAACCGCCTAAGGCGAAACAAGGCCCCTGTAGTAGACGACATTCACTCATAATTGTTGAGATCCTTGGGAGAGCCAGTTAAAGATCAAACTATTCTGAACGGTGTGCAAGATACATGAGACAGGCAAAATACCCTCAAGACTTCAGGAAGAATCTAAGTCCAAAACAGGCAGGTACTGTCAGATGTATTACTGAACTATCAGTTTAATATGTCATCATTACAAAATACTGTCATGAATTATTTATAGAAGAGTGGAAAAATTGTACAGACCAGCCTTGGGGAAGATCAGTTTATGTTCCAGAGAAATGTAGAAACATGGTGAGGCTATATTGACCCTACGACTTTTCTTAGAAGATACATTACAGAACACCAAACCTATGTTTACAGTATCTGAAAATTGAGCTATTGAGTGTGATTACAGGAACACGCTATTTGAAATTCTGAAGATAGAAGAGATGAAATACAAAGTGAACAAAGGAGAAATTTGGAAAAAGAATTAAAGTTCATCGAGAAGAAATGAAAGCTTTGAGGTTTGCTGGTGACATTATAATTCTGCCAGAGATGGGAAAGGAGTTGGAAGAGCAGTTGAACAGAATGGGTAGCGCCTTGAAAAAAGGTTAACAGGAAAACATCAACAACAATAACACAAGCGTAATGGAATGTAAGTCAAATTAAATAGGGCGAGTGAGTTTCACTATTTTAACAGCAAAATAAGTATATAATCTAAAAAAGATAAATTGTTAACATCAAATATAATTCTAAATGTTAGCAAGCAGGCCTATTTGATGAAAATATTGGTCTGGAGCATAGCCCTGCACGGAAGTGAAATGTGGGCAATAAACAGTTTAGGTAAGAAGAGAATAGTCTTGAAAATGTTGGCTACAGAAGAGTGCCGAAGATAAGGTGAGTATATTGAATAACTAATCAGTAGATACTGAATCCAGTTGGAGAAACAAATTACAGCACAATCTGTATGAAAAAAGGATAGACTAGTGTGGAAATCAGGATCAAACCAGTCTTCAGAATGAAGACAACATGAACATCATTTTATCTAGTGGTGATTGTACTATTCGACTTGAATGTGTGTGTATTTTGCCAGGCCAGTGTGGTGGTGGTTGTATGGATGTAGAACATGGGCAGTAGTATATAGTTGTTGAATATTTGTCTCACTTGACTGATAGTGAAAACTGTGGCTGTGTATAGTGCATATGAATGGAGTCAAAATAAGGTACAGTGCTATTACTGGCATGAAAAGAGAATTAAAACAGCTACAGGATTTTTCAACTATGCTATTGACTCTATTAGAGGCACTGTAGGCGAGCTATCAGCAAATGGTTATTTACTTTATATGTTATGTTGAGCCAATCTTTAACTTCTGACTTTCTTGCTAATGAAACACATTTGGCTGCCAAGAGAGTAATGTGTGAACCTTTCAGTGACTACTGTAGCAGAATATTGTCGCAATGTCTTCCACAAAGCCTGAAGAAATTCTGCTTGTGTGTAAAGGCTGTTAGTGACACCAGTGTTAGTCTCTATTGAATCATAGATGAGACAGAACCTAAAACTGAGGATGGCTTATCAAAAGCTGAAATGCATAACACAATTTTCATATGTTCCTTTACAAAGGGAAACTCAGTAGTATGCCTCAGTTTAAATCTCATACCACTGAAAAGATTGAAATAGAGATTAGTGTCAGTGTTATTGAGAAACAGCTGAAACCATTAAAATTAAAAAAACTCCATTGTCATTATGGAATCCCTATCAAATTCTATACTCAGTTCGAGGCTGAATTAGCCCTTCCTATAACTGAAATCTATCATAGATCCCTGGAACTGTGCCCAGCAGTTGGAAGCAAGCACAAGTCATAAACATTTACATGAATGGTAGCAGAAGTGATCCACAGCACTAATCATCCAATATCCTCGACATGCAGTAGTGGTAGAATCTTCGAATGTATTCACAACTCATATGTAAAGAGGCATCTTGAACAGAAAGACCTTGTACATGTCAACCAGCATAGATTCCAAAAAAAAAAAAACAGAACATGTGAAACCCAACTCTCACTTTTCTCACATGACATACTCAAAGCCATAGATCAAGGTAGTCATAGACACAATATTCCTTGATTTCCAAACAGCATTTGACTTAGTACCACATCAGTACTTAACGTCAAAAGTACAGGTGTATGGTGTATCAAGTGAAATCTGTGACTGAATACTGAGGGTATTTTGATAGGAAGGATGTAGCAAGTTATCTTGGATGGAGAGTCATCAACAGATGCAGAAGTAACTTTGGGTGTATACCCCAGGGACATGTGTTAGGGGCCTTGCTGTTTGCATTGTATATTAATGACTAGGTGGATAATATTAATAGTAACCTCAGACTTTTTACAGATGATGCGGTTACATGCAGCTAAGTACTGTCTGAAACAAGTTATCTAAGTATTCAGTCATATCGTAATAAGATTTCAAAGTGGTGCAAAGACACAACTTGCTTTATATGTTCTTAAAGGTGAAATTGTGTAATCCACTAAATGAAAAAAATGTAGTATGCTGACTATAATATCAGTGGATCTCTGTTGAGATTGGTCAACTCTAACAAATAACTGGGTGTAACGATTTGAAGGGATATATGGCACAACAGTCACATGATCTCAGTAGTAGGTAAAGCAGGTGGCAAACTGTGATTCATTGGTAGAATACTAGGAAAATGCAGTCAGTCTACAAAGAAATTGCATACAGAACACTTGTGTTACTGAATTATGTCAGACCCATACCAGGTGACTGACAGGTGATAGTCAACAAAGAATGGCAGCAGGAATGGAATGGTAATGGGTTTGTTCGACACTTGGTTGTGTGTGGTGAAGTTGCTGAGAGAAATTGAAATGGCGGATACCTGAAGATAGATGCAATCTATCCAAGAAAGATCTACTTAAAAAGTCTTCTATCTAGAAGTATATTACAGCTCCCATGGGGATCATGAAGACAAGATTAGACTAATTACAAAACATACAGAGGCATTTAAGCAATCATTCTTCCTGTGATCCATATGTGAATGGAATGGGAGAAAGCCCTAATGGAGTACATGCTCTGCCATGCACTTCTCATTTATTTGCAGAGTATAGAAGTAAATACAGAGTCACAGATATGTATGTTATCACTTATAGCTTAGAAGTTTATCCAATAGCTTGTATTATAACCATCTTACTCTTTTGAAATGCATAGCTTCTGTAGAGGGGAGTGGAAGGAGTGAATAAGAGTAGAATCAGTTCCGTAATAGCTGGGCTCGTTGTACGTCACTTGTAGGAAAATATCTGCATGTAGTCGAATTAAGTCGGGTAATGCTGAGGGAATTAGATTTGGAAATGAGACACTTATAGTAGTAAAGGAGTTTTGCTATTTGGGGAGCAAAATAACTGATGATGGTTGAAGTAGAGAGGATATAAAATGTAGACTGGCAATGGCAAGGAAAGCGTTTCTGAAGAAGAGAAATTTGTTAACATCAAGTGTAGGTTTAAGTGTCAGGAAGTCGTTTCTGAAAGTATTTGTATGGAGTGTAGCCATGTATGGAAGTGAAACATGGACAATAAATAGTTTGGACAAGAAGAGAATAGAAGTTTTCGAAATGTGGTGCTACAGAAGAATGCTGAAGATTAGATGGGTAGATCACATAACTAATGAGGAGGCATTGAATTGGATTGGGGAAAAGAGGAGTTTGTGGCACAACTTGACTAGGAGAAGGGATTGGTTGGTAGGACATGTTCTGAGGCATCAAGGGATCACCAATTTAGTATTGGAGGGCAGCGTGGAGGGTAAAAATCGTAGAGGGAGACCAAGAGATGAATACACTAAGCAGATTCAGAAGGATGTAGGCTGCAGTAGGTACTGGGAGATGAAGAAGCTTGCACAGGTTAGAGTAGCATGGAGAGCTGCATCAAAGCAGTCTCAGGACTGAAGACCACAACAACAACAACATCTGCATTATTTTTATTTTGTTTACTGTTGATAGTTTGATTAAGTTCAATGAAAGTGAATGTAACTAAAAACACAGTAGTAAAGAACTGCACATCACGTGTGTACATAGACAGTACACTTAAAGTCTTTCAATGTGAGGAAAAGCAAATATTTACAACTACTGTAGCATGAAAATGGTAATGGAAAGTTCTGGTCAAATGGCAGTAATTTAAATTGATTGCTAATCATATAAGTGTGGATTAATGCAGTTGGTAAAAAACATAGTAAATAACTTAATTTTTGTAATGGTGAATACACACACACACACAAAAAAAATAAGTTTCAACTCTGAATAATTCTCAGTAAATTGCAGATAATCTCCTCATTCAGAAAAATTTTCTTCACTCCAAACCCTCCACCGTTCCACCTTTTTATTTTTTGTAAATATAGTAGAGAAAAGAGAGAAGTTTATAGAGTCAGATCTGGAGAATAATGTGGGTGTGGAGTTCTTTCAAAGCCCATGAACAGTGTCCTACTGCAAGAACATATTTATGTGCAGTGTCATTACTCTTTCTGTTTCAGGTTGCCATGCAAATTTCATAATAACTGGCTTTCCTAAATATGATTTTATAATATCCTTCCATCAGTTTTTTTGAAATGGAGGCAACTATCTCAATCACAGTTTTGTAGAACATGTTCTGTTCCATTGTGTTGGACTGCCTTTCAGGTTTTGGTTGCATTCGTAATTCTTCCCTTGTTACTTTGTTTCTATTACTTAGTGCTGCATTTCACATATCTTAGAAGTTTAGTTTCTGATGCTTCTGGTGGCCGAAAATCTTTATCTTTTTTAAGTGTCTAGCTTTTCACCCCATAAAATAGAGGGGGAACTACCAAGACTATATAAAATTTCATTTGGGACTCTTTTCTTTTTTAACCCTTCGGTGCTCTCCTTATCATGTCAAATATATGCTAGTATGTATTAGCTTTCTCTGCGTACCCTTATCTTGATCATTTGGTATGTCACATCCTAAATTATTGAAATGGGCTATCTGTTCTATTTGTTTATTTTTTAAATTATAGAGTGCAGCAATCAGTCATCCTTTTTAGATTTTATTATGCAAATCCAGATTTTGGCTAGTAGCTAGCCATTCTCAATTCACTATTTTTTATTCTCAATGCATGTAAGTCCCTGTTGTTCGGGCATCAGTCAAAGAACTGCGACTGACGCCCTAACAACAGGGACTTACATGCGTTGAGAATTAAAAAAAGCGTATTGAGAATGGCTAGCTAATAGCTGAAATCTGGATTTGCATAATAAAATCTAAAACAGGACTGATTGCTGCACTCTATAATTTATAAGTCACATACAGTCACTGAGTGCAGCCCTTTTCCGAATGGAAGGTAACCTGATATTGGTTTATTATTCAGGATTATTTTTATTTGTGCTAGTGAGTGCTGGAAAAAGCCATGGTTTTATTTGATTTATAGATAAAGTCAGACTGTAGATTGCACATATCTCATTTAATTTATGTAGTGTCATTTGTAATTTATCTTCATTGTCTTATATGATAACCTGGTCATCTGCGAATAACATTGTGTTAACATATCTATTCTCCCAGTATTTATACCTGATGGTGTCCTATCTCATTTCCATTCTCTGATCATGCCATCTATATAGATACTGAATAATGTTGGTGACAAACTATACCCTTGTTTTACTCCTTAATTTGTCTGTTTTCAGTCGTTATCTCTTTGCCCCTTTCTGTTCTAATTGTGGTGTTCATATATAGGCTTTTTGCAATTTGGATCATATGTTTAGGGATTCCTCTTTTTTCCATTATGGCCCTTAGCTTCTCTCTGTGAATTCTATCAAATGCTTTTATATAATTCACAAATTCTATGTGAGTTTCCAGGTTAAATTCTCATCACTTTTGAATTATCCATTTCAGTGGAAAATCAGTATCTATACATAATCTTCCCTTTCTTGAACCTGCTTGTTCCTCCATTAAAATTACATGAAATATTTCACAGCCTTTCCTTTATTTTGCAGTATATTTTTAAGAAATTTTCAGAGTACTTTATAACCTTGTAGTTAGATGTATTACTTCTTTTGCCTTTCGTATGTTCTGAAATGACCTTTGCTATTTTCAATTCCTGTGGTATCTGAAATTTTACACAGCACATGTTCAAGTGATACAGCATTCTTATTTCTAAGAGAATGCCTGATGTTTGATAAATTCATGATGTATTCCGTCTAGTCATGGTGATTTTTGGTTTTTCATTTCTTTTTAAACTGTCTTGAGGTCTACCAGTTCTATATAATCTATTACTTGCAGTTGTTCTATATTATCTGCTTCTTCTATTTCTGGATTGTTCCATAGCTTTTTATAATGTGTAATCCAGACAGATGTTTGTATGACATTTATATTTATGCTATATCTCTCTTATTTATTGAGTTGTGTAATTAATTTGTATGCTGTTTCTTGTCTCCTATGGATATCATGTTGAGCAGATAATCAATATTAGAGAAGAAATCATTAGAAGGTAAAGGAAGGGCAATACCATCAGAAAAGAAGTGAAGTAAAAGAAGTAGTAATCTCAGCACTTAGTACATTGTGAGACATATTTTTATATATATAAACACGATGTTATTCATGGATGATCAAATTGTTATTCAAGACTGAGAAGATAAATTACAAATGGCACTACATAAACTAAATGAGATAAGTGCAAGCTACAACCTGACTATAAACTAAACTAAACTCCACATGAACAGGCCATGAAGGCCCAACAGTACCAACCAGCCACTGTATCATCCTCAGCCCACAGGTGTCATTGGATGCGGATGTGGAGGAGTGTGTGGTCAGCACACCACCCTCCCAGCTGTTCTGTCAGTTTATGAGACCAGAGCCACTACTTCTCAAACAAGTAGCTCCTCAGTATCGCCTCACAAGTGCTTAGTGCACCCCGCTTACCAACAGTGCTTGGCAGACTGGATGGTCACCCATCCAAGTCTTAGCCCAGCCCAACAGCGCCTAACTTAAATGATCTGATGGGAACTAGTGTTATCACTGAGGTAAGGCCATTGGCACAACCTGAACTATATCTATAAATAAAACCATGGCCTTTTGCGGTATCCACCAGCACAAACAAAAATAGTCCTCAATAATAAACCAATAGAACAGATAGCGCATTTCAAGTATTTAGGATGTGACATACCATACGATCAAGATATGAATACACAGAAAAAACTGTAACATACCAGCATATATTTGGCACAATAAGGAGAACACTTAAGGATAAAACAAGAATAGAGTCCCAACTGAAATTTTATACAATCATGGCAGTTGCCACTTTATTATATGGGACAGAAGTTAGATGCTGCGAAATAAAGATTTACAGCAACTAGAAGCATCATACAATATGATGTCCTTTAAAAATTCTGCATGATTGTGAAGCCTGACCATGAGAAGTTAAAGACCATTTTTTGTTTATGTCTTCACTAGTTGTTATTTGATTGAGCAGTTGGATGACTCTGTTCCGATGCATCTACATTTACATCTACATGGATACCCTGCAGACCACGCTTAAGTGCGTGATAGAGGGTTCATTGAACAACCTTCACAATAATTCCCTATTATTCCAATCTCAAATAGTGCATAGGAAAAATGAACACCTACATCTTTCCATGTACATGCCACAACAAGAAATGCCTTTGTTTATGACCACTCCAAATCCCGTATCTTGTCAGTGACACTCTCTCCCCTATTTCGTGATAATACGAAATGTGCTGCTCTTCTGTGAACTTTCTCAATGTACTCCATTAATCCTATCTAATAAAGATCCCAGACCACACAGCAATACTCCAAACGAGGATGGACAAGCGTAATGTAGGCAGTGTCTTTAGTAGATCTGTTACATTTTCTAAGTGTTCTGCCAATAAAATTCAGTCTTTGGCTTGCCTTCCCCACAACATTTTTTATGTGTTCTTTCCAAAGACACAGATTTCTTAAATTGTCTTCTTGCAAATGATGTATTTTAAATATTTTGTTTAAATTATTTGTGTCTTTAATTTTTTTGATTACTTTGTCTGTCTCAAAAATCTTAATGCAACAGTCATTGATCAGGGTGCCATGAATTTTACAGACAATTTCTTCAGGAGAAGTGTCAGTTTTGGGTCTGGCAATGTCTTGAAATCTTCAGTGCTTGTATGACCACAGTTAAATTCATTTATCCAGTAATAAACTGTGATGAAAGCTGGTGCAGAACCATGTTTCATCATTGCAGAATACTAATTTATAAGTTTTCAGCTGCCTGAAATATGTGATATCAATCACTTATGACAAATTCAAACAAAGCAATGTCCATTTTACTTGTTTTGGAAAGAAAACATGACAATACTCACTCTTAGCCATCTCTGTGGCCAAAGCTACTAATGCACATTTTTGCAGTGGCACTTGACCCGGGGCTAAGCCAGTTCAAATCCTGTTGGTTGAAAAAGTTTTCACTCCCAGTATCTGGCTGGAAAGAGGAGGATGAGTACATCATGAATTGATTAAGCATGAGGAGTTATTTTAGAATTAATGCTGTATCTCTTGAACAGGTGCTGTGAAAAATTTCAGATACCGCAGGAATGGAAAACAGCAAAGGTCATTTCAGTACATAAGAAAGGCAAAAGAAATCATGCATCTAACTATAAGGGTAAAATTACTCTGAAAGTTTCTTACAAAATAAAGGAAAGGCTGTGAAATGTTTCACATAATTTTAATGGAGGAACAAGCAGGTTTCTGAAAGGGAAGATTATGCATAGATACTGCTTTTTCACGGAAACAGATAATTCAAAAGTGACGAGAATGTAATCTGGAAACTCACATAGCATTTGATACCATTCACAGAGAGATGCTAAGGGCCATAATGGAAAAAAGAGGAATCCCTAAAATATGAGCCAAGTTTCAAAAAGCATATAAATGAATACCACAATTAGAACAGACAGGGGCGAAGAAATAACGACTGAAAACAGACAAATTAAGGAGTAAAACAAGGGTATAGTTGGTCACCAACATTATTCAGTATCTATATAGATGACATGATCAGAGACTTTGTGCTAATGTCCTGGCTTCAGTACCAAATCTCTCCACAGTGTCTCACAAAGTTAGGACTTGTGACACTGTTGGTGTGGTAATCAGTCCATCGGATGGGGACGTTAAGCTCTACTATGTGCCAGCACCTGGCTTCACCATCTCCCTTCTATCATCATCATCATCATCATCCATTACATGACATTACACTACACTACACACACACAGACAGAAAAAAATAAGTACTGTAATGGAGCATGTTGCATATAAATAAACAACCAAAAGAATACTTTCTCTTACCAATTCATGTTGTTTAACAAGTTTTCTTAGTGTTTCTTAGAAATTTGTGATTGTTATAGATCAGTCCTTACATATGCCAGATCTGTCCAGGCCTCATATTTTATATGGTGTGTTTTCAGAGATGAGAGGTTAGATGATCTTAGTTGTTCACTGTACGGAAGTATCGACTTAAAGGGGCTAAACTTACAATCTTGAGACACAGTGATTTTGGCCAGTTTAAATCAGTAATTACTGACCTGTTCTATGTCTGGATGTGGGATGTAGCCGATTTCCCATATCAATCACTGAGTTGGATTCCCCTAAAATGTGACAATTATTTAAACATTTGATTCTGTTATAAACTTGATATTTCATTAATTCATGTCACTTTGTCACTATGCTACAAAATTCATAAATATTAATTTATTTTGTTAAGTGAGACAATTGTACTTGGACAGGACACTGGACCATCTGTTTAAAGGCTATGGATATGTTTCCAAATTTTTTCAGATTTCTTTAGGCCTCAGTGAATTTACAGAAGTAGTATATATAAAGGAAAATTGTTCATTCTGAAAGCTCAGTGTTAAAATTCTTATTTGTACATGGAGTATGTTTTTCCCAAGTGCTGCCTTTACACTTTGTGTGTCTTCATGTCCTATTTCTTTTCCTTAAATAAATTACTTATTTGCGTTAATTAAGAAGTTGAACATATATATTTTGAACACAGTTATAATTTTATTTGGCAACTTTTATCCATGATTAGCCATGAAGAACTTTTTGGGTTCATGCTACTTTTTAATCGCAGAAATCTCACTACAGAGAGGATGTTATTTCTGCTGTGCATATAGGGAAATAAGTCATCCATTTTTGTGGAAAAATCATACAGATTGTAATATAAATTACATATTACAGATTTTATTTTATTTTCTTCCTTTGACAGCTGACTACCATCTAAATAAGACAGAAAGGAAAAGACAAGGATGCATACAAGAACTGATTGATACTGAACAGGCATATATTAATGATATGTCTATTGTCCATGATGTAAGTATATTGTTGCTTCATTGATGAGGGAGAAGCTTTTATTTTAGTTTCTTTTTTAATTTATGAAGATCTTCTCAAGCATATCTGTAGACGTCTGTCTCAAGATATTACTTTCCTTATTTTCCTACATTTGATGGTTTATTGATTTAAGAATTATACTAAAATAATTGGAACTCTTTTGTACATAAGTAGCAGGACTGGAAAACAGTTATCATAATAATATTCTGTTCTTTGTGACTATGCGTTGTCTTAAAGGAGCATTCAGGTGTATAAGATGAGCATTGTAATGCTATCATTATAGATTTTCTTTGCTGTTCTCTGTTCATAAAAACAGTGACAGAGAAGAGGATAGGTTGAATTTAGAAATAGTGGAATTTTGTGAAGTGTGGTGGCAGGAAGAACAACACTCCTGCTCAGGTGAGAACCGGGTTATTAACACAAAAGCAAATAGTGGTAATGCAGAACTAGATCTAATATTGAATAATAAAAGGAATGCAGGTGAAGTGCTATGTACAGCATAGCAGATCCATTATCACATCCAAGATAAGTCTCAAAGCCAGGAACCACCACAGCAGTAAAAGTATGTTTTGTGAATAGTTAAAGATAATGAAACAAGGTTTTCAGCAAATGATAGTACACAGAGAGTCCTCCTTGATAGTGTTTACACTGCATTGTTGTTTCTGGCCATCTTGCCTTTAAATTTTAGCACATTTCTCAGGTACTTTTGCCAAAAGATTCAGTGTGGAGGTTTAACAAGTGTTGTTTCACTGTACTCATATTTTCAAATGCTTTTGAATGCAATTAAAAAAGTATATTGTTTTATTATAAAAAATTGCTTGAATGTGGAAAACATGGTAATATGCAGATAGAGATTACTGCTTAAACATCAAGCATGTATTAATAAGAGTGAAAAGCTAAGTGCATTGTATGTAGCAGAGGTGGGAGGGGGGAAAAGAAAAACAAAAGATGAGAAAGACAATGAAAGTTGTAGAAAACTAAAACAGAGTGAAGCAAAGAGTAGTTACAGTGAATAAATGCTGAGATGGAAGAAATTAATGTAAGAAGTTAATGTAAATTAAAGCCAGGTGGGTGATGTGAACCAAGGACATGTAGTGCTAGTTCCAACCTGTGGAATTCTGAGAAACTGGTGTCCAGGGGAAGAATCCAGATAGCGCGCGTGGTGAAACAGGCACCGAGGTCATGAATGTCATGTTGTAGACTATGCTCTGCAACAGGATATTGCGAGTTGCCAGTTTACACCCTCTGCCTATGCCCATTCATCCTAATCGATAATTTGGTGGTCTGTCTGCTGCTGAACATTTCCTCAATCTGCACCTATCTGATTCAAACCTATGACATCCTTCCTTCTCACCTTAATCAAATTTATACTTACCAACAACTACTTCACATTTGAGGTGAACAGATCAGGGGTATGGCCATGGGAACCAGGATGGCTCCTTCCTATGCCACCCTTTTCATGGGTCACTTAGAGGGGGCTTTCCTGGGATCCGTAAGTCTCCAGCCCCTGGTTTGGCTTAGATACATTGATGATATCTTTATAATATGGACTCACGGTGAGGCTAACTTGCTAAAATTCCAGGAATCTCTGAATGCCTTCTCACAATTAAATTTCACATAGTCCTATTCCGAATCCCATGTCACTTTCCTTAATGTTGATTTCATCTTCACCAAAGGCCAGCTACACACTTCCGTCCACATTAAACATACCAACAAATAACTGTACTTACAGTTTGACAGTTGCCGTCCTTCCAATGCCAAACGTACCCTCCCATACAGCCTTGGCATATGAGGCAAACGTGTTTGTTCGGATGCAGACCCTTTACAGCAATACACCACAATTCTCACCTCAGCCTTCAGTGCACTTAATTATCCCACCAGTCTAGTTAAAAAGCAGATTTCCTGGGCCCTCAAATCAATCCCAGTACTGCTGATCCATCCAAAAAACAACTTCAGAGCCTACCATTGATGACTCAGTTTAATCCGGGTCTGAACCATGACTTCCTAAAATCATGCCCTGCAATGAGATCCATACTGCCTGAAATTTTGCTCACCACATCTAGAATAGCTTTCTGTTGTCCTCCCAATCTCCACAATATTCTTGTCAGACCCTATGCTCCGTCTGCACCCATCTCCCTACTCTATGGCTCCTACCCCTGTGACCATCCCCACTGCAATACTTGCCCTATGCACCCTCCTCCCACCACCTATAACAGTCCTGTAATTGGCAAAACATGAGCCACCTGCGAAACGACACTTGTCATGTACCAGCTGTTCCGTAAACACTGTTCGGCCTTCTACATCAGCATGGCTACCACCAAATTATCGATTAGAATGAATGGGCATAGGTAGTGGGTGTATACTAGCAACTCGCAATATCCTGTTGCAGAGCATGCTCTACAACATGAGATTCGTGGCCTCGGCGCCTGTTTCACCACACATTTCTTCACTGTAACTACTCTTTGCTTGACTCCATTTTAGTTTTCTACATCTTTCATTGTCTTTCCCATCTTTTTTTTCTTTTCTTTTCTTTTTTTTCCCACTGCCCCCCTCCCATCTCTGTTACATACAATGTACTTAGTTTTCCACTCATATTAACACATGCATGATGTTTAAGCAATAATCTCTGTCTGCATATTACCCTGTCTTCCACCTTTATACTCTCAGGTTTTCAAATCTCATCTGATGCTGTCCCCAACAATCACTCTTTTCTTGTAATTTCGTATGATAAGTCTCTCCTGATCCGCAGTTCTGGGTGACTTTCTCAAAATCTACCCCTTTTCATAGACCTCTCCCGTCCTTTTTCTTCACCTCTCTTCCTTCCCTTTCAACCCTTCTGCCTGAAGAAGGAGCCACTGGCTCCAAAAGCTTGCCAATTACACCTGTTCTTTATGTGCGTGTTCTGCCGCCACTTGGTGAGTAGATTTTTTATCTATCCAATTAAATAATTTTGTCAATAATTGATTGTTTTCCTTGTTATATAAAATAAAAGGCGTTTTCCATCTTACGTGAATCACCTTGTATATGCCTACTATCTTCACATAAGGAAAAGAGACTGAACAGATGTTTGATGATGGAAAAGAAATTATTCAGTTCATTAAGGAGGTGAAATTTAATTGGAGAACTGGATTTCGGCAGTAGTAAAGAAAGAGAAGGAAAAGACACAATTTAGTCATCGCTAACACTTTGTTTAAGGATCATGAAAGAAGGTTGTACTCAAAGAAGAGATCTGGAATCACCAGAAACTTACAGATATGTCTACATCTACATTTACATCGGTAATCTGCAAACCACCTTGAGGTGCATGGCAGAGGATATGTGCCATTGTACCCATTATTAGGGTTTCTTCCTGTTCCATTAATGTGTGATGCGTGGAAAGAATGATTGTTTGAATGGCTCTGTGCATGCAGTAGTTATTCTGATCTTATCCTCAAGATCCATATATGATCAATACATAGAGTAATCATTTAAAGCCAGTTCTTGAAACTTTGTTAATAGATCTTCTCAGGATAGTTTATATCTGTCTTCAAGAGTCTGCCAGTTCAATTCATTCAGTATCTCTCTGACACTCCCCCATGGATTAAACAAAGATGTGACCATTTGTACTGCCCTTCTCCATGTATGTTCAGTATCCCCTGTTAGTCCTATCTTGTACAGGTCCCAACCACTTGAGCAATAGTCTAGAATGGGTCACATAAGTGATTTGTAAGCAATCTCTTTTGTAGACTGATTGCACTTCCCCTCTATTCTACCACTAAACCAAAGCCTACCACCTGCTTTACTCATCTGTGTGGCCATTCCATTTCATATTCCTAAAAAGTATTACATCCAGGTATTTGTATGAGTTGGTCAATTCCAACAGTGATTCATTGATGATATACTCATAAGATACTATGTTTTTTTTTCATTTTGTGAAGTGCACAATTTTACATTTCTGAACATTTACAGCAAGTTGCCAATCTCTGCAACAAGCCAAGATCTGATTGAATATTTATGCAGCTTCTCTCAGATAGTACTTTGTTTCAGATAACTGCATCATCTGCTAAAAGCCTGATTTTACTATTAATATTTTCTGCTAGGTCATTAATATATAACATGAACAGCAAGTGTCCCAATTTCCCTGGGGCACACCTGGAATTACTTCTACATCTGACAATGACTTTTCATCCAAGATAATATGCTGCATCCTCCTTACCAAAAAGTCCTCAAACCAGTCACATATTTCATGTGATACCCCATATGATCGCACCTTTGACAATAAGTGTAGGTGTGTTACTGAGTCAAATGCTTTTCAGAAATCAAAAAACAATGCATCTATCTCGTGTTGCCTTGATTCAAAGCTCTCCGTTTGTTATGTGAGAAAAGTGTGAGTAAAGTTTCATATGATTGATGTTTTTGAAATCTGTGCTGTTAGGTATTGAGGAGGTCATTCTGTTCCAGGTACCTCATTATGTTTGACCTGAGAATGTGTTCTAAGATTCTACAACAAATCAATGTCAAGGATATTGGATGGTAATTTTATGGATCACTTCTTCTAGACGGGTGTGACCTGTGCCTTTTTCCAAGAATTGCGCACTTTTTTTTGTTTGAGGGATCTGTGATAGATTATAGTTAGAAGCAGAGCTAACGCAGCCCTAAATTCAGTATAGAATCTGACAGGGATTCCATCAGGGCCTGGAGCTTTTCTCAGTTTTAACTGTTTCAGCTGTTTCTCAACATAATTGACACTGATACCTATTTCATTCATCTTTTCAGTGGTAAAAGGATCAAATTGGGGTGGTGTCACTAATGGCCTTTACATATGACTAGAATTTTTTTCGATTTTCTGAAATATCATTTGACAATATTCTGCTACGGTAGTCATTGAAGGCTTCATACATTGCTCTCTTGGCAGGTAAATATATTTCATTCAGTGTCTCTCTATCATGAGAGAGATCAGTCTGTTTGTTGCCATTAGAAACAATATATTTCCATCATGAGTGGCGTTTCTAACTACCCGTTCTAGGTAGTTTCCAGAGAAGACATTTACTAAAATTTCACAAGGTGTCTTATCGTGTCCACCAGTAACAAAACTGTAATTTACTCAATTAATTGTTGGGTGATTAAAGTCTCCACCTATGATTATATTATTGTTGGGGAATTACGTACAAGTGAACTGAGGTTTTCTCTAAAGATTTTGGTTACATCAGGAGATGAGTCTGGTGGACGATAGAAGGATCCAATTATCATTTTATACAAATTCATGATACTGAGTCTTGCCCAAACACTCTAACATGCAGCTTCAATTTCTATCTCGGTGGATTTGAGTTTTTGTCTGCTGCAACAAATACACCACCTCCATTTCCCATTTGTCTATACTTTCATTATACAATTATATTTTCCCCAAAAATCTTGCTGCTATCAATTTCAGGTTTCAACCAGTGGTAAGACAGATTACAAAATCAGATTTTAAACTACAAAATATTTCCAGGATCAGATGTTGGCTCTGACCAGAATTTATTGGTTATTAACTGCAGATTAACACTGAGTTAATTGCAGAAATGTAGGAGAGTAGGTTGGAGGGGCCTGGATGATTTGAAAGAACCAGATGATGTCCAAAGTTTCAAAAGGAGCTTTAGGCAGCTAGTTGACTGTAATAGGGAAAGAATAGAATATAATATAAAAGTATATCTTTGAGAGATGGGATGAAGAAGGTAGAAGAACAGCAACTATGTGAAGAGAGAAGACACAGTAGAAGTCGTTGAGTAATACACAAGGCATTGAACTTAATTGACAAACAAGAAGAAGATATTTTCAAAAGAAACAAAATAAACCAGTAAAAGGAGACTGGCAGGAAAAATAAAGTGACAAAGCAGTAGTGGCTCGAGGAGAAATTCAAAGCTGTAGAAGAATGCATGGTTACTAGGGCGACAAATTCCTCATACAGGAAAATTAATGTAAACCTTGGAGAAAGGGAAGAGGCTATATGACTATCAAAAGCTCAACTCTATGAAGTTGAGCATTATCGTCCATCACTATGAAGTCTGGGCCCACAGCACCTCGCAACAATCATACATGAAGTCCCAAGACCTCATCTCAGTACCTGACAGCATTTAAACCTTTCTGATTCATCTGTACAATTTCATGAAGAGGTGTTCAAGTGGTCAACTTGATCCCTGCCCACACCATTAGTGATCCTCCTTGATATGGATCTCTTTCCACAATGTTTGGGTCTCAAAGTCATGTTCCACATTCCCTTCATTTGGCGACTTCATCAAGAATCACTCTCCAGACCAAATTGGGTTTTACCTGTGAAAAGATCCTTGGCCCACTCTTCAATTGTACAGGTGGCATGTTGACGACTACACCCTAGACTTACCCTTCTGTGAAGATGAATCAGTGGCACACATACAGCAGGTCCCTGACAATAAAGGCCACACTGTTGAAGCTTTTTGTACATTGTTTACCTCAATACAACACTCCAGTGAACACTGCGATGTCCGATGACAATTGCCACGCTGTACTAAAGCCATAACACCATGTCCCGACAGCCAAATAACGGTCCTCTCTTTCTGATGTCACATGTGATCAGCCCTGCTCTGGTCTCTAGGATACTGTTTCAATCTCTATTAACTGTCACTACATCTGAAAATCAACAGAACAATTCACATTGAACCATCGGGCCAAATGAGTTTACGATTGTCCTGCTTCCACAGGGAGTCTGATAGGTGTCCTCTCTATGCCGTATTATACCATCTATGACTGTGTACACAGTGATTGTGGATGTGGGACTACTCGACAAACACTACTCCATCTGATAGGTGCCTTGGTGTCATTGTTGGCATGGTTTCCCTATGACCGAAATGCCATCTTCTGTGCAGAACATGATTATACAGACTTGTGTTGGCAGTTTGTATGATTGTGTCATGAATTAAATGCAGGACTGGGTAACAGTGGTTTGTTGCTTTAATTTTGGACACCAGTGTATATCGTCTTCCTCTAAAATATCCAATATGGCAATCATTAAGCTCTCTGATAGACTTATGTTGCCCCTACAGAAATTATCCAGGCTAACCAGAGCCATATATTCCACATTTACGTTACTTATGCACGTTATGCTTATGCATACAATACATGCATTGTATCCAACCGGTCATTACTCCAGTGGTCCAAACATGCATAAAATTTCCTGTGGTAAGTCTGTACCCATGGATACCCAAACTAGTTTGCCTGCACCTGATGGCATGTTATCATGAGAACCCATCTTTAGTGTGCATGTACACAGTGTAGTTGGCGACAATTCCTTGACTGGTGCATCAATAGTAACCAGCAGAAACAAAGTTCCCCTAAGTTCAGCTGTATGCTGCGAAAGATTAACTTTACATGATGTTTAGTAAGGAAATTAAATCCGAGAATCACAGTATATCCTTGTTCCATGTGTGACAACACCTCCATATGCTCAGAAGAAGTCTTATTTCATACACTAAACTTGAGCTGTGATGTCCAGAATGAATGTATATCATTGTTACCCATTCCACATAATCTATAATGAGAAGCTCCTTGTCTGTTTTTACCCAAGAGATCTCCTACAATGATCAATACATGTGTCCCTGTGCCTCTTAAAAATCTGTGTTCCTTGCCACCAACAAAACCCCACAAGGAGCAATCTGTCTCTGCATCTAACTGTGCAATATCACATTTTATTGGGGACTTCTTCCAATGACTGATATGTTCCCGTTTGTTTTTAAGCAACACTTCTCTGCTATCCATTCTCTCATTTCATAGCACTGCATTCCTACACTTTGTGATCCACTGGTCCGCATTCATTGCACTTTGTCTGACAACAATGTTTCTTGAGATACCCATTGGGCCCAAAGCTGTGACACCTTACTTTCAAAACAAACACATAACACACACCACGACCCTTAGTTGCAACATCTGTTTCCTCTAAATATGTTGCTACTGTAATAGCCATGACCAAATCCGTAGGATTCTCCATTCTTCTGTAAGCAACATTTCAGCAGGAATGCCATGCAAAAACACTTTGAGAACCCCATTTTCAGCTTCTTGGTATAACACTATATTCTGTTCTTCATTTCATGTCAGCTACTATGTCTGAACATTGAGTCTTCGGATCATATTTGAGAATGATTCAAATAGCTCAGTGTGCTTTTGAGTTAATGTGTTTAATTTTTTAGTAAAAATTAGTGTACTGTTGAGTTTGTGATACCTCTGCTGTAATCCCTCAGCTAATTGTTTGACTGTTTGTGCATCCCATGAGGTTTCATTGTAGGTGACAAACTGTAACACGCCCGGGGGTACAATTGGGTGGGGTGGTACCTTAAACTGTTTGTCGCTTCTGCTTTTCTTGACTGTGTGCCCTGTCCACACCACATACCTGGTAATCCCGCAGCGGTGGTGCTGTTCTGCTCCGCTGCTGGCTTGCCTGAAATTATCTATCGAATTATGCAAGCAGGTTTAGGGGAGCCACTCTACGTTAAGACTCAACAATGTTCGACGTCTGCTATGAACAACTATATTTTGAGACAATAAAAGAAAGTCGCAGGTCACTCTGCTTACATTCTAATTTAGAGGTGTTATCCCAATTAATGGATGATTAACAGTCCACAATATCATTCGGACGAACGTACGCGTAACTGACATGACACGGGTGATTGTTGATGATGCGGAAGCCAAATGATCGCACGAAAGTTCTTACACTTGTCACACATACACAGATATTTGGTACCAGTCCTTGACACTATTAATGATATTTTAACACTGTTCACAAAGTTAAATTTACAGTTCTCAGTTGTACGAGCGCGCGCGTAACCATCGCAGCGCGGCTGATTGTTGATAATGTAGAATGCAATGACCGAACGCGTGTCCTCACACTCTCTACAAGACACTGGCACATAAAATGCTCTCTTTTGTGGTAAATAGTATTGCCGATTCACATTAGTTCATTCTTGGAGACAGAACATGGCGCGGATGATTGATACTGTACAGTACGACACACAGCAGCACTGCTCATTTTTAAATTACTTCTTGATGTGCTTTCCTCTGAATCATTTACTTATTTTATCACTTTACTGTAATAACACTTGTAGCAACACTTCATGTTCCATGCTAACAATGCCTCTCACATTCAGAGCTACACACTACACAACATAACAGTTCCGTGTCCCGCGCTCGACTCGACAGACGCGACTGCCCACAAAGTTACTCCACAACTAAGCCAGCGATATGACAATACGCTTACATTCCTGCACAAAAAAGTTTACGAATTGTTGAAGAGAATATCGAAATCAAGACAATTCCCTACTGCATTGCCCTAGCAATGCCTATTCAACTTAGCGTTAGTCTGTTACTACTACAGTAGACATTACGATGTTATATATATGACATAATAAACACACAGGCTATTATGAAGAAAAATATATGGATATCTGCTAAGTTAAATTTAGTTGCTAAGTGAATGGTACAAAAAAAAAAAAAAAAATTAGTTACTAAGTGAATGGTACCAAAAAAATAAAAAATAGCAGTCATTAAGCAGGAGTAGTAAGAAACTTTTAAATGAAAAACTTTTGGATAGCACAACCTATATACACCAGACACTAGTGATCACTCAAATCATATCACTGTGTGGGCAAGAAGAAATGTAATATATATAATCTAGGTTAAACAGATAGAAAGTGAAAGAAAAAAAGATATTGCATGTGATGGGATCAGATCCTAGTTAAATCTCACACCAACAGAGTGTCCTCATAAAACCTCATAATAATCAGAAATTAATGTCTGTACTTAAGGACAACAGCAGCTGACATGTGTACAGATTCAGACATGTCACAATATATCATTCAGTAATTAATCTTGCACACTATTGTATACTTTAATGTTTTCCACATTGTGTTTGCCCTCGTGGCATGAGGTATGCTGTTGATTACACCCTCAAAATATGTTATATACTCTTTCCACTTGCTATGTTTTCAGTTTCGCACTTGGTCATCCGATGCATTGTGCATTGAATTCTGATATCCGTAGCCGCCACTATCGCTTCTGTGACCACCATGGCCACAGAAACCACCGTAATGTTTCCTGTTATTATTATTATTCCTATGTCATCCATTATGTCTATTATTATTGTTTGAATGGTCATCTGTATTGGGTTCATTGCTCCCTGATACTCTTCTATCATCTACACCTCCTCCCATTACCCGTAACTCATACAACGTGTTTAATTGTCCTGCGGCTGATTTCATTGCCTCTACATCATCTCTAGGGGTTACTAGCGACTTATCCTGAACTCCAGTTGGATCATAATGTTTTGGCTTATCAGTGTATGCGACTTCTAGCATGTTCCCTGTTGCTGCTTTGCTTCACTGTGCTTAACACCAGCTGTAATGCCACCTTCTCTTTGGCTGTTTGAATGTACAATATGTTAACACTTGATTGAGGATCATCTGTAATAGTAGTTATAAACTGTTCCAGCTAGTCAATTCCAACCTGACTTCTTGCCATGCTTGGTAACTTCTTTTCTGAAGTGTGAGTACTTCACTGAAAGAGGGTGGGGTTTCTGCTATCTTTAGCTATGTAAATTATTTCTGACAGTGAGTTGCTTTAAGCACTGTATTTTCTGCCATAAATTTACATGATTACATTTCAGAACTATATGACAATAACTCTTAATCTGGACCTTCACCCAAAATCAACCAGTCTCTTTCACGTCATTACTACTTCTGTTGACATTCTTGGAGCGGTCTGCTTGGTATTCTGTGGCGGCCCCATAAAGCACTTTTAACCAGCAACAGTATGGTACCAGCAAGTGGAGATGCCTGTTCACTGCTCAGGCTGTACACATAGTCTCGCATGACTCCGTACAAAGAGACACCCCTTATTGGTGTACTGTTTCTACAAAGTTCATTTAAGCTATATATAATTTCTGTATTTTGTTCCCATGGCTATCCTCCATACTTTGAAGAGCCTAATGGCGTGCCATGGCCTTTCCCATGGACATATTATGGGGCACCATACAGTTTTTTGCATTAAAACTCAAGATCTTGCTGCCAAATGTCAAACTGACCCCATAACAGCACTGAATTTCTTACTCTATGCTCTACTCATGTAACAAACCTCTTTTTTGTCAATACAACACACTCAATTTGGCAGTCCAGGGACATATAAATGTAGACTCCATTGCACAACAGATTCTAGGCATTAATGTCCCGGTAACAGTAGAGATAGGTGGAGACTTGCAAAAATGGATTAGCAAGGATCTCTCAGTCTATAAATTGATACAACATAAAATAAAGGGAACATGTTACTTCATTATGCACTTGCATTTCAAGAACACGGTTCCTGTGGAAAGAGATAAGCAGTGGTATTTATTATAAAGAAAGCACATTAAAATTTGGTCATCTTCCCAATGAGATCATCATTTCTTGGAGGTTTATGAAATTTTGTTTCAGTATTTTCAGAATGTTAAATTTACATTTCTTTCACACTCAGAATTGGGGGTTACCGGTATATCTCTATGACAAGTTTCAGTTTCCCTCATGTGTGCTGAATTTTTTTTTTTTGCTCCTCTTTTTATTTTTATGCCTTGGAAAACATAGAGTGGGTTGGGATTTGTTAGATGAGTTTTTGAATCCTTAAAAAATACCTGAGCTTCTTTACATGCAATGACTTGGTTATCATCTGGCTCATCAGACAAACTAATTTCAAATGATTGTATTTGTGGGCACATTTTTCAGGTTTGATTTTGTTTTGTATTAGTGAATCCAGCAATGCTTCACAATTGCTAGATACATGATGGGAATCGGATACATGTCCTAATCTCCTCGTCATCACTCTCTCTATCCATCTTGTCCTCCTCTTCCCTCTGTCCATCTCCTCCTCCTCCTCCTCCCTCCTCCTCCTCTCCCTTTTCTCTTTCTGTCCATCATCTCATATCCCATCTCACTACCCATCACCTCCTCCTCCTCTCTCTCACTCCATCTCCTCCTCTTCCCTCTCCCTCTCTGTCCCCCCCTCCCCCCCCCCCAAATCGATTTCCTCTTTCCCCTCATCCTGAGCTTGACCCTTGTTTATTGTTACTGCAATATGAAACCTTACTGGGAATTGAAGTCCCTTAGAATTACGGGGTAAATCGGTTACGATCATTGGTTACAGAGTATGAAAGAGATCTCTCCAGCTGCTGGATTTGTGAGAATAGTGGTTTCAATGGCAAGATTTCACATAATTTTAATCCATGAATTCATAGGGTTACAAACATTCTGATGATCCAGATTCTACAGTAGCATCCTAATCAAATGCTGATAAGGTAATATACAACTTTCCTGTATTCTGTTACAACTGACTGCAATGAAGCACATTGTTGCGTTTAAAATTTTTGCTTAAAATTATGTATAAATGATATGAATGTATATATGGAAGAAACAATTTGTCCTGCGGTTTAAATGCCCTGCTATCATAGATAAAACTGGCTGCAGGAAAGAAAATGAAACCACACTTTTTCACAGCACAGCATTTTCTTTGTCATAGTTGCTTTTAAGAGAAAACCTGTACTAATTCCTCAACAGAGAGAGAGAGCTAGAGCTAGAGAGAGAGAGAGTGTGTGTGTGTGTGTGTGTGTGTGTGTGTGTGTGTGTGTGTGTGTGTGTGTGTAATAAATAATATGAAGCATATGTCCATCCAAGTGTTTATTAGAATATCGTGTAAAACTTAGAAGTAAATTGGTCAAGATCTTTTCGAGATTATTGCTAACAACATTTCCCCTTCATATATTATATACATATTTATGTTTATATACAACAGATGGTGCTCCAGTAGGTATATAAAAACACACACATATTCAGATGCAGTGTTATGTCAACATTTCAAATAGCAGTTGGTGAAAAACTTTAGGAGATTTAAGATTTTGAACAAACGAACATTTACATTTTTATTTATATAGATGTATCTCTTTCAGTGGTGACAACATATCTTTTTGTCAGTGATATGTTAGTTAACTCATCTCAGAGTGCATACTGAGAATCCATATATGGCAGTTCTGTGTTGGTGCCATGTGTAACCTTTGATGCCCTACTGAAGGCAACAGCATTTCCTATAAATGAACATTGGTAATGTCTTTGCATGCATAGATCTCATACTACCACTCTTTTTTCATATTGGTGTGTAGGTATCCAATGTGAAATTAGGATGTATTATTACAGAATAATATGAATTTACTAACCAGGAAATTTGAAAGGAATTTCATCACATAGACATTTAAAACTGAGTTGTCTAGATGCTTGCTTATTCCTACTCACAAAAGTGCCCAGTTTGCAGTGGGGAGAGAGACTCGAAAGGTGGACTGTTGAGCACTAGATACATGCTATCTGATGAAAAATTTCATGTTTATGCTACCATGCAAATATTGTATAATCTTGTGTTCACCACAGATATCAATAGTCCTCTCTAAAGGACTGTATGCATGAGATTTGTACAAGTTGGAGGAGATTATACTGTTCTAAAGAATGTTTCAGTTAACCAAAAATGATCTTTTGGTCAGGATGACAGGTTTCGTTACTCAGAATGGCTGCATTGAGCGAAAAACAACTACATTCCACCATTTTTTCATCTTAACAGAAGTCTCAAAATTACAGCTCTGTCTCAAAAATGACATCTGATATGTTTTTCTGAGCCAAAGCTGTGATTGTTTGACATTCTAAACATTCAGGATTATACACACATCTGGATTGGTTCACAAAATACCCTGTTCTGTGGCCCATTAAAATTATCTGTAACAACCTAAAACAAAAATACAGAACATCAGCAACATCATCAAACCCATTTGAATGAACTACACTGGTTATTGTAGCAGGAGTGAGTGAACATTGATGTTTCTTACTTTAAGGACCATGTCCAGTCACCGAGTAAGGTGACACGGTGACTAGCACACCAGACTCGCATTCAGTAGAATGGTTGTTCAAATCCCAATCTGGTTGTTCAAATCCCAATCTGGTTGTTCAAATTGAGGTTTTCTTGAGTTATCTGAATAGTGTAAGAGCATATTCCAGAGTTATTCCTTTAAAAAGGTCATGGCTGATTCCTTTCACCATACTTCCTCCATTTAGAGTGTGTGTGGGGGGGGGGGGGGGGCGCACGCACGCACGCACGCATGCTCCATCTCTTAATGATCTTGCTTGTTGTTGACAGGGTGTTCAGCTGTAATCTCCCTTCTTCTTTCCATGTCCAGCCCATACTACAGTAAATTGCAGCTAATACAAAAAGTTATGACATTGTCGCTCCATTGTAAGAGTGGCTGCTTCTTTTTGCCCATCTGTTGAGCTATTATGATGATAGTAGAAAACCAGTTTTCTTTGTTTACAACTATATGGAAAGAATAGTTTGCTACTCACCACATAGAGGGGGTGTTGTGTCATAGTCAAGCACAATGAAAAAGAACACGGTAAATATTTTCAGTTTTCAGATAAAGTACTTCTACAACAGTAGAACCCTCACACATTCACACAATAGCAACAACAACTCACACACAAATGGCCACTGGCTCTGGGTCCTAAGGCTTGTAGGTGAGTTGTTAGAATGTGTGAAAGTTCTGCTTGATGCAGAATGACATCAATTCTGTCTCACTGTTAGTATCTGGGATATCAAGAACCAATTACAGTAGTAATGAGTCAGCTTGCCTCAGTAGAGATTACAATGGCCTCTACCCAATCAAATCAGTGCAGGCATCCAAGCCAGAGGGGGGTGCAATGTCATACTGATAAGTGGGCTTATACTGCCAAGTTCATTGCAAATTTGACTCAATTTTGTAATTATTGAAATAACATCACATACACTCTCAACTCATTAAGTTTCATTTCGTTTCCAGTTTCCCATCTGGGTGTTTCACTTTTTTGTCAGCGAATTTCTTTACCTTGGTTCATGTAACAAGTGTTTCTGTTGACAGTGATGATATATTCTCAAGACCCATTAATCACATTCAGATTTTGACAAGCTGAAAAAACATCCGGGGAAAAAAAAAGATTTTCCAGCAATGAGGATGTTCATGTAGCAGTCCCATATGGCTGTGTGACCAAGGAGTGAATTTCTGTCATCAAGGAATTGAACAATTCACCAATTGTTGGAACCTTTTGACAGTTGTTTAAGATACTTGGTGACTGTTTTGAGAAATAGTGTCATTTATATCTGTCACTTTTAAATGTAGTACAGCATTCAATAAAAGTTGCTTGACATGTCGTAATAATGTGTAAATTATTTTTTGAAGTCTTCTTGTATATCATATTCTGTGACAAATTTCCACAGACTTCCATTGATATGTAAGAGTGTATGAGACTTTTTCTCAAAGTAATAATTACTTTATTTCTTCTTTATGACAATATTATAATCTTAATAGCAATTTGCCATGCCATTATAACATGACCACATAATGATTGAAGCAGAAGAAATGAATTAAAATTTGTGCTGCAGCCGGGACTCAAAACCGCATCTTCTTGCTTGCTAGGCTGAAATGCTAACTGTTACACCACCACAGCACTATGGTCAACATTGATGCACGGACCACCCAAGTTGAGTGAGAGACTTAAATGTCTCAGGGAAAAATATAACAACCACATAACTTTCTACTTTTTTTTACTGTTGGCAGTTTACTATTCTTATAGGCATTTTATTCTTTTGTAATCATGTGACTGATTTTGTCTGTGTAATATTAACAGAGTGCTTATTGCTTTAGGTATTTGAGAAACCACTCTTAGAGAGCAAAGTTTTATCAAATGAAGAAATTTACAAAATATTTGTTAACTGGCGTGAAATACTACAGTGTAACTACATGTTCCTCAGGTAAGTTTTGTTAATACAGCTTTTTTCTAAAATGCCTAGTACTCTTGATTTAAATTTATTTTGTTTTACAGGACTTTGAGAATCCGAAAAGAAATGAGTGCAGATGGAGTTATTAGAATGATTGGAGATATTCTTTGTGAAAATGTGAGTTTATAATCTTAACTATATGTCTGAAAACAAGAAAGCTCACTTAGTTAATCTGTATTAGTATTAAAATTTTATCTATTAAGTGAATAACACAATGCAAGAAACTGACAACAGGTGTAGAAAATTTGCAGTGAGGAAGAAAGGGAGTATCAGCAGATAAAAAGTTATCAGGAGAAGATAATTATCAAGAAGAAGAGAGACAGCTGAAAGAAAAAGGAATAAGAGATGTAAATACAAAAATCATGCACAAAAATGGATGAGCAGATAGGAACTTAGCAATCTTACCGCATGTGGACACTCATATTTTTCCTGCCACAAGTGCAGTGAGACATTGCTGTTCATGGCACTTTAAACCTACAGTTAGAAGGACTGCACTGATGTGGTGGTGGTACTGAATCTTAACCTCAATGGCATGTTTGACAAGCAAAACAGGGTGTACAACAAACGTTTTGAGCAATTTATGAAAATTAAACTGAACCAACATACATTTACTTTCAACAAATCCATCAAGGAGATGCTAGGAGAGCACATTTGTTTGCAAGAGCATATAAGGAGATGTTAACATCCCACTTAGGCAAGGAATAGACATCATTTATTTCCAATATAATGGACATAGAGGCAAAATTTAAACTTATTGTAAATTGTGCCAAGTAAATGGCTTAAGGACAGAAAAGACCCACTGTGGTTCAATAACAAAATTCGTAAAAAGTTGGAGAAGTAGAGACTGCTGCATTCTCAGTTAAAAAAGAATGTACAACTGATGACAGGCAAAGGTTAGTAGAGATTTGTGTGTGTGAAAAGATTGATGTACAGTGTATACAACCACTCACACCATCATACCTTAGCAAAAGATCTTGCTGAGAACCAAGTACTCTAGAAAATTATGGTCCTACACAGAATCACTAAAACTGTCAAAGGCTTCTATCAGGTCACTCATTCACCATTCTAGTGTGGCAATATAAGACAGTAAAAGGAAAGCTGAAGTTTTAAATTTCAAGTTTAAGAAAACAGTCACACAGGAAGATTGTATAAATATATCATCATTTGCCTGTCGCACAGACACTCTTGTGGAAGACATAGTAATAGGCATCTCTGGAGTAGAGAAGAAAGTGTAATAGGCATCCCAGGAGTGTAAAAGCAACTGAAAGAGTTGAAAACAAGTAAGTCACCAGGTCCGTATGGAATCCCAGTTTAGTTTTAGAGAGAGTATTCTACAGCATTGGCCCCTTGCTTAGCTTGCATTTATCACTAATCTCTCACCCAGCACAAAATCCCAAACAATTGGAGAAAAGTGTAGATGGATCATGTATACAGTAAGTGTAAAAGAATGGATCCACAGAATTACAGACCAATATCCTTAGCATCGAATAAAAAGTTCTTGATGTCCAACCACGTCAAGTAATTAAAATTACTCGAGCTTTGGGCCAAGCTCTCTTTGCCGATTGTCAAGTGGTATGACTGCCAGTGGGCTGCTGGTGTGTCCCTTATATATGCTAGCTGCCAGTTGTGATGTCACTGGGGCTCGCAGCATCACCATATACTGGCATATGTTGACTAGGTGTTAACACACTTGCTTCTACCATGCAATCGCTGGGTCCCTCACCATGCTGAACTACAGAGCACTCTCTCTCTCTCTAGGGTGTTATTGGTGATTTTTATTTCAATGGCTTTTTAATTACACAATCCCAAAAACCATTCCTCTGAGCCATAATGGATGTTTCATCAGATTTTACCCGGTGTCCATTATCCGAATCATGCTCAGCTAAAGCAGATTTCTCAGGGGAGCATAGGCAGTAAAACTTCTCATGCTCTGTCCTGCATTGTTCCACAGTGCATACTGTTTGTCCAACATAAAACTGGCCACACTCACAAGGTATCTTGTAGACCCCCAGATGTTCTGAGACCTACTGTGTCTTTAACTAATCTCAAACAATTGAAAATCCAAGTTGGAATGTAACAATATTATGAAAAGGAAAGTTGCTGCTCACCATATAGCGAAAATGGTGAGTTGCAGATAGGGACAACAAAGAGACTGTCACAAATACGTCACTGTGAAACCAGTCATGTGATCTACAAGGTAGCTTCAACCACTGTGCTGCATTCTATGTGAGCATGACAACCAACAAGCTATCTGTCTGCATGAATGGCCACCGGCAAGCTAGTGGCCAAGAAAAAAGTGGACCATCCTGTTGCTGAATACACTGCCAAACATGACATCCTTCATTTCAATGATTGCTTCACAGCCTGTGCCATATGGATCCTTCCCATCAACACCAGTTTTTCTGAATTGTGCAGTTGGTAACTTTCCCTGCAATACATCCTAAGTTCCTGTAACCCTCCTGGCCGCAACCTTTGTTAGTCACTGATGTCACGCATCCAGCCCTTACTTTGTTCCCATTACAGCACTACACAGCCATCATTCCACCATCATGCTCAGTCCTTTTACTTCTCTCCTTTTCCGCTACTTTGCCCCCCCTCCCTGCCCACCCCACTTCTCCCCTGCCTCCATCTAACCTGCAGCACTTCACTGTCTGCCACTCCCACCATACTATCCCTCCCCGTCCCCTCCCCGGCCTCCTTACCCCCACCCAATCACCACTCCCATCATGTACTGGTGCTGCTGCTCTCAGTGTGGTTTCAGTTGCCTGAGACTGCAGTCGTGTATGTGAGTTGCGTTTGTGTGTGTGTGTGTGTGTGTGTGTGTGTGTGTGTGTGTGTCTACGTTTATTGTTGACGAAGGCCTTAATGGCCGAAAGCGACAGTCTAGGCCTGAAGATCAATTTGATCTTTGATCTTGTGTCATTTAGCAGCCAGCTTATCTTGCTCAACACAGATACACATAATGAAAAGAAAGCAGGTTTCTTTTCCTGCTCCTCATCAGTGGTCTTGTTGTGAGTCTTCCTTGAAATCACTTCATTTATCTGATGGGTGCTATAGCCATTGTTCCTGAAGACTTTGCATAGATGGCTCAGCTCATGAGACAGTTTATCAGCATCTGATATCATTCTTGCATGATGCACCAATGTTTGTAAACAGTTCACTTCTATACTAGTGGTGATGGTGAATGGCAAGCACGTACACATTGGTGTGAGTGGATTTTCTACAGACCTTGTGGCCAAGGCATCCATTTCATTTGCGGTGGATGAGAACTTTGAAGAGGTGCAGTGCATAATCTTTTTCTATCTCCTTGGGAAACTATGTTATTGTTACTGCCAACTCGTCAAGTTTCTCATGCCCAAGGGGCCAAATGATGAAAGTGTCATCAACATATCGAAAGAAACAACTATGCATCAATGGCACTGTGTCTAAGGCAATAATATCCTCAAAATTCTCCGTGAAGAAATGTACAATAACTGGAGCTAACAGGCTACCCATTGCTACACCATCGATCTGACCATAATACTGGCCATTGTACAGAAAATAAAAAGATGTAAGAGTGAGCCTAAATAGCTCTTCCACTTCACTTACATAGAAATGGGATACTAGGTCCAAACAGTCTTTGACAGGGGTATTCGTAAACAGTGATAACACATCAAAACTGACCATACTGTCACCCTCACTATGTCAGAGATGGTTAACTTGATTGATAAAATCTTCCAAATTTTTAATATGGTCGTTTACAGCATCCCACATGTATAGCAAGAAGATTGGCCAAGTACTTCACCAGCATGTACGTTGGTAAACCAATATTGGACATGATGAGGCAGAATGGCATCCCATCCTTGTGCATCTTCGATGAAGCACAAGCAGTAGGTGCCTGTGCGAGAAGATTCAAGACCATAGCCCTGGTCATGTTGGATGCTGGTAACTTTGCTTTTGTGAGAATATGGCTCGTTTCAATCTGTATTTCATCCCCTGTTTCATATTACCGGGGCTGAGAGCAATGGTCTACAAGCACCATGCAGTGATGAAAGCATTGTGGTCCTTCCTGCTGACAAGGGGAATGCAGCTGTAACTATGGTATACACGGACTGTGGTAAGATGATCTGAATGCTACCAGATGAAGGTACTTATTGGAAAATCCCACATGACCCAGCATCAGGAATAATGAGAAAGACATCTGAACTTTTCAAGTGCACTTCAGTGGAAGACACTGTGATCAAGAATCACGGGCACCTAGACTATCTGATGCTTATGCTCTACCGAAGATCCACAATGATGGGATGCGATTCCACCTTACCATATCCACCACTGGTTTACCAACACCCAAGCTGGCAAAGTACTTGACCAATCCGCTCACTCCACATATAGGACACTGCAGTCATCATATCAAAAGTTCAGCAGATTTTATCAACCAAATTAACCACCTTTGACTTAGTGATGGTGGCATTATGGCCAGTTTTGATGTAATGGCGCTATTTACAAATGTGCCTGTCAAAGATTGTTTGGACATAGTACCCCAGTTCTTTGTAAGTGAAGTCACCAAGCCATTTAGGCACACTCTTACATCTTCTTATTTTTTGCACATTTACCAGCATTATGATCATACTGATGGCATTGCAGTGGGTAGCTCATTAGCTCTACATGTTGCAAACCATTTCATGCAGAATTTTGTGGATATTGCCTTAAGCATGGCGCCATTAATGCCGAGTTGTTTCTTTTGATATGTTGACAACACATCCGTCATTTGACCCCACTAACGTGAGAAACTTGACGAGTTACTGAAACACCTCAATCGCCTTAACAGTATCATACAGTTTGCCATTGAGGTGAAAAAAAAAGACAATGCATTGCCTTCCTCGATGTTCTGATCCACTGCAAACAAAACTAATGCCTTGGCCACAGTGTCTGTAGAAAACACACCCCCACCAATATGTACTTGCACGCCATCAGCCTCATCATGTGGCACAGAAGCGCATTGTTTTACAAACATTGGCGCATCATGCGAGAATGATATCAGATGCTGATAACCCATCCCATGAGCTGAGCCACCTATGCCAGGATTTCAGGAAGAACGGTTATAACATCCACCAAATAAATGAAGTGATTTCAAGCAAGACCACTGATGAGGAGCAGAATAGGAATCTGCTTTTTTGGCATTCTGTGGCTCCATCTCAGGCAGGATAAACTGGCTGCTGAAATGATGGAAGATCGAATTGATCTTCAGTCCTCTGAAAAATATCCTTCAATTACTGAGACTGGTTAAGATGCAGTAGATCTCAGAACACATGCGGTTTACAAGATAACTTGCAAGTGTTGCCAGTCTTATGTCAGACGAACAGTATGCACTATGGAACAATGCAGGAAGGAGCACGAGAATTTTTATCACCTATGCTCCCCAGAGAAATCTGCTATAGCTGAGAGTGTTTTAGAATGGACACTAGATAAAATTTGACAAAACATCCATCATGGGTCACACAAATGGCTTCTGGGATTCTGTAATTAAAAAATCCATTGAAATAAAAATTACCAGCAGCATTGTAAATAGAGACGGTGGCCTGCAGCTCAGCACGGCATGGAACCCAGCCATTACATGGTTGAAGCAAGCACATCAAATGCCTTATGCCCATATGTGGCTTGTCACAGGTGCCAGTGGCATCATAACCAGCAGCTAATGTATATAAATGGTGTACTAGCAGCCCACTGGAAGTCACACCATTTGACAGTGGCCAAGGAGTGCTTGGTCGAAAGCTCATGGAATTGTAATTAGTTGACATATTTGGAAATCCGATTACTTTTTATTCAGTATTCCTGCCATGAGACTCTACAGGCATTGGTTTGCTGCAGAATTCTTGAACGATTCTGAGTTGGGAAATTATAAACTTCCTTGAAGCAAAAAAGTTCCATTCCACAAGTCAGCATAGATTTAGAAAGCAGTGCTTGTGTGAAACTCAGCTTGCCCCTTTCTCATATGATATCCTGTGACCATGGATGAATGACAACAGGCAGATCCCATATTCATAGATTTCCAGAAAGCATGTGACGTGGTGCCCTGCTGTAGACTGTTAATGAAGGTACGAACAGATGTAGTAGGTTCCCAGATAAGTGAGTGACTCCAAGACTCCTTACATGATAGAGTACAGTACATTCTCCTTGATGATGAGTGTTCATTGGTGACAAGAGTATTGCCAAGACTGCCCCAAGGAAATGTGATAGGATCTGATGGATAGGGTGAACAGCAACCTATGACTGTTTGATGATGCAGTAGTGTACAGAAAGGGGTTGTAATTGAGTGACTGTTGGAGGAGACAAGATGACAGGCAGAATTTCTAGTTGGTTTGATGAATGGCAGTTTGCTGTAAATGTAGAAACATAAATTAATGCAGATGGATAGAAAAAACAATCCCCTAAAGTTTGAATCCAGCATTGGTAGTGTGCTGCTTGGCATAGTCACTTCAATTAAATTTCTAGGCATAATGTTGCAAACTAATATGAAATTAAATGAGCATGTAAGGGTGGTACTAGGGAAGGTGAATGGCTTACTTCAGTTTATTAGGAGAATTTTTGAGTATAGCTCCTTTATGAAGGAGACCATGTATAGAACACCCTAGTGCCACCCATTCTTGAGTACTACTCATGTGCTTGGGATCTCCACAAGGTCAGATTAAAGGATGACATCAAAGCAGTTCAGAGGTGAGCTGCTAGATTTGTTATTGGTAGAAGTGATGAAAATGCAAGTATTACAGACATGTTTCGTGAACTGAAATGTGAATCTGTGGAGGAGATATGTTGTTATTTTCACAAATCACTACTGAGAAAATTTAGGGAACTAGAATGAGAAGCTAACTGCAGAACGATTCTACTGTCATCAGCATACATTTCTCATGATGACGATGATGGTGATGATGTTAAGATAAGAGATATTAGGGCTTTTATGGAGGCATGTAGATGGTCATTTTTCCCTCTCTCTATTTTACAAATGGTACAGGAATGGGATGTAGATGTAAAGCAAAACTTAAAATCCATAAAATAATGCCCCAAAAGGAAAATATTCTTTATTTTCAGGAAGGCTCAATAACTTAATGATTGTTTGTTAACTAATGAATTCCTCTTGCTAATTCTACAGAGCAGCAAACCTTAAGTCTTTTTTGTTTACAATTATAACAATCTCTAATATGTACAATAAGAAAATATTTGCTCTTTTCAAAAGTGAAATGTACAAATACAATATTGTAATTGCTATATATTGGTTCAAGAATCATGAAAGAAGGTTGTATACATGGAAGAACCCTGGAGATACTAAAAGGTTTCAGATAGATTATATAATAGTAAGACAGAGATTTAGGAACCAGATTTTAAATTGTAAGACATTTCCAGGGGCAGATGTGGAATCTGACCACAATCTATTGGTTATGAGGTGTAGATTAAAACTGAAGAAACTACAAAAAAAGTGGGAATTTAAGGAGATGGGACGTGGATAAACTGAAAGAACCAGAGGTTGTACAGAGTTTCAGGGAGAGCATAAGGGAACGATTGACAGGAATGGGGGAAAGAAATACAGTAGAAGAAGAATGTGGGTAGCTTTGAGGAATGAAATAGTGAAGGCAGCAGAGGATCAAGTAGCTAAAAAGACGAGGGCTAGTAGAAATCCTTGGGTAACAGAAGAGATACTGAATTTAATTGATGAAAGGAGAAAATACAAAAATGCAGTAAGTGAAGCAGGCAAAAAGGAATACAAATGTCTCAAAAATGAGATCGACAGGAAGTGCAAAATGGCTAAGCAGGGGTGGTTAGAGGACAAATGTAAGGATGTAGAGGCTTATCTCATGAGGGGTAAGATAGATACTGCCTACAGGAAAATTAAAGAGACCTTTGGAGAAAAGAGAATCATTTGCATTAATATCAAGAGCTCAGATGGAAACCCAGTTGTAAGCAAAGAAGGGAAAGCAGAAAGGTGGAAGGAGTATATAGAGGGTCTATATAAGGGCAATGTTCTTGAGGACAATATTATGGAAATGGAAGAGGAGGTAGATGAAGATGAAATGGGAGATATGATACTGCATGAAGAATTTGACAGAGCACTAAAAGACCTAAGCCAAAACAAGGTCCCGGGAGTAGACAACATTCCATTAGAACTACTGACAGCCTTGGGAGAGCCAGTCCTGACAAAACTCTACCATCTGCTGAGCAAGATGTATGAGACAGGCGAAATTCCCTCAGACTTCAAGAAGAATATAATAATTCCAATCCCAAAGAAAGCAGGTGTTGACAGATGTGAAAATTACCGAACTATCAGTTTAATAAATCACAGCTGCAAAATACTAACGCGAATTCTTTACAGACGAATGGAAAAACTGGTAGAATCCAACCTCGGGGAAGATCAGTTTAGATTCTGTAGAAATGTGGGAACACGTGAGGCAATACTGACCCCACGACTTATCTTAGAAGATAGATTAAGGAAAGGCCAACCTACGTTTCTAGCATTTGTAGACTTAGAGAAAGCTTTTGACAATGTTGACTGGAATACTCTCTTTCAAATTCTGAAGATGGCAGGCGTAAAATACAGGGAGTGAAAGGCTATTCACAATTTGTACAGAAAGCAGATGGCAGTTATAAGAGTCGAGGGACATAAAAGGGAAGCAGTGATTGGGAAGGGAGTGAGACAGGGTTGTAGCCTCTCCCTAATGCTATTCAATCTGTATATTGAGCAAGCAGTAAAGGAAACAAACGAAAAGTTCGGATTAGGTATTAAAATCCATGGAGAAGAAATAAAAACTTTGAGGTTCGCCAATGACATTGTAATTCCGTCAGAGACAGCAAAGGACTTGGAAGAGCAGTTGAACGGAATGGACAGTGTCTTGAAAGGAGGGTATAAGATGAACATCAACAAAAGCAAAACGAGGATAATGGAATGTAGTCGAATTAAGTCGGGTGATGCTGAGGGAATTAGATTAGGAAATGAGACGCTTAAAGTGGTAAATGAGTTTTGCTATTTGGGGAGCAAAATAACTGATGATGGTCGAAGTAGAGAGGATATAAAATGTAGACTGGCAGTGGCAAGGAAAGTGTTTCTGAAGAAGAGGGATTTGTTAACATCGAGTATTGATTTAAGTGTCAGGAAGTCGTTTCTGAAAGTATTTGTATGGAGTGTAGCCATGTATGGAAGTGAAACATGGACGATAAATAGTTTAGACAAGAAGAGAATAGAAGCTTTCGAAATGTGGTTCTACAGAAGAATACTAAAGATTAGATGGGTAGATCACATAACTAATGAGGAGGTATTGAATAGAATTGGGGAGAAGAGGAGTTTGTGGCATAACTTGACTAGAAGAAGGGATCGGTTGGTAGGACATGTTCTGAGGCATCAAGGGATCACCAATTTAGTACTGGAGGGCAGCGTGTAGGGTAAAAATCGAAGAGGGAGACCAAGAGATGAATACACTAAGCAGATTCAGAAGGATGTAGGCTGCAGTAGGTACTGGGAGATGAAGAAGCTTGCACAGGATAGATTAGCATGGAGAGCTGCATCAAAGCAGTCTCAGGACTGAAGACCACAACAACAACAATATAACAAAGGCAGCTGTAACCTTGACAATCACTTGTCAATTAACGTCAGCCACTGGATGGCTCAGCAAAGCCAATGACTTTAACATCTGTGAGCTGAACAATATTTCGGCATATATGGGGTGTTCAAAAAGTCTCTCCGCAGTTGTGAGCTGAACAATATTTCGGCATATATGGGGTGTTCAAAAAGTCTCTCCGCAGTCCTGTATGATTGTTAGCCACATGTGTCGTATGATTAGATGAATTGAATTGTGTATTCACCAACAAGGGGCACACTTTCACCATTTAATGTGAAAATTTGTTAGTAAAAATGAATATTCAATAAGTTAATAACTTGTATTTCACTGAGTTTCATTTCGGTATACTCACTTTGGCATACAACACGCTCGGCTAATAATCAAACGGTACTGCAGAGACACTTTTTGAACACCCCGTAGTTTAACCTGTTATTTATTTGTCAATGATCAAGTAGCACTTGCTGAATAAAGACAACCCAAAATGCAACTGCTGTTTCAGACTGCGCAGTTCATCAATGCAATGAAGACACATTATCTTAGAACAGTTATTAAACAAGTCTGGCACTTAACCAGCCTACTGCCACTTCCCTTTTTTGTTGCCAAACTTGGTAGTTGGGCATCTGTCCCACAGCTACTGTTTACATCTCAGATCGGCAGTTCACCTTCCCTGTTCATGTATTCTAACAGGCCCAGAACTCTTTCAAGGATTCTTCAGAAGCTGCTTTTGTAATAACTATCCTGAATTCCACAAAAGTGGAGTGGCTTGATATGCCTTGCAACAGGCGAGTATTCCCAGCATGACTTTACTGGTCTTGCTATAGTTTTAGCGTCCTGTCCACAACATTGCCAGGAGCACCTGCCCTGACACTGCAACTCTCTTACCAACCATCGTACACACACTGTCCATCAGACATCAGAGATGACTCTCTCTCTCTCTCTCTCTCTCTCTCTCTCTCTCTCCCCCCTCTCTTTCCTTCCCTCCCTCCCTCCCTCTCTCCTCCCCCCCTCTCCACGGCCCCCGTCCCTCTCCCTCTCCCTCTCTCTATGTATCTATCTATCTCATACGTACATTTTAGGGCATACATTTGTAAATTTATCTTCAGACTGTAATTTTAATAGATAGAATTCACAGCTAACCACTTGTTTGTATGAAAATTCCTTAAATAAGATCAATGGCCACCATTCCTTTTAGATTTTTATGTCTTTATAAATCCAGCTGTGGCATTATATCTGCTTCTGGTTGTATCTCCAACAACTAGGATAGTGCGAAGTTGTTGTCAGTGACCAAGTCTTGAAGGCTCCTTTAAAAATTTCATTCTCCCCTTCTCATAGTGTTTGTCCTGAAGTAGTGTGTGATTTACATCATCAGTTGCAATATCATCACATTGATAGATTCTATGTAGGTGGACAGGAAAAGCTCCCTTATTGAGAAGCATTGTCCTTGAGTGTTTGGACTTTACAAACCATAGCTGTCTTGGTATGAATGGGTGTATACTTGCATAGCTTGTACCCTTTGTTGGTTTTTTTCCCCTGACATGAGAGAATTGCTCATTGTTTTATTTTCAGGAACAGTGAGTGTTTCAGATACGGATATGGAAGCACTGCCTGTGCTTGAAACTTCCTTTCTTCTGCCATTTGTAGACTGAAGAAACTGCATCCCAATGAGTATACATGTCCATTTTTGAGCCATCTGTGTGTATATTTGAGTATACTCTGCCTATTTCTATGCTAGTGAATATACTAGAGGGAAACATTCCACGTGGGAAAAATATATCTAAAAACAAAGATGATGTGACTTACCAAACGAAAGCACTGGCAGGTCGATAGACACACAAACAAACACAAACATACACACAAAATTCTAGCTTTCGCAACCAACGGTTTCTTCGTCAGGAAAGAGGGAAGGAGAGGGAAAGACAAAAGGATGTGGGTTTTAAGGGAGAGGGTAAGGAGTCATTCCAATCCTGAGAGCGGAAAGACTTACCTTAGGGGGAAAAAAGGACGGGTATACACTCGCACACACACACATATCCATCCACACATATACAGACACAAGCAGACATATTCAAAGACAAAGAGTTTGGGCAGAGATGTCCATGGTTGGTTGCTAAAGTAACTATAATGATTATCTTCACAATTGCTATCTTCAGTCCTAAGATGTGTGAAACAGGAGCTCCCTCCCCCTCCCACTTCCCCTCCCCTACTTCCACCCCTGCCCCCGCCCCCACCTCAACCCCAACCCCAACACCAACCTCTCTTCTCGACACAATGTTGTTCATGGTATAAAAACTTGAAATCATGTCTTGTTATGTATATTATACTTTCAATTAATAGTATAGAAATTTGTAATTGTTTTCCTTGTAGATCTTCTATTTTATACTTTTGTAGGGCTCCATTTGAAAGCTACATCACTGCATCCTGTCATCAATCATTGGTAGTAATTACACTCATGTTGCAGTGGATTTGATTGTGTATGCTTTGTATTTAATAATTATTTAGTTTAAGCTCTATCTGTTTATCCAATTTTTCAGTGGTTGATAGGGGGAGAGTTTTGTTTCAACATCACTTGCGAGTCCCAGACATACATTTCAGAGATTACTCTATCAACTCTAAGCTAATGGTTGTCATCAAATTATTTATTTTTGTCTTTATAATGTACCATCATACCTACTGATAAACACACAAACCTTGAAATATTTCGTTTATTGTATGGAATCAGTAAGACTGCACAACACAGTTATATGGAATGGATATCAGTTATGGAGTACACAGTTCATAAACTGTGAGTCCAGATCTCAACGTATTCATTTTACAATGCTAGTGTGACATATTTTGGCCTTCCAATATATATAAGTGATAATGGCACCTGTCCATAAATATTGTATGTCTAAAATCAGAAAATTTGATGTATACTTGAAAAGATACTTTGGATATTTCAGCAGGTATACCGGGTGATCAAAAAGTCAGTATAAATTTGAAAACTGAATAACTCATGGAATAATGTAGATAGAGAGGTACAAATTGACACACATGCTTGGAATGACATGGGGTTTTATTAGAACCAAAAAAATGCAAACGTTCAAAAAATGTCAGACAGATGGCAGTTCATCTGATCAGAATAGCAATAATTAGCATAACAAAGTAAGACAAAGCAAAGGTGATGTTCTTTACAGGAAATGCTCAATATGTCCACTATCATTCCTCAACAATAGCTGTAATCAAGGAATAATGTTGTGAACAGCACTGTAAAGCATGTACGGAGTTATGGTGAGGCATTGGCGTCGGATGTTGTCTTTCAGCATCCCTAGAGATGTCGGTCGATCATGATACACTTGCGACTTCAGGTAACCTGAAAGCCAATAATCGCACGGACTGAGGTCTGGGGACCTGGGAGGCCAAGCATGACGAAAGTGGCGGCTGAGCACACGATCATCACCAAACGACATGCGCAAGAGATCTTTCACACGTCTAGCAATGTGGGGTGGAGAACCATCCTGCGTTCGAGCAGGTGTTTATCAGCCAGGCTGGGGATGATGCGTTTCTGTAACATATCGGCGTACCTCTCACCCGTCACGGTAGCAGTTTTGCCGTCCAGCACCATCTGTCGGACATTTTGTGAACTTTATCTATTTATTTTTTGTTCTAATAAAACCTCATGTCATTCCAAGCATGTGTGTCAATTTGTACCTCTCTGTCTACATTATTCCGTGGTTTATTAAGTTTTCAAATTTATACTGACTTTTTGATGACCTGGTAAATGCAAGTGTATTCGCTTGACTATACTTAACTGTTTAATTACAAGCTTAATGTCCTCATTGGCCCAAAAGTGCTAATAATAGACAAAAAATCAATCTTAAGTTGCAAAAAATAAATTGTAAATGTATAGAACACAAATTTCATGCAAGAAACTGATTACAGCTCCCAAGGATGACTGCATACATCCGTTTCTGTAGCTGCCAGCTCAGTGCAGCTACATTTCTGCAGAAGATTACAGAAGAATCAGTGGAATTTCGTGAACTTGTTCGCCAGTGCCAGGCTGACCCTCGCACAAAAGGAATGCCACTTAGCAGCTTTCTTATTAAACCAATGCAAAGGATAACAAAATACCCTCTTCTCATAAAGAAGGTATACTTCACAATTTAACCCATTCATTAGAAAAAATAGCAATCATTTTTAAACACTAATGGCTGGAATGTATTTTTGTACTAAAAATATGTTGTTCTCATTTATTTTCATTCTGCAACTTTTTCTTGTGATTGTGAGCTGATAATTTGCCCATTCAGTAACTGTGAACATCCTAATTTTGTAGACAAACAATCCCAACAATTTCTTGAGTTCTGGAATTGCAAGAGTCTTTGAGTGGGATTGGAATTTGTCCTATTGCATCGTTACACTTACTCATCAACTGCACTGCCAGAAAAAAAAAGTACATCCTTTTAGAGGTTTCCAATTCACTCAAAATTTATTGTTGCAACACAGTACATATGGAGTACATGAAATGGTTACATTTAAAGATCAATAGCACAGGCAGTACCAGATATCGACCCATACTGAAACACCCATATCAGAATGTAGTGTAGCCTCCATAGGCGACAATGCAGGCACTGACTCTGGCATACAGCCAATCATACAGGTGGCAAATAATGTCCTGGGATTCATTATACCATGCCTGCTCAACCTCTTCACGTAGTTCTGTAAGACTTGTCAGTTGACGAGTCATGCAAATCTCTTCTTGTCTCATGCTCAATTGGAGACAATTCCAGAGATCATGGTGGCCAGGGAAGTTACTGCACATCTTGCAGAGCTTGTTGAATTTCACAGACAATGTGTGAGCAAGCATTATCCTCTTGGAACAACACCAACTTCCTGTTGCAAGAACAGCAAAATGACAGGGGTAACAACATTCTGCACATACCGAACACTAGTTTGTGTCCCCACCAGAATTACTGACAGTAAATGGAGCTTAATGTGCCCCAGACCATAAGCCCTGGGATGGGGCCACTGTGTCTTGGATGAATGAATTCTATGAAACAGTACTCACCAGGTCCACTTTGTATGCACAAACAACCAACACTTGCATGCAGGCAGAGTCTGCTTTCATTGCTGAAGACCATGGCACACCATACCATCTTCCAGATTATCCTCTGACTGCACCAGTCAAGCCACACACGTTGATGCTGTGGTGTGAGTGGAAGGCAAGCTAGAGGTGTGCGTGCCCATACTCCCACTACTAATAACTGGTTCTCAATGGTTTTTGTTGACACATCTGGGCTCTCAAGCCCTCTCTGTGCTGTGGTAGCTGTATGACCTGCCACTGCTGCCCTTACTATACGATAATCCTTGTGGGCATCTGTGCTGCGTGAGTGGCTCCAAACCTTGTCTAAGAGTATGAGGATGTTCACATGAGCACTGATACCTGCATCATCACACAACTGACACAGCATTTTCAACTTGTGTGGCAGTTCACTGAAAGGACCATCTCACTCCTTTGCAATCCATTGGCTGTAGGACACACAAATGTGAACCCGTTACATGGCTGCTGCTTGCTTCATATGTCTGCACAACACTGAGCCTTCTAACTATGAGCATTCCTTATTAAATGGCGGATACAGATGGTGCTCTGGTAGCTGTACCACTGCACTGTCTGTTGGCAGACAGCATTCAAACCATTATCTGTACAGCTACTATTCCCCCGGTGGCATATGCCATCATCACATCAAAATTGACATCACCTTTCCAGGTGTACTAATTTTTTTTCTAGCAGTGTATATAGTGTTCTGCATTGCTCGCTGATTCAAACTGTCTAACTTGCGGCTGACAGTGTTACTGTAACTTGGTCACACTGACCACATCAAACTGAAGATTTCAAATTAGGTTTAAAAATAGTAAAAGTCTTCTTATGTGTATGAAGTAAGTGCCCGAGGATATATATATTCTATAGCAGAGTTGAGTCTCAAATAATATAAATTCTGTAACGGGCAATCTTTGGAATTTAAATTACATAAAGACCTCATTGATGTCCTGAGTGTGTCATTCAGTTTTGCTGGTTTCTTGAACTTAAATAATTTCAATGAAGTTTTCTTTTTTCTATGTTCTTTTGTATTCATCTTTCTTCTTAGTTTCATTAATAATTGTCACATAAATTACTTAATGTATAAATGTTCTGAACTATTATTGAATGTTCCTCTTGCAGTTTAAGGAAAGAGAGAAATTTGGTGAATTTGGTTTTCATATGAATATTCCTGCAAGTTTCCTTATTGATTTGTTTTCAAGGCCTATTTGTAATTTATTCACTCCTGATATTAGTTTTTAGTTCCTGTCATTTTGTGTTAAACTAATATCAAGAATCTGCTGTATCAATCTACAAGACTTCCACAATGTTATCACATTTATTGAACAAAGCAGTGCCTTTGTCGAGACTATGGATTTGTTTTCAGGAGAGAGAATTTTGAATCCTATCTGCTGATGGTCATTCTGCTTTAAGTTTTCCATGGTTTCCTTAAATTACTTCAGACATCTAGAGGCACAGTGCTTCAACAAGGTTTGCCTCATTCCTCTCCTCTTACTTTGCAAAATGGAATAGGAGGGGGTAATGTCCACTGCGTCCGTGGCATTTTTTGGTAAAGCTACATGTGCACCCCTTCTCGTTCTAACTGGCAAGCACCTCATGGAGCTCAGTATTCATTTGCTGGGTATGGGCTTAGCAAACCCAGGTTACTTGAGCAGGTGACTGGTGGTGAAATGTTGTGTGTCACAGGGAATGGAGATCTTGGCTCAACCACCCAGACTGCAAGGTTGGTAAAATGTGTATAAAAAACCTCTCTCAAGGTGAGCTGCACTTCAGAGAGATACGTGGCTTTAGGTGGAACAGTCACTGTTTGGCAACCTCTGGGGAACCAGCCACACCACAGTTACTCAGTGATGTGGTGCTATGTCTGGGTGGATCCTCATTTGCCTAGCTGCTCATGGAACCAGTATGGAACCCTCAAACTCATTACTTGTGGCTCCCAGTCGAATCCACCTAATTTAACAAGGGAGCTTGTGTAGCCAGTCCTCCTGACACAGGCATTATTCCAAGTTGTTTTGTTTGTTGCAACAGAACACATGCTACCGAACAGAATGCAGTTTTAGCAGTTAAAAGGAAAGAGGGTAGCTTTGAAAGTGTTTCACCTTTTTCCATTCAAAATGGTCAATAGGGCATTGCTGGCATTTTGAAATCTGTGAATCGATTGAGAAATGTGGCACTGTTGAGCAAATTTCTAGTTCCCAACAAGCATCAAACCTCCAGAATGCTAAATGCCTAAGGGAATATGCATTCAAACTGAACCTACATAACACCTTGAAGTACAGCAAAGGTGTTGTGTCATGCAGATATATTGTTGATATTCCCAAAGAGGAACTGAAAGATGAGTGGGCTCAAGAAGATGTCAGTGATATATATAATGGAACTGGTAGATGGTGAACTGATTAAATTAGATTCATTTGTTCTTACCTTCGGTATCACAACACTTCCAGAGCATCCAAGGCAGGTGTGCAGCTTTATGTCCCCAACTCAATGTGCTGTTTTAAATGCCAGTGTTTAGGTACATGGGCACACCACTGTAACATGTAAAGGAGAAGCCACTTGCAGCAAATATGGTAAGGCCACCCACGGAGGCATTGTTTGCTTGTCTCGCTCGAATTGTTCTAATTGCTCTGGGGATCACCCTGTCTGGGGTAGAGATTGCAACACCTACCTTGAGGAAAGGAAGGCACAGAAGCTCAAAACAACAAAGCATATCCTGTATGGTGAGGCCAAAAAGATCTGCATGGCCATACAGCCTCCCATTTTCATTACTTCACTGACTTAAAATGTCTAATCCAAAAGCAGTTGCCCCTACACAATTTGAGATTGCTAGTGTCAGCACTGCTACCTGTGTTTGTCAATGCTGTTGTAAAGATGCTATTGTTTCAGAGTGCATAGCTCCCCCCAGGAGATCATTAAAGGCTACAGCTGCTGCCATTATTGATAATCTGGCACCTCAAAAGGCAGACTCCAATAAATGGGTTAGCACTGTCATTATCAGTGCTGCGGAGGTTCCTAAGAAGCCTCCTCTAGCAAACAAATCAAATTGGAAGTGTCAGCCTCAAAAGAAGACAGTTCGTAAATGGTCAGATTGTGTAGATCTCATCCTCTCTAACAGTTCTAATGGTTTACTTTGGAGACAGAACATGAAGTCTGCCTGAGGCAACCATCTAATCCCCAGACTAAGCCTCAATCCTCCACAGTATCCCCACTCTGGTGGAGGGACAGGATGAAAGTAAACCCTCACCAGTAAATGGCCCCCACAGTACAATGTAATATCAATGGGTTCAAGACACATTTGGAGGAACTTACACTCCTAATGCAGGAATATCCCCTATACTCATGCTTACAAGAACCACATTTTAATCTACTGATGCCCCTATGCTACGGCACTATACCATCCACCGCAAGGATGACACGACTGGGAAATGGGCAATGGGAGGGATAGCTATGTTTGTCAATTACACATACCACTCCTGTGCTGTATCCCTGGTTACTAACCTACAAGCAGTTGCCAGTGAAGTTCACTGTTTGCTCTTTTTGTTTGCCACCACAGGAAGTGATGGATTCTGAGGCTCTCACATATCTTATGGACCAACTCTCGTGACCATTTCTTGTACTGGGAGACTTCAATGCCCTTAATTTATTATGGAGCTCACACTCTACTTTTCCTAGTAGTTGAGTTTTGAGAGCATTAGGATGTCTGAGGAACTGTGCATCCTGTGTCAGTAACTGTGCACATGAACAATCCCCCTCATTTCTCTCTTACTACTGGGTCATCCTCAGCTATACACCTCTTTCTGCACCCCAACCCTTGTAGACTCTGCCCAGTGTGAAGTAACTGATGACCTACATTCCAATGACAATGTCCCACTCTTGATTTACATATTGGATGGAAGCTGCTGAAATGAATGACCAACAGAGTTAACAGGACACTGTTCAGTCAGCTGGCTGTGTTTGAATACCAATGCAGCAGCCAGGAATGGTTGAACCATATCACATGTGGTTCACCATGCCACTAACTTATGCACCCTGAAGTTCTCAGGACATTGGTAGACTGTGCATGCTGCTCAGCTTGTGGGTCAGGCATGTGGCTCTGCATTGGTTTAAGTGATGTCCAACAGTAGAAAACATTACAACCTTTCAAGTAATGAGAGCCAAAACTCAACTCATAATCAAGAAGAGCAAGAAAGTACCATGGCTCACATTTCTGGGCCCTTATCAACTGCTCCCCCCCCCCCCCCCCCCCATGAACCATGGACCTTGCCGTTGGTGGGGAGGCTTGCGTGCCTCAGCGATACAGATAGCCGTACCGTAGGTACAACCACAACGGAGGGGTATCTGTTGAGAGGCCAGACAAACGTGTGGTTCCTGAAGAGGGGCAGCAGCCTTTTCAGTAGTTGCAAAGGCAACAGTCCGGATGATTGACTGATCTGGCCTTGTAACAATAACCGAAACGGCCTTGCTGTGCTGGTACTGCGAACGGCCGAAAGCAAGGGGAAACTACGGCCGTTATTTTTCCCGAGGGCATGCAGCTTTACTGTATGTAGCATGGAGAGCTGCATCAAACCAGTCTCAGGACTGAAAACCACAACAACAACATCAACTGCTCCAGATATTATACAAAAATATGGAAGCCATCAGCAGGATTCATGGTAAATTCAGTTGTTTGCCAATAGCAGTGGTGCAGAAGCAGAGGTGTCTACAAACAATGCCCAGAAACTTCACCAAGACAGTGGTAGAGCATTTTGCAATGACTGCTGCCACTGCCAGCCAGTATCCAGCGTTCTGCTGCTACCACGTGACCATGGAGAGGGGCGAGTTGGACTTCAGCTCCAACTGTTCTGAGTCTTACAACTGCCCTTTCTCAACTGCCATTCCTCCATGTGGGAGTTGGTTTTGGCACTGAGGCTCACAGTACTGCACCAAATCATAACCAAATACAGTACATCAAGATGCAATACTTGCAAGCAGCATGAAAGGAAATCCTTCTCAAATATTTTAATTCAGAACTGCAGACAAGACAGTTTCCCAGTTTGTGGAGAGAGGCTATTTTGAGACCTCTCCTCAAGCCAGGAAAGAATCGAATATCCCAGTAATTACTGTGGTGCCACCTTAACGAGCTATTTATGAAACACTGTGGAGCCATCAGCCAGCCGTCATATGGTCTGCATCTTGGAGACCAGGCAGATCCTTGCAGCTCTTAGTGTCATTTCAAGAGATGTTGATCTACTAATGACAACAGTGAGACAGCTATCCTTATACCTTCCTACATTAGCAGTATTGTATAGGAATATTTTTTGACACCAATAAGTCATACAACACTACTGGGAGGCACGACATTCTCAGACTGCACCACCAATGAGACATTCAAGGCCACCTCCCCATATTCATTTGCTCCTTCTTATGGAAACACTCTTTTCATCACAAACTTGGTGGTATGTTATCAGATAGTTTTGAGCAAGTAAATGGTGTTCCTCACGAAAGTGTTTTAAGTGTCACCTTCTTTGCTGTAGGTATTAACAGTTAGTGTTTGTGGTAAGGAATTCTGTGCAATGCTCCTTATTTGTGGACAGTTTTCCCATTTTCTATATCCCATCCAACATTACAACAGTGACTCGTCAGCTGCAACTTACTGCGAGAAGGATGGAGGAGTGATTTGCAAAGGTGTGTGTGTGTGTGTGTGTGTTTGTTTGTTTTCATTTTCATCATATTTTTAATGTACCTAGCTTGCATATGAGGGACACCATTCCACATTTTAAAGACTCATTGTGGTATATGGACTCATTTTTATTCCAAACTGTTGTGGTTACCACATCTAAATGACCCAGAAAACTCTTAATATCTTAAAGTGTCATAGCCACATGCCTTGAGGAGTGGACAGCATATGCCAGTTCCAGGTTTATAAGACTTTTGTGAGATCTTGGCTAGAATTTAGATGTACAGTTGTACAGATCAATGAGACCCTCTTACCTAAAGAACATTGGCGCTATCCACCATGAGGGAATCAAGCTTACAGGACCTGTCCCATACACAATCTGTGTGCTGAGGCTGGGGAACCGCTACAAAACATCCAGCAGCCACTCCTCATGATGTGTCAAGTGTATAAGTTCCGCACTACTCCCAATTGACCTGCATTCCAGACTGTTGTCTGTCCATTTATTTTTATTGATTTATTTATTTATTTCTTGTTCCGTAGATCCAGTTAGTGAGTCAATCACAAGGATATGGAACGTGTCAAATTTTACAGGTTTCAATTTAAACTTACAATAAATACAAGGGCAATTCAATGGCAAATTGTACATAGTTTAAGTAAGACATACTATAAATACAGTAACAGATACAATGTCAGCTAGATAACATAACAACCATTTGACAGAAAAAGGAGTTTCAAATAAAGGTTAAAGATAAGAACACAAAGTTAAATCAGATATTGGGCCTACAAGAGTAAATAAATGTACAGCCAATCTGTTGTTACAAAAAGTGTGCTAATGCCCAAATGCACAATAAAATCAATTGAACTACTTCTAGACACAATAAGTTTAGTGATGGTATACATTTTCTTTCAGATATTCATCCACAGTATAATAAGATTTCTCTGTCTGGTAATCTTTGAGAACTTGTTTAAATTTTGGCAGTTCTGTATGAACACATTTGATATGTAGTGGTAGAGCATTGAACAGCTCAATGCTGGAGTAGTAAACTCCTTTTTGTACCAGAGTGAGACGTTTCATTTCTAAATGTAGATTGTTTTTGTTTCTGGTGTTATAATCATGGAATTTACTGTTGTCTTGGTAGATGGAATAATTTTTGCACACAAAGGTCAGCAAAGAAAAAATATACTGTGAGGCAGTTGTTAGGATACCTATCTTCCGAAACAAGTGCCTGCAAGAGTGTCTTTGATAGACCCCACACATTATTCTGATTGTTTTTTTTTTGGATGGTGAAAACTTTTTTTGCAAGTGGTTGGTTCCCCCAGAATACGATAGCATATGACATCAATGAGTGGAAGTAGCCAAAGTAGGCAACTTAATAGTGTCAACTTCAGCCACTGAAGAAATTACCAGTAATGCAAATGTTGCCGACCTAAGTTTTTTACATAGATAAAGAATGTGAACTGACCAATTACATTTACTGTCTATGTAAGCACCCAGGAATTTTGTATCTTCAACTTTCTGTATTGGTTGATCTCTACATTTTATGTTAATTTCATCGGGATTACTTTGTGATGTATGGAACCTCATATAATGAGTTTTATCTGCATTTAGTGAGAGACCATTTGAGGAGAACCAATTTAAGATGTCATTAAAAACAGTATTTGTAGTTTGTTCAAGATTATGATCAATCAAATCGTCAATTAGAATTGTGGTATCATCGGCAAACAGGGTAAATTTGCTGTTTGTCTCAGAACAAAGAGGAAGATCATTAATAAAGATGAGGAAAAGCAGTGGGCCCAAAACGGAGCCTAGAGGCACACCACACGTTATCGTGCCCCATTCAGACGAGGCAGGTTCTCCAGAAGAGCCATTTAGCATTACAGTCTGCTTCCGATCCTGTAGATATGATTGTAGCCACAAGCCAGCAGTACCACCTAAACCATAGTATTCTGCCTTTTTCCAAAGAATTTGGTAATGGAACACCTTTTTACTAATCATCCACAAGCAATGAGGCCATTTAAGATCCATGTGAAGCATCTGCTGGAGTCTCTTGATATGGGACAAGTTAAAACCCAAACCCAGAATTGGAACTTACTGCCACCTCAGTTACTACAGTGGCCCAGAATAATTTTAGATTTAATGTGATACTGGAGAGACTGCATTCTTGTATCTGTTTTTAATAACACATTTTATGCATTTTAAATGAGCACCACAACTATATAGCTGTATTGGCAGATGGGTGTAAATAGGGGGGCTCCATTGGTTGCTCTGTTGTCTTCCCTGATCATTTCCTTAAGATCCGATTGCCTCAAGAATTTACTGTGATTGAAGCAGAATTTTACATGATCTTGAGGGCACTGGAGAAAATGTGATGTGTTGTGACTACAAAATTTCTCTTTTGTTCTGACTCCCTGAATGCCCTTATCTCTCTCCAACACTTGTACCCAACAAATAAAATAGTCCAGAATATACAGGATGCCTTTCTTCATCTACAAAGGCTGGGGAAGGAGATGTCTTTTAGCTGGTTACCAGAGAATATGGGTATTAACAAGAACAAACTATCAGATGTAGCAGTGAAGGAGGCATGTTGCAATAATCCGAACGTACTATGTGCTATATGCCTAGGTGCTATCACTTCACTGTTGAGGTACAGAGACATAGATAGATTGTAAGAAGAATGGCTGGAAATTATAGACAATAAGCTGCATCTTGTAAAGTCTACAACTCAGCCATGGTGCGCCTCATTCAAGCCACAAAGATGGGATGATGTCCTTCTTGCTCATCTTCATATAGCACGAGGCCGTGTGACACATGGCATCTTACTTCATTGAGAGGACCCTCCAATATGTGGTGCTTGTGGTGTACAGATCAACAGATCACAGTGTGCCACATTTTGGTGGACTGTGTTTTATATTCAGACAAAAGGACAGCAGCTCCTCCTATCTTTTAACTGGTAATCAGATGAATATGTTACAGCTTATAAGGTTTTGTGACATGTCCAGCTTGTTCCCAAAAATTATAGGAGAATTTTTTAGTCTTTGGTCAGGGGGCTGGCTCATCCCTGTTTCTTGTAAGTGATCAGCCAGTTGCATTTACCTGTGTCATTATTTTAGCTTTCCTCTTGTATATCTTGTGTTTTAATTCCCAGTTTTAGAACATCTCATTGATTTTACATTGTCATAAGGCATGTGAGATAGTATATTTCTGTGTGATTTATTCTTCTTTGTTTTATGACTTTTTTAAACCATTTCAATGACATTCGTTCCTACTAACTTTTGTAAGGTCACTGATAACCTTGCCATTAAGCCATTAAGCACCTGTAAAGTGCCAAAACACACACACACACACACACACACAAACAAACAAACAAACACCCACAAATGTAATAGTTCCCGATCTCTAAGATTCAGAAGATGCTAAACTACCCCCCCCCCCCTCTCTCTCTCTCTTTCTCTCTGTGTGTGGGTGTGTGTTTCACTTCATGGGTGTCTCTCTTAATCACTGTTGTGCCTATCAGTTCCACTGTTGTGATACAGCAGCTACTTTGGAGGGCTTTTCCTAACTATAGTTAAAAACTATGAACAGTTGTTTTAAATTCAGAAGAATGGACTTGTTTCCTACATTTCCTGATGATGCTATCAAGATATTTGATACAAATCAAGTGAAAAAGAATAATATTAAACTTTGTTAATTTTTTTGTTTGTTTTGTGACAAAACATATTTAGGTTTTTTTCCAGAAACAATGTCATTGGGAATTTTTACTTTGCTTTCTATTTCATTTATTAAAACATTGTGTACCTTTGATTCCCGTCATGAAGAAAAGGCTTTGATGATAACTAACAGCCATTTTAACCAAGGATTGGCCATGGCAGTGCTGAATCTGTACCAATGCCATACTTTTCTGAGCAGTTACTGCTGGTATTCCTCCCAGGTCTCCATAATCCTGTATTCTCTGTCTGTAGTCAAACTGTTACGTACTACATCTACTACGATCTCCTTGGCCCCTTCACCAAAACAATTGCACAATGGCCCTATGTTCACTGCCACGTGGCTAGGATCAGTGCTTGGCATGACAATGCTTATGACTTGAAAATCTGTTCCTAATATGTCCTATAGCAGCTAGCCTATGTTCCACCCATCACTACTATCTATCAGTGAGATTTTGTTCATCCTACTGCCTTTTGTTTACACCCTTGCCCTAATTACATTCCTACCAGACTGCTGAAGCCTGCTTTCTATTATATCTAGTGGTTCATCTCCTCATAGCTCACGTTACAAGGCAAACTTGTTTATTTCAAATTTAATTACAGAACTTTTCATTATTTGCCTTGTATTTATTACATTTCTTCCAGTTGACGCATTCCCCCTCCACCTTCCACCCTTCAAAATATGTAAGTTCACATTTCACAAGATCTAATCCAGGCTCTTGTTCAGTGATCCTTTCCTGACTGTTTAGTGATTCAATGTTTTTCTTCTTCACAGCCTACAGTTCCAACAGAGAGCCTCAGTGAGTTCCCTGGTGAATTTTTCACTACAGTCACCTCAGAGAAACGTCACCCCTGACTGCTTACCTGAGGGAAAATCCTTTTCCATACTGCCTGTTTCAATTTTGGGTCTCTGTGTGGTGGCTGTATGTCCTGCCTACTCATGAAAACAAATGATTTAATGATTACCTTTCTTACAATTTATCCAGTGTCAACTGAGTTATTTCTCTGTCATTCTGCAACCCTCTACACTGATTGATAAGTCAACATAGAGAACTCATTTTCAGAGTCATATGTACACTGGTGTGTAAAACTCAAGAATGGAAGTAACTTTCACGTGATGTGTCATTTCCGAATAATATAGCTTGATGACACTTGGACCAAACAAAGAAAGTACTAAAATAGTATAGTATATAAGGTAACTTTTTATTCATAGACAATAATTAAAGTGAAGTCACATTGATTTATGATGGCTCCTGGACAGCACAAAAGAGGGACAAGGTTCTTAATAGGGTGTGTGGTAACCACGGAAAGTAATGCACCGTCTGCAGTGTTCTCCCATTGAAGCCCCAATGTTGATAAGGAGTGTTTGTGGTAGAGCATTCCATTCCTTTGTCAGAGTGGTTGACAACTGCTGGATAGTCTTTGGTGCAAGTGGATGTGTTGCATTTGGTCATTCCAGTGCTTCCCTCGTGTGCTCAATGGGATTTAAGTTGTTAAGTTGGGGGGGGGGGGGGGGGGGGAGAACAGGCAGGCCAGCCCATTCGCGGAATATCCTCTCATTCCAAGTGCTCCTCCATCTGCGCTCTTCAATGCAGTCACAGTCTGTCACCCATAAAAATGAAGTCAGGACTGAAAGCACCCTTGAAAAGTTGCACATGTGGAAGTGCAATGTCACAAGAGCATTGACAGGTGAGTATAGTGTGTTCAAAGATTTGGAGGTCACAATGCCCGTGCAACATTATGCCTCCTCACACCATAACACCTGGACCACCAAAAGGATCATGTTCAATAGTGCTGGACGTACCTTCATATGGTGCAAGGTGGGAACACCAAATGCGCCCAGGAACATTTTTGTACATGATCATGTTGATAATCCGGATGTTATGGTGTGGGGAGACCTCCAAATCTTTGAACATGGCACACTCACGAGTAAACATTATTGTTCTACTGTACTCCTCCCCCATGTATGTCTTTTTAGGGGTGCCTTTGATGCTGACCACATTTTTATGGATGGCAGTGTGTGACTGCACCAAAGAGCACTGGTGGAGGAGCTCTTGAAACAAAAGGATGTTTGGCAAATAAATTGGCACTTTGCAGAGTATGCACTGCTATACATGCTGGTTACACACCTTATTGAGAACTGTGTCCTGCCTTTGTTGTTGTCCAGGGAACCGTCATAAACCACGGTGACTTCAATGTAATTGTTGCCTTTGAATAAAAGCATTGTTTCTCTTCATCTCTGAACCGTGTATTTACTTTCAAAACCTTTTCTTAAGAATTTACTTTATTTACTAGAGATTCATCAAGAACAATCTCACATTTAATCACACTATGTGAATGTGGAAGAAGTTGCCAGTGGGTAACTGATGAAAACAAATTAAATTTCTTTCAACAAATGGAAATTTTATTCCTAACCCCCCCCCTCCCCACCTTTTTTTTTACAGATTTAAAATTATAATCAGAAAGCACCCTCTAAATATCAAGTTACAATTTATTCAGAGGCAGAAAGAACAAATTTTGAGAGTATGAGCTTTCGGGCTGAGAACCTTGCCACTGCCTTTTGACACGGCCGTAGTCATGACCGCTCACAACCACCTCTGAAAGACTACACTGGTGCAAATCTGCAACATACTAGATTACTTTAAACTAAAAATTTTAACAACTCACACAAGCGCATAAACTATGCACCCCGTAGGAGGAATGGAAATGGTACAAAACACTAACATTAAAAAAATATATATTAACTTGGCACCGAAGGTGCAACTTGACTTAAAAAAGAAAAAATCTCTTATGTTGGAAGGGTGGCAACTTTATATACCAAAATGACCATTTAAATAAAAAATCCATGAAATGCAGTCTTACATAAAATATACAAACATGCTCTACATTACACATATACCGCCACTGAAGATGATAGGCAAGATAAAAACATATTTCAGGAATTCGGCCATTACACTTCAAGCAATAAATTTGTTAACACTGAATCTGAGAAACATGACAGAGGCAGCTATTAACGTTTGGCAGATTGACAGGGAGATTATTGAACACCCGAACCGCAGGTTGCTTTAACCCACCCCTACTCCACAAGGGAAAAACGGGCCACGCAATTCATAAATAAAAACCTTCCAGCGGGTGGGCAAATGGAGAAGAATGGTGGAATGACCCCAAAACAAAGCGGCTGGTGATCTCACCAAGAAAACAAGTAGAATTTAACAAGTAAATAAAACAACATATCTCCATTCACTTAACTTCTAATAAACTGCGATTTCTGGCGAAAACCTGGCGCAGCACCCCCAACGCTCTCCCGAACCATCCGCTGCCAGCCACTTCAACAGACGCAGGAAGGTGCACCAATCTCCCGTCTCACAGCATCGCAGCTTGCACCGGCCAGCCCGATGTCGTTGGTTGACTCCTGTTGCTCTCATGTCAACCGTGAACCCACTACCCCCCGCTATACGGTGCGGCCCACTGGACTCACATGGCGACCTCACATGCGCCGATGCTCAAGGCAGACAAGTCATCTTGTGTCTCAGATCCAACCGCCAGTGACCGTTGCCCGGGCAACTTGAGCAGACTGGCGGCCAGCACTCCGACAACAGACAGACACTAACTGCCGCACAAATGCGAACGAGAGACAGACCAGCAACTGGTGACATGAGACTGACTCAGACTCACTCTGACTGACCAACTGCCCGATCCAACTGCCAATGACCATTGCCTGAACAAACTCAAGCAGACTGGCAGCCTAACACATATTTGCACTCTGGACGACAGACAGACACCGACTGTGACCCGGCTGAGCAACTGACCAGACTTGCCCCTAGCAAGCTCATAGTGCCCCTTTAATGCACGCGAACAGGCAACCTTTCCCCTTTCCCACCAGAGGGAGACACCAAAACTGTGATTGCCACAGCGGCACCACCGCCAGAAACGGAGGGCGACTGCTTCACACTACATGCTGCGGCGCGCTCTTCAAAACAGCAAATTTACCATGGCTCAATTTCATTACATATTTCTTTCTGTTACTGTCTGTACCATATGAAGCAGCTATTTCTACGTATGGTCCAAGTTTCACCAGACTATGTTAAGTAGCAGTGACACATCATGCTGACGTTAGTTTTGTCCTTAAGTTTTGCACATCAGAGTGTATGTCTCTAGTGTACATTCTGAAAACAAATTTTCCTGTATCAAATTCCTACAAATGGTATATTTTGGAATTCAGTTTCAATGTCAAGTATATATCTTCCCAAATTTAAACTGAGTAAGGCTGCCTGCGATTGGTATACAAGAGGAGAGTGTTTGAAATTCTTGTCTGCCCTTCCAGATTCAGGGTTATGGAAAACCTAAATCTGGAAAGACATTAGAGGATTTCAGACCCTCTTCTCTTTTTAAGGTTAACCATAGTTTTCCTAATGCAAGGATGCTTTAGAAAGGAAAGACCAATAATTTGCCATTTTTGTTCAGCCTTAGCGTGTCCCTCATCCCTAATATATTCTACTTGAACATGGTGTTAACATCTACCCTTTTCTTTCTCTTCCCAGATTCAGTGGCAGAATTAAAAAATTGCTCTTGAGGTGAAAATGGCTTCCACTCAACATATTATGAGGGCATCTTAGTGAAAAATATATGTAAAAGCTATATTCGATGGATGCAACTGTGGCTCTACTGGACAATTTTATTTTATAGTCCTGTAATGCCAAAATACAGAAAGAAAACAAAAAATATAATGGAATTAAACACACTGTCAGAAATTTGACCATATGATTTTTCCCCCAATTTGTTACTAACAACATGTTTCCATTGTATATTTTGGTCCAAGATGCACCAAAACAATGCCTTGCATGGCTTCTCTTGCCCACAATGATCAGATTTCTTCCTAACTGCAGTCTCTTCCTGATGATATCTGACAGATCTGTTTTCATTGTCATTTCTGCACATCTTGTTTGCCTTCAAGCAGTTGACTGTAGATATGGAAACTGTGAGCCCATATCGTCATCATAGGTGAATTATGAGTTTGACCCACACTGCCACCTTCAACATTTCCATATCATATAAGTGTAATTTTAGTGAACATGCCACTCCAAATAGCATTATAGTACCCTGGTTTGTGTCGCATCACATACTGTCCTTCAGAAATTTCTGCAAGACATGGTCAGTTAGTTTTTCCACAGACCTCAAATTGAAGACATATACAGAAAAATGGGCCGACCCTCAGATGTAAAAGCTTGGAGATAAGTGTTGCCATCTGTTGCTGGGTACGGAAAGTATAAAAGTTGACATTGGTCTCACCCCTAAATATCTTAATGCGATATTTAGGGGTGAGACCAGTGTCGGTCTTGATAGTTCCCATACCCAGCAACAGATGGCAACACTTATCTCCAAGCTTTTGCATTTGAAGGTTAGCCCATTTTTTCGCACGTCTTCAATTGTACAAGCAATACCTTGCACAGTTGAAGTGGTTAGTTGCAAAAAAATAGGGAAGGATTTCCTCCACTGCCCAGAGCTGTAGTGGAAAATCTCCTTCTTGTTTGGTTCTAATGAAAGCCACTGTTATGAACACTGGCTTGATAAGACAGTCTACCCACCACTTAGTTATTTCATTGAATGCCACTTTCATTTGCAATGCTGCTGAAAGGTCTGCATAGCCTCTAATTGTTTAAGCCTTCAAAATATTTATCAGCAGCTGTTTGGTTACAATTAGTAGTGCATGGATATTCTGAGGAAATTTCTTTCCTAGCAGCATATGAGCCACACCACCACATGCACTGTTGATAAGTTCTTGAAGACCACTGTTTTCCCTAAGAGTTTCAACACAACCAATGAAATGCAAGAGTGTGTGCATCCCACTAGCCATAGAACAAACTTGTTACATGCATGAAGTAAGACCCCTGTTAATCCAGCTGCAACTCAATATAATGCCTGGTCTGTTGTAAGCACAACATATTCTTGGCATGCATCAGTTGTGAGTCATTTGACCTCCGCCACAGTGTTGAGCATGGTGTCAGGGTGTGAAGGTATCAGGCTGACAAGGGGTGTTTATGTTGGAGCAGTCATAGACCTTAGTGTGTGTCCTTGTTCTTGACACAAATGAGTTTTGAATCCATTGAATTCTGTGCAGTCTTCTTCTGAAACAATGGCACATAGGAACTGGCAATCCAACTGTTGGTCTCTGCAAACAGATAAGTCTTGCATTTCCAATACCTGTTGGCACTGCCTAGTTCTTATCATTTCAATTTGTGGCTTTCAAGCTTTCATAGGCCCATGATATCTCTGAGCTTCAACATCAGCAACAAAAGGATTTTGAAGCTTTTTCTTTATTACACAAGGAATGGTATTCTCTGATTTAGACATTGTAGCAGTATTACTCACAAAGACAGTCTGGGTTAACAGAAGTAACATGGAACAAGTTGACCATTTGATCATGAAATTCACCAATCAAAATTATATACTACTGGCTGTATGAGAGCACCATTATTACCAGAGAAACATCCCCAAATATTCCCTTTGGCTGCAGAAATGGCAGCTGATTATGTGAAATGGCAAACTTTATCATACGAGCAGCACACTCCAAAGTCATTTAATTTTCTAATCATTTCTTTCTTTTTCAAAATGATATCAGCTGCAACAAGTAACATGGCCAGGTAATGTATTGTAGCACCTGTAATCATACTTGTGACCACGACAGTAGGCAAGGTGCCATCTAGACTTTTGGAAATATGTAACAGCATTTCTAGCAGTGAAGTACTCACTTCAGAGGACACCAAATTCATTTTTAGGGTCATTCTTTATATATCTATTCTCCTTGGTAGTTCCTTTGTTTCATTAATGATCTGCGATGCTGTTCTTTCAGTGAAAGAACTATTGTTATCTAGCACAAGCCAAAATTATGAGTATGCTGTATTTCATAATATGAGTATTCTCACGGTCCCACAGTTGGGTACTGACTCAACATCACAACTAAATGGTCTACCGATTTCTTAAGTATAGTCTTATGCTCCAGACTACCACTGCCCTCTGTATATACACTTTCATCTTGGCTTCGGCAGCTGCAGCAACATTAAGCTTTCCCATGAATGTACATCTGCTGTTAACATCATATCTAGCATATGTGCAAGAAAATCAGTAACAGCTCCCTTAATTATAATTCTGACTTTGTCCATCCATTTGACACTCCTCATTGCATGTATCAAGTATAGTATGCTTGAAAGCTTTTTTTACTCTACCCATGATCAACTGTCCTGCCCAATTTAACTGCTCTTCACCAACCAAGAAGTTTGCCATCTCTTTCCATTAAGCATTGCATGCCATGAAATATACAATACTGCAGAAAATCAAAAGCTGGAAGTTCAGAATGGTGACATTTTTCCAGTATTTTAATCCCAGATTCTCTTACAGTATTGTGAATATATTTATAAACTTTGTGATATGCCATTTTGATGTGTACATTGATACACAGCCTTTATGACAAAGAATTGTCATATTTGAATCAGCCTGCAATTGTTTGTGGAGGTCAGTGTGCAGTGGCCCTTCTTGTTTTACTTGCAGTGATCATTGACTGGATTCTCTTGCAGCTTACAGTAACCGGTGATTCTGATTGTGACTGGCACAGGAGTTCCTGAGTATTTTCGAAATAGCACATAGACATCTTTGCAATTCTTCACAATCTCCAATCTGTAACAGCAAAAGGAATTGTATAGGTAATGTGAGGAAATAATCAAATTTCAAAATAAGTTAATGTTATGTTGTCTGTCTACAGTTACCCAGCACTGCCAAAGTTGCAACCCCTCTGCCCCTGCCCCCCAACCCAGATTTTGTTTACTTGCTGTCTTCTTGAGTGGATTTCATGATAAAAGTTTGGGAGTAACTCATTTCCACCTCCTAGGTTTCAGCTGCCAGACTATGTGATCTAGTTTGTACAACATTAAAAAATATTCAAATTTGCCATTTTCTATTAATATGATATGTCTGTTGGCATTGTAAAAGTACTGTTTATTATATTTATATTTTTGTTTGTATCTGAATTCTGCATTACAATCAAATCAAATGCAAATTACGGCCATCTCGTCTTCAGATTTTGGAGTACACTCCAGCAGATCATCCAGACCACCAGAATTTGCAGGAAGCACTAGCCAAAGCTGAAGAGTTCTGTAGACAGGTAAAGAAATTTTTGTATCATTAGCATCATTAATCTATATTAATATTATGTATATTGCCACAGTGGTAACACCGGTTCCCGTCAGATCACCGAAGTGAAGCACTGTTGGGCTGGGCTAGCACTTGGATGGGTGACCATCCGGTCTGCCGAGCGCTGTTGACAAGCAGGGTGCACTCAGCTCTTGTGAGGCAAACTGAGGAGCTACTTGAATGAGAAGTAGTGGCTCTGGTCTCTGAATCTGACACACGGCCGGTAGAGTGGTGTGCTGACCACATGCCCCTCCATATCTGCATCCAGTGACGCCTATGATCTGAGGATTTTTTTTTTTAGTTTTTTTTATTAATATTACATATAGTTGACAGGGTTATTTGCAGAACTAAAACATCCAGAAATAAAATTTAATGTGACCTTCATGGTTACTGGTGGTGGCAGGGGGGGGAGGGGGGGGGGGCTAAAGACTGTAGTGATCACAGGAACTGACATTTCAAGTAGCTGCTACAGGGGGACACTAACTAACCTGAGAGTTTTCTTCATAATGTATTATAAACTACCTCTAAAGGCCAAGGAACATACAAATCACTCAAATTCACTCTCTTCTGATATCAATGAAACACTTGTCCCTCAGTCATCACAATCATCATCATTATCAGCCAGTTGACATCCTCTGTTCAATAAAGGACTGCTCCAGACTTCTCTTTTCATTGCAGTCTTCAGCTGTTTACACCCATAGTGCTGCTGTATATTTTTAATGCAATACAGCTGCCTGCCACTAGGATGTCATCTCAGTATCAGTCTTTTTTATTTCTTGAAGCTCAGTAAAACAGCTTCCTTGGTTCAACTGCCATCCATTCGTCAGGCTACATGTTCTGTCCACCTCTGTTTCATTCTCAATACTGTCTTAATTACATCTTCCATTCCACTGTATCCACAGATCCATCTTTTATCATTCTGTCACTTTTAGGAATTCTCAATGCAGTTATCCACTGCATACCAAACACTTGACTACATTGTTCTGATACTGCAGCCCTTATGGTGAGAGGTTGTGTTTGGTCAAGTGGGAGAGAGGTGATTAATGGCTGGGAGGGAGAGGCTGCAAGGGCATGGGATAGGCATATGACACGGAAGAGATTTCCCTGCGGCATGCAGTAGGATTCATTTGTGGCACACAGGGAAGAGGAAGAGTGTGTTGAGAGAAAGGGTATTTAACATAGAGGAAGAGGTACACTGTGGAGAGGAAAATGTGAGTGTAGATTAATAGGGTTAGGTGAGAGGCACGCAATCGGTGTGGAGGTGGATGTGGGACATGGGCTATTAGAGTTTGAAGCTAGGAATATTGTAGGTTTGAAAGATCTGTTGCAATGACAGTCCCATCAATGTAAATTAAAGACACTGGTACTGTGTGGACAGTCTGTGGCACAGGTTGTGAAGCATCCAAGTCAAGCATGTTGTGCTTAGCAGTATATTCTGCTGCTGGGTGGTCAACTCTGCTCTTGGCCACAGTTTGGCTGTGGTCATTCACACAGGTGAACAGCTGTTTGACAGTCATGCCCACATAGAAGGCAGTACGGAAGTTTCAGTTGAGTTAGTGTATGATAATGATTGCATTCATAGATGGGCCTACTTCTGATAAGCTAGGATATACCTGTGACAGGACATACTGGGTGGATGCATAGGGCATTTTCATAACAGGAAAGAGATGAAACAAGAACCACAGGAGGCACTACATTGCTTAACTTTGAATGACTTTCAATACCATTTGCATCAATGGGTAAAATTATGTGGCAAGTACATTATGTCTGACATGCTGTTTTGAATATGGTACACTTTTACAAATGTTCTGCAAAATATAAAATTTGAAATTGAAACTGAATAAATCTCATTAATTTTCATGTCAACTTCAAAGTGATGGTTCTATAGTTAATAAGAAGCTCATACAATCTCTGTGTTTTACACACCAAACTCTAATGAACTTCTGTAAAGTTTTGGTGTTAATGGGAAAATTACATCACCGAATACTTTTAATACTGTTGCTGAAAGATCCTTGACTTATGAAATGTTTTATTCTTTAACTTTCTGTATAACTATTCCCTCATTCTCTATCAAATAATATTATATTTTGAAGACACTTCATGTTGATCACACCACTTTTGGAAATAAGTGGTTATTACCTTCCCACTTTGTCAATTGACTGACTGATTGGAAATTGTCATTATTTATTCTTAGTTGGACTGGGTCTATACAGGTATTCATGAAGGAATAAAATTTGGTACAATATATTAGGTTAGTGCATAAGTTCGTAACTTTTTTCCATAAGTTTAATAAACGCAACAGATACTCATAATAGAGACTTTAGTCATCAATAATATATTCTCCTTTAGTACTTACAACAGTCCACCAATACACAGGTAACTTCTCAATTCCATGATTATAAAAATTATGTGGTTTTGAAGTGAAGAACATGTCAAGCCATGTTCGGAGTGCATTTTCATGTGGAAAGAAAGTTCCTTGAAGATTGTTTGATAGAGAGCAGAAAAGGTGAAAATCTGAGAGGGCAAGATCAAGTGAATAAGGTGGGTATGGAATGACTTCCCACTTCACGAAGTCTTCCTGGTCATTGTTCTTGGATTGTGTGAGCAAGATGTCTCAGCTGTTGACAAGGAATGTCAGCAGTTATGGTTAAAAAAAAATGGTTCAAATGGCTCCAAGCACTATGGGACTTAACATCTGAGGTCATCAGTCCCCTAGACTTAGAACTACTTAAACCTAACTAACCCAAGAACATCGCACACATCCATGCCTGAGGCAGGATTGGAACCTGCGACCGTAGCAGCAGCACAGTTCCAGACTGAAGTGCCTAGAACCTCTCGGCCACAGCGGCCTGCAAGTATGGTTACATCTCGGCGAATTGTATGAGGAGTTGCTACATTGATTCAGCTCAACCATTCCTTTCTTTTTCTTATGTTAGCATAAGGGCATCAGTTCTCATCACCAGTAATGATACAGCATAGGAATGGTCAGTGATTTTAACAAGCCAAGTGATGAGCAAATAGGGATACACTTACGACCACTAGCTGTTTTTTGTGATTTTGGCTTAGAGCATGTGGTACCCATACACCCGATTTTTGAACCTTCCCCATTGCACAAAGATGTTGCACGATGGTGGAATCATCACAGTTCATCACATTTTCCAGTTCCCGTGTACACTGACATGGATCATTGTGAATTAATGTGTTTAAACAATCTTTATCAAATCACAAACACCTTCCTGAACAAGAGTCATTAATGTCAAACTGTTCCTTCTTAAAACAAGAAAACTGTTTTCTTTCCATAATTTATCCAACGGTGTTGTCCCCATACATGACTGCTGCCGTCACTATTCTGTTGAACTAATATAGATGAATATGTTGGAAATTATCAGATTTCACCACTTGGCACTCCCTTTTTTGGTGTCCACAGCTCCACTTACTGTCTCCAAATGACAAAATAACAATATGTAAACTCAGATAGCAATAGTGAATGAACTACAAATAAAAAATAATAGTTGATAAATAAACCATAGCAACTGGAATACCACAATGCAAAACAAAAGCACTATGAACTTATGCACTAATCTATTATAACCACACTCGATGAACTACTCAAATTTTTCTTAACTATGTATTGTTTGTACCTATTTTCCCTTACATTGTTTGTACAGAATTAGTGCATTCATGTCTTTTGTTTTCAGGTAAATGAAGGTGTGAGAGAAAAAGAGAACTCAGAACGATTAGAATGGCTTCAGGGGCATATCCATTGTGATGGCTTGGAGGAGCAGTTAATTTTTAATTCTCTTACAAATTCTCTAGGACCCAGAAAATTCCTTCATCATGGCATTCTGCATAAAGTATGTGGAAGGAAACATGAAGATACTTTTTTCTTTTATGATTGCTTACAAAGAAACTAAAATATTTCTTTATTTTATCAGGCTAAAAGTGGGAAAGAACTGGTTGCATTCTTGATGAATGATTTTCTGCTCTTAGCCCAGCCACAAAAATCTCTTGGTAGTACTCACTCATTCTCATTTGAAAGGCATGCTGGTATCTCATTTAAAATCTATAAAAAGGTAAGTGTTGAAACTCATATTTAATTATTATTTAGCTATAGTTTCATAGAAGATCATGTTTGTACCTCTAAAGCATTTCAAATATGTTGTTGTTGTGGTCTTCAGTCCTGAGACTGGTTTGATGCAGCTCTCAATGCTACCCTATCCTGTGCAAGCTTCTTCATCTCCCAGTACCTACTGCAACCTACATCCTTCTGAATCTGCTTAGTGTATTCATCTCTTGGTCTCCCTCTACAATTTTTACCCTACACGCTGCCCTCCAGTACTAAATTGGTGATCCCTTGATGCCTCAGAACATGTCCTACCAACCGATCCCTTCTTCTAGTCAAGTTATGCCACAAACTCCTCTTCTCCCCAATCCTATTCAGTACCTCCTCATTAGTTATGTGATCTACTCATCTAATCTTCAGCATTCTTCTGTAGCACCACATTTCGAAAGCTTCTATTCTCTTCTTGTCCAAACTAGTTATCGTCCATGTTTCACTTCCATACATGGCTACACTCCATACATATACTTTCAGAAACGACTTCCTGACACTTAAATCTATACCCGATGTTAACAAATTTCTCTTCTTCAGAAACGCTTTCCTTGCCATTGCCAGTCTACATTTTATATCCTCTCTACTTCGACCATAATCAGTTATTTTGCTCCCCAAATAGCAAAACTCCTCTACTGCTTTAAGTGTCTCATTTCCTAATCTAATTCCCTCAGCATCACCCGACTTAATTCGACTACATTCCATTATCCTCGTTTTGCTTTTGTTGATGTTCATCTTATATCCTCCTTTTAAGACACACATTTCAAATAGACTAGTTATATTACTTATACAAACTATTATTTCTTGACTGAATATGGTAGTACATGGGTACTAAATTTCTCTCTTATTCGAGGAGAGCTGGCGTCAAATCCCATTGTGGTCACTTTGTTTCAAGTTCTGTGACATTTTCTTTAAGGCATTGTAGGTGAAACTCAGCAACATTTCTATGAAGACATGTTCCATCTCTAACAAACTCATTAACAAGAAGAAAATTAACCACAATAAAGTTTTGGTATCATATTTTTGTTTGTTTTTCATTAACCTGACCATATATTCTTAGAATCATCAGGGAAACACAATTACTGATAGTTAAAGTATCTTTTCATAAAATGATTGTTTATTTTTTCAGTGTTTACTAATTCAGGGTGTTCACACTGTATTTGATACTCTCATTTGTTTTATATCTGCTCTTTAGGAAAGGGAAGGGGTGTTAGGCTTATAAATATTATAATCAATTATCTTTCTTGCATGAAATAAGCCATTTACTTGGTCCTATGCTTACTATATTGTTTGCTTAGTTCTTCATTGTTAGGTAGTGTAGTTCTGTCAGATTGGTATGACATCCACAGACATTGTCAGTAGTGGCTGATGTCAGAGATTTATGACAATTGTAGCACAATGTATGTGGTATCATCTTAAAAATCATGGTCTCAAAATGAATTGCACTTAAATTATGCTGGGTGGACTTCAGAGTTGAATCAATATAGCTCTGTATGATGCCAGCATATTCTGCACCAGACAAACTCCTTAGTTTTTCTGCACCAAGTAAATATTCTAGAGCCTCTTCACTTGTACAGGCGGTGGCAGATACATATGGGGGGCATGTGGAGTGCAACCCTCCCCCTCCCCCTTGTGGGGCCACCCGCATTGCCACCCTCGCTGTCCCCACCAGTCAGTCTGCATGCTATTTGTTTGTTTCTTTCATCAGTTGACTCAACTGAGTCGAGTTATCGAGTAGTTGTACTTTCCTATGTAGCACGTCTGTCCGCATCATCATATTTTATACATTTCTGTCTGGCACATAGATAGCTAACACACACCTACGAGAAAAGTAGCGGCCATTCTAGTGATCTCAGTATGTTATTCTGTCTGGCATTTGTTCGAGAAAAGTCGCTAATATTCTACTGTTTTGTTGTACATAGCACCTTCAATATGTAGCGTTATAAATGCGGACTATTCACTGAATAGGAAGCTAGTTTACATTCAGAAGCAGAAATATTAAGACTGAAGAATGAATAAGTAAAAAGTTATAGATTTAGCAAGTGCAAGTGGAAGATTAGAGAAGAGTGAGAGTGATCAATTGATTGTGAAGTATTAATTGTAACTTTTTTTTATCGAAAGATGGCATTGTCTTGTCTATGTGTATTATTAGTTTAAATAAAACTTTCTTAAACTTTGTATGTGATTTGTTTATTTTTTATTATGGTAAAAGTAAAGGCAGCTCAAGACAGCTTTAGTGCACCCTCCTTGAGGTTTTTCCGTATCCACCACTGTGTATAGGGTGTTCAAAATGCAATACAATCTTATAGGAAAATGTCTAATTACAAAAGTTGTTTAAAGTGACTTCCATTACATGACTCACATAATTGATTATGAGATTGCATGTATTGAAACATATGTTGCAATGATAGTTGAATTATTGCAGCAACATATTCTTCAATTACTTTCCATAATTTGGAAAAAGCATGAGGGTGAGCTCTGTAAAAAGCATACTTAACATATCTTCGCAAGAAAGTATCAGGCAGGTATAAATCAGAAAACCAAGGAGGCCTGAACACCCCCAAAATTACTTGTCCATGAAAACACCGATCCGAGCAAGTCATGCTGTTGTTGGTTGCATGAGCTGTATCATAGTCCTTCTGAAAACATGCACAATTTAGTTGGTCTTAAAGTATAATGCTTACAATGTGTCACACCATATATATTTAGCACTGACTGTCCACTGTGCCATGAACAAGTGTGATGAAAATTTACCTACATGACATTGCACACCACTCACTCATTTGTTGTATGTGCTGAAGGGACTTGTACAGTTCATGTGGATTTTCCATAGCCCTGTATGAATAGTTCTTCCCCGTCTGATGCTACATCTGACATCAACCACTGACTTTCAAAGTTGCATGCTTTTCATTCTCTTCAGGAAAAAGCTTGACAACAGCACAAACTCTGTATAGGTTCATCTTATACCAAGTGGCGGGTGGATGGCAGCATTCAGATTTCTTTATGTAATTAAGTTAGCATGCCAAGCACACAACAATGGAGCTAGGTATACTTTGATGATATTGTCATGTGACAAGTTTCACTATTATTGCATTATAACACCCTTCATAATAGCCATGACTTATCTATGAAGTGGGCAACTTCACTGGTGCTGAAGATTAGCATTATACTTTTCATATTGTCCTGAAGGTGTAATAACTTCAAGTTGAACAAATATATTTCAAGGAAGACGCAATACATGAAAGTCACAGATCAAGTAAACAGAGTAAGACATGTGTACACTTTAACAGTCAAATCATAACTGAGTCCAAGTCTAGCGGCCGCTGGCTGGCTGGCCACTTAGATGGTGCTGCTGCTGCATGGCTGGCAGACAGCGCCGCATGTAGAGGACGCGCGTAACTGCGCGATGGCACTTTGAAAGATCGGCGAATCACAACAGAAGGTTCACACAAAGAAAAGGATTGACGCCAGATGACATTTAATGCCTTCTTCTAGAACAATCTGACAGAGAATTATGCTGATTTCTTTGATAGTGATGACGCAGCAGAAATAATAGAGGCTGCAGATTATTCCGATGAATCTGAACAATCATGCAATGGTGGGAATGAAGTGAATGAATTACCAAATGATGAGTGCCACTGGATAAATAATCCGTTGTGGTGCCAGGTAAAACAGAGCGTAAGAACATAATCTAAGTCTTACCTGGCCCGAAACGCAATGCTACAGGAACTAAAACTGAAATTGAAATTTTCTCAAATTTTTTGATCCTAAGATAATTGACTGTGTTGTTGTGAACACCAATAGATATATAGATAACGAGATTCATCTGTTTTACGCAAGGGACAGAGACTGCAGAAATACTTCTGCTTCTGAAATAATGGCTCTCTTAGGAGCACTGTTTCTCATTGCTGTCCAAAAAGGAGGGTGTGCAAACGTATTAGAGCTGTGGGCATCAAATGGCACAGGAAAGATTATTATCAGGGCAGCATTTACCTAAAAACGCTTTCTGTTCTTGCTCTGGTCACTGAGGTTTGACGATTCTTCAATGACAAAAGAGTGATTTGCAATTGACAAAATTGCTGCCATTCATGATCTCCTCTGCATTTTTTAACAACTGCAGAAAAAACTACAGCCCAGAGGAGCTCACAACCATAGACAAAATACTTGTTCATTTTTGTGGACTTTGTAGTTTTGTGCAGTACATGCCCAATGAGCCTGCCAAGACTGGTTTGAAGTTGTGCACATTATGCGATAGCAAGACATTTTACACTGGTAGCTTTGAAGTGTACTGCAGCAGACAGAATCCTGGACTATATCTTGCATCTAAGTAGCCTATGGATATTGTGAAGAGATTAGTTGAACCAATCAAGGGCACTTACGGGAATGTAACTACAGACAAGTATTGTAGTAGTTGTCCTATAGTACATTATCTGCTAGAAAATGGGCTAACCATCATAGGGACACTGAAAAAGGTCAAGAAGGAAATTCCTCCAGAATTTTTGCCAAGCAATTCGTGGGAAACTGGAAACTGTCTTTTCAGATTTCAGGATGACTTCTGTCTTGTTTCATGCTGAACAAAAAGAAACAAGGTTGTGCTTTTTCTGCCGTCAGTGGTGAGACTGATGAAACAGAAATTTCTAAAGGAAAGTCTGTTGTAAAGCCGGACTACAATGCAACCAAAGGTGGTGTAGATATTGTTGATTACATGTGTACATCCTACTCCACACAGAGGACAATAAGAAGTTAGCCCTTGACATTGTTTTTCTAATATCTGGATATTGCTGGAATCAATTCTCAAGCACTGTTCTTCAAAGACAATCAGATAAAAGATTTGAAAGAAGAATGTACCTCATAAACCTGGCCTTGGCTGTAATGGAGAGTCAGTTGAAAAATGGGCCTTAACTTGTTATTTTACCGAGGGACATAAGGATTTCTGTCACCCTATCGATCAGCCCCCATAAGTAACAAAGAGGTGTTAGAAGGTGCTATCTCTGTGGTGGTAAAATACAAAACTACTGTGACTTGCAACAATTGAAAAGATTTGTTTGCAAGCAACACAGCTACAACATTGTGACAGAGCTTCTCCAGAGGAACAAAGCGTGTGATTCGTGATGTGTGTTCATGACTTTTTTTTTTAACTGGATGTCTGGTTCTTTATTATGACTAACATTATTTTCATTTCTCTTGACTACACATTTCTGTAAAACTTGCTTTAATAAAGGCCTGTAATAGCACTGAATTCTTTATCTATAATGATCTTACTTGTAGCTCAAAACTACTACTATAAATTCTACCAGAAAACTAAAAAAGTGTCATTTAAATGGTATTTGATGTTCGGCAGCACTGAGTGCCGCATGTGCCCACTGGCGTAATTATCTTCAGCGCTTGCCATGGGGTTAAACATTCAAACAAGTCTGCAATACTGTGTAGGCTCTACCAACAGGAAGACCAGGTGGCTAAATAGATATCGCACAGACTCTGTAGTAATTAGTGAGTTTACAGCTTGGTTATTGATCAGCTTGCTTGGTGTTAGCAGCTTCAGTCAACTATTTTTTGTTGTAGAAATCACGTTTTCTGTCTTCTAGAACTCTTTGTTGGACAACCTGTTGGTGGTGACTTCTGTAGTGCATTCTTACCATACTTTTGTAGGGAATTCTAAGTCATGGCATAATTGGCTCATCTATATATTGAGTACCGATGGACACTTTCTGCCATAATGAGTAACTTATTTCTTCTTCAGTTAAACAAGGATAACACTGGTACCAAAAAGAACAGCATCAAATTGTACTCCAGGTAATTCTGGCAGAGATGGTACAAATGGCAAGCAGCTTTCATGAGATCTACCATCCAACTGCAGAAGACTTGACCAACACAGGGAATCATGGGGGCCCATTGGGAGTGTAAATTGACACAGCTGGCTAGCCAAGTCAAGGGAGCTCAACATGTCGTCAAAACTGATGACTCTGATGATGGAGGCAGTTTGTTGTTGAGACACACTGTGTTGGGCAATGCTGTGTGTACATTATAAGAGTTGCCTCTGTAATGGTAAAATATGATTCAGAGCACTGATGATAAATCTATGTATATATACTTTGCAAATCATTGTGGATCATTTGTTGGAGGTTAATTTCCATTGAACGACATATCATGACTGTTCCAATTCCATTTATGTATAGAACAGGGCAGATGACTACTTAAATGCTTCTGTGTGTACTTACCAAGTGAGGTGGTGCAGTGTTTAGCACACTGGACTCGCTTTTGTTGGGACAATGGTTCAAATCCCCATCCAGCTATCCAGATTTAGGTTTTCATGATTTCCCTAAATCACTCCAGCAAATGCCAGGATAGTTCCTTTGAAAAATGGCATGGCTGATTTCCTCCCATATCCTTTTGTAATCCGAGCTTCTGCTCAGTCTCTAATGACCTCAATGTTGATGGGATTTTAAACTCTAATCTCCCTCTCTCTCTCTCTCTCTCTCTCTCTCTCCTCTCTCTCTCTCTCTCTCTCTCTCTCATGTATTTGAAATAGTATAATTCTATCTTCAATGTCCCTGTTAAAATTGTACATGCATGGTTGTGGTATATTTTTAGATTCCTCACTTGGTACTGGTTCTTGGTCTTCAAGATTCCTGTGGGAATAACATGTAAGAGGTTGTAATATATTCCTAGATATGTCAATTGATGCTGGTTCTTGAACTTCGTAAATATGCCATCAAGGGACAACTGGCAACTTATCTTAAAGTGTCTGGCAGTTCAGGTTTTTCAACATTTTTATCAAACTCTCCCATAGGTCAAACCAACATATGACCATTCATTCTGCAATTCTTTTTCCATGTTTAGTCTCCCCTGTTAGTCCTGTGTGATGTGGATATTACATACTTGAGCAATATTGTAAGAAGTATCACATGAGTATTCTACATCTACATCCATACTCCACAAAACACTGTGAAGTGAATAGCAAGGGGTACTTCCCGTTGTACGAGTTATTGGGACTTCTTCCTGTTCCTTTCATGTATAGAGAGCATAAATGCCTCTGTGCACACAGTAATTAGCAATACATAGATGGTTGTAGCATATTCATGGAGCCTCAGTTAAAGCTAGGTCATGAAAATTTGTAAGCAGGCTTTCTCATGATAATTTGCACCTCTCTTCCAGCATCGACCAGTCAACTTTCTTCAGCAACTCCATGACACTTTCCCATTGTTCAAACAAACCTGTGACTATTTATCCTGCCCTTCAGTGTACATATTCATTATTCTTATTTATCCTATTTGGTACAAGTCCTACACACATAAACAGTACCCTAGGATGGGTCACATGAGTATGTTATAAGCATTTTCTTTGTAGGCTGATTGACTTCACTACTATTCACCCATGAACCAAAGTCTGCCATCAACTTACGATTTAATGTCCCTACAAATTGTTACACTTATGTAGTTATACGAGTTGATGAATTCCAACTGTAACTCATTGATATTTTATTCACAAGATACTTTTTTTTTCTTTTCTTTTCAATTTGTGAAGTGCAAAATTTTACATTTCTTAACATTTAAAGCCAGTCACCAATCTTTAACATCACTTTTAAATCTTACATTTTCAAACAGTACTCATTATAAATAAAGAAATTGTCTGTTCAATGTTCAGCATTATTATTAATATTGCCTACAAGGTCATTAGTATATAACATAGACAGAGTCCCAGCACACTCCTCCAGAGCACACCCAAAGTTAATTCTACATTTGTTTATGATTTTACATCCAAGATAAGTTTCTCTACCAAGTAGTCACAAATTTTACTTAATACACCACACGACCATACTTTTAATAACAAGTTATTCTGAGTCAAATGCTTTTTAGAAGTCAAGAAATGTGGCACGTACCTGTCTGCCTTGATCCTTGCCTTTCAGGATGTCTTGTAAGAATAGTGCAAGTTTGGTTTCTCATGACTGATGTGTTTGGAATCAGTACTATCTGGCATGGAGGAGAACATTGTGTTTGAGCTCAGAATATATTCTAACAATATACAACAAAGGAATGTCAAGGAAATTGCATGATAATTTTATGCTACCTTTCTTGTAGGCAGATGACCTGTGCTTTTTTCCAACTACTGGGGGCAACAGTTTTTTGTTCAAGGGATCTAAAGTATATTATGGCGAAAAGAGGGCTAGCTTGGCTGCAAATTCGATGCAGAGTCTGATAGAGATGTCATCAAACCATGGGGCTTTGTACAGTTTTAGTGATTTCAGCTGTTTCTCAACACCACTGATACCAATATCTATATCACTCATTGTTGCAGTGGTGAAAGAATTAAATTGGGCAACAACCCTTGATTTTCATTTCTAAAGGAACATTTGAAAATGGAGTTCAGCAGTCTGCTTTTATTTCCTGTCTTGTCCACAAATGTCGAGATGCAGTGGCATAGTGAAAAGTAATGCTGCTGAATTTTTTATGTGAAAACTCTCCAAGCTTTTTAAATAAAACAAACTTCATTAAAATTCTACATCTTCATTCTCCATGTCTACATATTTATTTCTCAATGTAGTCACTCTGATGACAAACATATATCTCAATGAGAGACCAGTTTGTTGATACCATCATTGTAGAATATTTTACTGTGTTGACCTTGCCACAACCTCATCTCTGCTTGCACCACTTCACCACTACCACAATGAAGTCCTCGAAGGTGTTCTTTAAGTTTTGGAAACAGATGAAAATTGGACGAGAGCAAGTCAGGACTTTCTGGAGGATGATCAAAGGGAGTTAACCCAAGGTGTTAGATTGCTAAAGGTGTCATGTATGCTCTGGCATTGTCATGCTGAAGAAGAGGGTGCCCCATGTGTGTACAAACTCTTCAAATTCAGAAGTCAATTACAGCACACTGTTTTTCGCACACCAACATAGTTATGTTACACACTGTCGTATTACACACACAATTCAGAGCCCTCTACTAGCAGAGAGCTGCAATTATGGAAACATTACGAATAAAGATGTAGAATGTTAATAGTATTAGTTATATTTAAAAACATTTAAGAGTTTCCACATAATGGGGAAATTACTTTTCAGCAAGTCCTTATACTTCGTTTCTTTTTTTTGTCATCAGTCTTCTGACTGGTTGGATGCGACCTGCCACGAATTCCTCCCCTGTGCCAACCTCTTCATCTCAGAGTAGCACTTGCAACCTACATCCTCAATTGTTTGCTGGATGTATTCAAATCTCTGTGTTCCTCTACAGTCTTTGCCCTCTACAGCTCCCGCTAGTACCATGGAAGTCATTCCCTCATGTCTTAATAGATGTCCTATCATCCTGTCCCTTCTCCTTATCAGTGTTCTCCACATATTCCTTTCCTCTCTGATTCTGTGTGGAACCTCCTCATTCTGTATCTTATTAGTCCACTTAATTTTCAACATTCATCTGTAGCTCCACATCTCAAATGCTTCGATTCTTTTCTGTTCCGGTTTTCCCACAGTCCATGCTTCTCTGCCATAGAATGCTGTACTCCAGACATTCATTCTCAGAAATTTCTTCCTCAAATTACAGCTGATATTTGATATTAGCAGACTTCTCTTGGCCAGGAATGCCCTTTTTGCCATTGCTAGTCTGCTTTCGATGTCCTCCTTGCTCTGTCCGTCATTGGTTATTTTACTGCCTAGGTACCAGAATGCCTTAACTTCATCTACTTTGTGACCATCAATCCTCATGTTAAGTTTCTTGCTGTTCTCTTTTCTACTACTTCTCATTACCTTTGTCTTTCTACAATTTACTCTCAATCCATACTCTGTACTCATTAGATTTTTCATTCCATTCAGCAGATCATGTAATTCTTCTCCAGTTTCACTCAGGATAGCAATATCGTCAGTGAATCATATCATCAATATCCTTTCACATAGAATTTTAATTCTACTCCTGAACCTATCTTTTATTTCAGTCATTGCTTCCTCGATCTACAGACTGAACAGTAGGGGCGAAAGGCTACACCCTTGTCTTACACTCTTTCTAATATGAGCACTTCGTTCTTGATTGTCCACTGTTATTATTCCCTCTTCACTGTTGTATATATTGTATATGACTCATCTCTCCCTATAGCTTACCCCTACTTTTCTCATAATTTTGAACATCTTGCACCATTTTACATTGTCGAACACTTTTTCCAGGTCGACAAATCCGATGAATGTGTCTTGATTTTTCTTTAGTATTGCTTCCATTATTAATGCAACGTTAGAATTGCCTCTCTCATGCCTTTACCTTTCCTAAAGCCAAACTGATCATCATCTAGTGCATCCTCAATTTTCTTTTCCATTCTTCTGTATATTATTCTTGTAAGCAACTTGGATGCATGAGCTGTTGCCCTGATTATGCAGTAATTCTTGCACTTGTCAGCTCATGCTGTCTTCGGAATTGTGTGGATAATGCTTTCCTGAAAGTCAGATGGTATGTTACCAGACTCATACGGTCTACACACTAATGTGAAAAGTCGTTTTGTTGCCACTTCCCCCAATGATTTCAGAAAATCTGATGGAATATTCTCTAGCCCTTCTGCCTTATTTGATCTTAAGTCCTCCAAGGCTCTTTTAAATTCTGATTCTAATACTGGATCCCCTATCTCTTCTAAATTGACTCCTGTTTCTTCTTCTATCACATCAGACAAATCTCTCCCCTCATAGAGGCTTTCAGTGTATTCTCTCTACCTATCTGCTTTCTCCTCTGCATTTAATAGTGGAATTCCCAGTGCACTCTTAATGTTATCACCCTTGCTTTTAATGTCCCTGAATGTTGTTTTGACTTTTCTGTATGCTGAGTCTGTTCTTCCAAAAATAATTTCTTTTTCAATGTCTTCACATTTTTCCTGCAGCCATTTCGTCTTAGCTTCCCTGCACTTCCTTTTTATTTCATTCCTCAGCGACTTGTATTTCTCTATTCTTGAGTTTCCCGGGATATTTTTGTACTTCCTCCTTCCATCAATCAATTGAAGTATTTCTTCTGTTACCCATGGTTTCTTCACAGTGGCCTTCTTTGTACCTATGTTTTCCTTCCCAACTTCTGTAATAGCCATTTTTAGACACATCCATTCCTCTTCAACTGTACTGCCTATTGAGCTATTCCTTATTGTTGTATCTATAGCCTGAGAGAACTTCAATCGTGTCTCGTCATTCCTTAGTACTTTGTATCCCACTTCTTTGCTTATTGATTCTTTTTGACTAATTTCTTAAACTTCAGCCTACTCTTCATCACTACTATATTGTGATCTGAGTTTATGTCTACTCCTGGGTATGCCTTACAACCCAGTATCTGATTTCGGAATCTCTCTCTGACCATGATGTAATCTAACTGAAATGTTCCCATATTACCCAGCCTTTTCCAAGTATACCTCCTCCTCTTGTGGTTCTTGAACAGAGTATTCACTATTACTAGCTGAAACTTGTTACCGAAATCAATTAGTCTTCCTCCTCTCTCATTCCTTGCCGGCCGAAGTGGCCGCGCGGTTCTGGCGCTGCAGTCTGGAACCGCGAGACCGCTACGGTCGCAGGTTCGAATCCTGCCTCGGGCATGGATGTGTGTGATGTCCTTAGGTTAGTTAGGTTTAACTAGTTCTAAGTTCTAGGGGACTAATGACCTCAGCAGTTGAGTCCCATAGTGCTCAGAGCCATTTCAACCATTTCTCTCATTCCTTGTCCCAAGCCCATATTCTCCGGTAGGCTTTTCTTCTAGTCCTTCCTCTACATTCCAGTCTCCCATGACTATTAGATTTTCATATTCCTTTATTACCCTTTCAATATCCTCATACACTTTCTCTATCTCTTCATCTTCAGCTTGTGACGTTGGCATGTATACCTGAAATATCGTTGTCAGTGTTGGTTTGCTGTCAATTCTGATAAGAACAAACCTATCACTGAACTGTTCACAGTAACACACTCTCTGCCCTACCTTCCTATTCATAATGAATCGTACACCCATTATACCATTTTCTGCTGCTGTTGATATTACCCTATACATATCTGACCAAAAATCCTTGTTTTCTTTCCACTTCACTTCTCTGATCCCTACTATATCTAGATTTAGCCTTTGCATTTCTCTTTTCAGATTTTCTAGTTTCCCTACCACATTCAAGCTTCTGACAGTCCATGCCCTGACTCGTAGAACGTTATCCTTCTGTTGATTATTCAATCTTTTTCTCGTGGTCACCTGTCCCTTGGCAGTCCTCTCCTGCAGATGGGGGACTATTCTGGAATCTTTTGCCCATCATCATAACACTTCTTCAGTTACAGGCCACATGTCCTGTGGATACATGTTACGTGTCTTTAATGCAGTGACTTCTGCATCCTCATGCTTTTGATCATTGCTGATTCTTCCACCTTTAGGGGCAGTTACCAACCCCTAGGACAAGAGAGTGCCCTGAACCTCTGTCCGCTCCTCCGCCCTCTTTGACAAGGCTGTTGGCAGAATGAGGAGTGACTTCTTATGCTGTAAGTCTTCAGCTGCCAATGCTGATTATCAATCAAAATTTAAGCAGCAGCGGGATTTGAACTCAGGACCGAAGACATTTTTGATTATGAATCAAAGACGCTACCCCTAGACCATGGGTACTTAAGATCCGCTAATAAGTTTTACATAGGAGTAGAATTCCTTTGGGTTTTGTGAGAGATCCTTTGTTACTATTCTGCCATGGTAATCACTGCTTTGTCATCTTGACATCAAAAGCCCTTCATTCAGCTTTACTCTACAGCACCATGCTTTGTTTTACAGCTGTTGTGTAGGTGCTTTGTAAACAGCCTGTTTTGTAGACTGATTGTATTTTCCCTATATCCTGCCAGTGAACCAGAGTCGGCCATCAGCTGTACTTATGAGTGTGCTTATGCAAGCATTCCAGTTCGTATCCCTACACAGGTATTTGGATGAGCTGGTTGATTCCATTTGTGACTCATTGATATCGTACAAGGATAATCTCAAAAAAAGGTCTACTTTTTATACATACAAATAACTGTTTATTTCCTATAACATTTATATAATCTTAAAGATCAGGAATTTATCTATTTTTGGTCAACTGTTTGAGCAGAGCAAACACAGAGACACCCTTTAAATCACATAGTGAGTTTTTGTCTGAATTTCCATAGCCAAATAAAGAGTGGGAGATGACAAATGGGGTACCAAATTGACCAGCATGAGGTCTAGTTTTGCAAATAAATAAGTAAACAAATTGGAACTTCCTAGCAAATGCAACTCACAACACTCCCTCACATCTTTACTTCTGCCAGTACCTCATCCCATACCTTGAAAACTTCACAGAAGTACTCCTGCACACCTTGTGGGACTACCACTCCTGGAAGAAAGGATATAAGTTTGGAAGGGAGGAGATTATGTACTGGTGGGAGTAAAATTGTGAGGTTGGGTCAGGAGTTATGCTTGGATAGCTCAATCAGTAGAGTAATTGTCTGCAAAAGGCAAAGGTCTCAGGTTTGACTCACGTCCAGCACACAGTTTTGATCTGTCAGGAAGTTTTGAAGTGGCACACAATCTGCTGTAGAGTAAAAATTCATTCTGGAAACAATCCCCCAGGCTATGGACCAGACACGTCTCAACAATATCACTTCTTCCAAGAATGGCAGTTCTGCTATGTATGCGGGGGAACTTCCATGATATTTGGAAGGGAGGAGATGGGGTACTGGCAGAAGTAAAGCTGTGAGGGTGGTTCATGAGCCATTCTTTGATAGCTGAGGCAGTAGAGCATTTGCCCACAAAAGGCAAAGGTCCCAAGTTTGAGTCCCAGCCCAGCACACAGTTTTAATCTACCAGGAGGTTACAATTCAGAGGTGTCTAGAAGCAGACTGTCTGTTGTCTGTAATAGTGATTTGGGGAAGACCCAGAGACCGAAACTTTGGCAGTACATGAACTGTTGAAACCACCAAGATAAAGGCACTCAGCTGTAACAGGAGTAGTTTGTGAAAACATCAGTCATCACAAAGCACATATTTTGCAAAAATGTATATAGAATTGTGTGAAACATCTTTCAGTGCTGTAATTACTGTTATTATTTCACCATAAGTGCAGGACAGCACTTAACCTTATTGTCCCACAGCTGATTACCAAAAACTCATGGCATGTGCTTGCCACAGATGGAATCCAAAATACAGACAGAATGAAATACACCTGCTAATGATGATGGTAGGCTTGAATAATGCATTGTGAACTTAGACAAAGATTGTTTTAAGCAGAAAAATTGATGATATTTGTGTATTATTTAATTAATCACAGCCTTCAGAAGACAGTCTATTATGGTCAAAGTACTTCATGCTCCTGGTGGCTGTAACAAATATTTTTGCTATGGATCTTGAGGCTTGAAAACCTAATCAAAGAAACAGTTGCTTTTTTCCATGTTTTGTGCCAAATTGGTGAAGAACTTACACAGAAGTGCACAACGTGAGATCAAGAAAATGTTCCTAATGTGGACAACATCAGATTTTCAAAATAAGCTTTCTAGAAATAACTTGTCAAGTTTGTCCGTTGAGAATGTATAAAATATATTTAGAAAATATAAAACAATATTAGGCATAAAGTATATAGGAAGGAAACATGATGGAGACATTCTGACTGTATGTACTTCTCTGCTTGCTAGAATATTTCAAACTATTCCACACTAAACCTCTCTAATAGCACAAGATCAGAAACACATTTTTAGTTTCTTTCTTTAGAGTAATTAATACATTTTGAGTCACATAAGTAAAATGATTTTGAACATAAGTCTTGAAGGTTCCTTGTCACCATATTCTGTACTCATTAAGATTTTCAAATTTAGGTTCACTAGCAGCTTTTTGTAAATAACATAAATGATAGCTTTTCTAAACCCAGACAGTTGCTAACTGGGTGGACCCCAAATCATCCATGGTACCAAACATACTGTATGAGAATGAAAAAGTACATGTATTTCTGATGGACCAGTTAGTGAATAGAAACATGTTGTCTACTTTACTAAAATTAAAGTTACGTCCAGTTTCTTGCTTCAGTGTTTGTTACATGTACAAGGAGTAGTCGTGAAGTTGTAATTATCACCTGGAAAAGATAAATGGATTTAATAGTTTTTTTGTTTGTGTGCATGTAATTGTCTGCATCCCCCGTGCACATTGAAAACACTGTACCACAGTCTCAGAACATGGCATTAAAGGAGCCAAAACAAAATGGGCAGCCCATTGGTAAAATGGAAATGGCCTATGCCATTGGTTTTTGGATCCTCTTAACAGCATACTGTGTTAGTGTCACGTGGGACGTAAATGTGTACCACAGCTGCAGACATATACCTGCAAACAAACAAAAAAATTATTATATAACTTAATTTTTTTCAATGTAATAATAAAACTTTTTGGCTAATCCTTGTACTCTTTTTGCTGCCATATTCTCTATTTCGTACCCTCGGTGTACTACAACAGCTTTTTTCAATTTTTTGTTTTTATTAATGCCGGTTATCAATTCATTATGGAGCACTCTTGTAATGCTGTATGTAGACAATAGAGCTCTATTCACATGTGATATTTAGTCTGTCTTCACAGCTTATTTTTTTTGTTTTACACTGAGGTGAAAAAAGTCAAGGGACAGGACATATACAGATGGTGGTAGTGTTGCCTACACAAGGTATAAAGGGACAGTGCATTGGTGAAGCGGTCATTTGTATTCAGATGATTCATGTGAAAAGATGTCTGACATGATTATGAGCATTATAGGCACATGACAGGAATTAGCAGACTTTGAATGCAGAATGGTAGTTGGAGCTAGATGCATGGGACATTCCAGTTCGGAAATCATTAGGGAATCCAATATTCTGAGATCCCCCATGTCAAGAGTGTGCTGAAGATATCAAATTTCCGGTATTACCTTTCACCGTGGATAATGCAGTGGCCAGTGGCCTTTACTTAATAACCGGGAGCAGCTGTGTTCTTGCAGAGTAGTCAGTGCTAACAGCCTAGCAACACTGCGTGAAATAACTGCAGAAATCAATATGGGATGTACAATAAACATACCTGTTAGAACTGTGCAGTAAAATTTGGCATTAATGGGCTATGGCAGAAGATAACCAACATTAGTGCTTTTGCTAACAGCATGACATCGCCTGCAGCACCTCTCCTGGGCTTGGGGCCATATCGGTTGGACCCGGAGATAACTAGAAAACTGTGGCCTGGTCAGATGAGTCCAGATTTCAGTTGGTAAGAGCTGAGGGTAAGGTTTGAGGGTGGCCCAGACCCCACGAAGCCATGGACTAAGTTGTCAATAAGGCTCTGTGCAAGCTGGTGGGCTGTTTTTATGTGGAATGGACTTGGTCCTCTGGCCCAACTGAACCAATCATTGACTGAAAATAGTTATGTTTGGCTACCTAGAGACGATTTGCAGCCATTCATGGACTTCATGTTCCCAAACATGTCACTTGGCCACAATTTTATGCAGTTGCTTTGAAGAACTTTCTGGAGAATTCGAACAAATGATTTGACCATCCAGATAGCTCAACATGAATCCCATTGATGATTAAGGGACATAATCGAGAGGTCAGTTCGTGCACAAAATCCTGCACAGACCACACTTTCGCAATTATGGACAGCTGTAGACGCAGCACGGCTTAGTATTTCTGCAAGCGACTTCCAACAAGTTGTTGAGTCCATGTCACATCAAGTTGTTGCACTTTGCTAGGCAAAAGGAGGTCTCACATGGTATTAGGAGGTAATGACGACTTTTGTCACCTCAGTGCAAGTATTTGGTGTTTTGAGTACTCTGGTGTGACAGTGTTCTGTCTAATCATCTCGTATTTCAGGCCATGCTAGACCTGGCTGTCACATATCAAAGGTCTGTGGCATTTCCCAAGGTGATTCAAGCTTTTACTGCCAAAATTATACAGATGGTAGAGCATGCTAAGCTGAATACTTTGAGATAAGGAACTAAAGAGCAGGAATGACATAAACAACTCGCACCTGATATAATTGCTGCAGTTCATAGCAACTGTTGAGTGTGATTACCACCAACCTCAGTGCATGTGTTGCAGTGATACCTAAAATCTTCATACACCCTCCCCTTCAGTCTGTATTGGGGCATCCTATACCAACAACTTCGTGTAACCCCATAGAAAAAAAAATCCACCATGTACACATCACACTAAGTTGATTGTAAACTGCTTTGTTTCTGCATCAACCTTGAAGAACAATATACAAACACATGCCCATTTAAGATCTTATAAGCACTCATTTGTGACCACTAGTCTCTCATCTCAAACTCCTCAGTTTTGAATCCTGTGCATAATTTTTTGACTATAAAGCTGAAGTGTAAATTGACACTGAACTGGACGCCTAGTCTAATTCCATGCTTAGATTTCAAACATTAAGTGAATTTAATGTTTTTGCTGGCTTACTGAGTGAGATAGCGCTGTGGGTAATGTTTGAGAATAGTGGATTTCAAATTCAAGTTTATACACTTAATTTAATAATTTTAACATCACTGGGTTGTGAAAATATAATCGATCTATCTTCATTGTGCTCATGGAAGTTATGAATTTGCAGTAATAATATCTGTCCATAACTTTCTTGTACTACTGATAGGGAGAAAAGTCTTTTCAAATTGTCAGCCACAATTTCCCCATTTCAGGTCTGGATTCATCACCCTTAGTGATGAGCCTCCCATTTACAAAACTAAAGTCAGAGGGAAGGGGGATTGGCTGAAAATAATCCTTATTTAAAATATTTAATCCAGTGAATTTTCTTCATTGTATTTAATGTATGTTTCTTACAATATCAGTTTGACAAAAATGGCTTTCTCACAATGATTAATGCCCCAAAATCAATAGGGATTACAAGTAGTTGAATGTATGTATAGTACAATTCTAAATATTCTGAGTTTGAACTCTGTATTTGTTCTAGCATAATTCTACTTGAGACAGCTACAATGAATCTGAAGGCCAACATTTTCCAGACCTGTTTTGTCCCATCTTTCATAAACTGGTATGACATGCTATTGAAAGCAATTCTTTGGTTGTGAAGGCAAATAATATGAACCACTCTGTTTTGAGAAAGTAATGTACATTTTTCTTTCCAAAAATCTACCTTTTTACCTTGCAAGCTTTCAGAATAAAATTTGTTTTTTGTTTTAAAGACTGATAATATTAAAAAATGAACTGAAAAGCTCACATTCAGTCGCTTCAATCACTGACTTGCATGCAAACACAATAAAGGGCCCCACTAAGGAATGCTTCCATTTAAACTTCATGGCTCACAATGACTGAATAAACTGCAGTTTATGACTTTGGGTTTCCTTCCATTGCCTTTAATGTTTACAGATTGTTTATATCCGTAAAACTAAATTGAATTGGTTATTATGAAAAGGTCATAAGTCCATAAAACATGATTTTAAGATATTAAAAGAAAACTGTTGTATGCTTCAATGGTAGAAAATAAGAAGTACTTGGATATTTATACTCTGGTGTACCTGGAAACCATTAAATCTACATCTTCAAATCATCAATTTTTATTTTCATATTCTTCATTTTTTTTTAAATTTTTTTTTTATTTTTTATTTTTTTTATATCTTGTACTCATAACCTTTTTGAACCAAATTAAAATAAATAATAGAGCAACTACAGAATTTTGAGAAAATTTATTAATAAACACAAATTACAAATAGTATTTTAACATAATCATCATTACAGATAAGCACTGTTGCAACGTTTTCTATAGGTTTCATACATTTTCATCTTCTTCAGCTGTTGTAGGCCAAGTGAATAAATCAATATAAAAGTTTTTGTGCTCCTCTGGGATGTACTGTTCCAGTTTTTTTGTTTTGTTTATCTTAACTTTGTTTATAGGACATTTCTCTCCATGTGCTAAGATTGTTGGGAGTCTGATATTTGCTAGGGGTTTTAAAAGTCTGAAAGAGTTTTGAGTCAGTCCATCAGTGAATGATCAGGCTACTAATACCCCTGAGTTGTGGCTGTCCTGCTCAAACATATTGTACTGTGAAACACTGAAGTTGACTTTCATTGAACTGTCATTTCCCATTGTTTCTAAACTCTGGGAACTGCATTTGAAAAGATCTGGCCACCAGCCCTTATAGTTCTTAACAATGTTGTTATCCTTAAGGTAGTTGGCAATGAATGAGTTCTTTTTATTGGCAGAATGAAGAATAAGTTCAATATATTCTTTCACAGTGTAAACTCTTATCAGTTTGTCATAACTTTCTTCTTATACCCCCAAACACTCTATCACAAGGTAGGAAAGAGTCCCCCGGATAGGAAAGTATTGAAAATTTTTTTCAAACATACCAGGTCCTACTAATGCCATTAGGAATCAGACTACTGTATTGTTACAGTTTTGTCCTGAGCAACCATCAGAGAAAATGCACATTTCCTTAATATTTTTACCAAAGTAACGTTCTTCGAAGAAAGCAAGCAAGAAACTACAAATCTCATTAACTTCCTTTTGGTTATTCCTTCATTGAATAGAAAAAAAAAATGAGGTTTGCCAGTCTTAAGGTCATAAATACAGAAAGTAAAGACCCAAAGCTGACGTAGGTAAAACACTTCCTGCACTGGAGCGCAGGGAAGTGGTACATTCTGCATAAAATCCATACATATGCCTTCGACATTGTCGTTTTGCTTGCACTTTTCCTGTACAGCTTTTATCTTTTTATAAAACTTTTTGGTCCTTCAAATATGAACCATTTGCTCAGCAACAATCACTCATTTAGCTGGATCACAAAGGTAAGTGTTCTTTAGTTTAGTTTTAAGATTCTCACAGTAACCACAAACATCTTTTTGAGGTCTACCAAACATGTAATTATAATTTTCGTGGAAAAACTTTAAATAAAATCCATATTTTTCATCCAAATCTGGGAATGTCTCTAGAAACAGGGAATTCATGATCTTTACATTCAAACTGGCCTTTAAATACTTAATAGCTCTGTTTGCCTAGTGATTAAGTTTTACCTCGAACGATTCCATGTGTTACTTTATTTTATCAATGGCATCACCTTTTATAGCTCTGATTCTGCTTCCCATGTTCTTACACCTCTTATCTACCGATTTTCCTATAACCAGCAGGTCTCCTAATCTTTGAGACCTCCTGTCACTTTCAGGCCATGAATACTAATAAATGCAGTTTTACATACCAGTATTCTCTTTTCTTGAACATGAACATGATATTTGAAGTTCTTCTCCCTACATTTTGGATTATACTTCCTTGGGCATCTGTGGGTAATTTCCATAACTTCCATAAGACCTTGTAGATATCCATCTTGTGCATTCTTGCTCCTGAATTCCTTGAACATTTCCAGGATCTGGGCTCTGTCGATCGCATCAAAACAGCAAAGCTTACAACTGCAGTAGAAGAAAGCAATGTTTAGAATAAACAAGGGAAACATAGGCTTTATATTTTACTATACATATACGAAACATGTATTCAGCATTTAGTTTTTAAATTCATACTTACTTGCAATTTTTCCCTGTTGCAGTTTCAGGCGTGTTTTGTCCTTTGTAGTTAATGTACGCTTCTCCTCGTAATCTAGCCTTCTGTATTATGACGTGTTTGTATTGATCATAATGCTGTATGTCTTTCCTCTTGTTATGGCTGTTACCTTCTTCATTTGAGTCCATGCTCTACTTTCTGATTAAATTGCCACTACTAATGAAAGATTAGACAACAACCACAGAAGATTTGTCTTACAATGTGGTGCCAACAGTAGATCATGAAAATGGTAGTGGTAAAATCTGATTGTTGTCAATGTAGGGACATAAACCATAGGCTACTTGGTGATTTAAAAAATATTACATAAAACTAATGAGAAGATGTTTTGGACTCACTACATTTTCGTACCACATAAATATTTTGGCATCAATTTTCTTGGCTTTAAACACAGAAACTCACAACGTTCTCAACACAGATACATGCATCTACAGATGGAGAATGCAAAAATACTGAAATCTGAATTTGTGCAAAATTGGACTCATGACCTTTTCATAATAACTGATTCAATCATCAATTATATTGTAACGATTATATTGTACTGGAAAAAGTTTTTCTTATAATCTTCAGAGTAACATTCTTGAGTATGCAACATTTCATCACCTTCTCGCAGCTTTACACCCATTCATTACCTACACTCATTTTCCCAACAGACGGATTGTGAATAACACTTTATTTTTTATTACATATTTGCAGGCTCCCATTTCTCATGTTACCAGTAGTTGATGAAAGTAAAATGGAAAAGCTAAAATTTTTATTTTTTTTTATTTTGTTACAGTCATGTAATAAGCATATTTCAATTCCTGTACTTTCTGCTTTGTTTCATTTCATTTTTTTTTTTTTTTCACCTTGTCTCTTACTTCTTTCTTTAGACCACTTCACTTCCATTCTTATTGTATGTAGTTTAGGACCATTTAGGTTTAATATTTTCATCCTGAAACTGTTTGTTGCAACTCATTATTTGTCATCTTGTATATTATGTATTTCAATGTCCTTTTTAACTTTATGGATCTAGCTCAACTTGGTTACTTTTGCTACAGATAAATTTTGAGTTTTATCACTCTTTTGCAATATATCTGCATTTCATCTCTCCAAGTTATTGTGAATACTTGCTGAATAATGTGATGCAGAAGCAGATCACTTTTTTGAGCCATACCAAATATGCTGGCAAATATGATTTCAGCCATTGTTTCTGAATGAGCTGTTGGTGCTGGAAGAGCAGAATAGCAGTGAAGGTAATGAGAACCCACGTTTATTTAGCTTGGAAGACACCACAACTGGAAAAACACTTTCATTTTTGGCATCAACATCAGCCGAACGTAATCTCTGGGCAAAGCGTCTGCAAGAGGCACGTGTCCATGTGATTGACACTGAGAAGAGTCAGTTCCAGCGCCAGCAGTCAAGTGAGTATATTATCTTTAGTAATTCCAGCATAGATGGTATTTATTTGGTATGTTTGACACATCCCACATGTGGAACCATATATATTTTCGAATCCCTGAAGGTGTTGGGGTAGGAGGGTGACATTAGTATCCAAGACCATTTTGTGGATTTATTTATAAATATGTCCTACAAAGGAAAAATGTTTGAGGATGAGAAGTTAGTTATTCATGCTTACTGAGGAGGTGATAATGGGTTTGGTATTTGAAGGCTGTTGGGAGATGTTAGCTTACTGGGATGTTGTGTCCTCAGTGACAAGTAGAGCCACATTGTAATGGAATGGTAGTTGTTCATGTATGTGGAGCAAGTGGTTGGCGTAATTAATGTGAGGGAATAGAGTACAAGCAATAGGCTGGAAGTACTGGTCACAAAGTCAGAGACCTTCAGTGGGAACATAACAAACACCCATAATGAGATATTTTGGGTGGTACATTTCTGAATTTTAAAAACACATAAACAATGCTGATGCAGAGAGTGTGAAGGGGTGAAGGTGGGTCGGGGCATAATCTAATTTCAAGAGTTGTCTTAAATTGATAACCCTAGGGGGTAGTGTGCTGCCTCGATGGTACTGGGTAATGAAAATGGTGCTACTGTATATTTTGGGAAGTAACACTTTTAAGAAGAATGTGGATGAGAAGGAGATGATAGTCTCAGAGATTTGTTTATAGACAAGGTCAATGAGGCATTTATAGAAGAGGGAAGCATGTCCTCATCACCTATACAATAACCTCACTGTTGCCCTCATAACCTCCATAACATCTGCTCAAAACACTCTTACATTCTGAGACTACCATTCCTACCACAAGATTCATTCCCATGTATCTGCTCACACTGATCTAATGTACCTCCATCAATGGCAAAACATAAAACATAGGGATGATCACCACCTCTCTAACAGAACACGTGGGTAGACACAGACTAACAGTCTACCTTGAGAATGTATCCAGTTGTTGAGCATGCAGCATGACTAAAGATAACTAAATGCTTTCTATATCAAACAATGGAATATCCAGGATGTAATAATGACAATATTATGAAAAGAATAGTTGCTACTCACCATATAATGGAGGGCTGAGTCACAGATAGGCACAACAAAACATTACATGTGCTATTAGGATCCTCCCACCTAGCATCAATTCCTCTGAACTAAGGAAAGGAGAAAGTGCCCTCTAACATACATCTCCTCAGTTTCATCCTGCTGGGTGTCACCTACACTAGCCAAAGAATTCCCTTTACTTCTTGCATTAATTAAATGTAATTTTAACAACAACGTGGAAAGGATAGAATATTAGTCTCTACATAGAGGAGGTGTTGAGTCACAGGCAGGCACAATAAAAATGAATGCTAAAATATTATTTTGGGAGGAGTCCTTCTTCCAAAATGAGAAACATATGCACAACTCACACACACATGGCTACTGCCTCAGAGCACTGAGGCCTGACTGTGACTGCATACGACGTGCAGCAGTCTGCTGTGGTGGGTGTTGGGGGTAAGGAAGAGACATGAGGTGGAGGGGATGGGGCTGTAGATGGCTATAGGGTTGGGTAAAAACACTAGTTCTGCCAGTGGGAACATGCAGGAATTTGGTGGGAACAGGTTAAGCCTGCAGTTTTGGGAGGCTGTGCTGGATGGACTAGCATGGGGGAGGGGGAGGAGATAAGGGGAAAGGACTGTTAGGCTTGTTGGCAGGATAGAAGGTGCATGAAATACCAGAATGGGAGCAGGGAGAAGGATAAATAGGTGAAGGACAGGTTCTAGGCCAGGGTGCTTACGATAACAAAGGATATGTTGTGTGAAGAATTCTTACCTAAACAATTAAGAAAAGCTGGTGTTGGAAGGAAGAATCTAGATGGCACAGGCTGTGATGCGATTTTTAAAGTGAAGTGCATCAGTGGCCATTCATGGGAACAGACAGCTTGTTAGTTGTCATGCCCATGTAGAAAGTGGCACAGTGGTTGCAGCTGTGTTGGTAGATTATGTGGCTGCTTTCACATATTGCCCTTCCTGTGATGGGTTAGGAGATGCCCATCACAGGACTGAAGTAGGTGCTAGTGGGAAGATGTATGAGATGTCTTACATTTAGGTCTTGCAGACCTAGGTGCAAGACCTGTCCCATTCATCTTCTCACTGCCAACTACTCCAGTCCTACTCCCAGCCAAGAGACAGCTGACCACCTTGCTAAACATGCTGTCCAGCACAATGTGCTTCACTTTAGTAACTGCTTCACAGCCTGTGCCATCTGCATTCTTCCTACAAACACCAGCATTTCTGAATTGCGCAAGTGAGAATTTTCCATACAACATCTCCTTCATTCTTGTAACCCTCCTTTCCCTTTCCCTACTAAGGCACTCTTTACCTGATGGCATATCCTTCATGTAAGATTTATCAGCTTCAGTAAATCAACTTTGCCTCGATTTTCTTCATACCATATGGATCCATCTTAGCCTGAGTTCTGAGTGACCTCTCCTCTCCCCAACACATTTCTCTTTTTCATGACGAAGGAATCCATGTTTCTGAAAACTAAGAATGCTGTTATCTGTTTTTATGCATTTCAGTTGACTGTGCTTGGGAGTTGTGTCTCCCGAAATTCAGTACTGTGTATCCCGTTGTGTCTCTATATGAATTTATCAATTGTCTGAACAAAATTTTTATACATGTAGGAGAAATGGCATACTGTCACACACTCCTCTTGTTATTTACCTTTTTCTGTATGGAAAGTATTGTGATATAAGTAGGAATGAGTATACAGAATTGAGAAACATGTTGTAGAAGTCAGCATAATATACAAAACAATTTTGTCATTTCAGCCATTTACATGACATTAAGTGTATATTAACTACATTATTTGGCAAATTAAAACTATATGATGGTCCAGTGCCGTAACCCAGCAGTCCGCTGCTAATCATACTACCTGAGCACATCTCAAAGACTAACTCAAACTTTCAACTTGCTCAAGATTGTCCCAATTCTTTCTGTGAGGAGTTATATGCTAGTGCTATTGATAACGTATTTTCTGCAAAAGTTGTGGTTGCACCCAAGTACAACAGACCGTCGTAAATTGTCACATTTAATTAGCACTGTCTGTACTTGGCTAAAAAGCAGAAGAGTTTCATATTGAAATGATTGCCTTCTTCACTTGTAGAGAGTTTTCCCATTTTAGGAAAGACTTTTTGCATCATGGCAACACCAGTTAGAGCACACAACCTACATTCCTGTTGCCCCCTCCCTACACACTGTATTTTTCAAATATTTGAGGATGACTTCTCACGTATCTGGATGTATTCCATTAGGCTGCTTAGAAATTGTTTGTAACTACCGTGGAGTCATTGTTTTTGTATTTTTTAATTAATATATTTACAATTGGTTTGCAAGATTTTGACAGCTGTGGGTGAATGTATGTTGCGCATGCATGCTTAAATCCCATATTTTTTTGTTGTGTTTGTTCTAATGTATTTAACCAAGCTGCATTATTGCTGCTGCTGGTGCTACACATCTGAAATCTAGTATTGCCATTCTTATTATTCATCTTCATTATGCCTCACATTCTCTTCTCACCTTTAGTCTTTACTTATAATGAAATTTCTGTTTGGGAAATGTACAGCATTTTTCATAAAGTTACCAAACTGTGTGTTATTCACACATTTATAAGTGCATTAGGATTTTCCAATGTGGTGGATCAATTATTGTTACTAAATAATCTACCATACAGACCTTCCATAACTACATTATATGGAACTTTTATTTTTTGCTGATCATATTATGGCCATAATTTTATTAACAACATATAAAAATTGTAGAACATTCATGGTTTTATATGTTACTTTTCAACTTTCTTCCGTAACTGCCCACCCTCCACTCTCTCTCTCTCTCTCTCTCTCTCTCTCTCTCTCTCTCTCTCACTCCTCACACACACACACACACACACACACACACACATATACTCAGTCACTGCAGTCAAAGGAGAATGAAGATAAGATATATTTTGTGTGGAACCTGTAATTTGTATTCACTAACTTGATTACTCTCACTAAATGTACGTACTTTGAAATAAAGACACTGAACAGGATCTCTCTCTTCAATAAGTGATAAGAGAAACATTAAAGTGAATCTGTCAGAAGCTGCTAAATATTTGGGTATGGGAGGCATATGGGGGGAGAAACAAAGACAATAAAGATATCGCAATAAAATGTTAGATTTCTCTCCTGGATGACCAGTTTCAAGTCTCAGTTTTGTTTACTTTGTTTAGCTTGGCCCTTGAAGAAGACAACATTTATTAGAACTTAACTAATGACCCATCCATAATCTCTGTATTCTGCTGTTTACTAGTTTTAACAGCCTAGCCATATCAGGAATACCATAAGTAATAAAAACTAATCTCATTGTAACTTGTAAATAAGAAGCACCACATTATCACATTAAAACTCACTGAGTATGTTGTTCCTTTTCTGTAACATGTGTTGCTTTCAAGCAGTTCTATGGAGCTTCTTACAGCATCTACCACATCTGTCATGTTCTTGTACCTCCTCTGTTTAAGGCAATATGATGAGACTCTGTTTTTATAAGCGTGAGATTCACTGTCTACAGCTTAGTACCAGTGCACTTGTGATGCTAACCACTTCAGTAAATTTGTTCTTTTTATCTCTCGACAGTCCATGTGAAGCATTGATTCTTTTTATTTTAATGTGTACTAGCAGTTACTTCAGAGTACTGATTTTATTTCTCCAGAACAAGCTCAGTTTGGTGCTTGCGGTAGAGTGCTGGTTGTAGTCGTGGAAGGGAGTGAACTAAAACCTAGTTCATCCAGTGGTAAGAATATAAATACAGAAGAATATTACTATTTTGGCATGCATAATGCTGTATCTTTCAGTTTTCACTAGGTGAAGTGCTTTGCTGTCTCATCAGATGAGAGCCGTAGTCAAATGTTCTAGTGGTACTGGTGAAGTTCCTTTCAGCATCCTTTGGTATTTAGTATAATATCATACATTGCTAACCTACCTTACACCAAAAGAAAACTCACATCTGCAAAACAATTTTGTACACCTTCAGAAACAAAATTTCAGTGTTTGAAAGAATTAGAGACCTTCTATAATATTATGAGCAGAATCCAGTCTGAAATTTGGATTAGTTCATGTTGTTACATTAACTGTCCAAAGTTGACAGTCTGCATTGATGATTATGTTCACTAAAACTTTTGTTGTATAGTTATATAATAAATAGCATAAGGCCACACAAAAAAATCATGCCAGAAGGTGCTGTTGTAGTTATGCAATAATTGACAAATTTAATGTTGAATTTGTAAAATTAAAGAGGGACACTGGCAGCTTGAAGGTTTCAGTCCAGCCATGGGGCATATGCAGAAACTCATTCAGAAAGAATACTGATTACAAACAGAAAGGATCTGAGTACATTCTGCATTCAGCACACAGATTTTATCTGCCAGAAAGTTTCATTAATGTTGAGTATTTTTATTTCTTTTGATGGTGGCCATCTTTGTTTGTTGTATGATAGTAACAACCATTGGGAAAAATGCATATTGGAAATGGATGATTAAAAGGGGTTACCTGAACAGTGATCAGAATAAGTGCAAATTGGGATACATAGTTCTGATGTGAATGTTTTAAAATGTTGATGTATTTGATATTAGATAAAAACTATCTACATTCTGTAAGTCCAAGATTTGTTAATTACACGTTACTAAGTGGTACTTATTAATTGACCAGTGTGTGTTAATGGTCTGGTTTATAAGAACACTTGTATGTTCTGTTGTCAGTAATCAATTATACTTGGTGGAATCATGAAAAATATAATAAATGACTGTTATGTCTGGTATTTTGTTAGCATCCTATGGTGAAAAATACCAGTGAAAATGAGAAGTAATGTAGTCCCATTCATTGCTCAAAAATGGCTGTAATTAAGAGTGCAAGTACTAATACAGTAATGAGTTAATTGAAATAGACAAACAGTAGTTTTTGAGGATAGGCTTTATGAACAAGTAAAAAAAAGAATGAAAAAGGTTGAATGAAGACACAGCAATTCAGTGCTGCCCTCTCATAAGTGTTGGAGGCTGTGTGATGAGTGAATCAGCATTGTTACATAAGTTACTCGTTGAGTTTTGATGTGATATATCTTGCAGGTAGTTAGGTTCGTTTTCACTCAGAGCAAATTATACTGAAAATGTGGGGTTTCAAACTTAACTGAATACTTACCATAATAATAAACCTGTGTATCAAACACCTATACAAATTTGCTGTGTGTTGTGCAAAAGCTCTCTCATGTCATGTATCTGAAGGTGTACTGCTTGCTTGTAGCTGAATATTGCTTATGTTATATCCTTCTATAGTTGTTGTTACCTTTGACTAACCACTTTTCTGTTACCAGTATTTTTATTAATCACAGCATGTTTACTGGGAACACAGTTGTATTTTCACAGGTATGGGATAATATTTAATTAATGAAAAACACAGAGAAAATTGCTGTATGTATTTTATGTAATTTTGATGTAATAATTATTATTTTTCTGTTCGCACAGATGTATCTCAGAATGCCTGTGTAGCCTATGCATGCTTGCTTAATACTTGAACAAATAAAACAATGGTTTGCATGTGTAGCTAACATACTGTGGTTCTTAAAGCTTCCTGTATTTTTCTAGTTCGGCAGCGGCCTGCAAAGGGTTATCTGAAAATAGTCATTGTTAAAGCAACATCACTAAAACCAAACAAAGCAGGTAATGACACTGTTAGGTTAAAACAATGCTATTTTTTATTTTAGAATCAGGTGGCTATACTTGTGAAGTGGACAAGATTTCATTATGGGCTGCTCACTTTGTTGCTAAGGGTAAACTGAAGTATTTAGAGGGCTAAGCAAAACTATTCAGATTAAATAAATTGCATTTATTTGTGTTATTTTACAATCTGGTTTTTGTGATCTTGCAACAAATGTGCTAAAATAAACAGCAAAATATGGACACAAAATGAATGTCAGCTTTGGAAGCAAGTATTAGGGATTCTATGACTGGAGAGTCAAAGTGGTGAAACCTGAAGTTTCACTTTTTCTGCAGAAATCCATTAAATATCCACCGTGTCCATAAGACAATAAAAAATATTTATTAAGGGTTAATAATTAAGTTCTCACATATTGGGGTCATGCTACAGTGATTTCACTCTGAATGTTTTTATTTTGAGACAATGAAAGAAAGAGCATTAAAAATCTGCATTTCATCATGACCAATTAATCTTATTGTAATACATTGTAATACATGATGGAAATTCATTGGAGAACATACAGTGAACACTGTCCAATTGGAACAGAATTTGCAACATAAAATGTGAATCTACAGAAGGCACAATGATTAAAGTCTGATGACTGCAGAACACAGTACATATGACTGGGCACATGAAATGAAATGTCGTGTGACTAGGACCTCCCATCGAGTAGACCGTTCGCCTAGTGCACGTCTTTCGATTTGACACCACTTTGGCGACTTGCGCGTCGATGGGGATGAAATGATGATGATTAGGACAACACAATACCCAGTCCATGAGTGGAGAAAATCTCTGACCCAGCCAGTAATTGAACCCGGGTCCTTAGGATTGACATTCTGTCATGCTGGCCACTCAGCTACCGGAGGCAGACACTGGTCACATGACTGAGTGTGTGTGGCATGCAGCAAAGCTTCTTGTTTATGAACTGTCTACATGAAGGCAAAGAGGGACGAGAGGAGGGGTGGGGGAGGCAAAGGGAAGAGAATTCAAGTAGAGAAGGGTAAAGGACTATGCAGGTGCACTGCTGGGATATGTATGTAGGGCTGGAGCAGAATTATGGAAGGGGATAGACAGGCAGAAGATAGGGACTAGACAAGATTTGAGGCCAGGAGAGGGTGTTACAGGAATGAAGAACATGTTACAAGAGAATTTGCCATCTGCACAATTAAAAAAAGGTGAAGTTGGTGAGAAGAGTCTAGACAGCACAGGCTGTGAAGTGATCATTGAAGTCAAGCACATCATGTTGGATGGCATATTCGGCAGCTAGATGGACCAGCTCTCCTTCCCACAGTTTGGTAGTAACCATTCATGCAGACAGACAGCATGTTAGAAGTCTTACAGCTAAGTTCATAGATCACATGGCTGCTTTCGTTGGTGGCCCTGCCTTTGATATGGTAGCAGGCGTCTGTGACAGGACTGGAGTCTGTGGCAGTAGGAAGATGTATGGGACATGATTTTCATCTAGGTCTATTGCAGGGATATGAGCTATGGGTCAAGGGGTTGGGAGCAAGGTTGGAGTAGGGAGAGACAAAGATATTGCGTTAATTGAGTGGTACTGAGTCACAAGGAAGTGCTTCTTCATGTTTGGAGAGGGACTTCTCATCATTACAGATGTACCACCCACAGGTATCTGAGCTGTATAGAAAGGGACATCTGTGTGTGGAATGGATGGCAACTGTCAAACTTGAGGTATTGTGTTGGTTGGTACGTTTGATGTGGACAGAGCTACTGATATACCTATCCTTGAGGTAGAGATGACATCAAGGAAGGTGGCTGTGTAGGGCTGATGAGGATGATGTGAAGTGAATGGGGTAGAAGATTTTGGAGAAAGTTAGTCCGTTCCTATCCCACCCTTGCTCCAAACTCCTTGCCCCATCGCTCATATCCTTGCAGTAGACCTAGATAAAAGACCTGTTCCATACATCTTCCTACTACTACCAACAACAGTTCTGTCACAATCTCCTACCCTATCAAAGGTAGCGCTACCAGTACGAGCAGCCATGTGGGCTACCAACTTATCTGCAATCACTGTGGCACACTTTACTTGGGCAAGACCAGTCTTCGTGAGTCACCATTGCCAAACTATGGCCAAGAGGCAGCTGGACCAACCAGTTGCTGAGCATGCCACCCAACACAATATGCTAGATTTCAGTGACTGCTTACTGAACGACATGGCACAGTGTTTAGCACACTGGTCTCACACTTGGGAGGATGATGGTTCAAATCCATGTCAGGCCATCCTGATTTAGGTTTTCCATGATTTCCCTAAATCACTTCAGGCAAACACTGGGATCGTTTCTTCCCCAATCCGATGGGACCGATGACCTCATTGTTTGGTCTCCTTCCCCCAAATCAACTAGTCAGCCAACCAATGACTGCTTCATAATCTGTGCCATTTGAATCCTTCCAACCAACAACAGCTTTACTGAACTGTGCAGATGGGAACTTACTGTGCAACATTTTCTTTGTTCCCATGAACCCCCCTCCCCCTTTCCCATTCCCAACCTTCACTAGACCCTTTCTCCACCTGCATCCCCTTCCCTACTCTCACTCAAACCCCATGTACACCTTCTATCCCTCGAGCACAGCTGAATGGTCCTTTCACCCTCTCTACTTCTCTTCTCTGATTTTTGCCTTCCTCCCTCCTTCCCTGCCTCTGCCCAGTGCAGCCTTCTCATGGTGCAACTAGCAGCCCACTATCCTGCCCCACCATATCACTGCACCTCCCACGGGCAGCACTGGCATAATCCTCCACCTCTATCACACTATCCCTCCTCCTCCCCACCCCACCTCTCTTCTTTAATCCCACTAGCCACCCCAGATTAGATTGCTGCTCACCTCGGATGCTGTAACAGTTGGGCTTAGTGGTGTCTTCCTACTTCTGAGGAAGGACTAGTCTGATAGCTCCAACTATCTAGCAGTCTTTCTTTGTTTTCATTGTGCCTGTCTGACACTGAATACGCCCTCTATGTGGTACATAGCAACCTACCCTTTCCATATTGTTTTTATTCCATACTGGATTTTCTAGCGTTTTACTATGCAATTAAATGACTTTGAGTAGGGCAAATAATGGATCTGAGGGAAGCTATCAGGTCATTCTGTAGAACTGCAGTTATATTGGTCATGTGTCACTAATACATTGTTTGTGGATCTGCTGGGTGACAGAAGAGGACCCATAAGCATAGATGCCCTACTTGTGCTAGCTACATGCAGTGATGAGTGGCTAACTAGGAAAAAAAGTGAGGATTACTCTTAGCAGTAGGACAAAGAGGCATTAAAAAAATCAAAGCCATTTGTCCCACATACGTATAATAAACAAACACTTGCTGGATGTGGTTGTTTCTTGTGTAACATACACATTTACTCTGGGCAAAAATACATTGGCGACATCAACTTCAGTAGTGTCAGATGAGAGTACATTGGAAAAGGGAATTGGAGATGGGTGCTGCATGATTTTCAGTGATGAAATTGATGTATGTCTATCAACACACACACTCATGTCAGTAGAAGTACTGCTGGTCGATCATCGCCAGTATACATAAAGGTGACAATGACGAGTGGTGTTTACACCTTTGACATCATCCCTTCTATCTTCTGACTGTACTTATGGCAATGGATGCCCTGTTTGAGTGTAAATTTAATTTAGGGGCAAAGATAAACAACTTTCCAAATAGTAGAGGCATTGAGTTGTAATCAGGCACATAAACAAGATTGGAAACGTGCTAGCATTTGATTAAACTGAAAAAGGACTGAGGCCCGGTTCCTCATTGGAAGACTGTTCATCATTACATTGAGAGGCAACAAAATGTATTCCACTCATTGTAAGAATCCACATTCAACAACCAGTGATGTGCAGAATACTGATGAGTAGTTCCTGACATGCAGTATGTTGCTTTTGCAAACCATTTCCCATATATACCAAAAATATCTTACTATGTATAGAACCTAAACATATCAACAAACAATTACATAACAAAGTTAAACATCAGGATGGAGTAATGACAATATTACAAAAAGGAAGATTGCACTACTCACCATATAGTGGAGACATTGAGTCGCAGACAGATACAACAAAAGACTCTTAAACATGTAAGCTTTCGGCCAAAAGGCCTTCTTCTGAAATAGACAACATCCACACGAACGCAGCTCACAAACACATGACCACTGTCTCTTAGCCCAGCAGCCAGAGACAGTGGTTGTGTGTGTGTGTGTGTGTGTGTGTGTGTGTGTGTGTGTGTGTGTGTGTGTGAGCTGCGTTTGCATGAATGTGTGTGTGTTGTCTATTTTAGAAGGAGGTCTTCTGACCAAAAGCTTGTATGTTTAGTAGTCTTTTTGTTAAGCCTGTCTGCGACTCAGCATCTCTGCTATATGGTACATGACAAAATTAGTTGCTTGTGTTGCCTTTCAGAGTGGTATACCATATTGTACCATATTTTTAGCATAAAGCTAAATTCTTACTGTATGTACCTCAATGAATTTACATCAGTGTGCATTGGTGAGTTAATATGGAGTCATTTAAAATAGGATGTACATGCTAAAGATCTTTGGAGCCAAAACTGTGTAGACACCTGTACAGTCAAATTGGGGCAATAGGGTGGTGACAGATGTATGTGCAAATGTACTGCAATAGTTTACTATGTAGAGACAGATGTTAATATGACAATGGCATACATGCTAGCAACTTATTTTGTGTTACTATGACAAAATGTTAATGCACGGTACACGTTTTTCACCAGTAAGTCAAAATTTGTTATAGTTTGACATACAGTGTCAAAATAAAACCTATAAATCATCAGTTGGTTGTATTCATATTACGATTATGTGAATATGCTGTAATCATTTACTTGTTTTCATTTAACTGTGTTTTGCTGCTCTCTGTTTGCTTTTATTAACAACACTAAATCAGCTTTTACCTTTTTGTAATATGCATGCAGCTACACTGAACTGATATGCTGATTAGCAAGTCAGGACTGCAGAAACTAGTAGAAAGAAGTAGATATTGTTTGTAAACTGCATTTATTCCTCAGCAAGTCTTTTTTTCTCTCAATTTTTAATAGCATTCAGAATATATTATATGTGTACTTACATTGCCTCACAAAACTTTTTTCTATCACACATCCATGCACATACAGCATGTATGGTCTGTAATTTTAGGTAATTAGTATAGGTGGAAATAAGGCCAAGGTATAACACCAATTACATCCCCAACCTTCATTGTAGATGAGCATATTTCTGCGTGACACAGAAACTTAAAATATGCAGTGATGGAGTCTTTGCTTTCTTAAGGTGTTCATGTGCAAGTGATCAGTACTCTGTAAATGATTTAATGTAATGGATGGGAATGTTTATACAGAATTTTATTTAGGTCAGTTATGCTGTCATAAATGTCAGTCCAGTGATTGTTTTAATATAACTCTCCACCTTAGTCCCTCCATATCTGCATAACTTCTGTGATCTACATCCTTTTTACCAGCTTATTGTATTCAAACTATGGTCTCTCTCCACAGTTATTCCTCCCTACACTATCCCCTCCTTCATTCTCAACTTTACTTCTGCTCCATACCTCAAGACATATCATATCAACCTGCCTCTTATTTTTTATTTATACATAGTTATCAGTTAATTAGGTGATCCCAATTTTTGAGACAAAGAAATAGATACTAACACTTCTGCAAACACAAGATCAAGAGTATTAATTTGATACTAATAATTTTTCTTCATGGCATGCATAGTATTATTTTCTGCCAAGGCATTGCTCCATTGCAACATATTAAACTATCATTTCTATTTCATATGCAAAACATTAAAATTTTCTAAATTTATCATTTTAAAGAATTTTACCGTACATGTATTTTATTCAGCAACACTTTTTTTTTTAATTGCATTTGTAAATGATTATTCTACTTCAGTCTCTGGCCTTATAGCTTAAGTTTTGTTGCAAAGAGCATGAAACACTTCCACACAGCCAAAGTGGGCAAGTATTAGAGGCGGAAAAATGTCAACAGTACTGTTCTTCTTGAAAGCTACTGTGCCTTTATATATATCAAGGCTTTACTGATATGAATATTGCTCTGTTTCAAAATCATACACTGCTCCTAACAAGGTGTCACCGTGATTGAAACACTGGACTCCTGTCAAGCAGGTAACTTCAGTTGTGTCCCAGGGAAGTGTATTAGGGCTATTGCTCCTCATGTTGTACATTAAGAACCTTGCAGACAATGTTAACAGTAACCTCAGACTTTTCACAGATATGGTCATATACTGTCCAGATTATAGATTTCAGGATGTCATGTGAGAAAAGCAAGAGCTAGTTTCACGTGATCAGTGTTATTGGAATCTGACCTGGTTGGCTTGGTCATGCTGTTTGGGAAACTTCATTATATTTGAGCTCAGAATATAAGGGGCGTTCAAAAAGAAATGAGCCGGAGTTTGGAATGTGCAAACCAGTGACAGGACGGTAATATTGTGGCATGTGTAACAAGGTGTGGTTCCGACCAGAGCGTGGAAGTTCACAGCCCGTCACTAGATGGCACACGTGCTTGTCACTTGACTACGTAGAGCTAGCAGCAGCATGCATCAATCGTCCAATGCTGCCACTGCCAGCCACATTGCAAACAGTGACATGGAGGCATCAAAATATGAGCAAAGAGGTGTTGTTTGTTTTCTGACAGCAGAAGGAGTAGGAGGAATGAACATTCATCGACAAATGTCACAAGTGTATGGCGACAACTGAATGACCCTTTCAAGGGTCAAGGCGTGGCACAAGTGCTTCAGGGGAGGACGAGTGTCGTTAGCCGATGATGCATGGTCTGGAGCACCACAATACATTACCGATGTCATCGTCCAGCTGGTGGCTGCACTCATTACACAGGACCAGCAAGTGACAGTGAAAGCCATAGCTGCCGTAGTTGGATTGAGCGTTGGAAGTGTTCACACCATCATGAAGGAACGACTGAACATGTGCAAAGTGTGTGCCCAATGGGTGCCCCACAGTCTTCAACCACACCAGAAAGCATGTTGAATGATCCGCTGTCTTGTCTGTAGCACTATGCTCGGGAAGGGAATGTGTTCATGGCACTAGTGGCAGCTGGAAATGAGTCGTGGTGTCATCACTTCAAACCAGAATAAGAACAACAAAGTCTCCAGTGGAAGCATCCAGGGTCACAACCACCAAAACAAGCCAAGGCCATCCACACAAGTGCAGGACCAAGATGGCCCCCTTCTTATTCACTTCCTGCAGCACGGAATAACAGTGAATGCCCAGCATTACTCACAAACCATGACTTTCTTTCGCCAAGCGATCAAATCAGAACAACCAGGCAATCTCACCCAAGTGGTTATTCTGCTCCACGACAATGCAAAGCCTCATACATCCAACACAGTCGTGGCAATCCTGCAGAAATTCAAATGGGAGGTTCTCGGCCACCCTCCATACAGTTCGGACCTCTCTGCCTGCGATTACACCATTTTTGGTCCCCTTAAAAATTCTCTGAGCAGCAAACTATTCACCTTGGATGAGGACATCCAGCTGTACATACGGAACTGGTTAACATCTCAGCCCTGGGAATTTTGTGAGACAGCCATTCACCACCTTGTGCCACTGTGGGTCAAGGGTCTCAACAGCCAGGGTCAATACTTCTAACATATAGGTACTGGTTTCTGTAATTATGCCTCTGGCTCATTTCTTTTTGAATTCCCCTTATATATTCTAAGATTCCATAACAAACGGATGTCTAGGATACTGGCTTGTAGTTTTGTGGATTACTTCTATTACACTTCTTGCATATGGGTGTGACCTATGCTTTCTTTCAACCAGTGTGCACAGTTCTTTTGTTCAAAGGATCTGCAGTGCATTCTGGTTAAAAGAGAAGCTAACTCAGCCACAAATCTGGTATAGAATCTGATAGGTTTTGCATCAAGATATGGTGCTTTGCTCAGTTCTTTTGATTTCAACTGTTTGTTGATAGCACTGAGCTAATATCTGTTTCACTCATCTCTGCAGTGTTAAATCAGGGCAGTACTCCTGGGTTTTCTTTGTAAAGGAGAATCTGAAAATAGAGTTAAACTTTTCTGCTTATTGCTTTACTAGTCACAGTTTTAGTCCCTGTCTCATCCACGAATGTCTGGAATCTAACTTTGCTGACACTAACAGCCTTTCCTGTTTTTTGCAGTTTTTGCTGCAGTATCCACAGAATAGAAAAACAGATTTATACAGAAATCTCGTTCTCTCCCACTTATCGCCACAAATTCACATTATAAAGTAAGTGCAACATCTGCAAACATCTCACAAAAAGAGCTTCAGCCCATTGAATTACTGAGCCCTTATAAATATTCAAGGAGTCACTTAAGATTAATTTGTAATAGGTTAGTGTGTACCAGACACCTCTGGGAACTCTTGGGTAACATTTCACACAAAGGTTTATCATCAAGGATCAGAAATTTGTATTATTAAAACAGCTGACATTGAAAAGTTCATAATGCACAGTTCTGTGTGACAGAATAAAATTCTCAATGCAACATAATCTGAAATTTAGTGCAACTTGATTATATAATTTCATGTATAAATATTCGAAGTTTTCCATTGTGTAGACAAATTGAATACTGTGTAACAGTGTATAACAAAAAATAATATGCTGAAGCAAATTTTTGTTTTCCAGAATGGCCTTACTTTTCCCTAGTTTAAAACAGTTTCTCATGAGCCACCTGATTCAGCTTTGCCCAGACACAATATGCAAGTTCAGATAATTCTCAGACACATTGATAACAAGTATACTATATTCTTTCAGCCATATTAGGAAGATTATTTTATTTGTTCTCACAATTTTAGGGAAGTGTGAAGCATTCTGTGAAGTCAGCATGGGCTCACAAGAACATCGCACACCTGTAGTAGCGTCAACAACAAATCCTCGTTGGAATGCTTCAATGCAATTCCTGGTAAAGGACCTAAAAGAGGATGTCCTTTGTGTTACAGTATTTGATCGTGGTCATTTCTGTCCCAATGGTAAGTGATATTTTCAAAACCTGTTAAGTACATCATATTTAAAAATAAGGAAACCTTATATTAATGATTATTTTTTCTTGTGCATTTCTCACAGAATTCCTGGGAAGAACTGAGGTACGAGTTGCAGATATATTACAGGAAACCCAGTATTCACGTGGGCCAATTTCAAAGAATTTAAAACTTCATGAAGTTGACTCAGGGAGTGTTCTACTTAAATTAGATTTATTTCTTTTTAGTAGAATTACATAGATTATATTAGTGCCCCTTTGTCCAAAGGCACTGCTTTAAATTGTCTGTAGTACAAATTAAACATGTTTAATTCTGTTAAAAATCAAAATATTTTAACTGAAGATTATTTATGAACATTTCTATTCAGTGTCTTTTCTAACAGTCATGTACTGCCACTGTAAATATACAACATGACTTCATTTATGCACGACTCTTCTACATGTAACTTCTTTCAGTTTTTGAATTTTTTTTAAATGTTAGTGTAATTATTATTATTATTATTAGTAACAATTGCAGTAATAATAGTAGTAGTAGTAGTAGTAGTATTTTATTGTCAATCATCCAGTACATTCCTTTGTATATTATCACAACCATGTTTGTACAGTATCTTATTATAGAAAGCAGCTTCACATAAAGGCTGATATCTGTACTGAATATTTTTATTTCTACAATATTGACTGATTTGGATTATGTAGTTTTTTGATGCCAATAATTTGTAAATGCAGGAAGGAAGTTTATTCCCAACTTACCATCTACAGTCATTCAAACACCTGAGATGAAGATTTGTATTTTCTGTGTGTAACTATTTTTGTTACTGTAATTCTATGATACACTTTTAATTATGGCTCTCATTGTTGTTCATCTGATAGTATAGAAAATTGTGGTGCTAAAATTGAATATATATAATATAATATAATTTACTGTGGTGAATCTAGTTCTGAGAAGAAATTACCAGGAATTGGTGGATGAACAGTTAAAAGAGCAGAAGAGTAACTATGGAAGCAATTTGGAACTTTCTTTGGCAATAATCATTTCATTTCCCAGGCCATGAGTGCATTTTGATGAGTCATTTCTAAATCTTCACTTAAGAACTCTAATCAAGAAAGTGACTCCACACTGAATGTTTTGTCTTGAATGTGTAATCTAAATGAAAAATTCAATCAATTAAAATGGATGCATAGCTTCAAATGTGTGCAAGAGAATGCAGTGCCTCATATTATAGGTACGGATAAATATACAAACTCCAGAGGAAATTAAATAAATTTTGTATGTAAAGAATATGTTTCATTGCCATTATTTCTGTTTATTGATACAGCAGTTTTCTTTTGATAGCATCTCTGACTGCTCAGATGTAACCAAAACTTGCAAATTCCAACACTTTCAGTCAAAACATACTTGTCAGCTGCTGTAACATCAGTTAGGTCATGCATACATATTACCAGAATTATGCTACATTGTTACACTGATTCAGAGATTTTTCTGTTTCTTAAGGAAAAAATATGCACATGTGTGCCCTAACTGACTTGAAACAAGTTTCCATTATTTTAGGGAGGAGGTAAGTGGCATACGTAGTATGACAGAATATTAATTTCATGTACACTACTGGCCGTCAAAACTGCTACACCAAGAAGAAATGCAGATGATAAACGGGTATTCATTGGACAAATAAATTATACTAGAACTGATATGTGATTACATTTTCACGCAATTTGCGTGCATAGATCTGGAGAAATCACTACCCAGAACAACCACCTCTGGCCATAATAACGGGCTTGATATGCCTGGGCATTGAGTCAAACAGAGCTTGAATGCCAGTCAACTGCTGTTTGTGTATGAGAAATCGGTTGGAAACTTTCCTCATGTCAACACATTGTAGGTGTTGCCACCAGTGCCAACCTCGTGTGAATGCTATGAAAGGTTAATCATTTGCATATCACAGCATCTTCTTCCTGTCGGTTAAATTTCACGTCTGTAGCACGTCATCTTCATGGTGTAGCAATTTTAATGACCAGTAGTGTAACATAAAGGAGACATTAACAATTCTGGGTCATTAACATGAAGTCTGACTGTCATATGCAGTGACAGCTGCTGTGTAAAAGCACATGAACACACTAAGTTTTGACATCTTACAAATTTTTTGTTATTTTTCTTTGAATGCTGTTAATCGTAATGTAGATGCCGTAATCTGCACTACATGGCACTAAATGTACTGTGATATGCTACATTGCTACTCTGAACTTTGTAAAACTTGGCATCAGGGTTGTGAGCACACCTGCAGTTGTGCAAGTTTTAGGAAGCTTTTTGCGCATTTGCAACTGGCATGGCTTAAATGTGTTACAGGCCAAATACATACAGATTTGATAAAAAATGTGCACAGTTCATGGCATGCACATCTAGCCCTTACCACTTAACAAGTTTATGCCAATGCTACCAGGTGAGGCACACTGCAGCAGACTTTTATCCTCATTCACTTGGCATAAGGTAGACTCCCAGGTAGATGCTATTTTTCTTGACTTCCGGAAGGCATTCGATACAGTTCCACTCTGTCGCCTGATAAACAAAGTAAGAGCCTACGGAATATCAGACCAGCTGTGTGGCTGGATTGAAGAGTTTTTAGCAAACAGAACACAGCATGTTGTTATCAATGGAGAGACGTCTACAGACGTTAAAGTAACCTCTGGCGTGCCACAGGGGAGTGTTATGGGACCATTGCTTTTCACAATATATATAAATGACCTAGTAGATAGTGTCGGAAGTTCCATGCGGCTTTTCGCGGATGATGCTGTAGTATACAGAGAAGTTGCAGCATTAGAAAATTGTAGCGAAATGCAGGAAGATCTGCAGCGGATAGGCACTTGGTGCAGGGAGTGGCAACTGTCCCTTAACACAGACAAATGTAATGTATTGCGAATACATAGAAAGAAGGATCCTTTATTGTATGATTATATGATAGCGGAACAAACACTGGTAGCAGTTACTTCTGTAAAATATCTGGGAGTATGCGTGCGGAACGATTTGAAGTGGAATGATCATATAAAATTAATTGTTGGTAAGGCGGGTACCAGGTTGAGATTCATTGGGAGAGTGCTTAGAAAATGTAGTCCATCAACAAAGGAGGTGGCTTAAAAAACACTCGTTCGACCTATACTTGAGTATTGCTCATCAGTGTGGGATCCGTACCAGATCGGGTTGACGGAGGAGATAGAGCAAATCCAAAGAAGAGCGGCGCGTTTCGTCACAGGGTTATTTGGTAACCATGATGGGGTTACGGAGATGTTTAATAAACTCAAGTGGCAGACTCTGCAAGAGAGGCGCTCTGCATCGCGGTGTAGCTTGCTTGCCAGGTTTCGAGAGGGTGCGTTTCTGGATGAGGTATCGAATATATTGCTTCCCCCTACTTATAGCTCCCGAGGAGATCACGAATGTAAAATTAGAGAGATTAGAGCACGCACGGAGGCTTTCAGACAGTCGTTCTTCCCGCGAACCATACGTGACTGGAACGGGAAAGGGAGGTAATGACAGTGGCATGTAAAGTGCCCTCCGCCACACACCGTTGGGTGGCTTGCGGAGTATAAATGTAGATGTAGATAAATCCTGCTAGACAGTAGCACATCCCTGAGGACATATTCTATGTTGGTGTAAAAGCACTGCGTAGTCTGCTGAAGGGCACAGTCACAAAGGATTGATGATTGGGGTGGGTGGGTGGGTAGGATGACTCCATTGCTACAGATTGTTCTCAGCCTTTTTGGAGTTTCCACATGGACCATTCTTCAGTGAAACCAGCTCTGAAAGTGTCATGCTGTGGTGTTCAGACCTCATCTTCCACACAGATAGTTGGCAACAAGTCTGATGTACAGTTTTTCCTGGATGTCAATAATGAAGGAGGAGAATGGTGACCGTATAACGAGTGTTCATTGGACGTAGATACCTTATGCCTTCCTCAGCATGCAGCTATCAACACTAAGTAATAGGATTTATCCCTCAGTGTATGTTTCAATACATCTATTACTTAGTTTACATGACTCATTAAGAGCAATATCCACTTGTTTAGTACAGGCAGAATGATACCAAACAGGGCTAGCATATTCACCTGCAGCATAACACAAAAATAAAGCTGTAGTTTTAACTGGTTTTGCTGCTGACATTACCATAATTTTGGGCAATATGTTGTATGTTGCAGGTACTTTTTGTTTTACATTCAGACAGTGCTGCTTGAAAGTCAATGTACAGTCAAGAGTGACCCCGAGATATCTGGGCTGGGAACTGTGTTCCAGCTGCACTGCCCTTCAAGTGGCTGTGTTCTTTGGAAAACATTAATTCTGCAGCAGTAACATTGGATAGTTCAGACAGAAGAGAATTTCTTCACTTGTTTCAATTGTTGTATGGTGTGTGAGTCTGGAGGAGAGAATTCAAGTTAAATTTTTAAATTTAGATGAAATGACAGATGAAATTGCTCCAATTCTGACTCAGTATCTTTTGCAGTGTGTGAAAAAAATACGAACTCTAAGTAAAGTTTGTTTATTGTACTGCTGAAAACACTAACAGTGATTTTGGAGGTGTGAAGGGAAAGGAGAGTGAAAACGTGTTCAAAAGAATTCAAACTGATTTAGACAGGCCTGTTTTAGGAACAGGTTGTTCAGCCCAAATTGTGCACATACCATTTCTGAAGAAAGCCATGTCTAGTGAAAAATACAATGAAATAAGTAAAGTTTAATTTTTCAGTCAGCTGTTAAGAAGTTTACGTACATCAGAAATATGTCCTGCATTGGACCCATAGAAATTGATAAGCCTATCTATGGGGACAGGATTTTTTATGGGCTTCGGCAATGTTAGTGACAGTTGGAGACTGGAAGCCCTTCCAAATGCCACTATCCTCACTTAGGATGGAATTTGTGTACCTCATCTGTAGGCATACAGAATAAATCACATGTTCAAGTATGAGAATATTTTCTAAATGTTTGGGTACCAGGTCTCTGAGTAGGAGCTGGGTACCAGCCTAGCATTTACCTAGATGGATGTGGGAAACTTCCTAAAAGTGACATCCACGCTAGCTGGCTCACCTACCGTTGTCATTAATTCATGAGGCAGATTGAATTTGGGGCAGGCTTGCCTCCTTGGATTCCAGAAGTAGCATGTTAACATGCTTGGCTATCCCGATGGGACAACACATAACAGTATTGTAAAGAATTTAAGTATATAGGACTCCACAGCCAATGTAAACTCAAATAAAATCCTTTTGAGTGATAAGCCACATCATTTTGTGATATTAAAAACAACTATAAAATAAAACTGATGTTTTGGCTATCTTTGCAGAGGTTTTCTAGTTTCTGATGATGGTCTTTCCTATAAACCATCCTATTTCAGCTGTCATGTAATGAACCAATGTCACAATTCTGATCATCATCAGACAGTCCAAAGTCAACACTCCAGCAGAAGGACAGCTGTATACGAAACTATCTACTCTAGTAGATGATGGGCAGGCAACAACAATTCAGTAGCTTGTACCTACACTTGCTCAAACTGAACTTTTGTTATTGCCTTGCATAGTAACTTATTTAAACTATACCTACAATGTGCAGGGAGACCACAAATTCCCGTTGCCCCTCTAATAACTAACATAAACCTGTGAACCTAAATAAATAACATGAGGTTAGAGTTTTATTACGATATGAAACATTATTTGTCCAAAGGATCAGTCTGTGCACTGTCATTCTCATGGCAAAGGATAATATGCTGCCAGGCTCTGTGCGTCATTTTTCAGAGCATTTCTGCTGTAACTTGCTCTTTTTGCCAATCCCACCATTTATAACGCTCCAAAATGCCATGATGAATCCCATCCCATATTACACCCATTCTTTCGAAAACATGATTTTTCACTATCAAAACTAAGGTCCCACATTCTGCTTCTTGAAACCTGCTTGTCCCTTGGAGTTACTCCCAAAGGCCTAACACTGAAAACCTATTTCTCTTTGTAAACCTATTCTACACCAGGCTCTTCTACAGTTCCAAGCACAGCAATCTCTTGCACTTACCTGTCTAATCTGTGACCTATATGCCTCATCTGTCAATTGTCTGCAGCTTGTGGTTTAGTGGCTAGCATTGCCGCCTCTGGATCATGGCATCCCAGGTTTGATTCTTTGTTGGGTTGGGGATTTTCTCTGCCTGGGAACTGGGTGTTTGTGTTTTCCTCATCATTCCACAATGTGGCGAGATTGGACTGTGTAAAGATTGGAACTTTGTACGGGCACTGATAACCGCGTCGTTGAGTGCCCCACAAACCACACATCATCATCATCTGTCAATTTCTACTCCACCAGACTTCTCTCCTCCTACAAAATCCTGCAGTTATTTACCCCTCATGTTTCCTCGGATGGTATCATCCACCAAGCCAACTTCAGACTGCAACATGTCAGACTTCACCTAGAAAAAGCTATCCCACCTTCTCCTAAACTACCTCAACAGTGGTGTTTCCCTTCCTGTCCCTCTGCATCTCCCCAGACAGCCACACCATCAACCACCACTCCTCTCCCACAAACCGAGCTTCGCCAATCTCAATATCTCACAGCTGTCACCATTGCCTCCAAGACCAATAACAACTCACAATGGTACAGTGTTCTCAATCTCTTGTCTAAGACACTCTCCCCTCATGAATTGTCTGTATTATCCAAGGGTCACACTTTCAGCTGTAAACCTGCATTTAATGATGCTGCTTTGATGAAGGATGTACTTTCCTTTACACGCTAATGTCAACTGGAAATATCATTTTGCAACCCAATTCCAAAACCTTTCCAACAGCAAATCTGACATTGAACCTTGCCTTGAACAGTTCCGACCACAATTCCAACTTGACCTGTCACCACTACTTCAAAGTCATTCCTTACAAGCGTTCCAAGAATTCCTGACACCCAGCATTGCTTCACAACCCTTTCTAACCTGTCCTCTGCAGAACTCTACATCCCCTAAAAGCTGATCCTCCCAGCAGACAAAGGATCTACCACTGTGGTACTTGGCTGACAGGAGTATGGTAGTAAGGCCCGTACAAGCTGTCTAACACCTTTACAAACAGCATCCGCCATCAAGGTCCCATCCCTCTGATTCAAACTGACCTGCAGTCCCTCCTAAAAACCTCACGCCCCTCACAAGGACATACTCCGTAGTCCATAGAACTTCTTACCCCATACAAACCATGCACTCCCAACTTGTACCTCCTTCCTAATATCCACAAACCCAATCATTCTGGACATCCTACAGTTGCTGGCTTGGAAGCACCCACCAAATGTTTATTTGCCCTAGTTGCTCAACACTAGCAACCTTTTGTACAAAGACTTCCGTCCTACGTTAAAATAGCAAACGTTTCATACATTGTGTCCATCCCATTCCCACCACACACCTTGCTTGTCACCATTGATGCCCTCTCCCTCTATATCGACATCTCCCACGTATATGGTCTGTCTGCTGCTGAACATTTCCTCAGTCAGCACCCATCTGATTCCAAACATATGACATCCTTCCTGCTTACATTAATCAATTTTATACTTACCAACAACACCTCCTCCACCTTTGAGGGGCAGACATACAATCAGATCCGAGGTATGGCTATGGCAACCAGGATGGCTCCTGCCTATGCCAACCTTTTCATGGGGCACTTGGAGGGGCTTTCCTGGGATCCAGAAAAGCCTTCAGCCCCTGGTCTTGTTCAGATACATTGACAGTATCTTTGCCATATGGACTCTTGGTCAGGTTGACCTGTTAAAATTCCTGGAATCTCTTAATACCTTCTCCCAAATAAATTTCATACTGAATCACATGCCACTTTTCTTGATGTTGATCTCATCCTCACCGAAAGCCAGCTACACATTTCTGTTTACATTAAATCTACTAACAACGAACAGTACTTACATTTGTACAGTTGCCATCCTTCCCATGTCAAACATTCCCTCCCATATAACCTTGGGATTCGAGGCAAATGTATTTCTTTAGATGTAGTCTTTACAGCAATACACCACCATTCTCACCTCAGCCTTCACTGGGCATAATTAACCCACCAGCCTTGTTCAAAACCAGATTTCTTAGCCAATCACATCCGGTCCTGGTACTGCTGATGCTGGTCCCTCCAAAAAACAACTTTAGAGCATATCACTTGTCAGTATTATCTTGGTCTTGAATGTATTAATCATACTTCGACAAGGCCATGACTTCCTAAAATTGTGTCCTGAAATGAGATCCATTCTGTCTGAGATTTTGCCCACCACAGCTACATTAGCTTTTTGTTGCCCTTCCAATCAATGCAATATCCTTGTCAGACCCTATGCACCTTCTGCAGCCATTTTTCTACTCTATGGCTCCTACCCCTGTAATCATCCCCACTGCAAGACTTGCCCTATACACCCTCCTACCACCACCTATACCAGCCCTGAAACAGCCAAAACATATACTATCAAAGGGAGATCCACCTATGAAACGACACGTCATACATCATCTGTTACGTAAACACTGTTCAGCGTTTTACATCAGCATGACTACCACCTAGTTATCAGTTAGGGTGAATGGGCATAGCCAGAGGGTGTATATCGGCAGCACACAATATCCTGTTGCAGACGATATTCTACAACATGACAGTCGTGACCTTCCTGTTTCACCACACGCACCATCAGAATTCTTCCCCGAGACACCAGTTTCTCAGAACTCTGCAGGTGGGAAATAGTGGTACAACATGTCCCTGGTTCTTGCCACCAACCTGGTCTTACTTTATGTTAATTCTTTCCATCTCGGCACTTCTTCACAGTAACTATTCCTTTCTTCACTTTATTTTAGTTTCTACATCTTTCATTTTCTGACCTGTCTATTTTTTGCCATCCCCCTTCCCACTTCTGTTACATACAATCCTCTTGGCTTTTCACTCTTATTAACCAGTGCATGATGTTTTAGCAGTAATTCTGTCATGCATATTACCCTGTCTTCCACCTTTATGCTCTTACATTTTCAAATCTCATCTGGTGCAGTCCCATCAATCAATCTTTCCTTCTCATCCGTCCGGTACGTCTCCCCTGACCTGCAGCTCTGGGTGACTTTTTTGAACTGTACCCCTTTTCCTAGACCTCTCCAGTCCTTTTCCTTGACCCCTCTTCCTTCCCCTTCTACTCTTCTGCCAGGAGGAGGAGCAACTGGCTCCAAAAGCTTGCATAAGTTAAACCTTTGTGTGTGTGTGTGTGTGTGCGCATTTTATTCTGCCGCCGCTTGGTGAGTGGATTTCTTTATCTCTCTAATTACACTATAGAACATGGACAATGTTTAACAAACAATGCACCAATCATGGCAGAAACATGGACTCTCTTCACAGATGGGGTAAGGCTCCATCTCCAAATTGTGAGCATGAAACAGCCTGGCAAACTGTTCGTCACAGTTACAGAATGTCTCAAAAGGGTCTGTTATGGTACTCTTGATAATTTCCTGATGGCAATAAACAACAAATTGATTATATTAAAAATTTAGATGGCTGTTTGTAAATTACATGTGTTATTGTTTGTCTTTAATACTGTGTTTAAAAAAAATCATGTGAGATATCATTAAATAAATAGTCCATGGATAGGTAAAAAAAATCTACTCACCAAGTGTGTCAGGGGACACACACACACGAAAGGATTTAACTGTAATAAGCTTTTCAGAGCCAGCTTTTCAAATCTTGTCTGGTGCTGTCCCCAACAATCAGTCTTTCCTTCTCATCCTGTCCAATAAGTCTCCCCTGACTCGGGGTTCTGAGTGACTTTCCTTCACCCCTCTTCCTTCCCCTTCAGCTCTTCTGCCAGAAGAAGAAGAAGCCACTGGCTCCGAAAGCTTGTAAAGGTTAAATCCTCTTGTTTATATGTTCCACTGCCACCGCTTGATGAGTAGATTTTTTTATCTATCCATTTACATTACAGCTATGATGTGACTTACCAAATGAAAGTGCTGGCAGGTCGACAGACACACAAACAAACACAAACATACACACAAAATTCAAGCTTTCGCAACAAACTGTTGCCTCATCAGGAAAGAGGGAAGGAGAGGGAAAGACGAAAGGATGTGGGTTTTAAGGGAGAGGGTAAGGAGTCATTCCAATCCCGGGAGCGGAAAGACTTACCTTAGGGGGAAAAAAGGACGGGTATACACTCGCGCACACACACACATATCCATCCACACATATACAGACACAAGCAGACATATTTTTCCTACGTGGAGTGTTTCCCTCTATTATAACCATTTACATTACAGCATCAATAATTGATTACTTATGTTGTTGTAAATAAACACTCATAAATCCTGAGTTATAGGCGTCTAATTAATACTGGGTTTTAAAAAATAGTATGAGATATAATCACATAAATAGTCATAAATTCTTTATTAACGGCATCTAATTCGATAACTGCTCTAAAATGCAATTTTTTTGTGTTATTTATGACAAAATTTCATCTGGTGGGGGCTGTACCACAGGCTAAGTTTAGTGGTCTGTGGATCCCAAATTAAGCCTGGTACCAAGAAGAGTTGGGATGAAATCAGAGCAGCTGATGACGACAACTACATAAGATGGCAAATAATACATAAAAAGGTCAGTTAGAAACACAAAGGCAGCTACATGGAATAATGTCTATGAAAAACTGGAAACAAGCGTGTACAAGAAACCTTTTTAGAGTAGCTAAGGCCACAGACAAAATGACTAAGGATTTCATACCCATTATACAAGAAAAGAATGAAGTTGGATTCATACTCAAACAAGAGAATAAGATTACGGTATGATGGAAAGGTTCTGAATGACAAGCCTCAGCATCTTCTCTTAAGAAAGGAAGAGAGAGCCCTGCCGGAACATGACATGAGATGTACGCCAGCAAAAAAGTGTTTACAACCCTGAAGAAAAACAGAAATGGAAAGACAACTAGACCAGTTGATGTCACTTTAGGAACTTGGAAGGGTTTTTGGTGTATGTTAGTGTCAACTTCCATGGATCATTTGCATGATAAATCTTAATTATGTGGAATGAGTCATTAACTGTATATTTCCTATGTACAATCTAGATTTTGGCTTTCACGCTATTAGATTAGTCAATTCAGTTTCCATTCCATAGACCCAAAAATGAGATGATTTTGTGGGTATGGAACAAGTCAGAAAGTATAACATAAAAAAAACATAAAACATTTCAATGTAATACTCACTTACCTGATCATTTGTTAGGAGATTGTCAAAATATGTGAACACATTACAGTACTGCTAGTTATGTACTTTAAATAAATTTATCAAACACAAAATATCTAATCTTGACTGTTGAGTCCAAGAGCTGTCAAAACTGAAATCTAACAGACATTTTTACTGAAACTGGTCTAACACTTCTTGTTAAGATATTCATCTATAGAGCAGAATGAGTTGCCTATTAAAAAATCTTTCAAGCTCTATTTAAACTGTGCATTATCTGAAACCAAGTTTTTAATGGTTGCTGGTAATTTATTGAAAATGTGTGTTCCTAAATATTGGACCCCTTTTTACCAAGGTAAGTGATATTAGGTCTTTATGTAGAATGTTCTTATTCCTAGAATTGATACTGTATATTGAGCTATTGGTTGGAAATACACACACATTAACTACAATAAATTTTATTAAGACATAAATATACTGAGAAGCAGTAGTTCGAATACTAAGTTCCTTGAACATGATGTTCTTGAATTTACGCCACAAATGAGGCATATTGTACACTTTTGCACTCTTAAAAACTTTTGCTTGGCTTGACGAGTTACCCCAGAATATGATCCCTTATGACATAACAGAATGTAAGTATGCATGTGTTTTTATATTTTTTTGTCTCCTTCATCTAACATCATTTTCACTGCAAATACAGACTTGTTTAGGTGCTCCATCAGTTCTGTAATATGGCCTGCCCAACTGAATTTATTATTGTGTTGTAATCCCAGAAATTTAACACTGTCAGCCTCTTCAATCTGCATGTCTTCATAAGTTATACACATTCTGGAAGGAAATCTTACAGGTTCTGAACTGCACATAGTTGGTCTTTTCAATGTTTAATGGCAGTGAATTAGTCAGTGAAAATTCGATTAGTAGCTATTTCTAAATCTGTACTTGACTTGCTGTTTATTGCAATGTTTGTATCATCTGCAAATGAAACAAACTTAGCAGCTGCCAATGTAACACACAAGAGATCATTAATGTACATTAGAAAAAGCAACAGACCAAATATGGAACTTTGAGCACCATCACACATAATTAATTCTCCCCAGATGAAGACTCATTGCCTACTACACAGGCATTCATGACATTCTCGCCATAGTGTTCTAATTTACTTAAGATAATTCTGTGATTCAGACAGTCAAAGGCTTTTGACAGCTCACAAAAAACACCAGTAGCCTCTAATTTGTTATTAAATCAAATAAGTACATTCTCAGTGTATGCATAAATAGTCCTCTCTCCATCAGGACCCTTAAGGACACCAAACTGTGATTATTTGCAGTCAGATGCTGAAGAAGACAGCTGAACACAACCTTCCCAAATTTTTGAAAAAGCTGGCAAAAGTGAAACTGGTCGATTGTTTGACAGTATATCTTTATCACTCTTCTGGTAAAGAGGCTTAACTCAATGTGCTTTAGCCAGTCTGGATTACTGAGTACAATGGTCTCAGATCATTTAGGCCTAACATATTTTGCTGTGTTCTGTACAGGATGACATTATTTCACGCCATTATCGAGTTTCACAATATTGTCACATTCCATCCTGGACTTTCCATTATTGACTATAGTGTTCTTAGACCAGTAATGTCATTTTGCTATTTACTGTGCTCTGTGACATACACACAGTTCAACAGCTCATCCTGGACATTACACAGCAAAATGATGTAAATTGTCTAAAACACTGTACTCGATAATGACATGAAATAATATGTCATCCTGCACAGTAGACAGCAAAATATATTAACTGTCTAAGATCATTGTATTTGATAATGGCATGAAAGCCAAAATCTAGACTGTACACAGGAAATATATGATCAAATGGTGATGTGTTCCTTCAAAAAATACTCTATGACTGGCTCAGCACCACTGAAAATTTATAAGGGTGTTACAAATTCCTATGCACCACCTGTTATATATTACAATAATAGAAATTCTTCTAGAGAATAGGAGTTGCCACGGAGAAACTTTTTTAATTAGTTTTCAAATTTTACTTTGCTTTCTGTCAGACATTTTATATCACTGGATAAGTTCTCAGAAATTTTAGTTGCAGCGTTGTGCACACCTTTTTGTGCTCAAGACAACCTTCATGTGGAGTAACAAGAGTCATATTTCCTTTTGGTATTGTAATTATGTACATCATTGTTCCTTCTGAACTGCAGTGGATTATTTAGAAAAAATTTCACAAAGGAATAAGTATACTGTGAAGCAGTAATCAGAGTGCCCAACTCATTAAACAGATCTCTACAAGATGATCATGGGTGAGGAACACACATTACTCTTACGGTACATTTTTGAGCAATGAAGACTTTCTTTCTTAAAGAAGTGACAGGAACAGATTTATCATGCTACTCAATAAAATAGATGAGTTCATATGAATGGAGAAACAATACACTTGTGCTCATTTGAAAGTAACATATGTGATTCTGCTAACCAGAGAGAAATTAAACTTCTGTCACATGCCATAAAAGCTTTGGACAAGCTCTTGGCAAATGGCTCAGAGACAAAACATCAATAGCAGAGCAACAGACTGGCTTTACACCAGGTAAAGTAACAACAGATCTGGTATATGACTCAACAAACCACACAGTAATCAAAGAATTAGGGGGAAAAAAATGACAGTGTGCCACGATAGGAAAGGTGCACTGTATGAGAAATAAACTAGTGCCACACATATGCAAATGCAAGAACGTGAGTAAGAAGCTTTGTAAGTTTGACAGAACAAATACCAGTTCAAATTGACTTGCATCAGGAGTCTTCATGCAGGCCATTCAATGTGGACATCGTGTCGTAGGGAATAAAGAGACCAAATCTCATTGTGCACACTGTTTGCACACAATATTGTTTTGTGCGGCACCAGTAAGGATAGCAGAGTTGGAAGTGAGCACTGAAGGAATTCACACTTAAAACAGTCAAAATGGGAACAGAATATTTATGTCTGCGTAGGGAGGAAAGTGAAACAGTTCTACTGAATTGCAAGAGCTTAAAGAGTTCTTTATATAGCTCAGACTAATAGTGACAAGTAAAGGAAATCTGAATCATGAAATTACTTAGAGAGCAGCCTTACAAACTGAATGGAGAAATTCTCTGTGATAGATACATAAATGACAAATGGAGCTTGCATAAAACAGCATACCCGCAACCGTACCCAAGGCATGCCCGTGTGACAGTGTTCAACTCTGAGATAAGCTGGCTCAAATCCTGCTGCTGAATGAAATTTTCACTGCCAATGTTTGGCCAGCAAGGAGAGGAGCTGTGGTGGCATAAAGTTCCTGATAATCGGACTTTGCATCGATGTCATGCATTAAATTCCAAACTTCTCTGCATTGTCTCAAGAAGCCAAGGTACAAGTCACTGTTGACGAGAAGTTTGTTATATGCTGGCACCAGGATTCATCTTGTCCCTTCTCTTATCATCATACACCACCACAGTAAGCATCAGAACACTGCCTCCTCTGATACATAAGCAACTTAGAAAAAAAAATTATTAAATACCATTCACAGACAAGGCCTTGTGTCTGTTCCAGCTAGTGACTGCAGCCTACAAAGCAGTACCACAGAGATGTATGATCAACATGTCAGTAATCCTTCCAGTAGATGAATCTTGATGGTGCCACTGCTGCTCATTTGGCCTCACGCGGATGAGTGCATCCTATTACAGACCATATTAACTTAGAAAAATCTGAGAAGATACCAGAAATCAAACTTGGATCCTTCCACACCAAAGGCTGTGATGCTAACAATTCAACTATGGAGACATCAAATCAAGGGCTTTTTGGCTTCAAGTGCATTCTTGCTAGTTTGAGGCAGGATGGAAGTTTTAGTATTATCATGGCAGCAAATCATTCTCTGATTACTGGCATTGTTGACTGGAATGAGTCATTATTGAGGAAGCAGCAAATGGTTGTTGCTTAAGAGTAATGTTAATAGATTATGCTGGTGAGGAGGAAAACAACATAAAAAGAATGAAAGCTCAATTTGCTGAAATTTACTGTGTTTCTGCCCAAATTTTGGCACTCCTTGAACTTTGAACCCCCCCCCCCCCCTCGGGCTGTAAACTTCACCAACAAGATACAGCCAGACCTGATGACATCATAGTTTTTACTGTTATATATTACAAACTACATCATACACCCATTAAACAACCCACAGTCCCCAAGCAGTAACAAAATATCAAATGCATATCCAGTATTGATGCATTCTGGCAATGGTGGTAAAATCCAAGCACTGTTATTTTATCCATTTTGCCCATGATTCTTTTCACAATATCCGTCCATTTAAGATGCCTTCTCTTTCTGCTACAGTCTCTCTTATTCTGTTATGCCCTACAAGTAACTGTTTGTAATTCAAAGATGACACACAAGTTTACAATTATGGATTGATGTATTCCATTACAGTGATGTGCATGCTATTTCATTCACAGATGACTAATATAGCTAATTTTACTGCATTTTTAATACTATGTATGATACACTGTTACTTTCAGGCTAAAGACCATCATAAATGTAAAACAAGGAAGCTATCAATATGTTAAAGGGTACTTCCAGGTTGCTGAAACTGGTGTCTATGTTCCTTTCCTTGACAATTTTTTGTCACTTTAATGTAATGTGCGTGTCTACCTTATCCACATTAACTTACTTATAAATATAGATATAATAAATCCTAAATTTATTCACAAAGGATCAATTATCTAGGTCTAATGGCTTTTTAATATCTTTTTCGTTTACATATTCTCCAATATTTCAACCATGTATTTTGTACAGAATGTGAAGACTGGGAAATAAATCACAAAACCCTATTTCATTCTCAGTCCAATTAATATACAATAGAACATTGATATAACATGATTATTAAAAATATTTTCAATAAATGTGTCTCCATATTCTGGATTGTCTTATGTTACAATCAATAATCAGGCAAAATAATTTAGAAAGCAACGTAAAAAGAATTTGACATCTAGTGCTTACAACAAAGAACTGTAATTCATTTATCTTTCAAAAAATCCAAAATCATTTTTTGTTTCTCACCAGTTTACAACTTCCTTGTTATTTCATACGTCAACATACAACATACACAAATAATAATGTTCATGCAAAAACACTATACTTCAAATTGTCTGAAAGATTCTTGGTAAACCATTAATATTATTTCAACATATGATTAAACAGCCAACCAATTGCACATAAATGATAACTACATTGGCCTAGGTTTCAGCACCTACAAGGATTGTCTTCATTAGAATGAAATATTGCTAAATCATAAAATTACATTACCAAAACGCAATAGTCAGAATCTGCAACAGCTATTCTCAAGTCAAAAGTAAAATAGAACATTCTCGCCTTTGCCACATGTGCACAGCTGGGAACATCAGACTCAATGTTGATGTTGCTCCCAGCTGGGCACATGTGACAAAGGCTAGAACGTTTTATTTTACTTTTGACTTGAGAATAGCTGTTCCAGATTCTGACTACTGCTTTTTAGCAATGTAATTTAACAATTTAAAAACATCTCAATCTGATGAAGACATCCCTAGTAGGTGTCGAAACCTAGATCAAGGTACCATTTATGTTCAATAGGTTGGCTGTTTAATAATTTGTAGCATGTGGTCACTAAGTAACAGCCACATTCAAAAATGCATTAATATTATCTTAAAATACACATTACACATGAAAACCAATGAACAATTACATATGAATTACACATACATGCTGTGAAGCTACATGTCATCAGTTGTTTGTAAAATGGAATGTTCAAGGAGTTGAAAATTAGCAAGTGAATGTAACTCATTAAACACAATACAGCCAGTTGTACATTCTGTCTCCTCACATTCTTAAGCTTGAGTGATACAAGATGTAATACTGGTGGTACATGGCCACAACTGAATCACTAATAGTACAAGTAATAATCTTATTTCAGCACACAATATTCACAAAAATGACAGTTTTTACTCCTAATACTGTATACCATAATATACCTTGCCAAATGTGACATCTGGTTCAAAAATACAGTATCAAATAAAGTACACCATAAAAGTATAGTCACAATCTTAAAATCAACTCCATTTTCCTATTTGGAATCAAAAAGTCAGCTATATTTGGTCACAGAAGGACCTTCGCTCACATTAGTATTCAGCAATGAATTGTAGTAAACCTACCCCAGATCTGCAAATCATGATGAAACTGTTAGTTCACAAACTGATAAAGGTATGTCTGGTTGCTAGCACAATCTTCTGAAAAGAGTAAAGTGACATACTTCTTGCTCTTCCACATAACTCATAAAACAAGCATGACTGCAGAATCCAATATGGATATCTATCAAAGATCTGTCTTCTCTCACATCATTCACAGAAGGCAAGGAAGAGGACAAAATTATAATGGCAAACAAAGTACCTTGTGTCACACACTGCAGTGACTTGCAGAGTATAGATGTAGATTTCTATATTCAAAAAGCAAAACTTGGCAGAGGTAAAATGACGAAGACATTACATTAGTGGCATTCACAGTGACAAATTTCTTTGTGCTAATAGATATGTTCAGACTGGAAACACTTACTGTAGCACACCACGTAAGACAGAGCCATGAACTGCACATAATTTGTGATCAGTAGTCTACCTTCCTATTTGGTACTATTGTATGTGCGAAAAGTTATTCATCAAATCTGAATAAACACTGCAGTCACATCACCAAATACAAAATGAGAGAGCCTTAAAGTCTAATGAGCAAAGGAAAGCTTTTTTTTCCACCAACTGACAGTCAGTAGATTAAAAATAAAGAGCAATCATTATACGAAATAAGATTTAAGAGCAACATTCAATATTTAAAATGTATATAAAACATGTCTTCCAATAATCGATGCCAATCTCAGAATGCAGATTTGACACAGAAGCTTAAAAATGCACCACTTTATAACTTAGAGATACAATTTAACATTACATTTGAACCTTTTTATAAAATGTACATACACTTCACAGTATTCAACAATTTTAATATTAATCTGCTTTAACGTTTCTTTTTCTTCATTAAATGTTTCAGTTTGTTCAGAGCAGATACAACTAAAACACGTGATTCATATGCCCAAACTGAAAGTATAAACAGAAAGCTAATAACACCAATCATAAAATGTATAAATTTAGAAGAGTCAAACAGGTAAACCTCTGAGAATTTTACCAACATACCTGCAGCCACCAAGGCTGCAGAAAAATGAAGACCAGGCATTAGGCCTTTCAGTGGACTGTATGAGGTTCCACTGAAACGTCTACGGATGAATGTACTATTATGCACAATTCGTGCTGTCATGTTACAGCAATTGGCAAGAACGAAACCAACTCCACCCAGCAACTTAGTTAAGCCCCACGAAATGAGTAGAAATGCAAATGACAAAAGAATCATAAAATAATTGTATCGGTCAATCTGTATTGCTGTCATTGTTGCCATTGCGTAACATTCTGTAATACCATTAATGGCAAGCAACAGTATTGATACACAATGTGTTTGCATTAATAACGGACCTGGGTACATTGTAAGTTTCTCACCTCCATACAGCAGCAGAAGCAACTTTGAATATGATTGGCCAAATATTACAACAACAAGTCCTAATGACATTAAACCACTCAATAACTGTTTCAGAACCATTGCAGATTCATCTACATCTTCTTTCTTTTGGTCTTTCATAGGCACTTCTCTTTCTACAGTTTGTGAGAAATAAAAATATGCTGCTTCTTCAATTGGGCGAAAAATAAAACGAGCTGCCAGAGAACCCAGATTGTTGACTATATCATAAACACCTTGCTCATAAAATGACAAAACTGAGAAAAGTGTCATGATATATCTCTCACCCTCTGTTAAAATCTGCTTCATTATTCCTTGTTTAAAAAAACTCCACGTCAAAACAGTCATCTGGTAACTGATGAATGCATTATTCTCACATTTCCTGGGAAAGAAGTCAGCCATGGACCGGATAGGAAAACTTTCTTTTTCCTTTCCACCTTCTTCAGTCTTTTCACGGGTAGAATCTCCATGGCGACCATGGCCTTTCTTTCTAACAGTAGCATGCCTCTTCAAGTAACGCCAAAAATATACATAATAACCAGTAGTATACACAAGCACAGACAAAACCTGTGCAACAGAGAAAGCAATTACAGCTCCATTGTGTATATAAATCACAAGTAAAGTAAATGTAACTGTCCTTACTACAACATGTATTGTGTCCAAAATTATTTTAAGCCTCAAAAATAAGAAAACCTGGGCCGTGAGGTACAGTGGTTCACAGAACATTTCAATAACGCAACTTGCGCAGATGGCGTACACTCCAACTGAATAATGCTGTGTGATTTCATGACTAGGTTGTTTAAGTACGTAAAGCCACAAGTACCCAAGCACTATACTCAGAAAAATGCTTAGTGGCACAGTAATCCATATGAGATTGGTGACTTGTTGCCAATTATGCTGTAGTGATTTACTTAGGCAGGCTCTGCGAAATGCTTCTCTACTTATAAAAAGAATTGTGGACTCAAGTAATAACAAACGCACGTTAGTAACACCGATTACATCTTGATTTATGTACCGTATCACAAATGCGTTCATTAAAAACGTAATGCAACGAAAAAAAATTTGAAACACTATATTAAATGAGGCATGCTTGATACTATTACTCAAAATATCCCTCTTCATTGCTTACGTATACGAACACGTTTATGTTCTTGACAACACACGAACCGGATCAAAGTTTACATTTCACAACCACAAAATAATCTTTAATTATTGATTCATAAACACCAGTGACACGAAACGTCAAAAGGTACACATGATGTAAAACACTACATTTAGCCATGGAGAAAAAATACTATGAAACATGGACTTAATAATAACAAAAATTACATCATAAACAACCATTAAAAATTTCCAGCAGCCGAAAACAAAACACTAGCAGAATAGCTGTCTGCTAGTTCCAAGGATCATAAACTAAAGATAAAACGTAATGAAAATTCTTAATGCCCAATCATAGCTCAAAAATTGTTTCAACAGACAATGAGAATGTGCACATGTAAGTCCCCAAAACTTCCTTCAGAAACCTGAGAACAGAATTTTCTGTACACAGTTGAAGAAACGATCAATTTGAAGTAGTTTGTAAGGATACTGTCGACGTTCCACAGATTTTTTTTCAGAAGGTTAGTTAGTCAGGTACCCTGGATAATTTTGCACGCTATATCGTATTGATGTGGAACGACTTATTTTACGTTCACGTCGTAATTTAATTTTTAATTATGGCTACATGCTAAACATTTACAATGCTTTTTTAGTATACAGATGTGAGTTATTAACTCCTATCCACCACTTTTTATACATTACAATAGCAGAAACTCTTCTAATGAATGGAAGGAGCTATCAAGGTTATACTTATTCAGGTAGTTTTCAAATTTTATTTTACTGTCTGTCAGACATTTAATATCACTGGGTAATGTTGGTTATTCTTCCTTCTGGTATTGTAACTATGTTCATCATTGTTCCTTTTAAACTGCAGTGGACTATTTACAACAAATTTCATGAGAGAACACAGTCTATGATCCAGTAGCCAGAAGCGCACCTCCTTAAACAGATATATACAAGATGAACGTGCGCGTACACCATATATAGCTCGTTTTTGAGTAACAAAGACTATGATTCACAAAGATCAATTATCTCAGAACATTATTTTATATAACATTAATGATGAAAATGTGGTGTCACCGCCAGACACCACACTTGCTAGGTGGTAGCCTTTAAATCGGCTGCGGTCCGTTAGTATACGTCGGACCCGCGTGTCGCCACTGTCAGTGATTGCAGACCGAGTGCCACCACACGGCAGGTCTAGAGAGACTTCCTAGCATTCGCCCCAGTTGTACAGCAGACTTTGCTAGCGATGATATACTGACAAACTACGCTCTCATTTGCCGCAGCGATAGTTAGCATAGCCTTCAGCTACGTCATTTGCTACGACCTAGCAAGGCGCCATTACCAGTTTATATTGAGATTATAATTCATGTATCAACAAGAGCGATGTTCTCCAATTATGGATTAAAGTTAAGTATTCAAGCAACTACGTTCTTTTCTTATTAGACTCAACTCCTTTAATTGTTCCAGACCTCACGCCAGTCTGCGTGAGCTTAAACGCGTGCATTTCGGCCTCCTCTAGCAACACGGTGTTGGCTCTTCTGCCAACATATGGCGACGAGTGTAAAAACGGTCTTCTTCTTTACACTTGCTTAAATTACTTGTGTCATGGCTTCGCCACAATCTCCAGATGTACTGTCCGAATTTTATCGCTTGCAGAATCAGCAGACGCAGGCCTTATTGGATGCACTTGGACAGCTCGTCCAGGGTCAACGTGTGATGCAAAACGATGCGGCGGCCGCCGCTCCACCGCTACCACAGCCACAACACGCAGTTGCACCACCTTTTCGTCCTTTTGATGCGGCACTGGAAAGCTGGACGGAGTGGTCACGCCAATTTGGATTCCATCTCGCCGCCTACAGAATTCAAGGTATTGAGCGGCAGCCTTTTTTGCTTTCTTGCGTCGGAGTAGCCACGTACCGTGTGATAGTGAAATTGTTTCCCCGACGCGACGTAGCAACTCTGTCCTACGACGAAATTTTGTCGGCATTAGATGCATATTTCAAAGAATCAGTCAATGTAGTTGCAAAAAGGTATACTTTCTTTCGTACAAAACGTACGGCAGGTCTGACTAATAGGGAGTGGGTTGCAACTTTGCAAGGCCTTACTAGGGATTGTGCTTTTGAATGTGAATGTGGACTCCCTTATTCAGATACTATGGTGCGTGATGCAATTGCACAGAACGTTTCTGATGTTCGTATACGGGAACAACAAGTGATGGACATATTGGATCGGCAGGACACACTTGACTTTGCTCAGGAATCATTTGAAACTTTACCAGCTGTGTGTCACGTTAACTGGCCCGCCGGGCGCGCTGCACGGAACAGTAAACAGCCCGTCCATGCAGCTGCCGCCAAGCTCTCCGCTACGTGTGCCGCACCAGCAAGCAAATGCAGTGCTAAAGTCATGCCCGCGGTGTGCTACTAGACATTCGTGTGAGAATTGCCCGTCACGCCAAGCTATTTGCTTTTTCTGTAATAAAAAAGGACATGTTCAGAGTGTTTGCCAGAAAAAGCTCAGATCAGACACTCACAACCATTCCAGGTCCTTTGATTCGCGCCGGAATCGGAATCGAACCAAGAATACTCAGGCTGGTGAACCTTCACCCGTGGAAATTTATGTAGTTAATTCCACTCCACCCAGTGCCACTCTCTCTAACAGTGACTGTGTTTGTCCCACAACTAGTGTGCGTCGCCATCGACGGAAATCACGCCAAGTCGCAAGTGATTCTGTACCAGTGTCAGTTCACGTTGCACAAGACAGTCGCTCTTGTCGTCAGCAGGACAATAAACTTTTTGTAGACTTGGACATTCATGGCCACGTGATACCATTCCAGCTCGATACCGGAGCTGCAGTTTCATTGATCAATAAAGACGCGTACAAACAACTGGGCACACCTCCCTTGCGAGCCGCAAATGTTAAGTTAAATAGTTATTCAGGACAAGCTATCCCTGTGTTAGGACAGTGCAGCCTTCTTGCAACATACAAGGGACAAACAAAACTTGTGTCATTGTACGTCCTCCGTTCTTCTTCTGCTGTGAACTTGTTTGGTTTAGATTTATTTCAGTTGTTTAACTTGTCTATAGTCAATCAGGTCCTATCAGTGAACCAGACTGTGCCTTCAGACAGTGTTTCTCGTCTATGTGAAGAATTTGCAGACATTTTTGCACCGGGCCTAGGTTGCGCTAAGAACTATAAAGCACATTTGGAACTGAAAGTCAACGCGCAACCGAAATTTCTCAGAGCGCACAATGTTCCCCACGCATTGCATGATGAGGTCACAAGAACATTACAAGATTTGGAATCACAAGGTGTGATTTAACGTATGCAGGCTTCGCTCTGGGCATCACCCTTAGTAATTTTGCCAAAACCTTCCGGAAAATTGAGACTTTGTGTGGACTTCAAGGCAACGGTGAATCCACAACTAGTGATTGCAACTTTTCCTTTACCCCGCCCGGAGGATCTTTTTGACAAACTGTGCCCGGGTAAATATTTTTCGAAGTTGGACCTAGCAGATGCGTACTTGCAAATACCGAAGGACGAAGAATCTCAGCGCGTTTTGGTGGTTAACACGCATCTTGGTTTGTACCGATTCAAACGACTGCCATTCGGGTGTGCATCCGCCCCTGCATTGTTTCAGCAATATCTGCAAACTGTTTGTGCGTCGGTCCCTACTGCAGCAAACTATCTGGACGATATTGTGATCTCCGGAAAGACGGAAGAAGAACATTTAGCCCATCTCAAAACATTATTTCAGATCTTCCGACAAAATGGTCTTCGCTTATGGAAGGACAAATTTGTGTTTTTTGCTTGTGACTTACCCTATCTGGGACATGTAATCAATGCCCAAGGCATACATCCCAGTCCCGCGCACCTCCGTGCCATACAAGACTTGCCTTCGCCGCAGAATTTGAAGCAGCTACAGACTGTGCTGGGAAAAATCAATTACTACAGCAGATATGTGCGCCACGCCTCTTCCATTTCAGTTCCGCTTCATCGCTTACGCCGTAAAGGTGTTCCGTTCGTCTGGACGACGGAATGCGAACGCGCCTTTCGCCAGTTGAAATCGGCGTTGCTTTCTAATACTTGTCTTACGCCATTCGATCCCCAGAAACCCCTTTTGTTGATGGTAAATGCATCGGATTTCGGGATCTGTGCTGTGCTTGCGCACAAAGATGGATCGCATGATCGCCCTATTGGCTTTGCGTCAAAATTGCTTTCGTCTGCGCAACGACATTATTCACAGATTGAGAAGAAGCTTTGGCTCTCGTATTTGGTGTTACAAAGTTTCATGATTTCTTGTATGGTCGTCACTTTACCATCATCACAGACCACAAACCTTTGACATCGCTTTTTCATCCGAACAAGCCTATACCTCCACGTACAGTGCAGAAATTTATTCGCTGGTCAATTTTCCTCTCGCAGTACTGCTACGATATCTTGTATCGGTCCACTGCTAAGCACGGAAACGCTGATGCGTTGTCCCATTTGCCTGTGGCTGAGGATAGAGCATTCGATTCCTCCGAACTTGCTTGCCTGTTCATTGATTCGGAAACCGATGACGTGGTCGAATCGTTTCCGATTGATTTTCGTCGTGTAGCTAGAGCCACAGCTGCTGACCCTGTCCTTGCTACCGTTTTGCGTTTTGTTGCTACGCAATGGCCCTTGTCAAAGTCACGGATCGAGGATCCGTTAGTTCGCCGATTTTTTGCTCACAAGGAGAGACTTTTTGTATGACGTGGTGTTTTGCTGTTGCGTTCTGATAATAATCAGTCCAGGGTCGTGGTCCCACGTTCGTTACAGTCCTCTGTCTTACGGCTTCTCCACCAAGGACATTGGGGTATAGTGCGAACGAAACAACTTGCTCGTCAGCACTGAACTTGGTTCGGAATCGATGCTGCGATTACGAATATGTTCTGTTCTTGCATGGCGTGTGCCGAACAACAATCCGCATCACCGCGGAAATTCTGTGCATGGCCGAAGGTCACTTCCCCTTGGCAACGCTTACACATCGATTTTGCTGGTCCATTCTGGAATTCTCGATGGTTGGTTGTGGTAGATTCATTCAGTAATTTTCCTTTTGTTGTCCGGATGTCTTCCACGACGTCATCTGCCACCATCCAAGCGTTATCCGCTATCTTTTGCATTGGAGGTCTTCCACAGACTATTGTTTCCGACAATGGCCCACAATTCATGTCCGCAGAATTTCAGTCATTCTGCAAGGCCAATGGTATTCAACATCTGACGTCCGCGCTGTTTTCGCCTCAGTCAAACGGTGCCGCTGAACGATTGGTTCGGACTTTCAAGTCACAGATGTTGAAGTTGAAAGAGTTGCATTCTCGGGAGGACACGTTATTGCTCTTCTTGTCCTCGTATTGCTCTCAGCCCCGAGATGGTCGCTCGCCGGCTGAGTTGCTCCACGGTCGTCCTCATCGAACCTTGAAGTCTTTGCTACATCCGCCGCATCAGGTTCCTGTGCAGCGGCAGCCACCTGCTTTTGCTCCAGGCGACGTTGTATACTATCGCAACTATCGAGGTTCACGGCGCTGGCTCGCAGGGCGCATTCTTCGCTGCCTCGGCCGCGCTATGTATCTGGTTTTGGGGGCCTCTGGTTAGGTGCGTCGGCATCTCAATCAGCTGCGCCTCTGTCGTCGCACGGGTTCTGCCGCTCCCCGTCTGCTTTCAGCGACGGAGCCGTACGGTGAGCGCCCTTGGGACCCATCTACTGGCTCGCCTCATCCCCAGGTGTTACCGACGATGCCTTCCATTTTGCCCCATGACGACGCGCAGCCGCCGCCGCCTGTTCTCCCGCCGGCGACGCCTGCGGTGGACGCTTCGCTGCAGACGCCAAGCGCCTCCCTGGGTCACGCGCCGCCGATCGCTTCCCGTGGCCAGCTGTCCTCCGACATAGACCTCTTGCCCGCTCCGGACCAGATGTCGTCTTCGCCCGTCGGGTGCCCCGTTCTGATGGAGGTCGACCCTTCGGCCCCTCCTGTCTCTCTCCGGGCGCATACACCGCATGTTGGCGTGCACCCTGGACTAGGTTCTCAGGCGTTTCCTAGCTCCCCTCGGACCGAATGGCAGGGTGTGGGTGGCACAGCCTCGCCTGTTGTTAGGCTCCCCACCTCGTCGCATACGTCAACATGGGGTCCTCCCCACGGCGGGCGGAAGCCTTATAACACAACCGTACGCCGATTTGCGGGGGAGGAATGTGGTGTCACCGCCAGATACCACACTTGCTAGGTGGTAGCCTTTAAATCGGCCGCGGTCCGTTAGTATACGTCGGACCTGCGTGTCGCCACTGTCAGTGATTGCAGACCGAGCGCCACAACACGGCAGGTCTAGAGAGACTTCCTAGCACTTGCCCCAGTTGTACAGCAGACTTTGCTAGCGATGATATACTGACAAACTACGCTCTCATTTGGCGAGACGATATTTAGAATAGCCTCCAGCTACGTCATTTGCTACGACCTAGCAAGGCACCATTACCAGTTTATATTGAGATTATAATTCATGTATCAACAAGAGCGATGTTCTCCAATTATGGATTAAAGTTAAGTATTCAAGCAACTACGTTCTTTTCTTATTAGACTCAACTCCTTTAATTGTTCCAGACCTCACGCCAGTCTGAGTGAGCTTAAATGCGTGCATTTCGGCCTCCTCTAGCAACACGGTGTTGGCTCTTCTGCCAACACACCAGAAAATATCCAAAATACGTCAACTTACTAATTTGCCTCCCTCCCATTTTTGCAATGATTCCAAGTGCAAATGTGTTTGAACTAAACTGTTTCAGGAGTTCCAAAATGTGCTTTTTCCAGTTTAGTTTGGATCAATGCGAATAGCTAAGGATTTTGAAGTTCCCACCCGATTTATTATTTTATTGCCATGTTTTACACTTATCACTGGTGTAGTGTTCCTAGATGTGCAGATCTGAATATGTTGCATACTTTTAAAACTGAGTGTGAGACCATTCACAGATCAGTCAGTGATTATTGACCATTTTCTCTGTTTCTGCATGTATGCTTCGCTTGATTACAGTACTAGTATTATCTACAAAAAAAAATTATTCTGCTTGTTGTATATTAGACCGAAGATGTTTTACATATGTGAGGCACAATGGCGGATCTAAGATTGAGCCTTGGGGAGCCCCATACATGATTTCTTCCACATCTGAAGCATTTTCCCATACTAAATTGGTTGAATTACTAAGTAAAACCTTCTGCATTCTTTGTTTAGTTATTACGTTATCCACTGCTTCGCTATACCATCAGTCCCATAAAACTTCAATTTCTCTGGGAGAATACTGTGATTCATACAGCCAAATGTCTTAGATAGGTCGCAGAAAATATCAACTGGTACTGTTTTATTCTTTAATGCTTGTAAAATTTGGTGAGTGAACATGTGAATGACATTCTCTAGTAGATCAACTCTTATCAAGCATAAACTGTGATTTGCTGTATGCATTATTGCTACTAAGGAGAGATACTATTCTAGAATACATCACGTTCTCGAACATTTCCGAAAATGATGTCACAGTGAAACAGCTTGGTTGTTATTGACATCTCTCTTATCACTTACCTTAAAAAGGGGTTTAATAACAGCACATTTCAGTCTCTCTGTAAAAATGCCTTGAGTAGTGCATTGTATATTTCAGGTAAGACTAGGCTTTTTAAATGGGAACAGCTGGTTGCTACCCTACTGGAAGCATCATCAAAACCAGATGAACATTTATTTTTAAGAGAATGTGTAATTTACTTACTTTCAGAAGGGAGAGTTGGTGATAAATTCATTACAGATTACCGAAACGTTAATGAAGATAATACAGAACACCAGATATTTTATGTGTAAATAATTTTGACAATGAAGTCAGTCATTTATTTAAAAACTTTTATTTATTTACATTTCTCTTGTGTATCGTCATCAAATGATAAATTCTACAACCATCATATTTATATCCAAAACATAATTGTATTATTTATTTAAATATAATTGCTGAGATGAGATACAGACGATTTAACAAAGTAGCTATTTACTTGTGCAATTACAAAAGTTTATATCTGATTCTATCTCATATATCTGCTAGAATTACTGGCATAGGATAAAGTGTATGAGCGTTCCCAGCATATAAATATTGATTTTTATTCTCATCATTGTTTTTCCTTTGTTGAGAAAATACCTGCATGTATTTATAAATACTTGAGTTCAAAGAAGTTTCTGGAAACTAGATTTTCTGACAGTATAAATGATAAGTATAACATTTGATTAAATGTTTATGGAAAAGCAATAGAAGAACACCTACCGAGTTAAACAAGGGAAGTGAAAGGAAAGGCGGACCATCTGCCATGGTTTATGAAGGATTTCTTGCAGCCTTTACAAAACTGGAGCTGTTTTATAGCATTAGCAAGGACTGACAAAGGCTGGACCATTTTGATGAATATTATAAACCTTACTAGAAAATTTTCAGTAAGACACTGAAAGATGCAAAAGAAATCGGTTTGTGGGAACATCAGTGTGCAGTCATTGAACAAAGTCAGGAGTTCATGGAAGATAATTAACAGAGAAACAGGAAAATCATGAGACAATATTAGCAAAACCCTTCAGCTCAAAGTAACCAATAAAGTAATCCTGCCATTGATAGCAATGCTTCAAACAAATACTTCACAAACATACGCCAAAGAATTACACAGAATAACAAAAGTGATCCTGTGCATGCCCTACATCTGCTTAAAAATAAGGAAGAGTCCACCATTAAGTCATGTTATTCATCTCTGGCAACAGAGCAAAAGATAGTTCAAGCGAAAAAGAAATTAGATAATGAAATTTCCACTGACGCAATAGGTTTTCAAATAAAATCCTGAACATAGCAACATATGGAATGAAGAAACTGCTCTGTCTCCTAGTTGATTCATGTCTGAAGTAAGGTAACTTTCCAGAGGTAATGAAAATAGTTATATTGTGCCACTCAAGGAAGAAAGGAGCTCCAATGTGCTCTGACAAGTACAGACTAGTTAGCCTGCTACCCATTTTCTCAGACGTTCTTGAAAAAATAACATATATAGAGTGACCCAAAACCCCATTAACATTTGAAAATTCAATTCTTCGTGGAATAATGTAGACAGAGAGGTAAAAATTTACAATGATGCTTGAAATGGCATGTGGCTCCATTGAAAGCAAAAAAAGCTCGAAAAAGACTGTCACATGGGGCTTCAAATGATATAAAAGCCATAATTAGCACAACAACTAATTTTTATAAAAGACGATGTTCTTTATGACAAATACTCAACTTTTTGGCTGTCATTCATTAACAAAACCTGTAGTAGTTCGCTAATATTGTGAAAAGCAGTTCACAGCACAAAGCATAGTGGTGTGAAATTGCCATCAGACATTGTCTTTTAGCATCCCTATTGTGGGCAGACCATCGCAGTAGACTTGTGTCTTCAAGTGATTCCATAACCAATAATCACTCTGGACCTGGAAGACCAATCATGATGGAAGCGGCAGCTCAACAATCGATCTTCATCAAACGATTTGTTCAAGACAGCTGCATAAATGCTCAGCTGCATAAAATTCATAACTCGCAGTAAGTGTTCATCATCCAGGCTAAGGATGATATGATACTTAACATGTCAGAGTATCTCACACCCTTCAGGATTCTCATGCGACATCGCTGACGTATTGCTGTCCAGTACCACCCACTGGCCAGTTTTTGCAGTTGGCTTTGGTTTCAATAAAACCTGGTTTCATTTCAGACATGTGAGTAGCCTAATTTCAAAGCTGGATCTCTGTCCTTCCAGTCGAGGTATAGCAATCAGTGAGTACCAATCGGGAATTTTCAGCTCTTTTCATTGGTGAAGTTGGTTTGTTTCAGAAATCGATAAATTACATGTCAAATTTCATCGTTCACTTCAAAAGTGGACACTTACACAACAGATTGGTATAAATTTCGGACATTCGCTGAATAATCCAACGTGAACCAATGATTAGACTGTACATAATCTCATGACCCCTGAAATCAGACATGGGGTCTGCCTGTGCCAGATAATAAACGTGCAAACCCGTATTTCAGATTCTGAAGTTTTTTACAGTATTACTATTAATAATTAACAGTTAAGTGAGTGAAACAAAACAAAATGTATCACCAACACACAAGGAAAAACCAGGAAGTGAAATCGACAACTTGAAAATTGGAAAAGAAACAATGAAAAGAGACAAAGATAAGGATAGCTTGTAATCTACACTGCTCTCTTTTTGCGTGTGTTACATGTAATTATCAAGTGTTGCAAAGAATGTTTATCTCACAAATAACATAAGATTATAGTGTATAGGGAGACATCTGATAAGAATTTTAACTGGCCTTATCCTAAAAATTTCCGAGATACAGGGCCATGAAAAGTAGTAGTGTAGGGCATATTACTGACAGAGAGATGGGAAAATTTTTACCTCAGCTATTCTGGAGATAATATCTGAGTTTGTAGCTTCGAGTATTGGCCAAAGGGCTTAGGGGAAAGGGTGAGAGATTCACTGTTTAAAATATGCACTAAAATACAAGAAAACTAAATATTAAAACGCAACACTTGAATCAACAAAGCAAACATGTTTCCAAACTCGGTGCTTCAACATAACCTTACAATTAGTATATTAATGGAGAAATGTAGATGTTCACTGTTATTTTATATGATTCTGGCTCCATTTCTGTATAATTTCTTCCATTCACAGATGTGCATACTATTCTTACATGACAATATACAGTTGCTGTAGTGGTTTCATTTTCTTGTGTGTATAGTTATTCTGCTATATATTTCGCAATTTTTTCTTCATGTAACCGTGGAGTTCGTTAGCATGTTCATTGCTAATGCTGTTTGACATCAAAGTCTTCCATGACGCATTTTCCTACATCCCTGAGAAGACTAAGCAAAATTCAGTCTTGCTCAGTTACCATCATTCTGAAATGTATAACCCTAAAAGGAAGAAGAACCGTCACTTTTAAATACAGTATTATTAACTAATGTAGCAATAATCTGCAAGACTGTCACGAAACATTCCTCAAGGTGTCCACGCCAGTATCCATCACTTGCTGTCTAAATGTCTATGAATCGTATTATTCAAGAGAAAAAACATCCCGTGTTTATATGCCAACAGATCTCAGCGTCAGCAAACCATGAGGAATGTTCAGAGACAATCAAGAGAAAGTCACTCAAGCCTTTTTCAGAAAATTTTTATACACACAGTTTAACATAGGATTTTCTTACCCAGATGTATTGAACTGGGAGATAGACTCTCAAGGGAAACTGTGAAATCAGGACTGAAAATTACATTGGAACTACACAAGAAACAAGCACAAGCTTTTTTCCAGCACTTGCATATAAAACCAACAGGTTGTTTCCTCTTGAGCTTCGAGTGTCAAAAGAACCTTGTTCTCCTTAAGGTAACATATGAAATTGCCTAGTACTCCAGACACTTTTATTGCTACAACCTTTCAGTTATCCTAGGCTTGTCAAGTGATTGTCTAAACTTTGCTAATATATCAATATACAATTGGACAGAAGATGAAAGCAAGAAATCTTCTAATGAGATGCCATCCAATGCACTCAGTGGTTGAAAGCTGTTGATCACTCAGACTATAAGACCATCTGACTGATGGTAGAAAGACATGCAGGACACAACAAGAATATCAGCATGTTAACAACACTGAACAAGTTCCTGGCTAGCTATGCACCAGCAAACATAATGAATACCGAAATAGTCTTCCCCATTACTGACCACTGTTTCCTGCCCTCAAATAGTGTTTGACATAATACAAATAAATCTACGAGAAAAAGATTTCGTAATTGATAAAGATGAGTATCACAAAGCTTTCGAGAAGTGTGAAACTCTGAAACTGAATGGAAGAGATTGGGTACCTCAAGACTGGAAAGAACAAGCTATGTATCATATGAAGGCTGCATGTCAGCTCCACTCAAGCTTTTAGCATTCAAGTGCATGATTTTTTGGAAAACGCAGTCAGACTAAGTGGTGGTCAAAGAAGAATTTACTTACAAAACAGATATGGGAGCAGAGAGACCAATTTCTAAGGTCAACAACGAACTGGAAGAGATAAACTGACATAAAATTCGCACTGGTATATCAATCAAGACAGAAAAATTTCGAGACGTTGACAGACTGATAATCAAAACATTTTGGAGGAAACTGGAAGAATCTTCCCACTCTTGAGAGGTACAAAATGTATTACAGAAACGAACTGATGACTCAGATTTGCCTGATGATCGCTGTGAATGTGAAACACACCGACTGATTTCGGCAATGTCTATCTGAGATAAGATCAATGCCCATTTGCATTTAGTTTTTCAAATGTAATTTAAAATTTTAAGTTTCTCTGTCAATTTTCTCTTAATGTAAGCACTATAAAATATAAAAAAAGGTTCATTACTATTCAATATTTTGTAAGTGAGCAAGACAAGTTAACATAATTAAAAACTTATTTTATATGTAGGACTTTTTTCAATAACACAGCGCAGTTTAAAGCTTAATTTATTTCATTTTATGTTCAAATTCCTACAGTTTCGCAGGTGATACTCTTGTAAAGGATTGTCAGAATTATGAAGTGAATCTGTGTGCATCAAAAATGGACACCTGCAAATTGTTTGCATCAGAAGTGGACATCTACACATTCTGGTCTCAAAGACAAATCTGTGTTTTCAAAGAGAATTTTAAATACTTTCTATAATGAAATTGACACTGGGTGCCTTGAAGAACCATTCCTGCAGTATGAAAGTTAACAATGCCTAAAGCTGGATAGAAATATATTAACTGCACATTTTGTAATAAAAAATGATGTTTATCTCAATTCCTTTCAAACAACAGATGTCCATCTTTGATAATAAGCTACTCATGTGTTTCAAGTTTTAGCTTTCTATCTATATTATTTCGTGAATTAGTGCATTTTCAGATGTTTACAGACTTTCGGGTCCTCCTGTATATTAGATTTGTCATATTTGGAAAGAAATGGCATGACAAATACTAGACTGTTTGGACTCTAGAAAGGAAAATCAACAGTTTCAGCTGCATTTGAATGTACAAGTATGACCTCAGTGGGATTATATCAAGGCGAAAATCCTTTTGGTATCTTTTGGGACCTACCTAGAGCTTTTAACCTACTTGACTAGGACATTTTAATTGGGAAACTTCGCTAGTATTTGATTAGAGGAACAGCTCTTAGTACCATATCAGCAAAAAAGGAAACAATCAGAAGAAATAAAATCCAAACAAAATAAATATTTGTCAGAATTTTAACGAATATGTCACAGTGTACCACAGGGTGGCATATTAGGATCTCTGTTGTTCCTGTTATATGTAATGAACGATTTACCTCTAAACACTCAAAGTGAAATGATTCTTTTTGCAGGTGATACCTCTAGCAGAACTATTGACACAGATTTAATGAATATCTTAACAAAAAGCAATGATACTTGAGTGTATCACTTAGTGGTTTGAAATCAATTGCCTATGTCTCAATAATGAAGAAAGTAAAGCAATATTGTTGGGGAACAATGACAGAAGAAATCTAGATTCCTCCCAATTACAAATACTGAATACAAAAGTAATTTAAAACACAAAATTCTTAGGGCTTATAATAGATAACTGTTTACTGTGGAAAGAAAATGTTGACACCACAACTAGCAAATTGAGTTCAGTCCTACTGTTCTCCAAAACATTAATTCACTAATAACAGATGATATATTTCTAATATTTTAATGCTATTATGACCTATGGTATATAAATACAGTGTCTGTCAGGTGACGCAGTTAAAATGTTTAAACTGCAAAGAGGAGTAATCGGAATTATGGCTAATGTAAGTGAAATAGACAGCTTTAAACTGCTATTCAAAGCAATTGAAATTCTAACCTACTATTCATTTTTTGCACGGTAAAATAGGAATACATTTTTAAAAAATGAAGAGATTCATAGCCAAGCTACCAGAAACTGTATAAAGTTAAGTGTTCCTCAACGTAACACAGATAAACATGAAAGAAACACTCCTTATAATGCAATAAAACTGCGCAAATCTGACAGGAAAAGATCATAATGGAATTCAATAATATTAAGAAAATGATGGATTGGTCCTCACTACAAAGATGACCCATAGAGTCGGAGACAGGCACAACAAAAGAGACTGTTACACATAATAGGAAAAGAAAACACACACATTCAGTGAAGCAAGCACACTTCATGCACACGTGACCGGTACCACCGACAACTTCATCCAGAAACTGTTCAACTGTTTCAGACATCATCTGCAAAGGAAATTTAAACAAGAAATAAAACTATTCCAAGTAGAAAGTTCTTTCCATTCAGTCAGTGAATTCATGAAAAATGTAAAAAATTGGAACTAGACATACAGTGTAACAGAATTAAAATGAGTATATGCACAAGGGCAGTGAATTCAGAACATATATTTATTTACTGTATGGTAGAATTAAACTGTCTATATGCATATTGCACAGTAGACATAAAGTATGGAACTATGTATGATGGTAATGTATTTAAAAACAAAATACCTGTGATAATTAAGTAGTAATAATGTGATTACTATTTTTTAAACTGACAGTGCAAATATACATGGATCCGGTCCCTACATGTACATCGAAAGCTGCTTAGAAAATAAATAAAACTAAATTTCTCAGTTGGTAGATGTAATAGTCATTATCAAAGTCCTAAACAATAATCATCTAAAAAGAATATTTTTTACCTTGAACAATCTTTTCATGCGATTTTTAATATCATTATCATTGTTGAGACACTTTCAGATTTCAGAGGTGTGTTGACAATGGAAACTCAGTGACAAGAGCACACTCCACAAATTCTTGAAAACCGCAGGTGCATTGCTTGGCCACCCCTCAGAAAACTTTGCAGCACAAATTAACACATAAAAAACTAGTATCTGATTTTTTTCTATAGCAATAAACAAGAAATATACTTTTTGAACTGCAGCAGTTTAAAAGAAAAACGCATTTTACATGTTCCACATTAAGATTTTTTATTTAACTTGTGCTTCCTGACACATTTCACCTTAGTTGCAAGTCCTCTTTTGCACATACAGGTTATCGTTGCACACACAGGTTATAGAGTTAAAAGGGTTCCTTGAATTTTTTATAATAAAATGCGAAAGATCAGCATCTAATTCATTACTTGTAAATGAAATTGATATCTCTCATGGGGCAAACTGGTTGAAAGTTTGCCATTTTCCTTGTGGTTACTGTTTTTCAAATATAGTACTGTAACTGCCATATTCTGTATATGGTTTCATTCATATAGAGGTATATATTACATAGGTTGTTGGTTATTCATTGCTGTAAGCGTTGCCAACTATCTCAGGTTCTGTTTTCAATTGTATTTTCTATATCTGTGTCCTGACGTAAGTTATGTGTGTGTGTGTGTGTGTGTGTGTGTGTGTGTGTGTGTGTGTGTGTGTGTGTGTGTAACCTTTTATTTTCTATTGTATTTTTTATTTTTTATTTTTTCCTTCTTATTATTGTTATTGTTATTACTATTATTATTGCTTTTCCTTTTTCGTTTTTGATTTATATACTTGAGAGAGAAGTGGGATTTGTGACCATCTGTTGGGATTACTGTGAATTATGTGAGTAATTAGTGTAAACAATGAGTGATTAGTCATGTTCACTACAAAATGATGAAGTAAATATGACTAAGCACTAATTCTTTACACTGATTGATGATATAATAGACAGTAGTCCCAACAGATGATCACAAATCCCACTTCTGTCCCAAGCATGTGAAAGAAAAGTAAAACATAATAATAATAAACACTAATTAAACTAACTTACACTAAGGACAACACACACGCCCATGCCCGAGGGAGGACTCGAACCACCAACAGGGGGAGCCACATGAAACGTGACAAGACGCCTCAGACTGCTCAGCTACCCTGCGTGGCTCCGTTATCTTCAAGGGAGTTTCCAGTAAGGTATTGTGTGGCTGGTACAATATAATCACATGATAATTGATGTGATAGAAAGAGGTTGTGATGACACTTTGAACAATGAAAAATGGATAAACAAGTCTGGCACCTCTGAGTAAGGGACAGTACAAAAGGAAAAAATGAAGAATTCCTCATCAGAGCCGAAGAACGACAACATGCCGACATCCAAAACAGATTATGGTCCCCACATCAAGGTCACTCCTTGGACCATGCTTCAGTGGTCGGCCAGAGGATAGTGACATTCATTTATTCCGAGAATGGACCTACCAGCTTTACCACCATGGGCCCTGGAAACTGGCTCTGATTCCCCACTATCAAAACACTTCTTCAGGGGTCAAAATACCTCCTCATTGCCCGTACAAAATGCTGGCATTTATGTCTTCTACATCTCTTAGAAATTGCTCAATTTAAAAAAATAATGTTACTACCATTGCCACTTCCAAGTATTAACCTAAGTGACCCTACAAAACTAGATTTTATCTACCACTTCAGTTATGGTATCCAAGTAGAAATACTAGCAAAAAAGATCATCTGCAACACAAAATATGGCGCCAACTCATACAAAAGTTCAATTAATCCTAAATTATCAGTTTCATTTTCTTAAAACTATCCATACTGTTTCATTTCTGGCTTAAGAATGTTCGTTCTACTGACTAATGTAGCATCACAATATGTTGTAATAATTTACTACATTTTCGACCCTTCCCTTGTAGTGTAGAATATATATAATTATTAATAAAATGGTTGGCTTATTCTTATGGGTCAGTCAGCAGATCTAGAGCTATTTTCATCTATGATCACATGATACGGGCCATCAAAACAAGAAACTGCATTGGCATTTTGCATCATATTCAACAGCTAGTGTCCACTGGTTCCTCTTGGTTACCTTATTCAGTTCAGTTACTTTCGTCTAGGTTCTTTTAAATACACTGGTCACAGCACAAGCAGACTCAGAGTGAGTGATCTCAGGTTACCATGTACACACCAATCGTATCATATCAAAACTCTTTTAATGTCCATGCAACCCAGAAAGTCTACCGTTTTATTGTTATTAATTTACTTCCTTTTGTTTCCATTCTAAACGACTGAAAAATACTACCCTTTTGCCCGTATTCCATTTGAGGATAAAGTAAGCTCTTCCTCATATTTTGAAGCCATTATGTCTTATATGTTAACTTTGACTATTTGGCATGATGGGGCATGATTGGGCCCTCACCTGAGCCATGCCAGTTTTTCTTCATACACCTTTATTAACACTCAGGTTTTCCAGTCATAAATTGGATTTCCTATTTTGTCCATGAAAGTACAGTGCATTTAATATGATCTATCTTAGATTATGGTTTTACAGGGATATTTTGGCCCTGTGTGAGATACTTCCAGGGAATCCTCTGTTAAGATATTGCGTGGCTGCATAATTATATTGTGATTGATGGAATAAGAGTGGCGATGACACTTTGCTGTTATGGAAAAGAGAGTAACTAAGTCTGGTCCTTGTAAGTAAGACGAAGTAAGAAGGGAAAAATAAAGAATTCCAGGGAGATCATAACCAAAGAAGGACATAAAGCAGACCCCAGAGACAGATTCTCTCTTACCACACCAATATCCCTCCCCAGATCAAACTTCAGTGGCAGGAAGGGGATTATGTGTTCGACGATCCTCCAGAACAACCAGTCGGCTTCATGACCATAGGCCCCGAGAATCAGCTCTTATTCTTTACTATCAAAAATTCCTCCAGCCACAAACGTCCTTTCTCCACTCCCATCCAAAATCCATAAGCATCTGGGTCCTCTAGATCTTGGAGGACCTGCTCAAATTAGAAAAATAAACCTGGATATGCTGTCAATGTTATTTGTAGTCACACACCCAGGCTATTATCCTTAGTGACACTACAAAACTGTATACTACCCAAATCTTTAAAAATGATAAAATCCTATTCATGGTATTAAGTACATAAAGTAATAAAAAAACTTCAGAAAGGCAAACAAATGACATTTGAACAGTTCCTAACCCTTCATCCACCATTATCATTCTTTGTTTGATTGGATTTGTCTCTTCGTTTCCTACTGTTCGTTCTTAGATTGCTATCATTTCTGTGAGCAGTCCATATGATTTGCTTACTATTTCTTCCCATGTTCTCTAAAACACACTATTGGGGTACTGAAGTGACTCGAGCAGAAGTGGAGGAAGTGGCTATGAGAAGGTCACGAGGTACCACCGCCTCTTACGCCTGAACGTGGGCTGAGAGTGGTGGTGTGATGAAGAGAGTGGCAGACCACTTGTAATACAACACTAATTGGACTAAGCTTTTATTCACATTAGGTACAGATGTGTAGATGCTGCTGGGGAGGCTATTAGCTCTGAAATAACGTAGTGAGTAACAGAGCTCAGCAAGGAGTCGTTAGCAGATGCACCTGTGCATTGGCATGCATATGCCGTATAATCTACAGATGTCAGCACGACGAGAGTAGCTGGCGGTCTCGTCTAGGCCGCTGGCCCACCTCAGATCACGGAATACACAACAGAGAAGAATTTTACTCAAACCATAGCCCTCAGCGTGAAAGCTTCAGAAGTGTGTCGTTGCCCTGGGTGATAATCAGCGGCAAGATGATTCACAAGGACAGAAATGCAACAGCAGGCTAGCCTGGCAGCTATCATTCTGGACTCGAACACACATCCCGTCAGTGCGGTAGACACCCTCAGGAATTAGTCACCCAGCAGGTGACTTGGCGGTATGAAGATGCTAGGAGTCCGAAAGCAGTCTTCTACAAAGGTCGAATGCCTGTAGCTTCTGGAACCTAAGTCCAGAGTAGGTGACTGGCTACAACATCGTTTCCTGCGACTGTCTTTGCTTCTAAGTTATAGGTTGGTGTTGGTGCCATAGCTCACATCACGTATACGTCCAGATACTGAGAACATCTAAGCAAATTGGAACAGAGTTTCTGATTCAAGTACTATTTCTGTGTACAGGGCGAGCCAGTGTTTTCTTCTCACTAGAAGTTTAACGTGGGAACATAAACTAGTTAGTGTGCTCAGTTGCCACAATTATTAACCAACAGAACTTCACATGGCCTGCTTTTCTCGTCTGGTCTGCTTTTCTGGACATGCTTTCGTAGGTGAAAGGTGTCTCAACGTCGCTTTTCAGAAGTGATGGTGTTATAATGTGTCTGCTTACCTCATAGTGTGTGGTCACTACAATGACAGAATCCATCTCCCTATGCCATAGTTTTGATACATTGGTTCCAGACATTTCAGTGCCACCGACTAGGTCATGGGGCAACATCTCTCCTTTCTTCGAAGATATTTGGCCCCCAGATTTGCATCAAAAAATCTGAACTTATGGTCTACAAGTTGACATAATGACACAAAATAAACACAAGTTTTCTCCTTTGCCTCTTACTTTAGTTCAACATAAACCAAATGGTGCATTGGCTGTTCCTTAACCTACGTTACTCTGCATCATCACGCGACGAACTAGTAAAATTAAATTACGAAAACTCTTCTTTCTCGGTAAATTACTTTAAAGACATATTGCAAAAGCACACTCCTAGTCACTCAGAAACTAAACTATTCCCACAAAACTTAGCAAAACACAACATGAACCTAACAACAAGACAGTGAGGCAATTGTCAAATATATTACTCTTAAAACTATTTCATGTAACCAATCCTATTAATATATATCGGTGTGGCCCGTGTGCAGAATTCACTCGACGTACCTTTCACACATCAGTTTCTCTTTCCTTTCTTTCCGTCTTAGTTTTAGCTTATTTCGCTGGTAGCGTTACTGGCACTTGTAAATTATTCTAAAGTACCCTTAAAATGCTTATTGTGTCGCACATGGACAGTGGAAGTAGTTGTTGGTAACTGTAACATCAGTTTTACGACTTAATATGACCCTTTTTCTTTTATCCTTCAGTGTGTAGACATTTGCCAGCATCAACCATTGACAAATTTTGTGCTCAGGTAGTTCACCAACACGTCGTCCAGCTCTTTCATGATACTTGTATACCTTCATCTTCACTTCTTTCACCAGCCCCAAAACATCCCATAACATCTTTGCAAACTACTTCACCGACTCCCCTTTCTCCCAGCGTTAGGCTTAATCATTTCAAAACATGACGCCATCTTTGTTCTGTTACTACCTCATACAGTGGAAGCCCAGTGCTGTTGTGTACTTCGGAATTATCCATGACATAAAGTAGGTAAATGTCCTAGCTATTGTGATGGGTGTTCACATAATACCTTTACATTTTATCGATAGTTTGATGGACACATTCTGTTTTTATATATAATTGAGGATGTAAGGGACTAGTTCTTAGCTTCCAAATTTGCAATAGGTGACATGGCTGCTCAGTCAGCTCAGACTAAAATTGGTGCTCTGACTTGTAACTACTGTGTCAGCTTTGCTAAACTTCAATAATCAGTTGTATATCGAGACCTGTACCACTATACTGGCTTGTTGATTGAGGATTGCAACTGTGGGCCCAAAACGTCCATTCCCACCATTTCATACGGCTTGCATGCCTTCAGTAATCTTTGCAGTGATACGCTAGAATGACAAAGGTTGGCATGTTGTGGACATGTTATGCTATTCCTTACGTACTGGTCACAGTCCTGCCTCCATATCCTCCACGAGTATTGCTCAGCTAAATGAGGATCAGTTGTCCTTCACCCTCTGTGACTTGCTAACATATGGTCATGTGCATCCTTTAACACTTCATCCTTCAAAGCTGTGGGTACCACAATGTGTGGCTTGTACTTTGTCTTATTACACAACAGCCTGTATGTTGTTGTGGTCTTCAGTCCTGAGACTGGTTTGATGCAGCTCTCCATGCTACTCTATCCTGTGCAAGCTTCTTCATCTCCCAGTACCTACTGCAACCTACATCCTTCTGAATCTGCTTAGTGTATTCATCTCTTGGTCTCCCCCTACGATTTTTACCCTCCACGCTGCCCTCCAATACTAAATTGGTGATCCCTTGATGCCTCAGAACATGTCCTACCAACCGATCCCTTCTTCTGGTCAAGTTGTGCCACAAACTCCTCTTCTCCCCAATCCTATTCAGTACCTCCTCATTAGTTATGTGATCTACCCATCTAATCTTGAGCATTCTTCTGTAGCACCACATTTCGAAAGCTTCTATTCTCTTCTTGTCCAAACTATTTACCGTCCATGTTTCACTTCCATACATGGCTACACTCCATACAAATAATTTCAGAAATGACTTCCTGACACTTAAATCTATACTCGATGTTAACAAATTTCTCTTCTTCAGAAACGCTTTCCTTGCCATTGCCAGTCTACATTTTATATCCTCTCTACTTCGACCATCATCAGTTATTTTGCTCCCCAAATAGCAAAACTCCTTTACTACTTTAAGTGTCTCATTTCCTAATCTAATACCCTCAACATCACCCGACTTAATTCGACTACATTCCATTATCCTCGTTTTGCTTTTGTTGATGTTCATCTTATATCCTCCCTTCAAGACACCATCCATTCCGTTCAACTGCTCTTCCAAGTCCTTTGCTGTCTCTGACAGAATTACAATGTCATCGGCGAACCTCAAAGTTTTTATTTCTTCTCCATGGATTTTAATACCTACTCCAAATTTTTCTTTTGTTTCCTTTACTGCTTGCTCAATATACAGATTGAATAACATCGGGGAGAGGCTACAACCCTGTCTTACTCCCTTCCCAACCGCTGCTTCCCTTTCATGTCCCTCAACTCTTATAACTGCCATCTGGTTTCTGTACAAATTGTAAATAGCGTTTCGCTCCCTGTATTTTACCCCTGCCACCTTTAGAATTTGAAAGAGAGTATTCCAGTCAACATTGTCAAAAGCTTTCTCTAAGTCTACAAATGCTAGAAACGTAGGTTTGCCTTTCCTTAATCTTTCTTCTAAGATAAGTCGTAAGGTCAGTATTGCCTCACGTGTTCCAGTATTTCTACGGAATCCAAACTGATCTTCCCCGAGGCCGGCTTCTACTAGTTTTTCCATTCGTCTGTAAAGAATTCGTGTTAGTATTTTGCAGCTGTGGCTTATTAAACTGATTGTCCGGTAATTTTCACATCTGTCAACACCTGCTTTCTTTGGGATTGGAATTATTATATTCTTCTTGAAGTCTGAGGGTATTTCACCTGTTTCATACATCTTGCTCACCAGATGGTAGAGTTTTGTCAGGACTGGCTCTCCCAAGGCCGTCAGTAGTTCCAATGGAATGTTGTCTACTCCGGGGGCCTTGTTTCGACTCAGGTCTTTCAGTGCTCTGTCGAACTCTTCACGCAGTATCGTATCTCCCATTTCATCTTCATCTACATCCTCTTCCATTTCCATAATATTGTCCTCAAGTACATCGCCTTTGTATAGACCCTTTATATACTCCTTCCACCTTTCTGCCTTCCCTTCTTTGCTTAGAACTGAGTTGCCATCTGAGCTCTTGATATTCATACAAGTGGTTCTCTTCTCTCCAAAGGTCTCTTTAATTTTCCTGTAGGCAGTATCTATCTTACCCCTCGCGAGACAAGCCTCTACATCCTTACATTTGTCCTCTAGCCATCCCTGCTTAGCGATTTTGCACTTCCTGTCGATCTCATTTTTGAGACGTTTGTATTCCTTTTTGCCTGCTTCATTTACTGCATTTTTATATTTTCTCCTTTCATCAATTAAATTCAATATTTCTTCTGTTACCCAAGGATTTCTACTAGCCCTCGTCTTTTTACCTATTTGATCCTCTGCTGCTTTCACTACTTCATCCCTCAAAGCTACCCATTCCTCTTCTACTGTATTTCTTTCCCCCATTCCTGTCAATTGTTCCCTTATGCTCTCCCTGAAACTCTCTACAACCTCTGGTTCTTTCAGTTTATCCAGGTCCCATCTCCTTAAATTCCCACCTTTTTGCAGTTTCTTCAGTTTTAATCTACAGGTCATAACCAATAGATTGTGGTCAGAGTCCACATCTGCCCCTGGAAATGTCTTACAATTTAAAACCTGGTTCCTAAATCTCTGTCTTACCATTATGTAATCTATCTGATACCTTTTAGTATCTCCAGGGTTCTTCCATGTATACAACCTTCTATCATGATTCTTAAACCAAGTGTTAGCTATGATTAAGTTGTGCTCTGCGCAAAATTCTACCAGGCGGCTTCCTCTTTCATTACGTAGCCCCAATCCATATTCACCTAATACGTTTCCTTCTCTCCCTTTTCCTACACTCGAATTCCAGTCACCCATGACTATTAAATTTTCGTCTCCCTTCACTATCTGAATAATTTCTTTTATTTCATCGTACATTTCTTCAATTTCTTCCTCATCTGCAGAGCTAGTTGGCATATAAACTTGTACTACTGTAGTAGGTGTGGGCTTCGTATCTATCTTGGCCACAATAATGCGTTCACTATGCTGTTTGTAGTAGCTTACCCGCATTCCTATTTTCCTATTCATTATTAAACCTACTCCTGCATTACCCCTATTTGATTTTGTATTTATAACCCTGTATTCACCTGACCAAAAGTCTTGTTCCTCCTGCCACCGAACTTCACTAATTCCCACTATATCTAACTTTAACCTATCCATTTCCCTTTTTAAATTTTTTAACCTACCTGCCCGATTAAGGGATCTGACATTCCACGCTCCGATCCGTAGAATGCCAGTTTTCTTTCTCCTGATAACGACGTCCTCTTGAGTAGTCCCCGCCCGGAGATCCGAATGGGGGACTATTTTACCTCCGGAATATTTTACCCAAGAGGACGCCATCATCATTTAATCATACAGTAAAGCTGCATGCCCTCGGGAAAAATTACGGCCGTAGTTTCCCCTTGCTTTCAGCCGTTCGCAGTACCAGCACAGCAAGGCCGTTTTGGTTATTGTTACAAGGCCAGATCAGTCAATCATCCAGACTGTTGCCCTTGCAACTACTGAAAAGGCTGCTGCCCCTCTTCAGGAACCACACGTTTGTCTGGCCTCTCAACAGATACCCCTCCGTTGTGGTTGTACCTACGGTACGGCTATCTGTATCGCTGAGGCACGCAAGCCTCCCCACCAACGGCAAGGTCCATGGTTCATGGGGGGAGGAACAGCCTGTAATGAACAGCGAATTGCGACCATGTTCTAAGTAATTGGCAGTCTATGTCTGTGGTCTGCACATCTTGCCACTCTGTAAAGCTTTAGCCAAGTGCCTGCATGAGCCCAATCTTTCTTCTCAAGCCACCGGCATTATGTTTCTTGTCAGGTTTGTGTACTACGTCATAATCAAAATCACTCAACTTGAATGCTCAATAAGTTAGTCTACTTGAAGGACCTTTGAGCCCTAATGATCACTTTAATGCCACATTGTCTGTTATAACTTTGAATTTCTTACTGTACAGGTAACAACAGAAATAGGTAATACCATGAATAACACTCAACATCTCTTTCTACATGGATGAGTAATTTCGTTTGGCTTTATTCAACTGTCTTGATGCATATACCACTTGGTGTTCCTTACCATTCATATCCTGACTCAGAGTACATCCATTCATCTAGTCGCTTACATCATAGGATAGGATGAATTTTTTCTCATGATCTGAAAATATTAGATAGGGCTTGTTGTTAGTGCCTCTTTCAATTTCTTGAACATGGTCTGACAGTCAGCTAACTTCTGAGATTTTTTCTTAATGAATCAGTAACGGACTAGCGATTTCATCAAACAGTTTCACAAATTTTCTACAATAATTACAGAGGGCTAAAAATGATTGAAGTTGGTACATTGTTTATGGTGTTAAGAAATCACACACAGCACATATCAATCTTAGGAAAGTCTTCATACAGTCATGACTAACCACATGACCTAATCGTTTAACTCCATAAACTCAAACTGAAACTTTTCAATACTTAACGCAACCTTTCAAACATTTCCTAGTCATTTTGTGTGTGATCTTCTACATTTTTAGAAAATGAGAATATCGTCTAAATAGATCATAAACTAATATGGTTTTAATCCCCTTAGCACTCCATCCAGCAACTTCTAGAACTTGTCTGGTGCATCTTAAGAGCAAATGACATTCATTGACACTGATAGTGCCTTCATGGAATGGTGAATGTGGTCTTCAGCCAGTCTTCTGGAATCACTAGCAACTGGTGATACCCACTCTTTAAATCATTGTGGACAAGTATTTACAGTGACCTAGTGTATTCACAGTCTCAATTGTTTTCGACATATGATATGCATCTGTAACTGTTCTTGCATTTAGGTATCAGTAACTGCAACTGGTTCTGTACCTCATCATTCCATCCAATGGTTTCTTTGGGACAATGACTATGGTTGCTTTCTATGGACTGTCACTTCCTTCAATAACGCCATCAGCCAGATGCTGATTGATGAGTTCTTCCCTTATAGACCTGGAATTCTGTACAATTCTTTGTAGACCAGAGGTTTATCCCTCATCGGGATTTTACGCTACATCATAGGTGTTCCTAGTAATGAGTCATTATGACTGAACATATCCACGACGTGTATTAACAAAGCCTCTGTAGTTGACCTGCCCCTTCGTTTTCTCATGTAAAGCAAATGTATTGAAAGTTTGCTTGTGACAAAGGTCTTCACTCAGTCTATCTAAATCGTCCTCATATAGGACGTCCAACTGGTCCTTTTGACAGATCTATTTCTTCAGAGCCAAAGTTATCCACACTCACCAGTACCATGTAATATCCATTTATCGCCTGCACATATGCCATGCCTCTATCTACAAAAGAATGCGAAATAAGCAGTTCATCATTTTGTAACAACAGCTCTTTAGCACACAGTATACCATACCTCTTGTTCCTTTATTATGGCATTTGAGCTTTAATGATAGTGATTGCATTGTATTCGGTTCCACCTTCATGATCGTCGAACCTTGCAACAATGTAACTTTTACAGAGGCTATTCTCAACAGGAACGGTGTCCTACTGAGTGCGTTACTGTGGTATGAAACTATCAATTTTTGCTTGATGCTTATTCAGAAAATCCAATCCCAGGATCACACAGTATACCTCACCGATATGGAGCAACACTTTCAGGTAACTCCTCGCTCCAATACAGAAACTGAGCAATGTTGGCGCCAATGGTTGGTTGGTTGATTTGAGGATGGGACCAGACATCAAGGCCATCAGTCTCATCAGATCAGGGAAGAAAATCGGCCATGCCCTTTCAAAGGAACCATCCTGGCATTTGTCTGAAGTGATTTAGGGAAATCACAGAAAATCTAAATCAGGATGGACGGACGTGGGTTTAAACAGTCATCCTCATGAATGCAAGTGATGGCACATCATTGTCCCCCAGTCCGTGAAATGTATATCACAAGAATTCAGTCTCTTCCTAGCCAGGAAATCCAGACTAAATAGTATCACATGAGGCCCTGTGTTCACTAAAAAGCATTGTTCCGTTTTATTTATTGCGCCCAACAAGCAACACACTCCGCCTCTGCATACACTTTTGGAGCGTTCTGTTTTACTGGAGAACGACGTTCAGCAGTTAAGGAATTCCCATTGACATTTAACAAAGCCTTCCCCTGATGCTGTTGACTTTCCTTCCTATTTTCATAATCTCTCACCTAATGCTCAACTGATAGTATTGCTGTTGGTGGCACTGTTTCCGAATGTGGCCCATACACGCTCACCTACGGTACTTCACACCTGTGAAAAATAAATTCTGGTTGTCCTGCACCCTAGTTGCTATGTCAACTTGCTCCAGTTATGTAGCAACTTTTAAAGGCAGTGGCGAAATCCTTTGTGTTATCGATCCGTTTTCTTATCAACATACAGCATATTGTGTGGAAAACCTCCCAAAAATACATATACGGCTCAGTGCTCCATTTTCTGCGGAATAACTTTATCCATCTGATCATTCTGCGTTAGCTCATAGGCCTGTGCGTTGATGTCTCTAATCCTATCTAAGAACGCATCAGCCGACTTGTTTCGCTCCTGGGACATTCCATTAAGCTGTTACCTGAAGAAACTAGCATTCTTTTGCTTGTGATAACGCAGATAGAGTCCATTTTTGAGGTGATCAAATGTGCGTGCCTTATTCAAGCACTCAAGATACATAATGTATGTCTTTGTAACGTCCACTAATTGTAACTTGACCATTCATAAATTTACTTCATCTGACTAATACCCAGAACAGTAGCAGTTTCCAGATTGTCAACAAATGCTGAGAAATAAACTGTTCATAAATGGATTCCTGAAATGCTTGCACCATTACTCACTACCACTGAAGCCAATAACTTCTCGCCATTCCAAAATCACCTGTGCTAAACATCCAAGGAGACTTCATGTCTCTCAGTCACTCAAAAGGAACTTAGTAGAGGTCAGCCCACATTGTTGTCAACACCCTCATTGCTTCATGTAGGCCACACCTTCTTCCAAAGCTGGTAATAAGATCTGTGTGGGAATATAACAAGGTCACCGAGTTCTGCAGTACATCGTTCCAGAGTCAACGGCTTGCCCTACAGCAGTGACTACACCTCTGTACGCAACATGAATAAAAGTGTAGTTCAATCAGGGATGTCATACTGTCGGTCTGCTGCTTGATTCGAGACACCACCACTACTCCACATTCCAATGTAGGAGGTGACGTAACTTCTTATCCTTTGAACAGGTGTTTGCTCCGCCTCTGCTGCTATCACCTCACCACCCAAGCAATCTGGTGTCAGAAGTATATGCTGCAAAGTTAAGTTTCTCCATTCATCAAGGGGACACTCCAGCTGTGAAGTCATCACTAGTTCTTACTGGCAGTTTTGATGGTACAAGTTTGGAGACTGAGCTTTGTATTTTTGTGGCCTTTGTTGTCTTGTTCATTTGCACAGCCGTAGTGGACAGGAATGATGTGACAGAAATTTGTGGTTCTAGTTTGAGAAGCCAAGAGAACAGACTGGCCACAGTTTGAGGGGAATTGTAGGGATTAGTATTTGCACTCACTGAGGTGCCAATATTCCATTTTAGTGGATCATGAATTACCACATATGCTGGCAGTGTAGCCAATCCCTATGTAATGAGTGTGAGGTACATCAGTGAACAGAGTCTGGATGGGGTACGATCTGTCATAAGAAACAGCGTCACTCTTCTTGTGTCTCTTTGTAAGTGTTTGTGGTAGTTGTCCTTGCTTCTGTCCTAGGATGTTTAGCACAGGTGATTTTGGAATGAAGAGAAGTTATTGGCTTCATTGATAATGAGTAAGGGTTCAAGTACTTAAGGACTCAATTTAAGAACAATTTATTTCCCTATAGTTCAACTTTATTTGAAGAGTAGCTTTATATCTTTCCACGTCAACGATTACACACTACCAGTCTATATGTCAGTCCTTTCCAGCAACTTCCAGTTGCTGAGTTCTACCTTTCGCTTTCAGAGCTGACGCTCTACTTGTAACTAGTTCCAACAACAAACAGTCAAATACTTTAACCACACTGGGAAACAAGTGTGAGCTAGTGCTCGTTCCTCCTTATATTCTGACACATGGAACACATCAACTATTGCTCGTTGCTACTATACACAATATGAGAAGAGTGTGAGGCAGCGCTTGTTCCTGTTTATATTCTGACACACAAGAAAGTCAATTTTACATATTGCCACTGGTAGAGACAATCTCTACGGAGCTTGTTCCTTTCTAACAGGCAGAAAGTACACTGATCGTAAAAATGTTTCTGCTGAAAGCCAAAGTTTTGGCCAGGTACAGATTGCGAAGAGTGCTCTGCTGACTGAACGCAGTAGGGGCGAAAAGTGAGGGTGGCTCAGCCTATTATAAAATTTCACTGTGCATGAAGTACAGAGAATATCTTTTTACAGAAATAATACCTGAAGGCTAATAGAAAACATGATGCTGCCAGCATGTACTCAGCCTGTAGGCCTGGAGAAGGGCAGCTGGGATTTTTGTTCAAAACATAGTTTGGAGATCCCTGATTGCCTCGTAGTAATTATATTGGTAGTGGGGGAGAGTCTATGCATGTGCATGTGCATGCCTTCTAAATGGTTGTAATGGTTCTACGCTGCCCCAAGGGAGAAATTTATGACATTGGTTAGCCATGGCAGAATCAGTAGGGGTGGTGAATTTGTTTGCATGTTTATTGAATCATCATTGGTTCGAACTTGCAAGGTCTGTTGCTTTGTCGCCATTGGCTGTCGAAATTCCAGTGTTGGCAGAACCAGCTATGTTTTGTAGAGGAGAGTAAGCGAACCCTTCTTCTTAGGGCAGCGTGTCGAGGACTTCTCTGTAGGCCTTGATACAGCATGCTTTGACTTTCGGATGCAGAGGGAAATGTCTCCAATTTAGAGCAGAACTCAGATGCTGTGGCTGGACTTAGTATTCTCTGCCTTTTCTGCAGCCATCCTCTATTCTCATATGTCACTAAGCGGTGAACATTGGCCATATTTGGATTCACAGAGACGAGGCGAGAGAAAGGTTTTATTTTGCTGATTTAATTTCCATAGCCAAGTAACTGCAGCCACAACTCTCTCAGGAACGAGTATTGGTGTTTGTTCGTGATTCTACCATGCATCCACCCATCTGTGGCAAGGCTGTAATCCTCGTTTTTGAGGTCCTCTAACAATAAATCATATTGTTGTAGCGAACTTTAATCTCTTTTCACAGTTTGATAGATCCTATTATCAATACGTCTGTGTGAGATGCTGTACCCAAATATCATGTTTAATTGGGGCACCAGTGGTAACTTAATTAGATAAACTGTTTTCCTTAGTGTTAATTTGTTTTATTTTAATCTGTATGACCTTATGGGGATAGATTTTATAGCATCTCAGAGGTATGTCAAATGCTTATCCAACACTTCACACATGAACCTCCCCACTGAAATAATTGATGAACGCTTATACTGTGTCGCAATAATTCATTTAAATTTACCAAGACATTCGTTTTTACATGCTGTTTCTTACAATGTGGTTATATAATATCCATATTTCATTTCTATTTTCTATTCTTTAAGTATGGTTTAATTTCTTCTTCATAAGTATGTCTCTCATAGATTTGTCCTCCTCATTTGAGTAGACTTGGGTGTATTAACTACAGGAGTCATAACGCATATTGACTGGTAACAATTTCTAACACCGAAAGATTCTCTAATAAACACAGGCAATATGAGCATCGTAATCTATGAGTATTACTATAGTTAAGATTAAGCTACGGTTAGGATTAAGCTATAGTTAAGATTAAGCAGCTTTCTGCAGTCCAGGACTCTTAACTTACATTCCATTTCCCTTTGCTGTTTATCAATGAGCTGCTCCAAATCCTCCAGTCTTTTTCCAGCTACTCGTAAGTCGTCCAACCCAAAGACTATGTGTCCCACATCAAACTTACGTCTCTGTTACATTTGTTCATACACATACCATCTGAACTGGATAGTCTCATGGTAACTGAAACACGAATTATTAAATCACACACAGATAAAAGAATCACTATATCACAGATGTTCTAACATTAACTGCAGCATTAGGGCATCCTTGTTAACTACCACATCTGAGTTGAAATCATATGTTTATACCTTCAGATATTTGGCCTCTACTCTCCTCACTCAGCCATTTAAACAGCTGTTTTGTCATAATCTCTTTTTCTTTTGGAAATCATTCATTCATTGCATCGACAGTGGCTGTGATACACTTTACCTTCTCTGAAACATAACCTCCCAAAGTATCCTCTAATCTCAGGGTTTCCTTGAACTGACTCACTCTCGTTCCACTGCACTCAGGGTTTCCTAGACTCGACTCCAACACTCCCTCAGTGCAACAGAAGTGAGTTCGATAGGCATCATTCTTCTATGGCCAGGGCTTATGTAAAAAAAAAGCACGTACAAAAAATCCATTGCGCTCCCTTCATGTGATTAAATCATTATTGTCATCAACAGACATTTTTTTTAAATGCTTGTCAAACATTCTCAAGTGCACCCATACGCAATATGGGAATATACTAGAATTCGATCAATACAATTCAATCGTTGACACTGAACCCAGCACAATTCTACTGGAGTTTCTCACTTAATTCACCCAGAAACACTGTAATCAAACAAAAGGCTCACCTCGTTCTGCCATCCTTCATTCTCCGAAAGGTTTCACATTCGAGATGTGATGCAGTCTGTGTGGTTTCTGACCTATAAGCATTTCAACTCAAACTGTGTTCTTGTGTACCACTCTGCGTGCTTGGAAAAGATCTACATACACATTGAGAAATTTACTAGCCATGCAAAAATTACTCATTTTACTCGCCATTCCATGTTGATGAAATTTGCAGACTTTACTAGCTGCAAAACGTGCATACCTCAGATGATAGTATCACAACAATTTATTAATCAGTTCATCAGGAATATACTCAGTGCAATTAGGCTTATCCAGTTGTCGCCTATAGAGTAGAATACCACCGCTTACTAAATAGAATCGCCTTAATCTCAGCTTGTCCTTAATGATATCCAAGACTGAATATTCATGTTGCACCCTAGCATGTTTGTAAGATGTGCCCCAATAAAATTTTCAAGCGCAACACAACTTATCTTCATTAAACTGTATGTGTTTTCATTTAAATCTGAATCATTGCCTCATGAGAGCCCAATTGGACCATGGTAAAGTGCATATGTGACAACATTTTGCAGGCCTGGTACGTAAATAATTTTAAATTTCAATTCTTGAAGGTAGTACAATCTCTATCTCATTAAGTGGTTATGAGTCAGTTTTACGGACATGAGGAAAAGCAGTGCCTTGTGATTGCTGTAAATTTTGGTTTCTCATCCACGCTATCACCAAAGCTTCCAGTTCTGTGACAGTGTAATGTTGTTGAGCTTTATTGATGACACCACCTGCATATGTTATTGGCTTGGCTACCACTTCTTCACCCTATTCAAACTCCTGAACAGTGCGACAACAAAGCTACTCCGTGAGCTATCTGAGGGGATGCAGAACTGTTTATTAAGGTGTGGATGTACAAGTAGCGGAGCAGACATAAGCGCCTCTTTCAATGCCTCAAATTCTTATTGTGTGGTTTCGTCCCAGATCCACATTGCCTTCTTCCCTGTCAAGGTGCACAAATGGGATCGAGTTAGGCCTTCCATCTTAATAAACCATTTATAAAAAATTACAAACTCAAGGTATACATATGAACCTCTTTTTGCCTAGGGTATAAGATACTCTTTGGCTGCCTTTAACTTCTTTTTATCAGCTTGGATTCCACTTGGTTTCATATCATTTCCAAAAAATTCACGTCTCTTTCTCTGAGTTCGTATCTGATGAGGTTAATCGTTACATAACGGTTATCAAAAGTTTGTAAAATCTGATCTAACATAGGATGATGCTGGGCCTATAATTTATCTGCAATAGGTATGTCATCGCCATAGAGACTGATTCTATTACGTAGCGGATATGGTATTACGGTATTCAAAGCTCTGTATTATGAGCAGGAAATCTACAACAGATTTATACCCAGCGTTAATACCCAGCGTTAATACCATGTCAGACAATCGAGTACGCGAGTCCTGTACACCATCGATCCTTCTGACAACCTCCCTTCTGAATTCAAATGCAGGAGTATTTATAGCGTGAAATATTGGCTATTTTGACCTAACGCCACTTGAAAAGACTGCATAGGCTTTCCTAATACGAATGTATCAGCAATTCATATCGCGCCATATCTCCTTAACTCATTTGTTATACCAACACACTGTAACAATATTCAGTACACCTTCTTGCTTTAGCGACGCGTCCCCTTACTTCACGAAAGAAGGTGACTTGATACTTCTCAGCTGTATTGCTTTACTAAGCTTCTGCTGATGCTAGCTACCCAGTTCGTGAAAAGCGCTGATGTCCTGCTTTCCAACTGACCTGTTAACTTGGTGAAACGTTGCCGTTTGGTTTCACGCTTGTTGACACTCCCGCAAGGAACACAAAGTGAACGAGGTCTTGCAGTTATGAAATACTGTGGTCAGCTGTGTGATACAGTGTTGGCATGTAGCAAATGGCTCTGAGCACTATGGGACTTAACTTCTAAGGTCATCAGTCCCCTAGAACTTAGAACTAGTTAAACCTAACTAACCTAAGGGCATCACACACATCCATGCCCAAGGCAGGATTCGAACCTGCGACTGTAGCGGTCGCGCGGTTCCAGATTGTAGTGCCTAGAGCCGCTCAGCCACCCTGGCCGGCTTGGTATGTAACAGCTCAAGTGAATGCCAAATATGAAACATTGAGTCCAAAGAGTAACTTTCCAAACACATAACACGTTCCACTACACAAAAAGAAGGTGTACTTCCTACAAGGTAGATCGAGCTCTACCTGCCAGTAACTCGCCTGCGTATCTAATGAACTAAGCACTTGTATGGCATGAAATTTCTGTAGTAACTCGTCTAAAGTTTTAAGACTCTCTATTTACATATCAACAATAGTGCTCATCTGCCAAGAATCAAGAAAGAGCCTCACAGTTTCATCTTTCCTCATCACTCATATTAATGGGCTGTTGTAAGAACATACTCCCACTTCAATAAAACCTCATTATAACATAAATAGGATCTGTGGTCGCATAGAAAAGGGTCTGTGCCGTTTGACCTGAAGTTTGTAGGTAAAGCCACTTGTAGTTCCTATGAAACCTGAAAATACTCGCCTATTCTTCTGTAATACATGCCTTAGCTCCCCTTATAATTCGTATGACACTATACATTCAATCTTCTGAACAATTATTTTCCCTGCATTACTTCTGATTTCGTTAATCTCTCATAGTGAATCAATATGTGCATGGTGATCCTCATTGTAATAATCTCCTGAATCTACAGAGAACTTAAGGAACCCAATCACCATACCTACTCCATTCACTGATTCATCAAAGAATAGAGTTACCTCCTCCTCTTTGATGACGAACACGGCAAGTCCACTTCTTGAATTGGGGTTAGCCTGACACTTGCGCAGGAAGTCTAGTCCAAGGATTGCTTAGATTGTGTGTTTGGGCACAATTAAGAACACCACAGTGAAAACAAGTTGTTGACACGTAAAACAGATTTTCTTTGCTGCTTAACATCAACGCTCTTACCCTGAATGGCTCGTCTAACTCTTGTCTTCTGTAATGGCAACATTAGCCACTTCTTTTCGACAACAAACAAATAAAACATCCATGCATCTCTCTGATGAAGCTGAGGAAGCTGCCTGGTATAATTTTACACAGAGCATAATTTAATCATAGCTAACACTTGGTTTAAGAATCATGAGAGAAGACTGTATATGTGGAAGAGACCTGGAGACACTGGACGGTTTCAGATTGATTACATAATAGTACGATAGGCATTTACGACATTTCAAGGGGCAGATGTGGACTCTGGCAACAATTTATAGCAGATTAAAACTGAAGAAACTGCAGAAAGATAGGAATTTAAGGAGATGGGACCTGGATAAAATGAAAGAACTAGAGATTGTAGACAGTTTCAGAGGGAAACATTAGGGAATGACTGACAAGAATATGGGAAAGGATTACAGCAGAAGAATGTTGGGAAGCTTTGAGAGATGAAATAGTGAAGGCAGCAGAGGATTAAGTAGTTAAAAAGATGAGGGCTAGTAGAAACCCATGGGTAACACAAAGGTATTGAATTTAGCTGATGAAAGAAGAATATATAAAAATGCAGTAAATGAAGCAGGAATACAAATGTCTCAAAAATGAGATCCACAGGAAGTGCAAAACAGCTAAGTGGGAATGCCTAGAGGACAAATGTAAGGATGTAGAGGCATATATCACTAGGGATAAGAAAGATGCCGCCTATAAAAAAATTAAAGAGACATTTGGAGAAAAGAGAAACACCTGTACGCATATCAAGAGCTCAGATGGTAAACCAATTCCAAGCAAAGAATCGAACCAAAAGGTGTAAGTAGTATATAGAGGGCCTATGCAAGGGAGACGCACTTGGGGGCAATATTATGGAAATGGATGAGGATGTAGATGAAGATGAAGTGAGTATATGATAGTGTGTGAATAATTTGACAGGCCATTCAAAGACCTAAGCAGAAACAGGGCCCCAGGAGAAGACAACATTCTGTTAGAACTACTGAGAGCCTTGGGAGAACCAACTATGACCAAACTTTTCCACATGGTGGGCAAGAAGAGTGAGGCAGGCGAAATACCTTCATACCTCAACAAGAATATAATAACTCCAATTCCAAAGAAAGCATGTGCTGACAGGTGTGAAAATTACATAACTATTAGTTTAATAAGTCATGGTTAAACAACACTCACACGAATTCTTTACAGCCGAGTGAAAAAACTGGTAGAAGTTCACCTCAGAGAAGGTCAGTTTGGATTCTGTAGAACTATAGGAACATATGAGGCAATAATGAACCTACGGCTCATCTTAGAAGCTAGGTTAAGGAAAGGTAAACCTACGTTTATAGCATTTGTAAACGTAGAGAAAGATTTTGTCAATATTGACTGATATACTCTCTTTCAAACTCTAAGGTTACAGGGATAAAAATATAGGGAGTGCAAGGCTACTTACAATTTGTACAGAAATCAGACGGCAGTTACAAGAGTTGATGGGCACAAAAGGGAAGCAGTGGTTGAGAAGGGAGTGAGACAGGATTGTAGTCTATCCCTGATATTATTCAATCCGTACACTGAACAAGCAGTAAAGGAATCTAAAGAAAAATCTGGAGTAGGTATTGAAATCCAGGGAGAAGAATTAAAAACCTTGAGGTTTGCCAATGACATTGTAATTCTATCAGAGACAGCAAAAGTCTTAGAAGAAAAGTTGAATGGAATGGACAGTGTCTTGAAAGGAGAATATAAGATGAACATCAACAGAAGCAAAACGAAGATAATGGAATGTATTCGAATTAATCAGGTGATGCTGAGGTAATTAGATTAGGAAATGAGACACTTAAAGTGGTAGATGAGTTTGGCTATTTGGGGAGCAAAATAACTGAGAATGGTCGAAGTAGAGAGGACATAAAATGGAGACTGGTGATGGCAAGGAAAGCGTTTCTGAAGAAGAGAAATTTGTTAACAACGAGTATAGATTTAAGCGTCAGGAAATCTTCTCTGAAAGTATTTATATGGATGTGAAACATAGACAATAAACAGTTTAGCAAGAAGAGAACAGAAGCTTTTGAAATGTGGTGCTACAGAAAAATTCTGAAGATTAGATGGATAGATAGCATAACTAATGAGGAGGTACTGAATATAACTGAGGAGAAGAGGAATTTGTGGCACAACTTGAGTAGAAGAAGGGATCGGTTGGTAGGACACGTTCTGAGGCATCAAGGGATCACCAATTTAGTACTGGAGGGAAGCGTGGAAGGTAAAAATCGTAGAAGGGGACCGAGGGTTGAATACATTAAGCAGATCCAGGACGATATAGAAAGCAGTAGTTACTCGGAGATGAAGAGGCTTGGACAGGATAGAGTAGCATGGAGAGCTGCATCAAACCAGTCTTTGGACTGAAGACCAAACAACAGCAGCAACATCAGATACTTAATTGATACTACTTCTTCATTTTCTTCAAATAAAATCTCTCATTTCCTCAAAAACTATGTACAGTACCTATCTTCTATCTAAAATGCAATCAAACGGTGATTTTCCTTAGTCATCTGATGTCTCCCGTTTTCTCTTTATTGTTAATGTTGTGACATGAATCAGCTGACCATACTCCAACTATTTGCAGCGGTGAGTGATTGCCCACCCGTGGTCCGTTTCCATAAAAACCTCATCTATGTTTGTTATGAGGATGCTGTCCCTATGTTCTGTGCCCTCTACTGCCTCACCAATGATTAAAATTATGAGATGGTACAAAGCTCGGCCTGCTATCCCACTGCTCTCACCCTCCATTATATGAACGTACATTTTTATCTCTTCTCACTTGATCTGATTCACTTAGTCCTTTGTCACCACCCAGTTCTTATAATAACTTTTGAAAATACACCATGTCTTCCATGTTTCGTACTGCAATGACTGTTTCTTTACGCATTTTATATGACGACTTCGTTAAGTATATCTTAATTAATTCTGTAGGTTCTTAAGGCACATTTGAAGGGTGACAATTATAGAACTATATGAAATAAATTCGATAGAACTTCTGAACGGTTTGCATTAGGTCGATGGCCGCGGGCATGATGGGATTAGTATGAGGATGCACAAGCGCCTTGTTGTTGTAAGCCATTTGCAAGTGAAAATGTGCGTAGAGCGTTTCTGAAGGCCTAACATGCAAGTAATAATAGCCCTACTACGGCCAAAGGAAGTCTGCGACCGAGTTAAAGCTGAAGATAACCGATCCAAGTGTGCTAACAGTAAAGAATTTGATTCGCAAGGTTGAGAGAACAGATAGTGTTCATGATGACTGTTGGAAATGTCGGTCGTCCAGAAAGGAACAAAACGCCTGAAAGCATCGAGAAGACACGCGCTATGTTTCAAACCAGCCTCAGGAAATTGATCAGACGAGCTGCACAACATGTGGGAATCAACCTGGAGACACTGCGACAAATTGTTGTTGAAGACTTGTATCTCTTCTCATACAAAATTCATACCCATCAGCCATTTAGCTCCCAGGCCATGGAACAGCGGTTGTGTTTTGCGAGCACTATTGTCCACAAAATTAAGGAACAGCACTTTAATGTGAATATGGTTTGACTTAGCGACGAAGCCCACTTTCATTTGGATAGGTTCGTCAATAATCAAAATTGGCGCATTTGGAGGACTGAGAACTCGCATTTCACGAGTGAGAAGCCTCTTCACCCTCAATGGGTGACTGTGTGGTGCGTACTGTCCAATTACGGAATAATCGGTGTGATTTTTCTTGATGGCACAGTGACTACGGTATGGTACACGAAGGTTTTGGAATATGATTTCTTCCCCATTATCCAAATTAGCCCTCATTTCGACAAGATGTGGTTCTTGCAAGACTACTGTATGGTACACAAAGGTTTCGGAAGATTATTTCTTCCCCATTATCCAAATTAGCCCTCATTTCGACAAGATGTGGTTCTTGCAAGACGGAGCTCGACCCCATCGAAGCAGGAGCGTGTTTTATGCTCTGGAGGAGCACTTTGGGTATCGCAGTCTGGCTCTGGGTTACCCAGATGCCACTTTCATGGGCCTATATTGGCCGCCATATTCTCCGGATTTGAACATATGCGACTCCTTTTTGTAGAGATATATGAAGACAATGTGTACAGCAATAACTCCAGAAACGCTGGTGAGCTGAAAGCAGTCATTCAGGAGGTCATCGACAGTATCGATGTTTCGACATTTCAGCGGGTCATGCTATTTCGCTATGCGTCTAAGTCACGTCATTGTGAAGGATGATAGGTATATTGAACGTATCACAACCTAAATCTGTATACCTGTAGTGAAGTTTACATGTTGAATAAAGTGTGTGCACGCCGTACTTTGTAACCAATTTGCGTTTCTTTTCATATAGTTCAATAATTGTCACCCTGTAAATATTGATTCTGCTTCACCATGCCCCAGAAAAACTTCACAGGATCACAATCTACACTCTCATTACAATAGTCTTTCAACAGTATACTGAGTTTAATTCTATCCTGAAAGCATTTGGACCAGAATTCGTTCAAGAGTGCTCTGCAAAAGTCATCATATGTGACACAATCACGATTGGGGATTTACATCCTCGCACTTGCCTCTTCACGCAAATGACTACACGTGAACGTCATTTTTATTACACGTCCCTAGGACTGCAACAGACAGACCTTGGGCTGTTGCTAGTTAATTGTATCTGGAAATTGCGAGTAGCTCAGGACTGACACGAAATGTCGCCTGCATTCTTCCTCATCCACACCTAAGTAATTCTACATCTCACCTGAGCTGCCTCTTCCGGAGGTCTCCATAGCTTACAGAGCCGTTCTTCTAGCTCTCTAACCACTTTTGTATTCGCATTACCAAGTCCTCCATCATTTGATTTAACCAAGCTACTACTCTCATTTACATTACGCTTGCTTCCTGCAAACCTGCCCAGGTATCACTATTTCGCCTATATTGTATGTGGTAATGGGTAGCGAGGTAACGAGTAACAGCGGTAAAACTTCTTATTGTATTCTGCTTCCATCATTTTAACTTAGCCTCAGGCAGTCGCGTGAGTAGTTACGTAATCTACTCTGTAGTACTTGTGGCTGGCTGCCACGCTATTACGCTAAGCTAGGGACGCCACCATGGTATTGCTGAGCGAGACACGCCAACTTTATGCTACAAACCCGCCAATGGGAAAACCAGGTATTTAGTTGAATTTACAGCCCTCTGATTTCTTTTAGTACTCATGTGAATAACTTCACACTTTTCATTATTCAGGGTCAATTGCCACTTTTCGCACCATACACATATCTTATCTAAATCATTTTGCAGGTCGTTTTGATCATATGATGACTTTACAAGACGGTAAATGACAGCATCATGTGCAAACAATCTAAGACAGCTACTCAGATTGTCTCCTATGTCGTTTATATAGATCAGGAATAATAGAGGGCCTGTAACACTTCCTTGGGGATCGCCGGATATTACTTCTGTTTTACTCTTTCCATATCATGTGTGCTTCACTCCGCGGCCATAGCCAGTTTTCGTGAACATTGTAAGTCTTAGTGGTAGTTCTTCGGAACAAAACCCATTTTTCTCTGTCTTGTCATTCCTCATTTTACGTGTAGGAAAAACACCCGGGATGCCCACCTGAGTTCCTGATACGATCCTGACATGTACAAACTGTTGTCAGAAGTGGGTTCTTTCGCACCATTCGATCCGAATCGATATTTTCCTGCCGATCCTAAAGCCGTCGGCACAAAGTTCAATGTGCTGCTGAACCCTCAGAAATGATGCGACTTGTGCATACGGTACGTGGGCCCCAACGTGATATACCCGATCACAACGCACTCCAGCGGCAGTTGCGGGATGTTTCTAGTTCGTAAATCACACTGTTTACTAAACGGCCGCTCGTAAAATTCCCACTTTAGCTCTATTAAAACGCACATTTCCTCCATCGAGGCCAAGATATGCCAATGTATTTTAGCAAAATGTTCAAATCTGAATCAGCTTCCGTGACCTGTGAAAAATTTCTGTAATTCAGAGGAAAGGGTTGAAGCAATTCAGAATCCTGAGTATCGATATGACAACAAGATGCAGCAGAAGCATCAAAGTCTGCATCAGGGCCAGTCAGTAGACGTGGAAGGTCGTCTGCATTACCATGTTGAGCTGTCGGACAATACACCATCTCATACTGGTATTGAGACAAGCCGGCCGATGTGGACGAGCGGTTCTAGGCGCTACTGTCTGGGACCGCGCGACCGCTACAGTCGCAGGTTCGAATCCTACCTCAGGCATGGATGTGTGTGATGTCCTTAGGTTAGTTAGGTTTAAGTAGTTCTAAGTTCTAGGGGACTGATGACCTCAGAAGTTAAGTCCCATAGTGCTCAGAGCCATTTGAACCATATAATTGAGACAACAGGAACCAGCTTCAACAGATGAAACAAGGACTACAATGGCTTGTGATTCGTTACTAAGTAGAATTTTCTGCTATACAAATATTGGTGGAATTTGGTGACATCATACGAAATAGCCAATGCCTCTTTCTCTATTTGTGAGTAGTTACATTGAGCCTTGGACAACAATTTTGATGCGAAACCAAAAGGCCTGTCTTTGCCACCAAATCTGTGCGAAAGCACTGCACCAATTCTGTAAAAGGAAGCGTCAACGCCCAACACAACTGGTTCATTAGGCTCAAAGTGAACCAAGCATCGATCACTGAGCAATGCATCTAAGTTTTTGAAAAGCTTCTTGGCACTCATCTGTCCAAACAAAGGGGACATTCTTGCGACGCAAGCGATGCAGTGGAGCTGCGGAAATTGGAAATTTGTTGTAAGTTCCTATGGGACCAAACTGCTGAAGTCATCGGTCCCTATCCTTACAGACTACTTAATCTAACTTAACTAACTTATGCTAAGGGCAACACACACACCCATGCCCGAGGGAGGACTTGCACCTCCAGTGGGGGGAGCTGCACGAACTGTGGCAAGGTGCTACAGACTGTGCAGCAATGGAGCTTTGATGATTTGTGTTGCATTTGCTATGAACCAAATATAATAGTTCATTTTCCCTAAAACTTACTGCAATTCTGTGGCATCGTGAGGAGCTGCCAGATCACATATGGCTAACAAATGTGACCAAATACTGCAAGTCAGGTTAAAAAAAAAAAAAACACACTTGTCTAGTCTACATTCTAGTCCTGCATCAGATAACACACAAAACAAATCACGCAAATCTCCAGTGTGTGCTTCAAGTGTACGACCTGCTATGACAATATTTTCCAAATAGTTTGAACAGTTTGGTACTTGAGCAGTTAGCTGTTCCAAATACCGTTGGAAAATGGCGGGTCCAGAAGCACTGCCAAAAGGCAAAAGCAAATATTTAAACAAGCCCACATGAGTGTTCATAACACACTTTTTTGAGATACTTCATCTAGTGGTATTTGAAGGTATGTGTCGCGCATATCAATTATTGAAAAGTAGTGACCAGCGCCTAATCTGTACATGAGATCCTCTAGGCATGTCAGTGGATGAGTATCAACCACAGTTTGTGGATTTACTGTACACTTAGTCAGCACAGAGGCGAAAGTGACCTGAAGCTTTGGGGAGCAAAACCAGCGGACTTGCCCATTAACTAGCTTGTATGGGCGCAATAGTTCCGCTACCTTGCAATTCTTTAAGTTCAGCAGCGACTTTGTCCCATAATGCAAGGGAAACAGTTCTGGCCTGGCAAATTTTCGGCCGAGCATTGACTTTCATAGTAACATGCGCAAGAAAATTATTAGCCTTGCCTAAATCTTCGGAAAAGATTTCAGGGAATTCTTTCAGCGAGCTAGTTACACTGTCTTCTGTCTTTTGCACTGAATGCAGACACTGACAACACATTGTCCTGAATTTTAAAGCCAAACAAATCAAAAGAATCACGGGCAAATATGTCCTCGGAGTCTCGTGATTGTAATGCAGTGAAAGTCACAGTTCGCGTATGCAAGCGATACAGGGCAGGCAAAGTACATTTTCCGAGAATGAGAAGTCTTGTCCATCATAAGCCATCAGGTGCGTGCTAGTTTGAGACAGGTGTGGGGATCCTAACAGTTCGTATGTGTTACATGCAGCAGTGTAACAGAGATACCTGTGTCCAACTGAAATTTCAGATGTTTGCAACTAATATGCAAATGAACAAGAAGTTCGTTGGACTGGTGTAGCAATGAAGAAACTGTTCACTTGCCAGTTTTTCTAATTCCTGTTGAAGGCTTTGAATACTCTGCATTTGTTACATGAGCCTTGTGACAAGATTTTTGTGAGCGGGCTAAATTATTATGTTTGTTCCGTTGCAAACATACGGATTGGACATGATCTTTCTTGCCATAAGCATAACACTGCTTGTCTGGAAGGGCAGTCTTGCTATTTGTGCCTTGAATAGCACCATGGGCATTAGTTAATTCTGTTCGCCTGTTTAGAGTTGCTTACACGCCATGGAGAACTGTTAACGCGGTATGGCGCGTGCAAGCTGCCGCTGCCAAATGGGCCGGTCACAAGCAAGACACGACTCAACACGACAAATTGGTGGCTGCTCAAATTTATCGGCCGATGTGGTACCTTAATCGTACTGATCTAGTATTTGCACTACATGTTGAAATGATGGATCAGACTGTTTCAAAATCTGTTCTCTAAGTTTGATATCAGTTACATTGTACACGATTGTATCACGCAACATATCTGAATATAAAGCACTGCAAGCACATTTGAATTTGCATTTCCTCGTCATACCCTGCATATCTGTTACCCACTCGCGATGAGTTTGTTCTGTTTCTTGCAATGAAAGAATTGGTACCAAGCTGCTACCACATTCACTTCTTGGTCATAATAGTTAGCAAATCTACAAGCTGATCATAGGGAAGTTCACTTGGAGTGGAGTTAGGGAACAATTTCTGGATGAGGCAAAACTCTGCATTTCCTACTGTTGACAAAATATAATGGAGTTTCACAGTACCTGGTACATTACGAGCAATGCTTCAAACTGTTGCAACCACTCGAGCCACTCCTCTTTTTTTCACTAAACTGGCGTAAATGCGGTAATGGCGCTCGGAGTTGCAGGTATGGCTTGTTGTTCTGTACTGGTGGCTCGGGTCGTCAGGAGCTGCTGCACCATCTTTAGCAGTGTTGATATTTGCCGAGTCTGAAACATCTGCATTAGGTGTGTTGCCTCTACTGCTTGCAGCTTTGGCGCCAGAGCAGGGGGTGGGAGAGGTCGGCTGCTCATTGCGATGTAGACAAGGCTAGCAAAGAAAAGTTCCGCAACGCCCTCCTGAAAACACTGATTAGCAAAAATATTATAAGAGACACTAGTAAAGCAAATAAACACACCCCTGCAAAGAAAAAGACAAAGTAATTACGGTGCCAGGAAAACACAAAAGAAAATCCATGGTTGTCAGGAACTGGGATCTTCTGAATAGCAGTCGCCAGTGTTGGATCCTGTCTAGTTGTCAATAATTATGGGGTGCCTAGGAAACCTGCTTCCTCGGGTCGATAGACAACAATTCATGCAAATCGTATTAATGAATTTTATCAAAGAAAATAAATGACAATAGTTAACTTTGAGAAATACATAGATGTGCCACAAATAAAAGGCAACATGCAATATAATCAACGTCCTGCAGTATAATGATTCCAATACAAGTGAAGTAATACAGTGGATGCTACTATCCAGGTCGCTGATCTTGGCGCTTCTGTAGAACTGGGCCATGGCCAGTCAGCGCGGCGCTTATATTCTCTTCATATCGAGGTCACTGCCGTCATATTGTCATTCTGGAGAGGGGTCAGTCAGCGTGTTATTGTCTGATGGCTTCTTCACAGCCTTCTCTGCTCTCTCGTTTTGGAATGGCGTTCCTGCACTTGATTTTATGCCGTAACACTAAAGATCATTTGATTCACTTCTCAATGAGAATCTCTAACTTTCTATGAATTTTAGCAGCAGCTCCATATGAAAGCTTTGGTCCCTTTGGATGATTTACAAGGAACACTGTGTCATGAGTTTTCAGATATTTTGCACTCATTTTAAACTGCAACTGACAATACAAAACATTCCAGTATACACTGTTTATTTATTCACTGTGCAAATGGCGCATTACTTTCAGATTCGAGACCACTACCAGAAATGTCACTGTGGTCATTACATTTAAAATTATGGTGTACACTTTCTTGTGAAACTGACTGTACACAAATCCTATGTTGGACCGCGCAAGATGGCTCAGTCATTAGCACATGAACCCACATGCAAGAGGACAATGGTTCAAATTCGCATTTGACCATCGAGAGTTAGGTTGTATGTGATTTCCCTAAATCGCTCCAGACATGCTGGGATGGTCCCATCGAAAAGGGGATGGCCAGTTTCCTTTCCCAACTTTCTCTAATCTGAGTCTATGTTCCATCTCTAATGACATCATTGTCAATGGGAAATTAAGCTCTAATCATCCATCCTTCCTTTTTCCTACACTTTAAAATATTCAAATATGTTTCTGATACTCAAAATGTCGAGACACAACATAACCGTGGCACAAGGAAATGGAACTGCTACCATGAGCCTGAACATTACACCATGAAACTCAAATCAAAGCCATACTATGCAGAACCAAAACTGCTAAACAAAACTCCCTGCAGACTTGAGAGATATAAACCATAACAGATTCTCAAAAAAAACATCTCTCTAATCATTTTTCATAGAAATCTGTTTCTATAGCGTAAATGATTTATTGTGCACTACACTGCAAACAAATAGCAGTAATAATACTATGTACAAAATGAGATGTGGTTCACAAAAACCATAAAATATTTTTTCATGAAAGAGAACAAAATTCTCAGATCATGTATCATATATCAGCTACACTCCTGGAAATGGAAAAAAGAACACATTGACACCGGTGTGTCAGACCCACCATACTTGCTCCAGACACTGCGAGAGGGCTGTACAAGCAATGATCACACGCACGGCACAGCGGACACACCAGGAACCGCGGTGTTGGCCGTCAAATGGCGCTAGCTGCGCAGCATTTGTGCACCGCCGCCGTCAGTGTCAGCCAGTTTGCCGTGGCATACGGAGCTCCATCGCAGTCTTTAACACTGGTAGCATGCCGCGACAGCGTGGACGTGAACCGTATGTGCAGTTGACAGACTTTGAGCGAGGGCGTATAGTGGGCATGCGGGAAGCCGGGTGGACGTACGGCCGAATTGCTCAACACGTGGGGCGTGAGGTCTCCACAGTACATCGATGTTGTCGCCAGTGGTCGGCGGAAGGTGCACGTGCCCGTCGACCTGGGATCGGACCGCAGCGACGCACGGATGCACGCCAAGACCGTAGGATCCTACGCAGTGCCGTAGGGGACCGCACCGCCACTTCCCAGCAAATTAGGGACACTGTTGCTCCTGGGGTATCGGCGAGGACCATTCGCAACCGTCTCCATGAAGCTGGGCTACGGTCCCGCACACCGTTAGGCCGTCTTCCGCTCACGCCCCAACATCGTGCAGCCCGCCTCCAGTGGTGTCGCGACAGGCGTGAATGGAGGGACGAATGGAGACGCGTCGTGTTCAGCGATGAGAGTCGCTTCTGCCTTGGTGCCAATGATGGTCGTATGCGTGTTTGGCGCCGTGCAGGTGAGCGCCACAATCAGGACTGCATACGACCGAGGCACACAGGGCCAACACCCGGCATCATGGTGTGGGGAGCGATCTCCTACACTGGCCGTACACCACTGGTGATCGTCGAGGGGACACTGAATAGTGCACGGTACATCCAAACCGTCATCGAACCCATCGTTCTACCATTCCTAGACCGGCAAGGGAACTTGCTGTTCCAACAGGACAATGCACGTCCGCATGTATCCCGTGCCACCCAACGTGCTCTAGAAGGTGTAAGTCAACTACCCTGGCCAGCAAGATCTCCGGATCTGTCCCCCATTGAGCATGTTTGGGACTGGATGAAGCGTCGTCTCACGCGGTCTGCACGTCCAGCACGAACGCTGGTCCAACTGAGGCGCCAGGTGGAAATGGCATGGCAAGCCGTTCCACAGGACTACATCCAGCATCTCTACGATCGTCTCCATGGGAGGATAGCAGCCTGCATTGCTGCGAAAGGTGGATATACACTGTACTAGTGCCGACATTGTGCATGCTCTGTTGCCTGTGTCTATGTGCCTGTGGTTCTGTCAGTGTGATCATGTGATGTATCTGACCCCAGGAATGTGTCAATAAAGTTTCCCCTTCCTGGGACAATGAATTCACGGTGTTCTTATTTCAATTTCCAGGAGTGTATATCAGATATCAGATCTTATGTTATAGATGATGTAAGCAAAACTGTCATTTAATAAGCTTAAAATATTGATATATAACATTATAATTCGCTGAATGGTAATTATTAGACATATGTATATTTTGTCATGCTTGTGATACGAATTTTACTTGATTAATATAATATTGTCTACAAATTAACTGGCTGAAAGAAGTAAAAGAAGACATTGCAGAAATGAACATTATACCAGAGACAGTTTACAACAGAATGGAATATAGGAATGCCATCAACAAAATACAGGGATTCAAAGACCGAACGCAATCAAAGAAGACGGGAACAACCTGGTCGCAAGAACGTAAAGAAGCCCACTCAGAAAAAATGAAGAAGTACTGGGAAGAACGCAAGAAAAAGCACAAGAAATGACTGATGCTTAGCGTAGTCCAAAGTTGACTGTAACGAATAATAATAATAATAATAATTGTCTACAGATAAGAATAAAACATTACATTACAAAATGTGAAACAAAATTTTACTTTCGAGTCGTAGAAATGGACCTTTCGTTAAAAGGAATTGAGAATTTTATGATGGCTTGGAAGTGTACTTGCTGCAGTATCACAGTATCTATCGCTCCATTCGTTTCAACAAATGAAGATGCTGGAGAAGCTACAGAACAAGAAGGAGCTGCTGCTCTGCTCACTTGCATTCCTGCTTAGATATCTTTCGCCAAGATACCTCATCACATTAGGACAAGATGACACAGCTTGGCGCTGGTAACAGAGAGAGATACCTCTGCCTGGCTACCACCTCGAAAAAACTATTGGAAGTTCATCTCAAGACAACTTCAGTTCTTCCCACTTCATGGAGATAGGTTGATGCTATCACATGGACAAAGGCAGACAGCACACGAAGAAAATCTGTAACTAAACAGATGTCAAAGTGTGAATGTCTTGCAGCACAAGAGAAAACTGGACAAGAAACACATAAGCAGACTGTGATTAACCTTAAATGGAGAGTGATCAACGATGCAGCAACGTCGGTGTTCGGGAAAGGACTCAACTTCACCCCAAATTCTATCAATCAACAGGACCAAAGAAATACACCAAACATGCACTACAATCGCACCACATTTCACAGCCTTGAAGAGTGCCCATCCTCGAGTTACATGACGATCCAGAGTTAGTCGTCCTACCTGCTGACAAAATTAATACTACATTGTTGATCCTCCGCTCATAATATAAACAGAAAGTGTATGACCTTCACAATGACGCTGCTTACAGAAAGATTGAAGGAGACTTATCTAGTCACTTCCAGAGGAAAACCATGGAACTTTTTCACAGTACCGTTGATGCAAAAACTGTTAAGACATTTGGGCTACTTGCTGCTGCACCAGCTCCGCTGCATCGGCTGTCGAAGGTCACAAAAAAGGCATTCCACCATGCCCCATAGTCAATAATACAGGAGCAGTAACACATGGCTTGTATAAACATATGCTCTCCTCTGACTGCTCTTTTCAATCCATCCGTGAGGAAATTCGAACATCACATCCACGATTCCATTCATTTTATACAGCATGTAAAAAACTTCGCCTCAGTGATATGGACCTGTTGGTGAGTTGCGACATAGTGTCCCTCTTGCCTGGATACTACTAAATGACTCCGTGAAATTGATGAGTAACGTATTTGACACCAACCCAGCAAGACTTTTCGAGTTTGTGTTCTCTTCAACAGGCTTCCAGTTTGATAGAAATTATTGTGAACAGACATTCAGTGTTACAATGGGGGTGACCCTTGTCGTAAGTTGTGATGGATTTGTTCATGGAAGATTTCGAGGAGAAAGCATCAGAACAAGCCAATCTAAAATCAACTATCGGTATGTGGATGATAAATGTACCATTTGGTCGCATGTGTAGGACAGCTTATGTGAATTTTTCCATCTACTCAACTCGCTTCACTCCAACATACAATTTACCAAGGTGTTCGATCAGGATGGCACCCTACGACCCCTTTATATCCTGGTGAAATGGAAACCAGATGGCAAAGTGGAACACAATGTGTACAAAAGACCTACACACACTGACATGTTTCTACATGCACCCAGTAGTCACCACAACTCCCAGTGTGAAGGTTCATTCAAATGAAACTTGATCATTGCATCTACCTTTGCCTTACAGGTAAAATGGCACCACGTAACTGCAGATATGGTGGCGCCATCTATTGGTAGAGAGACTGACGTGAACACACCATTTGATGTTGCATAGCGCCAGTGTGGTTTCACGTCGAAGAGAAGGTGGTAACGCAAGTTACCATTCACTACCGAACATGCAGGTGAGTAAGCACGAACAATGAGGAGTGATTCGGTTTTTGGTGGTGGAGGGAGTTGGAGACCACGTGAAATGTATCGACCCGATGAAGGCTGTGGGCAGTGAGTACAATCTGAGTCGTTCAAGTGTTGTGGAATGGCGCAAACGATTCCTTGAGGGGCGCGAGTCACTGGAAGACGATGGTCGTCCTGGACAGGCTCATCGTGTCGTTACATCGGATACTGGATATGGTTGCGGAAGTGAATGCCTTGGTCTTGTACAGCCGCAGAATCACCGTGGACGAGATCCGTCGGTGTTTGGACCTCTAAAACAAGCTATTCGCGGATATCGATTCGCAACGGACGACGAAATGTGTGACAGGGTCCAGGTCTGGATCCGACAGCAGCCTACTAGCTTCTTCAAGGATGGAATCGACCAGCTAATGTCGCAGTGGGATAAATGTGACAACTTTTTGGCGACTATTTTTGAGTATGTGTATGTTTGTAACTCCATTTTTAAGTTACTATTACTTTATACTAGTAACTGGGTTTCATTTGAATGCTCGTTATACATGCCTGCAGCAGCAACGACAACTTCCAGCATGTTTTATGCATTCTTGTTCACAGGATGCTACCTGTCTGCGACGAAGACAGTCTTCCAACTCAGTCGAAGCACATGGAGACGATATTCTGAATAAGAGAGCTTTGCTATTTGAAACTGTCAGAAGAATTATGAATAGAGCCCATCCCAAACACTCGTGCAGAGATTTATTTTCAAACAGTTGGGAATAAGACACTTATTGACTCTTCATTTGGATTTCAATAGAATCTCTAATATGGTATTTTTCAGTTTACAAATAATATTATACAAAATGTTGAATTATATAATATTGCCAACTGGTGTTTATTGTGACCTGCCAAAAGCATTTGACTGTGGAGTTGCTGATATTCTTCTAGAGAACTGGCAATATTAAAGGTCTTTCTCATAACTAGTTTTCATTCTATCTGACTAAATGGATGCAGAGTGCTACATTAAGAAACAGCCTAATCACAATGGGGAACAATCACTAAGGTGTACCACAATATATATAGTATATTCAAATATTCTTGCACATGAGTTTAAGGCATGCTGCTGCCAAAATTATAAATTGGATTGATTGGTTAGCTATCTGCAGATGTGCATGTATCCTAAAACCAGTTCCATTATAAAAATACAGCTTTTTATAAGTATTTGTGGCTATTTGCAATTCACCAACATTTCTTAATGGTGATGGAGTTCATGAGATCTAGTCCAGATAAAATAACATTTATTCTAGGTCAAAATGTGTATGGGATGCTAACTAAGAAACATGAAAACGTATTTCACACACTTTTAGGTTTAAAAGCTCTTGCTTGCTACTTGGGTGTCTGATCTCATTTTCTTTCCAGTCACTTTCACCTTTTTGCTTACAGCCCATCCACATGCAATGATCTATCCATTCAGATTTTTGTGCAAATGACTGTACATACAACAGGTCGCAGCAAATGTGGTGTGTTTAAACGACACAAGTTCCAATATAGACTGCTCGCAATTCACAGCATTCTTAACAAAAGAAATTTCAGTGGAAAGTGAGTATGCCCCTGTAAACTTAAAACTTATGTCATATATTTGGAAATGATGGAAATTCTATTCAAGTCTGTGTTGGACATTAAAAAATGCAAACAAAATGCAAGAAACAGAAAGACCGATCAAAATGCTCTAGACAGTGGTTGCTGAAGTGTAGGCAGTTTCCGCACATAAACTTTCTACATGAGTTAAAGGGTGAACCTGAAGACTGGTGTAATTATTTGTGGATGGTTTTGGAAACGTATAATTATCCTTTGGGGTTCGTAACTTCTCACAGAATGCAGAAAAATACTTGTGTGCAGATAGCGATTTCTTCACATGAGAGGCTAGCAGTGATGTTAAGATTCCTGTCAACAGGAAGATACTACAGGATCTAGAAGTTTCTACTGCAGTTTCGAAACAAGCATCGAGAGAAATCATACACAAAGCGTACCAAGTCCCTTAGGCAGACAGCGATTAGGAGTGGAAAGAAATCCAATGTGCACTTGGTATGTTTGGCTGTGGACGTGGTGGGGGGGAGGGGGGTCACTAGAGATGTAGAGGAGGCATTGCCTACAGTTATCGAGCGTGGAGGGTGCAGTCGTCTGCAAGTTGAGGCGCATATCGGCACCAGAGACGCCGGTCGCTTGGGTTCTGGCCATCCTCAGCTCATACATGCGGCTGGCGGAGTTGGTGAAGACAACTGGCTTCATTATGTGTGGTGCAAGTGTAGCTCACGATTCATAGTAGTCTTAACAAAAGGCTTCGTCGACTCTGTAATTGTCTTGGCTGCAGATATCTGGACCTGCATTATCAAGTGGGGAATTGCAGGACTCCCCTTGATAGGTCAGAGGTGCACTACGCAGAGAAGTAGGTTCTTGGGTAGCAGAGTACTTGTGGTGCGCACTTGGGTTTCTTTTAGGCTAGGCAGTAGGTTGAGGTTCGCAGATAGCGAAATCAGACCACGTTTGTAGTAAAAATACTTCGACTGTTAAAATTTCATCAGTAAATTTTCGAAGTACTCGTAACAAAGTTCCCGAATTTACTGCCCAGTAGGAAGTTTCTTGCACTCAAATTGTTCTTGGGACTGAGTGCTGGCCGAAACCTGCATTGGGCAGCTCTAAGATATTTAGTGATTCATGGAATGTATATCGAAAAGATAAATTAGGCGCCATAGGAGGGGGTGTGTTCATTACCGTTGACAAAAGTATTGTCTCTGTTGAGGTCGAATTTAAATGTGACAGTGAAGTTATCTGGCCGTATCTAACAGATGTAGGTGAAATCAAGTCAGTTGTTTGATGTTTTTAATGGCCACACTAGCCCCTGTGACAGTTTTAGAGTCATTGAGAGTAAGTCTACAATCAGTAGTGTGGAGAACTCACATCATCCAACATTAGTTGGAGGTGACTTTAATCTACCGAGCATAGACTGGGAAGTCTATGGAGTCTTGTGGGTGGTACGCAGTGAGAGTTTGGCGAAGTTCTTTTGAACACATACTCCGAAAACTGTCTTGAGCGGCCAGTTCAACAGCCACAAGCAGTGGAAATATTTCTGATGTCATAGCTACAAACAGGTCTGACCTAGTCTGTAGCGTCAGTATACAGACAGAGAGTAGTGAGCATGATATCATCATAGCGACTTTGGATACTAAAGTTAATACAGCAAACAAGAAGATTAGGAAAGTATTTCTGCTAGGAAGATCACATAGACAGTAATTAGTACCCCAATTACACAATGAGTTGACATCATATAGTTTCAGTATAGTGGACGTAGAGAAATTATAGGCAAAGTATAAACGGATTGTAAATCATACCTGGGAGAATTATGTGTGGAGTAAATGGATTAAGAACAGAAAAGACCCACTATGGTTTAACAACGAAATTCGAAAAATGCAAAGGCTGTTGCACTCTCAGTTCAAAAGAGAATGCTCAAATAGCGACAGGCAAAAGTTAACAGAAATTCGTTCGTCTGCAAGAAGATCAATGCACGAATTTACAAAATAGCACCGTCATGCCTTAGCAATAGACCTTGCCAAGAACCTGAAAAAATTCTGTTCCTACGTAAAATCTCTAAGAGGGTTTGAGGCTTCTACCCAGTCACGTTTTGACCAGTCTGATGTGGTAGTAGAAGACAGAAAAAGTAAAGTCAAATTTTTAAATTTCGCATTTGAGAAATCATTCACGCGGAAGAATCGTACATAACATGCCATCGTCTGACCTTAACATTGACTGTTGTATGGAGGATAAACACTCCTGGAAATTGAAATAAGAACACCGTGAATTCATTGTCCCAGGAAGGGGAAACTTTATTGACACATTCCTGGGGTCAGATACATCACATGATCACACTGACAGAACCACAGGCACATAGACACAGGCAACAGAGCATGCACAATGTCGGCACTAGTACAGTGTATATCCACCTTTCGCAGCAATGCAGGCTGCTATTCTCCCATGGAGACGATCGTAGAGATGCTGGATGTAGTCCTGTGGAACGGCTTGCCATGCCATTTCCACCTGGCGCCTCAGTTGGACCAGCGTTCGTGCTGGACGTGCAGACCGCGTGAGACGACGCTTCATCCAGTCCCAAACATGCTCAATGGGGGACAGATCCGGAGATCTTGCTGGCCAGGGTAGTTGACTTACACCTTCTAGAGCACGTTGGGTGGCACGGGATGCATGCGGACGTGCATTGTCCTGTTGGAACAGCAAGTTCCCTTGCCGGTCTAGGAATGGTAGAACGATGGGTTCGATGACGGTTTGGATGTACCGTGCACTATTCAGTGTCCCCTCGACGATCACCAGTAGTGTACGGCCAGTGTAGGAGATCGCTCCCCACACCATGATGCCGGGTGTTGGCCCTGTGTGCCTCGGTCGTATGCAGTCCTGATTGTGGCGCTCACCTGCACGGCGCCAAACACGCATACGACCATCATTGGCACCAAGGCAGAAGCGACTCTCATCGCTGAAGACGACACGTCTCCATTCGTCCCTCCATTCACGCCTGTCGCGACACCACTGGAGGCGGGCTGCACGATGTTGGGGCGTGAGCGGAAGACGGCCTAACGGTGTGCGGGACCGTAGCCCAGCTTCATGGAGACGGTTGTGAATGGTCCTCGCCGATACCCCAGGAGCCACAGTGTCCCTAATTTGCTGGGAAGTGGCGGTGCGGTCCCCTATGGCACTGCGTAGGATCCTACGGTCTTGGCGTGCATCCGTGTGTCGCTGCGGTCCGGTCCCAGGTCGACGGGCACGTGCACCTTCCGCCGACCACTGGCGACAACATCGATGTACTGTGGAGACCTCACGCCCCACGTGTTGAGCAATTCGGCGGTACGTCCACCCGGCCTCCCGCATGCCCACTATACGCCCTCGCTCAAAGTCCGTCAACTGCACATACGGTTCACGTCCACGCTGTCGCGGCATGCTACCAGTGTTAAAGACTGCGATGGAGCTCCGTATGCCACGGCAAACTGGCTGACACTGACGGCGGCGGTGCACAAATGGTGCGCAGCTAGCGCCATTCGACGGCCAACACCGCGGTTCCTGGTGTGTCCGCTGTGCCGTGCGTGTGATCATTGCTTGTACAGCCCTCTCGCAGTGTCCGGAGCAAGTATGGTGGGTCTGACACACCTGTGTCAATGTGTTCTTTTTTCCATTTCCAGGAGTGTAGTAATAAGCACCGCTGGTGAAGTCGCCAGGTCCTGATGGAATTCGAATTCGGTTTTAGAAATAGTACTCTACAGCATTTCTCCAGTACTTAACTACATCTACATCTTGCATTTAACGTGAATTTATCGCCCAGCGCCAAGTCCCAAGCAATTGCAAAAAACGTAGGAGACTCCTGTGTTTAAAAAGGGTAAAATAATGGACCCACAAAATTACAGACTAATATCTGTAACATCCGTTTTTTGCGGAATACTTGAACATATTCTGAGTTCGCATATAATAAATTTGCTTGAGAGAGAGAGAAAACCTTCAGTTCACAAATCAGCACGGTTTTAGATAGAATTGCTCATATGAAAATCAGCTTGCCTTTTTTTCACATGAAATTTTTGTGAACCATGAATGAAGGGCAACAGGCGAATTCCGTATCGCTAAATATCCATAAAGCGTTTGACACGGTGCCATACTGCAGACCATTAACGAAACTACAAGTATAGGGAACAGGTTCCCAGGTATGTGAGTGGCTCGAAGACTTTGTAAGTAGCAGAACCCAATATGTTGTCCTCAGCAGCAAGTATTCACCAGAGACAGAGGTACAATGAGGAGTGCGCCAGGGAAGTGTGATAGGACAGCTGTTATTTTCTATATACATAAATGATCTATTGGACAGGCTAAGCAGTGGTCTGCTAGTGTTTGCTGATGATGCTGTCATGCACAGGAAGTTGTCGTCGTTGAGTGCCAGTAACAGGATACAAGATGACTATTAGTTGGTGTAATGAATGGCAGCTAGCTCTAAATGTAGAAAAATGTAAGTTAATACAAATAACCTGGAAAAACAAACCGTATAACAATGTGCTGCTTCACACAGTCACGTCAATTAAATATTTATGCACAACGTTGCAAGGTAATGTGCAATGGAATGAGTGTGTGTAAGGACCGTAGTAAGGAAGAAGGCAAGTGGTCGACTTCGGTTTATTGGAAGAATTTTGGAAAAGTGGTTCATTTGTAAATGTGACCACATACAGGACACTAGTGTGCACCATTATTGTGTAGTGTTCAAGTGTTTGTGATCTGAACCAGCTTGGATTAAAGCAAGATACCGAGCAGTTCAGATGTAGGCTGCTAGGTTTGTTACTGGGACGTTCGAACACACACAAGTATTGTGGAGATGCTTCAGGAACTCGATTGAGAATCACTGGAGGGAAGGTGTATTGAGAAAATTTAGAGGACTAGCATTTGAGGCCAGCTGCAGAACGATTCTACTGCTGCAAATGTACATTTTGCTTAAGGACCATGAAGATAATATTAGAGAGAGTTGGGCTCGTTCGGAGGCATATAGAAAGTCATTTTTCCCTCACTCTGTCTGCAAATAGAAAAGGAAAGGAAATTACTAGCAGTGGTACATTGTACCATATGGTAGCTTGTGGAGACGTATGTCGCTGTAGATTCCATGCTATATACAAAGTCCTAAAGGATGATTTCAGGAAGGAAAATTAAGTTCTTTACCTCAATTCTAACATGTTTCAGGTAAGCCCAATGTTTTTACAGTTTAAAAATGATACACACGCTCTTAGAGATTGTGTAAGTGGCCAATGAGCTATAATTTAGATTTTATGTGAGTCGTGATTTTCAATTTCCGGTTTGAAGTCTACCAGCAACCTGTTAAATTCTTTTGCACCAGAATGTAAACCTCCATTCTAAATTGTAGACAGGGAGTCATAGTTTATCTGAAATGTTTTACTTCTAGTAATGTGGTGTCGAATTCTACAGATCACCTCAAAATTACTCTTACTATGAAACACGAATTATATTAGGAAGTAAAACATGTGTAGTTATTCATATATCCCTGAAGGCACTATTTTAATATCTTTAAGTATTACCTTAACACAATATCCTGACTACGCTCTCTTATAGAACAAATAGGGCCTTATTTTTTTTTTACATTGTTCTGTAAGATCATGGCATAGGACAGTACTGAGTGCTGGTTTGCCACCAGTCCCTCACCGTCAGATCGAATAGATTTCGTTACTTTGGTTAGTTCTTTGTGGTTAACAGATCGCAACGAATTTCTTATGTTTTATTACCTTTTCTCTACTAAAGAATGATAAGCAGCTACCTTCTTATCTGTATTGCTGTATTCCTTACTCTCAAGTTTACAGTACACGAACATGTATGACCTCTATACATTTCTACAATTCTAGAGCACGGACGTCAGCTATCTTAACATTCACTACACACGCACACACACACACACACACACACACACACACACAAACATACATATATACATAAACACAAACCATAGATCTATGTTCTATGCGCACGCAGACGAGAAATACTAAATTAAACAAACAGCTATCTCAAATACTTTTCGCGCGCCAAACTTGCGGCAATCTCCTGTGTACAAGCTCCAACTCGTCTGTGCTTGGCCGAGCGGCTCTAGGCGCTTCAGTCTGGAACCCAGCGACTGCTACGGTCGCAGGTTCGAATCCTGCCTCGGGCATGGATGTGTGTGATGTCCTTAGGTTAGTTAGGTTTAAGTACACTCCTGGAAATGGAAAAAAGAACACATTGACACCGGTGTGTCAGACCCACCATACTTGCTCCGGGCACTGCGAGAGGGCTGTACAAGCAATGATCACACGCACGGCACAGCGGACACACCAGGAACCGCGGTGTTGGCCGTCGAATGGCGCTAGCTGCGCACCATTTGTGCACCGCCGCCGTCAGTGTCAGCCAGTTTGCCGTGGCATACGGAGCTCCATCGCAGTCTTTAACACTGGTAGCATGCCGCGACAGCGTGGACGTGAACCGTATGTGCAGTTGACGGACTTTGAGCGAGGGCGTATAGTGGGCATGCGGGAGGCCGGGTGGACGTACCGCCGAATTGCTCAACACGTGGGGCGTGAGGTCTCCACAGTACATCGATGTTGTCGCCAGTGGTCGGCGGAAGGTGCACGTGCCCGTCGACCTGGGACCGGACCGCAGCGACGCACGGATGCACGCCAAGACCGTAGGATCCTACGCAGTGCCGTAGGGGACCGCACCGCCACTTCCCAGCAAATTAGGGACACTGTTGCTCCTGGGGTATCGGCGAGGACCATTCGCAACCATCTCCATGAAGCTGGGCTACGGTCCCGCACACTGTTAGGCCGTCTTCCGCTCACGCCCCAACATCGTGCAGCCCGCCTCCAGTGGTGTCGCGACAGGCGTGAATGGAGGGACGAATGGAGACGTGTCGTCTTCAGCGATGAGAGTCGCTTCTGCCTTGGTGCCAATGATGGTCGTATGCGTGTTTGGCGCCGTGCAGGTGAGCGCCACAATCAGGACTGCATACGACCGAGGCACACAGGGCCAACACCCGGCATCATGGTGTGGGGAGCGATCTCCTACACTGGCCGTACACCACTGGTGATCGTCGAGGGGACACTGAATAGTGCACGGTACATCCAAACCGTCATCGAACCCATCGTTCTACCATTCCTAGACCGGCAAGGGAACTTGCTGTTCCAACAGGACAATGCACGTCCGCATGTATCCCGTGCCACCCAACGTGCTCTAGAAGGTGTAAGTCAACTACCCTGGCCAGCAAGATCTCCGGATCTGTCCCCCATTGAGCATGTTTGGGACTGGATGAAGCGTCGTCTCACGCGGTCTGCACGTCCAGCACGAACGCTGGTCCAACTGAGGCGCCAGGTGGAAATGGCATGACAAGCCGTTCCACAGGACTACATCCAGCATCTCTACGATCGTCTCCATGGGAGAACAGCAGCCTGCATTGCTGCGAAAGGTGGATATACACTGTACTAGTGCCGACATTGTGCATGCTCTGTTGCCTGTGTCTATGTGCCTGTGGTTCTGTCAGTGTGATCATGTGATGTATCTGACCCCAGGAATGTGTCAATAAAGTTTCCCCTTCCTGGGACAATGAATTCACGGTGTTCTTATTTCAATTTCCAGGAGTGTAGTTCTAAGTTCTAGGGGACTGATGACCTCAGCTGTTAAGTCCCATAGTGCGCAGAGCCATTTTTTTCGTCTGCGCTTATGTGATGTGAACACACAGATTTGAGCAATTTCGCTCAAACCGTGAACTCCAACTTATTTTTTTCGTCTGCGCTTATGTGATGTGAACACACAGATTTGAGCAATTTCGCCCAAACCGTGAACTCCAACTTAAAGATTTGTGCACACATCTGCGAAAATCACCTGTTCGCATGCATCTTTCTGCGCGAAAGTGATGTGCGCAGGAATTTGCGCAGACAGTTTGTTGCGCATGGGCGGGGCTTTAGTAGTTTGTGATGCATTTGATTCGACTCTTATCTTTAACATAATTGGGCGTGACATTATGCAACAAATACAGTTTATTAAATGTAATGCGTACAGTAGTACACTAAAACTTAAGTTTCTGCCTAGTATTACATGAATATTGCCTTCTATACCTCAATCTTCAGCGATATGTAATCACATGAATATCATATATTATTGACCAAACGGCTACGTATATTCTTGCTTGTTCTAAATCCGAGAATTATGAAAGTTATTACCCACAGCCTTCTTCACCATCTAAACGATATTTTTGCTCTTGATTGTGTATCATTTGCTAAAAAATTCCAACTATTTCAGCTATTACAATTTTACGTACATCACTGACATTACAATGTTTTAACTCTGTATGCATTTAGTAGTGGAAGAGAATATCATCTATAACCGAAAGAACGCGTGGAGCTCCTGAAAAGTGTGTGAAGTTCTCATATCTGTCCGGGCAAGAGCTAATTGGATGTACAGAATATCTTAACGCACCGGCAACAGCTCTGGTTTGAATAGTAATGTCTTTGATTCGACTTTGGAGAGAGGTGTTTCAGGAGCGGTATAAATATACAGTGGAAGTTACATAGAGCAAGCGCAGAAGATGGGCAATGCTGGCAGTACAAGAAAAATTAGTTTACAAAATGAAGATCCCGCAAGTGTGATCAAGGTTTCCGATTCAGTTGTTCAGCGTCTTAAAGGAGCAGGTGAGACGGAAAGTCAAGAGGATGCACGCCCCAAGAACAGTAATTCCTTACCAAGTCAGCAGCAGTACATCAACGAAAACGAACCTTCAAAGACCTCTCTTGAAGTTAGACGTGAGAAAGAAGCTGAAATAAGAAATAATGATGTCTACTGGGAGAGAAGGTTAGCTAAGCTCCAGGACACCCATAACAGGGTAAATCGCCGAATGGAAGAAGAATACGAAGCAGCTGTTCAAGAAGTGAAGAAAAGCTTTCCAAAAATGCCAGTGGAGAACCAAGTAATACCTTGCCAGGATGCAAAGGCCGTTGTCATCAATTGCTACAAACAACACCCAAGACAGACATTATTGTGTGCAAAAGAAGTTGAAGCATTTTCAGCATGTATTGACATGAAAAGAAGAAATATTATGTCTAATAAGGCATGACAGTCGCATGGCGGTCGCGTTCACAATAGAAAAAGAACACGTAGGGAGAAGATGATGTGACCTAACATGCTGTAAAAAGAGTGAGTTCTGAGTGCTGGAGAGAGAGTTGTCAGTGTGGGTGTGTAATACCACATCGTACATCGCCTGGATTGCCCAATCTTTAAGGAGCGACTGGAAGGAAATCGGCATGGACTGGTTTGTGTATATATGTAACTATCTTTTCCCACAGTTTATAGCATTGTTATGTAAATTTAAAATCTAATTAAAAGTACGATAATCAATACTGCTTGGGGTTATTTTATTGCATCCTCAACTGTTCCATTACATATTCACAATTTCTATCCATCTGCTATTGGTATTCATTCGTTTGTTCATACGAAAACAAAAGTGCTAAAATTTTAATGATGTAGGCCCTATTCCCATCTAACCTGTCAAAATTAGTAGGATTTTCAAATGATGTTTTCATTACAGCACACTCATTGCAATACCTGCTAACGATATGCTATTTGTGAAAATTTCTTTATGTAGCATATAATATGAATATGGATTAAGAATGTTCTCACATTATGTTCTTCACATTCATACAGTCACTATATGCAATTATCTTGAAAGGAGACACTATTGAGGCATAAATTTATTGTAGTTAAATCATCTACAATTGATCATGTTCAGCTATAATGAAAGAACGAATTGCAGTTTTAGAACATTACAAACGTAGTCCATTGTTTATGTAGTGCTGTGAAGCTTTCATTCTCTGTCAGGCAATTAGTTGAGTATGCTACATGCGAGAAAAGAATTGTCAGACGAAATGTGGCATTTATCTACTTGCTATGGAATGTAGGTAGGTATATATAAGTATTGATGACGAAGTGTAACTGTTTTTGAATCCTTACAATATTAAAAAAAATAGTACCTTATCAATTTGATAAGGAAAGTAGCTGCTCATCATTTCATAGGGTATGGGGTTACATGTATTGTGTTGAAATGGGGAGATCATCCAGAAGAAAGTACAACCATTCTTTTTCTAAGTGATGCATTCTACAATGTTAGTAATAAAACTTAGTTTATTCTTAATGTAATGTATTCTCCCAAAGATAGTTTTTTTCCTTTTCAAGTGCTTTCTGTTAGGGAGCAGTATGTGGAATTGCAAGTACTTAAACAGGAGAAAAATTTTGAGAAAAAAACTGCCATTTGTTCCACATCATAAATGTAGTCAATGTATGTTGGTAGCACCATCCTTCTCATTAATTGTGTATGGATGGCCTTATAATTGTTTTGTAGCTGTGATAATAAGCATTTCTGTGGGATCTCAAAAGTTTGTAACAATTAGTTACAAGAAAGTGCAGATACCACGTGTATGCAGTTTAGGCTCTTTCTATGGAGCACATCCTTGACAAATTCTCAGAGCAAACCTGCCTGAATTTAATCTTTCGGAGCTGCCTGACTTTAGTCTTTTTGACTGTTTCGTTATATGAATTTACATGTTGATTAACTTCAGTTTCCAACAAGTTTATTGCTTGTGCTTGTTCTTGTTCTTGAAGTCTGACGGCTTAGATTTTATTGACTTAGTTATTAAGTTGTAGGCTATCTGCAACTGTAATACTCAGGTGAGATTAATGAGATATGCTAGAGAAATGAGAGAAATAAAGTCTAGTAATATGTTACCTGCATTTTACCACATCGCGTTCGTCTTCTGTGGCACTTCCACATTTGCGCTTACATTCTGAAAGTATTGGAACACTTTTATGACAGTACTACATGACTCAAATAGAGCATATTTAATCTATTTGACAGTGATATTGTTGGGTCTTGGATTTACTATTATGAATGTCAATTTGTATAATTGAAGAAATAAAATTAAAAAAATTAATAACTTAGAGCAGTGACAGTTAACTTTTTTAGTTTCACATGCTTCCAAATTCAGCACAGAATTTAACATGTTTATTTACATACAGAGTAACTACAGATGTCATTTATACTTTCTGAGGTGGTAACTTCATAGTGTTTTAGTAGTGCATAATGAAATTGCCTAGAAAGTGTCACTGAGTACATCCTGGGGATTATGTAGGAGAGCGGAGTAGAGTAGAGGGGGGAGCATGAGGAATGAGATGGAAATGTTAGGGAGTATTTATGTATAGGTCAGGGATAAGGAAATTGTGAGTCTGCTGTATTGAGAGAGTCATTACTGAATATAAAAAGTAATCTCTTGTATTCAGAGTCTGTCTCTTTATTTAGCATGTCAGTGGGCTGAAAAATCTGTTATCTGTGTATTTCAAGTGCTTAAGAGTACTTATAGTTGTGTGCCTAAAGTTTGTCTATGGCTGATAGTGAGATTTTTATTGAGGTCTGGAATGCCGTGTTTGGTGTCATATAGATGAGTTGCCACTGCAGATTTATGATGTACATTTAACTGAGGAACTGGCATATGTCCATTATATTGTATGGCAAATTGTCCTTCCTATTGCAAAACTGGGACGCTCTGGACATGTGATCCTGTAAACATCAAATTCACCATCAAGCATGAGGCAGAGCAAACATTAAATTTCCCAGACCTAACTGTTTGCATAAAAAAGAATTAGGCCTGCATTTGTCATATTTAGAAAAAAAAGAAAACAACAAATAGAACTATTCGCAGTGGCTCCTTCCATACTCAAAAACTGGTAGCATACAGAAGCAGGATTAAGAGGGTGGTGAATAGTCCAAAGGCACAAATGATCTTGTTGATGACATTGCAGTAATCAAATAGCCACCAATAATGGATAGTCACCGTTTGCAATTGATCATCTCTTTAAATGCATGGAAAGGAAACAACACACTTGTTACCAAGAGATACTAAAACCACGTTATTTCAGTATTCCATTTATTGGAAGAGCATCTTATAAAATTGCCAGTCAGTTCAAAAGGTAGGGCATCAAAATAAGCCATTACACATGTACTGAAATAAATCATGTCCTTCCTCACAATTACAACAAACTTGAAAACTATAAACAACCAGATGTGTACAAGATCAAATGTACAGGCTGTCACAGTTTTTACATGGGTAGGACAGGCAGATCATTTGCCATGAAATATAATGAATACATCAGCTCCTTGGTTAAATGTGTATCATAAATCTGGAGTAGCAAGAGTGACACAAAACACAGCATTCCAGACATTATTAAAGGTTTCACAGTCAGTCACAGACAAACTTCAGGCATGGAACCAAATATTCTTCAGCACTTCAACAATGTAGGGAAAGAGAGATTGCTACTTACTGTAAAGATGACACGTTAAACTGTAGACAGCTGCAATTAAAAGACAATCCCACAAAGCTTTCGGACACAGCTTTCATCGGCAAAAGAGAGATGTACACCATTCATACCCACAAGCAAGCACACCTCACACACACATCTGCCACCTCCCTGGCAGAATCTGGCCTGAGCTGCCAGTGTTGGCAGTTGTGTTCATGACGTGAGCTTGCTTGTGTGTATGATTGGCGTGTGTTCCTTTTGCTGATTAAAGCTGTGGCTGAAAGTTATGTGTGGGCGTCTTTCAATTGTGCCTGTCTGCAACTTTATGTTAACATGTCAACTTTATGGTAAGTAGTGACCTATCTTTTCCTGCATCGTTGATATTCCTACCTGGAGTTTCCATTGCTGTGTTTTAAGGCACTTGAAATACACAGACAACAGATTTCCAACCCACTGACATGCTAAATGGACAGACAGGTAGTGAATACAACAAATTACTTTCCATATTCAGTCATAACTATGTCTCCATATATAGCAATAGAAGCAGTAAACAATAGTGAGCGTTAAGTTACTCTGTATGTACACAGACATGCAAAAATTTAGTTTTGAATACTGTAGCATGTACAACTAAAAATGTTAACTACCACTCCTGTGAGTAACTTTTTTATTTCTTATTTTATATGTCAGTTACATAAATGGAAATACGTAGTTATAAATCCAATAGCCCAGCACATCACTGTCACATAGGTTAAATATGCACCGTTTGAGTCATGTAGTACTGTCATAAAAACGTTACATAGGTTCAAAATATAGGTGCAAATGTGGAAGATTTATCACCAGTGCGGAAAACAAATAATATGTAGTCAAATGCTTGTAATATGTTACTAGATGTTATTTCTCTCATTACTCTAGAAGTTTCTCATTAATCTTGCCTGAGGTACAGTGTATCTCATTAAATCTTCATAAGTGTGCAATTCTGTTACTGTTAGGTGAAAAACTGAAGCAGATGTAATGCCCATTATATCCATACAGTTCTAGAAAATGGAGTTGTAGGTCAGAAATGTGTTGGCCAGTAATTAGAAAGTAAAAGATTTGTGACTGTTGAGGAATATTATTTATTAATGACCCCTAACCTGTTGGGATTTTTTCCTCATTGTCATAGGTCTGCATGTCATTTATGTGATAGAGAAACCCAAATGACCCACCACACTACCGTTTTAGTAGTTTAATTTAACATCCTTTTCATTGATGGCGCATTGTGATTTTGTCATTACAAAAGCTTATTTGAGTTCCACAACTTTCATTCTGGTTTATTCTGAACCACATTTTCCCTTCTGTTGGTTCACAAGGATTTTTTGATTTCTAATAACAGTTGCTTTAGAAAGATCTGAGCAGACTTCTACTGCACTTTGACTATTAGTGGTGCCTACTGATGTTTGACCTTCAATACTTCCATTTCATTTGTTGGAACTGGCTCAAATTCATTTTCAGATGGTAGCATACTTTAGTTATGCAAACTGCACAGCCTTTCTGATTGTAAGCGAAGTCTGTGCTGCCATTTGAAGATCATTACAGGTAAGTCAATTTTTTGCACTTAACATTTTCAGCTTGTCGTATAGGGGGAGAGGAGAGGCTGCTTGTTTCTAAATCCATATATGGAACAGTAGCATGTGGACAATGGTACTCTGTGAGAAACGAGATGATACAGTGACCAAGACATCAACATGAATTTACTATCATGTTCCTCATTCCATTGTAGCATGATTCAGGTAGTATGGCACGTACAGTTATCGTGCTGGAAGATATCATTGTCAGGAAGACATCATCATCGTGGAAGACTTCATCATGAAGGGATGCAGCTGCAATAATGTCCACAACTGTCATGATGCCTTCGATTATTACCACGGGTTCCATGGTAGCCTGGTTGAATGTCCCACATTGCATAATGCTACTCCCATCTGCCTGCGTCCTTTCCATGGTGTGTGTTTTACGCAGTTGTTTGCCTGGATGATGGTGTATCCTGATGCAACTGTTAATCAGGTGTAGCAAGAAACATGATTCATCCAACCACGTGACATGTTTCCATTGAACATGCTCATCAGCTGCAGAGTTCAGTGTTCAACAATGTTTTCTGAGCTGTGTGCTCTAAAACACTTGTGCCTGCACCACCACTGCAGTTCGTTGTCAGATCTACCACAGATAGCCACTTACCCTGCCTTACAGAGCAGGTAAACATCTGCCCTCCATGTTCCATGTGAGGCATAGATGCGCAATAGTAGAAACGAGGATAACAACATGCTTAACATAAAATCTATACTGATATGTGGTATTGGTATGGGACGGATAAAGATGTTCCTGATAATGTATGTCTGGTGCACATCATTATATGAAAATGAACTTCATCTGTTGGGACACTGGAGAAGAAGAAACTGGAAACGTTTTGAAATGTAGTACTACAGAAGGATCTAAAAATTGAGGGACATATAGATTAAAAAATACATATGTACTGGAAACAATTAGTAAGGGGAGAAGTCTACAAAGAACACCTACCGCAAGAAGGGCAGTTTAATGGGATGTAATAGATTTAGGGAGACAAAAACATAGACACAAGTAGAAAAAGACAGAAGACCGTGTCAAACCTGTTGAAAGGCTGGTCATCTTTATATGACCAACCTAATATAATGTAATGGTAATGTGTTCTTTATGCCGATGATCTTTCTTTCATTAAAAGTGAAAATGACTTGCAGGGGCTGACAAGCAAAGTCAACCTTTTGGATAACCAGTAATTGACTTAAAGATGATTAATTAGGTGTGAATCAAGATAAAACTGAAAATTTAATTTTCAGCTTATTTATTTCTTATACAGATTGTCTGTAAAACTGCCGAATTTACTCTCGAAATCTTAACTAACACAAAGCCATTATATGGACTCCAGATGTACTGTATTATCTAGGGTCATAAATGTATTAACCAAACTTCAAGTGTATGTGAATAAATACATGTTGCTTAACTTGTATTATGAATATTTTTCATAGTCTCATAACATAGGCATACTGTTATGGGATGCCATTTGTGTATCAAAACAAGGCAGTTAGGTTTATTGTGTTTCCTAAAACAACGTATCCTGCAGACTGCATAAAAAACTAAGAATTGTACAGTTCCTTAATTTATGATCAGTTACCTACAATACACATAGGAAAACCAACAAAATCACGAATAAAGGCAGTCAAAAATAAGAGTTGTCACTGCATAATTATTCTCACAACTAAGAGCTAACTAAAAACTGAAGTAGAAATCTCTGAAATGTTTGGTGAGTCCTGCAACATGTATTGATAAGGCAGTGTGTTCATTGCAGCTGAAAAAAATATTGTCTCAATCAAGGTCGAAATGGAATGTGACGATGAGGTTATCAGGATGCATGTAACAGGTCTAGGTGAAATCAAGTTAATTGTTGGAGTCTTTATTTACCATGTGACAGTTTTAGAATCATTCAAAGAAGTTCTACACACAGTAGTGTGGAAATGCTCGGCTCATGCACTGTTAATTGGAGGCAATTTTAGCCTACCAGATATGGACTGGTAAGGCTATGGATTCAGTGTAGTTGGTATGATAGGCAGTCTTGCGAAGTACCTTTGAACACAGTTTTCTGAAAACTGTTTCAGCACCCACTTCAATGGTCTGTACACAATGGAAGTATTTTAGATGTTGTAGCTACAGACAGGCCTGATCTTATCGATGGTGTCTGTATAGAAACAGGTATTAGTAATTATAATGTTACCATAGAGATGATGGTTACTAAAGTTAATAAATCCACCAAGAAGGCTAGGAGAGTATTTTTGTTAGAAAGGGCAGATAACCAATTTTAGCGTCCCACTTAGACAATGAATTGTCATAATTTAGTTTCAGTATGATGAACAGAGAGAAATTATGGACAAAGTTTAAAGAGGTTGTAAACCGCTCTCTAGAGAGGTAAGTGCTGAGTAAGTGGATTAAGGATGGAGAAGACTCACTGTCATTCAACAACAAAATTTGGGAAAAGCTGAGGAAGCAGAGACTATTACACTCTTAGTTCAAAAATAGAACACACAAATAATGACAGGCAATAGTTATTAGAGACTGCCATGTCTGTAAAATGATAATGGCACGAAGCATAAAACTACTACCTTTATCGTACCTTAGCAATAGGTCTTGCCAAGAATGTGAGAAAATTCTGGTCCTACATAAATTCACTAAGCAGGTTGAAGGCATCTATCCAGTCACTCATTGACCAATCTGGTATTGGAACAGAAGACAGGAAAAGAAAAGCTGACATTGTAAATTCCTCATTTAAGAAATTGTCCACAGAGGAAGATCTTACAAATGTACTGTCATTAGACCATTGTACAGCTTCTGTATGGTGGACACAGTAGCAGGCATACCTATAATAGAGAAGCAACTACAAGAGTTGTAAGCAAATACATTGCCTGATCCAGATGCAATCTCATTTCATTTTTACACATAGTAGTCTACAGCATTGGCCACTTACGTGGCTTGCATTTATCGCAAATCTCTTGCCCAGTGCAAATTCCCAAGTGAATGCAAAAAAATGCAGGTGACTCCTGTATTGTAGGAAGGTTAAAATAATGGATCAAAATTACAGACCTCTATCCTTAACATCAGTTTGCTGCTGAAATCTGGAATGTATTCTCAGTTTGAATATAACAAATTTCCTTGACAGAAAAGCTTCTGTCCACAAATTAACACAGTTCTAGAAAGCACTGCTCGTGGGAAACTCAGCGAATACGTTACCAGATATGTGAGGCTCGTAGACTTCTTAAGTAATAGAGTACAGTGTGTTGTTCTTGAAGGCGACTGTTTGTCAGAGATGGGTATAGTCAGGAGTGTGCCTGGGAAGTGTTATAGGACCTCTCTTGTTCTTTACATACATGGCGCCCATAAGTAAAATTCCAGTTTCAAAATGCTCTAGAAACAAAACCACTTCTCAGAACGATGTCAAATTTGAACAGCATATTATTGACATGGGAGGAAGCACCATGGACCAAAAAGAAAAAAATTAATGAAAATATTATAAATAAATGGTGCTGTAAGCGTCTTAAATTAAATGGGGTTGGCTACAAATGACAAATGAATCACAATGTGGTGGCTATGGTTTGAGTTGCACATTATACTATCCGCAGTGTTCAATGATCATGACTGCACAAGTTCAGCAGTCATCTGTTGTGGCACCATGAGTTATGTAAGCCCATCCAGCACAGCAGCATCATACCATGTCAGAAGGGAAGAATCAGTTTTTAACTGTCCTGAGGCCAAAAACAACATAATAAAAATCAAAATGATGTCAGTTTCTAATTGTTGTGAGACTCGGGCAAGACAGGTTCAGTAAGCTGCCACATGTTGAAATCAAGAAACAGCATGTTCCACAACAGACTGGAGTGTCTCAGTTCTCACATTGAGAATGCATTGCACAATGCATGCCTTCAGTTCAGCTACATTTGTGACTGGAGCACTGAACACATCTTTCAGATAACCCCACAGCCAGAAGACACACAGCTTAAAATCAGGTGACCTTGATGGCCAGGTTGTAGGGAAATGGTAGCTGATAATTGTAGCATTTATGAACTGCCTCTGCAGCAGCTGCTTCACTGGCTATGCAATGTGCAGAGGAGTGCCAACTTGCATTAAAAAAACCCTAGCCACACATCCACGCCGTTGAAGGACTGGAATGATATTGGTGCACACAAGACTGTCATAGCTTTTACCAGTGATGTTATAGGTAACAGTACTCATCTCCTCAAAAAAAAAAAAAAAAAAAAACCTGCCTACAATAAACAATGCTATCAAAGTGCAGCATACAGTCACCTTTGCAGAATGAAGCGGTACCAGTTGATGTGTGTGCAGATTTCCTGTTGCCAATATTCTGCATACTAACATGTTCTTGAAGATGGCAATAGGCATTGTCTGTGTACAGAATGTTCCATGGCTGTTCATTGTCCCCTTCCATGTGAGCAAGAAATTCCAAAGCAAATATTTGTCTTGCTGGCAGATGAGCAGGAAGCATCTCCTGAACATGCGTGATTTTGTATGAATAGCAATGCAGGATGTTTCATAGGATTTTATCCACTGTACTTGAAAGCATGTCCATCATTTGGGCAATTCCCCGTGCACTCCTCGAACAGTCCTACAGTGCTGTGACCACATCTTTGATACACGTTGGATCAACTGCTTTCCTCCCTAAGCCACACTGCACTTCAAAAGAACCTGTCTTTTTGAATTTTGTAATCATTTTCTCCAGGCCCTTAGCAGACATCGGACCATTGCCTTTTTTCATAACCATGAATATCTGGGAACTTCTGCAGGGTTACTGGCACACAGTCCTGCTCTTGCAAAAGAGCTTTACCAGCAGTGTGGTATCCTTCATGGGGATATTCAGATTGGGCATCTCAGACACAAACAAAGGAACAGCCATGTGTGTGGTCTGTGTGGTGTGCATATTGTGACGCTTACAGTGCCATCTATTAGTCAAATTTTCGTTAATTCTTTCTTTTTTTTTTTCTTTTCCATTACCTGTGTCAATTATATACTGTTCAAATTTCACATCATTGTGAGCTGTGGTTCTCTTGCAAGACAAAATTTCTAGTTTGTGTGTTGAATGGCAGCTAGCTCTAAATGTAGAAAAATGCAATTTAATGCAGATGAGTAGGAAAAACACACTTGTGATGTTCAAGTACAGCACTAGCAGTGTGCCACTCGATACAGTCATGTCGATTAACTATCTAGGCATAACATTGCAAAGCGATATGAAATGGAATGAGCATATAAGGACTGTAGTTGGGAAGGAGGCGAATGATTGACTTTGGTTTATTGGGAGAATTTTGGAAAAGTGAGGTTCATCTGTAAAAGTGACTGCATACAGGACACTAGTGCAAACCATTGTTGTGTACTGTCATAAGGATGGTGAATGGTCAACTTTAATTTACGAGGAGAACTTTAGGAAACTGTAGCTCCATAAAGGAGACTGCATGTAAAACACCGGTGTGGCCTGTTCTTGAGTAATGCTTGAGTGTTTGCAATCTCCACTAGGTCACATTAAAGGAAGACCTCGAAGTAATTCAGAGGCATGCTGCTAGATGTAGCATATTTGATCAACATTTGAATATGATGGAGATGCTTTGTGGACTCAAATGGGAATGCCTGGAGGGGAGACACTGTTCTTCTTGCTGAGCACTATTGAGAAAATTTTGGGAACCAACTTTGAAGCTGACTGCAGGATAATTCTGCTGTTGCTGATGTACATTTCATGTGAGGGCCACAAGGATAACAGGGCTCATACAGAGGCATTTAGATAGTTGTTTTTCCATCACTCTGTTTGCAGGTGGAACAGTAAAGGAAATGGCTAGTAGTATTTCAAGGTACCCTCCACCACACACCATACGGTGGCTTGCAGAATATGGATGTAGATGTAGATTCACCAACAAAATACATGACACAATCAAATGATTGACCAGCCTACTACTGCACTAAGAAAACCACAAAATAATTATACGTTAAAGGGGATGAACTTTTCAGTACATTGCTTTGGCTTTCATGAGTATCTCGTTAAAGACTTTCAGAAATAATATTCAAAATTGGCTTAAAAATTGAAAGTTTCATCAATGTATAAAGGAAAGCATAATTTGTCTTAAAGTGTGTAAATTTGTGTGTTTTATCATCCTCACTACTTTGTTTTATTATAATATAGTTTGCATTGTCTTTTGCTACTGTGTTCAATATATGTCTAAATTTACATCTATACTTGACAAATCACTGTGAGATTCACGGCAGAGGGATACTTCCCATTGCACAAGTTATTAGAGTTTTTGAATGTACTATTCACATATGTGACATGGGAAGTATGATTGCTTAAACAACTCTGCACTGTAATTAGTGTAACCTTGTCTTCAAGATTCCTACTCTAGCAATATGTAGGGGATTGGTAGTATATTCATAGATTCATCACATGAAGTTCAGTCTTAAAATTTACTAGGTACAGTTTTACAAGTTAGTTTGCAACTACGAGTAAGTTCCGTTTTTATTTCTATCTGCGGCAGTGCTACGATCACAGTTCCGAGCATGCGCGGCTGTTACTCTGACTCAAGGAGAAGACATGTACGCCATTTTCAGATCGCTGATGCTGATGTGTGCTTTGTAGTGCTTCTTTATAATGTCAGCCATAATTGAAAATGCCGCCGCGTGTGAAACCAGATCTGTGATTGGTTTTCTAAATGCAAAGAAAGTTAAACCAAAGGAAATTCATCGGCAAATCTTTGAGGTTTACAGACAAAATGCTATGAGTGATTCAATGGTTAGAAGATGGGCCAGATTGTTCAATGTAGGACATGATCAAGTGCACAATGAAGAACGAAGTGGACGCCCATCTGTGGTTACTGAAGAACTGGTTCATACAATTGAAGAGAAGATTAAGCACAACCGTAAGTTTGCACTTTGTGCCCTTGCTATGGAAGTTCCACAAATCTCACAATCACTAATTCATGAAATTGTTACTGAAAAACTGAAATTTAAAAAAAACTTTGCTCACATTGGGTACCCCAAATTCTTACTGAGCAACACAGAAAACAACAGATGGGCAGTGCACTTCAGTTTTTGACACGCTACAATGAAGAAGGCGATGGTTTTCTTTCTCAGATAGTCACGGGGGATGAAACTTGGCTATTGTACGACACCCCTGAAACAAAACTGCAATCAATGGAATGGAGGCACACTTCATCCCCAATGAAGGTTAAGCCTAAACAAATCTTGACACCTCTAAAAGTCATGTGCACCATTTTTTGGGACATAAAAGGCATTTTGCTGATTGATTTCTTACCACAAGGTCAAACAATCAATGCACATGGTTACTGCGAGACCATTAAGAAGTTGTGCCCGCAATACAACAAGCGCCAAGGATTACTGTCAAAAGGTGTTGTTTCTTTCCACAATAATGCCCGACCTCACATGGTGAATGTGACCAAACAACTCTTACCGGAATTTCACTGGGACACTTTTGATCATCCTTCATACAGCCCGTACCTCGCTCCTAGCGACTTTCATCTCTTCTTACACCTAAAAGCTGTCCATGGTGGTCAACACTTCAACGATGATGACGAGCTGAAAGAACACGTTACGACATGGTTGAATGCGCAGGCAGCAACCTTCTATGGAGATGGTATCCAAAAACTTGTGCCACACAATGACAAGTGCCTACAAAATTTTGGAAGCTATGTAGACAAGTAGTTTAACAGTTGTAGATTTTTGTACAATAAATATTTTTTCTGTATCTGTACACATTTGTTTCATATAACTAAACGGAACTTACTTTGTGGACATACCTCGTATTTTCAAGTGCCTGCCAGTTCAGTTCTTTCAGCAACTGTGTGATGCTCTCCTCGGGGTGAAACAAACTGGTGACCATTCATACTGCCCTTTTTTGTGTGAATTCAGTATCATTTGTTGGTCCTGGTTGATGTGGACCACACACACTTGAACATATTCTGAATCACACAAGTTAGTTCTGTGTTTGTTGATGACCCTCCATTCAAGATAACATGCTGCGTCCTTGCTGCATTGATATCTCATATGACTGTTTTGTAAGTAGTTTCCTCTGTAGATTGATTGCATTTACTAAATGTTCTGTTAGTCAACCAGAGTCTGCCACGTACCTTACCTATGAGTAAGTCTGTCTCATATTTCTATAAATTGTTACACCCAGGTATCTGTATGAGTTGATTGATTCCAACTTTGACCCACTGATATTGAAGTCATAGGATTCTGCATTTTTATTTTTTATTTTTATTTTTTTTTTTTTAATGCAAGTTATTACATTTCTGAACATTTGAAGCAAATTGCCAATCTTTGCATTTATTTGAAATATTATTACCAAAGTTAGCTGAACATTTGTGCAGCTCTTTTCAGACAGTATTTCATTACAGGTAACATCATCAGCTGTCAAAAGTCATGTTCTAACACACTTCCCAGGAGCACCCTGGAAGTTAGTTCTGTGTTTGTTGATGACCCTCCATTCAAGATAACATGCTGCGTCCTTGCTGCATTGATATCTCATATGACTGTAATTTCGATAATAGGTGTGTGTGTGTTGTGCAGAGTCAAATAATTTTTGGAAGTCGAGAAATACTCCACTTACCTGATACTCTTTTTCCATGGCTTTCAGGATTTAGTGAAAAAAACACAAGTTGGGTTTCACATGACCAGCATTCGGAATCTGCATTGGTTGACATGGAGGATGTCATTATGTTCAAAATAGGTTATGTGATTGTACAACTAATGAAAGACAGGGATACTGGACAAACGTTTTATATATTACTCCTGCTGCCCTTGTACGCAGGTGTACCCTGTGCTTTCTCCCATCCACTGGGCACAGCTTTTTGTTCAAGGGATCTGCACTATATTATGGTTAAAAGAGAAGAATAATTCGACCACAGTATGTAATAGTGTTGTATTAGGCCTTAAAAGTTTTGTTCAGCTTTAAGTACTTCAGCTTTTTCTCAACACCACTGACAGTGACATATATTTCACTCATTTTTTCAGTTGTATGAGAATGAAATTGGGTAAGTTCTCCTGGATTATTTCTTTTTTTTAAGGAATATTTGCAAACAGAGTTCAGCATTTCTGCTTTTGCTTTGGTACCCCCAATTTTAGTTCTTGGCCCACCCATGAGTGCCTGGACATTACCATTGGTGCCACTGTCAGCATTTACATAAGAACGGAATTTCATCAAGTTTTGTGTGAGAACTTTTGATAGTGCTCTGCTATGATAGTCACTGAAGGCATGTATTGCCATTGTGTAAGCCATGTGTATTTTCTCCTGCATCTCTTTATCAGTAACATTATACTGCATTTTTCAAATATTATGCAGTATTCTCTCTTTAGAAGTTTCATTACAGTGACTGTACCATGAAGGTCCTTTCCATCACGAACTGTTCTACCAGGTTGGTATCTGTCCAGTGCATGGTCAACTATTCTTTTGAAATTGAACCATAGTTTTTCTACATGCTTGTCTCCAAAGCTAAATCTTTGAAACTCCTTATTGAGATATGACGCCACTGTCTTTTTAGCTAGTTAACAGAATATACACATTGTTCTACATCTACATGGATACTCCACAAATCGCACGTAAGTGCCTGGTAGAGGCTTCATTGAACCACCTGTACACTAATTCTCTATTATTTCAATCCCACACAGAGCACAGAAAAAAAAACGAACATCTAAGCTCTGATTTCCCTTATTTTATTAAGATGATTGTTTCTCACCATGTAGGTCGGTGTCAACAAAATACACGGTGTACATAAAGTCCGGAAGCACTTTCAGTTATTTATTCCACAAGAACTAAACATTGTGTAGATGTCATACATTTTGCATTTTGAAGAGAAACTGTGAAAGTTTTTTTACAAACATTTGATGTGCCAACCATAAGTGACCTGTCAGATGTCAATACAGTAATCGAATTCTTGCCATACCCGTCCCAGCATGCCATCGTTGCCTATGGCAGTTGCTTCCCATAGTCTCTCCTGGAGCTCTGTTACATCACGTGGTACATACACCAGATCTTTAATGTGTCCCCACAGAAAAAAGTCACACAGAGTGAGATCTGGTGATCGGGGAGGCCATTTCATGAAACAGCTGTCCGCTTCTGTAGCATGGCCGATCCATCGATGCGGCAGCTCCATGTTCAGGTACCCACAAACTTCATGATGAAAATGGGGTGGAGACCCATCTTGCTGAAAGATGAACGGAAGTCCGATTGCATTTGAGGCATCAGCCACTGCTGCAACATGTCCAAGTAGGAATATCCAGTGACAGTGCTTTTGGCATAGAAGAATGACCCGTACAGTTTTCGACGTGACAGGGCACAAAAAACATTACCTTTGGGGAATCATGCTCAAATTCAATGCATTCGTGTGGATGCTTTGTACCCCAGATTCGACAATTATGCCTGTTCACTTTTCCATTAGTGTGAAAAGTGGCTTCCTCACTAAAAATTAAGCAATCAACAATGCCATCCCCATCCCCATCCTCATTCAATTGTTGCAACTGTGAACAAAGCTCTGTCTTTGTTGTCATCATTGAGCTTCGGCACTAGCTCCAATTTGAATGGTTTCATAGAGAGCTTCTGCCGCAGGACTTTCCACACTGTCATTGGAGCCATTTCGAGTTCACGGGATGCATGATGCACTGATTTCTTTGGACTCCTTATGAATGTCTCTTATACACATTCCATAATCACTTCCCTCACACTGGGATGTCCGCTTCTCTTTGCCAGGCACAAGCAACCCGTCGTAACGAATTTGTTGTGCCACTGGTAAATAGCCTTCCTTGTTGGTAGCTTCTTACCCTACTTGGTTCTAAACATCCATTGAACAGATGTTGCACACTTGTTTCTGTCAAACTCCAACATACTGAAAGCTCGCTTCACACCTGAACTCGCCATGTTTGTGACTAGCGCTGACTATCAGCAAATTACCAAACTACGCTGTGATGGTATACATGGAAAAAAAACTTTCAGGGTTTCTCGTCAAAATGACACGTGTATGATATCTGTACAATGTTTGGTTCTTGTGCAATAAATAATTGAAAGTGTTCCTGGCTTTATGTACACCCTGTATTTTTGCATTCAGAGGAGAAAGTTAGTCACTGAAATCTTGTGAGAAGATTCCATCGCAGTGGAAAACACCTTAGTTTTAATAATGTCCACCCCAAATCCTGTATCATTTCAGTGACACCCTCTCCCCTATTTTGCGATAATACAAAATGTGTTGCTCTTCTTTGGACTTCCTTGATGTACTCCCATCAGTCCTATCTGGTAAGGATCCCACACCGTGCAGCAGTATTCTAAAAGAGGATGGACAAATGTAGTGTAGACCGTCTCTTTAGTAGATCTGTTACATTTTCTAAGTATCCTACCAATAAAACACAGTCTTTGGTTAGCCTGCCCCACAACATTTTCTGTCTTCCTTCCAATTTAAGTTGTTCATAATTGCAATTCCTAGGTATTTAGTTGACTGATTTATTGTGTAATCGATTTAATTTAATTTAATTTAATGGATTCCTTGTAGCACACATGTGGATGACCTCACACTTTTTGTTATTGAGAAAATTGCCAGTTTTGCACCATACAGACATCTTTTCTAAATCATTTTGCAATTTGTTTTGATCTTCTCATGACTTGACTAGTCAATAAATAACAGCATCATCTGCAAACAACTTAAGACGGCTGCTCAGATTGTCTCCTAAATCGTTTATATAGATACGGAACAGCAAAGAGCCTATAACACTATCTTGGGGAATGCCAGAAATCGCTTCTGTTTTACTCGATTACTTTCCGTCAATTACTACAGACTACATGCCACTTTTGTTGTACAGTGTCAAAAGCCTTCTGGAGATCTAGAAAAACGGGGAAAAAAAATTGAAATCCCTTTCCAATAGCACTCAACCCTTCACGTGAGTACAGAACTACTTGTGTTTTACAAGAATGATGTTTTCAAAATCCTTGTTGACTGCATGTCAATAGTCCGTTCTCTTCAAGGTAATGTGTAATGTTTGAATACAATATATGTTCCAAAATCCTGCTGCGTGTTAATGATATGGGTCTGCAATTTAGTGGATTATTCATACTTCCTTTCTTGAATATTGGTGTGACTTGTGCAACTATCCAGTCTTTGGATATGCATCTTTCGTCGAGTGAACAGTTGTATATGTTTGTTAAGTATGGAGCTATTGTTTCAGCATACTCTGAAAAGAACCCAATTGGTACACAGTCTGGGCCAGAAGACTTGCTTTTGTTAAGTGATTTAAGTTGCTTCACTACTCTGAGCATATCTATTTCTACATCACTTATGTTTGCAGCTGTTCTTGATTCGAATTCTGGAATATTTACGTAATCTTCGTTGGTGAAGGAATTTCAGAAGACTGTGCTTAATAACTCTGCTTTGGCAGCACAGTCATCAATAGTATTTCCATTGCTATTGTGCAGAGAAGGCATTCATTGTGTCTTGTCACTAGCATACTTTGCATTCGACCAGAATCTCTTTGGATTTTTTGCCAAGTTTCGAGGCAAAGTTTCGTTATGGAAACTATTATAAGCATCTCACATTGAAGTCCACACTAAATTTCGAGCTTCTGTAAAAGAATGCCAATCTTGGGGATTCTGGGTCCGTTTAAATTTGGCATACTTTTTTGGTTGTTCCTGGAACAGTGTTCTGACCCATTTTGTGTACCAAGGATGATCAGCTCTATTGTTTGTTAATTTATTTGGCATAAATCTCTCCATTGCTGCTGATACTATTTCTTTGTATCCAAGCTGCATCTGATCTACACTTACATAGTTAATTTGAAAGAGTGGAAACAGTCTCCCAAGAAGGCGTCTAGTGAATTTTTATCTGCTTTTTTGAATAGGTATATTTTTCGTTTATTTTTGGAGGATTTGGGGGTTACAATATTGAGTTTCGCTACAACAACCTTGTGTTCACTAATCCCTGTATCCTTTTTTATGCTTGTTACTAGCTCAGGATTATTTGTCGCTATGATATCAAGTGTATTTTCGCAACTGTTTACTGTTTGCTTGGGATCATAAACTAACTGTTCGAAATAATTTTCTGAGAATGCATTTAGCATAATTTCTGATGATGGTTTATCCTTACCTCCTGATTTAAACATGTATTTTTGCCAACATATTGAGGGTAAATTAAAGTCGCCAAAAACTATAATTGTATGAGTTGGGTACATATTTGAAATTAAACTCAAATTTTCTTTGAACGTGTCAACAACCGTATCATCTGAATTCGGAGGTTGGTAAAAGGATCCAATTATTATTTTATTTCTGTTGCCATGCCAAGAATGACCTCTGCCCGTACTAACTCACAGGAACTAACTAGAATGAGATTTTCACTCTTCAGCAGAGTGTGTGCTGATATGAAACTTCCTGGCAGGTTAAAACTGTGTGCCGGACCGAGACTCAAACTTGGAACCTTTGCCTTTCGCGGGCAAGTGCTCTAACAACAGAGCTATGCAAGCATGACTCGCAACCCATCCCCACAGCTTCAATTCTGCCAATACCTCATCTCCTACCTTCCAAACATCACAGAAGCTCTTCTCCGAACCTTTCAGAACTATCACCCCTGGAAGGAAGGATATTATGGAGACGTGGCTTAGCCACTACCTGGGGGATGTTTCCAGAATGAGATTTTCACTCTGCAGTGGAGTGTGTGCTGATATGAAACTTTCTGGCAGATTAAAACTGTGTGCCAGACCGAGACTTGAACTCAGGACCTTTGCCTTTGGCAGGCAAATGCTCTACCAACTGAGCTACCCAAGCACAACTCACGACCCACCCCCACAGCACTTGCTCGCAAAAGGCAAAGGTCCCAAGTTCGAATATCAGTCTGGCACACAGTTTTAATCTGCCAGAAAGGAAGTTTCAGGAACTATCTACTTGAATTTCACGATAATATAAACTACTTCTAACAGAACATGCCACCACCAATTGTGTTTAGCCTATCCTTTTGGAACACAATTAGGTACTTTGCAAAAATTTCAGCTGAACTTATCTCCGTCATTAGCCAGCTTTCAGTGCCTATAACGATTTGAGCTTAGTGCTTTCTATTAGCACTTGGAGCACTGGTACTTTCCCAACACAGCTACGACAATTTACAACAGTTATACTGATGGTTCCTGTATCTACGTTCTTCCTTTGTTCGGCCTGCACCCTTTGAGACTGAAGCCCTTTTTGTGTTTTCGCAAGACCCTCTAACCTTAAAAACCAACCAATCCACACCACACATCCCCTGCTACACATGTAGGCACCTCCTGCATGCAGTGACCTATTCAACGGAACCCAAAATCCTAAACACCCTGTGGCACAGCTTGAGGAATCTGCAGCCTACGTGATCGCAGAACCATCTGAGCCTCTGATTCAGACCCTCCACTTGGCTCTGTACCGGAGGTCCGTAATCAGTCCTGTCAACTATGCTGCAAATGGTGAGCTCTGATTTCATCTCGCAAGCAAGACTGGCACCCTTTACCACCTCTGTTAGCTGCTCAACAACAGAGAGAATTTCTTCAGATCCAATGCAACACACATCATTGGTACTGAAGTGAGCCACAATCTGCAGTTGGCTGCACCCTGTGCTCCTCATGGCATCCGGAAGGACCCGTTACATGTCTGGAATGACTCCACTTGGTATGCACACAGAGTGCACATTGGCTTTTGTCCCCTTCTTGGCAGCCATGTCTCTAAGGGGCCCCAAAACCTGCCTAACAGTGGAGCTCCCAACTACCAATAATCCCACCCTCAGTGATTGCACAGATCTTGCAGGCTGAGAAGTTTCCTTTGAAACAGGACAGGGGACTGCATCTGACTGAGCAACAGTGTCAGCCTCACACAGCACCTGGAACCTGTTTGTCAATCTAACCAGGGAGATCTTATGTGCAATCCCCTGGGACTTCTTTTGCTGTCTGCCACATCCTGAGATGACCTCCCACTCGACCACGGGTGAGGGGTGAACCTCTGTGCAAGCAGTAACTGGGCTGGCCACCGGTGGGGACTGATTGGAGGATGCAAACATGCTGGACCTCTGTTGGATCCCCACAACCAGCCCACAAAAGTGATGCCCATCCACTGCAGCTGGAAGCTGTGTAACAGAAGCCTTGACAGCCTGGAGGTGAGAGCAAAGTGTCGCCAACTCGGTTCGCATCTGAACACAAGTCACAGTCCCTACCCATACTAAAGACCATGGAAAACTACACTACTAAGACAAACAGACTATCAATACATGCTGTGGAACTCTACTGTAGACCCTAACAAAAACACAAAAACTGTATCTAATAAATTATATTAATATGCAGAGATTCAAAAACCGAACTATCAAAGCACTCAGGTGAGATTAAATAATTCACCTCTGTTTAGGAACTTGTAATATGGAACAAAATTGGTTTACTTTCCAATTCAAACAAAAACATGAGAAGGTGTCTATAAGATATTAAATTAATATGCAGAAACTCAAGAAAATAAACTATCAAAGCACACAGATGAAATTATACAATTTGCTCCTGGTTAGGAACTCTTAAAAGTCACAAAATTGATTACTTCCTTGTTACTGCTTCTGTCTTGACCAGCTGCTGCTGCTGCTGCTGCCTGACTGGTTGACGAGTGCCAGCAAGTGGGCACTAGCTATCAAAACAAATGAACATATGTCTATCGACTCATGCTATGGAAAACTCTACTGTATACCCTGACCCAAGTTTGCATTGCCCTTTGTACTTTGGTAATCACTGTTGCTGCAACTGCCTCATGGTCACTGATATTAGTTTTTTTGTGACATCCTCAGAAAAGTCATATCTTTTTCTTGCCTTTATATGCAATATATTACTATCATCAGAGGGATCACAAACTATCTGTTCTAAGTAGTTTTCTGAGCAGGCACCTAATGATGTTTCACAACTTGTCTTGTAATGCACACCACTAACAAAATTGGAACTATTCCAACTATTTGTTGGATGATGAAAGTCTCCTCCAACAATGATTGGGAAACTTACTCACTAGTGAACAGAAGTTTTCTCTACAGTTTTGGGTTACATCTGGGGACAAGTCTTGTGGCTGATGGAATGATTCATAAGTTTATGCTCATCCATAATACTGAGTCTTCCCCCAAGAATCTAACATGCAGCTTCAATTTCCATCTTGGCAGATGTGAATTTGTTGCGTGCTACAACAGTACACTACCTCCATTTCCCATAAGCTTAGTCTTTCAATATAAGTTTAAATTTTCCCAAAAAAGTCACTGCTCTCATATCATAAATAGCATGCAATGCTCAAAGATGACTGAATAAATTGGAAAAAGAAATAGCTGGCAGTTTCTGCTACATTAAAATTTAGTTCATGTACCCATTGTGATATTTTTAGCCATTTTATCCCAATAAAAGTTTTATAGCTGTTTGGCTGGTAACACACTGGCTACTGGTGCTAATGAACTGTGATCAGTGTTGAAGAAATTTAATCACATATACTCGAATTACATGTTATATAACATCAGTATCATAAAGATTTCCCAGACACCCTATTATACTTACATCAAGAGTAAGCAGCAGTAGTACAAAAACTGTGAGATCTTGTTACCATTTTACATTAAGCTAGTGTTCTCTACCATAAATAAAATGTGAGGATAGTTGAGAATATCAGCAATGGCACAAGACAGATATGAGACATATTTTTTTTATATTTATTGCATGGAACCAGTGTAACATTGTCATCTCGTCATGAAACATTCATTGCATCAAGTGAATAAAAATGAAATCTTTAGACAGGGACAATAATAGTGGTAATATGACTGCAGTATGTGTTAATTTGAAGTTACTAATGAAGGCAGGTATAGGAAAGAAGACGTGTGTTCTGTTGATAGTAACCAAATATGTATTTGCTGGGTTGATATACAAAAACTCAGTCAGACTGAAACTTACCTTAAACCAGTACAAATTGTGATTCATTTGTATAATCAGATTGGTTGTATCAGCTAATGTACTGTGACTACCTGTTACAAGATGTATATATATATATATCATAATTTCCATTTATTTTGATGTCAGTAGTGTAAATAGGCTTTAATTATTAGTGTAGAGCACAGAAAGAGTATGCCCAGAGAAAATTAGTCAGGCTGACATTGAAACTGGGCAACATGTCACTATAGTTGGATTAAAATAACTCTCATTGATGTATGGTTGTTTGAGCTCCACATGCTCACTGTGTTACTTGTTCTGTAGGCATATGCAGAGTGTCCTGACAAGTGTGGCCTGGGGTGCCTCGGAAATACTGCTTGCTACTTCTGCCACAATCTGTCAACCATTGAATTATTTTATTTAAACTATAATTGCCTTCAGTCTTTATGGAAACCTGTTGAAAATGCTTTCTGAAGAGTAAAACTCATTTTTCTCAACAACAGATAGGAATATGATTCCAAACTACAGGTACAATGAGGTGATAAAAGTCATGGGCTAGTGATATGCACATACACAGATGGTAGCAGTATCATTTATACAAGGTATAAAAGGGCAGTGCATTGGTGGGCTAGGGGCATGGGACTTTCCTTTTTGCAAATTGTTAGAGAATTCAATATTCTGAGATCTGCAGTGTCAAGAGAGTGGTGAGTACACCAAATTTTGGTCATTACCTCTCACCATGGACAATGCAGTGTCCAATTGCCTTCACTTAACAACTGAGAGCAGCGTACTTGCGTAAAATTGTCAGTGGGAACAGCAAACAGCATTGCGTGAAATAACCTCAGAAATCAGTGTGGGATGAATGACAAATGTGTCCATTAGGACAAAGTGGCAAACTTTCACAATGGGCTATGGAGCAGACGACTAATGCATATGCCATTGCTAACAGCATGAGATCACCTGCAGCACCTCTCCTGTCGGTTGGACACTAGATGACTGGAAAACTGTGGCCTGGTCAGACGAGTCCAGATTTCAGTTTGTAAGAGCTGATGGTAGGGTTCGAGTGTGGTGCAGACCCTACCAAGCCACAGATCCAAGTTGTCAACAAGACACTGTGCAGGCTGGTGGTGACTCCGTAATGGCGTGAGTTGTGTTTACATGGAATGGACTGTGTTCTCTGGTCCAACTGAACTGAACATTGACTGGAAATGGTTATGTTCAGCTACTTGGAGACTATTTGCAACCATTCATGTACTTCATGTTCCCAAGCATATCACTGGGCCACAATCATTCGCAATTGCAGAATAATTTGGACAGTCAAGTGAATGATTTGGCCACCCAGATCGCCCGACATGAATCCTGTCAAACACTTATGGGACATAATTGAGAGATCAGTTCATGCACTGTCAACATTTTCACAGTTATGGACCACTATAGAGGCAGCTGGCTCAGTATTTCTGCAGGTGACTTCCAACAAGTTGTTGAGCCTATGCCACATCGACTTGCTGTACTATGCTGGACAAAAGGAGGTCCAACACAATATGAGGAGGTAACCCATGACTTCCATCACCTCAATGTACATTGTCTACATTGTATTCTCTAAATGGATGAAGGTATTCCTTTCTAACAAGAACATATTGCCATTAACAAAATCTCAACAGAGAATAGATATAGTGAAACACCATAGAAGTTCCCAGCTTATTAAATAGTGGTCTGCATGAGCTGTGTGAACTAACACCACATGTAGCTTGGATGGTACGATTTTATATTAAAATTATCCTGTGCTTGGACCGAATCACACCAAAAGACTAATCCATATGAACTTGTAAAAATGAGCATTGATGAATCATTTTACGTGGTCACATATATTGATATTCTGTAGGATGCCATGAATATGCACCTTCCATGAGAATTTTCCATCTATCCTCATTGGCATAACTCTAACATCTTCCACCTGTTTCATGATGTCAACACTATAAGTGACTTGACTGTTACTGTTAACAAAATTACATATGAGGGACACTTTTATGCAAATGAGTGCTAACGTAGACATAGGCTGGTACCTAATATTTAGGTGGTAGTTATCACACCCCTTCATTCATGGAGGAGCAGCAACCTACTTCTTGCCGTGGCAACCCATGTCCAGCCAAGTGTCCCGGAGTGCCCTGAACCTGGTCGACGTCATTGAGGATGTAGGGCAACCTGTTCGATTTCAGCAGCACCCAGTCGGCACAGATAGGAACACACAAAGCCCCACTTGGCAGTGCAGTTGGCGTTGCTGTGTCTCCATTGCAGAGAGCAGAGGCCACATAATGTCCTTGTCAGGTACTGGCATGGCAGGGGTGGGACTGGCCGAGCCAGTACTACACCCTGGTTGCCTGCCAAGATCTAGTCCATCGCGAACGGCTTACAAATGGAGGAAGACGAGAGTGGGGCCACGGGTGCCACACAGGGTGGAGAGTCTGAAGGCAGGAACACCCTGAAAGCAGCAGAGGAGGGAACTGAGGCTGTGACGGTGGAGAAACAAAGGTTGGTGGTGACATGATGGTGGGCAAACACTGTAGAGCTTGGAGGAGGGGGCGGTTGGGTATCCTGCTGCAGGTGCAGCTGATTTTGATGGTGCATTACCGTCCCATCCCGCGTGTACTAAGTGAACATACAGTGGCCCTGCTGCCATTGGACAGCTGCCAGAATCCAGCTGTCTGAGTGGCTGAACCCCACACCAGTGCCTGGCCTGAAACAGGGAGACAGTGCCTCAGATGGCACCATTGGTGATAAATGCATGAGGTGGAGAAGCTTGTGGGGATGACAGCCATGGAGCAGTTCCACCAGCCTCTTCTTCTTTCCTATTGGAGTCAACCTGTATGAACCCAACTGGAAACTTGGGAAGTGAATTATGGTCCATTATCCAACACCACCGTTAGAGGAAGACCTCGAATAGTGAAGATTTTACTGAACACAGTATCTTTAGCTTCTGCACTCATGCTCGACAGTTGACTATGTATGGAAGGCGTGAAAACTTATTGATGTTGATCAGACAGGTAATATCCAGGAAGGATCCTGCAAAGTCAGTATGAACCTGCTCCCATGGAGGGGAGGGCGTTGGCCGGGAAGAGAACATCTGGTGGGGCACCACCTGCTGTTCTTCACACTGAGAACAGCTGTGAGCAAGATGCTAAACCTGCCAGCCTATGCAGTACACAAGATGCTGGGTGAAATTCCCCAGTGACCCTTGTGCATGTGCTGCAGCATTGTTGGGAGCAGAGGTTCAGGCAGGACCATCTCATGAGACTGCCAATCAGTATTGAGGAGGGTAATACCCTGTGCTGGTGTCAAAGGTGAAAATAGTGGCGTAACAGGTTGGAGTCCTGACCGGGAATGCAGTCAGACCAGCCATGTTGGATGTCCCACCGTACCTATCGTAAGATGGTGTCTTTTTGCCATTGCTGCAGCCACAGGGGTTGTTGTCATGATAGAGAAAGCACCCACCGCCTGTTGAGCAACTTTGTCCAAATGGAAACATGATATGTGCTCTTGATCAAACACCGGGTCGGGTCCCATCGAGAGATGGGAAAGGGCATCCACATTAGTATGTTGTTTGGTACTGCAGAAGTGAATTTCCTAATAGTACCTGCTGAGAAAAAGTGCCCAGCAGTTGAGGCAATAGGGAGCCCTCTCAGGTAGCTTTGCAGCTGGACCAAAGAGGGAGAGTAATGGCTTATGATCCTTAATGCGGTGAAACTTCTTTCTGTAAAGGAAAACATGGAATTTCTTTAGCACAAAATTAATCTCAAGGGCCTTCTGTTTGATCTGCAATTACCTCTTTTGTGCAGCATTGAGTGTCATTGAAGGACAGCAATTGGATGTTCTGAGTGGTCTGCATCTCTTTGTGCCAGGACAGTACCCAAGTTCTGTTCAGAGGCATCAGCTGCCATCACCAACTGTTTACCTTGTTGAAGTGTGTCAAAGCCTGCTCACACATTGGACAAAACAAAAGGGATGCCCTTTGTCAGCAGATTATTTAGCAGGTGTGCAATCAATGCCACACTCGGGATGAATTTGCTGTAATATGTGATCGTTCCCAAGAAAGACTGGAGTTCCTTGACAGTCCTGAGCAAGGAAGTGTGACGGTTCCTTTGACTGGCTTCTGTGTGGGCTGAATACCATTGTGGAAGATAAAATGTCCTAGGTAATTCCACTGATGGTTGGGAAAAAAAAACTGATTTTTCAAGATTGCATTTGAGGCACATGGACTGGAGGATGTGAAACAGCTGCTGCGAGTTTTCTAAGCGTTCTGTTATTGTGAACCCCATCACCACAATTTAATTTATGCATCCTGGGACATACTGCAGCAGTTGTTCAAGAAATCTTTGAAAAATGGCAAGGGCCCTGGCAACCCTGAAAACTAAACATTTGAACCTATACAACCCATGTAGCGTGTTTAGTACGAGGACTTCCTGTGATTCTTCATCCAGAGGTAATTGTAAGTAAGCTTCACAGAAGTCAATTTTTGAAAAATGCTCTCCTCGCATGAGTGCACAGAAAAGTTCATCAGGTTTTTAAATGAGATATGTGTCGAGGATTGACTGGGAATTGACTGTAACCGTGAAATTTCCACACAGGCACAGTTTACCTGGTGACTTTCTATGATAAATGACAATGTCCTCCACTCACTCATTGATATGGGTTCAATGACATCCAAGGCTGTCAACCTGTCCAGTCCGTTTTTGACAGTGTCCCATGATGTGAGGAGCATGGGTTGCACACAGAAGAAGTGTCGGCATGCTGACTTCTTTAGAGTGATGTGCACCACGAAGTTCCTTGCTTTGCCATGACCCCCGGAGAAGATCTCAGAATATTTCTTATTGAGGCCGAAAGGTAAATGACATCAAAGCTGAGAAGATTCTCTGTATCCATGCTGTGAACCACAAGGATGGTGAGGTAGCATACACTCTGTATGTATGACACCGCAATCAAGATTTGTCTTTTAAGTGGAATGCTTTGTTTGTTATATGTTACCAAGTGCTGAACTGTGAATTTCAGGGAGGCACTCCCAGCTAGATATACGTTTAGTAGTTTAACAGGGATGCAGAGGTGCCTGTATCGACCTGTGACTGAACTTGTTTGTCACGCAAAGTGAGTGCGATGAACAGTTCCTGAGGTGACACTCCCGAGTTGGAGGAGTCCAATGAAATCACATTAATTTCCAGTTGTCCCTGACATTGCAAGTGTTGTTTACCTCAAGCACGAAAGACTGACACGAGATGTGCTCCCAACTGCCATGTCTCACACCATACCCATCTATCAGGGCAGTTGCCTCTCACATGTTTTTAAACATTTTGAGCATGACGAAAACAAATGCCAGTTGGGGTGCTGAGATTGCTTTCCTTGTGTACAAGACTGAACTATAGGGTGGCAGTGTTTGTTCTCTGCATTTGCCACATTAGCTGCCTCAGCTAGGTTGGATTCCTGTTCTGGTTCTGAAATGACGGCCGCCACCTCAACCCCAAAATCCTACTGATGGCCTGTGGCCTGGGAAACTTCGAAGGGTTGGGCTAATTTTAAAATGTCCTCCACAGAAGGATCTTCCAATTGTAGAGCTTACTGACCCACTTCCTTGTTCTGAGCCTCCACCCCCAAATAGTAGTGTCCTGAATCATCACTTTGGCATAAGATTCCTTATTTACAGGGTCACAAAGCAGTATTTACTACTTGGTCCGACTAATGACCTCAGCAGTTGAGTCCCATAGTGCTCAGAGCCACTACTTGGTCCCTGCAGTTCAGCTTCCTATGCAAGATATGTTTGGTCAGATTGTTTATGACACTAATAAAATTCCACTCGGGATGCAATGACAGGGCTGTGGCTGTGGAGGTAGGTAGATAACAAAGCACACATTTCATCAAAGGTGAGGTGCACAGGTTTCATGAGAGGGGCCAATATGCACCAAAGCTGGTACGTACTAGGCAAGATCCACGGCAGGAAAAGGGATTTTACCACATCTGGATCAGTTACCTGGAATGCAGTGAAATGCTTGTGTCATATGATGGGAATGACAGTGGATTCATAGCTGCCTACTGGGAGAGCAATGTGGAGAACAAGGTTCCTGATATTTCTGTCTGTCTAACTGCTGTTGCAGGAAATGTTAGAGCACAACTTTCATCGATTTACCTGGTGAGGTAGCCTGGGGTGCTGGGTTCATGCTTGGAAAATGAACACAGAAAATGCCCACAATTGTCACAAGTTTTGTTGTAACATACAACATGGAAACACTTCTAGAACAGGTATATTTCTGATAACAGGCACCAGGGATAATGAGTACAATGGAGTGCCATGTGGCAAGACAGTACAAATAGTTCAATGACAAAATGAGCCAGAGCAGAATGGGGACAAGCACTCAGTGGTGATTATCTACATAGATGCATATGAAAGAGGTGCAGTTGTTGTGCAGTGTCACCTGGCTGCTGTGTCTCCTAGTGGCCAGTTTTGGAAATGTTGGCCAGTGCCTGATACATAGCTGGTAGTCCAATGGGTTACCACAGATTTCCTCTAATTAATTCTTTGTTTATTTTTTGTTATTTAGATGGCAAGTGAAGATTCATCACATGCACTTCTGAAAAAAGAGGCACGAGTACTAATAGTGGCCAATCTAACTGATCAGTACTTCAGTTTCAGACTATATGATGGGCTAGGAAACCTAATTATTATGTAAAAATTGGGAAATGATGTGAAGATTAGCTTTGTGACAATCATTTTTCCATTATTACCACTAAATTGAGTGCTGTGTGACAATTTTCTTTGATGACTACCTGATGGATAGCTTAACTTTGCTTTTGTGTGCTTGATATTTTTTCCCAGGGTGTTACTTCCATAAGGAAAGCAGACACCTTGCTCTAATTTGGCTTTGCATATTGGCACATGTCAGTTGGCAAGTAGTTATATGCATGTGATATAATTGGGGATGACCTATGTTACATGTGAAATGGTGAAGTCTATTATTCACTGCTGATGTGAATAGTTGGCTGAAATTTTCATATTTTGGAGGCAACTCTTGGTTTTGCAGAATCAAGTAAGCTTGTCACAGTGCTAAAGCATCACAGTTTTTAAAGTACTCTTAATATATGGCACACTAGAAACCTGCTATTACAGAAACAGCTTATATATAAAAAAAGGAAGATCCAGCTTATTTACCCTGGGCTAATGAGGACTTTGCAGATCAGAGCACACTTTGTATAATGCCTGTAAAGTCTAAACCAGTGATGGTCAACCTGGTCCCTATCACCCCACTAGTGGGTGTTCCACCTTTTGTGGTGGGCAGTAGCAGGAGAGATTTTAAAAACTTTTTCATTAAATTCTCATAAAATTTTGACAAAGTATTTGTGAAGTAATTATTATGATATACATTAACTTGCTGTAACTCTCCTTTAAAAAAATTGTGAACTTAAGTTATTTACCTCCTTTATAAATCACCATGATGGGCTGTTAGAAAAGTTTACTTCTAATAGAGATACAAAAATGGGCAGCAGGTAAAAAAGGTTGACTACCCCTGGTCTAAATCAACACCAAACTTGTTATGGCAGTTTATGAATGTTGGTGACTCAACATTAACTATTGAACTTTGATGGATGTTAGAGATCTTATTGTCCTGTAGTGATATTCTTAGAATTCTCTATGGTAGTCTGTTTCTGCCACTTGTATGAATATCAAGAGCTCATATGGAAACCCAGTTCTAAGCAAAGAAGAAAAAGCAGAAAGGTGGAAAGAGTATATATAGAGGGTCTGTACAAGGGTGATGTACTTGAGGACAATATTATGGAAATGGAAAAGGATGTAGATGAAGATGAAGATGAAATGTGAGATATGATACTGTGTGAAGAGTTTGACAGAGCTCTGAAAGACCTAAGCCAAAATAAGGTCCCGGGAGTAGACAACATTCCATTAGAACTACTGATAACCTTGGGAGAGCCAACCCTGACAAAACTCTACCATCTGGTGAGCAAGGTGTATGAGACAGGCGATATACTCTCAGACTTCAAGAAGAATATAATAATTCCAATACCAAAGAAAACAGGTGTTGACAGATGTGAAAATTACCAAACTATCAGTTTAATAAGCCACAGATGCAAAATACTAACATGAATTCTTTACAGATGAATGGAAAAACTGGTGGAAGCCAACCTCGAGGAAGATCAGTTTGGATTCCGTAGAAATGTTGGAACACGTGAGGGAATACTGAACCGTACAACTTATCTTAGAAAATACACTCCTGGAAATTGAAATAAGAACACCGTGAATTCATTGTCCCAGGAAGGGGAAACTTTATTGACACATTCCTGGGGTCAGATACATCACATGATCACACTGACAGAACCACAGGCACATAGACACAGGCAACAGAGCATGCACAATGTCGGCACTAGTACAGTGTATATCCACCTTTCGCAGCAATGCAGGCTGCTATTCTCCCATGGAGACGATCGTAGAGATGCTGGATGTAGTCCTGTGGAACGGCTTGCCATGCCATTTCCACCTGGCGCCTCAGTTGGACCAGCGTTCGTGCTGGACGTGCAGACTGTGTGAGACGACGCTTCATCCAGTCCCAAACATGCTCAATGGGGGACAGATCCGGAGATCTTGCTGGCCAGGGTAGTTGACTTACACCTCTCATTGCTGAAGACGACACGTCTCCATTCGTCCCTCCATTCACGCCTGTCGCGACACCACTGGAGGCGGGCTGCACGATGTTGGGGCATGAGCGGAAGACGGCCTAACGGTGTGCGGGACCGTAGCCCAGCTTCATGGAGACGGTTGCGAATGGTCCTCGCCGATACCCTAGGAGCAACAGTGTCCCTAATTTGCTGGGAAGTGGCGGTGCGGTCCCCTACGGCACTGCGTAGGATCCTACGGTCTTGGCGTGCATCCGTGCGTCACTGCGGTCCGGTCCCAGGTCGACGGGCACGTGCACCTTCCGCCGACCACTGGCGACAACATCAATGTACTGTGGAGACCTCACGCCCCACGTGTTGAGCAATTCGGCGGTACGTCCACCCGGCCTCCCGCATGCCCACTATACGCCCTCGCTCAAAGTCCGTCAACTGCACATACGGTTCACGTCCACGCTGTCGCGGCATGCTACCAGTGTTAAAGACTGCGATGGAGCTCCGTATGCCACGGCAAACTGGCTGACACTGACGGCGGCGGTGCACAAATGCTGCGCAGCTAGCGCCATTCGAGGGCCAACACCGCGGTTCCTGGTGTGTCCGCTGTGCCGTGCGTGTGATCATTGCTTGTACAGCCCTCTCGCAGTGTCCGGAGCAAGTATGGTGGGTCTGACACTGGTGTCAATGTGTTCTTTTTTCCATTTCCAGGAGTGTAGATTAAGGAAAGGCAAACCTACGTTTCTAGCATTTGTAGACTTAGAGAAAGCTTTTGGCAATGTTGACTGGAATACTCTCTTTCAAATTCTGAAGGTGGCAGGGGTAAAATACAGGGAGCGAAAGGCTATTTACAATTTGTACAGAAACCAGATGGCAGTTACAAGAGTCGAGGGGCATGAAAGGGAAGCAGTGGTTGGGAAGGGAGTGAGACAGGGTTGTAGCTTATCCCCGATGTTATTCAATCTGTATATTGAGCAAGCAGTAAAGGAAACAAAAGAAAAATTTGGAGTAGGAATTAAAATCCATGGAGAAGAAATAAAAACTTTGAGGTTCACTGATGACATTGTAATTCTGTCAAGAGACAGCAAAGGACCTGGAAGAGCAGCTGAAGAGAATGGACAGTGTCTTGAAAGGAGAATATAAGATGAACATCAACAATAGCAAAATGAGGATAATAGAATGTAGTCGAATTAAATCTGGTGATGCTGAGGCTATTAGATTAGGAAATGAGACACTTAAAGTAGTAAATGAGTTTTGCTATTTGGGGGGCAAAATAACTGATGATGTTTGAAGTAGAGAGGATATAAAATGTAGACTGGCAATGGCAAGGAAAGCGTTTCTGAAGAAGAGAAATTTGTTAACATCGAGTATAGATTTAAGTGTCAGGAAGTCGTTTCTGAAAGTATTTGCATGGAGTGTGGCCATGTATGGAAGTGAAACGTGGATGATAAATAGTTTGGACAAGAAGAGAATAGAAGCTTTCGAAATGTGGTGCTACAGAAGAATGCTGAAGATTAGGTGGGTAGATCACATAACTAATGAGGAAGTATTGAATAGAATTAGGGAGAAGAGAAATTTGTGGTACACTTTGACTAGAAGAAGGGATCAGTTGGTAGGACATGTTCTGAGGCATCAAGGGACGACCAATTTAGTATTGGAGGGCAGTGTGGAGGGTAAAAATCATAGAGGGAGACCAAGAGATGAATACACTAAGCAGATTCAGAAGGATGTAGCTTGCAGTAGGTACTGGGAGATGAAGAAGCTTGCACAGGATAGAGTAGCGTGGAGAGCTGCATCAAACCAGTCTCAGGACTGAAGACCACAACAACAACATCAGTAGTCTGTTTCTGATGTGTAAAAATTCTGTGCTTGAAGTACTAATGTCGCTGTTACCACAGAGTGCTAATTTCTACAAACACTTGGCACAGTGATCAGTTGTACACATTTAAGGAGATTTATTCAATCAGTCAGTGTGTCATTATATCCCTCTACTCACTTCAGCTGCATTGGCCCAGAAGATGGCTCCATAAGGCAATGGAGAGTGGAAGTTTGTGGGGAAAAATTAACATCATGATGTTCAAGTTGACACAGGGTGAGTTACTTGCAAGGGCCTAACATACTTTGCTAAGCTTCTTGATTTGTTTATAAGTATGATGACTACATTATGGCTTTTTAGCCAGCTTGACCTCAAAGAATTTTACATTCACTGTTTCACTAGGTGTATGGCCATTAATGTATAAATTCCGAAACAGCCAGTCAGTTCTATTTCTTTGAAATTGTGTAAGATGAGATTTTATGAAATTAAAATCTAAACCATTCCCAGTGAACAAGTTGTCAACTGTTTCATTTTATTACTTGGGCTGTTTATGGTATGGTTCAGTTTGAGCCCCTTTTCAGTTTACTTGTCCTCAACAAAGAGAACTAGATGATCATTTATTTTGGTTAGAAATAGCAGTAATCCCAATACTGAAGCTTGTGGAATTAAACATTCTGATTTTAATTTTATTGCTATGGTGCAAATTGTTGATGCAATAATCTGATTTTTTTTATGATGAAGTTCTACGCAAGTGGGATGTCATCAACACCATAGTATTTTAGTTTCTCAAGTAGTTTTATGTTGGACACTTTTCACAAGGACACAGAATATATGAACAGGATTTTTTTAGCTCTGCCACAACATAATTTTTGAGATCGTACGTGGCTTTCTCTGAAAAGAATCCTTTACAAAACACAAATGACATAACAATTACCAAACTACATTGTGATAAATGAGTCTCTGAGCCCCTTTTATTCATCATAGGTCACTTCTCCCTCCCCCTCCCCCTCCTCTCCCCCCCCACTTTTTTTTTTTTTTTTTTTTTTTTTTTTTTTTTTTTTTTTTTTTTTTTTTTTTAGGGAAAGAAGTCTGGAAAGAGTACAATGTTTTGATAATTAGAGATATTTTCCTTTCCATCATTTCTGTAGATGGGTGTCACTAAAGGTAAAACTGTTCTCAACCAGAAGGTTGGTACAAACATATAAACATTACACTTTATTACTGGACATGGTTCTGTTATAGGTGGTATGCTGTTGTGTTTTTTCCGTTCCACATAAAGTGGGATGTACATCTTAGCGTGGAGTTCAAACATTAGCGAATCTTGGTACTTTTTGCATTTGCGCACCATCTCCAGAGATAAAAGGTAAAAGAATTGGTCATTGACAGGGAAAATCCTTGTATCAAACATTAGAACTTTTGACAGTCTGACGGTTACTTCTTTAACTTAGAGTCATACATGAGGCTCATTACTTTATTTTTAATTCTTTCAAGAAATACTCCTTTATTCATTGGCATTGTAATACCAAGTCAACACAAGTTTTTAATACTCTGTAGAAAACTCCCTCACATGCTGAAGAATTTTTATTTTTGAAGAAAGGTAAAAAGGAAACCCCATGATTAGGGCCTGAAGACAATACAATAATTGACCGACCGCAATGTCATCCTCAGTCATTCATCACCAGATGCAGTGGGGAGGAACATGAGACCAGCACAGTGCTCTCCCAGCTGATGTTTTGATCTAGGAGCAGTTACCCCTCAATTAAGTAGCTCCTTAATTGGCTTCATGATACTGAGTGCACACCCATTCAATCTCCTACCAAGGAAAAATTCCTGACAATACTGGGAATCAAACCTGGAGGCAGACATTTTTGAGGAACATTATGATATTAACATAGCAGTATTAGTTACATTTGTCTGTATATCACTTTTACAATGATACTTGACATGTCATGATATTACAGTCTGAGAGGAAGGAGGAACATAATTTATGTATACTGATATTTACATCCTTACATGTCTGATTTACCAAGGGTGGGACAGGTAGTCAACCATAGCATTGTAATAGAAATCATCCTGGCATTTGCCTACAGTAAGTCAGGAAAACCATGGAAAAACTAAATCAGGATTGTCTTATGAAGACTGGAGCATCAGGCATCCAGAATCCATATTTGACATTGAAGCATAATTTAGGATGAAAATAATCAGTTTTTGAAAATGTAATGTAATTGGTTAGATAAAAAAAATCTACTTACCAGGCAGCAACAGAGAAGACGCATGTAAAAGGTATTAAAGTTTGCAAGCTTTTGGAGCCAGTGGCTCCTCCTTCTGGCTGAAGAGTAGAAGTTGAAAGAAGAGGGATGAAGGAAAAGGACTGGTACGGTTTAAGGAAAGGGGTAGAATTTGGAAAAGTCACACAGGACCCTGGGTTGGGGGAAACTTACCAGACGGGATGAGAAGTCCCCTCCAGTAAGTCTACCCTGACTCAGAGTTCGTGGTGACTTTTCCAAACTCTACTCCATTTCATAAACCTCACCAGTCCTTTTCCTTCATCCCTCTTCCTTTCTCTTCTACCCATCTGCCAGGAGGAGGGCCACTGGCTCCAAAAGCATGCAAACTTTAATACCTTTTACACGTGTATTGTCCTGACACTGCTTCGTGAGTAGATATTTATCCATCCAATTACATTATAATTTAGAATGAGATATAAATCAATATTTGCCTTCCTCCAATCCTCCAGCTTTTCCTCAAGTATCGACAGACTTGAGGAAAAGCTGGAGGATTGGAGGAAGGCGCTAGAAGAAAGAGGGATGAAAATTAGCAGGACAAAGTCAGAATATTTAGCACTGAAGGATGTGCAGATGAGGTCTGGCAAGATCCAGGATGATGAGCTGAAATCGGTCTGCAAATTTAAATACCTGGGGTCGTACATACAGAGGGACAAAGGACTGGAAAGTGAGATACAACACCGAAAATAAATTGTGGTTGGAACAACTGGAGGAAAATGAGTGGAGTGTTGTGTGACAAGAAGGTGAGCATTGGGTTGAAAGGGAAAGTGTAAAAGTTGGTGGTAAGGCCTGCTACGATATACGGGGCAGAGACATGGCCAATCACAGTGGCCCAGGAGAGGAAGATGGCAGTGGCGGAAATGAGGATGCTGAGGTGGATGTGTGGGGTAACAAGGAAGGACAGGATTAGAAATGAATTTGTTAGAGGAGCTGTGAAAGTGGGACCCATGGGGAAAAAGATACAAGAGAGCAGACTAAGGTGGTACAGACACTTACAGAGAAAAGGGAAGAGTATATCGGAAACAGAGTTGAAGATATAAAGATTGAAGGAGTGAGAAGGAGAGGAAGACCGAAGATGAGGTGGAAGGATAAGATATCAGGGGACCTAAGGGAGAAAGGATGGAAGAAGGAAGAGGCAATGGATAGAGTACTATGGAGGAGAAGGATCTAGAAGAGCAATGCCGACCCTAGTGATGTGGGACAAGGCGATGATAAAGAAGAACAAGAAAGAAAGAAGAAGAAGAAGAAGAGGAAGATATAAATAAATATTTGAGCAAGATTTAGTTTTTTCCAAATTTCTCTGAGTTACCCATCATTATTCCAAGGAACAGCAGTATCAGACAAATCCATGGTGATTTCCAACCTTGTGCAGGATTTCACACAAGTGCCATCTTATTGTAGCAGTTAATGTAGTCCCTGTGACATACATGTGACGTCTTCATCAACCATCTCCCTAATGTAATAGTTTGCACTACTTTTCAGTCTAGAGCTTCTGCAAATTGCTTCACTGATTCCTGTTGTTTACACTCCCTTCACTGGGTTCTTCCTTTCCATTGTTTCTCTTCTCTCATGTTTTATCATGTATTATTTTATTTTAGGGTTCTGGTGACTGCTTTTATCATGCACTTTCTTGTTGAATTTCTCTGTTATTAACCAGGTTTTCAGTCTAAGTCACTGCCTTTTGTGTAGTATGGGACAGTTGCAGGAACTGTAACTTTGTGTTCAATGCCCAATCAAGTATGCACGTCATGGAGCTTCGGTGCTTCAGAGAGTTTTGCTGTATTTCTCCTAAAGTTCTTAAATATTGTCTTAGAAAATGAAATGACCTCAGGTATAATTACATTACTTTACAGTTTTCTTCACTCCTTTCTCATCTCTTTACAGTCATAGGGGTAATACTTGGGTTGTGAAAGACTGACATTTTCTTCTTCAGTAGAGCCTTATTGCATCTTAATGTTGGGTTAAATATGGTAGCCTCTTCAACATTAATTTGATAAAATAATGTCAGGCCATGAAAAATATGTGTTTGTTTTTTAAGGGAGAATCTTGACTAATATCCCACCTACTCTTAGCATATATTTGTTTCAGGACTGATTCTTATAAACACTTGATCACCTAGGGTAATTTTGCATTGTTGCTCATGAAATATGTCGAGAGGAAGATTTTCCTCATGTCTTTGATTTTTATGATTAACATTAGAATAATGTGATAGGGCTGGCCAGCATAATTGCTGAAGTTCATCACTTCATGCTCCTCACACCAGGAGTAAACATCGTGTTGAATGACAAACTGAACTATTATTAGGGATGAAAATCTGTAATGTAAGATTACATTTAATATTTCCATGAGTTGCAGATGGTATTATGTCCAGAAAGTGTAGTAGTAGGACCAAGACAACACTGAAATTTCCACGAGTCACAGACGGTATTCCGTCCAGTAAGGGTAGCAACAGTACCAAGACAACACCAAAATATAGTTACCATTATTCCAAAACAGCAAAAAGAATTCAGAAATCAGGCTCAACTCCAGTGAGTACTTTATTGCAGAGCTGGATTTCAGCTATTGAACAGGTATCCTCAGTGCGCTTAAACCAAGTCATATAGACTACCTACGTACACAAGTAATTGTTAATTGCATACTAAAATGCATTGTCACAAGCTCAATGACACAGTTTGAATGCATTGAGGATAGCTATTCAATGGCTGAAATCTAGATCTGCAATAAAATACACTCCTGGAAATTGAAATAAGAACACCGTGAATTCATTGTCCCAGGAAGGGGAAACTTTATTGACACATTCCTGGGGTCAGATACATCACATGATCACACTGACAGAACCACAGGCACATAGACACAGGCAACAGAGCATGCACAATGTCGGCACTAGTACAGTGTATATCCACCTTTCGCAGCAATGCAGGCTGCTATTCTCCCATGGAGACGATCGTAGAGATGCTGGATGTAGTCCTGTGGAACGGCTTGCCATGCCATTTCCACCTGGCGCCTCAGTTGGACCAGCGTTCGTGCTGGACGTGCAGACCGCGTGAGACGACACTTCATCCAGTCCCAAACATGCTCAATGGGGGACAGATCCGAAGATCTTGCTGGCCAGGGTAGTTGACTTACACCTTCTAGAGCACGTTGGGTGGCACGGGATACATGCAGACGTGCATTGTCCTGTTGGAACAGCAAGTTCCCTTGCCGGTCTAGGAATGGTAGAACGATGGGTTCGATGACGGTTTGGATGTACCGTGCACTATTCAGTGTCCCCTCGACGATCACCTGTGGTGTACGGCCAGTGTAGGAGATCGCTCCCCACACCATGATGCCGGGTGTTGGCCCTGTGTGCCTCGGTCGTATGCAGTCCTGATTGTGGCGCTCACCTGCACGGCGCCAAACACGCATACGACCATCATTGGCACCAAGGCAGAAGCGACTCTCATCGCTGAAGACGACACGTCTCCATTCGTCCCTCCATTCACAACTGTCGCGACACCACTGGAGGCGGGCTGCACGATGTTGGGGCATGAGCGGAAGACGGCCTAACGGTGTGCGGGATTGTAGCCCAGCTTCATGGAGACGGTTGCGAATGGTCCTCGCCGATACCCCAGGAGCAACAGTGTCCCTAATTTGCTGGGAAGTGGCGGTGCGGTCCCCTACAGCACTGCGTAGGATCCTACGGTCTTGGCGTGCATCCGTGTGTCACTGCGGTCCGGTCCCAGGTCGACGGGCACGTGCACCTTCCGCCGACCACTGGCGACAACATCGATGTACTGTGGAGACCTCACGCCCCACGTGTTGAGCAATTCGGCGGTACGTCCACCCGGCCTCCCGCATGCCCACTATACGCCCTCGCTCAAAGTCCGTCAACTGCACATACGGTTCACGTCCACGCTGTCGCGGCATGCTACCAGTGTTAAAGACTGCGATGGAGCTCCGTATGCCATGGCAAACTGGCTGACACTGACGGCGGCGGTGCACAAATGCTGCGCAGCTAGCGCCATTCGACGGCCAACACCGCGGTTCCTGGTGTGTCCGCTGTGCCGTGCGTGTGATCATTGCTTGTACAGCCCTATCGCAGTGTCCGGAGCAAGTATGGTGGGTCTGACACACCGGTGTCAATGTGTTCTTTTTTCCATTTCCAGGAGTGTACATATTGAATTTGCGACTGATTGCTGACTTCCTTTTCATTTTTTGAAATATATCACAGTCACTGTGCATAACTGTTCTGATGGAATTAAACTTGGCTTGCCACAAATCCACTTCCATAGCACCCAGTCAGAGACTAGGATTCAGGAGCATTAAATATTGGGCATTCTTTGTAAATCAGCCTGGTGACGGAAACTGCTATGAAGAAGACACTGTAGATATATTATCATTTATGAGCCAAGCAAGGTGGTACAGTGGTTAAAACACATCACTTGTATTCAGGATGGCAGCGATCCAGATTTAGGTTTTCTGTAATTTCCCTAAATACTTGCAGTGAATGATTGATAGTTCTTCTGAAAGAGCCAGCTAATTTTTTCTACCAATATGAGTGTGAGTGCCATATCTAAGGACCTTGTTATCAATGGGATGTAAAACCCTTATCTTTCTTCCTTTATATTACTTTTATTAGGTCACATGATCTCCCTGTCCTTTGATTATTACACCATATGCACATTTGATTGCCATCTTACACTTGAGAACATACAAGTTTCATTCGGAAAGTAAAAAATGTTTTATTTTGACATGTGAATGTGCCCATCCACCACCACTGCCAACCTACCAGTGACCTTGGATTTCATCTGCTTTAGTTTGGTGACAGGTATGATTTGACATGATTGCTTACTGCTTTTCTGCGCGAGTTTAAAATGTGTGACAAGATTGATGATCCCACCAATTGTGAGGTGAGTAGTGTTATCTGTTTTTAAATGCACAAAAAGTCTGACCCATTGAAATTTATAGCCAGATAACTGAGGTTTATGGTAATGTGATGAATGGAACATCACTTTAAAAGTGGTGTATCGTGGTTAATGGTGGACAGAAGAATGTTCATGGTGAAGATTGTTTGGGCCAGCCCTCCGTGGTGAATGATGGACTCAAATCAAGAACTGAAAGAAAAAAACAAGAAGGCAGGCATTTCACAGTTAGTGGACTGCAGGGGCCTACTGTCAGATGCTTCAACAACTTTACCACTCCACTAAAAGCAAGCGGCACAGAATGATAACTAGTGGAGTAATCCTCCTTAATGATAATGCCCATCCACGTGGAGTGGGAGTGACACAGGACTTGCTTCAGCAGTTTCAGTGGGAAATGTTTCAACATCCACCCTACAGTCCAGATTTAGCTCCAAGGGTTTTCACTTATTCCCCAAATTGTAAGAGTTTTTGAGTGGACAATACTATTGAAATGATCGTGAACTAGAAGAAGCCGTTAATCAGTGGTTCAAGAACATGCCAGCAACTGAGTATGCAGAAGGCATAAAAAATTGTCAAATGGTGCGACAAGTGCTTAAATTTGATCAGTGATTACATATAAAAGTAGCTTGGGTATCAAGTTGTACGTAAAATATAATTTCATTTAATTGTATCAAATAAAAATTTCTGTAGGTAAAAAAAAAACCTCCTTCATTTTCTGAATAACCTTCATCCTTTTTACCATTGTTAACTGTTTACTCTGTATGTCCAATCACTTAGAGGGCAAATGAACATGAATAACTGTTTGCATACATACATTTATTTTCCTTTCTTTTCCATAATGTCCGTGTACCATAAAGAAAGAATCATTTTTACAGATTATATTTAATATTGTTTTCTCAGAGATTACTCTGCAACCATTCATCATAGCAACACCATCTTTACAACTATGATTAATGTTTTTCTTTTATGAGTATCTCTGCAGCACACCAGTAACAACTAAAGCAGTGTTTTATAGTCCTAAAATAATTTTTGAGTAGTGCTATAGAGCAAGCATGGAGATCACAGTTAGTAAATGTGTTGATTTTGAAAAGAAAAGCTGAAGGCTTGAGGTCATAATTTATTTACAGATCAGAAAGTTTTTATGTAAGGATCTGGAATTTTTCACTTGACACATACTCTGTTACCCATACATGTGGTTTCAATGTAGTGTTCTCTCATTGTATTGTACAAATTGGGAATTTTTCAGATGAATTAAACATGGAAATCAAATCAAAATTTGATGTGCTTTTTGAGGCTGTATTTGACTGGCTATTTGTGGAATATTGGCTTTCATTTTTGTCACAAAAATTCGCAGAGTGGCACTCAAATGCTCATCTGTGAGACAAGAACAATATCTATTTTGCCTGTAATTGAGTGTTGAAAAAGTTTGCTGACATAAGTAAGTACATTTAAAAATTTAATTATTTGCTGAACAAATCTTTCAATTCTTCAAACTGGGATTGCAAACTGTCATACAATTTAACAAGATCATTGATTTCATAGAATGAGCTTTTAGAGTGTTATTACACTGAAGATCAATCACATTCATCTGTAAGTTACTCAGTACATTCCCAGTATCACAAGGAAAATTTTTAGTTCACCAGAAACCTCTCAAAGCCAAAAAATGTCTCATTGAATTGATTTTTTAGCTGCATTAAAATGCATTTCATCTTATCATTTTTCCACTGAAAATTTATTCCAACTTCCTCGATAGCTTTTTTACAATTTGGGAAATGGTCCAACTATTTCTCATCCATATGTTTTATGAAGAACTTGTTCTCTATTTGGAACACCTTTACATAAGTGTGCATATCAGATGTTTATTTGTGTTTTCCTCAAAGCCACATATTCAATGTATATAACCCATTAGCTAAAGCTGTAAAAAATCCAATGTCTGTTAACTATGAAGTTGGGGAACACATTTGCTGTGTTCTATCATAAACGTGTTGATATATTTTCTAAGGTCAAAAAATCTTCTCAGTATTGTATCTCTACTTAACCATCTCACTTCAGAATACTTGATCTGTTTCCATATCTCACAGAAACTGTTGAAATTGGCACTGCATTGACCTGTTTTCATTGTTTGGGTTTACAGTGGATATCACAATGTCCATTACTACTTTTGATGTGAGACCTTTGCAGCATAATGTTTCTTGGTGGACAATACACTGAAAAAGTAATGGAATATCACAGCCCATCTATGTCCATTAAGTTTTAATTCTACAGTCCACCAGACCCTTGTTCTGTCTACTCATGTTTCTGCCTCCATCAGTTGTAACACTTACCATACTGTGTGATGAAATAAATCTCCCCCTATAGTCATTCCTTTCAAAGAGCATAACTGAAAAAGTGACTAAACTTTATTATGGGCCTTCCATGTACTGGTCTTGTTTGTGGTGTAGTGTAAATGCTGGCAGTGCTTGTGCTTATGTGGTTGATGGCAGCCAATTGAAGACAGGCACTTGTAGAGGGAATGATGAGATGTTAGCTAGAATATATGAACTACTTGCATTATTTCTTTACAAACTGATTTGGTCAGGTATTGATACATTATAAGTAAAGATTCCTTCTGAGCATTTCTATTGTTAATGTGCACAACTTCAATTATTTTGTTTTGAAACAGATATTAATAAATATATCTGAACTTTGGAATGTTTGAAGTGGTGACAGACTGATACTATGTAGCTTGAATATAATATGTAATTTTACCTGCGGTGATAGACACACACAAATTACTCACATTGTGTAGATTTCCCTTTCTCCAGTTTTTTGCTAATGCAGGATATTGGTGTTTTTATTATTGATATACTTAGCAAACTGATGGTGAAATATTACTAATGATTTATCCTGAAATGTGATATGTTATGTTGGTGACAGGTTGCAATGAATTATTCATTTTTTATGGACAGCTCTGAATATAATTTTCTGACTTGTTGCGCCCTGGTGTTTCTGTTGTCAATGTGTATAGCAGTTTGGTGCTTTTTATGTTGAAGCAGTTACTACGTGATTTGTCTAAATTACAAAAAATTTTATTTTGCAACTGTCTGACCCAAGTAGTTTGTATAAAATATGCAGTTTTGGTATTGATAACAGACTTTCATGAATGATTCCTCTTGAATGGACAGGTGTTTGCTTATTTTCTGCAGTTGCAGAAACCTTGTATTTCTATGATGACCTGTAGCATAGACCAAGGTCTGCAATAGGTTGGAAGGCAACAATTTGGTTGAGAGTTGCCACCGTCAATGAATGTGAAAGTGAAGAATCTGATTGTGGTGATAGACTGACCTGTAGCATAGCCCAAGGTATAGTTTAGGTCAGAAGGCAACAGTTTGGTTGTGAGATGACGAAGCCAGTGAATGTGACTTGCAGGGATGAGGAAACAGAATGACCTATAGCATAGTCCAAGGTCTACGCCAGTGTGTTGTTTCTTAACCTTTTACAGTATTGGCTTTAACAAATGGGCAGTAATTTAAGTTCAATAGTACCTTTCTAACGTGCTCCATAGATCTTTCTGATCAGAGGAGATCGAAAGAGGGTGGTACCATCTCATGTGTGTAGCCGTCTTGCTAGCACCAGGTGAGGAGTTGCTGCAGCTGCCGTTTGTGCAAGTTTCTTGACAAGAGACAGAGGAAGAAGAATGATCGGCCGTGGCAAGGGAGGAAAGGGGCTTGGCAAGGGTGGCGCCTAGCAGCACCACAAGGTGCTGCGCGGCAACATCCAGGGCATCACAAAGCCCACGATCCGCCACCTGGCTCGCAGGGGCAGCATAAAGTGCATCTCTGGTCTGATCTTCAAGGAGACCCACAGAGTGCTGAAGGTGTTCCTGGAGAATGTGATCCGCGACACAGCGACGTACACTGAGCACGCCAAGCGGAAGCCTATGACGGTCATGGACATGGTGTACGCCCTGAAGAGGCAGCGCTGCACCCTGTACGGTTTCAGTGGATAGGCACATCGATGTTTGTGCCGCTGCGGCTTTCCCGCAGCTGTAAGCCACCTGGTGGAGGTGCTTTGGGTGGGAAAGGTGTCAAGAATAATTTTAGTGAAAGTGTATATATTTTCACAGACATTAATTTTGTTAGTCTTTAATGACTTTAGAAGACAACCATGGCTGTTAATGCTGCATTTGGTGATCTTGTAAGTAGCCAATGAGAAATACCAAAACAGATGACTTCATCCTGAGAAAGTACTCTCTTTTGAACAGGCAATTTGATTTCTATCCATTCAGCTATTGCAGTTTGAACTGTGACTTCCAAATGACTTTGTTACAGGGATCATGTTCTTATGGAACACGAAGGATGTGTTGTCCAATGATGTATGTCCCATGGATTTATAGCTAGTCATAGAAAATGTCTGAGGTTTGGTGGAGATATGAATTTTATTTCTTGCATGAGTTAAGATAGCAGCAAGTATAGATGTAATGATAAACTGCTCCATACATACTGGTAAATTACAGTCAGTAAATTGTTTACTGAGATAAAAATTATAAAAGTTGTTACAACATGTGGTGAAACTGGGTGAAAATTCATGTGACTGTGGAACTGAGTGCAACAGCTATGAAGGTACCTTTGAACTGTGCAGCACTGGATTTGAAGTTCCGTAAGTGTGAGGGAATAACTGCAAAATAGCCTAAGTAAAGCCAGACAGTATACTGAAATTCAGTATTTGGACATCTCCACAGAGACACAAACCTCTAAACAAGCAAGTGTACATATTACGCTTAACAAATTATTCTGTCTTCTGTTAAATACGAGTGTTTTCCAGGTTCCAGTAACAAATAAATACAGTGTCTTACATGCAGATAGTCCAAAAAGACAAACAATTCTAGTGCTGCAGGGAAATGCTAAAAAAGATCTGTTGACCCAAAAAAGTGCCAGTGCAAGCTCATTATTGTCATATACCAACACCTAAGCAAGAAAGAGCTTGGCAGGAAATTCTTAAGCTGATAAAAATAACAGGAATGATCACCCATGTAAAACTTACGCTACCTGCAATAGGTCCATTGCCAACTACAAAATAAAAGAGAAGAGAAGAAAAGGAAGATGACCAGCAACACAGGAGGGAGAGCATCTGTGGCTGCACATCATAGGTAGAAGATACATCAGCACCAGCATGTGATGCTTCACCATCGACAGCAGTATCTTCAGTAGCTCCAGACAAAGCAGAACAACCATTGGTATCAGAAGCATCACCAGTAGATCTGACAGTTGGTGGGGCAGCATCTGAACCCATGGGAAGAAGCACCAGGAACAGGAAACCCATGTAAAAGGACCAAAATTGTTGGTACTCAAAGGGAGAAAAAAAAGCAATATAGCAAATAAAGCAATAGAGTTTTTAAAAATCAGTTAAAAAGTACTGCATAAAAATGTCCAATATGCACCTAACAGATCAGAAGACGTAGAAGTTCTATTAGCTGCTGGAGCACTCAGTATTTGGCAGGGCATGGTTTAGTGTATTATTGCAGAACTCACTTAAAAGTGCGGGAGGAGCAATATATGTAGACAGCGAAGAAGATGATTGCACAACACAAAAGATCTCAAATTGCACAGACTTTTGTTTTGAAGTAGCAGCAGAGCAAATAACGTTGATGGGGGAAAAATGCATTTTAATAGGGATATGTTGACCACCTAGCTCAAGCATTGAAAGCTTTTTCAGGAAGTTGATGCACTATTGCATAAAGCCATGAAGAAATATCTTTTTGTAATAATAGCAGCTGACTTAAAAGGAGATACGCTGAAAGACAGTGGCTACATAAGAAGTTTTCATGACATTGTTGGGACATACAACCTCCAGTTTCAAATAAAAAATCCAACAAATGCACAGAAACATTAAGCACAGTTGTAGACCATGTTGTGTCAAATATACGTATAGACAGACAAAAATTTCAGGTTGTAAATACTGTTGTTGCAGATCATTTTGGACTAACAACTGAACTGTTAGATGATATAAAAAGGGAGGACAACATAGTGACTGAATTTAGACAAACTAAACTTGGAAATTTATGTATGCTAGAATTTTTGCTACATGCAGAAAAGTAGGGTGATGTGCACATAGAGGACACTGTAAAAAAGTGGCGGGAACCTTTCTGTTATAAATTAAGAGACCATATAGATATAGCTTGTCCAAGAATGTGCAGAACTATTAGTTGCAAACCAAATGAAAAGTGGTTTACATGGAAATTAAAACAGCAAGAGGTGAACTGACTTACCTGTATGAAATTGTCCAGAAAGATAAAGGACAAGATGGTCATGAGGCTTACAGATGCAACAAGAAAGCATACATTAGGATTCGAAGAGAAACAAAGGCTAGCCACCAGAAACTTGAAATACGAATGTCTTCTAACATCTTTAAAACAGTTGGAATTATATAACCAAGAACAGAGAAGAGTAACGTGTCTTCAAAGATACAAATATAATATTGACAACAGAGAAGAAAGAAGTGATAGATCCACCACAGTTTCAGTCAGCATTATATAGCTGTAGTGGACAAACTTCTTAAACAAAACATAACAATATATCAAGGAACATGTAGAAAGTCCAAAAAGGGTGACTGAGAGTTTGTACCTGCTCTCCACAGATGAATTGGAAGTTTCAAAAATAATTGGAATGTCAAAAAAATAAAAATACAGATTGCCTGGATGGCATATCAGCAATAATAATAAAATACTGAACTACATATCTTGCAAAACCTATGATGTTCCTTAAAAATTTAGTAATGAAGAAGAAGTATTTCCAAGATGTTTAAAAAGGAGCAAGACAGTACCAATATTTAAATTAAGGGCTAAAGGAGATGCAGGAAACTATAGACAGTTAATAATCACAACTGTTCTGTCTAAAACAGTAGAAACAGTGATCAAAGCTAGAATTATAAACTTCATATAGAAGCAAAATATCTTAAACAAAGCACAACATAGGTTCAGAGAGGGGAGATGCAAAAACCTGCAGTCACAAACTTCAGGACACGCATAACTGACATCCTGCATGACCCAAAAAAATTGGCTGTCGATGGATTCGCTTTCAAGACAGTTGAATGCTTCAGTATGTAGGGAGTCTATCTAGCAGCAGCAGTAGAACAGATGTAGGAATAGATGCCTGTCTGGCAACAGTGAACAAAACACTTCTTAGTTCCATCATAACCTTAAAGAAAAGATCACTTAATACTAATTTGAAAATCCATTCATATCAATCAGCTATTACACCAATAATATAACATGCATGTGAAGTTTTAATATTTAGAAAGTGAGTTAAAGAAAAACTTAATATTTGAAATAAAAATACCAAGAAAATTTTTTGGACCAGTTTGTTGTTGTTGTTGTGGTCTTCAGTCCTGAGACTGGTTTGATGCAGCTCTCCATGCTACTCTATCCTGTGCAAGCTTCTTCATCTCCCAGTACCTACTGCAGCCTACATCCTTCTGAATCTGCTTCGTGTATTCATCTCTTGGTCTCCCTCTATGATTTTTACCCTCCACGCTGCCCTCCAGTACTAAACTGGTGATCCCTCGATGTCTCAGAACATGTCCTACCAACCGATCCCTTCTTCTAGTCAAGTTGTGCCACAAGCTCCTCTTCTCCCCAATTCTATTCAATACCTCCTCATTAGTTATGTGATCAACCCATCTAATCTTCAGCATTCTTCTGTAGCACCACATTTCGAAAGCTTCAATTCTCTTCTTATCTAAGCTATTTATCATCCACATTTCACTTCCATATATGGCTACACTCCATACAAATACTTTCAGAAACGACTTCCTGATATTTAAATCTATACTCGATGTCACCAAATTTTTCTTCTTCAGAAACGTTTTCCTTGCCATTGCCAGTCTACATTTTATATCCTCTCTACTTCGACCATCATCAGTTATTTTGCCCCCCAAATAGCAAAACTCCTTTACTACTTTAAGTGTCTCATTTCCTAATCTAATAGCCTCAGCATCACCAGATTTAATTCGACTACATTCTATTATCCTCATTTTGCTATTGTTGATGTTCATCTTATATTCTCCTTTCAAGACACTGTCCATTCTCTTCAGCTGCTCTTCCAGGTCCTTTGCTGTCTCTTGACAGAATTACAATGTCATCAGTGAACCTCAAAGTTTTTATTTCTTCTCCATGGATTTTAATTCCTACTCCAAATTTTTCTTTTGTTTCCTTTACTGCTTGCTCAATATACAGATTGAATAACATCGGGGATAAGCTACAACCCTGTCTCACTCCCTTCCCAACCACTGCTTCCCTTTCATGCCCCTCGACTCTTGTAACTGCCATCTGGTTTCTGTACAAATTGTAAATAGCCTTTCGCTCTCTGTATTTTACCCCTGCCACCTTCAGAATTTGAAAGAGAGTATTCCAATCAACATTGTCAAAATACTTCTCTAAGTCTATAAATGCTAGAAATGTAGGTTTGCCTTTCCTTAATCTTTCTTCTAAGATAACTCGTAGGGTCAGTATTGCCTCACGTGTTCCAACATTTCTACGGAATCCAAACTGATCTTCCCCAAGGTCGGCTTCTATCAGTTTTTCCATTCGTCTCTAAAGAATTCGTGTTAGTATTTTGCAGCTGTGACTTATTAAACTAATAGTTCGGTAATTTTCACATCTGTCAACACCTGCTTTCTTTGGGATTGGGATTATTATATTCTTCTTGAAGTCTGAGGGTATTTCGCCTGTCTCATACATCTTACTCACCAGATGGTAGAGTTTTGTCAGGACTGGCTCTCCCAACGTTATCAGTAGTTCTAATGGAATGTTGTCTACTCCAGGGACCTTGTTTCGACTCAGGTCTTTCAGTGCTCTATCGAACTCTTCACACAATATCGTATCTCCCATTTCATCTTCATCTACATCCTCTTCCCATTTCCATAATATTGTCCTCAAGTAAATCGCCCTTGTATAGGCCCTCTATATACTCCTTTCACCTTTCTGCTTTCCCTTCTTTGCTTAGAACTGGGTTTACATCAAAGCTCTTGATATTCATGCAAGTGGTTCTCCTTTCTCCAAAGGTCTCTTTAATTTTCCTGTAGGCAGTATCTATCTTACCCCTAGTGAGACAAGCCTCTACATCCTTACATTTGTCCTCTAGCCATCCCTGCTTAGCCATTTTGCACTGCCTGTTGATATCATTTTTGATACGTTTGTATTCCTTTTTGCCTGCTTCATTTACTGCATTTTTATATTTTCTCCTTTCATCAATTAAATTCAATATTTCTTCTGTTACCCCAGGGTTTCTACTAGCCCTCGTCTTTTTACCAATTTGATCCTCTGCTGCCTTCACTATTTCATCCCTCAAAGCTACCCATTCTTCTTCTACTGTATTTCTTTCCCCCATTCCTGTCAATTGTTCCCTTATGCTCTCCCTGAAACTCTGTACAATCTCTGGTTCTTTCAGTTTATCCAGGTCCCATCTCCATAAATTCCCACCTTTTTGCAGTTTCTTCAGTTTTAATCTACACTTCATAACCAATAGATTGTGGTCAGAGTCCACATCTGCCCCTGGAAACGTCTTACAATTTAAAACCTGGTTCCTAAATCTCTGTCTTACCATTATATAATCTGTCTGATACCTTTTAGTATCTCCATGGTTCTTCCATGTATACAACCTTCTTTCATGATTCTTAAACCAAGTATTAGCTATGATTAAGTTATGCTCTGCGCAAACTTCTACCAGGCGGCTTCCTCTTTCATTTCTTAGCCCCAATCCATATTCACCTACTGTGTTTCCTTCTCTCCCTTTTCCTACTGATGAATTCCAGTCACCCATGACTATTAAATTTTCATCACCCTTCACTACCTGAATAACTTCTTTTATCTCATCATACATTTCATCAATTTCTTCGTCATCTGCAGAGCTAGTTGGCATATAAACTTGTACTACTGTAGTAGGCGTGTGCTTCGTGTCTATCTTGGCCACAATAATGCATTCACTATGCTGTTTGTAGTAGCTTACCCATACACCCATTTTTTATTTATTATTAAACCTACTCCTGCATTACCCCTATTTGATTTTGTATTTATAACCCTGTATTCACCTGACCAGAAGTCTTGTTCCTCTTGCCACCGAACTTCACTAATTCCCACTATATCTAACTTTAACCTATCCATTTCCCTTTTTAAATTTTCTAACCTACCTGCTCCGATCCGTAGAACGCCAGTTTTCTTTCTCCTGATAACTGCGTCCTCTTGAGTAGTCCCCGCCCGGAGATCCGAATGGGGGACTATTTTACCTCCGGAATATTTTACCCAAGAGGACGCCATCATCATTTAATCATACAGTAAAGCTGCATGCCCTCAGGAAAAATTACGGCTGTAGTTTATGATGAAAATATCATGGAATGTAGGATAACAAGAAAATGAATAATTAAGAGAGCTGTACCAACACCATAATATCATCTGTACCAACACCATAACATCAACAAAGTGCTAAAGAAGACAGGCTATACAGCAATAATGATGGAAAATGGACATGCAAAATAGTATTTGGCAGGACAGTAGATGGAGCAAACGGAAGAGGAAGACCCAGAACTTAAGTGGCGAGATAACATCCAGGAGGAGACAGATAGGATGAACAGCATTGAATGAATAGACAATGCACTTGGCAGAAACAAATGGAAAAAGCTCATGGAGCAAACATATGTGATCAATGAGGAAAAGGCTCGTAGAGCAAACCTATGATCAACAAGACCTTTGTCATGTATAAAGTAAAGTACAAAACAAAGATGCTGTGACTTACCAAACGGGAAAGCGCTAGTAGAAAGACAGAATAAAAAACACACAAACACACACGCAAATTTCAAGCTTTCACAACCCACGGTTGCTTCATCAGGAAAGAGGGAAGGAGAGGGAAAGACAAAAGGATGTGGGTTTTAAGGGAGAGGGTAAGGAGTCATTCCAGTCCCGGGAGCGGAATTACCCTAGGGGGAAAAAGGGACAGGTGTACACTCGCACACACACACATATCCATCCGCACATGTACAGACACAAGCAGACATATGTAAACGCAAATAAAGATAGGAAGGTGGGTATTTGGAGGAACTGGAAGAGGAACCCACAATTGTTTCTTGAAAGCTGTTTTGAAATGTACAAAGAAGGTGCTGCTGAGTGTCATCAAAGAATATACCCTTCTGGGAACCACAGTAATTTGTGACTGTTTTAGTTCATCAAATGCTTGAATGATGAAGGATTCAAGCATTTTCTGTTAGTCACAAGGTGATGTTTAAGGATCCCAAAACAAGTGCACACATCAGTAGCATCAAAATATAATTAAAAACCATTTGTTTATTTTGTCACATACGTTTCGCTTTCTTTTATGAAGTGTCATTAGTGGCCTGTAATACATGACATTTTGTAAACACAGTGAAGTGAATTGCAGGGAGCATAAAATAGTCATATTTAGTTGCATAGACAGACAACTTCTGCAAGAACATAATAATGATAACACCTATATAAAAACATTTATTATATGCTTGTGTGTATATGTGTTTCTCTGCAAAACTTCAGTTCCATCACACTGCAGAACATACTTATGCCAAAGGATATTATGTTAAAATACAATATTTGTTTCTTCCATGATTGAAACTAAAACATCATTGTCATTGGTTATACAAATTAGTTCGTCCACCATCTTAGCTTTCTATCATGCTTGCGGCAGGTGTTACCTAGGTAAGAGCACTGACAGCCATTTCTTAAATTTTACTGTAAAAGCTCCTCAAAAACATTAGAGTTGTGATCAATTCCACACAGAAATATGAGTAGCTGAATAGTATCTGTAGTGGCCCCACTTTCATTAATGGCTGAAAAGAACCATTCAAATAATCTTGTCTTTTCCTGTCACATTAATTATTGTACAAATCTTCAGTATGCCAAGAGTACATTCTTGTAGATAAATATCTGAATTTTTTATGTGGGCGCTCCTCCTCAGCTATAACTAAAGCACATTGTTTTACTGGTTCGCTGTTAGTAATGGTCCACAAGACCTTGCAAGTATTTTGGTTACCCTTAAACTCACACATACACCTGACTTGTTACAAAATGTTTTTTGGTTCTCTACTGATGATTTAAGTACATTAATTTTATTTTTCCATAAATCATCCACAAGTCACTCAAATTTTGCTTTATGCTTGCTATCATAATGGTGAGTGAGATTATGTTCTTTTTGAACAGCAATAATTGTTTAAAATATCAAGCATAGGGGTTTTCCTTTACAATCAATGAAAAAGTATAAATCTGTCCATGCATTTTTAAATACTCTATTTTCTCCTTGCCTTTTCTTTATTTTTAGAGCCATCAGTGAAAATTATTAAGTCCACAACATGGAATAAATGCTACATCAACAGAAGTTTTATTTTGTTCCATACAAACTGTTTAGCTTTGTGATCTTGACTTACCTAAATTCAAAACAAAATTATTGTTAGTTTCATGCAGCACTGTGGATTCCCTATAACCAGTGCCACCCATGCGGTATGAAAAGCTCCTTCTTGCTCAATCGGCTGGTACTGGTGGCATGCGGGCGGTAACTGTTATCGCAGTCGGTCTTTCATTTGGGCATCATTGTTACTTGAATTTCAGTTTCGCCATGAAATTAAAATAATTCTGAATGGTAAGACAGTTATTTACACAACAGTTGTGGGCCATTGCTCTGTTATAACAAAGTAAAAACTGTTGGCTTGGTAAAGAGGTAGCATTAATATCAATGAAATTTTGTTCTTATCATCTTGATAAATCTTGTACATTTGTATAAATCAAGTATCAACTTGATCTACAGAACTGTTTTGAGACTATTAATCCATTATCCCCCCCCCATGTACGTGCAGGAAGGGCGGGGAGGGGGCGGGGCGGACGGGCAAGAGCAGGAAGGGGGTGGGGGTTCAAATTGGTTACCTAGAATTTTGTGTGATTATAAAATCTTTCATTTGAATTTTTTATTACTGTTGGGTATTTGTCCAAAACTAGTAAACTTTGTAAAGAGTGTGCTTGATTTTCAACAGCTAATAAATAGGTACTACATTCCAAAGTTTCTATATTTGTCTTGGGATTGATGTCTTAATACTGTAAATACAGGTGAAAATATGTTATTAAACAACCAGTTTTCTAGTGCCCGACATGTAGGCTGCCCTTCATGACAAGTGCGTTGGAGTAGTATCGCCCTTCTTTATCAGTCTACTTTGCATAGCAACCTGTATGTCGGGAGCAAATAAATGATTTTCAAGCCTTGCTGTCTAGTCAGCCCTGCACAATAGGTGGAGTATGGGAGTAGCATCGACCTGCTTAATTGAACTGTGTTGCAGGAGAACCCTCCATGAAGTGTAGACCTTGCCGTTGGTCAGGTGGCTTGCGTGTGCCAGCAATATGGATAACTGTTGAGAGGCCAGAAAAACATGTGGTTTCTGAAGAGGAGCAACAGCTATTTCAGTAATTGCAGGGGCAACAGTCTGGATGATTGGCTGATTTGGCAGTGTAACATAAATGAAAATGGCCTTTCTGTGCCTGTACTGTGAATGGCTGAAAGCATGGGGAAATTCTACTGTATTGTTAAATGACGATGGCATCATCTTGGGTAAAATATTCCAGAAGTAAAACAGTCACCCATTTGGATCTCCGAGCTGGACCTATTCAGAGGGATATCATCATCAGGAGAAACAAACCTGGCATTCTGTGGATTGGTGTGTCAACTTTAATTGTGCAGGCTGGTTAAAAAATTAACCTTAATTGAGCAGGCTGGTTAGAAAATTAAAAAAGGAAATGGATAGGTTGAAGTTAGATATAGTGGGAATTAGTGAAGTTAGGTGGCAGGAGGAACAGGACTTCTGGTCAGATGAAAACAACATTATAAATAAATATAATAGAGGGAAACATTCCAGTGAAGAAGAACTCCAGAATTTCCTCTCCAACCTCAACTCCTTTGGTTCCATCAGATTCACCTGGTCCTACTCCAAATCCCATGCCACTTTCCTTGACGTTGACCTCCATCTGTCCAATGGCCAGCTTCACATGTCCGTCCACATCAAACCCACCAACAAGCAACAGTACCTCCATTATGACAGCTGCCACCCATTCCACATCAAACGGTCCCTTCCCTACAGCCTAGGTCTTCGTGGCAAACGAATCTGCTCCAGTCTGGAATCCCTGAACCATTACACCAACAACCTGACAACAGCTTTCGCATCCCGCAACTACCCTCCCGACCTGGTATAGAAGCAAATAACCAGAGCCACTTCCTCATCCCCTGAAACCCAGAACCTCCCACAGAAGAATCACAAAAGTGCCCCACTTGTGACAGGATACTTTCCGGGACTGGACCAGACTCTGAATGTGGCTCTCCAGCAGGGATACGACTTCCTCAAATCCTGCCCTGAAATGAGATCCATCCTTCATGAAATCCTCCCCACTCCACCAAGAGTGTCTTTCCGCCGTCCACCTAACCTTCGTAACCTGTTAGTTCATCCCTATGAAATCCCCAAACCACCTTCCCTACCCTCTGGCTCCTACCCTTGTAACCACCCATGGTGTAAAACCTGTCCCATGCACCCTCCCACCACCACCTACTCCAGTCCTGTAACCCGGAAGGTGTACACGATCAAAGGCAGAGCCACGTGTGAAAGCACCCACGTGATTTACCAACTGACCTGCCTACACTGTGATGCATTCTATGTGGGAATGACCAGCAACAAACTGTCCATTCGCATGAATGGACACAGGCAGACAGTGTTTGTTGGTAATGAGGATCACCCTGTGGCTAAACATGCCTTGGTGCACGGCCAGCACATCTTGGCACAGTGTTACACCGTCCGGGTTATCTGGATACTTCCCACTAACACCAACCTATCCAAACTCCGGAGATGGGAACTTGCTCTTCAATATATCCTCTCTTCCCGTTACACACCAGGCCTCAATCTCCGCTAATTTCAAGTTGCTGCCACTCATACCTCACCTGTCATTCAACAACATCTTTGCCTCTGCACTTCTGCCTCGACTGACATCTCTGCCCAAACTCTTCGTCTTTGAATATGTCTGCTTGTGTCTGTATATGTGTGAATGGATATGTGTATGTGTGCTTGTATATACCCGTCCTTTTTTCCTCCTAAGGTAAGTCTTTCCGCTCCCGGGATTGGAATGACTCCTTACCCTCTCCCTTAAAACCCACATCCTTTCGTCTTTCCCTCTCCTCCCCTCTTTCCTGACGAAGCAACCGTTGGTTGCGAAAGCTAGAATTTTGTGTGTGTGTTTGTGTTTGTTTGTGTGTCTATCAACCTGCCAGCACTTTCGTTTGGTAAGTCACATCATCTTTGTTTTTAGATATACATTATAAATAAAGTATGAAATAGGGATAACGCAGCAATAAGTTTAATAATGAATGATGAAATAGGACTGCAGATAATCTACTACGAACAGCATAGTGAACACATTATCATAACCTACACCTACCACAGTAGTACAAGATATATACCAACTACCTCCACAGATGATGAAGAGATTGAAGAGATGTGTGACGAGATGAAAAAAATTATTCAGATAGTTACGGGAGATGAAACTTTAATTCTGATGGAGGATGAGATGAAATAGTGAAGGCAACAGAGAATCAAATAGGAAAAAGGAAGAGAAGGAAAAATTGTAAGTGAATATGAGGTCGGGAAATGGAATGAAAGAGTAAACCATCTAATAGAATTTTGCACAGAGCATAATTTAATAATAGGTTACACTTGGTTTAAGACTCATGAAAAAAGGTTGTATATGTGGAAGGGACCAGGAGACACTGGTAGGTTTTAGATTGATTATGTAATGATAAGACAGAGATTTCAGAACCAGATTTTAAATTGTAAGACACTGCCAGGGGCAGATGGGGACTGTGACCACAATTTATGGGTTATGAACTGTAGATTAAAACTAAAGAAATTGCAAAAAGTTAGGAAATTAAGGAGATGGGATCTGCGTAGACTGAGAGAACCAGAGATTGTTGAGAATTTCAGAGTGAGCATTAGGCAATGATTGGCTAGAACTGGGGGAAAAAAACAAAAAAAAAAACGAGCGAGGTGGCGCAGTGGTTAGGCGCAGTGGTTAGACACTGGACTCGCATTCGGCAGGACGACGGTTCAATCCCGCATCCGGCCATCCTGATTTAGGTTTTCCGTGATTTCCCTAAATTGCTCCAGGCAAATGCCGGGATGGTTCCTTTCAAAGGGCACGGCCGACTTCCTTCCCCATCCTTTCCTAATCCGATGAGACCGATGACCTCGCTGTCTGGTCTCCTTCCCCAAAACAACCCAACCCCAGGAGAAAAAATTACAGTAAAAGATCAATGGGCGTATGGTGCCTCTGGTGTAAAGTTCTATATCTTTGGACTCGATCATCTTTGATTTATCTTTGTCTATGTTCTCTCAGCGCGCTACATTTGTACTGCCACGTTGTATTCACTTACTTCTGTGCTAAATAAATGTATGTTTGACATCTAAAGTGTGTTATTACCGCCCTACGACACGTAATAGCCTCAGTGGTGACCCCAACATCGTCATCGTGTATTCACAAATTATTTTGTGTTTCTTTTCGACATTAACGGACTTCGTGTGCTGGCCCACATTGTTTTCAGAGCACTGGATCTACCAGTGTCTTTCTGTGCTAGTGCCTCACACCCAATGAACTGCGCTTGTATATTTACAAGTGTACCTAATGTGTATTTGGTTAAAAGTGAACAATTACCTATGCCCAGCCATGCCGGCGGCCACTTAATCTTAACCAGCTCAACATGGCCATCGTCAAGTGTGTACACAGCAGCAGCTGCTATATGAACAGTGCATGCCGCTTAGTGACATTGTGAACGATAATCCAGTGAAGGACATCGTGGTTCACCCCTCAGCTACAGTCTCCTCCTGTTTGGTTTGATGTGTCGACAAAGTTTGAGAACTGTAATTTGAACATTCCAATGCACGGGTTTGCACATTCTTATATGCCTAACGTTGCAAACCCCCACCCCCCTCCTCTCCCTGTACAATCCCCCCCCCCACCACATGTCATCACGGCGGCGCCAGATGCCTCGACCATGCCAGTTTTTGTGACCATCACTCCATGGTCACACCATGATCGCCGTCTGCCCGCTTTTGTAATGGCTCCAGCCGTTCTGCCCATGCCGGTTCCCAGATGAGCCCCCCCTTGGCTGCACGGCAACTGCCTTCCTCCCACTGTTGCAATGGCACTGGCAGTTACACACGCCTCACATTCGCCATTGGGCATGCAGTTGGGACACATCGTGCCGTTGGCTGCACCTGCTCACTCCACATCGTGTGCTACTTGCGGCCGCCCCCCCTCCCCCCACACAGACCTCGGGCGACACTCTGTTCATTGCTACTGGACTCCTGGTGTTGCGGGCTTCCTGCCCAGCTCACACAGATCTTCGCCTACCAGTGCTGTATCAACATGTGCAGGTTTCCTATGCTGCCTGCTTTGCAAAACGACAACCCTAAGACTTGGTTCGCATTGGTGGATCACCTACTGGATATCCACGGGATTTCGAATGACGACGCACGTTTCATCTGCCTGGTGAGCCACTTCCATGCTTATCCGGACTTCATCAGTGATCTGCTCCTCTCACTGCCCGCCTTGTCCAAGTATTTAACAGCGAAAACATTGTTCATCACACGCCTTTCTCACCCACCAGTGGAGGCTACCCACCACATTATTCATGATGAGCTCCTCGACGACCACACACCTTTCCAGCTTTGGCGGCACTTTTGAGCATTAATTGATGATCAAGTATTACCGGATACCTTGCTGGGGACTTTGTGGATGACCAAACTGCCATTGGACCTACAACTTCACCTACTATCTCACGTCTCTGACCCTCTCAAGGTTCACTTAAGCATGGCCGACCGCACCTACGCTATCGTTTGTCACCAAGACCGCCTGTCACGGACAACATCCCCGTCACCATCAGTTGGCACGCCTGCACCTTCGGTTCCCCTCTCTGCCGGCAGAGGCCAGCACACACACCTCAGCAGCCTGTCTGGAGCTGCCACCTAGCGGCCTACAGGAGGTACTGCCTGCGGCCTCTCGACAGGAGCCAACCCCACCCAAGCAACAGCTCGAGAGGTCTCAAGCAATGACCCAGTCAGCTGCTTCCTCCTCCCACTCCACCATGCCATGCCTCCAAGCTTACCCACTCTGCTGGTATCGTGACACTTACGGGGACGCTGATCACAACTTCCGCATGCCTCACGCACATCCAAATGATTCCTGCGGGCATGTTTAGGTGCCACAATACTTCACGGCACCTACCGTCTGATGCTGCACCAATTGCCTCTATGTCATGGACTTGTGGTTGGGCACTCGCTTTCTCGTCAACACTGATGCCAATATCAGCATTATCCTGGCCAAGCATTCAGGCAACATGCTTTCTCCTGCTAATCTCGCTTTGATCGCTGCAAATCACTCTCCTATTGTGGTCCTTGGATCCATCAAGACTGCCTATCGCCAGTCACCACCTTCCCTTGGACTTTCCATGTTGCTGACATGGATGAACGTGTGATTGGTTTTGATTTCTTACATCATTTCGAACTTTCACCAGACCTGCAGGCCGCCACACACTGCCATGTTCTCAAATGAGTTCAGCACAACTCTGTGGTGCCTCTGGTGTAAAGTGCCATATCTTTGATTTATCTTTGTCTATGTTCTCTTGGTGCGCTACATTTGTTCTGCCATGTTGTATCTGCTGTCTTCTGTGCTAAATAAATGTATATTTGACGTCTAAAGTGTGTTATTACTGCCCTACAATATGTAATAGCCACAAGTGGCTTTGAGAGATTTAATAGTGATGACAGCAGGGAATCAAATAGGTAAAAGCCCTAATAGAAATCTTTGGATAACGGAGGAGATATTAAATTTCACTGACTCAAGGAGAAATATATAAATGAAGCAGGTGAATGGGAAATAAAAAATGTGATTGACAGGAAGTGCAAAATGGCTAAACAGAAATGGCTAGAGGACAAACGTAAGGATTTAGAAGCATATTTCGCTAGGTGTAAGCTAGATACCACTTACAAGAAAATTGAAGAGGACTATGGAGAAAAGGGAAGCAGGTTTATGAATATTAAGAGCTCAGATGGAAAACCAGTTCTAAGCAAATAAGGGAAAGCTGAAAGGTGAAAGAAGTATATAGAGAGTCTATGCAAGGAGAGTGAACTTGAAGGCAGTGTTATAGAAATGGGAGAGCATGTAAATGAAGATGAAATGGGGGATGTTATGCTCCGAGAATTATTTCACAGAGCACTGAAAGGCTCCAGGAGTAGATGACAGTCTGTCAGAACTACTGACAGCTGTGGGAGAGTCAGCCATGACAGAACTCTTCCATCTGGTGTGCAAGATGTATGAGACAGGTGAAATACCCCCAGACTTCAAGAAGAATGTGAGAATTCCAGTTTCAAAGAAAGCAGGTGCTGACAGGTGTGAATATTACTGAACTATCAAATTCATAAGTCATGGTTGCAAAATACTGACAGGAATTCAATATAGAAGAATTGAAACCTGGTAGAAGATGACCTCAGGGAAGATCAGTTTGGATTGTGGGGAACTGTAGGAACATGTGAACCAATACTGACCCTATGATGCTTCTTAAGGATACTTAAGGAGAGACAAACTTATGGTTATAGCACTTGTAGACTTGGAGAAAGTTTTGACAATGTTGAGTGGAATACTCTCTTTGAAATTGTGAAGGTAGCAGGGATAAAATTCAGGGAGCGAAAGGTTACTTACAACTTGCACAATAACCAGATGGCAGTTATAAGAATTGAGGGGCATGAAAATGAAGCAATGGTTGAGAAGAGAGTGAGACAGGAGGGTAGCCTATAGACAGTGTTATTAAATCTGTACATTGTGCAAGCAGTAAAGCAAACAAAAGAAAATGTTCGAGTAGGAATTAAAGTCCAGGGAGAAGGAATAATAACTTTGAGGTTTGTTGGTGACATTGCGATTCTGTCAGAGACAGCAAAGGACTTGGAAGAGGAGCTGAACAGAATGGACAGTGTCTTGAAAGGAGGACATAAGATGAACAACAACAAAAGCAAAACAAGGACAATGTAATATAGCTGAATTAGGTCAGATGCTTCTGAGGGAATTAGATTAGGAAATGAGACACATAAAGTAGTAGATGAGCTTTTTAATTGGTCAGCAGAATTACTACTGATGATGGCCAACATAGTGATGATATAAAATGTAGACTCACAATGATGAGTAAAGCGTTTCTGAAGAAGAGAAATTTATCAATACTGAGTGTTGTTTTCAGTTTTAGGAAGTCTTTTCTGAAAGTATTTGTATAGAGTGCAGCCAAGTGCAACATGGACAATATGCAGCTTAGACAAGAAGAGAATAGAAAACTTTTGAAATGCGTCGCTACTGCAGAATGCTGAAAATTTGGTTGGTAGATCACATAACTAACAAGGAGGTACTGAATAGAACTGGGGAGAAAAGAATATGTGGCCAAACCTGACTAGAAGAAGGGATCATTTGGTTGGACACATTCTGAGACATCAAGGGATTACCAGTTTAGAATTGGAGGGAAGTGTGGGCAGGTAAAAATTTTGGAGAGAAACCAAGAGATGAGTACAGTAAGCAGATTCAGAAGGATGTAAGTATAATAGTTATTTGGAGATGAAGTGGCTTGCACAGGATGGAGCAGAGTGGAAAGCTGCATCAAACCAGTCTTCAGACTGAAGACCACAACAACAACATTACAGGGTATCACATACTGATGAGCATGGTTGTGGAAAGGTTAAGGTTGATAGAGGAGGGGATGGGCAGAGTGAGAGGGAGGAGGGGATGGATAGAGATAGGGAAGGAGGGGGAGATGAATGAGGCAGGTGGAAGGTGTAGAGGGGTAGTGAGCAGGTGGAAAAGGAAGAGGGGAAGGCAGAGATGGAAAGAGAGAGGGAGAGGAGGATATGGTCAGTGAGAGGGGATGGAGGAAATGACAGAGAGAGAGGGAGGAGGAGATGAAGAGACAAAGAGTGGGGGCGAGAGGAGGAGAGAGAAACAGATAGAGATGGGAGGATGAAGTGGGCTGGCAGAGGGAGGGAAAGATGGATACAGAGAAGGGCAAGAAGAGAAGTGTTAAATCTATGTCTTGAATGCATATGCAGATGGAACCACTGGGGAAAGGCTGTTTACATTGTTAAAGAGTAAAGATGCCCATGGGTATGATAAAATTTCAATTAGGATTATAAAGATCAGTGCACTAACCTGTACAATATGTCTTTCACGTGTGGTAAATTTTCCAACACACTGAAGTACTTGTCATTGAAACCATTTTATAAACAATAAATAAATAAAAAGTTGAAAAAGATAACTTGGTTGCTGGCCAATGACCAGTTTCTTTGGAATCAGTGATTTCAATACTTTTTGAGAAAGCAAATTGTGGGAGAGCAGTTGGCACATCTGACTACACATAGTTTGCCATTAGACTTTCAGTGTGGTTTCAGGAAGTGATATTCTACGCTTGCAAAGCTAAACAAAAGGTTGAGGACAGTCATTATTTTCAAAAAAAATGGTGCAAATGGCTCTGAGCACTATGGGACTTAACATCTGTGGTCATCAGTCCCCTAGAACTTAGAACTACTTAAACCTAACTATCCTAAGGACATCACACACATCCATGCCCGAGGCAGGATTCGAACCTGCGACCGTAGCAGTCACGCGGTTCCAGACTGAAACGCCTAGAACCGCACGGCCACACCGGCCGGCTCAGTATTATCTATGATTTAACAAAAGCATATGATTATGTAGACTATACAGTACTTCTGCATAAGTTTGAAAATAATGGGATTGGGGGAAAAGCTCAACAGATCTGCCACTATACAGGACCAGTGATTCAAAAATTGTTCTCTTTGCAGGCAACATGTGTTATAGTGAACGTAATATAAATGATTTAGTTAATGGTGTAGTCAGAAACATCAGCACATGGCTTTCAGAGAACAGATCAATAGATCAATGTGTATGTGTATGCAGTGCATACAGTTTCTGATACAGAACTTTTGTAAAAGTTAATTTTGATGTACAAAATCTGTCAAACAGTCACCAAAGTCAACCACTTTAAATATTTAGGACTTGAAGGTATTAGATGGAATGCTTTCTTCAAAGTATCATGTTCATGATCTTGTGCAGAAATTGAATGCTGCTATCTTCCCTACAAGAATGATCTCAACTGTTTATGAAACATGAAGGTTCGTTTGCTTTGATTACTTTCAGTCTATTATCTCATATGGTGTTATATTTTGGGGCAACTCTGTGCACTCGTGAAGAATATTTGTAGCCCATAAACATGCAGTCAAATTGATCTGCAGTGTCAGTTTGTGGACTTCATATAGGACATTGTTCAGGTGTCCCATAAACCTAGTTCTGCCATCCCTGTACATATATTTCATCATTGCATTTGCTGTTGATAATATTGACTTATTCAAAAGAAACTGCTACATTATTCAGTGAATACAACATGAAAAAGTGATATACACTTGGATATAATTTCCTTAAGCACTGTATGGGAAAATATGCACTTTTCAGCTGATTGCATTTCTGGTAAGCTTCCAATAGAACTGAAAAAATGAGTGATAACTCCAAAGTATTCAAATCCAAGCAGAAAAGTTCCCTCACAGCACACTGCTCCTATTCTTTACAAGAATTCCTCATAGTAGTTGAAGAGCTCCCCCTATAATGTGTTACATAAGCATATACTGTCTGTTTTTTGTATTTTATTATTCTTTAGTTATTTGTTTATAAATCTTCCAAGCACTGTTCAGTAAACCTTGTACTAAATCTTTCCATGATCAAGTGGTTTAGGCTTGCGTGGTCCCACAGAACCTAATAAATTACACTACTGGCCATTAAAATTGCTACACCAAGAAGAAATGCAGATGATAAATGGGTATTCAATGGACAAATATACTATACTAGAACTGACATGTGCTTACATTTTCATACAATTTGGGTGCATAGATCCTGAGAAATTAGTACCCAGAACAACCATCTCTGGCCGTAACAATGGCCTTGATACGCCTGGGCATTGAGTCAAACAGAGCTTGGATGGTGTGTACAGGTATAGGTGCCCATGCAGCTTCAACGCGATACCACAGTTCATCAAGAGTAGTGACTGGCATATTGTGACAAGCCAGTTGCTCAGCCACCATTGACCGGACGTTTTCAATTGGTGAGAGATCTGGAGAATGTGCTGGCCTGGGCAGCAGTCGAACATTTTCTGTATCCAGAAAGGCCCGTACAGGATCTCCAACATGCGGTCGTGCATTATCCTGCTGAAATGTAGGGTTTTGCAGGGATTGAATGAAGGGTAGAGCCATGGGCCATAACATCCACTGTTCAAAGTGCCGTCAATGCGAACAAGAGGTGACCGAGATGTGTAACTAATGGCACCCCATACCATCACGCCGAGTGATACGCCAGTATGGTGATGACAATTACATGCTTCCAATGTGTGTTCACTGCGATGTCGGCAAACGCGGATGCGACCATCATGATGCTGTAAACAGAACCTGGATTAATCCGAAAAAATTACGTTTTGCCATTTGTGCACCCAGGTTCGTCATTGAGTACACCATCGCAGGCGCTCCTGTCTGTGATGCAGTGTCAAGGGTAACCGCAGCCATAGTCTCCGAGCTGATAGTCCATGCTGCTGCAAACATCGTCGAACTGTTCATGCAGATGGTTGTTGTCTTGCAAACGTTCCCATCTGTTGACTCAGGGATCGAGACGTGGCTGCACGATCCGTTACAGTCATGTGGATAAGATGCCTGTCATCTTGACTGCTAGTGATTTGAGGCCATAGGGATCCAGCACGGTGTTCCGTATTACCCTCCTGAAGCCACCGATTCCATATTCTGCTAACGGTCATTGGATCTCAACCAACGTGAGCAGCAATGTCGCAATATGTTAAACCGCAATCGCGATAGGCTACAATCCGACCTTTATGAAAGTTGGAAACGTGATGGTACGCATTTCTCCTCCTTACACGAGGCATCACAACAACGTTTCTCCAGGCAACGCTGGTCAACTGCTGTTTGTGTATGAGAAATTGGTTGGAAACTTTCCTCATGTCAGCACATTGTAGGTGTCGCCACTGGTGCCAACCTTGTGTGAATGCTCTGAAAAGCTAATCATTTGCATATCACAGCATCTTCTTCCTGTCAGTTAAATTTCGTGTCTGTAGCATGTCATCTTCGTGGTGTAGCAGTTTTAATGGCCAGTAGTGTATGCGAGTTGTGTGCTGCATTTTATGAACAGAAACTAGAAGCAAATGTGAAATTGGATTTTTATCTTCAATTTTAGAAATGTCTTTAAAAGTGTAATGATGCCATCTAACATCACTATGGAAACTTAGTAGCTTGTGCAGTATCACTGTCAGCCACTGTGGCACAACTACCTAAATGGTGTTTGTCATCAGGTGCTCCCTCTTACGACTCCATGTCAGACTCCCACATATCAGCCAGCGCAGGAAGTTGAAGCTAATGGTGATTGGCATTTGATTTGGTTTACAGTGTTTACTTTGCAGAATCTGGTTATTGTTGGTGGAACTCTTATACTGCGTGAATAGGATTTTGATTGGAAAACTTGCTTAAATTAGCTCACAATGTGAGTGTTTTGTAACAGGTATCAGATTGGCTGATAAATTGAGGTGTGATGGGTGATTGCAGAGATGAAGCACAGTTCTGTTTTTGTACAAAGCTGGGAGGGTAATTACAGTCTGTGAAGGCCTCAGTGAGTCTGTCAGTATATTTTGAGAGGGACTGCTCATCACTGCAGGTGTGACAGCCATGGCTTTCTAGGCTATATGGGAGCAACTTCTTGGTATGGAACAGGTGGCAGCTGTTGAAGTGGATGTATTGCTGCTCATTGGTAGGTTTGATATGGACGGAGGTACTGATGTGGCCATCTTTGAGGTGGAGGTCAACACTGAATAGGGTAGCTTGTTGGGTTGAATAGGGCCAGGTGAAATGAACGGGGGAGAAGCTGCTGAGGTTCTGGAGGAATGTGGGTAGTTTGTCCTCAACCTCGATCCAGATCACGATGTTATCAGTGAATTGAATCAGGTAAGGGATTTGGGAATCTGGGTGTTTAGGAAGGATTCCTCTAGATGGCCAATGAATAGGTTGGCATAGGATCATGGCATGCAGGTGATCATAGCTGTACCTCGAGTTTGTTTGTAAATAACACCTTAAAAGGAGAAGTAATTGTTGGTGAGGACATAGTTGGTCATGGTGGCTAGGAAGGAAATTGTTGGTTTGAAATCAGTTCAGCAATGGGAAAGGTAGTGTTTAATAGCAGTAGTCTGTGGGCCTTAGGGATGTAGGTGTAAAGAGAGGTGGTATCCATAGTGATGAGCAGGGCACCATGTGCTACAGGAACAGAAAGTGTGGAGAGTAATAGGCTGAAGGTGTTGGTCTATGAAAGTAGAGATTCTCTTGGCACAGTAATTGGCCGTGGGGCATCCTCAGTGGTTGAGTTCATGGGCTTTAGGAAGCAGGTGGAAGGTAGCAGTGTGGGGAGTGGTAGGGGTGAGGAGAGACATTGGCTCTGGGGAGAGGTTCTGGGATGGGACTAAGGAATTTAGGAGAGAATGGAGATAGTGCTGGGTTTCTGGAATGAGGTCACTGTGGCAGGGTCTGTAGATGGGTGAATCCGACAGACGGTGGAGACCTTGTGCCAGGTAATCCTTGCAGTTCCAAAAAAAAGTTGTTGAGCCTTTGTCAGTAGGTAGGGTTATAAGGCTGGGATCAATTTTTCGGTTAGTGGATTGTGGATTTTTTCTGTGGATATAAGGTTAGATTGCATATTAAGGAATTTGAGGAATGATGGTGAAGCTAGGTTTGAGGTTTGTTGAGGGTTGAAAAGGATGATTTTTGGGGAATGGTGGTGGATCATGGTTATACAGTGGAGTGAACTGAGTGAAGAAGGGTTCAACTTTGGTCTTTAGTTGTGTCTGATTGGCACAATTGGCAGCAACAGACTGTTCCACTGCAGGGACTGGGAGAAGGAAAGAAGGTCTTTGACAAGTCTTGCATGACTGAATTCGGGTGTGGGACAAAATGTAAGGCCTTTGGAAAGGACTTATATTTCTGTGGGATTAATGCTTTTGGAGAAAAGTTTCATGACTGTGTTTCAGGTCTGTTTGCATTCTGGATTCTGTGTGGTGGTGGGAGGGAGTTTTTGAGGGTAGTGTGAATGTAGTAAGTCTGCGAGACAGGGTTTGTCAGGTAAGAGGGGATGTGGGGGAGGTTTTGAAGTTGTTGTAGAAGTGGTGGGTAGTAATAGAGTGAGAAGTGAACAGGGCGGAGAGTTTTTTGAGGCAGATTTGTGCTTGTTACTCTAGTTCCTGGAGGGCAAAGTTACAGTGTATGTTATGGGGTCCAGTAAATGGGATTGCATAACAGGAGAATTTTTCAGATGGAACAAGGTATTGTAAGGAGGTTTCAGCCTGATTGATATAGTTTTCCAAGACTGTGTTGGTGAGGGTTGAGGAGGTCATTGTGCACCCAAATAAACGGGAAAAACCACAAAAAGGTTGAAATGGGTGAAATAAGGGGAAACAAGACAAAATCTGAGGGAGGTGCTGATAGTGAAAGGCGAAAAAAAACTGAAATTGGCATGAAGACATAATGAGATAAAAAAAATAAAAAATAAAAAGATTGTAATGTGGTCTGCAGGTCTGTGGGTGAATAAGTGTGAAGAAGGGGCAGGTCAGATGTGAGTAGATTAGGTGAAGTTAGTAGGTGTGAACTGGAATAGATAGGAGGAGGAGGAGGAGGAGGAGGAGGATTTGGGGAGGGGTTGGTAAGTTGAGATAGAAGTTCGTGTGGCACAGGAAAGGTATTTGAAATAACATGTGAAAATACATGAGAGTGACGCAAGAAGAGCGATCAATTCGGAGGTATAAGATTAATGACATTGGTGGGAGTAATGTGTGACATGAGATGCTCCACCAACAATCAGCGTGGTCTTGTAGCCGCCTATTGTGTGCAGCCGAGACAGTTTATACAGTGTAGCTTGTAAGTAGAGCCTGCAGTGCAGTTTGTAAGGCAACAAGAGGAACACAGGGAAGAAGAGAAAGGACGACCAATGAGTATTGTAAAGCATTAGAAAAAGTAACAAAGGAAAACAGCACTTGGTTTTGGGATGGAAAGAAAGCTTCAGGCAAAATAAAACAATGGAAAATCCAGGATGGAATGTGACAATATTGCGAAAAGGGTAGTTTGCTGCTCACCATGTAGCAGAGATGCTGAGTCGCAAACAGTCACAACAGAAACATTGTCAGAAAGTGAGCTCTCGGCCAAAAAGGTCTTTGTTGAAAATAGATAAAACACGCACACACACACACACACACACACACACACACACACACACACACACACACAGACGACCACAGCAGTCTCTTGCATCTGAACCCAGACAGCAGGTAGCAGTGCCTGTGAGAGGCAACAGTGTGGTGGGGGTAAGGAGGGGCTGCGATGGGGAGGGGGAGGGATAGCAGGGTAGGGGTGGGGGGATAGTACAGTGCTGCTTACGGGAGCATACAGGTGTGGGGTGGAGGGAGGGTAGAGCAGCTAGACACAGTCAGGACGTTAGATACTGGGTGGTGCGAGGGGGGGGGGGGTCGCTAGTGGAAAAGGAGAGAAGTGAAAAGGCTGAGGGTGTGTTGGTGGAACAGATGGCTGTGTAATGCTGGAATGGGAACAGGGATAGAGCTAGATGGGTAAGCACATTGACTAACAAATGTTGAGACCAGGGGGGCTACAGGGTTGTAGAAGGTATTGCAGGGAGAGTCCCCAACTGCACAGCTCAGAAAAGCTGGTGTTCGTGTGAAGGATCCAGATGGCACAGGCTGTGAAGAATGTCATGTTAGGCAGAGTGCTCCGCAATGGGGTGGTGCAGCTGTTTGTTGGTCACAGTTTGCTGGTGGCCATTCATGTGGACAGACAGCTGGTTGGTTGTCATGCCCACACAGAATGCAGCACTGTGGTTGTAGCTTAGTTTGTAGATCATATGACTGGTTTCATAAGTAGCCCTGCCTTTGATGGGATAGCTTATGTTTGTGACTGGACTGGAGAATGTGGTGGTTGGAGGATGTATGGGACAGGTCTTTCATCTAGGTCTATTACAGGGGCATGAGCCATAAGGCAAGGGGTTGGGAGCAGAGGTTGTGTAGGGATGATGAGGGTATCTGCTCTACCCTTTCTTCACCTTGGGTCTGTATGCTTCTTCAAGGTACACTCCACTGTCTGCCACCTCTACTCTGCTGACAGTCTTTTCTCTGTGGCTATCTGTGGCTCAGCATCTACACTATATGGTGTGTGGCAACTATCCTTTTCCTAATACTGTTACATTCCATCCTGGATTTTTCATTGTTTAAAGTTCTATTTGTTGTATGTTGTTACTTGCAGTACATCTTTATAACAAAAAACACTGCACTTGCCATATAAATAACAGATAATTTTAGTCACTGAATCTAGGTATTCAGATAATTTGTTGAAACAATGGCTAATGAGCTGTGTTTTTAACATGTTTTGGAACTAGTAGGAATTCCCAGTTTCTTGCTTTATCTTAGATGAAAGCTTGTTGAATACATTTTGAACCAAGGAGGTAGAGACAAAGTCTACATGAATATTATTTTTCTGTCTTGTACTGTAACTGTGTATATCACAGTTTAGTTCAGTCATGAGCAACCTGTGATGATTAATGAGCCTGATTCACATAGTTACTTAAGCTCACAGACCACCTCTTCACATTACAGGACACCCGCATACTTGGTGCATGAAGACAAAGCTACAGTATCCATGACATTAATACAATTTATGTAGTAATGCACTGATGTCAATGGCACCCCTTTCATGACAAGCCATGCCATCAAGTTAAGCCTAAAAAACTCTTTTTTGATAGTACATTCATTTTAAGTGCACCTCATTCTCAGATGTTTACACTTATTTACACATCATGAACACTGTTTATTCACTCATGACATTGTATATTGCTGTCTTAAAAACTTCTGTTGTAAAATTCTGCAATGCCTCACTCTCTCACACATGAATTTCTTTCATTGGCTGGACTGAAACCCTGGAACTGGCCTGCAGGCCACCAGTTGCCTACCTGTGATTTAGTTGAAACTGGTTTTTACTGTCAACAGTAAAAACCATTAAGGAGTAACTATTTTTGGAAGTGAGTGTAAGAAAAATAAAGATCCTTAAAAAGGCTTCTGCCGTCTATATGGTCATCTGCTTTTGACAATAAAGCTGTTGCTGTAAAGACATTTTATTTACTTTAGATGCATTGGCCTAGAAGATAGTTCCATAAGTCAGCATGGAGTGAAAACATACAAATAAGCTGACATACTTGTCTTTAGGTCAACACAGTGGAAGGTGCTTGTGAGACAATAAGAGTTAAACTGAGAATCTTGATCAGTATATCCATGTGTTGACTAAATTTTAACTTGGTATTCAGCTGGAGACCAAGGAATTTTACACACTATGCTCTATACCCATTAATGTCTACTTCTGGTGCTAAAAGGTCATCATTGCTTTATGACACATAGTCATATCATTATTGTTTGTCCAAAATTGCATAATATGAATCTTTGTGAGGTTGAGGATTAAACTGTCAGCTGTGAGTTGCTTCCAGATCTGTTCAGCTAGGATTGAATTTGAGCACTTGATAGGCATGCCTGTGTTATGTGCAAACATTACACTTTTGAAAATATTGGAAGGAGTGATATAGGTCTATAATTAGAGGTGGTGTACTTGTGTCCAGTTTTGTAGATAGCTGTTAATACAGCAAATTTAATCCTGTCAGGAATGTATTCCCTAAGTCATCATTTAATTACAAAAGTAACTTAACAGTAATGCTGTCATGTCAGAAGGTAGAAGCATAACCATAGCTAGCAGAATTACCACTTTTTACTAACCTTCTGTAGTCTCCTTAAGCACTGTGTTCTTGAAACTAATATAAGTACCATTTTCCAATACAGATAAAACAGGTAGACCTTTCTTATCAATTTTATTTTATTTGAAAACGTGTACTTTAAACAATGGAAAATTCAGGACTGAAAGTGACAGTACTATGAAAAGGATAGACTCTTACTCAGCATATAGAGGAGATGTTGAGTCACAGACAGGCAAAACAAAAAGAGTGCTAAACATGTGAGCTTTCAGCCAAAAGAGCTTCTTCTAAAGTAGGCAGAAAAAAACCACACATTCACGCAAGCACCACCACTCACACATGTTCACTGTCTGTGCCCACCAAGACCGGATTGTGAGCAACTGCACATGATGGAAGAAGCAAACTGGATGTTGGGGCTAAAGAGAAGGCTGGGGCGGAGAGGGGAGGGATAGCAGGATAGGGGTGGGGTGGGGGGTGGGGGTAGGGGTGCTGAAGTGCTGCTTATGAGAGCATATAGGGATATGGTGGGGACAAGGTAGGGAAGCTAGGGGTGCAATCGTGAGGTTAGATGGAGGCCAGGAGGGGGGGGGGGGGGACAGAAAAGGAAAAAGGAGGGGAGTGAGGAGAGGATAAAAGACTGGATGTGTTGGTGGAATGGAAGGCTGTGTAGTGTGGGAGTGGGAGCAAGGAAGGGGATGGGTGGCTGATGAACAGGGACTAATGAAGGTTGAGGTCAGGGGGGGTTACAGGAACGTAGGATATATTGCAGGAAGAGTCCTCACCTGCCAAATTCAAAAAAGCTATTGTTGGTAGGAAAGATCCAGATGACACAGGATGTGAAGCAGTCATTGAAGTGAAGAAGGTTGTGTTGGGCAGCATACTCAGCAACTGGGTGGTCCAGCTGTCATGCAGTCAGATAGCTTTTTGATTGTCATGCCCGCATCTCTGAACACAGCACAGTGATTGTAGCTTAGCTTGTAGATCACATGACTGCTTTCACAGGGAGCCCTGCATTTGATGCAGTGGGTGATGCTTGTGACCAGCCTAGAGTGATCTACTTATTGTATAGTACAACTAGTTTTTGAATACCATCCTCACATAAATCTGCCACCTGATTAGACAACAACAGCATAATGCACAGTCCTTAATACTTGAAGGAACTCATTGCATAAAATTGAAATCATAAAGTGTCTGTTTATTCTCACTTTTTCATCAACTTCCTGCACCAAGTCATTAGTAGTGTCTGAACGTCTTCCACTTCATTCCCTGTATTGCACATTTGTACAGCCATCTTTAATGGCTCTCACCAATTTCTGTACCATCCTCTCACTCGTAATGTTTTTTCATGCATTTTGCTGATCTGACAGTAAATTTCAGCTGCTTTCACACATTTATCACTAATAAAGTGAATCACATTGTGTATTTCACAGTTGGCAGGGTTCTCAGTCAGAGGCGGCATTTCAGATACTCACAAACAAATGTGAACATGCCAAATATTGGTGGAAATTCCGTAGAAAACTGGATTAGAGTACAGGCTTTCATGTAAAATTAAAGTTGCTATGGGAAGTCTGCTTGTTTTATTTTTGTTTCAAAACAGTACTTACTTAAAAAACGCACCTTGTATCTGTTGGTGGTAGAATAGAATAGAATAGAATAGAATATTTTTATTATCCTTTCAGTATTTTTCATACAATTGGCTTCGTCAAAGTTTACAGAGGGTTTTAGTTTCAGTACGATATTCAAATAGTTACAGAAAAGGGGAGAAAAGGAACTAAAGATCTTTTCTTCAGCATTATGTAAAACAATGTTTTATACAGTAATTAAATACACACATAAGAAAAGAATCACAGTAAATAACTAGCTTATATAATATCAAAACATTTTCTTCATAACTTAGGTAAAACATATATTTCGATGATTAGTTTCTAAGAATTCTTCAGTTGTATAGAATTTGTTGTTTTTTAGCCAGGTTTGCAATGTATTCTTATATTTATTTAGTGGTACTGTATGAGCTGAGCATGGTAACTTATTGAACAATTTTATGCTTAAGTACTTATAGTTATTATGGACTACAGCAAGTCTTGTGGAAGGCAAGTCCAGCAGGTGACTGTTTCTTGTACTGTGTGCATGCACATCACATCTCATGTTCAATTTTTTCAGATTTTCTCTGGCATATATTAGACAGTTATATATGTACATGCTTGGCACTGTCATTATGCCAAGGGATTTAAAATAATTTCTGCAGGACTCTCTGGGTGCTAACCCCTCCATGCACCTGATTGCTTTCTTCTGCCATCTGAATCTACATTCAGCCCCTGGGGAGTTACCCCAAAGCAATATTCCATATTGCAGTTGGGAATGAAAAAAAGCATAGTATGAGTGGAGTAGCAATTGCTTGCTCACACTGTTTCTTAATTTATACAATAAGAAAAGTACTCGTGCTAGTTTACTACATAGACAATTGGTGTGTCCTTCCCATGAGAGCTTTTGGTCTATGATTAGTCCAAGTAATCCAGTGTCTGCACAAGTAAATCAAATTCATCTGTGTTTGGTTCTTTATTACTGGGTGTAATGTTTGACGCCACTGTGAGGAAGTGGTCAGTGAATTTGGTGTCAAGTGATTTGGAAGTATAACCAATTCTGTCAGATCTATTTTCTGGGGTCTCAATTTTTTTTGGATTACTGGTTTTGTTTAGCATTTTTTCGCATAGTTTTTACATTATTCTTATTTTTGAGTGTAGTACATGAGTGGTACCTTTCTTAATGACAGAGTGGAGGATTAAGAATACTGGTGCAATGAAGTTTTAAATCTTTACTTCATGTTCTTTGAATTATGTACAGCTCTCCTACCTAGCACAATATAGTGTAATCCTCAGAGTTATCCATTCCTTATCTTTGCTTCTGTTCAATTTCACCATTAATTGCCTCAGAGAAAAATGAGACTTATACTTGTTTACATCGATATTTTCAAAGAAAACAGCTGTAGGTACAAAGTTCTCTGTACAATAAACACATTTTATATCATGGCAGTAGTACCACAATTTGCATGCCAACAGACCAGAGACTGCGGCAATTCAATCCAGTAAGCAGCACCACCACCATACTGACTGAGGACAGCACCGGCAGCTGGGTCAGCACAATGAGACTCATATGCATTACAATCAGTGTGTGCATGCTGAACTATTTCTTTCACAGAAACTGACTGGAGCCAATCACAACTGAGGTATCACTCCATGACACAATTATTTAGGCTTATACTCCAGATCCAGAAGCCATTTCCAGTGCAGCAAGCAGCACTGGAAAGGCTTCAATAGGACATTGCTCAGATGCCTCCCCACTCTGCATGCTGCCGAGTGGTATTCTCATTGAGCCTACTGTCAATATGAACCCCTAAGAATTTAGTGGAGTACACCTGTTCTAGTACCTGATTGTCATGTGCAGTGACTACGTTTTCTGGATTTTTATTTTTAGTGTGGAACTGAATAAAATTAGTTTTTTTTCCATATTAAGTGAAAGAGAATTATTTGCAAACTAATGTAACTTCTCTGAGTATGTAATTAACATCAGGATCTAGATCAGTAGTGGATGTACTATCTACAACAATTCTTGTATCATTAGCAAACAATGTGAATTCACGTTTTTTACTAATGGACAGGGGTAGATCATTAAGATATATTAAAAACAGCAAGGATCCAGGGAGAGATCCTTGGGGAACCCCATGCTGTATTTTGCCCCATTCAGAGGCCACTGTATTAAGAGATCTATTGTTGCATCCATGTAGGACCACCTTTTGTTTGCTGTCTTTGAGATTTCAGTAATACATACCTGAAAATGTTGCTCCACACACTATTTTTGTACATTTATTTTACTAAAGGACAGATTCCTTTTCACATAAATAGCTACCCCACCTCTGCTCGTACACTTTCTACAATATGAGGTCAAAAATACTTAGTTTGGAATATTGAGCATTTCAATGCCAACAGTGAAATGGTACTCTGTTAGGCAGAGAAAGTGAGCACAATTTGCACCTCTTGGTTCATCAATATTTATTATAAGTTGATCTAACTTTCAAAACAGACTATGGATATCTTGGTTGAAAATTGTGAGCTTATTATTAATGACACAGTTGGTAGAGGTGCTGCCATTGTTGGGACTGAGATTTATTTCCTTTGACATACCTGTATGACAGTAGTAATTTTCTATAAGGGAGGTGGAGCTGTTGTGCAGGTAACACTGACATTTATTAGAATGGATTGTATTACGTACATACTGATTGGGACCTTCCCATTCTGCGATGATACCATAAAAAATCTCCATTTAGAGTTGAAGACTTTTGTGGTCTCAGGCACGTACAATGAGGAATAGCTGCTGTCACTACAGAGCTCCTTTGTGCTGGTACTCCTGATCCTGTTGGAGTTGGTATTGCTATCACTGTTAGTGATGACCGTTCTTCCTTCTTGAATGCTGCTGCTGATGATGATACTTGTGTCACTCTTCTTCTGATCAGCTCTCCACTAATTGTTTCTGCTGGACAGGATGTTTTTTCACACGGTGGTGATCCTGCTGCTGCTGGTTGTTCTGCTCCTGCTGTTGAAGCAGTCAGGTCCTCTACTGTTATTGGTGGATGTTGGCAGCCTGAAGCTGATAATGACAGTTCCTGTGCTGGTGCTTGTTGTTGTTCTGCAGCTGTTTCTGATAATGAAAGCGGCTCTGCTGCTGCCACTGATAATGGTGGTTTTACTGTTTCAGGCGACTTTTGTTTTAGTGGAATAGGGACTGGAATCCCTTGCTGTACAGATGACTTGTTGATGTATTTGATTATGTTGGCACTTATAAATTTTTTCCCTCTAGCATTCATGTGGGGACCATGTCTAGTAAAGTGCTCAGTGTTACCAATCTTTATCTCTATAAATGTCACACTCAGGAAACCTCTACTGATTTTCTTGAATATTCTGTTTGCTGTGACAATTTCAATGTTTACACATGAGTTTTCCATCAGATTGTGTCTCCATGAAATACTGACAATGTAGAAATGTACTTGAGGCATTTTTTGATTATTTTCCTCAGGATTCTCATTGCTCACCAAGTTTTGTTGTGCTAAACAACATTTGTGCCTCTAATTATGATGCATTTGTTTCCAGTTGTGAAATGTTTCTACAGATTTTTAGAAATTCACTTAATGGTGTGCCAGGCTTGATAAGGTCTTGGTGGTAATTTCTTCATATTCCAATCAGTACTCCAGTATTATTAAACACAATAAATACACGTCCTTAGCAAGAGTGGGTTGTGCATACGGAGGAAACAATGACCATTGAAATTAAGTTTTTATGAACAGCCACAAGTTGCAATTGATATGTTTTATTGCCTGATTTTGCGCTTTCATTTAACAACCAACTACTGTACTTTAAACTGTAAATTCCAGGGTTTCTGATGATGCTCTTGATAAATTAAAGAGCAAAACCAGTCAATAAAACATACTAAGTATGACTTGTGGCTGTCTTGAAAAACTTAAATACACACCCTCTCTAGGGGTACAGCAAATTGCTACTGAACCAGTGAACATTCAACCCAATATCCACACCTGCAGAGGGATCCCAGCACCAACCTTCAATGTTACTGCCAGCAGACCGAACTCCAACCAAGGCCAACCAGTTCACTCGCATCTATTTGCTGTCTGTACTCCCTAAGCAAATCTTTGCCAATGATGCAGTTGGCTGTCATTTGTTGGCCTTTATTGGCCTAGTGTGGACATGTCTTTACAACAGAGCCAATGGCATTACTGTGTGACATATACTTTGTTTACAATAAAACATTTAATGGTATGTCTGATGTATATTTATGTGATATTTCCATTGGGATGTGACATATCAGTATGCTTTTCATTTTCTTTTGAATTGTTGGAGATTCCAAATTTCTCACATTAATGCTAGGTAGGAACTTGTTGAATACATTTACACCCAGCGCCAAACTCACTCTGAACCCTAGACAAGAAGGGAAAATCTACACAAAAATTATTTTTGTTTCTTGCATTGTGAGTGTGTACATCACAGTTCAGCTAATGGTTAGTATTGTAAGCAACAAAAAGTAGCAAGCGGAAATTTTCTGGGAAGTAAGTGCAAGAATTGCCTGATCTGTAAAAAGTCGTTTATAAATTGTGCAGGTGTCTACTTTATGCAATATTCTTATTGCTTGCTTCTGTTGATTAAACACTTTATTTACTTCTGCCCAGAAAACAAGTCCATAAAGCAACAGGAAATCAAAATATGCTAAGTAAGCCAATACTCATATCTTTATGTTAACACAAAGAGATATAAGAACAAACATGCTAAACCAGGCTTCTTCATTAGTTTATGTGTATGTTGATTCCATTTTAGCTTGTCACCTCACTGGACTTCAAGGAATTTTACGCACAGTGTCTCATTTCATTACACCATGAGTGTCTACTCTTTATAACAAAAACTGGTGACGTGAATACTGCAAAAGTCCCCAGATAAAAAAATAAAAAAAAGAGAGAGAACAGGGATGCTTTGAAAAAAGAATCAACTTTCATCAAGAGAATGCACCTACCCACAAAGGTGATTTGTTAATGGGAAACTAAGGGATTTGAAGTGTGAATTGCTGGAACATCTACCCTTTTAATTAGATGTGACACCTTCTGACTTTCACTTCTCCGCATATCTAAAAGAACGTGTCCGTTGATATTAAGAGAATAATAGACCCTTAAGAATCTGACATTAGGGACGCATTTTATTCACTGGAGAAAGTTCTGGGTCAGAGCAATTTGATATACACAAACAAGTAGCCTTGCAGTCAGTTTCCATGTGCTACTCCTTCACCAAAAGGCTCCTAGATCTGGACACATTGTACCAGCGACATTCACGTGACATCTAGCTGTCAGATTATGGTAGTTCTTTTTATCTTTTGTGTATTATTCAGTAGTTTTTCTAGGATTCCCATTGATGTTTCTCAAGAGTATCCATGACAAAGCGAGGCAACTCATTGGTTAAAATTCTAGAGTTGTATTTGTGATGAATGTGCCTCAAACCAACACCCTGAAATTGCAATTAAAGTTTTCTGTTGTGTCTCTAAATAACACAGCTAATTTCTTCTTCACTCCCAGATCAAGTGCGTTGGTGCTCAAACCCTGACCACCCCACTGCTGATGAGATGTTCTGACAACATCTTGCCACATTTTCAATTTTGCATTAAAAAGAAGCACATGCATACTCATATAAAACACTACTTCTCCAGAAAAATCTCAAAAGCTAGTGAAACTTGTTTATATGTGTGTATGTATGCACACCACAGACGATTCATCTGCAAATGAGTAGTTGCCATTTCTGATTTTTATGTTTGTTTCCACCCTGGAATTTCCATGATAACTACACAGTTCTAAGACACTCATTCACCATTAGAAGGAAGGATTTTACATCATAACAAAAAATAAATAAATAAAAATAAAAATACAAAAATAAAAAAAAATAAAAATAAAAAAAAATAACTGTATAAATTAAAAATCTTTATTTAATAAATCTACCAGTATTACAAAAGATTTATCATTTCACTTTTGAAGTATAGTGTTTAAAGATACTTTAGTATGTGGTATATATATTACATTGTGAGGGACAATGTAGGTTGTAACCAATTTTTTCTCTACAGGTAACTAATGTCCCTCCAGAAAATGAAATCTAAATACAAATCATGAACATGAACACTGCATCAGTGTAATATGTGCACTAGTTGTCCACATTATGAACCTGCATATGCTATCACAACATCAGAGATTTCCTCTTTCAGCTTGTTCTATTTCAATGGCTTCAAATAGGGCCTTAAAATTGCCTGCACCAAATCCCTGAAAATATGTATGACATATTTAATAAATAAAAAAACCTAAAATAAATAAATTATGTGACACATATTAGTTGAACTTACATTGTGATTATGTCTCTGAATCACTTCAAGAAACAGAGTTGGTCGATCTTGCATATTCTTGGTAAATATTTGCAACAGGTAACCATTTTCATCATAGTCAATTAAAATTTTGAGTTCCTGCAATGAAACAAGTTATGATTTTTCACTGATTGTCATAGAGCATAAGCTAAGAACACTGTATCCAAAATTGTTTCCTCAGTTGTATTGAAGGAAAATTCCATCAAGGAAATTAATATGTTATGGGGTAAAATTGCTGACCTATATTCATCTTTAACAGGGAGGATGTGTAGTACTGCCAACAGACATACGTAAAAGTAAAAGTTATACACTTCCTAGCTTTTGGAACTAATAGTTCAGAGAGACTATTACACCTCCTGTTTCATCTTTGCCTACCCTTGTTCTCACTACAGGTGGGTACCTCTCATCCTGGGATCTGAGTGACCTGCCGTTCCTTTTAAACTTTGCCAACCTATTGCACACTCATCTCTGAGTGTCTGTAGACATACTTCACATCCCGAATGTAAATAGTGACCAACAATTCTCTCTCATAATTTATAATATTATTTCCTCAGATTTTTTTGACCCTGGTGAATACATAAGAGTAATGTAAGAACTAAGTTGTCTATTCAGATTTTTCACTGCAGGTTTAATTTATTATCTCTGTGAGTTATAATTCACTAGATCTTTCATCTTCTGGTTTACCTATTTGGAGTTCTGAATGTTTGATTTATAGTGTGGTTTTGATGATTACACACACTGAATTATCAAGTGTTTGGGAAAATATCAACTGAAAGCACAAATAGTCTGGAAACTTCTAGTGGTTGACCCATGTGTTGTTGTTGTGGTCATCAGTCTGAAGCCTATTCGCCTTTGAATAACTACTGAAACCTACATCCTTCTGAATCTGCTTACTGCATTCATCCCTTGGTCTTCCTCTATGATTTTTACTCCCCACACTTTCCTCCAATACTAAGTTTGTGGTCCATTCAAGTCTCAAAATATGTCCTATCAACCATTCCCTTTCTTCAGCCAATTCCTTGTTTTCCCACTTCTGTTCACTGCCTCCTCATTGGTTACATGTTCTAGCCATCCAATCTTCAACATTATTCAGTAGCACCACATTTCAAAAGCTTCTAGTTTATTTTTGTCCAAACTGTTTATCATCCATGTTTCACTTCCTCACATGGCAGATGGCACACTCCAAACAAATATCTTCAGACAAGGCCTCCTAACACTTAAATCTATATTTGATGTTAACAAATTTCTCTTCTAAAATGCTTTTCTTGCCATTGCCAGTCTGCATTTTATATCCTTTCTACTTCATCCATCATTAGTTATTTTGCTGTCCAAATAGCAAAACTCATCTGCTGCTATAAGTGTCTCATTTCCTAATGTAATTCTCTAGGCATCACCTGATTCAATTTGACTACATTCCATTATCCTTGATTTGCTTTTATCTTTCAAGACACTGTCCATTCCATTCAACTGCTCTTCCAAATTCTTTGCTGTCTCTGACATAATTACAATGCCATAAGCAAACCGCAAACCTTATGCTAAAAAATTATGGAAAATAATTAGCTGATTTTAAACTTAAATTAATATTACATTAGCCCAGAAAGAGTTACAGATGAAGAGAGCTTGGGTGCACAATTTGATTGAAACCATTTACAAGATTTATGAAAGAAATGTGAAAACTTCTTTCCTTCTCATCCCGTCTGGTAAGTCGCCCTGACCTAGGTTTCTGGGCAACTTTTCTAAACTCTACCCCTTTCCTAAACCTCACATGTCCTTTTCTTTCACCCATCCTCCTCCTCCTTCAACCCTTTTGCCAGAAGAAGAAGCCACTAGCTCCAAAAGCTAGCAAATTGAAATAACTTGTTTGTATGTGTGTTCTCCTACCACTACTTGGTGAATAGATTATTTGTTTATCCAATTACTTATATTTTCAAAAGTTGGTTATTTTCAAAGTTGTTAGAAGGTTTCCAGAAATCATAACATTCAATAGTGATACAAATCTAATACTAATAGCCAAGGTATTATCTAAATGGGTTTTTAGTTGGTTAACATCAAACACATTGAACTTTAATCTTATTACTGGTATTATCACCCTATCTGTGGATGTTGGCCCACATTGCTATACATAAATATTTCAGACTCCATGAACTCAGAGACACTGTCTAATTAACTAACCATAAACATTCCTGATATTGTCAGTGCATCAGATTTGAAAGAATTGCACATTGTGTTTATCTGAAAGAATACTAAAATTTTGAAGGTAGGGAAGAAATTGGAAGACGTATGTTCAGCAATTGTTCAACTTATCCCTCCAAGAGAGCATTTCTGAGGACTAAAGCAAGGGCCTGAGTACCATACTTGCATATGGAGCAAATGAGGCTCAAGAATAATTACAGAAACTTAAGAGAAAACACCAAATAAACGTTATAACATATTATAGGGTGCCAACAAGATATTCTACTTAAAAACTTTCACAATTTTGTTTTCACTCACTTTATCATCCATTAAATATGAGTATATAAACTTGTTTTAATGTGCTTTTAGTGTATTAACTACATATTATGTATATATGAAGCTTCACAACTACATAGTGTTATCTGGATGTTTAATTATAACATTCACAGCCATGTGGACATAAATGTTATTTGAGAGTGGCTAGTAAAATCTGTAGTGGATGACAGTGACCTATATTTCAAATGTGCCTATATAATATGTTAAGAAAATAACTCTCACATTTTGCCATTCTAATTTGTGATATTCAGATTAAGAAATGTCTAAATAATCTGGACTAACACATTGTGGGTGTGAAATAAAGAGTGGTATTTAGCTGTAAACCAGCTATATGCCTGCCAACCACAAACATGCAGCTTTCAAATTGTTTATTTTAGACATTTAATAAGAATAATTTACATCAACACTCTTGAAAAGACACAAGCAAGAAAGCATGCAAATTTTGTGAAACTTACAGGAAGCCCATGGTGACATGCAATATGTAAATGATTACTGAGTGGTAGTATGTCCATGTGGTAATCAGTAGCTCTGAATTGATATTTTAGGCATTCATAGTCAGGGTAAGTGAGTTAATGTCAGACTGAAAGGTCTAGGTTCAGCTGTCAGCCAGTCTTAAGGTTTTTCTCTCACATCACTTCTTTTATCACTGACAATCATTTGTTAATGTGAAAAATATCAAATTACACCATGGTTTCAAGCCCATGTTAAACAGAATTTGTTTATGTTGATGATCAGAATCCTTATGAGCGCCACCTTTTAAGTTTTTACAAAAATGGTGAAAGAAACACATTTTTTATACAAATTATTTGATTGGTTCTCAGAATTTAGCCCATAAAACTTACTTTTGTACACATTTTCTCCATTTTGAGTTTGGTACATAAAAACTGGGTTTGGAAAGTTACTTGATATGACTGAAAGTGCTGTCCTTATAATGGGACAAAAAGTAGTGCTTCAGTGATAAATCAGGTGAACACAGACTGAGAGACATTCATTTGTTTTCCTCCATCTAACAATCAATTGGCATCCTGCGTGACAGCTGATGTTGTCATGATGAAGAATCATGTGATGTTTTCAGTTATTTTTCCTGATTTCATAGCTAACTTAAGGCAAACAAACTGTTATCTATTAATTGTTGTTGGTCCTCGAAACCAATGATCATGACATATCCAGTGTAACTAAAGAAACAGGTAATCATTTTCTTGGTAGCACTTCACAAACAAACCACTTTCACTGATTTTGGTTCACCTTGAAACATGCAGAAAGTTGATTACAGCTTTGTTTGCAGCTTTTATGAATATGTCCAAGTTTCATCATGTGTTGTGATGCTGTACACGGAATTAGCATTTCCTGATGCCAGTTTACATGAGCTCATTGTGTATTTCAGTCAGATTGACTGGAATCCATCAGAAACAGATCTTTTTCACAGATAAATGTACACACAGTCTTTGTTGTGTCTAAGGATTCCTCTAACTTATGGTAAACTACATGCACATCCTCACCAGTCATTGAACAGCATTAATGGTTTTTTAGAAGAGCAAGTGGTTTTGGCTGCCCTTCACAAAATTGAGCACCTATGGAAGAATGACCATGACAAAATTCTGTAAAGTAATTTTAAACAGTCTGTCCTGAAGGTGATTAATTACCAGAAAATTAACAAAGTGATTTGTTGTCAAGCTTGGGCCTTATGAAAATCATAAAAAATAATCCAACAAAACCTTTCATGTTGATTTTCCTTTTCGTCGCAACACCATTCTTGTTACTGTCACTGTAAATAAACTACCTGATCCATTTCTGAGCTGTTGTTGCTTTAACAATAAAAACTGACAAATTTTAAAACAGAAGTGTTGTTGTAAAGCTTTTAAATTTTGCAGTACCTTTCTAGAAACATTTGCTCTGTATGTACAACACTGATTCACATGACAGTAACAAATTTTCAATGTTAGAGGTTGTATAGTGGCTAGCTATGAAATTAAAATGCTGATACCAAGCTGTTATTAGTAAACTGGTTGTGCATTCTGCCATTGACAATTCATCAAGAAGTTTTTGTGAGCACTACTAGTAGCTGAATTCATCTGTAATTGTAGGTTACTACTGTTTTTAGAGGAGATTAATAATACTGCATGAGTCAGACTCTTAGGATACATATAAATTGAATGCCTTATTATTTATATACTGGGTGGCCCAAAAAGGATGGTCGGATTTGAACTGCGTAGTACCATTGAAAGGTGAGGAGGGGGGACCACTGCCGGCCGTCTGCAAGTCGGCCATTACACCCAGTTTGCCACGAGATGGCGCAGTGGACGGTCGAGCATCGTGTTTTTGGTGTGGAACAGTTTTTCAGAAATGATGAATCGTTTATTACTGTGCAACGATTGTTTCGACAACGTTTTGGTGTAGCGCATGATGGACCCATTCCAGATCGCAGATCCATATCACGTTGGGTGACTGCATTCCGGACAACAGGGTCTGTCAAAAGTGTTAAATCTACAGGGCGTACACGTACGGCAGTTACTCCACAGAACATTGATGATGTTAGAGCGTCAGTGCTGCAAAGCCCGCGTCGTTCCACTAGGCGTCGTGCTCAAACTTTAGGCCTCAGCCGTAGTTCGTTGCAGCATATTTTAAGCCGTGAGTTACAGTTTCACCCATACAAAATTATGATCACGCAAAAGCTGTATGATCGTGATTTTGAGCAGCGAAGACGATTTTGTGAATCAATGCTTGACATCTTGTACTCTAATAATGATGTTGTGCTTCTTATGTCAGATGAAGCCCATTTCCATTTAGACGGCTATGTCAATAAACAAAACTGCAGGTACTGGGCAGCAGATAATCCCAGAGAATTGCACCAAAAGCCTCTTCATAGTGCTAAGGTAACAGTCTGGTGTGGAATTTCAAGATTGGGGATTGTTGGTCCTTATTTTTTTGAGGAGAACAACGCTACTGTCACAGTGACCTCGAAACGTTACGTTAACATGCTACGTAGCTTTTTGGTGCCGAAACTGCGAGAGTTACATGTAAATCGAGATCGAATTTGGTTTCAACAGGACGGGGCCACGGCCCACACAGCCAATGACTCCATGTGTGTTTTAAGGCGGATGTTCCCCCACCACATCATCTCGCGTTTTGGAGATGTCCACTGGCCCGCGAGATCACCTGACCTCTCAGCCTGTGATTTTTTTCTTTGGGGATACCTAAAGTCAAAAGTTTACGTACAGAAGCCCCGAAACTTAATTGATCTGAAGGAGGCAATCAGTGCGGAAATTATGGCAATTCAAGAAGAAACAGTAGTGAAAGTGATGGAAAATTTCGAGGAAAGACTTGTGGAATGCATCACCGAGGAAGGACACCATCTTCCGGAAGTCATTTTCCGTACATGATTTTTTGTGGTTAGTTCTTGTAATTGGGTGCCTGGGAGCATTTAGTTACATAATTGAATAAAATTAATTTGTAAAACTGATGGAGTTATAGTTATTTAAAATGTGACCATCCTTTTTGGGCCACCCTGTACATCAGGAGGGGATAATTACACTCTGCATGTACTCATGTAGTCAAATACTTATAAAATTTTTACTGTGAGATAATACCTGCAAAGTGTCAAGATCTTCCATGATATTTACATTATCATTCTTCAGTCTTTCTTTCAACATTTTATAATAACTATCTGGAACTGATAGGAACTCCATCCCTCTTTGTTTTAAATTTGTTATCTGTAAAAAATAAAAAACATAAAAATGAATTCTATACTAAGAGGCAGCAACTAACACAAATAAAATTTAAATTCATTATTTAAAACTCAGTGTGGTGACTTTACATTCCTTATATAAGAAATAGAAATATAATCGAACTAAAGAAAATTTATAAATCAAGTAAACATACCACACTAACCAATCAACAGAGGCAATCATTAGGCAAATTATATAGTTAATGTTCTATAACATCAATTTAAACTTTTATATCGAAAGGTACTTTGTTCGAGTATGGAGGAAAAGTGGAAAGTCTGTGGTTGAAAATGAGCCCAAAAGATAGCAGAAGGGGAAGGCATGATGGATGGTCCTGAACAGTTCACTGACCTGTTGGGGGTACATAAGGAAAGATTCTATATTATAGAAAAAATATAAGAGCTTTCGTTTTCAAATTCCCGAGTCACTGGCAGTGCACTGTAAAATTTGATTTTATGGTTTTTGCTTATTGACTTCTCATTTTATCACATGCAAGTTACAGGATTTGTCAAGATCCAACACAGTATAACATTTTGTATATGCAAATATAGTCACATGTAAGTTGTAACATCTAGACTGACTGCTTTCTTATCAGCACATCTTGGAATCTCTTGACTGCTTTTATCAATGAAATATTCTAGTTAAATATGTATCATAAAATAGAAATTAATATCCGCATGAATGACACAAAAGACACACACTTACACACATTAATTAATAGGAATACATTAGTAAAAGGAGTTTTGTAATGTAGAACTGCTTTGATAATTATACATTTCCACATAGTCAGATAATGAGGTAGAAACTATAGATTTGAGCAATATTCTTAATATTCATTAATGCTGTTAGAAGCTGTGGATTATTAGTAGATCATTTACTTCTCTTTTAGGCATATTAAAGTCTGGTATTATTTTGATCACATCTGGCAATGCATCGAAAAGAATTTTTGGTCTATATAATACACTGTCCCGATATACTGATTTGAGTGTCCACCCCTATGAAAGTCATTTCTTTCTTGTTTGATAACTGTTCAAAGTTGAAAGCACTCGATAAGTTTCAATTAAACATATTTTCAATTATAAATTAGACAGCAGGCTCATAAGTTTCAATTCTTTAAGAACACCTTTACATGATTCTCCATAAGTAACAACTTTTATTAATCTTACAGCTTTCTTTTGACATTTAAATGATTGTTTTGCAAAAGTGTAATTTCCCCAGAATAGTAGAATATATAATACTTAGTAGGCTATGCATATGGGCTAAATAAGTACTTAACATTGTTTCATCACTGCAACAATCTCTGAGCATTCTTAATATGTAACTGTACTTGCTTAACTTTTCAAAAGCATTTCTACATGTTTTCCCTTCCTAGGTGTCCATCCACCCACAATCTTAAAAATTCTATATCATTCCTTTCCTGAATTTGTCAATTCTCTTTACATGGGTTTTACTTTTATTTCTTATGTTGTTGAAATTTATCCATACAGTTCTCTTACTATTAATAATTAGATAATCATCTTTAAATCATTTTTGTGCTACTTGTACTGTTTTGTCAATTTTCTGCTGCAATTCAGAGGCCTAATCATTTGTTTCTTTCATAATTACACTCGTATCACCTGCATGCAAATAATACTGTATCTGCTGTTGAAAAATGCTGTGGCAGGTCATTAATAAAAAGCAAGTACAACAATGGGTACACTATTGTATCCTAAGGCACCCCTTAATTAACTTTTTTTTATTCAGAATGATAAACTTTTCCTTCCTGACAAATTTCCACTCTTTGTTTCCTACCAGATAAATATGACTTGAATCACTATGAGTACCATAAATATATGGTTTTAAAAGCATTAGGTCATGATTTATAAGGTCAAAAGCTTTGGAAAGGTCCAAAACCAATCCACAGTTTAGTTAATTATGCTCTCTAGCTTTGCAAACAAGTTTTAGGAAATTGAAGAGAGTTGTCTCCAATTATTTGGCTTTGCTGAGACCATTCTGTGCAGTCACAAGATATTTGTGTCTGTTTACAAAGTCTAGTAGTATACTGTACATTAGTCCTTCAATTACTTTGGAAAATACAGCTAATAGTGATAGTGGTCTCAATTTTTTAATGTCAAACTTGTACCCACTTTTATAAACTGGTATTACTATTGATAGCTTAAGTCTACTTGGAAACACTCCTGTTGTAAAGAATTCATTGAATATATTAGCAAGTTGAGAGATAATATTATCAGCACTACATTTAATAATTTTATCAGGGATGCCATCAAATCCACAGGTCATTTTACTCTTTAGTTTACTGACAGCCATTTTTACTTCTTTGGGTGTTACTGGATATAAGAACATCATTTTTTCACTTACTGGAATTTCTACCTTTGTGTGTAATAGAGGAATGCAGCACTTTTATTGTCAGTTGCAGATTGTACTAGAAGCTGATCTCAAATATCTGTTGATTAAAGCATGAATCTTATGTGGAGAAGGCCTCAGCTAAGGATGGCTCTTGACTATGAACATATAAAAAATAATGAGGGGCACAGACACACTCTTACCTAAAGAACAAACTCTCAAAGTGCCAAAATGTATTTTGCAGAGAAAAAAGTAAACATCTCATATTTGCTAAGCATTTTGAATCATTAATTTTTCAAAGAAGGGAAGTGATAATGGTACAGTGCAATAAGATTCGGAATGAAAACATGCATATGAGACTTGGCATAAGTTGCAGATAAAGAGAGATGTGGATTGATGAAGAGCAGAAGTTAAGAGACTTCTCACTTGTCTAATTGTAATTCCTGAACATGGCACCGATGTTACAGAGAGTGACACACATACATCACTGATTCTACATATGCACTCAACATTTATTACAACCCCCAATAATGATAAATGAATAAATTTTAAATAGCAGTAACAATGAATTCAAATGCTACTGTTTGGATCTCATAAGTATGTTCATTTCCAACAAAGTTAGGCTGCTAAGTGATTAAGCTACTGAACTCACATGCAGGAGTGGAGTTCAAATCCACATAAAACCATGCAGAGTTAGGTTTTCCATGGTTTCCTGGAATAAATTATGATGACTGTTATGATGGTTCCTGTGAAAAAGACACATCCAGTTTTTTTCCCCAATCCTTTCCCTATATGATATTGTATTCTATCTCAAATGATATGGTCATCAATGGACCATTACATTCTGATCCCTGTTCCTTCCCTCATTTCAGATTACTGTCAGAAATAATTTACACATCTGATTTTTTATGATTAGAATGGCAATTTTGTGCATAAATGCACTGTGAATCCAAAAAATAAATTACTAAATATTTTATTTTGATGAGCAAAAAATATAAATGAAATTACTCACAGAACTGATAATATCTTGTGTGTTCAGAGCAATGTGCTGAACTCCAGCTCCTCCATAATAATCTACATATTCTTCAATCTGGCTCTTCTTCTTTCCAGGAGCAGGCTCATTGATTGGCATCTGAAAAATAAGTGTTTGGTTAAAAAAAAGTCAGTATTACATCTGTTTCATCATTTAGTGTACAAGGAATGTGCACTGACTGAGTAATGTTTACATTATTAAATTAAAGCAATGTTACTGTAAAGTTCCTGCCAGCATGACAGATCATATGCTTTGTTTTCATGACTCAGTATTCCCAGTCTACAGTCAAATACATACTATCATTGTAAACCACAATTATGACCCATCACATGTATTGCATACTAACTGTATCATTATATTCCTGTACTGGACTTAAAACATGTAATTGTTGTTGTATATTAAAATATCCATGACACATATAAAAGAAAACAAAACACACACTGAACTAAGAGCTCCATTATTTGGGAAGAGAGAAAGTAAGATTGGATATGGTTAAAAATGAAGGACAGGTCACACAGTCCCCAGATGGGAGACAACTACCTGTAATGAGGACAAGGCTTGACATAAATCAATGGAAGAAGCATCAGAGAGAAAGAGGAAACACAGGTAAGCACTGTGCCAGCTTCAGTCTAGTGTCCTTATCTCTGGCCTGAAATTGTCACAGTTTAGAGCCTTTATCTAGACACTGAAGCTAGCAAAGTGCTTACCACTATATTGTCTCTGACCTACCCTCTCTGATGCATCAGCCTTCATCTTTGTCTAGCCTCATCCTCATTAAAGGTGGGTGTCTCTCGTCCTGGGGTCTGAAAGATCTATCCTCCTTTTTTTAACCTTATTCAACCTAATCCTCTCTCCTCTTCAATTAAGCAACTAGTAGTTCCAAAAAGTATGTACTGTGTGTCTTATTTTTATACATCAACTATCCTAACTGCACCTCTGAAATTTCTAAGATCTGCACTTTTTGGTATAGTGAAATACTTCATTTGGGACGTATTAATATTCCTGAAGAAGAATGACAATCTTCAAACTGGTGTTTGGTATTTATCTTCTTGGCAATGGGTGTAACATCATCTTGGTCTTCCTCAATTACAAGCAATACAAAATTACTAAAAGGTCTAATAACCATGTCCATCACAAGAATAAGTGGTGGGAAGCAGATGTAACATTATGGTAACAGTATGGAGCCCAATTCTTATAATTTGATGGAACATGACATATGTAGTATAGTAACTCTTCGTTATCTTACTCTTGCCTAACTTTTTTCTGTCGGTATTACTTGATTATCTCAGAGGCCTGTTACTCTTTTCTTTTTTTGCGCACCTTCATCAATGCCTGGAGATAACCAAACAGCTGCTGGCTTTTGATCACAGTCACATGCACATATTACTGCCTGATTTTCACATCATCCAATCACTTGCAAAAACCCTATTTTCTGCAGCCTTCAAAAAAATCTAATATCTTTAATGCCTAAATTAAAAGGCTTGTTTTTATTTGGACTGAAGATGTGAGGTACATTGCTGAAAAAAAATGAATGAATGAATTCCCCTCTTCTATAGTGATGGCAGTATATTACAACTAGCATGTTAATATATTATAACTAACATTTAAAGCACTTTTCTTTTACCTTGATTGTTTCTTCCCAATTTGTCATCACAATTGATCGTAAAGCGGAATACTGCGAATGAATCTGGGAATCATCAACAGACCAAAATCTATGAAACATTAAATTCTTTTCATACCTGTAATTAATAAGTGGATTAGCAAAATTGTGATTTTCATGTATTAGTATTTCAAACAGAGTTTACATAACTTACCATTTAGCAACTGATTCCATTTGTAGATCTGGCTGATTTCCAACAACATGATCTATGAAATCAAGTCTTCCAGGAGGCCTAAAACAAGTAGAGAATTTAAACACATAGAACCAGTTTCCTTGAACTGTGGCCAGAACAGGTTGATAGGCCTAATCTGTGAAGACAGAACAATAAGATGAAACCAGTTTCCAAAATATATAATTAAATAATTGAAAGAAGTAATAAGCTCTGCAGATTCTCAAATAAAAATCAGTATCAAAAACTCTCATACTTAGAAAAGACCAAAAAAGAGAATACAAGAAACAGACATGCATGAAAACATATGTTAGGTTTCTAGCTTTCAGAATAATTACTGCAATTTCCCAGAACCAGACAGACAAGAATAAAAGTTTGACACTCCCGCTTGTTATTAAATATATGTTCCAAGAGACTTTTCTCTTTTTGTTACAGCTTACAAAATTTTGAAAATCTCTCTAAGGCTCTCTACAAATTCTGGAATCTTTTATATCATTTTTTAGTGATACTGCTTCTTTCTGTAGAATGATTTTCTCTTAAGTACAGTTTTACATTGTTGTCAGCAGTTAAAAAAAGTTAGTTTATACACCTTACTTTTTGCTTTGACCGTTGTGTTAACACAAGTGCAAAAATGAACTCTTCATTGCTTTATAAATCATCAGCAGAAGAGCAACATTTAAATTTATGGCTTATCATTTGTTGTCACAAACGAGTTTCCAGTTTAAGTCACTGGGTGCTACTGCAAAAATGAGGAGTCAGGAATCAAAAACCTCATACCCCATGAATTCTTTGTGGAAACTATTCCCTTGAATTTTACATTATGATATACACAATCTTCTTAATTTACAACAGCAATGTTCGTAACTGTATCATGAGATTTAGGATAATATTGCAGAGGAATGATTCGTTATGTTTTGATCTGTGAGGAGTCTTATATTGAAACAAACTCCATTGTCATTCTTAGATGGTATTCGCAAGTAACCTCAGTGGTGTTCCACAAGTAACCAGCAAAATAGGCAACATAGGGGAAATGACCATCTTCCAATCTACATCTACATCTACACTCTGCAAATCACTGCGAGGCGCATGGCATGTACTAGTTATTACGATTTCTTTCCATTCCACTCACTTATGGAGTGCAGGAAGAATGATTGTTTAAATGGTTCTGTGAGTGCTGTAATTAATCTAATCTTGTCCTCATGATCCCTATGTGAGTGATAAGTAGGATGTTGTAGTATCTTCCTAGTGTCATCATTTAAAGCTAGTTCTTGAAACTTTGTAAATAGGCTTTCTTTGGACAGTTTATATCTATCTTCAAGAGTCTGCCAATTCAATTTCGCCAGCACCTCAGTGTCATTCTCCCTTGGGTCAAACAAATCAGTGACCAATCATGCTACCCTTCTCTGTATACATTCAGTATCCCCTTTAGTCCCATTTGGAACAGGTCCTACGCAGTTCAGCAATATTCTATGCAGTTGAGCAATATTCTAGAATGGATTGCATGAGTGATTTGGAAGCAATGTCCTTTGCAGACTGATTGCACTTCCCCAGTACCACAACAATAAACTGAAGTCTAGCACCTGACTTACCCATGACTGAATGTATGTGATCAATCTGTTTCATATCCCTATGAAGTATTACACCCAGGTATGAAGTGTTATACCCAGGTATTTGAAGGAGCTAGACGATTCCAACTGTGACTCATTGATGTTAGTCACAGGACACTATATTTTTCCTTTTTGTGAAGTGCACAGTTTTACACTTTCGAACGTTCCTAGAGTATTTTCTATGAAAAGCAAAGGCCCAAGTTCAATTTCCAGGCCATCACATCCTTTTAAAGTGACAGGAAACTCCACATCATGAATTAACTTCTCTGTGTTGATTATTATTAATGCAATGTAAATGGATAAATAAGAAATCTACTCTCCAAGCAGCGGCAGGGGAAAATACATGCAAAAGGATTTAATGTTTACAAGCTTTCGGAGCCAATGCCTCCTTCTTCTGGGAGAAGACCTGAAAGGGAAGGAAGAGGGGTGGAGGAAAAGGACTGGAGAGGTTTAGGGAGAGGAGTACAGTTCAGAAAAGTCACCCAGAACCCCACATCAGCTGAGACTTACCGAATGGGATGAGAAGGAAAGACTGATTGTTGGGGACTGCACTGAACAAGGTTTGAAATGTGAGAGCTTAAAGGTGGAAGACAGGATAATGTGCAAGACAAAGATAACTACTAAAACATTGTGCACAAGTTAATAAGAGTGATAAGCTAAGTGCATTGTATGTAACAGAGGTGGGAAGGGGGTTGGCAAAAAATAGACAACTCACAAAATGAAAGATGTAGAAAACTAAAACGGAGTAAAGAAAGGAGTAGTTACTGTGAATAAATGCTGACATGGAAAGTATTAATGTAAATTAAGGCCAGGTGGGTGGCGAGAACCAAGGACATGTTGTAGTGCCAGTTCCCACCTGCAGAGTTCTGAGAAACTGGCATCTGGTGAAAGAATCCAGGAATCCAGATGGCATGAGTGGTGAAACACGCACCAACGTCATGACTGTCATGTTGTACAGGATGCTCTACAATAGGATATTATGTGTTGCCTGTATATATCCTCTGCCTGTGCCCATTCATCCTGAGTCGTAGTCATGCTGATGTAAAAGGCTGAACAATGTTTACATAACAGCTGATGGATGACTTGTCATTTCACAGGTGGCTCTCCCTTTGATTGTATGTTTTGTCAATTACAGGGCTGGAATAGGTGGTGGTAGGAGGGTGCATAAGCAAGTCTCGCAGCTGGGACAGTCACAGGATTAGGAGCCATAGGGTAGGAAGATAGGTGCAGAAGGAGCATAGGGTCTGACAAGGATATTGCAGAGATTGTGAGGACGACAAAAAGATATTCCAGGTGTGGTGGGCAAAACCTCAGACAGAGCTGATCTCATTTCAGGGCATGATTTTAGGAAGTCATGGCCTTGGAAAAGTAGCTGATTGATACATTCAGGATCAGGATTAAACTGAGTGACAAATGGTGTGCTACGAAGTTGTTTTGTGGAGTCATCAGGACTATCAGGATTGGATGTGATGGCCCGGGAAATCTGATTTTGAACTGGGCTGTTGGGATAATTGTGTCCAGTGGAGGATGAAGTGAGATTGGTGGTGAATTGCTGTAAAGAGTCTGCATCCGAACAAATATGTTTGCCACAAATGCCAAGGCTGTATGGAAGGGAACGTCTGACAGGGAAAGGATGGCAACTGTCAAAATGTAAGTACTGTTGTTTGTTAGTAGGTTTAATGTGGACAGTAGTGTGTAGCTGGCCTTCGGTGAGGGTGAGATCAACATCAAGGAAAGTGCCACAGGATTCAGAATAGGACCATGTGAAATTTAATTGGGAGAAGGTATTTAGAGATTCCAGGAATTTTAAAACGTCAGCCTCGCCTTGAGTCCATACAGCAAAGATGTCATCAATGCATCTGAACCAAACCAGGGGCTGAAGGCTTGTGGATCCCAGGATAGCCCCCTCCAAGCAACCCATGAAAAGATTGGCATAGAAAGGAGCCATCAGTCTTTTCTTCTCATCCCGTCCAGTAAGTCTCCCTGGGTGACTTTTCTGAACTGTACCCCTTTCCCTAAACCTCTCCAGTCCTTTTCCTTCACTCTTCTTCCTTCCCCTTCAACTTCTCTGCCAGAAGAAGGAGCCACTGGTTCTGAAAGCTTGTAAACATTAACTTCTTTTGTGTGAGTGTGTGCCCCTGCTGCCGCTTGATGATTAGATTTCTTATCTATCCATTTGCATTATTTTATCAATAATTGATTATTTTCATTGTTTTATTATTAATGTAATTTTTATACCATTGTCTTTTATACTTTCTAAATGCTGTAGTGTTGTTATAGTGCCAGTGATCAGATGTAGTTCATACCACTAGAAGACCTTGCTGCTAAGATGATGTAGTGATTTAAAACCTTCTTTACCTACAATAACAATTTTCTCTTTTCCTTTTGACATGTGAGCCAACGGTATGTTACAACCATATAGCTACCTAGTCATTTTTTAATAAGATAAGTCTGCAGCATGTAATGATGTTGAATGATGAATCTGAACTGTAAATTATGGAGTGACAGCTGCTACTTATATTATCATGAATGTGTTAACAGCCAATTACAAAATGATTCTCAAGTACTCTTCTATTGATTTAAGTGAAACAGTCTTAATTCCAGAGACACTCAGGCACAGTCCCTTCAGTTCAGTGATTATGTGGCCAACAGTTTCCTTGAGAGTCTTACAATGTGTTCACTAACCTTACTATTAATGAACCCATTCCCGAAGCCCAACACCACTTCCAACAGCTCCTCAGAACGTTAAGCTTATTCCAAAACCGGTCACCTGAACTAATCTACCATCTCAAATGAACAACCTCACATGTTCCAACATTTTATGTGCTTTTAAAGCTCCACAACCATCTCTCTATGGTCTCGCTACAGCTCACCTCATCTTGGTTGGTTACAATGCTTCCACAAATGATCCTTCATCTTCACTAGTTAGTGATTCCTACCCATTGTTCATAGTCTCCCTTACTACACACTAGACAGCTCCAGTACCTGTTCACTATTCACACTACAATGCCATCAGACTTCTTTCTTGTTATTGTAGGTACCATGTCACTGTACACCAGCATGCTACATACCCGTAGCCTTACTACCATACACTAATATCTTTCACAGTTTTTCCGAACTCACCAACATCTTTCTAATACTTTGGCCAACAACTTTTATTTCTTTTTTCATTATTGACTCATCACTGTTTAGAGCAATACTAGATATGCCAATATTCATTAACAATTACAGGTACAGAGTAAATAACAATTTTACAGTAGACTAACTACTACATATGTGTATAGTAATTAATGAAAACATAGGCAAACTCAATTTACTAGTTATAGGCATCTAATCTCAGTTTCTGCTGCAATGCTAGAGTGTTAATGAAACATGTGAAAAAATTCATGTTTCTTTTTTCACTGACACAGTATCTGTTGCACATTTCTAAGGATATTGTTTTAGTACTGCAAATTCTTTCTAGTTCTCTTGGACTAGTCTCAAAATATCTCTTAACACTGTTCAAAATGCTGTTTTTTAAGTACTGTGTTAATCTTGTTTTGAAAATTGGTACTGCTTTTACATTTTTTTAACTGTTTGGTAGTCTGCTGCATAATAAGCACCCAGCTTTAATAGGGTCTGTATCAACCAGTTGTAGTAAAAAAAAATGTGTGTGAAATCTTATGGGACTTAACTGCCAAGGTCATCAGTCCCTAAGCTTACACACTACTTAACCTAAATTATCCTAAGGACAAACACACACACACACACACACACACACACACACACACACACACACACACATGCCCGAAGGAGGACTCGAACCTCCACAGGGACCAGCCGCACAGTCCACGACTGCAGCACCTTAGACCATTCGGCTAATCCCGCGCGGCAGTTGTAGTCAGGTACTGTTGATGTGACAGTCATCTTTAACTCTTCTGCTGTAGTTTTGTAGTTCTCTATTTAGCATTAATGTACAATTTAATTTGAAATACATTATAACTTCATATATATGGATGGAGGGGACTGTCAAAATTTTAAAATTCTTTGAATTTGGTTTTATAGGATTCTCTTTGTCATAGCCTTCCAATACACCTGATTGCTTTTACTGCAGCTTCAGCAATTGGTTTATATGGGCATTTGCTGTAACACAGCATATTATTATACAGTACTGTAGATGTGGATGAATTAATCCATAGTACATCTTTAATAGTATATCTACATCAACTGTGTGAGACATTTTCTTCATTTACAATACACTGTTGTTTATTCTTAAGTGTGTCTTTCATATATGATTTGCCGAAGTCGTAAATATGTCTATTGTCAATCCTGGGAATTTTCTACTGTTAACTTTTGTTATCAGTATTCCCCCTAAGACTTATATTTAGTTCCTCTTTATTTGTTGTTCTCTGTCCAAATATTTCCATGTTAATTGTTTTCATTCATAAATAGATTGTTTTCACTTAAATATTCATTTGTCCTTTCTATGCCCATGATAGTTCTTGTTTCTAAACCATTTATTTAGCTATTACTTACTGAGAGAGATTACTCAATTGGATAGATAAAAAATCTACCTGCCAAGTGGTGGCGGAACACACACACAAAAGACTGTTGTGATTGGCAAGCTTTCAAAGCCAGTGGCTCCTTCAGGCAGAAGGGTTGAAGGGGAAGAAAGAAGGGTGAAGGAAAAGGATTGGAGAGGTCTAGGAAAAGGGGTAGATTTTGGGAAAGTCACCCAGAACTGCGGGTCAGGGGAGACTTACTGTACAGGATGAGAAGGAAAGAATCAGTCTTCATCTCTTCCTAACATCCCATCAAAGTTCCCTCAAAAGCCAATTTAACAAAATCATTTGTAGAAAAGAGAGAACAACGTGTAGAAAAGGTAAACAATATGGTGGAAACATTTTACTCTGATTTTCAATTAGTAAAGTATGGGGTAGCACAAGGCTTGATACTTAGTCCACTAATGTTTATATTATATGTGACTGACATGGCAACATTAGTAAAAGAAAATGTAATCATGTATTCCGATGATACATCTCTCAGTAACAACAAAAACAATCAATTATTGATAACATTATTTAATTGGATAGATATATGAATGAAATAGTGTTAATTAAAAAAAAATAAAAAATAAAGCTGATCATTCCCCTTGGGACCTGTGGAAGGTACATTAACTTTTTTGTTTTACTTGTAAATATTTGTCCTGTGTTACTGTTTTTCTGACATGTTCTACATTCTGGAGGACCTCCTCACTACGGATCAATTGGAATGAAAGTAAATCTAATCTAATCTAATCTTGTTGTTGATATTGTTGAGGTGGTTGCAGATCCTGTTGAAGTTTTTTCTGCTGTCAGAGTGATTAGTGCTGATGTTTGAGTTATTTCCATTGCGGTTGCAGGTCTTCCAAAAGCATAAGATTCTGCAGTCACTGGTACAACATTTTTGACAAATGAAACAGATTCAAAGTTGAACTGATTGATGTTCTTGTGTGTAGTTTGTTTGGTTCACATCACTGTTAATTCCCCAGATATCTTCTTCTCTGTTACACTGAACTATTGGTCAATTGTATTTTTCACTGTTTTGATTTATTTCCTACATTTTCTGCCTTTTTCTTTGAGATCTGCTGATCATTAGCAGTTTGTACTGTTTTAATCATTTCCTTCACTATCTCTTTTACTTTCCCTTTCTTGTTCTCCTCTCAGTAGTTTTGTGAATGGTATTTTACTTTGCTCTTGCTAGTGAGAAAAGCTAGATTTTCACATAACTGTTTCTTCCATTATCTGTTTAGGCAGAGGTCTTTTACATTCTAACCAAGAATTATGTGTTTTGAAACTGAGTTACACAAACAAATATGTGGAAGTGCCATGGGTACTTGCACTGCATCTTCCTATGCCAGTGAGTATATGGTCAAATAGAGGAGTGCTTCCTATCTGTTCACCATTTCAAATCCCTTGCCTGGTTCAAATTCATTGATGATATCTTCATAATTTTGACCCTCTGCTCTTTTCTTGAAAACTGTGACATCTACAACCAAATCTGCTTCACCTTTTCTTCTAAACTAGCTTTCTCCCTGGATAGTAATTTCCACTCTCTGTTGACACCATAAAGACCTTTGTCCATATAAAATAGTAGCATTAATAGTGCCCCCATTTTGACAGCTGTCACCTGTTCCACACGAGTCCCCATCTTACATAGTCTTGGAACTCATGGACACCACGTCTTCAGTGGGAAGCAGGAGTTATCAAAATGGGCTGTTAACCTTGACAGAGCCTTCACAGACAGATAATACCCTGCCTAGTTAGTGCAGGAATATAGTTTCTGCATTGTTCAAGTAGCACTGATAGGTGTTTCCTTCATGACCCAGTACCACCCAGAACAGAGCTTTGACTTCCTCTTGTTACACCTAAAGATGAAAATATGGCATACCAAGAATCCTACTCAAATCCCACAAAGTACTATTCCATTGTCCACACAACCTATGTAATATACTAATCCATCCTTATGTTATCCCTGGAGCAAATATTCTACTGGATGGATCATTTCGCTGTTGACAACTCATATACCCATTCACCACTCATACTGAAATCAAATTGAAGACCTTTCCTATCTAATCAGAACTAGGGAGGTATGTAAAATTATCCATATAATATGCCATACATGGTCTGATTACTTGGCAGTCTTGTGTCTGTTTGTATGGCAATTAACTAGCTGTCCTCTGCCAAATTGTCACTAACAATAAACTTCATCACCTGATTGTTGAACATGCTGCATCCCACAACACGAATGATTTCAGCAGCAGCTTCAGTATACAGTGCATTTGGAACTTCCCCTCTGCTTCTTCTCAGCATCGGCTACACTGGGCTATAGAGGTGGAACCTGTCCCTTCAGCACATACCCTGTTCTCACAGACACTTGACCTAAGTCTCTACTATTCCCTATTTTTAGTTGCCTTCTTCACTCGCCCTTGTTAGTGACCTTTTGTCTTGTGATGTTTTCCATGCTGTTCCCCTTTTTCCCACATTTGCACTCCTCTTTTCATAGTATTTCTCTCTCCTTTCTCCCATCCCTGCTCCTCTTTCTCACTTCTTCTTCGTGTTCCATCCCACCAGTTCATTGTTAGGTTATCTCTTATTATGTTCAGACAAAATAAACAGTTGTTATGTTTTGAGATTTATTTTAATGTGGAAGATAACATACACCATCTTTTGTATAGGCTAACTGAGAACAGTTGTGGGTCATCTTGGGATCAATGTCATGGCCAGGGTGCTGTTTGACATCAGAAAGTTATTATATGGGTTACAACCATGCAAAAAGTGAATATCATCTATGCTTCCTCCCTAGTTTCTGTGTTTTCTTTCCCCGTATAGCTCTTCCCCTTATTTCTGGTTATTTTATCGCAATACCTACTAGATATAATAGCTAACTCTCTACCCCCTCCCCTACAATTTTCCAGTCTTGTATATAACTAGATTTAAGATTTCATTGTTGGTACTCCACCACATCCTGTTGATATGCTGTCTCTCTCTTGGCATTTTATCTTAGGTGACTATCCTGCCCAATATCTGCATATCTGTTTCACATCTCTATTGCTAAACAAAGGAACCACTCATCCAAAGTCCTGTGATTTTTTCACCTTTGCACTGTGTTTTTTTAATTTCCTGCCATCTGAAATTAAATTCCTTTTCTGTAATTATTTGCTTCCTATTTTATTTTTAATGCCTCCATCCTATATAAACGAAACTTGTTTGAAATACTTACAATATTTTACTAAGGCCATCTTTACTTGTAACTTTCCTGAAGCCTGGCAGGAAAGCACCCTTGTAATTGCCACGTTCCACAAAAGTGTGTGTTGTGTCCCCATACTGTAAAATATTTATAAATGCAAAAGAAATTTATATATGCATTGTAGAATAACCATTGGCTGTACTTCCTATGTGAATATTAATTTTTATTACTTACTGTTTGTACTGTTGCAAATCGAACAATTCCATCATCATCACTTTCTTCCCAAATATCTTTAACAATAACTGCACCACGTTCTTTGGCTCTCTGAAAGGACACATAAAAATATAAAATCTATTGTAACTAAAACAAAATAATTTCATTATATGCTAAATGTTTCTGCAGTATACTTACCTTTACAATTGTGTCAAGATCTTCAACTGTAAATGCAACATCTTTCACTCCATCTCCATGTTTGACCAAGTGCTTGCCCATTTCTTCATTATTGGGCTCATATGCAGAAACAAATTGGAACAGGATCTGTTACAGATTAAGATGGTAATAAGCTAATTATGTTATTGTTATTTGAAATAAAATTTTATTTGTTAATGTAGTCCAGTTTCATCTATCCTTCATATTCTTCCCTTTTTGGATTTATATAGATCTTCATTTAAAATATAGACAAACGATACTGTAAATCCCTTTATAGGACATATATACTGATGCAGATAAAAGAGATAATCAAAAGGCCACAGCATCTTTATGAACTATATAAAATTTTGTGATGAAATTCAGTGTAATCTGATTGCAAATACATGAGTGAAGGTGTGCATCAGTACAAGCAAGTGCTCCCCCCCCCCCCCCCCAACCCCGCTCACACACACACACACACACACACACACACACACACACACACACACACACACACACACACAAACAATGATATTGCTTTAAGAACAAATTCTCATTGACCTGAGGCAGGGATGGCTAAAACTTCTGCATGATTGCAGTTTTCCCACTCACGGGCTAAATTCTGTTACCTGACTGCACACTTCCCCACTATCATGCCTTGCTTTCTGAGTGGGAAGAGGGGAAAATTGAATTTGCCACATTCAGATGGCAATGCAGATGTGCAAGGAACACTGAACGTCTTCCAAGTGGTCTGGTTACATATTTCATAACAATTCGGGGTAGGAATTAAAATCCATGGAGAAGACATAAAAACTTTGAAGTTCATTGATGACATTGTAATTCTGTCAGCGGCATCAAAGGACAGTGTCTTAAAAGGAGGATATAAGATGAACATCAACAAAAGCAAAATGAGGACAGTGGAATGTAGTCGAATTAAATTGGGTGATGCTGCGGGAATTAGATTGGGAAATGAGACGCTTAAAGTAGTAAATGCGTTTTACTATTTGGGGAGTAAAATAACTGATGATGGTCGAAGTAGAGAGGATATAAAATGTAGACTGGCAATGGCAAGGAAAGCGTTTCTGAAGAAGAGAAATTTGTTAACATCGAGTATAGATTTAAGTGTCAGGAAGTCGTTTCTGGAATTATTTGTATGGAGTGTAGCCAGGTATGGAAGTGGAACATGGACGATAAATAGTTTAGACAAGAAGAGAATAGAAGCTTTCGAAATGTGGTGCTACAGAAGAATGCTCAAGATTAGATGGGTAGATCACATAACTAATGAGGAGGTATTGAATAGAATTGGGGAGAAAAGGAGTTTGTGGCACAACTTGACTAGAAGAAGGGATCGGTTGGTAGGACATGTTCTGAGGCATCACGGGATCACCAAGTTAGTATTGGAGGGCAGTGTGGAGGGTAAAAATCATAGAGGGAGACCAAGAGATGAATACACTAAGCAGATTCAGAAGGATGTAGGTTGCAGTAGGTACTGGGAGATGAAGAAGCTTGCACAGGATAGAGTATCAGGGAGAGCTGCATCAAACCAGTCTCTGGACTGAAGACCACAACAACAACAACAACAACAACAGCAACAACACAGATTACAAACAAAAAAAGCTTTAATATTCGGAATGAAGTTTTCACTCTGCAGCAGAGTGTGCACTGGTATGAAACTTCCTGGCAGCTTAAAACTGTGTGCCAGACCGAGACTCAAGCTCAGGACTTTTGCCTTTCAAAGGCAAGTGCTCTATGGACTGAGCTACTCAAGCATGACTCACGACCCCTGCTTATAGTTTCACTTCTGCCAGTAGCTAATATCCTATATTCCAAACTTCACAGAAGTTCTTCTGTGAAACTTGCAGGACTGGCACTCCCAAAAGAAAAAAATATTGCAGAGACACTGCTTAGCCACAGCCTGGGAGCTGTTTCCAGAATCAAATTTTCTCTCTGCAGCAGTGTGTGCTGATACAAAACTTCCTTGCAAGACTCAAACTCAGGACCCTTGCCCTTCGCAAAGATCTTGAGTTCGAATCGTGGTCTGGCATGCAGTTTTAATCTGCCAGAAAGTTCTAGCTTCAGTATTATTTAATGTTTTTGCTTTAGTGAAGACATAATGAAATTTATAATTGTTACAGACTATTGGCATATGGACAGACACAGAGCTTTTTGCAAATTATTGGCACACTGGTTGCCATATAATTGATCAATTCCATAATCAAAAACGCCTTTCATACATATATGTAATCAAAATATTATATCATGTTTGCAACCCCATTATGGAGAAGTGGAAAGTCTTCCTGAGGAAAAGAACTTAGAGGCCTGGGATAGTTTCATCCTTAACAAATTTACCTTCTATACAGAAATATCACTGCAGATCAGTTGGTACCATCTGCATATGTACAGAGGCACTTTCTCCTGAAACAGCAAACAGTCTCAAAAACAGCTAAGTAACAGATGTAAGACTGGCATTGTCCTCAAAACATTCAGAAATCTATTCCTGTAATTCTTTCATTGCCACAATGAATTCCTCAAAATTGCACTTTCCTTAATGCCAGCAAGCTCAGAGAAATGGATAATTATTTGTCAGAAGTTGCCCCTTCCAGAAAGTGATTTTATTTTTAAATTTATCCTCACCAAATCAGAAGTAAGTTGTTTCTCAACTTGCAAAGTTTTATTGTGGGTAGTTTGCAGCCAAGTCTACTTAAAGTGAGAGGTCTGCAATTCATTCTGGATGTTCTAATTTTCATTCCTGCTCTCCTTTTTCCATAAAAAACTGAACAATAAACGGTCTTAAATTGAAAAATTGTTCCAGGCATGCACCTTGACTTAACCAAAATTCTTTGCAGTAATATCCAGGGCGAGTTGCTAAAAGGCCGAGTTGCTAACTATTGCCATCAAGAATAACTCTGAAAGTATGATAGGAGCTGAAAAGTCTATGGGACAAAAGTTGCAAGGGACAACAGGGGCCATGATATGATGTTGGTTTTTGATTGCTAGTTGGGGTCGCTTCAGAGATATGAAGGTCAACTTTGTTTTCTTAAAGGGGATGCTATAGTTTGGTACTTATTTTATGATTGTGGCTATCGAGACGAATCCAATGATGTGTAACTGTAAGGTCTTTGAAGGTCAACAAAGGTCACAAGGGAGGCGTGAATGTCCATTTACAGAATGTCAAACAACGGAAAATCCAGGATGGAATGTAACAATACCAGAGAAGGAAAGTTGCTTGAATGAAATGACTCTGAGCACTATGGGACTTGACATCTGAGGTCATTAGCCCCCTAGAACTTAGAACTACTTAAACCTAACTAACCTAAGGACATCACACACATCCATGCTCGAAGCAGGATTTGAATCTGCGACCATAGCGGTCGCGCGGTTCCAGACTGAAGCGCCTAGAACCGCTCGGCCACACCGGCCGGCGGAAAGTTGCTACTCGCCATATAGCGGAGATGCTGAGTTGCGATAGGCACAACAAAAAGATTCACACAATTATAGCTTTTGGCCATTAAAGCCTTTGTCAGCAGTAGATATACACACACACACACACACACACACACACACACACACACACACACACACACACACACAGTCTCAGAGAGCTGACCAAATGAGTGGTGTGTGTGTGTGTGTGTGTGTGTGTGTGTGTGTGTGTGTGTGTCCAAAAGCTATAATTGTGTGGATCTTTTGGTTGTGCCTATCGTGACTCAGCATCTCTGCTATATGGTGAGTGAGTAGCAACTTTCCTTCTCTGGTATTGTTAAATTTACAGAATGCGTTTGAAATGATGACCATTGGTATCAATGCTGTACTGCAATCTTCTTATCATGGGTTGAGTTGTATTCCTTATCACATCTGCACTTATCGAAGCACATGCTCTGACAATTCTCTCTCGCATATCTTCAGGTGCAGTTGGAATATTTTTATAAACAATGTCTTTTACGAATCCCCTCAAGAAAAAATCCAGAGGCGTCAAGTCTGGCGAACAAGCTGGCCATGACACATCTCCTCCGTGTCCAATCCAACAATTTGGGAATTGTCTCCGCAACTCATTTCTAGCCATCAGCGAAAAATGTGCTGGACACCCATCGTATTGATACTACATTCAGTTCCTTGTTCCTAATGGCATTTCTTCCAATAACAGACCTTATGTTTCTTGCAGGAATGTGGTGTACTTCCTACCATTAAGATTTCCTTCTATGAAATAGGGGCCTATAATTCCGTGCTCCAGAATCCCACACCATACATTCACCAACCATGGTTTTTGGTGTGCAACTTGCCACAGCCAACATGGATTTTCAGTTGCCCAGTAATGAAGGTTATGCAAATTAACATTTCCATGGTTCATAAATGTAGCCTCAGCAGTGAATAAAATCAAATTAATAAACGTGTCATCCCTCTGCATCTGAAGTTGAGCCCATCGGCAGAATTCAATGCGACACATACAATCCATACCTGTGAATTCTTGGTGGAGACTGATATGGTAAGGATGATATTTATGGGGATGCAGAATACAAACAACACTATTCTGGCTCATGCCAGATTCATTTACGAATTGACGTGAACTAACTCAAGGATCTCGAACCACAGTGGCAAGAGTATTAATTTTCATTTCCTCGTTAGTAACTTTCCTTTGCAGGATATGTTTCTGATGCATTAAAGGTCCAGTTATTCTCAATTTATCATACACATATTTAAATATACATCATGTGGGGTGAGTATGTTGAGGATACCTTTCAGTGTATAAGTCTCTAGCTCTCACTGAATTTTGTCGGCTTTTTCTGTAAATGAGAAGCATATCAACTTGTCCTTTGAAGGAATACATCATTCACATTCACATGATTCGACAATACTAGTCTTACCATTCCTATTAGTGTTGTATTGCAAAATCGTTGAATGGAGTTTACATGTCAATTGCATGTTAGATGGATAGACCATATTCAGTGAATATTTTGCTATTTGCACAATATGCGAGAGAGAATTGTCAGAGATGTGCTTTGATAAGTTCTGAAGCGATAAGGAATACCACTCAATCCATGATAAGAAGATTTGCAGCACTGCACTGATACCAGTGGTCATCACTTCGAACACCCTCTGTAAATGGATATTCATGCCACCTTTTTGACCTTCATTGAACTTCAAAGACCTCACTGTTACACATCATTGGATTCATCTTGATAGCCGCTATCAGAAAATAAGTATCAAACTATAGCATCCTATTAAAAAAAAGTTGACCTTCACATATCTGATATGACCCCACCTAGCAACAAAACACCAACATCGTATCAGGGCCCCCCTTGTCCCACGCAACATTTGACCCACAGACTTTTCAGCTACTATCATACTTTTGGAGTTATTCTAGGTGGCAATAGTTAGTGACTCACCCTGTAAAATGTATACTCTTCCTTTCAATAGTTACAACTGAGGATCTAGTAACACTTGCGACTCCAGAAAATTTACTGTTTCTGCCACCAATTTCATCACATGCACCATGCTTGTAAATTTAGCAAAAAGTGCTGCTTCATATATGGAACAATAAACCCCATATGATTTTTTGGTCAGTTGTTGCAATTTTTTGCTTTTTCATCATCAACTAAATCTATAAATTCTTTCTGCATGGTGTTGTAATGCCATTCCATAGTAAATCTGTGTTACCCATTGATTCTGCAAATACATAACAGATATTGAAAATTATCATCCTTTCCTTCTGTGTTTGCCATTCATTTTTATGTTGGGATGATAGATCACAACACTGCCTCTTTTTGTGCAAACAACCATTTGATCTATGAACTTCCTTTATACCATGATTAAATAGCAAAAGATACATAGCACAGACACCGTTATTCTGTGGAACTGAAGAAAATCATTCTGCCTGCAAAATGCCACACCAAATGTCACAAGGAATTATGGCACATTGCACTGGTAAATGAAATGTTGCATTGTACTGAGCAGTTCTGAGAAGGACATGGCAAAGCTGAGACAGGCTGAGCCTTAGTCTGCACATGTGCAGCACGACATACTGACTATGATGTAAGGCTTCTATATGAATGGAAAAAAGTTCACTGAGAAGTGACAGGTTCTGAAGTTCTGTATAAGAACTACTGTCATAATAAATCTTCCTACACACTACATTTTATGCTTATGGTGAGAATGGCAATACTACATGCATGAATTATATTATGTGCATGAATTTTGATTCACATTCTTATGACAGTGCAACTACAACTGCACTGACATACATTATCAATTACACACAGAAAATGAAAGCAAACACATTCTGACTAAATGGGGAGATATGGTACTTAGTCTAGTCATTTAACACAAAAGTTCTGAAAAATTCCAGTCAGCAGAAGATAAATAAAGTTATCTTGGCAATGTCAGATGTGAAAAATTGTGTGAGAGATGTATACAAATGAAAATAATCAATTATTGATAGTATAATGTAAATCGATAGATAAAAAATCTACTCACCAAGCAGTGGCAGGAGAACACACACACAAAAAGGTTTAACTTTTACAAGCTTTCAGCATCAGTGGCTTCTTCTTCTGGCAGATAAGTTGCAGGGGAAGGAAGAGTGGTGAAAGGAAAGGACTGGAGAGGTTTACAAAAAGGGGTAGAGTTCAGAAAAGTCACCCAGAGCCCCAGGACATGGAAGACTTGCCGGATGGGATGAGAAGGAAAGACTAATTGTTGGGAACTGCACCAGACGAGGTTTGAAAACCTGAGAGCTTAAAGGTGGAAGACAGGGTAATATGCAAGATTGAGATAACTACTAAAACATTGTGCATGAGGTAATAAGAGTGAAAAGCTAAGTACATTGTATGTAACAGAGGTGGGAGTGGGGTCGGTGAAAAATAGACAGGTCAGAAAATGAAAGATGTAAAAACATAAAATGGAGTGAAGAAAGAAGCAGTTACTGTGAAAAAATGATGGAACAGAATGAATTAAAGTAAATTAAGGCAGAAAGATGCAAGAACCACGGAAAGCTGTAGCGCTAGTTCTCACGTGCGGAGTTCTGAGAAATTGTGTCTGGAGGAAGAATCCAGATGGGGTGTGTGTGGTGAAACAAGCACTGAGGTCATGGCTGTCACGTTGTAGAGCATGCTCTGCAACAGGACATTGTGTGTTGTCGGTATACATCCTCTGCCTATGTCCATTCATCCTGACTGATAACTGGCTGGTAGTCATGCCGATGTAAAAGGTTGAACAGCATTTACATAACAGGTGGTATACAACATATATCGTTTCACAGGTGGCTCTCCCTTTGACAGTATATGGTTTGCCACTTGCAGGGCTGGAATAAGTGGTGGTAGGAGAAAGCATAGGGCAAGTCTTGTAGTGGGGCCAGTCACAGGGTTAGGATCCATAGGGTAGGGAGATGGGTGAAGAAAGAGCATAGGGTCTGACAAGGATATAGCAGAGATTGGGAGGGCAACGAATAGCTAATCTAGATGCGGTGGGCAAAATCTCTGACAGAATGGATCTCACTTTGGGGCATAATTTTAGGAAGAAATCATGGCCTTCTTGAAGAAGATGATTAATACATTCAAGACCAGGATAATACTGGGTAACAAGTGGTCTGCTCCAAAGCTGTTTTTTGGAGTGATCAGCAGTACAAGAAATCGATGTGATGGCCAGGGATATCTGCTTTTGTACTAGGCTGTTGGGATAATTTCGTCCAGTGAAAGCTGAGGTCAGAGTGGTGATGTATTGTTGGAAAGTTTCTTAATCAAAAGAAATATGTTTGCCTCAAATGTTGAGGCTGTGTGGGAAGAACCCTTTGACATGGAAAGGATGGCAACTGTCAAAATGTAAGTACTGTTGTTTTTTAGTAGGTTTAATGTGGACGGGAGTGTGTAGCTGGCCTTAGTGAGGATGATATCAACATTAGGGAAAGTGGCATGGGATTCGGAATAGGACAATGTGGAATTTAACTTGGAAGAGGTATTTAGAGATTCCAGGAATTTCATCAGGACAGCCTCACCATGAGTCCATATGGTAAAGATGTCATCAGTGTATCTAAATCAAACCAGAGGCTGAAAACTTATGGATCCCAGGAAAGCCCCCTCCAAGCAACCTATGAAAAAGTTGGCATAGGAAGGAGTCAACCTGGTTCCCAGGTCACAGCACTTATGTATTTTTATGTCTACCCCTCAAAAGTGAAGTACTTGTTGATGAGTATAAAGTCGATTAAGATGAACAAGAAGGATGTCGTAGGTTTTGAATCACATGGATGTTGACTGAGGAAATGATCAGCAGCAGACAGACAATCTACATGGGGGATGGTGGTATAGAGGGAGATGGCACCAATGGTGATGAGCAAGGTGTGTGGTGGGAGTGGACGGGCACCGATTTCAGACTATCTAGGAAATAGTTGGTATCTTTAATACTGAAGGAAAGGTTTTGTACTGTGGGTTGCAGGTGTTGACCAACTAAGGCAGGTATACATTTAGTGGGTGCTTTGAAGCCAGCAACTATAGAACGACAGGGATAACTGGGCTTGTGGATCTTAGGAAGAAGGCAAAAGGAGGGGTAGGAAGTTCTATGGATTCAGGTGTAAATCCTTGTGAGGGGCCTAAGACTTTTAGGAGGGACTCCAAGCTAGTCTGCCATCAAGATCCGATTGCTGTAATTTAAACTGACCTCTGTCCCTCCTAAAAACCTCAGGCCCCTCACAAGAACTTATACTTCAATCCATAGAACTTCTTAATCCACCTAAACCACACACCCCACCTTTCTTCTTACTCACCTTAACCAACTTTATACTTACCAACAAGTACTTCACCTTTGAGGGGCAGACATACAAGCAGATCAGGGGTATGGCCATAGGAACCAGGATGGCTCCTTCCTAAGCCAACCTTTTCATAGGTTGCTTGGAGGGGGCTTTCCTGGGATCGATAAGTCTTCAGCCTGTGGTTTGGTTTAGACACATTGATGACGTCTTTGCCATATGGAGTCGTGGTAAGACTGACCTGTTAAAATTCCTGGAATCTCTTAATACCTTTTCCCAATTAAATTTTGCACGGTCCTATTCCAAAGCCCATGCCACTTTCCTTGATGTTGATCTCATCCTCATCAAGGTCAGCTACGCACTACTGTCCACATTAAACCTACTAACAAGCAACAGTACTTACATTTTGACAGTTGCCACCCTTTCTATCTCCAATGTTCCCTTCCATACAGCCTCAGCATTCAAGGGAAATATATTTGTTTGGATTAAGACTCTTTCCAGCAATACACCACCACTCTCACCTCAGCTTTTACTGGAGATAATTATCCCAACAGTCTAGTTCAAAAGCAGATTTCTCAGGCCATCACATTCAATCCTTGTACTGTTGATCCCACCAAAAAATAACCTTGGAGCACACCACTAGTCACCCATTATTATCCTGGCCTTGAATGTACACTCCTGGAAATTGAAATAAGAACACCGTGAATTCATTGTCCCAGGAGGGGGAAACTTTATTGACACATTCCTGGGGTCAGATACATCACATGATCACACTGACAGAACCACAGGCACATAGACACAGGCAACAGAGCATGCACAATGTCAGCACTAGTACAGTGTATATCCACCTTTCGCAGCAATGCAGGCTGCTATTCTCCCATGGAGACGATCGTAGAGATGCTGGATGTAGTCCTGTGGAACGGCTTGCCATGCCATTTCCACCTGGCGCCTCAGTTGGACCAGCGTTCGTGCCGGACGTGCAGACCGCGTGAGACGACGCTTCATCCAGTCCCAAACATGCTCAATGGGGGACAGATCCGGAGATCTTGCTGGCCAGGGTAGTTGACTTACACCTTCTAGAGCACGTTGGGTGGCACGGGATACATGCGGACGTGCATTGTCCTGTTGGAACAGCAAGTTCCCTTGCCGGTCTAGGAATGGTAGAACGATGGGTTCGATGACGGTTTGGATGTACCATGCACTATTCAGTGTCCCCTTGACGATCACCAGTGGTGTACGGCCAGTGTAGGAGATCGCTCCCCACACCATGATGCCGGGTGTTGGCCCTGTGTGCCTCGGTCGTATGCAGTCCTGATTGTGGCGCTCACCTGCACGGCGCCAAACACGCATACGACCATCATTGGCACCAAGGCAGAAGCGACTCTCATCGCTGAAGACGACACGTCTCCATTCGTCCCTCCATTCACGCCTGTCGCGACACCACTGGAGGCGGGCTGCACGATGTTGGGGCGTGAGCGGAAGATGGCCTAACGGTGTGCGGGACCGTAGCCCAGTTTCATGGAGACGGTTGCGAATGGTCCTCGCCGATACCCCAGGAGCAACAGTGTCCCTAATTTGCTGGGAAGTGGCGGTGCGGTCCCCTATGGCACTGCGTAGGATCCTACGGTCTTGGCGTGCATCCGTGCGTCACTGCGGTCCGGTCCCAGGTCGACGGGCACGTGCACCTTCCGCCGACCACTGGCGACAACATCGATGTACTGTGGAGACCTCACGCCCCACGTGTTGAGCAATTCGGCGGTACGTCCACCCGGCCTCCCGCATGCCCACTATACGCCCTCGCTCAAAGTCCGTCAACTGCACATACGGTTCACGTCCACGCTGTCGCGGCATGCTACCAGTGTTGAAGACTGCGATGGAGCTCCGTATGCCACGGCAAACTGGCTGACACTGACGGCGGCGGTGCACAAATGCTGCGCAGCTAGCGCCATTCGACGGCCAACACCGCGGTTCCTGGTGTGTCCGCTGTGCCGTGCGTGTGATCATTGCTTGTACAGCCCTCTCGCAGTGTCCGGAGCAAGTATGGTGGGTCTGACACACCGGTGTCAATGTGTTCTTTTTTCCATTTCCAGGAGTGTATTTATCAGCTTCTTGGACGAGGCCATAACTTCCTAAAATCATGCCCTGAAATCAGATCCATTCTGTTTGGGATTTTACCCACCACACCAAAAATAGCTTTTCATGGCCCTCCCAGTCTCCACTATATCCTTGTCAGACCCCATCTCCCTACCTGATGGCTCCTACCCCTGTGACCAGTCCCACTTCAAAACTTACCCTATGTACCCTCCTAACACCACTTATTCCTGCAAGTGGCAAAAATGTACTATCAAATATAGAGCCACTTTCGAAATGACACATGTTGTATACCAGCAGTTATGTAAACTCTGTTCAGCCTTTTACATTGGCATGACTACCACCCAGTTATCAGTCAGGATGAATGGGCATAGGCAGAGGATGTATACTGGCAACACACAATAACCTGTTGGAGAGCATGCTTTACAACATGACAGTCATGACCTCTTTGCCTGTATCACCACATGCACCAGATTCTTTCCCCAGACACAAGTTTGTCAGAATTCCGCAAGTGGAAACTAGCACTACAACATGTCCTTGTTTCTCACCACGCATCTGGCCTTAATTTATGTCAGTTCCTTCTGTCTCAGCATTTCTTCACAGTAACTGCTCCTTTCTTCACTCTGTTTTAGTTTTCTACATCTTTCATTTTCTGACCTTTCTATTTTTCGCTGTCCCCCCCGCAACCTCTGATACATACACTGCACTTAGCTTTTCACTCTTTCACTCTTATTAACTGTTGTATGATGTTTTGGTAGTATTCTGTCTTCCATACTACCTCGTCTTCCATCTTTAAGCTCTCAGATTTTCAAATCCCGTCCGGTGCAGCCCTCAACAATCAGTCTCTCCTTGTCATCCTGTCTGGTAAGTCTCCCCTGACCTGGGGTTCTTGATGACTTTTCTGAACTGTATCCCTTTCCTTAAGCCTTTCCAGTCCTTTTCCTTTACCCCTCTTTTTTCCTCTTCAGCTCTTCTGCCAGAAGAAGGAGCCACTGGCTCTGAATACTTAAAAAGTTAGACCTTTCTGTGTGCATATTCTCCTGCCACTGCTTGGTGAGTAGGTTTTTTATTCATCCATTTAACTTATATTGACAATATACAAAGAAACATCAAAAACTGTAGGCTCAAGTAATGGATCGTATAGCTGCAAACACACTCATCAGGTTATAAGAGTCTTGTGTGCCAATCATAACTTAATCCTATTTATAGCAGAAAAAATATGTTACGCAACTTACCTTATTTTGTTTTACAACATGGGCTGCAACTTTTCTAGATCCTGTTTCAAGCCCTTTGTATGCAACTGGCTCAAACCCTAGCCGGGTACAGTAGTAACTGGCAGCCTGAAAATATGTCAATGAAAAGCAGATTCTTTACAATATAGAACAACTAAATTGTGAAACATGAATGGGATAGTTGACATATGTGGCAGTAACCAAAACCCTGTTAACCTCACACTGATTACTGCACTATTATATTCTTTCATATTTACATTATCTTTCTTATCTCCTTATATGAGGAAGAACCTTCAATAAGAAGGAATGGTTTGGTAATAAATTGGAAAATCAGATCAATTCTGGTAACCTGTCTGTTGTTTGCAAATATTAATACTAACTATTGTTATTTCTGTGATATGAAATAAATGATTCAAACAAAGTGTCCACCATGCTAATAACTTGAATAGTTTGGGTTTTCTTTTTTTTAATCAGAAACATCTTTATCAATACTCTTTTGACCACGATAAATCTATATCTCTGCACATCTGTTCAGTTCACTGTGTCTCTGATCATGAATTAGACAATGCAGCTTTTGTAGGTTGTTCAATCTGTACCTTTGACTCAAAGGGTCATTTCAAGCTTAATGGTGTGCACATTGTCACTTTACTGTAAGGAGAGTTGTCAACATGGGAAGGTGCCTGTTGTATTGGCTTGTACCACAGTGACATTATTAGAACATTCAACCACTGTCATGAAACACAAAACATTGAAGATGTGCCTCACTGTGGTTGCCCACTGTTGATAACACCAGCAAATGACCACTACCTACAAACTGCGACTTGTAGGTATCCCAAGGAGAATGCAACACAACAGCACACTATACCCAGGCCACTGAAATGTGTCACTTGACAGCTCATGAGTAGTTGGCTATACTGCAATTGCGAGGTTCCAATAGCTGCCATCACACATGTCCACAGCTCTGAAGTATGTTTTGGAAAAGTAAGTTGCAATCAACATGTATATAAGCCGTCGCATAATAATATATACATAAGTACAACAATGTACATTTTTCTAACAATGGAGAGAACAATGATGTAGAAAAAGTGTTTGATAGGGTATGAAACTGCAAATAAACAACACCCGAAGTTAATGACAATGTCTGTGAGAAGCCGACCCAAACTGTTACAGTAATAGCTGCGTGTAAAATGTCGTATAATATTGTGAACCTAAGCATACCAAAAAAATGCTATCCACAATCGTAGAATGAAATAAAGAAAAAGATGAATAGCTTACTCGGTTGCAGGAAGTAAGAATATATTCTGTATACATTTGCACCCACCAATTTACATTGTCAGTGGCTCAATTCCAGCCAGTTCTCCTTCACTATCACCAGCATTGGCATCAAAACTATCATCATCTTCTTCTTCTTCTTCTTCTTCTTCTTCAAGAGAAATCATTAATTTTTCATTCTCATTTAAAATTTCAGTATATCCAATGTGGATGACGAACTGCGACTCTGATTTAATGTGGCTTTTAACTGGTAATAAATATGCATTTATAATTCCATCAGGAGTCAGTGCTTCTCTAACATGCTTGCCAACATGGCCTACTTTGTTCCTCCATGAGATGGTGTTTACAGTAGGGAGCCCTTCACATAGCAGCCTTTCCACTTCTGTTGTTGTAAATGACTTGTTATTATTTCTAATGTAAGCCATGGCATCACTCCAAACGAATTCATTTGGGTTGAAATGGCAGTGATAAGGCGGTAGCCTAATTACTATATGATCCTGTTTCCTTGCAATTTCATCTACAACATATGTAGGCATCACAGGCTTAGTTTGTTTTACAAGGCAGTATAACAGAGGCTTTGTCATGCTCATGCCCACAGCAATATCTCTCACCTGTACCCACTGCACCATAATTTCTTTGCAGTCGGTAGTTGTTGAAGTTTTGCATAATACCACCTAATGGTAAGGTAATTATCAATTACAAACACTATCAGAACATTAAACCGGAGCAGCAAATTTTTAAACCACTGCAGAAATCACGGGTGGGCTATATCCTCGAGGTAGTTGTATTTTTTCTCGATTAAAAAACTAAAAGTCCTTCACACACAAAACTGTTTGAAGAACCTGCATGGGCCACTATTGGATCTTCTTTCTGTTAGCTGATGGTCGCTGCTCTTCTGAGTGCCCTCTGTCCAGCATTGAACACCTGCTTCTTCAATTGAGCCAGGCTTCATCGAACCATATAATTGAATCGATATCCTTTCTTACAATTTTATGCAAGAAAACACCATGAGCTGCAACAACATGAGCTTTTTCAAGTAACAGTTTTCATCCATCTAACTTTTTAAAGTGAAAGCCCTTACCTTTTAACACCATTCTAAATGACATTTTCCCCCTTGAGAAAAGTTCACAGTCTTTTAAAGAAATAAGTAGCTTCATTATTGTGGGGTATTCTTTCCTACTGTAATATCCATAAATGTGCCAATGAACTGCATCAGTTTGGAACCTTGCAAGTCTTGAAGTAGTATCCACTTCCTTATAACAGTTCTTTGGCTGAGTCCTAGAGTTTTTGAGGTACACTCTAAAACTTTTATCAGCAGGAATCGACATGTGCCCCTGAACAGATGCAAATTATTTTACTTGCTCATAAAACTCATGTGTCTTTCATAGCTATTCCAAAGCCTGATTAATTATTGGCACTCCATGATGCAAGGGGTTGTCACTTGGAGAACTACATCATTTTGGTGTCATTCTTTAATAAACAGAACTATAGTCAAGGCAGTAACACAACATCGTACAACTATACAGAAGCAGACAGTCACACACTAATACACAGTGTCTACACAGAAGCTGGCAACATGGTAGCATCAAAGCCAGACAAGGATTTTGTTGCTGCACTGTAATTGGTTCACATGTTGCAGCACCTCACATTTCACGTTTGTTTGTCACTCATACGACCATCTTTACAGCTCTTGTTGAGTGACCTTGAAGTGATACATTGCAGCGGCCCAGGTAGACCTTTCTGGAGGCCACTGACAGTGCTGAGTCAACGAAGACAGTATGCAACAAATGTCACACAATTAATTTAACCTCTAGGTATCCATTATGAGCAATAGTACAAACTCTGCTGCCACCATGGCATGTGAAAAAGGTGGAGTAGGGAACACCTTGAATGGAACCTGATTCAACAGTATTGGGTTCTCTTCACAGATGAGTGCAGGATTTGTATGATTTTTTGTAATCACTGTAGAAGATGGAGGCAGTCAATGCATGTCCTAGGCATGCAAATTGATGGTTGAGGATGGAAGTGAATCAGTAATATTCTGGGAAGATATTGTTGGGCACCTGTCACCATTATTCAAGGCAAACTGAGGGCTGTCAATATCAGGACAGGAGCCTCCAGTCTATTGTGCAGTCATTCAGTTAATTTTTTATCAAAGGGTTGGTGTTTCAATGCAGTAATGCATGAGTACACTGCACCCACCTTTTAAACATATTCCTTCAAGGGGCCACAATCATCTGAGTGGAATGGCCTGTGTGTCTGCTGACATGAGCCTGACTGAGCAAGCTTTGGTCCAGTTGAAATTTGATTGCATCTTCACGGGAATTCCCCCCATGCACTGGATAATTTCAGTAGGACTGCTGTCAAGCAGTGAAACAATCTTGAGCAGCAGTGTCTCAATAACTTTGTTGACACATGTCAAGGAGAATCCAAGCATGTTGTAGTGCATGGGCTGGAGCTACAGGATACTGAATGTTACCAGCCGTCAGATTTTACTTTCAAAGATGTGCACTTTTGAACATACTGCCAAGTAATGTAGCTCAATGAAACTTTGACCATATATAGAAATACCTGCTACAGTGTAATGCAAAAGATAACTGAAAGAAATATGCAATGAAACAAACAGAAATGTGTAATACCACAACCCTTTTTGGGATCCTGTATCCTCTTCCAGTCTCATTCCCACTCTCCCGAAGAGAGTATATGTGTAACATCAGTGATTTACACCAATTTGAACTGCTGCTTTGATTTTGTCTTTTCTTATTATCTGCATTCGAATACACCAAAGATTTTTTTTTTTTTTTTGCATCAAATTAATAATTTGCACTAATTTAAGCTATTGTTTTGACATTGTTTACTTTGGCCCTCACCAGTATGGAGAATGAAGGAAACATGTTGCATTAAATGTTAAAGTGCCATCACAAACAATACAAACTACAGGCACATGGTAGGAATAAATTTGCTGTTGTAATTATGAAGTAATTAACGATTAAAGCTCCAATATTTCTAGTCATCAGACACCTGCAGAGAAGAAGTAGAGGTACTATAGAAGAATACCACGAGAAGAGAAGGGAAGTAGATAAGGAATGTAGGAGGAAAAAGAGATAATTTGAAAAAATCGTGGATTGATGAGTTAGAAGAGAGAAATGCTGGTCAAGAAACAAGGAAATTCTATATGAGAAGAATTCCAACCTAGAGAATTTTTCTGTAAAGATAAGGAGGGAAATCTGATTGGAGGAAAAGATCAGATTTTAGAGTCTGCTGCCTTGGGCAACAATATATTTATGATAGAGCTCGTTGAACTAGGTTGTGGTTTTTCTTGCTAATGCAAGACACATTAATCAGACATGTTATCCAACCCTTGTCCCTGGTACTGTTTCACTTGTTCCAGGAGAAGACAACACTAAAAATATGGGAGCAATATGTTTAAGAAGAGTTAAATTTTTCATCAATGCTGTTGCTCTGTAAATCTTTCTTAACTATTCCACACTTATGGTTTTTCCAGCCTTCATGAATCATTGTTTATGATTCTGTTACACACTAAATTCCTTTTATGATCAGAGAGTAACTGACATGTTTTCTACCAACATTTGACTGTCTTGGTCAGATAAGTATTTGCTATCACTTTTACATCTAAATCGCTAAATGGATCACAGTCTAAAAAGAAGTTGTTATGATTATTGCAGTGTAATTTTAATCATATTTTGAAGCTTTAAAATAAAAAAACAATACAGACATTTTAGGTGTCCTCAATTGGTAAGATAAGAGAGAAAATCAATATTAAAGTACCAACGAATAATGTGAGTTTCCAGTTAAGTCAGCATAATCTCTTTAACAAATTCTCTAACTGCTTTATGAAACTTAATACAGTACTTGCTTGTTGTAATGTTCCAAACTTGTTTTTACTGCTAATATACATCTTCTAAGCTTAATTAATCCCTGTAGCCACAGTAGCTGCTCATGACTCAAAATCACACTGTTGGATGCAATTCTGCTTTTCATGTATTTAAGACATGAGAACACAGATTATCTCTAACTTCTTTTGTCTGTTGGGTATCAGCATCATTAGAGTTAGGGTGTGAATGTGACTGCTCTGAGAAGTATTCCACACAGGTTACATTTTCAGTAGTATACGGTAGTATTTGTACACCCACATATGCAGTCAGTGGTGTAGCAACTGATGTATTTTTGATATCACAGAGAAACTTACATTGAATAAATATTTAAGGAAATTAACTTTCAAGCATTCATTGTTCATATTGTTTTATCTTCAGATGACATTACATTGGCATTTGATTTGTCTAATGTTGAAGTGAGAGAGATACGAGGTAAAAAGTTTCTTTCTTCACTGCTCATTATGAATAACTGAGTGAGAAAGAGAACTGCTCCAAACTGTCACAAATATTATTGCATTAGCCTTGTCTAAAATACTCAAGATACCCTGCATATTTCATTGCATTTATACAATGTACTACATATACAGAGTATTTTCTTTTATTTGTGTATGGATGCCACATGGTGATCAGAAAACTGTCAGAACTATTAACATGTGTTTTTCAAAAACCACTGTTGTAACACAGCATTCAGAGATCTGCTCAACATAATATTCACTAAGCCTTAAGACTTTAATTCATCACGTTCTAAGGATCTGATTTATTTTCAGAAAATCAAGTTCTGTATTACCATCAACAGCAGTTGCAGCTGACACGTCTTAAACTTTATCATTTGTATAAGGATAACAGCAAAAAATCTATACGAAGTGAGAAATTTATAATTACAACACTATGGACAAGGAAAACATCATCATCATCATCATCACCATCAACATCATCATCACCATCATCAGCCAGTTCTGTCACTTAATGATGTGGCCTCTTTGAGTCAGTGTGTAACAAAGCATTCCAGTAAGATCTTTCGTTTCTTCCAATCCTGAGCTTCCCGTTGCCAATCGAATCCCACTGTCTTCCTTATATCTTTGTCCCATCTGTCTGGTAGTCTACCTCTAGGTCTCTTTTGGTAAATTGGGTTCCAGTCTAGGACTTGTTTAGACCATCTACCATCTTTTGTTCGAGCAACATGACCAGCCCACTGCCATTTCTAGGTATTTGCTCTTTCCATTACATCGGTAACCTTCATTGTTTGTCTTATTTCAACTCCACCCTTCCTGTCTTTTTTCATATAACCCAACATTGATCTTTGGGCTACTGTTAGCTTCCTAACAATGAACTCATTAATGTCCATGTTTCGTTGCCATAAGTTATTACTGGCAATATATATTGGTAAAAAATAGATTTCTTCAGCTCAACCAATAACTTAGATTTCAAAATTGGAGAGTACCTCCCATAAGCTTGCCAGCGCAATTTAATTCATCATAATATTTCTGGTTTTAAATCTTCTTTCATGTTTATCAGTTGACCCAGATAGATATATTTTGTGGCTCTTTGGAGTTGTGTACTTCCAACTGATACACTTCCCTCAGGTGTCCATTCATTGATCATTATCTTGGTTTTATCAATGTTCATTTTTAATCCAATTTCAGGGCATAGTAATGCAAGTTCATTAACTAATACTAATAACATACTCAGATCTATATATTAACAGAGAACTCCATTTAACTGTTCTTTTTTCTGTCCAGTAATTTAAATACAGTGTATTCCTCCATTATTTCCTTATGATTCTATTCCAGAAATCCAACAGATCTTCAGTCCCTCATCAAATCCTTAGGCCCATTCTAGAACATCTGTCCTCACCCCACCAGTGCTTGCACTCCTACCTTCTACATGCTTCCTAAAGTCAATGAACCCAACCATGCAGGTGCCCCATTGTGACCAGTTACTGTGCCCCCACAGAGAGAATCTCTGCTCTAGCCTTCAGGCTATTATGCTTCACTTGCCCTCCTACGTAAGTGACACCAACCATTTCCTATACCGACTCTCCACAGTTCCTGTTCCCTTACCACCCGGCACCATGCTTGTCACTGTCAGTGCCACCTCCTACTCTATCCCGAAAGCTCGTGGCCTTGCCTTTCCCAATGCCTAACTGATTACAGACAAACAACCTCCATCCTTGTCACCATGACCAACTAATCCTCACCCATAATTAATTCTCCTTTGACAGCATCACTTACAAAGAAATCCATTTTGCAGCAATGGGCACTCACATGGTACCATCCCATGTCAACCTGTACATGGGCCATCTAGATGAATCCTTCCTAACCATCCAGAATCCCAAACCCTTCACGTGGTTCAGATTAATTGATGACATCTTTGTGATCTGTACTGAGGGTGAAGGCATCCTATCCACAATCCTTCTCCCCAACTTGCTTTACCTAGTCCTGCCCCACTCAACAATCCACTTTCCACAATGTTGACCTGCACCTCAAGGATAGCTACATCAGACCTCCATCCACATCAAGCCTGCCAACCATCAGCAATCTCTCACTTCAACAAGAGCTGCTTCCATACAGCCTAGCCACCCATCATCATTGCATCTGTAGTGATGAGCAGCCCTCTCTAAATATGACAAGGGCCTCACTGTGGCCTTCACAGACTGAAACCACCTTCCCAATCTCAATCAGAAACAGACAGCTCATGCCTTGTCTCTCCAGTCTCCTATCACTTCCCACACATTTACTGTCCAGCCACAAAGGAGCACTCCTTTCTTGACTCAGTACCACCCAGTACTGGAGGAACTGAAACACACTCTCTGCCAAGCTCTGAAATGAAGATTATCCTATCTACTATCATTCCCACCCCTCCCAAAGTGGTATTCTGCTGAACACAAAACCTACATAACGCTCTTGTCCATCCCTACTTCATTCTTGCTCCCAATTCCTTGCCTCATGGCTCATATCTCTGCAAAAGACCTAGCTGCAAAACCTATCCCATACATCCTCCCACTAACACCTAATCTTGTCCTGTCACAGGCATCTCCCATCCCATAAAAGGCACAAAGCAGCCAAGTCATCTGCAAACTAAGCTACAACCACTGTCCTGTTTTCGAGGTGGGTATAACAACTAACAAGCTGCCTGTCCGCATGAATGTTCACCACCAAACTATGCCCGAGAGACATTTGGCCCGCCCAGTTGTTGAATGTGCTGCCCAACACAATGTGCTCACTTCAGTGACTGCTTCATAGCCTGCACCATCTAGATCCTTTCTATCAACATCAGCTTTTCTGAATTATACAGCTGGGAACTCTCCATCCCTTCATTCCTGTAACCCGCCTGGTCTCAACTTTCACTACTCCCTGTCCTCCATCTACCTATCCCCTTCCATGCTCCATTCCAACACTACACATGCCTTCTGTTCAACAACAAACTTTTCACCTTATCTTCTTCTCTCCTCTCCCCTTTCCATTTTCAGCTTTCCCTGCCCTTTCCGCCCTCAGAAGGAAGTGCTCAGAAAGCACTAAACCACAACTATACAAATAGGGCCCAATGGACTTCAGAGGTACTCGCCAGCAATCTAAGGGAAGATTCCACCTTTGCGAACATACACTGAATGAATGTCATTCTTATGATATTAAATGTGATGTTATCCACGAAGGAACTAAAGGCAGAAAATTAACATTACTTGAAATTCTTGCTATTAATAAACACCATTCGAAGGATCCTGACCTGCTCCGTAACAACCAAACACAGTTTCATTGCTCATCTCACTAAAGTAGCAGCAGCTAGTTAATACTGTCCTTGCCATTAGATAATGTGCTTGTTATAACTGTTCCACACCCACATTCCATAGACTTTTTTCTCCCCTCTGACTCCCTCCCCTCTTTGGCCTCTTTATCACATTCACCAGTTTGTCCATACAATATAGTAGTCTGCACCATTATTCACTTGTATAACATTTTTTGGGTTATACATTCCTATATTTTTAATCTCTGAGTACAAATTAATTGAAGATGTATTTTTTTAGAGCTTCTTTGTGAATCTGTTTAAGCTCATGTTTTAGTATCAGTATATGTGGTCTGGTCAGAAAATTCCAGGACATCCATGATTTTGCACCAATAGTGTGTTAGCAACATACCCCTGGCATCCCTGCACACACATATGTTTAATGTGTAACTACCAGAAGTTTCATTGTTGTATATCTGTTAATTATTGTTCAGTGCTGTATTGAGTAGAGCATTGTGTCGCACAGTTTCAAATGGCAGAGACAGAGGAGCAACGTGTCTGTGTTAAATTTTGCTTGAAACTCGAGAAAACCTTTACAGACACACACCAAATGATGCAGAGAGCCTACAGTGAGGAGTGCTTAAGCTGTACTCTGTGTTACAAATGATTCAAACGGTTTAAAAATGACTGGATGGAAGTTAAAGACGATCTTCATCCACGACGCCCTTCAATGTCTTCTGACGATGCTCATATGAGGAACATCAATGAAATTGTGCATGCCAATCGAAGACTGACTATCCGAGAGATTGCAGAAGAATGTAACATTTCACTCGGTTCATGTAATGAAATCCTGACACAGCATCTTCGAACGCATCATGTTGCTGCCAAGTTCGTCCCGGGGCTCACGAATCGAGACCAGAAAGATCCTTGCCTTGCAATCTGCAAAGAGCTTTTGAATTGCACAAATGAGAATGAGATGTTCCGTTATAGATTAATAACTGGTGATGAGGCATGGGTCTACAATTATGATGGTGAGACCAAGGCTCAATCTTCACAATGGGTCAGGAAGTTTCTCCAAGACCAAAAAGGCTCGTCAGGTCAGGTCAAATGCTCATCATGAATTCATGCTACAGACACAAACTGTTAATCGATGATATTATTGGGACATCTTGTGATACCTGTGAGAAAATGTGAAAAGGAAATGGCCTGAAATGTGGCAAGACAATTCATGGCTCCTGCAGTATAATAATGCACCCCCACATTTATCCCTGTTGGCGCAAGACTATTGCACAAAAAATGAAATCACTGTGCCCCTCATCCTCCATACTCTCCAGATCTGGCCCCTGCAAACTTTTTTGTTTCCAGAGTTGAAAACTCCATTCAGAGGATAAATACACTCCTGGAAATGGAAAAAAGAACACATTGACACCGGTGTGTCAGACCCACCATACTTGCTCCGGACACTGCGAGAGGGCTGTACAAGCAATGATCACACGCACGGCACAGCGGACACACCAGGAACCGCGGTGTTGGCCGTCGAATGGCGCTAGCTGCGCAGCATTTGTGCACCGCCGCCGTCAGTGTCAGCCAGTTTGCCGTGGCATACGGAGCTCCATCGCAGTCTTTAACACTGGTAGCATGCCGCGACAGCGTGGACGTGAACCGTATGTGCAGTTGACGGACTTTGAGCGAGGGCGTATAGTGGGCATGCGGGAGGCCGGGTGGACGTACCGCCGAATTGCTCAACACGTGGGGCGTGAGGTCTCCACAGTACATCGATGTTGTCGCCAGTGGTCGGCGGAAGGTGCACGTGCCCGTCGACCTGGGACCGGACCGCAGCGACGCACGGATGCGCGCCAAGACCGTAGGATCCCACGCAGTGCCGTAGGGGACCGCACCGCCACTTCCCAGCAAATTAGGGACACTGTTGCTCCTGGGGTATCGGCGAGGACCATTCGCAACCGTCTCCATGAAGCTGGGCTACGGTCCCGCACACCGTTAGGCCGTCTTCCGCTCACGCCCCAACATCGTGCAGCCCGCCTCCAGTGGTGTCGCGACAGGCGTGAATGGAGGGACGAATGGAGACGTGTCGTCTTCAGCGATGAGAGTCACTTCTGCCTTGGTGCCAATGATGGTCGTATGCGTGTTTGGCGCCGTGCAGGTGAGCGCCACAATCAGGACTGCATACGACCGAGGCACACAGGGCCAACACCCGGCGTCATGGTGTAGGGAGCGATCTCCTACACTGGCCGTACACCACTGGTGATCGTCGAGGGGACACTGAATAGTGCACGGTACATCCAAACCGTCATCGAACCCATCGTTCTACCATTCCTAGACCGGCAAGGGAACTTGCTGTTCCAACAGGACAATGCACGTCCGCATGTATCCCGTGCCACCCAACGTGCTCTAGAAGGTGTAAGTCAACTACCCTGGCCAGCAAGATCTCCGGATCTGTCCCCCATTGAGCAAGTTTGGGACTGGATGAAACGTCGTCTCACGCGGTCTGCACGTCCAGCACGAACGCTGGTCCAACTGAGGCGCCAGGTGGAAATGGCATGGCAAGCCGTTCCACAGGACTACATCCAGCATCTCTACGATCGTCTCCATGGGAGAATAGCAGCCTGCATTGCTGCGAAAGGTGGATATACACTGTACTAGTGCCGACATTGTGCATGCTCTGTTGCCTGTGTCTATGTGCCTGTGGTTCTGTCAGTGTGATCATGTGATTTATCTGACCCCAGGAATGTGTCAATAAAGTTTCCCCTTCCTGGGACAATGAATTCACGGTGTTCTTATTTCAATTTCCAGGAGTGTGTTCGCAATGATTGACAAGATAAAAGAAAATTCACAGACGATGCTTCACGCAATCTGCAAGAGGCATACCAAGATTGCTTCCGGAAGTGTAAATGGCATTGGGAGTGGTCTATCAATTGTGGCCATGCACAATAAATAAAAAGTAATCATAGAAAAATTTTGTGGACAAAGTTCCGCAATTTTTGGAACAGACCTCGTATAGTCATAAAATGTCATGTAGCTTTGAAAAACAATCTTTATTCAGCTACAAATTCTCACTGATGTTGTTTGGATTACCTGTTTCATCTTAAGTAATCTGAGTATGGCCTGAAGAGCCAAAAGCAAGTTCATAATGAACTATTAAATAAATATTATTGTGGAACTTCAGTACTGTGCGTTTAAGTTTTTAATATGGCAATGTTCCACCAAGTACCAATCAAATATTCCATAAAATGAATATAATCTTAATGGATAAGGATAGAAGAGCTGTCAGTAATAATTGCATTACACAACTTTTTTTGTAAAATTGAGGGCTAGAGTACTTGCAGATAATTAGTATTATGCCTACAAAGGCTAGATTTGCTAACACATTCAAATAAAGTTACAACAGCATTCTCAATTATAGCTACAATTTTAACAGAACCAATTTTACTAGCCTCTCACTCAAAAAGTTTTGAACATGCTCTCTCATATTTTGAAGGGCATTTCAGTCATCTGTAGTCCAATACACATCTATCTACATTTTGGCGGAGCATCAGTGGAAGGCAAACAAAATTAACAAAACAAATTGTTGACATTTTTTATTAATGTGTTGACAAAAGCAAAATCTTAGCATATTTTATATTTCATAATAATGTACTGAATTAATTCTAAGACAGATGCACCGGATTTTATCTACAAATTTATGCATACAGATGATACCTCCATTCCATTTTATGAGTCACTTTTTAAACATGGATGGAATGTTACCAAAATAAAATAAATAGAATGATATTTAGCAGCATGGAAGCTTATTGACTTCAACATCCTGACATTTTAAGAGAATGCTTCTAACAAATTAAGTATGTAATTATAAAACAGATGCTTACTGCACTTTTTGATTTCTACTGGAATAACAATGTGTTTTAACCCCGAAGACAGAAAGCTGAAACACTGCAGTTCAGGTGTATTAACTCTATTCACGTATGAGTGTTAGTATGCCAAATAGTGGGAGTTATTTTACTGTTGTATTTATACCATAGTAACTTAAAGATATAAAATGATAGAGAAAAAGCTGTAATTAATATAAACAACTAATCCTTATAAGATTCATTTGGGGTATGCTGTGACAAATATAGCAAGCTGACATCAGCAAAAGACAAACACAAAATGAACAGAAGTATTTTTTAACTTTTAAGAACATCCAAAGGAAGGTAAGAAATAAACCTACTGGTACTTCAAAAGGATCAGAGTTTATCAATGAAAAAGATCCCCTTGACTATGGTCTTAAAAACATGTGATAAATGTTTGTCTTGTTAAATTGTATTTACTGAGTGAGAAAGATTATATTGCTGTATAATAACAAATGATTATCAATGAATGGATGTCATGGAGAGGATGAAATAACTGAAGCAGAGTTGGATAGGGCCTTGAAACTGAGCAGTCATACTTTTAAAAAAATGTTAGTGTAACTACATTCTTACTTGCAGCTTTTTAAACAGCTTCAGTATCTCAAGAGAACAGGTGCATAACATTATTTAAAAAATTAGTATTCAGAGTAAAGGCATAAACAGCTGTGGAAAACACTTACCTGTTTTGCATTTCCAACCCAGAAAGTGATGTGATCAAAGTGAACAAATCGTCCTCCATCTGGCTGCAAAAGAATAGATGTTCAGTAAATATGCTGTCAGAAATTAATATTGATAGTGTAATATAAATTTACAGAACTGGACCTAGTATACTGAATAACTGACTGTATTATTAGTCCTACACATTACAACAAAACAGAGCACATGGAAGATTTTGAGAAACAGTAGCATTGTATTAGCAACTTTGCTTTCTGGGTAACAAAGTTCTGTTGATTGGTTTCAAGAAATGCTGAGGTGGGTTTGATGTGAATATACAACAGCATTGGAGACAAGTAAGTGAAACTGATATAAATAGAATAAAACCAGAAGAGCTGGAACTGTTTATTAATAAAATTGAAATAAAGGGTGACATATTTAAGCTGTGATGAATATATATATGATCAGTTTATTTGTGGATGGTACATCTTCAATAACCAAGGCATTAACATATTGTAGTATAGCTCTAAATAACAAAATTTGTTGAAGTTTTCAAAAAATGGAAAATCCAGGATGGAATGGAACAATATTACAAAAAGGATAGTTGCTACTCACCATATAGCAGAAATGGCAACTGATAGACACAAAAAAAAGACTGACAGAAAGAGAGAGAGAGTGTGTGTGTGTGTGTGTGTGTGTGTGTGTGTTTTGTCTATTTTCAGTGAAGATCTTGTTGGCCAAAAGCCCACTTTTTATCAGTCTTTCTGTTGTGACTATCTGCAGCTCAACATCTCCGCTATATGGTGAGTAGCAACTATCGTTTTCAAAATGTTGTTTCATGAAGTTTTTGTTTATCTTATTTTTTGTGTTTATTACTTAACCCTAGAAATAGTAATGCATTTTCCACAATGTATACTATTGGGGACTGCGGGGGGTGGGGGAGAAGGGATTACTTTGTGCCCACCACAAAAAATAAATAAAAATTGTTAATTGTTATGAACTTACATTAACAGCTTACTTTTCATATAGATACTTATGTATAAGTAGTATCCAGAACCTGAAAACTTTTGGCACATGCTCGGCAATAACAATGCATTTGCCATAATGTGTTAGCAAGGAGAGGGATACTTTATGACCCCGACCCCAAATAAATAAATAAAAATAAAATACAGATATCGTTAATATTTACATTGTTTTTTATTCACAACATGCTTTTTAAACATATACAGTTGTGTAATGAGGATTCTGGACCTGAAAATATGAATATCATGTTTTGTTGTTTGATGTTCACAAAATTTTTGTTATAGTGAAAAATTTAAAATAATATGGAATGTTGTGTAAGAAATTGTTAAAAACAATAAATATTTTTTCAAAATTTTGAAATATAAAGTAAAAGTTTGGCATAAAGTACTCCCACCCCTCCCTCTCTCCTTGGTAATGCAAGGCTTAGTTTGGTGATGCTGATTATGAATATATAAGTAGTTTTTCTTAAATGTCAATATTTTTAATCTGATAATGATTTTTTTCTATTTTCTGAACAGATACCAATATTGCATGCTTATTTAATACAACTAGTGTCCTATAGAAGAAATGCATGTAGTAGGTCTATCTCAAGAATTGCATGTAATGAGTGCAAAAATATTGAAAAATGTTGAATGTTCATACAATAATGGTGACATTCAAAAATGTGCATTAAAATGGCTTTCCCTCTGATTGTAGTATACCCACATACAGTCCACAATCATATCACAGTCCCAACGTCCCTGATATCTTTCTTCCATGCAGTGAATGGCTTGGTGAAAGCGTTCACTGTGGTCTTCACTTACAGCTCCTAAAATTGGCCTAAAGAACCGTTTATGAGAAAACAGTGCATTTTCCCCAGTTTTCTACATCCAAATTAACAATACCTCTGTATCAAATTCTCTGTCAGTTGGCTGTAATTCTCACTTTTATTGTTGCCCAGAAACTGCTGCACTGCCATTCTAAAAGCATTCCAAGCATTTTATTCTTCAAGAGTCATTGTAGTTACAAGTTCTTCTGATTTTAACATGACACAAACCTGAGGTCCAGTGAAATTTCCATCATTTATATTTAATTCTTATAACTTTGTCTGATGAGACTCAGAGCCTTACTGTTGCTATCTGAACCTTTAACATACTGTTCAGCAAGGCCAGTGATGATTCCAGAATCTTCTCCCTCGACAAAAGGGGCTCATTTCTTGTGTTGTATGCACCTGGAATGAGTTCTTGTTGGCCAGTCTTTCCTGATGTAATGCTGATCATCTGCTTTGTTATGCCACAGGCAGGGGTAGCAAGAATATTTGGTTTTAGTTTTCCCGAGATCAGCATCATTTCCCCATAAGTCTTCTTATGTTGTACAGAATGAGTTCCTGGTGTAGAAGGAAACTTGTTCGCATTTGAAATGTAGCAAGTTGGAATCTAATCCATCAGTCATGTTTTCTGTTCCCAAGAATAACTAAAACTTTTTGCGCTCTCAATCTATATCTAATGCAGTTGCACTTATAAGAGGTAATGTAGACAGTCATATGTAAAATTGTTACTGACGTAAAAGCTTAGTTACATTCACATTTCCATGATTTAGATTTGCCCTCCTGATTACAATGATGCTATTAGTTTTACTGAAGCCTGAGTAATTAAAAGCTGCAGCTAACCGAAATTTGGCATCACATAATGGGAAAAGCTTTCTGAGATAATAAGTAGCAGAGGAGGTGTTGTTACTAATCATTTGAAAGCAGACATGTCTGACTTTCTGAGAATATATTTTAAGTTATTAGAAATTACAAAATAATTGTCATTAAAAGTTTGGACCCTCAAAATTTCTACTGCCTATTTTGCTCTAATAGCTACAAGATTCTGAATTGTGAAAATCTAATTTTATTTTCATATTTTTATGAATTAGTTAACACTTCTCACTATTTAATTCAGGCAATAATTCAGAATCATAAAATATTTATTTCAAGATGGATGCCACACTCATAAATAGGGGATATCAGATAACTCATAATAATAATGTTCCTAATCAATTTTTGAAGATATAATGTAATTGGATAGATAAAATATCTCTTCGCCAAGCGGTGGCAGGAAAACACACATGCAAAAGGTATTACAGTTTGCAAGGTTTTTGAGACACTGCTTCCTTCTTCTGGCTGAGGGGTTTCAGGGGAAGGTTAGAAGGGTGAAGGAAAACGACTGGTGAGGTTTAAGAAGAGGCAGAGTTCAGAAAAGTCACCCAGGACCTTGGATCAGGGGAGACTTAGCAGATGGGATAAGAAGGAATTTCTATTTATGTTTCTCAACATTGCACTTTTATGGTGGTTATGAACTTCCATGTTCTTGAGTAGATTGCAACACCACCACCTTTAATATATGTTCTACAATAGGTCTTAGCCTTCTAATTTGCAATATTTAATGTTGTCTACTGTTTCCTGGTGTTCTGTAATTACAGGGTGGCGCATGAAATGTGTTACCAATTGTTTCTTTCACAATTTACGGCGCACATTAAACATCCCGCTGACCTCTACAGCAGTAACAGCAGAGCTTGGAAAAACAAATGAGTTACGAAATGACGTGTAATTCACGATACTGCCGCTAGGAGACTAGTAAGCAGCAATGGCTGACAATGGAAGACTGACGACACAGCAACGATCAACAATTGTTACTTTTTCATGAAACGAAAAGCCTTGTTGTGACTCAGAGGCGTTTTCGACAACAGTTTAACACACGATGGGTCCCTTGCAAGAAAACAATCCACAGGTTGTACGATAAATTTGTACAGGAAGGAACAGTATTGGAAGCGAAACGACCTCGACCTAAGCCTGTTTGTTCGCCGGAGAATATTTAAGCGGTACGAGTTGCTGTACAGAGAAGTCCCGGGAAATCGTGTAGAAAGGCAGCAGTGCAACTGGGAATATCCAGACGCTCCGTTCAATGCATTCTTAAAAATGACGTCCATTTATACCCATACAAGATGACCTGTGCATAGAAGCTCACTGAAGAACACAAGCAGCAGAGACTACTGTTTGCTCAGTGGGCGGAGGATAGGGAAGAAATTCTCAACAACGTTTGGTTTTCAGACGAGTCGCATTTTCATTTAGATGGTGTGGTTAACAAACAAAACGTATGCTTTTGGGCCACTGAAAACCCCCAAGTGCTTCATGAACAACAACATTATGCTCCGAGGATTACAGCGTAGGCAGCAATTTCCAGTCACGGACTTATTGGACCCTTTTTCTTTGAAGAAACTGTGAACAGCGAGCGTTATTTGAGCATGCTTCGCAATAGCTTTATTCCACACATTCTTGCTACTGCCTTGCCCTTCAACACGCAGTGGTTCATGCAAGATGGAGCAAGGCCACATACTGCAAACACTGTGTTGGAGTTTTTACACGAGCATTTAGATATGCGGATCATTTCACTCAGGTTTCCAGGTCGCTTCAATGACGGACGAAATTGGCCCCCCCCCAATAGTCCAGACCTCAATCCATGTGACTTTTTTCTTTGGGGGTACCTAAAGAAAAAAACTTTCCCAAAACATCCACGTGATTTAATGGAGCTCAGAAGACTTATTCTTAAAGCTTGCAGTGAAATTACGGAAGACATGTGCTGTAGGGTAATCACTAATTTCAATGTACGTTTGAAGGAAGTTAGGAAACGAAATGGTGGACATATTGAGCATGTGCTGAGTTCGAACAAATTTCTATGGACGGCTCTTCATTGTAGTATATGTTCCTTTCAGATTGTATTGACAGTAAAGTTCGTATTCAAAAACAAAATGGTAACACATTTCGTGCGCCACCCTGTATTACTATAATCCGTTCATCATTAGAATAAACTTGATGTAACCATTGCACTATGTATTCTTCCGCGTTTGCTGGAACCTCATTGGAATTTTGTTTCACGTGGAACTGCAGCCAATCTGTCTCGAGTACTGTCAAGTACGATAATAAGAGTACGTTTTGTGCTGTGCGTTACACGCGCATCGACTTAGAGATAATACGGGACAACAGCTTTACTGGACATGTAACTTGGACAACTCTGACTGGTCAGCTGGTACAGATAGCGTGCAGTGACGTGGCTAACTGCAGTTCACACGTTAAGAGAGACGAGCAGAGGAGCACTACAGCTTCTAATGTCATTTAATTTTTAAGCAGAATGAAATAATACACTGCAAATCTCCCACAATACGCTCCTTAGACGACTAGACGAAACGCGCAACACGTTGTCGTTTTTAGCTAACATACTATCGTAATTAAAAACAAGAATGATGAAAATTCCCGACTTAACCACATGGTAATTTTTGTGCATAAGCTGTGTGTAACGTAAGAGAGTACTGAAGGATGTCACCGTATAGTTAAATATTGAGGCCACTGAAGGTACTAATTACAGTCAGTCGTCTGGTAATCTCTTAGCTCCTTCCTTATCCGAATCCGAGAAATACATTTCAGTTCTGGAAGTGTCACCTGCTACGTTGATAACGAGCCTACCAACAAGAGAATCCACGAAGCCAACCAGGCGCAGTATTTTCTCTTCTTTTTTTTTTTTATGACGAGCAGTTCTATATCCCGCCAGCGTTCGGCAGTGACGTGTGAAAAAGCTGCGTCCCTTAGTTCCAGTACGCCTGGCAGCTTAACAGTCTTGTTATTTCTCGGGCCAAATCCCGCAACTTGGCTCCAGATCAGTTCTATTGGGTTCAAATTGTTATGGTACAGTAGCAAATGTAAAAATGCAGCATTTGTATGATGTGCTCGATGCTGTGAAAATGATTGTTTTTCATGTTTCTGCGATACTTATACTGTGGTATAAAACAATGGACTTAGTCCAAATAAAGAGGATTAGGTTTTTCATTTGGCCTTAAAAATTAAATTCTAATGTTTTCTTAATTGAAACAACTTTAATGAACAATCTTCCATAAAACATCGAATATTAAGAATTTGTACTTGAAATGGAATCAGCAATTTCGCATCCAATATGTAATTGGAAACAAGAAGACGCGCATTATTCATAAAAAATGATGGTGTGTTTTATAATTACGAGATGTAGGTATTTCAAATTGAAAGAGAAAAAAAATGACGCTGTGGGAGTTTAGCAGCAACGCACGAGTAACCGCATTCTGTTTACAGGCAAATGCTCTACCGACTACGCTATACCACAGTCTAACATATGTTAGACTGTGGCTATATGTTCACAACAGGGTTCTTCTCAACTGCATACTATACGCTGGGAAACTCCGAAGCCGATTATCTCCGTAAATTTATGCCTCAGCCATTTTCATACTGCGCATAACAGCGCGACAATCAGAGCACAACGCAGCAGAGGCTGTGACTATCCGATTTTTGAAACAAAAACTACGTAGCTAAAGGGTTATTAAGAAAAACTTTGAAGGGTTTTAAGGTATTTAAATATCTTAAAGTTTCATTTAACGTAACTTGATAATAAGATATCTAATACATAAGTAGAACCTACTTCCAAGTGCGTAAGAACACCAGTGCATGTTCTACGGCTTCTGGCCAATCATCGCGGTTGTGTTTGTTTACATCAGGTTTATTCGTATGATGAACGGGTTATACACGTGGAGATAGTCCTGTGATAAATTATTACAAAGCATCTATTTTGTTTCCTTAACCCTGTACATTATAGTGCAAAAATGATAAATTATTCTCGTGTGCACAGAAGTCTGTTTCAGACACATGTGAAACACATACACTTACTTCTGGAGTTGCACTAGTGGAAAGTATTGTTGTCCTAAAAAACATCGCTCTTGTCTGCCGATGTATTGTTTCACTGACCTGGCATTTCGTGGTTAATTGTCCCAAGTATTCGTTATTTTTGTCTTAGAGAGGGATTGTGTCTGTCGCGCAACACTGCACATTCAGTTTGCTGTTTAGTACTTCTAGGATCCATGTTATAATCAAGTCTTTTGAGATATAACACATGGGATGTATGGAATCTTCTTCCTACACAGCTTATGCCCACAAATGTAACATTTTTGAATCTCGTGCATATATTTAGGATCTGTTTAGTTGCGCTTCTTTATTTAGAACCAAAATGGCAATTCATGTCGATGTGGAATACAGAAGACGATCATGCTTGAGCTTCTCAGCTCGTGTAGCCTTCTTTTGAGTGAGACCACTAGGTCTTTCGTTTCGTTTCTCGCTACATCATTTGTTCCCGCTAACAACACGAAAAAGTCGTTATTTGTTGTTGCTGTTTCCATGTCCTGCTTCAAGGAAGTCACTACCTGAAATTTTGCACCTAGTTTCATTATACTAATTATTACGTATGTGATTGCTTCTAGATTGAAATTACGCTGCTATGCTCCGTCCTTCACTATCTGCAAATAGCTTTATTTTTTAGGTTTTTGCTGGTTGTTGATAACTGTTTTTAGGCCTGCCGGTAACGATACTTGAGTGTTGCGTGGTGGCACTGTTTTTTTTTTTTCCCTGTGGTTGATGAGACTGTCGTTCTTTGTTTCTGATGCCCATTTTCTTCCCTTGTGGTTCGACACAGCTCGTTGATATATCACAGTCAACGGTTGCAAGTATTTCAAAAGGATTTTCGTGCACAAAGATCGTGTCACCGATAAGTTCACTGTTTACACGATTTTACAGTTCTTGCGTGCTGTTTTTTAAGCAACTGTAGTCCATATTTCGCTGGCAGACGCGATGCTTTGCGGAACTTGGCGAGTATTCGGCTCACTTTTTCCAAGCTGAAAATTCGAGATATCCACTTTCAGGGAACTGATTATAAATTGTAAGATCGACACACATTCCTTTAACTTCGTGATTTCGTCTTTACAATTTATACACGAATTCTTTATAGCAGCAAATTAACTCTTTACCGCAGAGGAACATATCTCACTTTCACGTTGGCCGCCATGTTTCTACAGGTGAGGAAACAAATGTTGATACTGCGAAGTGTATATAAAAATAACTAAAAATATGACAATTTTTTATTTTCAATAACCGGTTTCAGACTAGTTGCTCATCTTCAGATCACATATTGCAGTTACAGAGTAACCTGTCAGTACAGTACAGAACAACAGAACAATATAGCTCTGTACTGACGGGTTACTCTGTAACTGCCGTATATGATCTGAAGATGGGCAGCTAGTCTGAAACCGGTTATTGAAAATAAAAAAAATAGTGATCAAAGACTGAAATTCCATATTTTTATTCAAAGAACGATCGCGGCTATCCCAGTAAGACAGTCATGTCTAGTTTTTAAAGTAACTGTTTAATAGACACTAAGCAGGCTGATATATAGATTACAGGATATATCTGAAATACAAAAAATCATAAAACTAAGTGTTCTTCACACAAAAAATTAGCCAATGAAACGTTTATAGGAACTGTTCCAAACAAGTGCAGAGCGGCATGGCAGATAATCACACAAGGATTGACACATGAGTGCTCTGAGTCCTATTGAGACATGACTTGGCGTAAAAAACGCATTTAGTTAATTTTTTATGTGTACTGAAATTGCAGTTTTTCCCATTTGTTTATTTTTTCTAACGGCTTTATACTTTGTGTGTATTGAAAGTGCAGTTTTCTTATTTTTTTCCCTTTATGATGGCAGTTGTAGAACACACAACAAGCAGGAGATATAGGGAGCTGCAATGATGGTAACTGGATGCATTTTTTGTTCCCACCTCTTTCCATGTGAGATATGTCCAGCGTGGTTTTGGTGGTCCAGGTTTTGTGATGCAGGGATGTGTAATGTTTAATGTTGCATGGGTGTACTGACCTCTAAATCTTTGAACTCAATATACTCACCGATCATCGTCATTGTGCTACTCTACTCCTTCCCCATGTGCGTCTTTTCAAAGGTGCATTTGGCCATGACTTCATTTTTATGGATGACAATGCACGATTGCATTGAACAGCGCAGGTGGAAGGGCTATTGGAACGAGAGAATATTTGATGAATTTCCTGGCCTGTCCGTTCCCCCGACTTAAATTCCTTGGAGCATATGTGAGATCTGTCTGGGATACATATTAAATCATCTCTACATGCACCAACAACAATTTAACAGTTGTCAACTATGTTGGTGGAGCAATGGGACGCCCTACATAAGACCTAAGTACCAACATTGTGGCCAGCATGGGAGCACGTTACAGAGCTTGCATTGCCATTGGTGCTGATCACACACCCTACTAGCAGTACTTTCTATGTGTGGTCCACGTTTCATCGACCTATGTTACTTGGCACTGACACATCATGATAAAGTTACTTTTGTCCTTGAGTGTATTTGTCACTACAGTCTCGATAACATGTGTAAAAGGGAGGCAGGGAGCTGCAGTGTGTTCTTCAAATCTTTCGTGAAGGCAGGCTCTTGACATTTCATGACGTAAAATGCACTTTTCGTTGATAATCCCTTTGGAGCATTCCTCAGTTCTCTGCTATCAAGCATATGAACTTATCACAACTCAAGGAGGTCTTTTTCCAACTTTTCAGTTCGTGTGGCATGGATCCCAGACAGGGAAACTATGCTAAATATGTTTTAAGCTACTGGAAACTCCTTCACATGCTTTTCCAGTGACAATCTGGCCTTTGTGTTTCCTGCAAAAAAACAATCCTGATTTTTGCACTTTTTTCGTACTGTACGATCATTGAGACTTTTAACCGCAGGCGACGACTGTAATCATGTATCCTTGCTCCTACATTCATACAATGCAAGGTACTTTCGCCTTTTTTATGTGTGTTGTTCGCATTTGCATATATTTAGTGTGTGTCACTGGACCAGTCGAAGACCAACAAATCCTCCTTCATGTTGCAACATTCTCATGGCAGGTAACTTTAAACAGTGCAAGTTCTTTTTTAGCTGACGCTTCTTCGGTGACTTGCGAGTCAATGATGATGAAAGACACACAACACGCAGTCATCACGAGGCCGAGAAAATCTCTGACCCCGCCGGGAATCGAACCCGGGACCGCGTGCGCGGGAAGCGAGGACGCTACCGCAAGACCACGAGCTGCGGACACTATTCTGAGAGATGATCGATGATAGGTCATCATCCAGAACTGCGTACTGAATCTCAGCGAACAAGAAGAACTCGCTGTAGTTGTGTATCTGATGGAATATTGCCAACAGTGAAGTTCGTTGATTACTCCATTAAATATTTTCTGAAATTCAAGAGAAAGACTGTACGCTGGTGACCATCCTTATTTATATGATAGAACTTTGGTATAAAGAGAAGAAGTCGCGTTTCACACGATATTTACATAAGGAATCCGTGCTCAACCTGGACAGAGGAGCTGATAAAGCTCATGAAAACAAGCGATAAAATTTGTTTAAAATGTGTTCCATATCTCTTTCAGCAAACGTCAACGGTATAGGTCCTTCTGACCGATCTTGTCAGACCCGGATCTAGGGAGGGCAAACCGGGGTATCTGCCGCTGGCATCAATTTCAGGAGGCGCCAAATTCATATCCTTATTAAAAAAAGGAAAAAAAATGTTTTCACAAAGCGCCTAGTATCCAGCGCATGTTGGTCTATCGATTATTCATATGATTTTGAAACGCATCCCTGTTGGTCACTGAACATTTTCGAAAACATTCTAAATTGATATCTGAGCGAATCATAAGTTGGTTAATGAACGAGACCATAGTGTACATGATGTCTCTGCCAGGGGAATACCCGTCGCATCAAGAAATAATAAACTTTCCTGCAGACAAAAGGGGGCGGGGCTACACGAGCTGAGACCAATAAACCCGCTGTTTGTTTATCTGGTTAATTGGGTGTCGGAATGATTAACATTGTTATAATTATTAGCAGAAGCCATAGATTCAGATGACCAGAGTCGAAATAAACGACTAATAGGAATAACAGGTAAGAAAGATAACATGTTATCGTCTTGATGAATCCAAAAAAATGAAATTTTGACTGAAAATTTTTGGAAGATCACTACACTACTAAGGGTCAATTGGACAGTCTCTGGTTAGCAGCCGATTAAGTTCTGTTCTCGTAATATCGCGGAAAACGCGTTGTACGAATACATAATAACGCCTAGCCGGAGAATAAATTCAAGATAACTAAACTGGTGATTCTGGCACGGGTAGTGAGGTTAAACAGAGTGTACGTTTTGACAATGGCAGGAATATTTACAGAATTACTGATGACAAGATTGTTTGTTAGAACGAGGAAGGAAGGGAAATGGGGATATTACACAAATTATCTGGAATAATGTGACGAATCCAAATTTATATAAAAGTTTTCTCCTACTATTACTACTTTTCGATCTCGCGCAGGAGAAACTGGAGCATATGAATGAAATGTGAAACTATTTCCTAACATAATATTTTTTGCTTGTAATAGGCGTATTGGGCATTTGACATTATTACTTTATTCTATTGTGTTCTTTATATAAATAAAGTAGATAAAAATGACCATTTGTGTCAAAACAGTCTCGCTCATTTGGCATGTGTATAATATTGCTACAATATTAGAAATGCCTATTTCGTTTTATCTAGCAGACAGTGACAAAAAAAATCAAATCGAGAAACCTCACCAGTCTTGGGTACTATTCATAGTGAAAGCTTTTTCAGTATTGGACAACGTTATTTTGATTTTTATATACCAAAACGTTTGAGGAACTTTGACGAGGTAATAGATTCTTTCGCAGAAAGGAAAGCAACCCATGTAAAGCTGTAGCAAGCTTAGAGAGAAGAAATGCTGGTGCCTAAGGATTGAAGAAAGGTGTACTGTCTTGCTTTTCTCTTGTCTTTACTGGCTTTATGTTTCCTATATTTAATTTTGTCACACAAAAGAGAAAGTGATTAGCTAATAGGCAATAAAGAGTGCAAATTCTCCGAAGAGTTCTTATACTCCCAATCACAAATAGTCCCACCCAGTATTAATCTTTTTTTTATTTTTTTTATTTTTATTTATTTATTTATTTATTTTTTTAAGCAGGAGAGGCGCCACAGGACATTTTAATTTCCACAGTCTAGAATATAGGTTTGATGGCTTCCAATACAAAATATAAGATCGAAATATAGTGACGTGCGATACAAGAATGCTGTGTGAAGAGATGTGGCACTGCACTTTGGCATACTTAAGACCAATTAACATCAAATAACATGTATGTTTTATGTATCAAGCTCTTCAGAAAGATGTGCGCTACAAAATGAACATACTTTTGAAAAGTCTTTTTATTTTTATTTTTGACGTCCTAACTCAAATGCTCGAAGAGGGCGGCGGGAGGAGGGGCCGCCATTTTCAAGTTTGGGGATATCATAGCTCTGGGGCTGGATCTTACTATAATTTCCGAAAACAGGGGAAACTTAGCTTCTTTCCGAATCACCTGAGAATCGTCCGGAAACTTTTATGATAAACAGAAGCTACAAATCAGAGTAGCTTCATTACTGGCATTTTTGTGGCTCGAGAATGCATAATGGTGAGGTTAACTTAATACAAGTGTGGTTAAAACAGGTAAAATTAAATATGCAAAAAACGAACTCCCCGATACTGACAATCACTCTCTCCCATTTTCACTCACATTCATCCACACAGTCTGTAAAATTGTCCTGTTTATCAATGTTAAAGTATACTATTAAAATTTTAATTGATATTTAGAAGACAGTCTTGAAAATAAGTTAGGAGAGTGTGGCTGTTGATCACCCACAAAAAATTACACGAAAGAAGTCATCCTAATAACACATTACAACCTTCCCTGCTAATCCTCAAGGGAGCAAGTCAGACATATTACTACGTCTTCAAAGTCATACCACATTCGTCTCACCAACTGCTAAAATAGAGACCAGCTGCTATACTAGCGTCTGTTTTCTTGTGTGAATATAAAATACATCAAGGCCCTGGGTACAGGAGAGAGCTCTCGACAGAGCAGGAACACGTGTCCTCGGGATTTGCCCTATACGTGGGTAGAGTGGAGAGATCTTTACCTCGCCTCAGTTTGCGAAATGAATTTCGTGACAACCGAGTCTTTTTTTTTTTTACCGGCCACAGCTTACTGTCCCCCATAGCCAGCGTTTAATTTCGGCCGGAAAGGAGTTCTGGCAACTCTCCCCCCCCCCCCCCCCTCCCCCAGGGAATTTTATTTGCACTCACTGAAACAAATCAGCGCCGGAGATTTAAAATAGCACGTATGTATAAAGACCCATCGTAAATGTAATCTGCCGTCTGAAGTTGTGATCGTTGCATATCAGTAACCTTCTTGTCCACTGTCTTGTGTACCACTGACAGAAACCTTACGAGATCTGCAGTATAACCAAGACAAGCTGAGCTTCGTTCCGAAGTTGTCATTGATATATGTCGCCTTTTGTTTACGACTGCCACGAACTGAAGTGATCTAGTAGCATGGCGACGTCGCGGGTTATCTGTGTCAGTGAGAAGTAAATAAAGCACGTTGGGTTTGAACACGAACATCTGTATGCTGTGACAAATGTGCTTAATAATTTGTAGCTCGGCAAAGCTAAGTGTTTCCTGAGCCAAAGCGGCTCAAAAATACATGGTGTAGCAAAAAGAATCATCCGATTTTTAAAAATCTCCGCTATTATGTTATTTGAGATATGTGCATGGCTCTGAGCACTATGGGACTCAACTGCTGAGGTCATTAGTCCCCTAGAACTTAGAAGTAGTTAAACCTAACTAACCTAAGGACATCACACACATCCATGCCCGAGGCAGGATTCGAACCTGCGACCGTAGCGGTCTCGCGGTTCCAGACTGCAGCGCCAGAACTGCGCGGCCACTTCGGCCGGCGATATGTGCATGAATAGCGTGTTGTTGGAAAGAGCGAACTCGTAAGTTTTACATGGTTCCCGCTGGGTAGCAGCGGTTTGCGCCCACTTCAGTTCCAGTATAAATGGTGTCGGGACAACAGAAAAGTGTTTTGCATTTTACGTTCTGCACAGAGCGGATCAATAATAACTGTTCAGCGTCTCTTTCGTATTAGATATGATGTGGATCCTTCTACAGCACAGAGCACTAGACGATGGCATGAACAATTCGGTTCTTTGTGTAAAGGAAAATCCCCGGGCCGTCCTCGAGTGTATGACAGACGTCGAACGCATCCGCCATAGTTTCACAAGACCGCAGAAATCGGTTCGCCATGCAGTTCAACAGCCCAACATGCCTCGGATATCCTCCGGTATGTGTTACGTCGATGTTTACACATGTTTTGGTTCAAATAGCTCTGAGCACTATGCGACTTAACTTCTGAGGTCATCAGTCACCTAGAACTTAGAACTAATTAAACCTAACTAACCTAAGGACACCACACACATCCATGCCCGAGGCAGGATTCGAACCTGCGACCGGAGCGGTCGCTCGGCTCCAGACTGTAGCGCCTAGAACAGCAAGGCCACCCCGGCCGGCTTACACATGTTTTCAGGTACTGCAAGCTCTTCATGGGGGTGACAAACAACAATATGTGGACAGAATGAAATTTTCACTCTGCAGCGGAGTGTGCGCTGATATGAAACCTACTGGCAGATTAAAACTGTGTGCCGGACCGAGACTCGAACTCGGGACCTTTGTCTTTCGCGGGCAAGTGCTCTACCAACAGAGCCACCCCAGCACGACTCACGGCCCGTCCTCACAGCTTTAATTCCGCCAGTACCTCGTCTCCTACCTTCCAAACTTCTCAGAAGCTCTCCTGCATACCTTGCAGAACTAGCACTCCTGGTAGAAAGTATATTGCGGTGACATGGCTTAGCCACAGCCTAGGGGATGTTTCTGGCAGCACTTGCCCGCGAAAGGCAAAGGTCCCGAGTTCGAGTCTCGGTCCGGCACACAGTTTTAATCTCTCAGGAAGTTTCAACAATATGTGGAGTTCTGTAATTTCGTTCTTGGCATGATGGAGGACGATAGTTTTCTTTCACACTTTGTGTTTAGTGATGAGACAACATTCCATTTAAATGAAAAGGTGAACCATTGTAATGTGAGAATATGGGGTAAGGAACAATCACATGATATTTATAACTTCCTATCTGAAGTAGCACTGTAGTATGATTTTTGTTCTATGAGAGCACAAATACCTATAAATCTATCAAGCACTGATATTATTGATAAATATACAGAATTTTTCCTGCTATGAAAAAGTGTATTAATTGATCTTGCTTTGCCTTCTATTCCACACGCAATTCAATGATCCTTCAGTACTCTGGAAGAGTAAACCTGTGGTTATATTCTATATTGAGTGTAAACAAGTTAAGTGAGTTGTACATACTAAGTATTCACAGAAGAAAAATGATTTAAATATCTGATCTCATTAACTCACTTGCTGACACATTTGGGCAACAGCCTCAGCAATTGTTATTTGTCTTCTAACAAAATCAGGTGTAATATTAAATTCTGTCACTTCATATCATGTGTTGTTCTTCAGTGTTAGAAGACAAATGAAATCGAAGACATTTACTAACCATCTACCCTGTGTCTCATGTCACATGGTGTTTTGGTTTTCGTTAACTCTTCGGGAATTTGGAATTATATGTGACCCTGACAGTGTAATACCGCAATACGTTTTGGATTCCTGTATCCTATTCCAGTCTCCCGAAGAGGACATGTATTTAATATTAGTAATTTACACTAATTTAAACTATTGTTTTGACATTGTTTACGTTGGGCATCACCAGTATATAGAATAAAGGAAACATGTAGGATTAAAAACTAATGTACCATCATAATTTACATACAATACAAACTTCAGGCACATGGTAGGAATAAATTTGCTATTGTAGTTATGGAGTACTCAACGATTTAAGTTCCGATATTTCAAGTCATCGAGAGACTGCAATTTTTATGTTTTTTAAAGTCAGAAATTGTGTATTCTCCTAACAGAAATATGATACAATGATTTTTCAGACAGTATCAAACATGCTCATGTTCCAATTGGTGTTAGTTAATAGAACTATATATGACTACATAGAAATGTAAAATTTTACTTGTACAGAATTTAATTAATTGAATTTAGGCCTTTCATTCAGTAAAATTAACTGCTTTGTTCACCTGACAACGATAGGGTGATTTTACTTTAAGTTAGTAAAATAATATATGCAAATTAAGGAAATATATTTTGCAATGATAAGACATGTAATTTATAGTCTTAAAAGAAACAGATTCTTTCCTGTCTTTGCATGAAATTATTCACTGTTGTTCCATGTAATTTTCTATATAATTTGGGAAGATATATGTAAAAACTTTAATTGTTACATATGCAAAATTCACTATGTAACAATAACAATAATTGTTTAAAATCGTATAAATAGAAGCGATTTTTCATGCCGCCATCAGTCAGTCTTAAGTCTTGTCTTGGACCGAATTTTGTATCAACAGCATGTAGTCAGATTTTGTACGTTCGCCGCCGAGCATTTAGCATGCGAAACAAAATTCTCTGTGAACAAGATGTATTGAAACTTACTTATACCATTACGTGGTTTCCATGTGGCGATGCAGCAACATCAAGATGAACCTACGGCCAGTGGCGGAATTACATATAGGACCACTAAGCACGGGCTAGGGGCGCACCCTAAGGGAGGCGGCATTTTTTGCTCTTTATTCATTTTAAACTTTCACGTTTTAAAACAACTGCGCTTACAAACAACAAAAATTTGTAATATTGTTAAACAACTTGCTAGTTTAAATAACCCTTTAAGTACGACATTCGACATTACAAGCTTGGAATTATACATAGTTTACTTGGTGACTGAATGGAAATTTAACATTGGGTTTCTGTCTGGTATGACCTTCATGATTGTTCAAAATGTTTTGAAGTAAGCTGTCAGGACGGCAATCTACAATACAATGTTTGAAACGTTATTATTCCAAGAATGCTGTCGACTTCTACTTAACTCTACCACATTTTCCCCATGAAAATACCGTGACCCCTGAAAAGCTGTGGTAAACTAATCAGCAGTTTCTTAAATACTGTAACATGTGTGGGCCTCAGTATGTAAAATCCGAGTCCACTTAAATTTCTTGTAGAAATTACGGGGAAGTATCAAGTCAGCCTCCATTACTGTAATTAATGTGAAAGCTCTGTGGTCTTCAATAGCTGAGCTTTGATTTAATGACACCCATTTAACAAAAACATGTTGATACTGGGTGTATTTTACATTTTTAAACACATGTTGAAAAGACCATAAGCAGAATATCTAATAATGTGTGAAATACACTTCACAAGAGTTTAAAAAGTTTATTTGTTTATTTACTTAGTTACTTTTTATGGCGAAAAAAGAAGAAGAAACCAACTTTCGTTTGTCTCATTTATTGTGCTGCAGCCTGCACGATGTCAAAGTTCCCACTCTGTGCAATAGAATAGTACGTGGCATTGCAAATATTAAACTTCTTAACTAAGCTTCTTTTCTTCGAGGAAAGGTTATTTTTATTTTACGTTGGAACAAAAGGTACATTGCGTGTAGACATAACAGCAGTGTTCACACAAATTACAACGCACCACATCAACTGCCAACAAGTCTACTTAAACTTTGTAGTCTGTCTTCTCTGCCCACAGAAACCGCTAAAATGTTATAAGAATAAGTGGAATAAGAGTCGATCCAGCACACCTCACGTTAAGAAAGTGCAAAAATTATTTGCTTTTAAAATTAGAAAGACGGTGTCAAGAATATTCAGATCATATTTGCGTCCCAGATAAAATTCCGGGGACGCGGGAAACAGAAGCCAAAAAAGGGACTGTACCGTTTTCTTCACGAGACGAATTCCAGCTGACAGGTGTGCTTCTACTGTTCACTCACAACAGAGAAATAGGCGACAATGAAATTAAATTATTCTGCACTGTCGTTCTTTCGTAGCACAGTTACGTCGAGTAATCCAAGTTGGTCAGTTCATCGCTCCGTGTTTAAAGGAAAATTCTTTGTGCTCGTGTGCCGTGTTTAAAGTAAAAAGCTTTGTGCTCATGTGCGATGTAGTATGATTGGATAGTCTTTCTTTCGTTCCCTTTACAATTTTTTTTTCTTTTGTTTTGACTGTTGGTTGACAATTTTGTAAGTGCCGTAACATGAATAACAGTGAAAAAAGCAAACGTGCAAAATTAAGTGTGGCAGCATTTCGGAAATTATCGAAGGAAAGGCGAAAACGAGAAACCAATGTTCTAAAAACGCTTGGCAGAGTAGATAAATTTTCCGCAAAAAATGTTGCTGGTTCGACTTCGAGTTCAAGTAGTACAGATGATCTGGCACTGCAACTGTTGCAAAAGAAGTAAATACAGACGAAACAAAAGTTAAAAATGAAGAAAAGCAAATTGTTCCTGATTTCGAGTTTCACGAAAAACTAAGTGTCGTTCAAAATGTTCAAATGTGTGTGAGTTCCTAAGGGACCTAACTTCAGAGGTCATCGGTCCCTAGAGTTACACACTACTCAAACTAACACAAACTAATCTATGCTAAGAACAAAACACACACACACACACACACACACACACACACACACACACACACACACTCATCTCCGAGGGAGGACTCGAACCTCCGGCGGGAGGGGCCACGTAATCCGTGACACGGCATCTCAAACCGTGCGGCCACTCCGCGCGGCATAAGTGTCGTGTTTTTGCCGTTTTCTGCCAAGTATGCTGACCAAGAAACGTTGCAGAGATCCACGAGAATATCTTCTTAAGACCATATGAAAAAATATTCGACGATCATCCATGAATAGAAATTATAGAAGTGGCCATTCCCACAATTGGTACTTTTCGTATGCATAAATGATGGTTTTCCGGGAGTTTCCCACGACCCGCCCATGAAGAAATGACGCTTTTTATAAGTCGCCTAAATCCATCCTAGAGAACACTGGCAAAGGAACTAACCAATTTGCTTAATTTACCTCGGCTGTAGGAAGTGCACGATGTTTAAAATTTGGACCCTTTACTGTCCGCAGCTCGTGATCTTGCGGTAGCGTTCTCGCTTCCCGCGCACGGGGTCCCGGGTTCGATTCCCACCGAGGTCACGGATTTTTCCTGCCTCGTGGTGACTGGGTGTTATTGTGTTATCTTCATCATCATTCATCCCCATTACGGTCTGAGAAAGGCAATGGCAAACCACCTCCACTAGGACCTTGCCTAGAACAGCGGTGCGGGTCTCCCGCATCGTCCCCTACTCTCCTCGGAGTACGGGACCTCATCATAGCTACAGTATGCCCATTCTCCCGATAGGTATACAAATGCTCACTATGTCAAGATCTCTCCAAAACATTTGACCATTTATCTCTGTGAACGATAGAACCTAAGATATGACGCCTGAAAAATCGCATTCTTGCGTAAGCTTTTTTGGAACATATTGGTAATGTGCAATGTTATGCACCAACAAGTACGCTTATATAATTTATTCAGGGCAGCCAGTGTTCTCCATTCGGTGAAAGGCTGTGAATCTGTTACCAGAGCCGTCAGACTCTCGAGAGCCCCGAATCCTACCGGTTTTTTCTCCCTACCACATCCAGTGGCGGCTATTGTGTAAGAGCACGTCAACACCCTGTCTTTTGACACCTTGCGGATTTATTGGTTATTTTTCTGTGAATGCTGTTAAACATAATGTAGATGTGATAATCTGAAACATAAGACGCTAAATCTACCAGGCTATGCTACATTGCTCCTCTAAACTCGGTGGAACTTTGCATCAGGGTCACGAGCACAGCTTCATTTGTGCACATTTTAAGGAGCTTTTGCACATGCGCAACTGGCGTGACGTAATTGCCTTACAGGCCAAATACATACGGATTTGCTAAACAACATGCACAATTCACAGTGTGCACTCAACTACAAGTCTACGTCAACGCCACCAGCTAGTAGTAAACTACAGCAGATTTTTATCCCCATTCGCTTGGCATAAATACCGCTAGACAGTAGCAGACTCCTCAGATACGTAAATTCATTCACTGCACAGTAAAATTAAGTCGAGCAACAACACATGCTATAGTTATACTGATGGAAAAATCTATTGTGGGAGTCTGAATGAGATAGGCCTTTAGCATATTAAGTTTTGAATTTTGTTATACGGTAATCCATTTGAGGCGCTGAGAAGCATGAAGTACATCAACGTTGGTTGTGAGCCAATAGCTTTTATTCATGCTTTTGACATCTGCTGACCTTATGGCAGGTCAGGTTTATCTCTGCTGTAGGCCCATCCTGTACATATGAACATTCACGAAAAGCTGTATCACTGGTTTCTCTTATATTCTCTTAAATGTGGGATCCACAGTGGTGTGGTTTCGGCCTTTATGATTCTCAGCGCCTCATTCGTTTTCTTGTAAAATGACCATGTTGGCAGACAGAACTACTTGAATTTAATCGTTTGCACAAACGGCAGTTTGCGCTTGGAGTTGGTTGTTTACTGTGCGGGAATCTGCTTTTGTGTGCGGTGTCAACATGTAGTCTGTTGAATCTATTCCAAGTGCTTACAGAAAAGAAAGCTACCAGGAAAAGTTAGCTGCAAAGGACAGCCCCAGACCTACGAAATTCCGAACTGGGGCAAAAACTCGATACTGGCACCTGTCCCCCTCCCCCAATATACACACACTTAAGCGATTTTTTGAAAACATGTTTATTTTGTAGCGAACATCTTTTTATGAAGAGACTGATCTACAAAACATATTCGTTCGAGGAAATATAAGACATATTATTTGTTCTTAAGCGTGCCATAGCGCAGTGTACACTTTTCATACACCATTCTTCCATTGCACGTTACTGTATTTCGGTATGTGGAGTTTAGATGCGTATATTTTGTAATGGAAGCCATCAAACCTTTATTCAGGATAGTGGAAATTAAAATGTCCTGTGGTGCCTCTCCTGTTCCCAGTTCGTCGGTTTGACATCCTACCCCCATTAAATAAAAAATTCACAATTAATATTGGGTAGGATTATTTGTGACCAGAAGAATAAGAACTCTTCAGAAAATTTGCACTCTTTTTTGCCTATTAGCTAGTAAATTTCTCTTTCGTGTCACATAAAATTAAATGTAGGTAAAACCAGTAAAGACAAGAGACAAGCAAGACAGTACACATTTCTTCATCCCTTAGGTTCTAGCATTCTTTTTTCTCTTTAATATTGGTACAGCTTTCTGCGAAAGAATCTACTACCTCATCAAAGTTAGGCAAACGCTACATGAAAAATCAAAATGTCGTTGTCTAATACTGAAAAATCTGTCAATACGGGTAGCAGCCAAGACTGGTGTGGTTTTTCGATTTGATTACGTCTATTTTGTCACTGTCTCCTAAATAAAACGAAGTAGGCCTTTCTAATGCTGCAACAATTGTAACACACGTCTAATAAGCGAGATTGTTTTGGCACAGATGTTCATTTTTATCTACCTCATTTACATAAATAACACGACAGAATATACTTCACAAAGTATCAACATCAAACGCCTATTAGACCTACTACTAGAAAAGTTTTACGGCAGGAAATAGTTTCACGTTTCATTCATATGCTCCAGTTTTTCAAGCACGAGATCGAAAAAGTAGTAGTAGTATTAGTAGCACGAAATATTTATATAAATTTTTAATCGTCAAATTCTTCCATGTAATTTGTGTGATGTTCCCGTTTCTTCTCCTTTCTCGTTCTAACATATAATCCTCTCATCACTAATTCGGGGCCTATTCCTGCCAACGTCAAAACTTATTCTCCAATTAACTTCACTAACCCTGCCAGAATCACCTGTTTAGTTATCCCACGTTTATTTTCTGGTTAGGCGTTATTATGTGTTCGAACAACACGTTTTTAGCGATATTCCGATAACAGAACTTACGCGGCTGCTAACCAGAATTGTACAACTGGTTCTTAGTAGAGTAGCGATCTGGCAAAAACTTTCTGTCAAAATTTCATTTTCTTGGCTACACCGAGAAGATAATATGTAATCTTTCTCACCTGTTATTCCTATTAGTCGTTTATTTCGACACTGGTGGTCTGAATCTATGGATTCCGCTAGTAACTATGACAACGCTAACCATTCCGACACCCATGCACACAAGGGAATCATTGTGGATAATACGCACAGTGACTATAGACTCACAAATAACGCCAAATAATTCGAATAAATAACAAAATATAACAGAAAAAATTTTGTCTTTCAAGATGTTTCGAACCGTTACTATAAATTCACCATGCTTCCCAGCCCTTCCCTTTCACCATTACACTATCAGTGATATGTCAAACAGATTGCTTGCAATTATACCTACATCAGATTTATGTATATGTCTAATAACTGTCACTCTACCTCTTTTTTTATTCAAAATGTTGTAGGCTTACTTGCATTTCTTAATATGACTACTGTACATGAACAGAGAAGCGTATATTATAAAAAAAGTGTAATTTAACTGAATGATTTTCACGTATTCATTATTTTGAATGTGAACAGTATGCATTGTTTTATTGTTTGGTTAGTGTTTGTAAAGCAGATGTTACGCCATTTCGAAATAGGACACTCAGCTAGAAACGAAGCTTTATTTTCGGATATCTTAAGCTTCGTGCTATTGCTTGTCAAAAAGATTTCGACACTCTTGAAAGTGTTTCATGAAGTGGTATGTTGTGTTTCAATACCTGTGCCGAACCCGAATCTCGTCCGACACAGAGCGGAATGAAACATTACTGTTTCGATACAATCAGTCCGTTCTGACTGAAACAGCCTTGTTCTGAAACAACGATACAGTTCCTGTGTCTGGCTCGAGATCGAATCTGGTCCGGTTATCCGAGACAGGGGCGGAATGAAACACCACTGTTTCGAAACAGTGAACCACAGCCGTTCCGAAACACTGAAACAGTTCCACGTATCGATACACTGTACCGAAACATAGAAACAGTGACCAAGACTAATAGTGACTAGTCTCCAAGGCCAAGTCCATTGACTGAGAAGTGATGAAATCAAATAAGCGTGACTACAAGCGAACATTCAAGAAAGAAGAGTATAATAAGCGTAACTTGTATGGGTGCAACGTAAGGATGTCTGATTTTCTGCACCGAAATTAATTCGGTAACAGATATATGTGTTAGGGACCTCAAACATTTGTCCCAAATAATAAAAAAATCCACAAAAATTCCCACTTACAACCAAAATATAAAACATAAGAGTACCGAAAGATTGAACATTATTTTCTTCTTGCCCTAAACTGTACTTAATTATGAACAATACAACAAAATTCCACAGACACAATTCTTTCTTTATTCAGTCAAGTTATGTATATTACTATTATTATTATTATTGTTGTTATTATTGACGGTGGCTGTTGTTGTATAAATACGTTGATAAGTATAACTGTTTTACAGCAAATGCTATTAATTTCACACTCTCATATTCATCCGAGTCTACAGACTTTGAACACACAGAACGTATACTCACGAGCCGCCACTGATTATATCTTACAACACTTATTTTCGGCTCTTTTATCTAACGCACATGTTGCAAAAACCATCAAAGCGCACCTCAAGAAACAAAAAGACTAGCAAATAAAGCCCTTTATCAAGAAAACTCGGATAGTAAGCGAGCACCTTGTTATAACTGAAAGTAATATGTATCGAGCCGTCACGTTATCTAATCATTCGTGAAACTCTCACTAAATCGTGCAGCTACCGAGATATTTATTTATTAGCATGCCCTTACTATAGTGGATAAAGCTGCCTATGCCCAAAACAAAACAAAAAAGGATTTTTAAGACTATCACAACAATAATATTAAATTTTAACTAACGAAATATTAAAGCATAATAGAGAGGTATAAAGATGGAGATCAGAAAGTGAAGGCTCAGCTGCTCTGTTGATTCCCCTTCGTTGTAAACTGTGTAACGTGAAAATCATGTGGAGATTGGTACGACACCCTTTTGGCTCTTTTAGATGAGCCTACGTCACACCCACAAAGCTCTTTCTGCGTGAACTAACCACCGTGTCAAAGTGCAGTCTAAGGCTAGATACAACCCCTCTGAAACGCATCAGTCGATATCAAAAGTGCTAAAAACACTGACTGTCGTTATTTATATCGATGTGCAAAGTACTCGAAACACTTCTTGATAATGCAACTTTTGTTATACATTATATAAGAATATATTCTGGGGCGGTTCCATCTTAGACCCTGTACCTAAGATCAACGCTTGCATTTATTTATAAATATATGGAATAAATTAACGCTTGCTTGATTCAGACTTGTGCCTATTTCCTTATACTTTTTCTTGTATTCGGTGTAGCGTGTATCATATAAAAACATATTTGCATGCACTAAATCAAGAAATTTGCCGGGTTTTCTCGCATTTCTCACACCAAAAACATTGGTTCTGCAAAACCAAACATAAACTTTTTTCACACGGTATTCGAAAGTACTATCGGATGGGGTACTAAGTGAATGTGTTACTAGAGTGAGGATTTGGTGGTAGGGATGATGCAGCGAGTTATCTTGGATGAAGAATCGTTGACAGCCGGAGAAGTAACTTTAGGTGTCGTCCAGGGAAATGCGTCGGGTCGCTTGATCTTCATGCTGTATATTAATAACCTTGCATACAATATTAAAAGTAATCAAAGCTTTCCGCAAATGATCCAGTTATCTATAATGAAGTAGTGTCTGAAAAGAACTGATCAAATCTTTATACAAGTACATATAGTGGTAAGATAACAAAGAGGTGCGAAAATTTGAAGCCGGCCGCTGTGGCCAAGCGGTTATAGGCGCTTCAGTCCGGAACCGCGCTGCTGCTACGGTCGCAGGTTCGAGTCCTGCCTCGGGCATGGATGTGTGTGATGTCCTTCGGTTAGTTAGGTTTAAGTAGTTCTAAGCCTAGGGGACTGATGACCTCAGATGTTAAGTCCTATAGTTCTTAGAGCGGTTGGAACCTTTTTTTTTTTTTTTTTTGAAAATTGGAAACGTGCTGTAAATGTTCAGAACTGGGCACTTCACCAAATTTAAAAACTGAGTATCCTCTGCCTGCAGTATCAATGAGCCACCACTGGATCGGTCAACAAATATTGTCGCCTGGGTGTAACAGTTTGTAGGGATAAGAAATGGAGGGGTCACGTAGCCTCAGTCGTAGGGAAAAATGTGGCAGACTTCGATTCATTTGCGTGATATTAGGAACATTCCTTCTGGATACTACGAACATTCAATCAGTACATCTGGAATGGGTCAACACATACGGATACCTCCGTGTAATAGTTTGTAGGGTCATGAAATGGAGCGATCACATAGGCTCAATCATATGCAAAAAGGTGTTTGATTTTGTTTCATTTGCACGATATTAGGAACATTTAATCCAGATACTACGAACATTTAGATAAAGGAGATTGCTTACAATATACGTTTGCAACCGATCCTAGAATACTGCTCACGTGTGTGGGACGTGTACCAAATAGCACTGACAAAGGGTACTAAACCTGTGCAAAGAACCATAATGTGGTGGCCACTGCTTTTTGGGATTCCCAAGTAATAATCCTCATAGATGTAAAAGAGGCAGGACCATAACTGGACCCCATTACGCTTCATTCTTCGATCGTTTGAAACTTGCTTTGGCTGAAAAAAGAACATGTTTGGTACACAAAAAAGTTCTCTTTCGCCAGGATAATACACCATCCCGCACATCGGCCATAACAATGGCGAAAACGGTTGAGGTGGACTTTTAAATGGTTCCTCATCCATCCTTTTCACTGGACTTAGCCCCAAGTGACTTCCTCCTGTTCCCGAACTTGAAATATTGACTCGCTGGAAAGAAATTTTCTTCAAATGAGGAGTTGATAGTTGCAGTCTACGAGTATTTTGCAGAGTCTGATAGAAGCTACGAGGCGTGTATTTTAAGTAAGTACCGTTCTCAAATTAAAAAAGACGTGCTAAGATATATCAATATGTGGTGTCAGAGCCACACACCACACGTCCTAGGTGGTAGCTTAAATCGGCCGCGGTCCTGTAGTACATGTCGGACCCGCGTGTCGCCACTGTGTGATCGCAAACCTAGCGCCACCACAAGGCAAGTCTCGAGAGACTGACTCGAACTCAGCCCAGTTGTACGGACGACAGAGCTAGCAACTAGACGTACGAAGCCTTTCTCTCTCATTAGCCGAGAGACAGAATAGCCTTCAGCTAAGTTAATGGCTACGAACTAGCAAGGCGCCATTAGCCTTACAGTGATTGTAATTAGAGTCTCACTTGTGTTCACCATAGACATGTACAAGAAGAAATTAAAGATAAGTATATGAGAAGCTCCGTTCTTTTCTTCATAGCATTAATTACGTATCCTGTTCCAGTACTTCACGGCCGTCTGCGTTAGTCTCGCGTGCCTGTTAAGCCACCTCTATCTACAAGGTGTTGGCCCAGCTGCCGACACATCACAATAATTTTATTTTTACATGAAAGCCTGTACCTTAATCTACGCACTGACGCCATTACAGTCTGATTCTTCCTTGTTTACGTTGTGTACTGAGTGTTTAAGATGCCTCCGATAATTGTGAGCCCTGCCGATTGTGAAGTACGGGCTGTTACAAGATTTCTTAGTGCTAAAGACCTAAAAGCGATCGATATTCATCGTGAGATCTGTGCAGTTTACGGAGAAAACATTATGAGTGATGGAATGGTAAGAAAGTGGGTGAGAGCATTTAAAGATGGCCGCACAAATGTGCATGATGAACGACGGAGTGGGCGTCCTTCGGTCGTTAATGTAAGTTTGGTGCAGGTAGTGGACAATAAGGTGAGAGAAAACAGACGCCTCACGATTTCCTCCTTGCGGGATGACTTTCCTAACGTTACTCGTAGTGTTTTGTATAGCATTGTGTCCGAGCACTTGAATTACCGAAAATTGTGCGCACGTTGGGTACCGTAAATGTTGACGGATGTGCACAAAACCAAACGTTTAGACAGTGCATTGACTTTACTTGAGCGGTACCACAACAATAAAAGCAACAGTCCATGGAAGTTGAGCATGGCATCGTTTTGCTGCAAGACAATGTCCGTCCGCATGTGGCGAATAAGGCCCAAAGATCTCATCACATCTTTTCGATGGGAAACTCTAGATCATCCTCCGTACAGCCCCGATCTTGCGCCCAGTGACTACCATCTGTTCCTGCACTTGAAGAAACACCTGGGCGGTCAGCGTCTTCAAGACGATGACGAAGTCAAAACAGTGGTGATGCAGTAGTTAACAAGTCAGGCGGCAGACTTCTATAAGGAGGGTATTCAAAAACTGGTACAACATTATGACAAGTGCCTCAATATTGACGGAAATTATGTAGAAAAGTAGATTAACGTACAGGCTTTCATGTAAAAATAAAATTTTTGAGGTATCTAAGCACGTCCTTTTTTAATTTCAAAACGGAACTTAATTAAAAAAACACGCCTCGTATTTTACCGATGAGCTGAAACAGCTGGAGGATCGGTGGACTCACGAAGGAGACTATGTCGAGAAGTAAGATGAATTATTTACGAAACAAATAATTTTTTTTGCTTTGTTAACAGACATACTGTAACAATACGACTCAAGATAGATGTAACGGAGCCGGCCGCGGTGGTCTAGCGGTTCTGGGCGCTCAGTCCGGAACTGCGCGACTGCTACGGTCGCAGGTTCGAATCCTGCCTCGGGCATGGATGTGTGTGATGTCCTTAGGTTCACGGTGTTCTTATATCAATTTCCAGGAGTGTATAATATATATATATATATATATATATATATAATGAATAAAAGCTGGGCGGGTGTAAAGCTATCGTTAAAAACGCACGCCGCGCGATTTGTTGCGATCCAGTCTGTCATAATAATAATAAATGCTTTTGAATACAATTAAAATATAAGGCGATACCTGTTTAGTTCAAATGGTTCAAATGGCTCTGAGCACTATGGGACTTAACATCTGAGGTCATCAGTCCCCTATAACTTAGAACTAAAACCTAACTAACCTAAGGACATCACACACATCCATGTCCGAGGCAGGATTCGAACCTGCGACCGTAGCAGTCGCTCAGTTCCGTACTGAAGCGCCTAGAACCGCTCGGCCACCGCGGCCGGCACCTGTTTAGTGTTATTGGAAATAATATGTAGTAGATTAATGAGTAAAGTAGCCGATCCTATTAGAAGAGGTAAAATTGGGCATATTGAGGTGTTTTGCTTTATATCGACGAAACCGATGATACGGCGTCATTTTTTCGTTTACTCTTAGAAATAAACAAGTAAAGAAGTGCTAATTGCGCGTTGTGAAAAAATATAGGGGCGAGTTTTAAATAACTGCGGTATATGATCAGAGTAACAAAAGGACATTTAGTTACACGAAATCGCGGATAGTGAAGTGTGGTCATTAAATTGAGTACACCTACAGGGCGGTCAATTCCGGGATAAATCTATACGCATCTCACGAGGGACGCGGTATTGAGACCGTTTTTTTAATTATATCGCGGAGAGCTGGCTCCAATTTATGAAAAGGAGAAAAACGTTAACTTTTACGCGAACCCTTAATAATAGCGGACCGGAGAGAAAAATGTGTAATTGTCTTACGCCTAACAAACATTCGTGGAGGGCGGTGGCTAAACTAGAAGACTCAATTACAAAATACTGTATCAAATTCATTGACTGTCCGCGGCTCGTGGTCTTGCGCACGGGGTCCCGGGTTCGATTCCCGGCGGGGTCAGGGATTTTCTCTGCCTCGAGATGACTGGGTGTTGTGTGTCTTTCATCATCATTTCATCTTCATTCACGCGCAAGTGGCGTTAAAGAACTTGTGGAGTGGCGGCCGAACCGCCCCGCGAGGGGTCTCCCGGCCACCAATGCCATACGCTCATTATTATCATTGACTGTTGCTGTCGAGCAACCAAAACTGTTTCGATGGAACTTGGGAGTTAGGGTCAGGCACTGGCATATACTCCACATCAGAGTGTGAATCAGTGGTGAATGCGAAATAAAACTGTGAACAAAGTTACGTTAAATACAACAGAAGAAACAAGACAGTTTGGTCGTATCTGTTATTATTCCATAAACTGTAACATTTCTTATCGTTGTACGAAGCCTTTATAGACGATCTTTATAACAATTTGCTTCGAAGGGATCTCGTTACGAGTTAAGTTTTGGGGACCTGGTCAAGAGGCATGTTGTTGTTGTTGTGGTCGTCAGTCCTGAGACTGGTTTGATGCAGCTCTCCATGCTACTCTATCCTGTGCAAGCTTCTTCATCTCCCAGTACCTACTTCAGCCTACATCCTGCTGAATCTGCTTAGTGTATTCACCTCTTGGTCTCCCTCTTCGATTTTTATCCTCCACGCTGCCCTCCAATACCAAATTGGTGATCCCTCGATGTCTCAGAACATGTCCTGCCAACCGATCCCTTCTTCTAGTCAAGTTGTGCCACAAGCTCCTCTTGTCCCCAATTCTATTCAATACCTCCTCATTAGTTATGTGATCTACCCATCTAATCTTCAGCATTCTTCTGTAGCACCACATTTCGAAAGCTTCTATTCTCTTCTTGTCTAAACTATTTATCGTCCACGTTTTACTTCCATACATGGCTACACTCCATACAAATACTTTCAGAAACGAATTTCCTAACATTTAAATCTATACTCGATGTTTACAAATTTCTCTTCTTCAAAAACGCTTTCCTTGCCATTGTCAGTCTACATTTTATATCCTCTCTACTTCGACCATCATCAGTTATTTTTCTCCCTAAATAGCAAAACTCCTTTACTACTGTAAGTGTCTCATTTCCCAATCTAATACCCTCAGCATCACCCGACTTAATTCGACTACATTCCATTATCCTCGTTTTGCTTTTGTTGATGTTCATCTTATATCCTCACTGTCCATTCCGTTCAACTGCTCTTCCAAATCCTTTGCTGTCTCTGACAGAATTACAATGTCATCGGCGAACCTCAAAGTTTTTATTTCTTCTCCATGGATTTTAATACCTACTCCGAACTTTTCTTTTGTTTCCTTTATTGCTTGCTCAATATACAGATTGAATAACATCGAAGAGAGGCTACAACCCTGTCTCACTCCCTTCCCAACCACTGCTTCCCTTTCATACCCCTCGACTCCTATGGCTGCCATCTGCTTTCTGTACAAATTGTAAATAGCCTTTCGCTCCCTGTATTTTACCCCTGCCAAGATCCTAACTACTGTAGCTATTCTGGAATCAGGTGCTACCGTGACCGTTGTGTGTTGTCAATGACTTAAGGTTACCATATCTCATGCATCTAAGATCGACGCGCCTTTCCACTTGGTATAACGGTGCCTCACGGCAACAACGACAACGCCGACGACGAAGGAAGATACGGTAGAATCGCAGACCAGCCTGGTAAATGAGGCCGAGCTGCGGGTTGCCGGCCCCGTGTCTTACCTTGCGCGGGCGCGGGTATATGCCGCTGCCGAGCCGCGCGTCCGCCTTGCCGTCGTGCCGCTGACAGCCGCCTGCGATGCGTGGTGCCCGCTGCGAGGACCCAACCTGGAGCCCGTTGGCCACGGCGCGCCCCAGCACCCTGGGCCCGCGGCTCGCGACCGCCACCCGGTCGCTGCTCTGCGGCATGGCTTCCGACCGCTGAATGGCCGCGCGCGACACGCAAGTTCGCCAGCGTCTCGCAGGGCGACACGTCACTGCCTTCTGCCCAATCTCCCTGGTCACGGATCGTAAACCTGCGGGGGTCTTTGACTTTCGCGATAAGCCGGCAAGATCTCTCGCTCTTCCCGGCGGCGCTTCATTCAAACACACCTCTAATACTCCTTTTATGCGCGCCTATATTCCAAACGTAACTGTGCAGAGACTCACAGGGAGTAACTCCCACTCACCAGTATTACTACACACACCAGTTTAATTAAACTTCTGTTATGAGTGATGAGGAATGGAGGCTACATCTGCTGGTGAGACGCTACAATGGAAGACTTTGGGATTAATTCTGGAAGAGCGCTGCTCATCCCCAGAGACCACTCTATACAACTAGTGCAGCGTGCAAAAATCGCCGAAGACGGGGTAAGTTTAGAGAATCAAAATCTTAGATTTAACACATAAAGAATGTCTCGAACCTTTCGGGCCAAAACTGTACGGATGATTAGCTTCGGTGTGGTAAAAGATTATAAACTGAGCATTGTAATATACACTACTGGCCATTAAGACTGCTACACCACGAAGATGACGTGCTACAGACGCGAAATTTAACCGACACGAAGAAGATCCTGTGATATCCAAATGATTAGCTTTTCAGAGCATTCACACAAGGTTAGCACCGGTAGCGACACCTACAACGTGCTGACATGAGGAAAGTTTCCAACCGATTTCTCATACACAAACAGCAGTTGACCGCCGTTGCCTGGTGAAACGTTGTTGTGATGCCTCGTGTAAGGAGGAGAAATGCGTACCATCACGTTTCCGATTTTGATAAAGGTCGGATTGTAGCCTATCGCGACTGCGGTTTATCGTATCGCGACATTGCTGCTCGCGTTGGTCGAGATCCAATGACTGTTAGCAGAATATGGAATCGGTGGGTTCAGGAGGGTAATAAGGAACGCCGTGCTGGATCCCAACGGCATCGTATCACTAGCAGTCGAGATGACAGGCATCTTATCCGCATGGCTGTAACGGATCGTGCAGCCACGCCTCGATCCCTGAGTCAACAGATGGGGACGTTTGCAAGACAACAACCATCTGCACGAACAGTTCGACGACGTTTGCAGCAGCATGGCCTATCAGCTCGGAGACCATGGCTGCGGTTACCCTTGACTCTGCATCACAGATGGTGTACTCAACGACGAACCTGGGTGCACGAATGGCAAAACGTCATTTTTTCGGATGAATCCAGGTTCTGTTTACAGCATCATGATGGTCGCATCCGTGTTTGGCGACATCGCGGTGAATGCACATTGGAAGCGTGTATTCGTCATCGCCATACTGGCGTATCACCCGGCGTGATGGTAAGGGGTGCCATTGGTTACTGTAGTGTTAGCAGTTAGCCAACACTACATACACTACTTGAAAGAGGAGGCCGATAGGCACGCGTTGACTCACGCAGGCTGGCGTGAGGTCTGAAACAGGATACGTAATGAATGCTATAAAGAAAAGTACGTAGCTTCTGGAATACTTAACTTTAATCCATCCTTGTTGTATACATCGTTCTTGATGAGACATGCTTCATACGATAACTATCAATTGCTATGTAAGGCTAATGGCGCCTTGCTAGGTCGTAGCCATGGACTTAGCTGAAGGCTATTCTAACTATCTGCTCGGCAAAGGAGCGCGGCTTCGTCAGTGTAGTCGCTAGCAAAGTCGTCCGTACAACTGGGGCGAGTGCTAGTCAGTCCCTCGAGACCTGACGTGTGGTGGCGCTCGGTCTGCGATCACATAGTGGCGACACGCGGGTCCGACATGTACTAATGGACCGCGGCCGATTTAAAGCTACCACCTAGCAAGCTTGCGGTGACACCATAGTTACACGTCTCGGTCACCTCTTGTTCGCACTGACGGCACTTTGAACAGTGGACGTTACATTTCAGATGTGTTACGACCCGTGGCTCTACCCTTCATTCGATCCTTGCGAAACCCTACATTTCAGCAGGATAATGCACGATCGCATGTTGCAGGTCCTGTACGGGCCTTTCTGGATACAGAAAATGTTCGACTGCTGCCCTGGCCAGCACATTCTCCAGATCCTTCACCAATTGAAAACGTGTAGTCAATGGTGGCCGAGCAACTGGCTAGTCACAATACACCAGTCACTACTCTTGATGAACTGTGGTATCGTGTTGAAGCTGCATGGACAGCATGGACAGCTGTACACGCCATGCAAACTCTGTTTGACTCAATGAGCAGGCGTATCAAGGCCGTTATTACGGCCAGAGGTGCTTGCTCTGCGTACTGATTTCTCAGGATCTATACACCCAAATTGCGTGAAAATGTAATCACATGTCAGTTCTAGTATAATATATTTGTCCAATGAATACCCGTTTATCATCTGCATTTCTTCTTGGTGTAACAATTGTAATGGCCAGTAGTGTATTAAAAAATGGTAGGACATTGATATTTCAGGCGGTACGAGTCCTGAGTGAGGAATGCGTGGCTACATCTACATCTAGATCCATATTCCGCAAGCCACCTGACGGTGTGTGGCGGAGGGTACTTTGAGTACCTCTATCGGTTCTCCCTTCTATTCCAGTCTCGTATTATTCGTGGAAAGGAAGATTGTCGGTATGCCTCTGTGTGGGCTCTAATCTATCTGATTTTATCCTCATGGTCTCTTCGCGAGATATATATAGGATGGAGCAATATACTGCTTGACTCATCGTTGAAGGTATGTTCTCGAAACTTCAACAAAAGCCCGTACCGACCGAGCTACTGAGCGTCTTTCTTGCCGAGTCTACCACTGGAGTTTATCTATCATCTCCGTAACGCTTTCGCGATTACTAAATGATCCTGTAACGAAGCGCGCGCTGCTCTCCATTGGATCTTCTTTATCTATTCTATCAACCCTCTCTGGTACGAATCCCACACCGGTGAGCAGTATTCAAGCAGTGGGCGAACAAGTGTACTGTAACCTACTTCCTTTGTTTTCGGATTGCATTCCCTTAGCATTCTTCCAATTAATCTCAGTCTGGCATCTGCTTTACCGACTATTAATTCTGTATGGTCATTCGATTTTAAATCACTCCTAATGCCTACTCCCAGATAATTTATGGAATTATCTGCTTTCAGTTGCTGACCTGCTACATTGTAGCTAAATGATAAAGAATCTTTCTTTCTATGTATTCGCAGCACATTACACTTGTCTACATTGAGATTCAGTTGCCATTCCCTGCACCATGTGTCAATTCGTTGCAGATCCTCCTGCATTTCAGTACAATTTTCCATTGTTACAACCTCTCGATATACTACAGCATCATCCGCAAAAAGCCTCAGTGAACTTCCGATGTTATCCACAAGGTCATTTATGTATATTGTGTCAGTTGCTTGTTCGAAAGTGGCTCGTGTTTCATGTTGTCCTTGTTGCTGTTCTAATCTTCATTCTGGAGACTGGTTTGGTACGGCTTTCCACGCTAACCTATCATGTGCAAATCTCTTCGTCTCTGAGCTACTACAGCAGTCAACATCCATCTGAAACTGATTATTGTAGTCAAAAGTTTTACCCCTCCCCTCTTACTTTTTCTACGAAATCGACTATTCCTTGATGCCTCAAGATGAGTCTATCAAATTCTTTTCTCCGCGTTTCGATTCAGTGTTACCTCGAGTAATCCGATCTACCCACCTAATCTTCAGCATTCTTCTGTAGCACAATACATCAAAACTTATGTTCTTTTCCTGTCTGAATGTTTATTGTCCACGTTGCACTTTCGTACGTACAGATACTAATGTTAAAATAGTCTTCTCTTTCGGAAACGCTTTTCATACTGTTTCTGGTCTGCGTTTTACATCATCTCTACTTCGGTCATCATCAGTTATTCTGATGCTCAAATAGAACTCTTGTCCTACTAATAGAGTCTCATTTCCTAACTTAATTCCTTCAGCATCACCTGATTTAAATCAACTCCGTCCTATTAGCTACTCCTGTTTTACTTTTGTTGATGTTCATATTATAGCCACTTTTCAAGGCATTGTCCATACCGTTCAACTAACCTTCCATGTCCTTTGACGTCTCTGATACGAAAGCAATGCCATTGGCACACCTCGAAAATTTTAATTCTTCTCACAGATCTGTAATTCTCTTTTAAAATATTACTATTATTACCTTTCCTGCTTTCTCAACGCATAGATTGAACAACATGATAGATAGACTACAATTCTCGTCCCCTACTTAATCACTGCCTCCGTTTCACATTCCTCCACACCCCAAAACAAACAAACATTTTGAGACATCTGTCTGACGCACGGATGTTGATGGCGCTACCTTGAAGAACAATAAGTAATCGTTCGTGATGTGACCACTGTGGAGTTCGATATTGTTACACAATTCATGACTGGTTGTAACCTGCAGACATACGTCTCATGTAAGGTACAACGAGATTTAGCACCGAAAAAAAAAAAAAAAAAAAAAAAAAAAAACGAATAAATGTACCGAGAAAAGTTTCGGAAAAGGCGGAATCATATTAATAAAAAGAAAAAGTGGCCGTGGATACAACATTGCGATGAAATGGTTGTTTAAGCACAGAGAGCGTGCCAAAGATTTCGACAAAGACGCAGAGTTTGATGAGATGGTGTTAGATGGAGGACAGTACGAATCGTCAACAAGCACTCTCGTGAAAAGCGCGCTTCAAAGAGTGCAGCGTACTCGTGCAACAGCAATGATTACTACCCTAGCATCAGCCACGTGTACAAGCAATGGGGCCAAGTCATTCTGAACCGCCGGCCGCGGTGGCTTTGCGGTTCTAGGCGCTACAGTCCGGAGCCGCGCTGCTGCTACGGTCGCAGGTTCGAATCCTGCCTCGGGCATGGGTGTGTGTGATGTCCTTAGGTTAGTTAGGTTTAAGTAGTTCTAAGTTCTAGGGGACTGATGACCACAGCAGTTGAGTCCCATAGTGCTCAGAGTCATTTGAACCATTTGAACCATTCTGAACCCAGAGTTCCGTCCTATTAGTGTGTCATGTTGTAATGATGCACTGAAACGGGAGGTTGACATTTTTAAGTTGTTGTTATAAGGGGGACGTTATCTATGTCAGTAAAAAAGTAAATATTTATTATCTCAGAGTAATCAGTTTAGGGTCCACTGACACAAAAGTTTTGGCACACCATGAGTACTCGGTGAGTCGAGGATACTTTTAAAAATTCTGTTGACAGATTCCTCACGCCAAAACCAGGATGTTGTGGACTGGCAAGAGAGCCAACCCGGTGCTACTAGAGGAAGCCGAAAGGCATGCGTTTTAGCTCACACAGGCTGGCGTGAGGTCTGGAACAGGACAAGGAAATTAGAATTTAGAATCAACGGACGTAGCTGATGGAATACTTAACTTTAATCCATAAATGGTGAACGTCGCTCTTGACGATATATGTTTTACAGTATCAATAGTAACTGGTAATGGCGCCTTGCTAGGTCGTAGCAAATGACGTAGCTGAAGGCTATGCTAACTATCGTCTCGGCAAATGAGAGCGTATTTTGTCAGTGAACCATCGCTAGCAAAGTCGGTTGTACAACTGGGGCGAGTGCTAGGAAGTCTCTCTAGACCTGCCGTGTGGCGGCGCTCGGTCTGCAATCACTGATAGTGGCGACACGCGGGTCCGACGTATACTAACGGACCGCGGCCGATTTAAAGGCCACCACCTAGCAAGTGTGGTGTCTGGCGGTGGCACCACACAGGATAAGGTTCATTTAAACATATGTCACAAAATCATTAGATAACTGAGTTATTGACGTTCAAATCTTCTCCAGTGGCTTCGAAGACATGCACTCGTCGGAACATGGGCTGGTGCAAGCATTCCAATACCGCAGGGCGGTCCTGAAAGATTTTGTACGTTCCATGACACTTTGATATTGCGTCTCTGCATTAGGAACATCTGCTGCATAAGCTGCTTGTTTTAGGTGGAACCATAGAGCATATACACAGAAGCGCGACAGAAACTGGTATAGGCATGCGTATTCAAATACAGACATATGTAAACAGGCACAACACGGAGCTGCGGTTGGCAACGCCTTTATAAGACAACAAGTGTCTGGCGCAGTTGTTAGATCGGTTACTGCTGCTACAATGACAGATTATCAAGATTTAAGTGAGTTTGAACGTGGTGTTATAGTCGGCGCTCGAGCCATGGGACACAGGGTCTCCGAGGTAGCAATGGAGTGGGAATTTTCCCGTACGACCATTTCACGAGTGTACCGTAAATATCAGGAATCCGGTAAAACACCAAATCCCCGACATCGCTGCGGCTGGAAAAAGATCCTGCAAGAACGGGACCAACGATGACAGAAGAGAATCGTTTAACGTGACAGAAGTGCAACTCTTCCGCAAATTGCTTCAGATTTCAGTGCTGGGCCATGAACAAGTGTCAGCGTGCGAACTGTTCAAAGAAACATAATCGGTATGGGCTTTTGGAGAGGAAGGCCCGCTCATGTACCCTTGGTGACTGCACGACACAAGGTTTTTTTCCTCGCCTGGGCCCGTCAACACCGACATTGGACTGTCGATGACTGGAAACATGTTGCCTGGTCGGACGAGTCTCGTTTCAAATTGTATCGAGCGGATGGACGTGTACGGATATGGAGACAAAACTCATGAATCCATGGACCCTGCATGTCAGCAGGGGACTGTTCAAGCTGGTGGAGGCTTTGCAGTGGTGTGGGGCGTGTACAGTTGGAGTGGTATGGGACCCCTGATACGTCTAGATGCGACTCTGACAGGTGACACGTGCTTAAGCATCCTGTCCGATCACCTGCATCCATTCATGTCCATTGTGCATTCCGACGGATTTAAGCAATTCCAGCAGGACAATGAGACACCCCATACGTCCAGAATTGCTGTTCAGAAGATATCTCCGCCCCCTCGTGCTCTTACAGATTTATGGACAGCGCTGCAGGACTCATGGCGTCAGTTCCCTCAGCACTACCTCAGCATTACTCGAATCCATGCCACATAATGCTGCGGCTCTTCCGCGTGCTCGCGGGGGCCCTACACGACACTAGGCAGGTGTACCAGTTTCTTTGGCTCTTCAGTGTATATAAATGAACTGAGAATAGCCTACTGAAAATATTTTCAACATCAAGCCGGGCTATTCACGTGATTTTGGGACGACGTTGCTTGTCTATAATTTGCAGTAATAGGGGGTAACTTCAATATTAACCGTATTCGCTTTGGTTATATATATTTCTGCACGTTTGAGTTTTAGTAACAGAGATAGTGCAGTTATGTCGTTGCTATGAAGGTATGTGAAAGAAAGACTGGCTACTTTTCATAGGTATGTGCAACGAATGTATATTTGTAAATGTCAAAGTGATATGAGGCATTTTATATGTTGATATAGAGACACGGTATTATAAAGTCTTGTATCGTAGAGATAATTTCTGCGATTTTATGTCAGTGTATTTAAGAGACAAGTGCTAGATAAATTTGCAAGTGTATTAAACTGCCAGTCAGTGCATACATACGGTGCTGCGTTCGTATGCAGATAAAATTTATACATGACAATATGATTAATTTCCTACAACGTATGCACGTTCTCAGACCCTTGTGTGTACCTAAGTATTTCTACACGAGACAGTTTCCTATACGGTGTCATTGTAACGTAATCAATTAGAACAGATTCGACAATATTAATCAATGCAATAGAAAACGTAAAAAAAATGGTTGACTATCATTTTTTTAGTACTCCGAAATTCGGCCATTGATCTTGTATTCTTTATTTTTTGCGTGTAGTGTGCGGTTTTACTTTTCTGATGAGATCGTGAAAAATGTTATAGATATTTTGCTTGTCTATAAGAAGCAGATGGGTAAATAAAGAAAAATTGAAAATAATAATGGACAAGCAGGTGGTGCAAATCGCTTACAGTATTCACTGTAATAATGTTATAGTTCTACAGTGTCACGTGTCTTTGCAACGGAATTAATTAGAACAGCGATTCGAAAATACGAGTAAGTGCAATGGAAAGCATAAAAAAGTATTGCCAACTGTCAATTCTTATCCCGTTACGGAAAAAGATAAATTGGAATCTGAGGTATGATATTGTGGCGAAAAAACACAATGCTATTGCTCTTCACATCTTTAGGCTAACTTTACTTCCTGGTATTAGATTGTTAAGCTTTCTGTAAAACGCGTATACAAAGCTTCACAGCACTTCTGAAGATGGTGTATCTGTTGCAGCGATAGATAACACTCAAAATACACTAAGCGCTATACGGACTAAAATGCGCCGTCCCAAAATCACGTGACTTGAGGTGCAGGAGATGTTGCGGACAGAGATCCCATTCTGTGCATCCGAATGCTCACTCCATAGATATTTAAACTCTATGGGGACACCAAAAGATAATAGCGCAAGGATTGATGGCTCAGGGGAACTGGTTGCTCTCAACCTATTTGATGGTAGATATCATCCATTGGATGTAAATGTGATGGAACTCCATCATGCACAGATCACAAGCTTCATTTTCTGTTTTAGTGTACGTCTTGCAGAGTGTAAGAGTGTTATATTAAAAGATCTAGTAAACACAACATGTTAGGTGTTAGAGAAAAACATATGACCCTACCACACATTCACCTACAATTCAAGCACATAGAAGAATCTTATAGTGCTGGTGGTGTGGTGGGTTGATTAGGTGGAAGGACCAACCAGCGAGGTCATCGGTCCCATCGGGTTAGGGAAGGATGGAGAGAGATGTCGGCTGTGCCCTTTCAAAGGAACCATCCCGATTTAGGGAAATCGCGCAAAACCTAAGTCATGATGGCCGGACGTGGGCTCGAACCGTCGTCCTCCCGATTGTGAGTCCAGTGTGCTAACCACTGCGCCACCTCGCCCGGTGCCCTTTGGTGTGTATCCTGTGTTGTACCACGGTGATTTTCATCTGCCCACAAGTGTTGTGGGAGTGCGTGCATCTAAATATGTCCTATCAGTCTGTTTATCAAACATTCTCTTATTAATAACTTAAAAGTAAAATCTTTGTTAAATGTGGAGGTGCGAGTAGTCTGACCCCAAAGTTCATAAAGCATTTCTGATACAAACTCCGTTCGAACGGGCCTCGGAAGGCCCAACGATACCGACCGACCACCATGTCATCCTCTACGTCTACATCTACATTTATACTCCGCAAGCCACCCAACGGTGTGTGGCGGACGATTGGCGTCATCAGATACTGATATGGAGGGGCATGTGGTCAGCACACCGTTCTCTGCGAACAAAATACACGTCATGAAAAGAGTAATGCATTAATACACGAAACCAAGCAGGGCCTACAAAAGCATAAAACACAACATTACACATTTGGCTGATGGCACTAATAAACGAACATTCAGTCCAAACACTAGGAAAAAGCAGCTGCGACATGATCATAATTTCGCAAAGCTAGCACGAGATGAAAATAAACGGATCAGAGAGAAATTTTTGTCGTACTATTTCCTGCTTTGCAGAATATTAGTCACCGCTTTGCGTTCAACTAGTAGTGATGTTAGGAACCTCTTACAACCTCGTGGTGTACTGTATTTGAGAGGGAGATTTCCTGAAACACGGGTACATTCGTGATATGTATATGTCATCGGTTGAAAACAATTTCAACAAGATTTACCAGACGGTGAGGCTCTTCTTCGCTTCTGGTACTCTCTTCTTGCGACAAGCTTTTTTTAAACACCCGAGCGGATTACTCACGCGTTGTTTGGACTTAAAAGAGCAGCTACGAGTGAAACACACAAAACATGGTCTGAGTCATGGCTGTGGAGTTGCAGGACGCCTGCACGTGCTCACATCCTGCCTCGTTAACGTTTCGCTGCTACCGACATAGTCACTGTCTGTGTCTGTTGGGTGGCCGGTATTTCTGGACGAGAAATCTCCGATCCTCTCAAACGAGTCTACGTCAGCCGTTGGTATATCTTACGTTCTCGGTAATGACTTAAGTCACCTGAGCGTCCGTTGCTCGTAAAGTGCTTTCAGTGGGTCGTCTGTGGGGAAGGGTTAGTTAGTTACCTAGGTAGTTACCATGTTCCGGCGATCATAATAGAGTTGTGACCTCTCAGTACGATGTGTAACGAGTGACTATTACGGATAGAGCAGGGCCTCCCAAGCTTTTTCAGCTGGCGGACCCCTTCTTCAGTCGAAAATCCATGGCGGAACCCTAGGTCAGTCAAGAGCACAGTAACTTTAAATTTCAGAGCAAAACCCATGGAAACGGAAAGCTTCTTAATGCAAGTACCATGTTCCCAATGACCCTCCTTCGCCTGCCCCCCCCCCCCCCCCCTCCTCCGAAGGATCAATAGTCTTTGGTTATGAGATGAATGAAAACAACTTGAAATTAACGATCCAATTTGAATTCCCGCTGTATCCAGATACTTACTAGTGGATTTACTCACTTTGTTCAACACACTATATCCTGATTAATATTACTTGGTAATTGACATTTCACACGTTGTTTCCAAGAGCAATCAACGTCACGTCCAAACTGTTCGCTGTTGACAAACTACCGCCTGTGGTCTGTTCACTTCCACTGTTTGGCAACTGTTGTGTAAGGAGCATGCATATTTCGTAACAGTCGTGTGTGTGTGTGTGTGTGTGTGTGTGTGTGTGTGTGGTTTTTCGTGAAATCCGAAGAAAAATGTTCAAATGTATGTAAAGTCTATGGGACTAAACTGCTGAGGTCATCAGTCGCTAGTTTCACACACTATTAACCTAAGTTTAACTTCCGCTAAGGACAACACATACACACACACACACACACATGCCCGAGGGAGGACTCGAACCTCCGACAGCGGGAGCCGCATCAATGTTGTGGTTTGTGTTGCCGACTGTCAAATATTATTGCCAAAGATCGAATGTTATTACCAACTTTCGAGTGCTATACACATGTTTTTCAAAGAAAAAAAGTAGTGACGAATTTGATTTTTACATTTTTATTCAATAATTTTACTCATTATTTTACACGATTTGGTGAAAGGTGGCCGCGGACCCCCTAGAAAGAGCCGGCGGCCCCCTAAGGGGTCCGCGGACCACACGTTGGGAAGCCCTGGGTTAGAGTATACTTTGTCATTGAAAAATATGTAAATATGCTCACCGTTAACATGTTTGTCATAAGCTATGTTTTTTCCCACGCACATTTATACAGGGTGGCGAAAATAAAAGAGGCCCCATGTCTCATAAGCAATATGCAGACAATTCATTCGTTTATTGGTTGGTTGGTTGGTTTGTTTGTTTGGGAGAGGAGACCAAACGGCGAGATCATCGGTCCCATCGGTTTAGGGAAGGATGGGGAAGGAAGTCGGCCGTGCCCTCCCAAAGGAACCATCCCGGCATTTGCCTGAAGTGAGGGAAATCACGGAAAACCTAAATCAGGATTGCCGGACGCGGGTTTGAATCGTCGTCCTCCCAAATACGAGTCCACCTCGCTAGGCCGTTTATTGTAAATTACTGAGCACTAAATTATTATTATGAAAAACAATGTACTTTACATTCAGTAGGTCAATAGGAAGTGCTGAAAACACTCATCATGAACTTCGATACAAACTCAGCATACCTCAATATGTTTCTGGGAAAAATTGCCAGTTCATTTGGTATGACTTCCGCGATCGCATTGCTAATGTAGGTTTTCACCTCATCAATTGTACGCCGGTTGGTGCAGTAGACTTTACCCTTTAAATTACCCCAAAAATAAAAATCACAGGCAGAAAGATCGGGCGACCTGGGAGGCCAAAACCTGCAGAAACTGTCGTTCTTCTCCGAAAGCTTCGTGGACGTACGACGTTCAAAACCATGAAGTATGCGCCCTAGCGCCATCTTGCTGTGGAAACGCATACTCTCCTTCCTCTGTTAGCCGTGCAATGAATGGCTGCAACAATTCCGTTTGAGAGTTGTCGGTGTTGTTAAAGAAAATATGGCCAATAATCCGCTGGCCTGAAACTGCACACCGAACGCCTGCTTCCAAATCATACAGAGGCACCTCAAAGCGTTATATGGGATTGTGTTTTCAGTGTTAACGTACCCGCTAATGTGAAACCAGGCTTCGTCTGAGATGAAGTAAAGATTTGGATCCAGATAGCAATCATCGTCCTGCGTCAGTAACCATTCGCAATGGCGTTGTCGTTGGGCGTAATCCGCAGGTTTTAATGCTAGTATGACTCTTGTTTTACACGTTCGCATACGTAACAGGTACAACGTTACCTTGCATTGCGTTCGTTTGATGTTCGGTTGGGAGGATTGACGTCTAGGTGATTTCCATGGACTTCCTACCATAGTCTCATGAACACGTTCAATATTTTCCGGCGAATAAATTTTCCTTACACGGTTACATTTGACGTTAGCGACTGAACCTGTCACTCTAAATTTAGTGATCAATTTCTGCACAATACTCTTTGCTGGATCAGCTGTCTCTCGATATTTTATCGCGAATCTTTCATTTAACATTTTAAACGATTTATATAAAAAAGTTTCAACGATAAACACTCTTTGTTCGACCGAAAAAGGCATTCTGTAGACGGGACCCCACTCGAACGCTGCCCTAGCGGCGCTTTACCTCGGAGGATGTCTCCCGCAGTCGGAGACGAAACGTCAGGGGAGAGTTTTGTACATCGACCACAGCCCATTAGCCCGGAAGTTTTAATGGAAAACACATAGTTTCAAAAATCACGTTCGGTATAACGCGGGCCTCCTTTATCAAAGAAGTAATGAATGCCTGAGGCTCAACATTTACGTATAAACAGCGAAAATGTAAAAGAGGAATAAATAATCTTTCTTCCTTTGATTACTAGCAGAGAGGGGGTGTCCAACGAGGAAAAGTTTCGAAAACGTTTGAAATTATGTGTAAATTTTATTGGAAGCCTGTTAGTCCTCTCATTCTCAAATACTGGATGGATATAATCTGGGCAATTTGCTCACCATGAGTTAAGCTGCCTCAAAACGTATACACAGTTTGTAACATTAACTTCTTGTCTTAAACCTTTAACATAAGACTGTACTTGTTAATAACAAGATTATGACTCCATTTTAAATAGTTAAATTCAGTCAATAAATATATAATCAGCACCTCTCTTTCTGTCTGTCTCTGACTACACACACACACACACACACAGACAGACATTTTATTATACATTCAGAACTACTTCCACGGCGTAAGAGTTGTCAACTAATTACGATCTCAGTTTGTGTTTGAAGTTAATGTTATTATCTTATAGCGATCCCGGCAATATTTCGCAATTGCTAAACACGTATGGGAAGTAAATATGTACAGTAATATAGGATACCCCTGGGAATTGTGTCGATACGCAAATTTCGTCTTCTCGTTGCAACTTTCCCCACTTTGACGACATGGATCTCAAAATCAAAATAAATCCTACAGAATATGAACGAATAAGACCCCATTGTTTTCGTCTTTTGCTTGTAATTTTTTTCGTACACAGTACAATTACAAAGCTTCTGAATGTACAACATTTTCTGTTCTTTCGTATCCTGGTGGTAAGAGTATGAACTGATTTTGTGAGCTACCAGTCCGTGAAAGGGCAACATACTGAGTATTCAAAAAGTCTCACCGCAGTGCCGTATGATTTGTCGCCGTGGGTGCCGTGTGATTGTCCGCCTGCCTGGGTTTTTCAACGAAACAATAAACGCACAACGATACTGCAGTGGTATTCTGTACCCATTTATAGGAGAACTTGTGTTATTGTTACAACACTGACTTGTTGTCTTAAACCTTTAACATAAGACTGTACTTGTTAATAACAAGATTATGACTGCATTTTAAAATGTTAAGTTCAGTCAATAAATATATGAAGTACTCAGCACCAACGGTTATTCTCAACAAGATGGTGCAACAGCGCATACAGCTCGCGTTTCAATGTCACTGCTTGCTGAAGTTTTTGGTGATCGCATAATTTCACAGGGACTTTAGCCTCCACGATCGCCTCACCTAACACCACCACCTGACTTTTTCTTCTCGGGTGCAGCGAAAGCAGCTGTCTATAAAAATCGTCCAAATTCCGTCGATGAATTGAAAACTGCAATATCCACTTTCACTGCTTCTGTTACAGAAGAAATGTTACAGCTTGTGTTTGGAAACATGATTAGACGAATTGAATTGTGTATTCAACAACAGGGGGGACACTTTCAACATTTAATGTGAAAATTTGTAAGTAAAAATGAATATTCAATGAATTAATAGCTTGTATTTCACTGAGTTTCATTTCGGTACATTCACTGCGGCATACACCACGTGTGGCTAAGTCATACGGCACAGCGGAGAGACTTTTCGAACACCCCGTACATTGGACCTTGCGAAAAGCGCTTTGATTGTAAATCAATTGAAAAAGTATTTTAATGTCTGAACTTGAGCCTTGTTTATTCTTATTGCAAACGATACCTTGATTGGGAAATTGAGTCGCTTAAAGTGAATGATCTCGAGCCTTCTTTATTGCTACTTCAAACGAAACCTTGATGTGCTTAAAGTGAATGGTATCATTGGTATACCTGGTATGCGAGAGAGGTTTCCAGCTGCTGGATCTTCTATAACATTATTTCGCACAATTTTAATCTGCGAACGGATAGCATTAGAAAGTTTCAGACGATTCATCTTGCATAATAGTATTGTAATCGCAAGCCAATTAAGCATATGTAAAAATTTCATAATGTAAAGATTTTCGATCAAAACCGATTGCGAGGAAGGAAACATAACACCACATTGCTGTATATAGAACTTTTTATATGGAGAAACAGTATACACAGGCGTGCAAACCTAAAGGTTGGAAGTAACTTTCGCATGATGGGTCACTAGGCAAGTAAATAGCCAGAAGCAACTTGTACGACACATAGAAAGAATTGCTACAGGATTGTACATGAGATAAATGAAAGAAATATGCAATGAGGCGAACAAAAATGACACTTTAATTCAAAGACAATAATTACACTGAAGTCGCAGCAATTTATAATGGTCCTCTGCACATTACAAACGGCGGCACATACGTTGGCCATTAAAATTGCTACACCACGAAGCTGTCGTGCTAAAGATGCGAAATTTAAACGACAGGAAGAAGATGTTGTGATATGCAAATGATTAGCTTTTCAGAGCATTCAGACAAGGTTGGCGCCGGTGGCGACACCTACAACGTGCTGACATGAGGAAAGTTCCCAACCGATTTCTCATACACAAACAGCAGTTGACCGGCGTTGCCTGGTGAAACGTTGTTGTGATGCCTCGGGTAAGGAGGAGAAATGCGGTACCATCACGTTTCCGACTTTGATAAAGATCGGATTGTAGCTTATCGCGATTGCGGTTTATCGTATCGCGACATTGCTGCTCGCGTTGGTCGAGATCCAATGACTGTTAGTAGAATATGGAATCGTTGGGTTCAGGAGGGTAATACGTAACGCCGTGCTAGATCCCAGCGGCCTCGTATCACTAACAGTCGAGATGTCAGGCATCTTATCCGCATAGCTGTAACGCATCGTACAGCCACGTCTCGATCCCTCAGTCAACAGATGGGGACGTTTGCAAAACAAGAACCATCTGCACGAACAGTTCGACGACGTTTGCAGCAGCATGGACTATCAGCTCGGAGACCATGGCTGCGGTTACCCTTGACGCTGCATCACAGACAGGAGCGCCTGCGATGGTGTACTCAACGACGAACCTGGGTGCACGAATGGCAAAACGTCATTTTTTCTGATGAATCCAGGTTCTGTTTACAGCATCATGATGGTCGCATCCGTGTTTGGTGACATCGCCGTGAACGCACGTTGGAAGCGTGTATTCGTCATCGCCATACTGGCGTATCAGCCGGCGTGTTGGTATGGGGTGCCATTGGTTACACGTCTCGGTCACCTCTTGTTCGCACTGACGGCACTTTGAACAGTGGACGTTACATTTCAGATGTGTTACGACCCGTGGCTCTACCCTTCATTCGATCCTTGCGAAACCCTACATTTCAGCAGGATAATGCACGATCGCAAGTTGCAGGTCCTGTACGGGCCTTTCTGGATACAGAAAATGTTCGACTGTTGCCCTGCCCAGCACATTCTCCAGATCTCTCACCAATTGAAAACGTCTGGTCAATGGTGGCCGCGCAACTGGCTCGTCACAATACGCCAGTCACTACTCTTGATGAACTGTGGTATCGTGTTGAAGCTGCATGGGCAGCTGTACCTGTACACGCCATCCAAGCTGTGTTTGACTCAATGCCCATGCGTATCGAGGACGTTATTTCGGCCAGATGTGGTTGTTCTGGGTACTGATTTCTCAGGATCTATGCACCCAAATTGCGTGAAAATGTAATCTCATGTCAGTTCTAGTATAATATATTTGTCCAATGAATACCCGTTTATCATCTGCATTTCTTCTTGGTGTAGCAATTTTAATGGCCAGTAGTGTAGTTCTTAATAGGGCGAATGTTCACAACGGACTACAGTGCCTGCTCTGCAACCTCCTACTATGCTGGCTGCAAGGTTGGTAAGGAGTGCCATTCCTCTACCTGTGCTGTCGCAAACTTCTGCATGGCCGTTGGCGGACGTGGACGTGTCTCCTCAAGGCATCTGACACGGGCTCGATGAGATTTGAGTCGGGGGAAGGGGCAGGCCATTCCATGAGCCGAATATGTTCTCGTTCCAAGAGCTCCACCACTTGTGCTGTTCGATGCGGTCGCACATTGTCATCCATGAAAATGAAGTCAAGGCCAAATGCACCTGAGGAAAGGCGCACATGGGGAAGAAGTACAATGGTGACCTGCGAGTGTATCGTGCTCAAACAAACAACAAATGCAGCATTATGCCTACCCGTACCACAATAGCTCAAGAACGGTAAAGTTCGACAGTTTTCTTGGATGCATTACGTGTTCCCAACTCTCGCTATACGAAGGACATCCAGCATTGTCGAGCATGACGGCATTGGTGGTCCAGGTGTTACGGTATGGGGAGGAATCATGTTGTAAGGCCGTACTGAACCCCAAATCATTAAACAGGGTACGCTTATTAGTGAACGTCATTGTGGTACTGTACTCTTTCCTAAAATGGATTGTCGTGTGGCTGGGGCCTCCCGTCGGGTAGACTGGTCGCCTGGTGCAAGTCTTTTTTTTTTTTTTTTTTTTTTTTTTTTTTTTTTTTTTTTTTTTTGTTGACGGCACTTTGGCGACTTGCGCGTCGATGGGGATGAGATGATGATGAGGCCACCACAACACCAAGTCCCTGAGCGGAGAAAATCACCGACCCAACCAGGAATCGATCCCGGGCCCCTTTGCATGGCATTCCGTCGCGATGACCACTCAGCTCTCGGGGAGGGCTGCTCCTTCCTGATGTGCGTCTTTCCAAGGATGCCTTCGATTCTGACTTCACTTTTATGGATGAAAATGTGTGACCGCACCGAAGAGCGCAGGTAGAGTTCTTGGAACGAGAGGGTATTCGGCGAATGGACTGGTCTGCTCTTTCTTCCCACTTCAGTCCCATCGAGCAACTGTGGGATTTGTTGAAGAGAAGTATTGCAAAACTTCCACCTGTACCAACGACCATGTAGGAGTCGTCAAATGGTTCAAATGGCCCTGAGCACAATGGGACTTAACATCTGAGGTCATCAGTCCCCTAGAACTTAGAACTACCTAAACCTAACTAACCTAAGGACATCACACACATCCATGCCCGAGACGGGATTCGAACCAGCGACAGTAGCAGTCGCGTTGTTCCGGACTTAAGAGCCTAGAACCCCTCGGCCACCGCGGCCGGCACTAGTCGTCAAATGGTTCAAATGGTTCAAATGGTTCAAATGGCTCTGAGCACTATGGGACTCAACTGCTGTGGTCACCAGTCCCCTAGAACTTAGAGCTACATAAACCTAACTAACCTAAGGACATCACACACATCCATGCCCGAGGCAGGATTCGAACCTGCGACCGTAGCAGTCGCACGGTTCCGGACTGCGCGCCTAGAACCGCGAGACCACCGCGGCCGGCGCAGTAGTCGTCAACCTAGGGGAAGAACTTGAAGACCCTACCAGTAGAACTCCTTCCCAATGTTGTGGCCGACATGGGAGCACGGTTGCAGTTAGTGCGCTGGCGTCCGCGGTGATCACACACCCTATAACGAACCATCTCCTGCCTTTCGCAGTGTCGAGGGGACCATCACGAATGGCTGTGACTGGAGTGTAAATATTGTTCATTTAATAAAACTGTCATTTCTGTTCGTCTCAAGCCGGCCGCGGTGGCCGTGCGGTTAGGGCGCTTCAGTCCTGAACCGCGTGACTGCTACGGTCGCAGGTTCGAATCCTGCCTCGGGCATGGATGTGTGTGATGTCCTTAGGTTAGTTAGGTTTAAGTAGTTCTAAGTTCTAGGGGACTGATGACCTCAGATGTTAGGTCCCATAGTGCTCAGAGCCATTTGAACCATTTTTTCGTCTCATTGCGTGTTTCTTTCAGTTACGTTCTGTACTATACGAGGTTTGTCCGGAAAATACGTATAAAAGTTGAATAATAACTTTATTTTACAATTATTCAGGTATTACAATATGGTCTCCTTCAAAGTACTCGCCATGAGACGCCGTGTCCACTGTTGATAACATTGCTGAAAGTCTTCAGTTGTGATGTTGTTCAATTGCCTTGTCGTTTCCGCCTTGACGGCTTCCACATTTCCCAAGTGCCGCCCCCGAAGCACCATTTTGCACTTCGGGAACATGAAGAAGTCACACGGGGCTAAATCGGGTGAATAAGGCGGGTGGTCTGTCACGGTGATTGAGGTTCGGGCCAAAAACTCGCGCACAACGAGCGACGTGTGAGCGGGCGCTTTGTCGTGATGAAGGATCCACCTGCCCGCTTTTGCCAACTCCGGTTGAACTCGGGCCACATGAGCTCTGAGACGTGTCACAACTTCAACGTAAAAATTTCCGTGCACTCTCTGGCCGGGAGGGACAAATTCCTTGTGAACAATGTCCCTAAAATCAAAGAAAACAATCAAAATTGTATTCACATTGGACCTTGATTTTCGCGACTTTTTTGTTCTCGGTTATCCTGCTAGTTTCCATTCCTTGCTTTGAGATTTGAACTCCACATCGAATTCGTAAAACCAGGACTCATCTCCAGTGATGACTCGGTTGAGAAAGTCCCCTCTTCCCTCTGCTTCTAACCAATCCTCACAGCACTCAACCCTCTTTGCTTTCTGTTCTGGCGTCAAGAGCTTCGGTACGATTTTCGCACACAATTTCTTCATTTCCAGTTTTTGTGTCAGGATTTCGTGAACGATTGTTTTGGGGATTGACAGCTCGTCAGCAATCATTCTGACTGTCAATCTACGGTCTTTAAGAACACAAGCCCGAATTCGTTCAACATTTGCATCGGAACTCGATGTCGACGGGCGTCCTGGGCGAGGGTCATGGTTCACTTCCTCTCGGCCATCCCGGAACCTTTTTAACCACTTGTTCACGGTTGTTTCCTTCAGAGAATTGTCTCCGTAAATCTGTTTCAAACACTCAAAAATCTCACGGCCATTCTTGCGTGGCTTTGCAAGAAACTTGATGTTGACGCGTCGTTCCTCAATCAGAGAGAGCTCCATGCCGACGGCAGGTGAAAAAGGGTAACTGTCAACAAGCTGCCGCACACTCCCACCTTCACGCAGAGTGCTCTGACTCGAACTGAGCGTTGATGGGATTGATTGCAGCAGTAGTCCCACCTGGCGGTGACTGCAACTTGTAACATAAAGACATTATTCAACTTTTATACGTATTTTCCGGATAAACCTCGTACTGTAGCAGTTCCTACTACGTTATGTGGTCAAAAGTATCCCGACACCTGGCTGAAAATGACTTATAAGTTAGTGGCGCCCTCCATCGGTAATGCTGGAATTCAATACAGTGTTGGCCCACCCTTAGCCTTGATAACAGCTACCACTCTCGCAGGCATACGTTTCAATCAGGTGCTGGAATGTTTCTTGTGGAATGGCAGCCCATTATTCACGGAGTGCTGCACTGAGGAGAGATATCGATGTCGGTCGGTGAGGCCTGGCACAAAGTCGGCGTTCCAAAACATTCAAAAGCTGTTCTATAGGATTCAGGTCAGGACTCTGTGCAGGCCAGTCCATTACAGGGATGTTATTGTCGTGCAACCACTCCGCCACAGACCGTGCATTATGAACAGGTGCTCCATCGTGTTGAAAGATGAAATCGCCATCTCCGCATTGCCCTTCAACAGTTAGCAGCAAGAATGTGCTTAAAACATCAATGTAGACCTGTGCTGTGATAGTGCCACGCAAAACAACAAGGGCTGCAAGCCCCCTCCATGGAAAACACGACCACACCATAACACTACCGCCTCCGAACTTAACTGTTGGCACTCCACACGCTGGCAGATGATGTTCACTGGGCATTTACCATAGCAACACCCTGACATCTGATCGCCACATTGTTTACCGTGATTCGTCACTCCACACGACGTTTTTCCACTGTTCAGTCGTCCACTGTTTACGTTTCTTATACCAAGCGGGGCGTCGTTTGGCATTTACCGGCGTGATGTGTGGCCTATGAGCAGCCGCTCCACCATGAACTACAGACAACACGAACCGTGTACCTCCTTCCTGGTGGAATGACTGGAACTGAACGGTTGTCGGACCTCCTCCGCCTAATAGGCGCTGCTCATGCTTGGTTGTTTACATGTTTGGGCGGAAAATGGCTCTGAGCACTATGGGACTTCTTAGGTCATCACTCCCCTAGAACTCAGAAATACTTAAACCTAACTAACCTAAGGACATCACACACATCCATGCTTGAGGCAGGATTCGAACCTGCAACCGGAGCGGTCGCGCGGTTCCAGACTGTAGCGCCTAGAACCGCTCGGCTACGCCGGCCGGCTGTTTGGGCGGATTTAGTGACATCTCTGAACAGTCAAAGGGCCTGTGTCTGTGATATATTCTCCACAGTCAACGTCTATCTTCTGGAGTTCTGGGAAATTGATGCAAAACTTTTTTTTGATGTGTGTAGATAGACGACCATGTTTGCTGCAGCTAAAAACTAAACAAAACCCGTCAGTTGCGAGTAGCGCTTCTACTCTGAGAGTTCCATGCAAACTTAATTATGTATTTAGATAATAACAACAATTTCGTGTTGCTTAATGGCCTGTTGGAAGTCTTTCGTTTGGACGCCACTTCGGCGACTTGTGTGTCACTAATCTACTCTACTTTTCGAAATGGGAATGGGGAGACTGTAAACTTTAGTATTCGACATTAATTTCATCTTGATACTTATACCCGTTTCTGAGGAAAATGGGTCATAACAGACGAACAGACTGGCAGTTGTAAAAGAAATGAGAAAAATATTTTTTATGGGATATAATAAGAAATTAACACTTTCCGAATTTTTTTGTTTTACATGCATTTGCAACCTGGCTTCTTGTTGGATTTCATGATTACAGCCTAACTGGAGTTCCCTACATGTTTTTGGAACGAGGTTGCCAGTGTCAAATTATGACGGACAGGCGGACAACAAAGCTATCCTGTAAGGACTCCGTTTTCACCCATTGGAGTACGTTACCTTAAAATAAACCGTGCACGAATGTCTGCGTTTGCGTTCATGAGTTAAGAAACTAACTTCAATGTAGAAGTTAAAAACACACAGGCCAGGATAGGATTTAGTTTTGTATGTTTTGTTAGTGCCAGTCAGCCTACACTACTGGCCATCGAAATTGCTACAACAAGAAGAAATGCAGATGATAAACGGGTATCATTGGACAGATATATTATACTAGAACTGACATGTGATTACATTTTCACGCAATTTTGGTGCATAGATCCTGAGAAATCAGTGCCCAGAATAACCACCTCTGGCCGTAATAACGGCCTTGATACGTCTGGGCATTTAGTCAAACAGAGCTTGGATGGCGTTTACAGGTACAGCTGCCCATGCAGCTTCAACACGATACCACAGTTCATCAAGAGTAGTGACTGGCGTACTGTGACGAGCCAGTTGCGCGGCCACCATTGACCAGACGTTTTGCCGGCCGCGGTGGTCTCGCGGCTCTAGGCGCGCAGACCGGAACCGCGCGACTGCTACGGTCGCAGGTTCGAATCCTGCCTCGGGCATAGATGTGTGTGATGTCCTTAGGTTAGTTAGGTTTAAGTAGTTCTAAGTTCTAGGGGACTGATGACCACACCTGTTAAGTCCCATAGTGCTCAGAGCCATTTGAACCGTTTGAACCAGACTTTTTCAGTCAGTGAGAGATTTGGAGAATGTGATGGCCAGGGCAACAGTCGAACATTTCCTGTATCCAGAAAGGCCCGTACAGGACCTGCAACATTCGGTCGTGCATTATCCTGCTGAAATGTAAGGTTTCGCAGGGATCGAATGAAAGGTAGAGCCACGGGTCGTAACACATCTAAAATATAACGTCCACTGTTCAAAGTGTCGTCAATTCCAACAAGAGGTGACCGAGACGTGTAACCAAAGGCACCCCACACCATCACGCCGGGTGAAACGCCAGTATGGCGATGACGAATACACGCTTCCAATGTGCGTTCACGGCGATGTCGCCAAACACGGATGCGACCATCATGATGCGATAAACAGAACCTGGATTCATCCGAAGAAATGACGTTTTGCCATTCGTGCACCCAGGTTCGCCGTTGAGTACACCATCGCAGGCGCTCCTGTCTGTGATGCAGAGTCAAGGGTAACCGCAGCCATGGTCTCCGATCTGACAGTCCATGCTGCTGCAAACGTCGTTGAACTGTTCGTGCAGACGGTTGTTGTCTTGCAAACGTCCCCAGATGTTGACTGAGGGATCGAGACGTGGATGCACGATCCGTTACAGCCATGCGGATAAGATGCCTGTCATCTCGACTGCTAGTGATACGAGGCCGTTGGGATCCAGCACGGCGTTCCGTATTACCCTCCTGAACCCACCGATTCCATATTCTGCTAACAGTCATTGGATCTCGACCAACGCGAGCAGCAATGTCGCGATACGATAAACCGCAATCGTGATAGGCTACAATCCGACCTTTATCAAAGTCGGAAACGTGATAGTACGCATTTCTGTGGTGTCACCGCCAGACACCACACTTGCTAGGTGGTAGCTTTTAAATTGGCCGCGGTTCGGTAGTATACGTCGGACCCGCGTGTCGCCACTGTCAATAATTGCAGATCGAGCGCCACCACATGGCAGGTCTAGAGAGACGTCCTGGCACTCGCCCCAGTTGTACAGCCGACTTTGCCTGAGATGGATTACTGACAAATACGCTCTCATTTGCCGAGACGATAGTTAGCATAGCCTTCAGCTACAACTGCTACGACCTAGCAAGGCGCCGTATTCAATTGATATTGAGATTGGTTGGTTGGTTGTTTCGGGGAAGGAGACCAGACAGCGAGGTCATCGGTCTCATCGGATTAGGGAAGGATGGGGAAGGAAGTCGGCCGTGCCCTTTGAAAGGAACCATCCCGGCATTTGCCTGGAGCGATTTAGGGAAATCACGGAAAACCTAAATCAGGATGGCCGGACGCGGGATTGAACCGTCGTCCTCCCGAATGCGAGTCCAGTGTCTAACCACTGCGCCACCTCGCTCGGTGATATTGAGATTCTATTAATGTATCATCAAGAACGATGTTCTACAAATGTGGATTAAAGTTAAGTATTCCAGAAGCTACGTACTTTTCTTTATAGCATTCATTACGTATCCTGTTTCAGACCTCACATCAGCCTGCGTGAGTTTAAGCGCGTGCCTTTCGGCTTCCTCTCATTGTGTCTAGGCTGTCTTGTCTAGACACAACATATTTGGCGACGACGATTTAACGGTCGTATTGCTCTAATTTACTTGTGTCATGGCTTCGCCACAATCTCCAGATGTACTGTCCGAACTTTATCGCTTGCAGAATCAGCAGACGCAGGCGTTATTGGATGCCCTTGGACAGCTCGTCCAGGGTCATTGTGCAATGCAAAACGATGCGGCAGCCGCCGCTTCACCGCTCACGCAGCCACAACACGCAGTTGCACCAGCTTTTCGGCATTTTGATGCGGCCATGGAAAGCTGGACGGAGTGGTCACGCCAATTTGGATTCCATCTCGCCGCCTACAGAATTCAAGGTAACGAGCGGCAGCCTCACTTATTGGCGTGTGTAGGGGTGCAGACGTACCGTGTGATAGTGAAATTATTTCCCCGCCGCGACGTAGCAACTCTGTCCTACGACGAAATTTTGTCTGCTTTAGATGCATATTTCAAGGAATCAGTCAATGTAGTTGCAAAAAGGTATACTTTCTTTCGTACAAATCGTACGGCCGGTCAAACTAATCGGGAGTGGGTTGCAACTTTGCAAGGCCTTACTAGGGATTGTGCTTTAGAGTGTGAATGTGGACTCCCTTATTCAGATACTATGGTACGTGATGCAATTGCACAGAACGTTTCTGATGTTCGTATACGGGAGCAAATTTTGAAACTAGTCAATCCCTCCCTTCAACAAGTGATCGACATATTGGATAGGCAAGACACACTTGACTTTGCTCAGGAATCATTTGAAACTTCGCCAGCCGTGTGTCACATTAACTGGCCCGCCGGGCGAGCTGCACGGAACTGTAAACGGCCCTCGCGCCCGTCCGCGCAGCTGCCGCCACGATCTCAATCACGTGTCCCGCGGCAGCAAGCAGATGCAGTGAAATCATGCCCGCGGTGTGCTACTAGACATTTGCGTAAGAATTGCCCGTCACGCCAAGCTATTTGCTTTTTCTGTAATAAAATAGGACATGTTCAGAGTGTTTGCCAGAAAAAGCTCAGATCGGACTCTAAAAACCACTCCAGGCCCTTTGCTTCGCGCCGAAATCGAACCAAGAATACTCAGGCTCGTGAACCTGCGCCCATGGACGTTCATGTAGTTAATTCCACTCCGCCCAGTGCCACTCTGTCTAAAAGTGGCTGTGTGCGTCCCGCAAAAAGTGTGCGTCGACGTTGCGGAAATCACGTCCATTAGCAAGTGATTCTGTACCAGTGTCTGTTCAAATTGCACGAGACAGTCGCTCTTGTCGTCAGCAGGACAATAAACTTTTTGTAGACTTGGACATTCATGGCAACGTGATCCCATTCCAGCTCGATACCGGAGCTGCAGTTTCATTGATCAATAAAGACACGTACAAACAACTGGGCACACACCGTTGCGTGCCGCACATGTTACGTTAAATAGTTATTCGGGTCAGAATATCCCTGTGTTAGGACAGTGCAGCCTTCTTGCATCATACAAGGGATAAACAAAACTAGTGTCATTTTACGTCCTTCGTTCTTCTTCTGCAGTGAACTTGTTTGGTTTAGATTTATTTCAGTTGTTTAACTTGTCTATAGTCAATCAGGTCCTATCAGTGAACCAGACTGTGCCTTCAGCCACTGTTTCTAGTCTATGTGAAGAATTTGCAGACATTTTTGCACCGGGCCTTGGTTGCGCTAAGAACTATGAAGCACATTTGGAACTGAAAGTAAACGTGCAACCGAAATTTTTCAGAACGCGCAATGTTCCCCACGCATTGCGTGATGAGGTCGCAAGAACATTAAATGATTTGGAATCACAAGGTGTGATTGAACGTGTGCAGGCTTCTCTCTGGGCCTCACCCTTAGTAATTTTGCCAAAACCTTCCGGAAAATTGAGACTTTGTGTGGACTTCAACAACTAGTGATTGCAACTTTTCCTTTACCCCGCCCGGAAGATCTTTTTGACAAACTGTGCCCAGGTAAATATTTTTCGGATTTGGACCTAGCAGATGCGTACCTGCAAATACCAGTGGACGAACAATCTCAGCGCGTCTTAGTGGTTAACACGCATCTGGGTTTGTACCGATTCAAAAGACTGCCATTCGGGTGTGCATCCGCCCCTGCGTTGTTTCAGCAATATCTGCAAACTGTTTGTGCCTCGGTCCCTACTGCAGCAAACTATCTGGACGATATTGTGATCTCCGGAAAGACGGAAGAAGAACATTTAGCCAATCTCAGAACATTATTTCAGGTCTTGCGACAAAATGGTCTTCGCTTGCGGATGGACAAATGTGTGTTTTTTGCTCGTGACTTACCATATTTGGGACATGTAATCAATGCACAAGGCATACATCCGAGCCCAGAGTACCTCCGTGCCATACAGGACTTGTCTTCGCCGCAGAATTTGAAGCAGCTACAGAGTGTGCTGGGAAAAATTAACTATTACCACAGATATATCCCGCATGCCTCTTCCATTTCAGCTCCGCTTCATCGCTTACGCCGTAAAGGTGTTCCGTTCGTCTGGACGACGGAATGCGAACGCGCCTTTCGCCAGTTGAAATCGGCGTTGCTTTCAAATACTTGCCTTACGCCATTCGATCCCCAGAAGCCCCTTTTGATGATGGTAGATGCCTCGGATTTCGGGATCGGTGCTGTGCTTGCGCACAAAGATGGCTCGCATGATCGCCCTATTGCCTTTGCGTCCAAATTGCTTTCGTCTGCGCAACAACATTAATCACAGAGCGAGAAAGAAGCTTTGGCTCTCGTATTTGGTGTTACTAAGTTCCATGGTTTCTTGTATGGTCGTCACTTTACCATCATTACAGACCACAAACCTTTGACATCGCTTTTTCATTCGAACAAGCTTGTACCTCCACGTACAGCGCAGAAATTCATTCGCTGGTCAATTTTCCTCTCGCAGTACCGCTACGATATCTTGTATCGGTCCACTGCTAAGCACGGAAACGCTGATGCGTTGTCCCGTTTGCCTGTTGCTGAGGATAGAGCATTCGATTCTTCCGAACTTGCTTGCATGTTCATTGATGCGGAAACCGATGACGTGGTCGAATCATTTCCGATTGATTTTCGTCGTGTAGCTACAGCCACAGCTGCTGACCCTGTCCTTGCTACCGTTTTGCGTTTTGTTGCTACGCAATGGCCCTTGTCACAGTCACGGATCGAGGATCCGTTGGTTCGCCGATTTTTTGCTCACCAGGGGAGACTTTTTGTACGACGTGGTGTTTTGCTGTTGTGTTCTGATAATGATCAGTCCAGGGTCGTGGTCCCACGTTCGTTACGGTCCTCTGTCTTACGGCTTCTCCACCAAGGACATTGGGGTATAGTGCGCACGAAACAACTTGCTCGTCAGCACTGTACTTGGTTCGGAATCGATGCTGCGATTACGAATATGTGCTCTTCTTGCATGGCGTGTGCCGAACAACAATCCGCACCACCGCGGAAATTCTTTGCATGGCCGAAAGCCACTTCCCCTTGGCAACGCTTGCACATAGATTTTGCTGGTCCATTTTGGAATGCTCGATGGTTGGTTGTTGTAGATTCCTTCAGTAATTTTCCTTTTGTTGTCAGGATGTCTTCCACGACGTCATCTGCCACCATCCAAGCGTTATCTGCTATCTTTTGCATTGAAGGTCTTCCGCAGACTATTGTTTCCGACAATGGCCCACAATTCATGTCCGCAGAATTTCAGTCATTCTGCAAGGCCAATGGTATTCAACATCTGACATCCGCGCCGTTTTCGCCTCAGTCAAACGGTGCCGCTGAACGATTGGTCCGGACTTTCAAGTCCCAGATGTTGAAGTTGAAAGAGTCACATTCTCGGGAGGACGCGTTATTGTTCTTCTTGTCTTCGTATCGCTCTCAGCCCCGAGATGGTCGCTCGCCGGCTGAGTTGCTCCACGGTCGTCCTCATCGAACCTTGATGTCTTTGCTGCTTCCGCCGCATCAGGTTCCTGTGCAGCGGCAGCCGCCTGCTTTTGCTCCAGGCGACGTTGTATACTATCGCAACTATCGAGGTTCACGGCGTTGGCTCGCAGGGCGCATTCTTCGCTGCCTCGGCCGCGCTATGTATCTGGTGTTGGGGGCCTCTGGTGAGGTGCGTCGGCATCTCAATCAGCTGCGCCTCTGTCGTCGCACGGGTTCTGTCGCTCCCCGTCTGCTTTCAGCGACGGTGCCGTCCGGTCAGCGCCCTGGGGACCCATCTACTGGCTCGCCTCATCCCCAGGTGTTACCGACGCTGCCTTCCATTTTCCCCATGGCGACGCGCCGCCGCCGCCGCCGTCTGTTCTCCCGCCGGCGCCGCCCACAGTGGACGCTTCGCTACAGCCGCCAAGCGCCTCCCTGGGTCACGCGCGGCCGATCGCTTCCCGTGACCAGATGTCCTCCGCCATGGAACTCTTGCCCGCTCCGGACCAGATGTCGTCTTCGCCCGTCGGGTACCCCGACGCGATGGAGGTCAACCCTTCGGCCTCTCCTGTCTCTCTACGGGCGCATACACCGCATGTTGGCGTGCACCCTGGACTACGTTTTCAGGCGTTTCCTAGCTCCCCTCGGACCGAATGGCCGGGTGCGGGTGGCACAGCCTCGACTGTTGTTAGGCTCCCCACCTCGTCGCATACGTCAACATGGGGTCCTCCCCACGGCGGGCGGAAGCCTTATAACACAACCGTACGTCGATTTGCGGGGGAGGAATGTGGTGTCACCGCCAGACACCACACTTGCTAGGTGGTAGCTTTTAAATCGGCCGCGGTTCGGTAGTATACGTCGGACCCGCGTGTCGCCACTGTCAGTAATGCAGACCGAGCGCCACCACACGGCAGGTCTAGAGAGACGTCCTGGCACTCGCCCTAGTTGTACAGCCTACTTTGCCTGAGATGGATTACTGACAAATACGCTCTCATTTGCCGAGACGATAGTTAGCATAGCCTTCAGCTACAATTGCTACGACCTAGCAAGGCGCCGTATTCAATTGATATTGAGATTCTATTAATGTATCATCAAGAGCGATGTTCTACAAATGTGGATTAAAGTAAAGCATTTCAGAAGCTACGCACTTTTCTTTATAGCATTCATTACGTATCCTGTTTCAGACCTCACGCCAGCCTGCGTGAGTTTAAGCGCGTGCCTTTCGGCTTCCTCTCATTGTGTCTAGGCTGTCTTGTCTAGACACAACAATTTCTCCTCCTTAACACGAGGCATCACAACAACGTTTCACCAGGCAACGCCGGTCAACTGCTGTTTGTGTACGAGAAATCGGTTGGAAACTTTCCTCGTGTCAGCACGTTGTAGGTGTCTCCACCGGCGCCAACCTTGTCTGAATGCTCTGAAAAACTAATCATTTGCATATCACAGCATCTTCTTCCTGTCGGTTAAATTTCGCGTCTGTGGTACGTCATCTTCGTGGTGTAGCAATTTTAATGGCCAGTAGTGTATCTGCGAAACGAAATGTGACGAACTTAAGGGAAATTCATATCGAGGGTGCGGTGCGCACTGATGATGGCGAATACAAACTACGTTCAGAAGCGGAAGTGCTCTTCTACGGTCTTTAGAAAGTGGCTGGAAGGTAACGGCCTGCGTGCCGCCAGGACGTCACACGCTGACAACCGCCAGCGGGGTTGACGGCGTCTCGTAGGACCGGTTTGCTCGGTGCAGAGGCTACGCAGCAGCAACAGCCAGCACAGACTGCCACCTAGCTTACCTTGGCGCCCTTGTCGGTGTAGGTTGTCTGAAACAGATAAAAGTAAGGGTCAGCATCACGGAGAACTCTCTTCTAAAAACTTTCGTCATGTATGGTTCAAATGGCTCTAAGCACTATGGGACATCTGAGGTCATCAGTCCCCTATACTTACAACTACGTAAACCTAACTAACCTAACGACATCACACACATCCATGCCCGAGGCAGAATTCGAACCAGCGACCGAAGTAGTCACGCGGTTCCGGACTGAAGCGCCTAGAACCGCTCGGCCACACCGGCCAGCTACTTTCATCATTACTCGTAGCCTATTGTTAGCGACGTTGTCTTACCCTCGTAGTAATTGAAGCAGTCTTTGGCTTAATCTGTGCTAACAGTTATTGTGAAAAAGGGTATTGATTCAATCTTTATCATTATACTGGTGATTTTATACATCAATGCTGCATTTCAGTTCGTCTACATCAGGACAGTGAGAAATTCAGGATTGAAGGCAAATTCAGGTAGGGACGTTCCACACCACCATATTGTTAGTAGTCGTACAATGAGTTTTCTTATCTTGGACAACCATGACGAAATGTGTGTTAATGGAGAACCTTCGCTTTTCTGGTGACATTGAACTATTTGCCGTTGGTGCTAATAACCTCAAAAAACTAATGGAACGACTTAGTACAGGAAGTATCAAAGCCGGCCGCGGTGCCGAGCGGGTCTAGGCGCTTCAGTCCGGAACCGCGCGACTGCTACGGTCGCAGGTTCGAACCCCGCCTCGGGCATGGATGTGTGTGTGCTGTCCTTAGGTTAGTTATGTTTAAGTAGTTGTAAGTTCTAGGGGACTGATGACCTCAAATGTTAAGTCCCATAGTGTTCAGAGCCATTTGAACCATTTTGAAGTATCAAAAAACAGTTGTATTAAGACTGAAATAATCAGCACATCGGAAACAAAGTAGTATAAACTAGCATTAAAGTAGTCCAGCTAATTGACTAGTTTTTTGCTAGTTGAAAGTAATTTTTTTATGAGATACAAAAGAAATAAACAGACTAACAGAAAAGGTCTAGAGTCTGTTTGGTAAACTGGAAACAGCATTCGAAACTAAGCTTCCACTGTCTCTTTAAAGGAAAGCTTTCCAACACGTTCGTATTACCAGCTTAACTTATAGTAGTGAGAAATAGACTTTTAATGTGGCACCCATTGAAAAACTAAGGACTGCTCAGCAAGAGAGACAAGGATACGTGCTGGGGAATTATTGGGAGTCACTGGGTAAGAAAGGAAGCATGGAACAGAGTGAAGTGGAAGACGTAATTATAACAGTAAAGAAAACGAAGTCGAGGTGGACGGCATACGTAGACGGGCGAAACGAAGCTCTGTGTTGAATTCTACGAGATAACAAAAACTGAGCCGGCCGCGGTGGCCGAGCCGGTCTAGGCGCTCAGTCCGGAACCGCGCGACTGCTACGGTCGCAGGTTCGAATCCTGCCTCGGGCATGGATGTGTGTGATGTCCTTAGGTTAGTTAGGTTTAAGTAGTTCTAAGTGCTAGGGGACTGATGACCATAGATGTTAAGTCCCATAGTGCTCAGAGCCATTTGAACCATTTTTGAACAAAAACTGAGACGACCATCTAATAGAAGGTGGGCAAATGACGTTAGAAAACAAACAAGAGTGTATGAACGTACCTTGCTGACAAGGAAAGCAAAGCAAAGTTCCACCACTGTGGTAAGAGACGGGCCAATCGGGACCGACCGACAATTGTGTCACCCTCAACCAATGCCGTCATCTGGATGCAGTATGGAGTTGGGTAGGGTAAGCACACCACTATCATGACCGTGCTGGAAACGAATGGAACTTATTGTTTTTTCTTTACCGTCCGATTCCTTAGCTGGTTGTTCAGCACGCCTGGCTGCCATATCGGGGACCCGGGTTCATTTCCTGGTGCTCCCAGGTATTTTGCTCGGTGGGAGGACGGGGACGGGGTCCATTCGGCTACGTAAAGCCATCTCAGGAGATACGTGAATGATAATTAGCGGCTCCGAGGTTTGGAAAGGCGACAACGGCCGGAAGTGCTGCGTGCTGAAACCACGGTCCTCCATATCGCATCCGCCTAACCAACATTGCAAAGGAAACCGTGGCCGGAAGACATCACGAGGTCCTCAGGACCTGATAGAGGATTTACTTCTTAGTTCAGTCTGACGCTGGCCATGTTACGGAGCAGTCACGGCCAGCGCTCCGCTAGCGAGGCACGTGTCGCGTGTTGTGTTTACTTCAGTCGCTGCAGAGTGATGCCTTCCTCATAGACCAACATGGTAGACACCTGTCGCAAAAAGACTTTGCGTTTCACGTTTCGTCCAGACTTCGCCCGTCCAAAGGCGCTGGACGTTGTAATGGTTCTTTATTTACGTGACCATTACGGCACTCCATCCCCAGTTCTCGATACCAGTGTATCGTACTACTTTTCTGCGAAGTAACAGACATATTTTTGTAACAATATTCACATTTGGTTTTTGTTGTGGCGTAACAAGCTCGCTACGCCACACTCAGAAGGAAGCCGAAAGGCACGCGTACACACACGCCGACTGGCGTCAAGTCTGGAACAGGATACGTTATGACTGCTATAAAGAAAATACGTAGCTTTGGAATATACTTAACTTTTAATCAATCCTTGTGATACATCTCTCTTGACTATACAAATGAGACTCGTAAGATACATGCACTGTGACAATTGGCGCCTTGCTAAGTCGTAGCCATTAACTTAGCTGAAGGCTATTCTAACTGTCTCTCGGCAAATGAGAGCAAAGGCTTCGTCAGTATGGTCGCTAGCAACGTCGTCGTACAACTGGGGCGAGTGCTAGTCCGTCTCTCGAGACCTGCCGTGTGGTGGCGCTCGGTCTGCGATCACACAGTGGCGACACGCGGGTCCGACATGTACTAATGGACCGCGGCCGATTTAAGCTACCACCTAGCAAGTGTGGTGTCTGGCAGTGACACCACAGTTTTATTAATGTATAGGTACTCCGATGTATCGATATATTACAGTGATATGGTTGTTGTGTGTATTCATTTCTGTGAGACTGTCATAATCTTTGACTTTCTCGTAACCGTTTTGGCGCGAATGCTCACAGAGCAGTCTTTGTTTCACTTTGCAGAAGTTAAGTTGTTATTTTACTTTGTAAAAGAACATTCAAGTTTTGTGTTTGGTTAAAGTGGAAATTAAATATATGAAGATTGATACAAAACTGTTTTCTTGATGATGTGACAATTAAGAAGTATATGTGAATTTACAACAAGTTTAATAAAAATGTGGATCATGAACACCAAGTCAAAAATTATTTCTACCATACCATTGTTCTGATCTGGGATTGTTCGATCATTAAGAATTTCCTGAGAAACGCATTTGTTATGTCTTCAAATATTGCTAAAATACAGATCTGGACCTTCTAGAAGTCAAAGTGGAATCACCCTAGAATCAACAAGATGAGCCATAACAAAAAAATGGCTCTAAGCACTATGGGACTTAACATCTGAGGTCATCAGTCCCCTAGCACTTAGAACTACTTAAACCTAACTAACCTAAGGACATCACACACATCCATGCCCGAGGCAGGATTCGAACCTGCGACCGTAGCGGTCGCGCGGTTCCGGACTGAAGCGCCTAGAACCGCTCGGCCACAACGGCCGGCTGAGCCATAACAACTTCGACGAAATCTACGTGGCAATCCATTCAAAGTAAGTGACAAAATTAATGACTTTTTTACAGTGACTTCATTATTTCCATTCTGACGATACCATCCACAGTCAATAACTTCGTTATTGCCCGATAAATCGAACATATGCTGCGTGAGCAACATTATTAATCTGACTTATAACCTACTTTGCTAGTGGTGGTATTGTTAGAACATGGAACGGTTTCTTTGTGACGACGTTAAAATACCACCACAGGACGTAACTGGAATCCAACTGTCCCTGGTAGCAGCCCAACGGGCTTGCCGCATTGGTAACACCGGTTCCCGTCGGATCACTGAAGTTAAGCGCTGTCGTGCTGGGCTAGCACTTGGATGGTGTAACCGCTCTTTAGCGAGTGGTTATACAGAAACGAATATTAGATTAAATTCTGTAATACGAAATGACCTAAGAGCCTAAAAACGTTAATAGTATTTCGTAGCTATAGTTAGTCGAAATTTTACGAAGAGCAGATATTCGAAATAGAGTAACGCAAAGTAGTACAAAGGGAATCCAAGGAAGACATAACAGAGCTGCGTTTTGTTTTGAATGCAATATATAAACCAATGCGCAGCATTATTAGGTCTCTTGAGTTTTTGTTTTCAGCGGTGGCGAGTGTGTTCGCAGTTCTTCCGTGCTAACCGGAATTTTTGGATTAGAAGCCTAATTAAATAGGAGTCTTAGAACTGGATTAGACGTTGGAGTGGTGGAGAATAGATTAATTTGAGATAAATTCAGAGACAGAGTCAATTAGAGGTGATTGGGTGTACGAACTTTGATATTCAAGTGAATTATGATTGTACGTGTAAACGAAACGTTACTATCGTATATTTACGATTGTGAAGAGATTTTTTGACAATACGGAAACTTTTATGTTGACTTAGGACTTTATTCGCTGTATGCGAATTATTAAAGAGTATTGGGACCGAAAATAGTTTGATCACACTAGTATCTTTGTCGCTCGTTGTCAAGGTAATTCCTGTAATAAACGAGAAGTGAAAATAGTGCCAGTTAAAAGACTAAACTTGTGCTGAACAGACATTGAAAGGATTCTAACTCATAATTAATATCGTGTCGTGAGAATTGAGAAGCTTACACATTGTAAGGCCCAGAGACATATTTATAAATTATCGGACATTAATGGCAAAGGACAGTCTCATGGGAAAGCATATCTTTGGTGATAGGTACACGAAGGAATGTAATACTGGCTGACTGTTATACCGAAACAATACACACTAGAATCAACTCTCCTTTCATTGATTCCCCATTGCCATCTCTCATTAATTAAGAACTTAATCGTGACAATAAAACAAAACATATGAGACATTCCCAGTACTTACTAAATTCCATAATCAGCTAGTACATAGACAATCATATCTGTAAACATTCAAGGGCTATTGAAGGAAGCTGATAAACCAGTTTCAAACATATTTAATAGGATTCAAGGAATGCATACAAACTGCTAAAGTAACTAAATCAAGTTACTCAGAGAAACAAATTAGTAAAAATAGACTGGAACTCAACTGATATCTTACTGTAGAGTAATAAAAAAAACTGTCTTTGGATCTGCCGTGGTTGAAAGTGTATGAAATCTCTCTGGAAAACGATATCAATTTTCAATTGCTAGTTAACACGAGTAGAATCACAACGTGACTCAGAGACGTTTTATGCCCGACCCACACGGCAGGGAATGGTTCTTAACTAGACGGGACAATGTATAAACAAACTTCTGAGATCAGTTCCGCTGGAGGGGCGAAAACTGCGAAGCGATATCCGTGCAGTCGAGACGACGGTGGCTCAAAAATGGCTCTGAGCACTATGGGACTTAACATCTGAGGTCATCAGTCCCCTAGACTTAGAACTGCTTAAACCTAACTAACCTAAGGACATTACACACATCCATGCCCGAGACAGGATTCGAACCTGCGACCGTAGCAGCAGCGCAGTTCCAGACTGAGGCGCCTAGAACCACTCGGCCACAACGGCCGGCGACGACGGTGGGTGTGCGGCCATAATGGGTAGCCCTTGTGAGACAAACTGAGGAGCTACTTGACTTGACTGCCAGGAGAGCAGTGTGCTGACCACATGCCCCTCCATATCCGCATCCATTGACACCTGTGGGCTGAGGATGACACGACGGTCGGTCGGTACTGTTCGGACGAAGTTTAGTTTTAGTTAGTTTTTATAGTTAGTACTTCTTTGTCCCAACCAAGGCCTTAGAACCTGGTCCATGATCCTCCTTGCTGTCGTTCGACATTGAGGAACACGTGCGCAAACACGAGCCCCCGGTTCTCGATGTACGTTTGGCGGTCCTCGGCTTACGCAACGGATCATAAATTTTCTAAGTCCACCTATGTTGGTGCACAAGTCATCCTGCATGCTCCATCAGTGTTCTGTGGTGGAGTTCTTAACTTAACCCTTAGCAACAATGATGCCAATCAGCACGGTGATCGCTCTAGTACGTGGACCTAAAGTCGAAAAAGTTGCAGGTCTAGAAAGTTTTAACAGCCTTGACGTCATTGCTTATCGGACATTTCAGATCCCAGAGGTCTACAATAGAGATATGGGTAAATCCTATTACCTCTCTTCGATGCCTTTAGTTCTCAGGACCAGGAATCATCGTAAAATAAATGGACCTGAATCTGTGTCAGTGTAGGTCAAAGGTGTTGACAACTGAAAAGAAATTAAACTCGTGGGTGATCTCACTCTTTATTATAGACGTTAAATAAAATATTTCCTTGAAGTACGAACGAAGGCTTTTTATTTTGACCAGCCTTTCCTTTGTTATTCCCAGTGACTGTCGTCCGGTTAAATAAAAGAAAAATATATTTTCACGGTCACGGCATTCTCCAGAGCGACTGTTACGTCGTGCTTCACAAAAGCCGCGAGAGCACCGGTGGCGACATTCCACTTCCTCTTCAGGGTCTTCTCGTGCCTCATTTAGGCCGTCGCGTTGTGCCTTATCGTGCACCTCAGCCCTATCTCACAGAGGTGTCGCGTCACAACAGAAACTCGTTGAGCTGCGTCAGCGACAAATATTGAGCCACATTTTTTCGGCAAAACGGAAGGGAATTTTATGTTGGTGTTTCGTCTCGGTTTCACTTGGCGCCGCGGATATCAGTGGGACCTTCTGTTAATGTAGACAGGAGAATGTTATGGAGCGGACGAGACACTGAAGCACTCTCTCATTCTCTCTCTCTTCCTCTCCACCTCTCTGTGTCTGTAGTGGGAGGGGGGGGGGGGCAGCGAGGCTAATAGTGAGATACAGACAGATTCTTGCAAACCTTTAAAGTCAAAATCATGGTGACTGTAAATGATCCTATACTGAGTAATACTACCAAATGCGGAACTCAAAATATCTTTTTTATCTTCGTATCTTTTCATATTCTCCCTATGTTGTCTTTTCCTTTCTTCTGTCCATGTTGTTCCCAATTTCTCATTTCGCCTGCCTTGAAAGCGTTCTAAATTTAGTATTTTATTCATAAAAAGGTTTCATTTTGTTATTTTCCATTATTTGATGTTGTTCCTTTCTAGTTCTTTTCTTATTTATGTAATCCGTACTAGTGTTGATGTCTTTGATTCGTTTGCCTGTTCTCATTCATTTGGTAGAGATGTCCAAAGGATATTAACCTTTGCTTTCCTATTACTTCCGATATTTTATGCATATTTTGGTAGTTCTCCTCATTCCTACACAATTTACAATCAGTTTTATTGTATTTATTTGGCGCTAGCTTTCCAGCTATTGGGCCACGCACATTGTTATTTAATAACTTAACAAATTACATGTTTCCTTGTGCGGCTGGTCCCGGCGGAGGTTCGAGTCCTCCCTTGGGCATGGGTGTGTGTGTTTGTCCTTAGGATAATTTAGGTTAAGTAGTGTGTAAGCTTAGGGACTGATGACCTTAGCAGTTAAGTCCCATAAGATTTCACACACATTTGAACATTTTGAACATATTTCCTTGTTATGTTTACATGAAGTTTCGAAAAATCTTAATTTTTATGCGTTATAACGATGTTATACTGAGAACAACCGTATTTCAGTCGGTGGGCGTTCTGTGGAGATCATAATCGAATATAAATAATTAATGCGGGTAGCAGTTAAGACTGTGAACAAATAGCACGGTTTCTTCCTCTGGGATCAGCTGTTGGTGTGCACCTTTGGAGTCAATCACGTGAGACTCCTGCTGTGGCTCGTTAACTTTACATTCTGGAATTCAGAGATATGTGTACGCCTCTTGAAAATGTCTCGGGAAGTGCACATAGATTTCTGGCTGTCGGACATGCTTCGTGACACTTGCAGGAAGAGGAGGTCCCAGTTTGACGACTGCCTTATAGAGTGTTACCAGCTAACTGTCTTAGCGATAACACCCAAGCAACAGGTGATTTATGTCTGCCAGTTCTGAATGATGATCTTCGCAATGCGGTACGTGCAAGATAACACCCGTGTCCGTTTTGCACTCTCATTAGTGGTATTGCACGGTGACGTAACAGTATTAACTTCGAGTATCATTTTCTTCTTGGAAAGAGTAGTTGAATCCCTGCGAAGTTCTGTTGTCCCGTCATGTGAGAGGATTCCCAAATTGGTGTCATTCATCAAATTCCCCTTTCGTTACAGTACCCACAAAGCCCGTACACCATCTGATTAAAAGTACCCGGACATTAATATGTAATGAAAGAAGCGAAAGCAGGAAGGTTAAAGGAGTATATCGAGGGTCTATACAAGGGCGATGTTCTTGAGGACAATATTATGGAAATGGAAGAGGATGTAGATGAAGATGAAATAGGAAAGATGACACTGCGTGACGAGTTTGACAGAGCACTGAAAGATCTAAGTCGAAACCAGGCCCCGGGAGTAGACAGCATTTCATTAGAACTACTGATAGCCTTGGGAGATCCAGCCCTAACAAAACTCTACCATCTGGTGAGCAAGATGTATGAGACAGGCGAAATGCCCTCAAACTTCAAAAAGAATATAATAATTCCAATCCCGAAGAAAGCAGGGGTTCACAGATGTGAAAATTACCGAACTGTCAGTTTAATAAGCCACGGCTGCAAAATACTAACACGAATTCTTTACAGACGAATGGAAAAACTGGTAGAAGCCGACCCCGGGGGAAGATCAGTTGGGATTCCGTAGAAATGTTGGAACACGTGTGGCAATACTGACCCTAGGACTTACCTTAGAAAATAGATTAAGTAAAGGCAAACCTACGTTTCTAGCATTTGTAGACTTAGAGAAAGCTTTTGACAATGTTGACTGGAATACTCTATTTCAAATTCTGATTGTGGCAGGGGTAAAATACAGGGAGCGAAAGGCTATTTACAATTTGTACAGAAACCAGATGGCAGTTATAAGAGTCCTTGGGTATGAAAGGGAAGCGGTGGTTGGGAAGGGAGTGAGACAGGGTTGTAGTCTATCCCCCATCTTATTCCATATGTATATTGAGCAATCAGTAAAGGAAACAAAAGAAAAATTTGGAGTAGGAATTAAAATCTATGGAGAAGAAATAAAAACTTTGAGTTTCGCCGATGACATTGTAATTCTGTCAGAGACAGCACAGGACCTGGAAGAGCAGCTGAACGGAATGGACAGTGTCTTGAAAGGCGGATATAAGATGAACATCAACAAAAGCAAAACGAGGATAGTGGAATGTAGTCGAATTAAGTCAGGTGATGCTGAGGGTATTAGATTAGGAAATGAGACACTTAAAGTAGTAAAGGAGTTTTGCTATCTGGGAAGCAAAATAACTGATGATGGTCGAAGTAGAGAGGATATAAAATGTAGACTGGCAATGGCAAGGAAAGCATTTCTGAAGAAGAGAAATTTGTAAACATCGAGTATAGATTTAAGTGTCAGAAAGTCGTTTCTGAAAGTATTTGTATGGAGTGTACCCATGTATGGAAGTGAAACGTGGACGATAAATTGTTTAGACAAAAAGAGAACAGAAGCTTTCGAAATGTGGTGCTACAGAAGAATGCTGAAGATTAGATGGGTAGATCACATAGCTAATGAGGAGGTATTGAATATAATTGGAGAGATGTGAAATTTGTGGCACGACTTGACTAGAAGAAGGGATCGGTTGGTAGGACATGTTCAGAGGCATCAAGGGATCACAAATTTAGTATTGGAGGGCAGCGCGGAGGGTAAAAATCGTAGAGGGAGACCAAGAGATGAATAAACAGATTCATAAGGATGTAGGTTTGCAGTAGGTGCTGCGAGATGAAGAAGCTTGGTTCAAAAATGATTCAAATGGCTCTGAGCACTATGGAACTTAACATCTGAGGTCATCAGTCCCCTAGAACTTACAACTACTTAAACCTAACTAACCTAAGGACATCACACACATCCATGCCCGAGGCAGGATTCGAACCTGCGACCGTAGCAGTCGCGCGGTTCCGGACTGAAGCGCCTAGAACCGCTTGGACACTGCGGCCGGCGAAGAAGCTTGCACAGGATAGAGTAGCATGGAGAGCTGCATGAAACTAGTCTCTGGACTGAAGACCACAACAACAACAATATGTAATGCGGAAATGGCCACTAAATATCACGAGAGGCGAAGCTGCCAGTGTAAAAGGAAGCAGAGGGTACTGTGTTGTTAGTGGAGAAACAGCAGATAGTGAATTCGAACGTGAACTATTCATTCGACGTCACCTGGATGACAAATCCATTAGGGACATTTCAGCCCCTTCTGAAGCTGCTCAGGTCGAATTTTGGTGGTGCGACTGTGAAGTGGAAACGTGAAAAAACAACCACAGCTAAACCAACATCAGCCAGACCACATGTACTGACGGAGAGGGACACTAGAGCATTGCGCACAGTAGTTGTAAGAAATCACTGAAAGGAATCACTCGTGAGTTTCAAAGTGCTACCAGCAGTCCAGCTAGTACAATATGCGTAGGGAAAGAAAGACGCCAGTGGACTGTGGATGACTGGAAACGGGTGATTTTGAATGATTAATTACTCTGTACCCTGTGACAATCAGAGGGAAGGACACGGGTGCGAATGTCCTTAGACCATTATCTACCACCATGTACAATGCCAACAGTGAAGTACGGAGGGTTAGAATATGGGGCTGGTTTTCGTGTTTAGGCGGTGGTCACTTTATAACGCCAAAGACGGCACTAAAAGCGGAAGGATTTGAAGACTTTTACGGCATTGTGTACTGAGTACCGCACAGGAACAGTTCGGGAACGGCGATACGCACCAGGATGGCAGTGTATCCTGTCATAAAGCAGGAAGTGTGAGGCAGTAAAATTCCTGAAATGGAGTGCCCTGCCAAGAGCCCCGACCTGAGCACACTGGAACACTTCTGGGAGGAGTTCCAACGTCGACTTCGCACCACACCCCAACATACAACATCAAAATCTTTACTGGTTTCGGCTCTTGAGGTGGGTCACCACTTCTCTACAGTCATTCAGACACCGCACTGAAAGTGCCTCCAGTAGAGTCCAAGCCGTCATAAAGGAGAAGAGTGGACACGCCCCATAATAATGTCTACTGATAGGTGTTCGGATACTTTTGATCAGGTAGCGTATAAGGTAGACATACGAAGAAAAGTATCAGTTTATTGATACTACTCTTTGCTGGTTGGTCACCGTCTTATTCTCTATGATGCCGCAATGCCCTTTTCCCTTCAGAAGTTGATTCTTTTGTATTGCTCGATAAACTGATAGCCGGCCGCTGTGACCGAGCGGTTGTAGGCGCTTCAGTCCGGAACCGCGCTGCTGCTACGGTCGCAGGTTCGAATCCTGCCTCGGGCATGGATGCGTGTAATGTCCTTAGGTTAGTTAGGTTTAAGTATTTCTAAGTTCTAGGGGACTGATGTCCTCAGATGTTAAGGCGCATAGTGCATAGAGCCATTTGAGCCATTTTGGTACACTGATAAAGTAGTTCCTGTACCGTACGTCAAAGACAGATTGCCTTTCCAAGTTCCACGGCTGATGTCCTGTTTTAGACAGAGCTGCGCTAATATTATTATCGAATATAGCTGGTACATGCTATATGTGGTCGTATCTGAGTGCCTGTATTGTTATTAGAAACTCGCCCACAACGCAGATCGTTTCAGGGGGAAGCTTGTACGTAAATATGGTTTCCATAGTGGGACATTCTTTCGCTCTGCTCTGAAGCGGAGTGTGCATTGTTTTGAAACTTCCTGGTAGATTAAAACGGGAGACGAACCACGGTCTAATGAAGCTGGAGGATGTGCCTTGAATTGTGCCTGAATAGATAGTGGACAACACAGTGAAATGCATGGTATCTTTACTTCGCGATACGTTCGTAAACCGGAATGTGAGGAAGCCAAGCCTGACTAGATGCATATCCAGCGTAATACAACCAGGAAGTGGAGGAATTCCAGTTAATAACAAAGTTCAACAATTCCAAACGTTTGTTTGGAGATAACAGCTACGCAAAGAAACGTATAGATAGAATTATCAGGACATGAAGGCTGTGGAACTAATTACAACGAAAGCACAGCTGTAAAATCAAAAGCATTAAGAAACTCTAAATTGGAAGAAAAATGTGGGAAAACTTGTACAATCCGCTAAACACTTCAACTGCGCGCACAGAGACATAATTTGCTTCGCCGGAAAATCACTGCTAATAGCGAACTTTACAAAATAGGTCTATGCTGAGTCTCCATGTGCCGAAACTGCAGTCTAGAAGAGACAGTAGAAGATAAGCGTACATGCTGCGAAAAACTGGAAATATGTCGGTGGACTTGGGAAATAGAACCAATACAGGGTGAATATTAATAAAACCGAAAAACTTCAGGGACTGAGTCCTGATTGGAAATGGAGGAAGAACAGTCTTATGAACATGTGTCCAGAAATGCATCGTTCCCCACCCTCACCTACCTTGGTCTCACCATTGACCGTCACCTCACCTGAATCCCTTATCTCCGCTCTATCCAATCCAAAGCCCACAATGGCCTCCAGCTCCTCAAACTCCTCTCTGGCCAGACATGGGGGTTGAACCCCTCTACCATCCTCCACACCTACAAATCCTTAATCTGTCCCATCCTCTGTTATGCCAGTCCCGCCTGGATATCCACCCCCACCGCCTAAATTCTATAAGTCCCTCCAGATCCTCGAGGGCCATGCACTCTGCTTCGCCTTCCCTAAACACCTCCCGTCCCTCTCGCGGATCCTCTACTACCTGATTCCTTTCCCCCATCTGCTCCTATTCCTCAAACATATCTTCATACTCTACACCTCCCGCTGCCTTGATCCCCCTCATCCTCTGGTTGCTGCTCTCCTCTCCAACCCCCACCCTCTGCTGCACCTTTACTGTTGTGTCCCCCTAACCTCCATCTCTACACCCTTCATCTCCTTTCCCAAGGTGGCTTTTGTCAACTCCCCCTCCTGGATGATGCGCTCTCTCCTCCATTTATCCCTCCTATCCTCTGTCCTTTTCCCAGGTTCCCTCTTTCCCCCTTACATCCTGTTTTTTACCCACCTACCCTCTCTCAGCCACCCTTCTCTCCCCCGAGTCCTTTTGCGTTTCATTCCTCTGCCTTTCCCCATTCCCTCTCGCAACTGCTCTGCTCCCCCCTTCCGAGTCCTCTCCCTCTGTCCCCCCCCCCTTTCGTTTTTCCTCTTCTCCCCCCCCCATTTTCCCCACCTCGTCTGTCCAGGTCCCCCCCCCCCCCGCCCCATCTGCCCTTGCCTGTGGTGTGTAATCTTCATGCCGCCTTTTTAGTGCAGTGTTTCCAGTGACTGTTAAGTGCTGTGCGTCTTTTCAGAAGTGTTGCAAACGGATATCATACTGTCGCTGTGTGTGATTTTTATATCTCTTGCGAACAGAAACCAGACTGTCGCCATGTTTTTTTAATTGTCTCTCTACTATTTTCCCTGCCTGCTTCCTGTGTATTTTATTATCATCCCCCACCATTTGTTTTATGTTTTAACTTTCCACAATTTTCCGCCATTTTGCAATTTACGTCACCGTTTTATCGCCTGCTTTTATTGTTTCTTATCTTCTTATGTTTTAAAAATTCTGTAGGCTGGAGAGCAGCGTACTAAGCTGTTGCCGACCCGCCCCCTTCGGGGGAATCGAAATCCAATAAAGGAAAAAAAATGCATTTTTGCCTCGGTAGATGGCGCTGACGAACGGGAGTTCCTCTGACCACGTGCCGCGTGTCCATTGTGTGTCGCAAGCTGTGTGATTACTGCAGCGTACTGTAAGCAGCAGAATTGCCCGGTATTCATGTCGGGAATAAGCCGAGATGGTGTTTGTGTACGCCCAAGCGTATGAAAACGGTCCAGAGGTAGCATGGCTATACCACAATAAGCACGCTCACAGACAACAACCATATCACACAACATTTCGAGCCCATTTTGGGGGTCTGTGTGATCATGGTTCCTTTCAACAGACGAACGCGCAGGGAGAAATGGTTCAAATGGCTCTGAGCACTTTGTGACTTAACTTCTGAGGTCATCAGTCGCCTAGAACTTAGAACTAATTAAACTGAACTAACCTAAGGACATCACACACATCCATGCCCGAGGCAGGATTCGAACCTGCGACCGTAGCGGTCGCTCGGCTCCAGACTGCAGCGCCTAGAACCGCACGGCCACTCCGGCCGGCGCGCAGGGAGACGGCGGACTGTGCGGACACCAGATTTCCTTAACTGCCTGCTCAATGTGCAGACTGAATAATATTGAGGATTGGTTCCTCAAATTATGCCGTTTAAAGTCCTCTAGCCGCTAGCGTAGCATCTGTGTAATTTTGCGCCTAAAGGTTCGGGACATCCTCTGCAGAGACCAAGAAAACTGAGACGTGACGCAAAGAAAAGATCAGAGCTACTCCTAAGCTGTAGCGACCTAGACAGTACCGGTTGGAGAATATTTTTCCTCTGAAGCGAGCTATCAGTTGACACCTCCACACATTAGCTGGCTTTGCTCCGGCGCTTGGTAAGACATGTGAAAATAAATCTGTGTGTAGTGGTCGTGGAAATGGGTTGTTTTTTCTTCTATAATAAGAACTACATTGACATTCCTCTGTAACAGAAATGAATTTCCGAATCTTGTACCAGTGCTAAATATAAAAAAAACACACTTTATCTCATCTTAAGTAATTCCTGAGATCTTAAAAAGTTTTTAATGAAAGGAGGAAAAACTAGACCTATTGTGCTATCTATTAAACTGAAACGAAAGAGTGAAAATATGAAATTTCTGTTATCTTTCTAGTTTAATAATGGGACTTTTTAATTCTATAATTGACAAATACTCACCTTCCATGGAAAAAATGGGACAGAAATACGAAAAATATAATCTAATTTTATGTTGAATTGTGAAGCATAAGACACTGTTAAAGTGAGTAACTTGTATGTTACATGTGAAGAAAACTCACCAGTAAACTGCAACATGTAACGTGCAAAGTAGTATATTATTTCTTGCTAAGCTAAGTGTTCGGAGAAATTAGAACCCAGTTAGATGAGGACATAATAGAAGAGTTTATATTTTAAATACATTTATACTAACGATGACAATATTTCAAACTGAAAGCATTGGCGCTGGTAACCACACACCGCCAACTTCTACTCTGTTTGCAGAAGTACGGTTACTGCAACGGCTTTGCTTCTGTCATTGTACACATTCACCCGTGTCAGTTTTCGCTACTAATTACGATACACACTGTTTACAGATATTACACTTTAAATTAAAAGGGAGTTCAGCGTTGGCCGTAATATTGATGTTTTATTCATAGCATCTTCAGTGCTGTACAAATTAAACTCAGACACTGGTATCAAGTTATCAATAACCAAAACTGAGAAGCGATCACTGAGTTATTGTGATCGCTTCTCAGTTTTGGTTATTGATAACTTGATACCAGTTCAAAAATGTTCAAATGTGTGTGAAATCTTATGGGACTTAACTGCTAAGGTCATCAGTCCCTAAGCGTACACACTACTTAACCTTAATTATCCTAAGGACAAACACACACACTCATGCCCGAGGGAGGACTCGAACCTCCGCCGGGACCAGCCGCACAGCCCATGACTGCAGCGCCCCAGACCGCTCGGCTGAACCCGCGCTTGATACCAGTGTCTGAGTTTAGTTTGTACAGCATTGAAGATGATCACCATGTGATCGAAAATCGATTCTGCTATCAATAAAACATCAATATTACGGCCAACGCCGACCTTCCTTTTAATTTAACATATATGGTCGTTGTGCACACAGCACTCCATGGAGTCGCCAATCAATATTACAGTTTGTTGCCTATACACGGTATGCGCGAAATCACAGCAGCCCATTCTCTACTGGGAATATTTTCAGACATGAGATTCAGTACAACCTTATACAAATCCCCGTCTCCTGTATTAGTTTTCGTTGCATGAATCTAGTTCTATAGCTGGCAGGTTAAAGTCTTCCGAATTACAATAACATGATCAGAAAATGTACCCGTGATATTCTCCAAGTTTTCTCTGACCCCGCCCGGATAACCGAGCGCGTTAAGGTGCTGCTTCCGGGATTCGGGAAGCAAATATGCCTCGGTTCGAATCCACTTCGTGGATTAACGACGACGGCTGGTGGGTGAGCCAGCAAGCCGTTTTTTTTTTTATTTTTTTTTTTTTTTGCCCACATCCAACTAGGTAAATACCGGGCTGGTACCCGCATCATATCACAGACGAACTCTATGCAGACTGTTAGAAAACGATCCAACCAGCCACTTGCGTTAGCTTGGGCCTTGAACAGGCCTTGAACCTAGGGAATCAGTGCCGAAAGTTGCGACACCTATGGTGCTGTTAGAATCCCCTTGAAAACCTGTGGTCACTGCGTCTCCAGATACGTAACGTCTGACCGGTTAGTTTCAGGTTGAGTGGCGGGCAGTAGTAGTATTGCGTATGTCTGGACCGAAGGCGAATGTGGAAACTGGCCGCACGGCTCTCGACTTACACCCGCAACAGTTATGAGGCGCTGCCTTTTACTGATAACATATCTGGTCCAGAACGGGATTTGACTGTTAAGTTTTGTCGGGGGCAGCAGGTGGGTATGCTGATCACTGTCATCTGCAACGTTAGTCGGTAATGGAGCCCCTCTGCGCGGCAGCAGGCAGATCGGTAAAAAAATAGCCACTGTGCACTGCGCATGTTACTGGGAGATCTCGTCCGAGATGAGAAGAATGCCGTGCCGGCGGCTATTGAGAACACTATGTCCAACCGGATGCAAATCATTGCTGATGTCGGCACGAATAATACTCGCCAGCTGTGAGACCATGCCTGGTTCCTTTCGATGGTTGGTTGGACTGATGAAGGCAAGCACAGCTCACTATTTGCAGCGTTGTATCCAGAATCGATCCCAGTCCTCTAGTGGAGAACCGAGTTGAAGAAACCAGAGGCCCAAACGATTCTGCCACGATCTCAGATGCGAATTTCTCGACCGCTGTCATGGAAAATTGTAAGCCACCCTTCAATATGTCACTAACAAAGGAAGCAGATTATGTGTGGCGCGTGTACAAGGAGAGTTTTTAGGTTAGAAGAGCATAGGGGCGACGATGAACTGTCTGCAGAAATCTGAGATAGGTCAGCTACATCACTCTCAGAGGAGAATGTTCATCCTTGCTGATCGGAAAGGGCCAGTGTTAATGTGGCGTTAGTAAACTGCACGATCGTTCTTCCTAAGGTCCGAGAATTAGCATCAGTTAATATAAGCAAAAAAGCTACATGGTATTAGGAACAGAAAGCTCGCTGAAACCGGAAATGAAATCCTAAATTCAGATAGCAAGGATAGGCTAGAAGACAATGGCGGCGGCTTTTTTATTTCCTAAAAAAATTCTATAGTATGCAGTGATATTATTACATATTCAAAATGTGAAGCATCAAAGTTGGGTCAAAAATGGTAATTGTATGCTTTTATAGACCACCTGCTTTAGAAACTGTAGTCGCAGAGCGCTCCAGAGAAAACTTGGAGAACATCACGCTTAAATTTCCTGATCATGTTATTGTAGTAGAGAAGACTTCAACTTGCCTGTTATACGGGGTGGGGCAAATAAAAGTGGCGTGGAGTAGTGGATACGATTGGATGTGAATTTTTGGCAGCATTAAGGACAAGGAAAAGACGTACAGTTACTTCCAAAAGGAGAGAGCAACTGCCCGTACTGCTAGCCAAACCTTGGACCACATTTACACAGTCTTCACGCCTGACAGAGTTGTTAGCAGAGGTCAGTCTGGTCGCGGGTTTAGCTTGCTACCTAGATCACCTAATCATTCAGTGTGCGATTATTTTGTGTGCGGAGCCCTCAAGTCTAAGGTGTATGGCAATAACCCTCATAATCTCCAAGAACTGCAGCAGAACATTTCGGATGTGACTGCAGCAATTCCAGCAGCCCAGCTTCGATCCCCCCAGAAGTGCCAAGCGATGAATGATAGTCACTTTCAACGTCTGTTATAGTCAGGTTACTACTTTATTTCCTTTCCTCTGTTGTGTTTCTTTGTACCTGGAACTCTGTTCCCCAGGCCACTTTTATTTGCTTCACCCTGTAAAATTGGAAAGTCATGTAATGAAAACTGGTTCCGGAGACAGGGATTTTTGGAATGTTGTTCGCAGTGCCTTGCCTGAAAATTATTTTGACAGATAAGGGGATGTTGTGATTTCGCACCCATAGCAATATTCTAGCGCAAGTTGGATAGTGCGATATAAGGCAATTGTCTGTGTGCCTTCAATCATTCTAATTTTATCGCTGCTGTTCTTACGTGATGTGAGAGCAAGGGAGAGTTTCTGAACTCATCTGTGAAAACATGTTCCATATACTAAAAGTTTAGTCTTCCAGTAAAGAGCGTAATGTGTGACACTAGTGTACAAAGACAACCTCTGTAACCGTCTCTTGCTGACCAAAGAAATCATTCTTGAACCGGATTTCTTAGTGTCTAATCAACATCCTTCAGTAATTTACATTCGATAATGTGCAAAACAACGATTTACACACTTAAAAAAATGTTTTGCATCACCTCGGTTCCGAGAGTTCCGGAACCTGTGCAACGTTTCCACTCTTTTTATCGCTTATGAAAACCACACATTGCATTAGGTATCACAATACAGCGAGACCTTCAGAGGTGGTGGTCCAGATTGCTGTACACACCGGTACCTCTAATACCCAGTAGCACGTCCTCTTGCACTGACGCATGCCTGTATTCATCGTGGCATACTATCCACAAGTTCATCAAGGCACTGTTTGTCCAGATTGTCCCACTCCTCAACGGCGATTCGGCGTAGATCCCTCAGAGTAGTCAATAAACAGCCCTTTTCAATTTATCGATAGAGTTCATGTCTAGAGAACATGCTGGCCACTCTAGTCGAGCGATATTGGTATCCTGAAGGAAGTCATTCACAAGGTTCAAAAATGGCTCGGAGCACTATGGGACTCAACTGCTGTGGTCATAAGTCCCCTAGAACTTAGAACTACTTAAACCTAACTAACCTAAGGACAGCACACAACACCCAGCCATCACGAGGCAGAGAAAATCCCTGACCCCGCCGGGAATCGAACCCGGGAACCCGGGCGTGGGAAGCGAGAACGCTACCGCACGACCACGAGATGCGGGCCATTCACAAGGTGTGCAAGATTGGGGCGCGAATTGTCGACCATGAAGACGAATGCCTCGACAATATGCTGCCAATATGGTTGCACTATTGGTCAGAGGATGGCATTCAGGTATAGTAAAGCCGTTACGGCGCCTTCCATGACCACCAGCGGCGTACGTCGGTCCCACATACTGCCATCCCGAGACAGCAGGGAATCTTCACCTTGCTACACTCACTGGACAGTGTGTCTACGGCGTTCAGCCTGGCCGGGTTGCCTCCAAACATGTCTCCGACGATTGTATGATTGAAGGCATATGCGACACTCATCGGTGAAGAGAATGTGATGCCAATCCCGTGCGGTGCATTCGGCATGTTGGTGGGCCCATCTGTACCGCGATGCATGGTCTCCTGAACCTCGCCACGGACGTCAGGAGTGAAGTTGCGCATCATGCAGCCTATTGCGCACAGTTTGAGTCGTAACACGACATCCTGTGGCTGCACGAAAAGCATTATTCAAAACATGGTGGTGTTGCTGTCAGGGTTCCTCCGAACCATAATCCGTAGGTAGCGGTCATCCATTGCAGGAGTAGCCCGTGGGCGGCCTGAGCGAGGTATGTCATCGACAGTTCCTGTCTCTCTGTATCTCCTCCATGTCCAAACAACATCGCTTTGGTTCACTCCGAGACGCCTGGACACTTCCCTTGTTGAGAGCCCTTCCTGGCACAAAGTAACAACGCGGACACGTTCGAACCGTGGTATTGACCGTCTAGGCATGGTTGAACTACAGACGACACGAGCCGTGTACCTCCTTCCTGGTGGAATGAGTGGAACTGATCAGCTGTCGGACCCTCTCCGTCTAATATGCGCTGCTCATGCATAGCTGTTGACACCTTTGGCCGGGTGGCATCTCTGAACAGTCAGAACCGGGGTGATGCAAAACTTTTTTTGATGTGGTGTATTTACAAGTGGTTCATGTAAGGGTTTTGACAAGTAGTTACTCTTGCATAGGAACTGCCTCCAACAGGATCATAGAAAGATACGTTTTTTTTTACAGGCGTCAGTTAGTTGTCGTCTTAGCCAGTACTAGCCATGTGGTGTTCGGGAGGGGACTAGACACTATCGAATAGTTAATGGATCCGCTGGAGGGGGGGAGGTGAGGTTGGGGACAGATATTGTTACCCGGGCTGCCGAAAAGCTCCATAGAAACTTGAATTTCGCCAGTCCAAATAGTAGCTTCGAATTATACAGGTGATTGGAGAGAAATGAACTACGAAAGGAAAATAAACGTTCCCCGTTTAACTGCGAAGTGTATGTTAGGCAGTGATAAATTAAAATGATACTTAATTTCTTGCAAAAATAAATTCCAGGAGTTGGATTCAAGGAAAACTATTCTCATATGTGGTGTAACTAACGTAAGATATCAAAGAGTTGTTGGATTTTGCCTCTGATAGTCTGTGATAGTATGGTAAAACGTCATAAAATTAAAGGATAAGTAATCTGCTATTACAAACGTGTGAAAACAACCGCTTACTCTCTGCTGGTTAGTCTCAAAGAGCAGGGAAAGTTAGAGCTTAACTTTCCATCGTCGGCGTTGTCATCAGATACGGAGCATAAACTCGGCTTTGACAAGGACAGCGGAAGCATTAGATTGTATCCTTTTCAAGAAAACCGTTTAAGCGATTTACGGAAAGCACAGAAAACTTAAATTTAGAAGACCAGACGAGGATTTGGTTCCGGTCCGTCCGGAAGAGAGTCCAGTTGTTTAACCACTGCGGCACCTCTCTTGTTGTGGATATGCGTGTGCACCACTCCAAATACAGAAGTAGATCTAAGTGTATATTGTTTGTCAGTTACTACGTCCCGCTTTATTTACGTGCCATTGAGTCCTGTGGACCTTTCAAAGTTTCGTCAGTTTACCTTCTGGAAAACAGAGCCCTGCATCTTTCGTGCAAGCATATGTTACGTCTCGAGAATCCATTAGAATCATCCGCCCGCACCGCTACTTGAAATGAATTCCGTAGAAGTCTGCATGCAGCGATCGTTGCGATAAATTAAAGCCATGTTCTGAAATTTTGCGTATGATGATCAACACAGCCTATACCTCCGAATTGAGCGAAATAACTTCTTCCTCATTCCAATATGTTATGTTTCGTTGAAATACTGCTATTTTTTCTTAATGCACGAACTGAGGCATCTATTTTTTTACTAACACAAATTATAGTTACTTCAACAACATATCTACCTGAAATCGTAGCCTTATTTCACATTGCAGAATGACCACAGCCAACGAGGCCGAAGAGTAGCTTGCACAGTACAGACACGTGCAGAGATTCGACAAGTACTGATGACTATCTCAGTACGTGACAAAGGGCAGGAAAGCCTCAGTTTTGCTGGGTTCGCGCGGTTACTGTTCGAAATATGTAACAGGAAAACCCTGTAAGAAATTATGAAGAAATTCCTTACCTCAGCACTAGCCAACTAATCACTATAAGCAGCTTACTGGCTCATCGTTACTGTTCACCAAATCAGCAGCCGTCTGATATTTATTACCCTGAATGAAATTTACTATCACCTACGAACCGAAGACCCTTGGAGTATGAGTGATACGTTGACTTGGCATTGATGCCAGAAGCAAATGATACTGCAGCATGTTGTACAGGTGTGCATTCAGCTGTCAGCCGGCTATTTAATCATAACTCACGTGATAGCAAGTTGCATCATAAGCCCGGTCTCCTTGGAGTTGTTGTTGTCTTCAGTATCATGACGACAGTCAATAAATAACGAGTGCAGAAGGAAATGGTTATGACAGTGAGAGAAAAGAGGTAGGAGGTGACAAATATGCAACTTCGTGGCAGCCAGGAATGTATCTTTGACGCTGCTTATAACTGCCAAACAAGAGTACAAAATCACTTTGCAAACAATCATCCAAAAGAAAGTGACAACAGGAGATGTCACAGTGGCCAGGCAAGGTAAGACCAGAGATTAAATTTCCATCTACACATCCACGTTTATTTTTCCGTGTTTTTCTGTATCGACTAAGGTGAATGCCTGGGTGGTTACTTTAAATACGACACACTTCCTCTAATAAAATCGTCGTCGACGGGATGTAAGACCCTAATCTTCCATTATTTTTAAAGACAATGAATTTATTGGATTTTTTTGTTAGCCTGTCGTACTGCTTTTGTATAATCTACAATGAAGAGCCTGTAGGGAAGCAGCCTACTCACGCTGTAGTAAATTCACATCAGTCTTTCCATTGTGTGCCAGCCAGTCTGCTGTAACTAGCTCTGACGTCATAAATGTTGCGCAATACTTTAAAAATCAAGCAAATAACCTAAAACTTTTCTAGCATGTCACGAGTAATACTAAATTATGTGTGTTGAATATCAGTTCGATAACTTTAGCCATTTTCGAAATTTGGACGTTTTTCTGTAAAAATCATTGGCGCAACAGAAAAGAGCTAGAGACTTCAAAATTTATATTTAGATTCATCTTTCATAATAATTTAATAAAAACAGGACTTTGGATTTCACAAATTAAGATTTTAGTGGAAATTCATGATTTTCTGGTTTTCGTCTCAAAACTTAAGGAAGCAAGATAGATTAAGTAGGCTAATAAATAAGGCTAAGATGTTTAGATTTAAATAGGTTGGAGATCCGCTATAACTATGAAGATGTGAAAAGTTTCATTTGAATACCTATAAAATTATAGCGATAGCGTATCTCCAAAGGGCCAGTTCAGAGCTCATCTACTGCGTGCAGTGTAATTAAATTAATTCTCTCGCCCAAATTATTTAACTTAGCCACGTCAAAATTTTATTATCAATACTTACCTGCGTGCTGAATGCACATTTAAATTAAGAGCTTCATCGGCCATCAGCAAGAGAAGCTAAGATTTATTAGGTAACTTAAAGTGGTGCATTAGTAGCCCAGCGGCTAGTCGGGAGAGCCGATTTGATCAGGCGTTCCCTTAGCCGTCCGCACCGCGGCTTTATATATAAGAACGCTGCGCGAGGAAGCAAGGCCCCAGTTCTCTCCAGACGCTGAATAACACGCCATCTGTGTCGGGAGTCGCGTCGCGCCGGTATCACTGCTACAAACAGCCTCGGATGCCGTATTAAGTTACTAGAGATACGCGTAACCATGGAATCATTTCAGGTGAAGTGTTAATTCTGGGATGATTTTCATTATCTAGCTTCAGTTTGCGTATTGTCGTATTTTCACGTGCCGTCGTGGGACAGACATTCTACCAATTATTTAGCGTGGCGTTTGATGAAATATTTTCATCAAATTATGGCGAGCATTCATTTTAACATTTTATTCGGACATTTATAGTTGCATCAGCGCATTAGACTCTGAACTGCTCTGTTAGTTAGGTTGTATGGATACTTGTGTTTTTTCATTTGTGACTTTCAGAATATACTCAACTATTTTGGAAAATCGTTTTTGATTATAAATCCCGGACAATCTCCTAATTTCTTCAGACTTATAAGCTGCAGCTATAATTGTATTCTCAGATGAAGTGGGCACTAGGAATTCTAATTACAGGCTTCACGTTTTGTTAAATCACTTTCTGGTTGCTAAAGTGTAATTAGAGAGCCAGTGTTGAGAACGGCGAAAGACAGCATAAATAACATTCTAAATGCCAGGAACTGATTTTACATTCAAACTTTATACAGTAAACAATTATTTTTCTCCATTCGCCGCCCCACAAGCCAAAGAAACTGGTACACGTGCCTAATATCGTGTATGGCGCTCCCGAGCACATAGAAGTGCCGCAGTGCCGCAACACGACGTGGCATGGACTCGACTAATCCCTGAATTAGTGCTGGAGGGAATTGATACCATGAATCCTGCAGCGCTGTCCATAAATCCGTTAGAGTACGAGGGGGCGGAGATCTCTTCTGACAAGCACGTTGCAAGGGATCCCAGATATGCTCAATAATGGTCATGTCTGAGGGGTTTAGTGGCCAGCGGAAGCGGAAGTGTTTGAACTCAGAAGAATGTTCCTGGAGCCACTCTGTAGCAATTCTGAACGTGTGGGGTGTCTCAGTGTCCCGTTGGAATTGCCAAAGTCCGTCGGAATGCACAATGGACATGAATGGATGCAGGTGATCAGACAGGATGTTTACGTACGTGTCACCTGTCAGAGTCGTATCTAGACATATCAGGGGTCCCATATGACTGCAACTGCAAACGCCTCCACCAGCTTGAGCTGTCCCCTGCTAACATGTAGAGTCCATGGATTCATGAGGTTGTCTCCATACCCGAACACGTCCATCCGCTCGATACAATTTGAAACGAAACTTGTCCGACCAGGCAACATGTTTCCAGTCATCAACAGTCCAATGTCGGTGTTGACGGACCCAGTCGAGGCGTAAAGCTTTGGGTCGTGCAATCATCAAGGGTACACAAATGGGCCTTCGGCTGAGAAAGCCCACATCGATGATCTTTCGTTGAATGGTTCGCACGCTGACACTTTTTGATGTCCCAACACTGAAATCTGCATCAATTTGCGGAAGAGTTGCACTTCTGTCACGCCGAACAATTCTCTTCCGTCGTCGTTGATCCCGATCTTGCAGGATCTTTTTCCGACCGCAGCGATGTCGGAGATTTGATGTTTTACCGGATTTCTGACATTCACAGTACACTCCTGAATTGGGCGTACAGGAAAATCCCCACTTCACCGCTACCTCGGAGATGCTGTCTCCCATCGCTCGTGCGCCGACTATAACACCAAGTTCCAACTCACTTAAACCTTGATAACCTGCCATTGCAACAGCAGTTAACCAATCTAACAACTGCGCCAGACACTTGTTGTCTTATACAGCCGTCGCCGACCGCAGCGCACTATTCTGCCTGTTTACATACAGGGTGTTTCAAAAATGACCGGTATATTTGAAACGGCAATAAAAACTAAACGAGCAGCGATAGAAATACACCGTTTGTTGCAATATGCTTGGGACAACAGTACATTTTCAGGCGGACAAACTTTCGAAATTACAGTAGTTACAATTTTCAAGAACAGATGGCGCTGCAAGTGATGTGAAAGATATAGAAGACAACGCAGTCTGCGGGTGCGCCATTCTGTATGTCGTCTTTCTGCTGTAAGCGTGTGCTGTTCACAACGTGCAAGTGTGCTGTAGACAACATGGTTTATTCCTTAAAACAGAGGATTTTTCTGGTGTTGGAATTCCACCGCCTAGAACACAGTGTTGTTGCAACAAGACGAAGTTTTCAACGGAGGTTTAATGTAATCAAAGGACCGAAAAGCGATACAATAAAGGATCTGTTTGAAAAATTTCAACGTACTGGGAACGTGACGGATGAACGTGCTGGAAAGGTAGGGCGACCGCGTACGGCAACCACAGAGAGCAACGCGCAGCTGGTGCAGCAGGTGATCCAACAGCGGCCTCGGGTTTCCGTTCGCCGTGTTGCAGCTGCGGTCCAAATGACGCCAACGTCCACGTATCGTCTCATGCGCCAGAGTTTACACCTCTATCCATACAAAATTCAAACGCGGCAACCCCTCAGCGCCGCTACCATTGCTGCACGAGAGACATTCGCTAACGATATAGTGCACAGGATTGATGACGGCGATATGCATGTGGGCAGCATTTGGTTTACTGACGAAGCTTATTTTTACCTGGACGGCTTCGTCAATAAACAGAACTGGCGGATATGGGGAACCGAAAATCCCCATGTTGCAGTCCCATCGTCCCTGCATACTCAAAAAGTACTGGTCTGGGCCGCCATTTCTTCCAAAGGAATCATTGGCCCATTTTTCAGATCCGAAACGATTACTGCATCACGCTATCTGGACATTCTTCGTGAATTTGTGGCGGTACAAACTGCCTTAGACGACAGTGCGAACACCTCGTGGTTTATGCAAGATGGTGCCCGGCCACATCGCACGGCCGACGTCTTTAATTTCCTGAATGAATATTTCGATGATCGTGTGATTGCTTTGGGCTATCCGAAACATACAGGAGGCGGCGTGGATTGGCCTCCCTATTCGCCAGACATGAACCCCTGTGACTTCTTTCTGTGGGGACACTTGAAAGACCAGGTGTACCGCCAGAATCCAGAAACAATTCACCAGCTGAAGCAGTACATCTCATCTGCATGTGACGCCATTCCGCCAGACACGTTGTCAAAGGTTTCGGGTAATTTCATTCAGAGACTACGCCATATTATTGCTACGCATGGTGGATATGTGGAAAATATCGTACTATAGAGTTTCCCAGACCGCAGCGGCATCTGTTGTTGAAAATTGTAACTACTGTAATTTCGAAAGTTTGTCTGCCTGAAAATGTACTGTTGTCCCAAGCATATTGCAACAAACGGAGTATTTCTATCGCTGCTCGTTTAGTTTTTATTGCCGTTTCAAATATACCGGTCATTTTTGAAAGACCCTGTATCTCTGTATTTGAATACGCATGCCTATACCTTTTTCTTTGGCGCTTCAGTGAATATAGTCCTTATTAGAAGGTTAGATTTGTATGTCATGTAACTAATGAGGAGGTAATGAACAGAATTAGGGAGAAAAGAAATTTGGGGCACAACCTGACTAGAAGAGGGTATCAATTGATAGAACACATTCTGTGACATCAATGGATTACCAGTTTAATAGTGGAGGGAAGTGTGTGTGGGGGGGGGGGGTGGTAAAAATTATAGAGGGAGCCAGGAGTAAGACATTAAGCAAATTCGAAAGGCTGTAGGTTGCAGTAGTTATTCAGAGATGAAGAGGGTTGTACAGGATAGAGTAGAATAGAGAGCTGCATCGAACCATCTTCGGACTGGAGACCACAACAACAACAACAAGTCTGAATGAACTCTACGGAGACTGTGTTGAGGAAACGATTTGGTTTGTAGAGTCCAAATGATACGAGGCAGGTGGGGGATGGAGTTCAATAAAACACTGAAAGCGCTGATGAATTACTGTAGACACCAAAATCGGCCAAGGAAAAGTTAAAGATTCGGGGTGCTGTGTCGTCTGAAAAAGACACAGCCAGGGCAAAAGAACCATAGGCGCAAAATGCAAGCTGGTGCCAGTGCCATAGAGACTCCACCAGCGCCACGGGCGGCGGTGAGGATGAAGATATCGTCATCGCCTCGGCTAATTGCCGGCCGAGTACAATCTGCCAATGACCGGACGACAACGGTCGGAAGCCTACTCGGAAGACAGAAGCGCAGCTCTCGTCCACTTGGTTATAGACAATCGTCCAGCGCTTAGACAGGGAACGTCGTTCAGTGAACTCTTAGAAGTGAACAGACAGTTGTTGTAAATTGCATTTGTTATGTACTGTGACGTTTACCTACGCTTATTAGCACTTAGTCATTGGGGGCCTTTTTTATGTTACATTACCCGGCCTTTTTTGTGGTCTATTACATGCAGTGTTGCAGATTTATTTTCAACAAGTCACAATGATAATAAACCTTATTAACTTATTTGTGTGACTTTGTTAGTAATTTGTTGGAGTGTTGTAGAATTTCGTTTTTCTATCCTTTTACCTGACTGTGGGGCATAGCTGTACAATAGTGGCAAGGATAAATTGTCTCCGCGGTGTACTGCACCAGAAGCCGTTTCACGAACTCACAAACTCGGCCTACCGTAACAACAGTGGCGACTCGGCCTCCACACCAGTAGCGATCAGGTCTTTACAAAACTGGCGACAGGGGTTACAAAAAGGGAATCATATCAGATAAACGCAAAACAATGCACTGGCGTCAGAGAGAAGTTTTGGAACGTTCTAAATTCTGTTCTACCTCATCTCGGAGAAGATAATAAGAGATAAAGATAAAAAAAAATTGGAAAGCATTGTAATTTAATGAGAGCACGATCAATAAATACGAAGAACGGATGGATAAACGGAACACAAATTGACACAGGATTAAATAAAAATATTGAATATTAGTGAAACAAATAGAAGGTTGATGGAACTATCAACAAACGAAGGTAATAGAGGAACAATCGAAACTGAATCAATGGAGTAGTGAAAAAATAATGATTTAAATATCTAATAGTTTTGTTGAGATAATGTTTAGACCAGAGTGAGTCCAGTCTATTTTGCTGTTCTGCACATTGTAATGCTGCAGCGGTCATAAAGTTGGAGCACAATTAGGAAATATGGAGAGAAGCTGAGAATATGCGATCAATAAATTGTGAGAATGATATGCGTACTGATTAGGTATGAACAAGGCTAGACAATAATGGGACCTCAGGAGACATAACTCTGTAGGGAACATTCTGCCGTTTTACAGAGGACGAGGGATTATTTAATAAGGAGCGGTACTCTGGGAGAAGAAGAAAGGGAAGGAGGGATAGTTGAATGAAGTACTGAAGTACCTGAGAGAACCGGAATCAGGAAGCATGGCGTAGAAAGATGCAGCGCAGGGAAAAACGAGATAAAAACTGCTAGTGAGAATGGACCATGGTACGTATGGTTCATGATCGCCGGCAAGCATGGAAGCAGAGAGCTGTGAAGCGTAAAAAAAATATAAAAATAAAAAATAAAAAAAGCCTTACACTAAAGTGCCAGTTTCATTAAATCTGTAAGTTTCATCTCAGGATGACAAAGCAGGAAAATAATTTATCCTGTGACAGAGATGAATTTGATCTAGAGGACGTCCATTAAGGAGACTCCACCGTGTCGACGTAAACTTGAGAAAGAGAATTAAGTTCTGTGAAAACAGAACACCCTGAGACCAAAGATTACGTAACACCCGATCTCCTTGAGGCGTTGACAGCTTTGCACTACGCTCTGTCAATAAACAAGGATACGAAAGTAAGCTGAGAACCGCCTGCATACGTAATGAGAGCTGGTGTACAGTCAGATTTGTACAGAAGTAAGCAGCCACAGACTTAATATACACGTGCATTACAAATCATTAATCAGAATTCCACTTCAAATTACCTGGAGTTCTTAGCAAACAAAGTGCTGTAAGATCCCCAATGTTACAGCCCATCCAGGCTGACAGTACAGATAAGCAGATGCGAAACAGAAAATAATTGTTATACAACGTCCAAATTTAAGTTAAAACATAGTTACTTGAAGGTAGACTCAACTACAGCGGAATCGCACGTCTCTCGTCAGCAAACGCTATTAAATCGTTGAAGCATATACACACCGCTTACAGTTTGCGAACAGATAACAAAACCGTTAACATTAGTTTTTAGCATCAGTACGAAGGAGGCTGACTAGTTATGTCGATAAAACAGTTCGCATAAAGCGCTTCGTACGCAATAGGACGAACTTATAATAACTATCATACCGCAGAGGAAACAGCCAGGTTGACATATTACGAAAGTGTGTCGTATAGGTAGCCAACCTACCGTTTAATAATTCCACGTCCATTCTCTTAAATGCTTTGCCATTCTAAACACTATAAGAACATAAAGTGTTACTTATGAATAAACTGTTAAATCAAACTGCAAACGCTACTGCAACATACAAACGAAATCATAAAAACAACGAAGTACACTCTAAGACAAAAAGAAGACGAACCACGAAGGAATTATCCGAATACGACGGAAAACGGCTGATGTGATGTACATGTGCTGTTGATTACAATTTCAGAAAAAGTGGATGATTTATCGAAGAGAAAAAGATTCACAAACTGAGCAAGTTAATAACACGTTGGTCCACCTCTGGCCCTTATGCAAGCGGTTATTCGGCTTGGCATAGATTGATAGAGTTGTTGGGATGTCCTCCAGAGGGATATAGTGCCAAATTCTGTCCAATTGGCGCTTCAAATTGTGAAAATCCTGAGCTGGTTGGTAGGTCCTACCCATAATGCTCCAAATGTACTCAATTTGAGAGAGATCAGGTGCCCTTCTGGCCAAGGTAGAGTCCTGCAAGCACGAAGACACGCACTAGAAACTTACGCCGTGTGCTGAAACCTATCCGAGGATGGCTTGCCGTGAAGGGCAACAAACCGGGGCACGGAATATCGTCGAAGTACCGCTGTGCTGTAAACGTTCCGCGGATAACAACGACAGGTGTCCGACTATGAAAAGAAATGGCGTCGCAGATCATCCTTCCCGGTTGTCGGGCCGAATGGTGGGTGATAGGTTGGTATTCCACCGCTGTCTGAGGCGTCTCCAGACATGTTTTCTCTGGTCATCGGGGCTCATTTCGAAGAGGGAGTCATCACTGCAGACAGTTCTACTCCAGTCAATGAGATTCGATGTCGAAAACGTGTCTGGGGATGCCTATGACAGCGGTGGGTTACCGATCTGACTGTCGCCCGCAGTCAGGACTTATGGTCTGGGACGCTATTTCTTTTCATAGCAGGACCGCTTTGGTTGTCATCTGCGGCTCCCTTAGAGTTCAACAGTGCGTCGATGATATTCTACGCCCCTTTTTGTTGTCCTTGATGGCAAGCCATCCTGAGCTTACATTTCAGCAAGATAATGCCCACCTGCACATGGTGGAAGTTTCTATTGCTTGTCTTTGTGCTTTCCAAAGCTTATCTTGGCCAGCAAGGTCGCCGCATCTCTCCCAAACAGAGTATATTTGGAAAATTACGGGTAGGGGCGTCCAAGCAGCTCGCGATTTTGACAATCTAACTCGTAAGTTGAACATAATTTGGCACAGTGACCGTGAGAAGGACATCCAACAACTCTGTCTTTCAGTTCCAACACGAACATCTGCTTCTGTAGGCGTCAGAGGTGGAGCAACACGTTATTGAATGGTTCAAATGACTCTAGGCACTATGGGACTTAACATCTGAGGACATCACTCCCCTAGACTTAGAACTACTTAAACCTAACTAACCTAAGGACAGCACACACATCCATGCCCGAGGTAAGATTCGAACCTGCGACCGTAGCAGTAGCGCGGTTCCGGACTGAAGCGCCTAGAACCGATCGGTCACAGCGGACGGCAACACGTTATTGATTTGCTCCATTTGTGTAGCTCTTTATCTTGAGTAAATGATCGAATTTTTCTGAAACTGTAATCATTTGTCTATGTATGAACATCAAAACTACCGATTTCCGTCGCATTCGCAAAATTTCCTTCGTGGTTAATTTTTTTTTTGTCTCAAAGTCATGGAATTTCAAGAACCTTCTTTAATAGTTAGATAAGAGTTGATTGGAAAATGTGAAAAATTAGTCTCTTAAAATAACTTGGGGAAATTAAAAATGTGCTTTACACGTAAATAATATGCTGATGACAAATAGCCTCGAGATTGTACTCATTTTTTCTATCAGGAGCGTAAAACAATCCAATTTTAAACAATTCTTTTGTGGATTACCTAGAGCTTATAATAAGAGTGTCCCTAAACATGTTTGGAAGGAAAAACATTAATGATATAAACTGTGTAGTTGTGACGAAGGTGTCTTTAGTTTCTCTTTCAATTTTCATTTAGGTTCATGTATGTGAGGTGGTGGGAGGGGTCTAAGAACTCTTTATTCATTAGCTTAAGCAGCAGTAGCTCCCATAAATGTCTCGTAAGTTCCAGTAAATGATTTGTGAAATATTCAGACGTCGAAATCATCAACGCTTGCAACGTTCCTTAATTCATGCTCACAGTTCCTATGGTAATTAGCTACCTTGAATCAATAGCACTATTTGTTGTAAAGCTACATCCTTACAGTAATTACTAAGATCATCCTTCACGTATAGACATAAAGAGACGGGGGGGGGGGGGGGGCGGGGGGAGGGGAGACTAATTTATGTAGATGTAAAGATAAGTGCGAATAGCACTATGCATTATAGTAATAGGTTATTGTTTTTAATACAGTATACAGAATAAATTTCTATGCTGTCTTTTTCTCATGCTAATGTAAGTTATGCTTTGACTCGTTCTACATCCTTAAAGGTTCTCCTTTGTGATGGAATCTATGGAACACGATAAACGAATGAATTTGGAAGATTTAGCATTTTGAGTTACCACGAAGAAAACGATCATTGACACATAGTCAGCGGAGATTCATAAAATATAGCTCGTGTGGAACGCAACTTCTCATGAAATAATGAGTATTATCGACGGCGGATATCAAATTAATTTCATATTTCTTGATCTCCAGAAGGCCTCAGATACCGTTCTCACAAGCGGCTTCTAATCAAATGGCGTGCCTGTGAAGTGTCGTCTCAGTTGTGCGATTGGATTAGTGATATTCTGTCAGAAAGGTGACAGTTCGTATTAACTGACGGAAAGTCATCGAGTAAAAAAGAGGTGATACCTGGCGTTCCCCAAGGAAGTGTTATAGACCATCTGTTGTTCGTAATCTATGTAGATGATTTAGGAGACAGTCTGAGCAGCCCTCTTAAATAGTTTACAGATGATGCTGTTATTTCCCGTCTAGTAAAGTCTTCAGAAGATGAAAAGCAATTGCAAAATCATTTAGACGTGATACCTGTATGGTGCGAAAAATGGTAATTGACCCTAAATAATGAAGTGGCAGGTCATCTACATGAATATTTAGAGGAATTCGTTACGTTTAGACTACACGATAAATTGCACAAATCTAAATGCTGTCACTTCAACTAAAATCCTAGGATTGAGGATGTGCTAAGGCGAAACAGAGACTTCGTTTTATTGGCACAACACTTAAAAGATGCAGCAAATTCGCTTGTCTGTCGTGTGCTAGAGTACTGCTGTGTAGTATAGGATCGCTACCCGAAAGGACAGATATCGAAAAAGTTCAGAAAAGGACAGTTTGTTTTGTATTATCGCGAAATAGGGGAGAGAGTATCACGAATATGATACGCGAGTGCGTTTTTCGTTTCGGCGGGATCTTTTCATAAAATTTCAGTCACCATCATCCTCCTCCAGATGCGAAATATTATGTTGACGCCCACCTACACTGAGAGAAATGATCATTGCAATAAAATAAGAGAACTGGGAGCTCGCACGAAAAGATTGAATTTTCCGTTTTTTTTTTTTTTTTTTTTTTTTTTTTTTTTTTTTTGCGCTGTTCGGGAGTGGGATGATAGATAAATAGCATCGAAGTCATTCGATGACCCCTCTAGCAGGCACTTAAATGTGAGGTGAGGAGGAGTCATGCAAATGTATAACAATGGCAACGATGTTCTTGAGAAAACCGGTTGCTTAAATTAGAAAACTTTGCCATATTTTTGCTGCCGCCGTAGTGAATCTCGCGTACGAGTAACGAGGGTAAGATAAGTGGAGGCGTAGAGACTATCAGTTCTCGCTCGCTCCACACGCCAATGCAACAGGATAGAAAATGTGTGTTATTGATACGAAGTACACTCCACCTCGCACTGTAATGTGGCTCGCAGTCTGTCTATGCAGATCTGGTTTATGTACTTTAAGACGATCGCATGCAAAGAATAACATTATGTGACGACTACTGGTGCCTGCCTTCAAATAATAGTCCGTGCGATAAGTGTGGTGGGCAATGCGGTAACAGTAAGCGACGCGAGGACTCACCATGATCGGCGTTGCTCGGTTGGCTGCAGAGCGTCGTGTTTTGATTGGGGTGTGGCCGGCCGGTCTTTTAACCGCGGCGCCCGGACTGGAGGCTCGGCGGTTTCTCCGCTCGCCATTGGCCAGCGCGCTGGCTGCCGAGGTCGCCCAGGTGACCCGCGGAACGCGTCAACAGGTGGTGCGCGTCTCGGAGCCGCCGAGAAAACTCTGCTTGTTGACTCTCGGTAAGGAGCCATGTCACATCATTGTTTATCCTCAAGTACCAGGGGTAGTTTCCGGGTGGGAAGGCGCGCCGGTCCCCGGCAAGAATGCGCCCGGCGGATTAGTGTCGAGGTCCGGTGTGCCGGCCAGTCTGTGGATGGTTTTTAAGGCGGTTTTCCACCTGCCTCGGCGAATGCGGACTGGTTTCCCTTATTCCGCCTCAGTTACACCATGTCGGCGATTGCTGCGTAAACACTTTTTCCACGTACGCGTACACCATAATTACTCTACCACCCAAACATTGGGGTTACACTCGTCTGGTGTGAGATGTTCCCAGGGGGTCTACTGGGGGCCGAACCGCACAATAAGCCTGTGTTTGGTGTGGGGCGGCGGAGGGGTGAGTGGACTGCTGTAGCCAATTGTTGGGTTGTGTACCACTGAGACTACGGCGGGGCCGAAGCCTCTCCATCGTTTCTAGGTCCCCAGTTCAGTACCATACCGTACCAGAGGTAGTCACGAAGTTTCAGTCATCACCCCGAATACGATAAAGTTACTTAATACTTTGTTTATTTGCATGTACATGGCTGTAGTTCTGGTACATACTGAAATCCCCCCGTCGCAGAACCGTGGCACGCTGCTAGGGCAACCAAAACAAAAAGGGCAACCCACTGACAATCTGGAGTATTTTGCTGTAGCTCGTTGTCAGCATTTGAAGTGGAGCAACGATGTAATAGCCCATGCTGGGTCGGCGGGACTCTCCTGGGTGGTTTCTCAATGTCTTCTGAATTAACTTTCTTTGGCACAGGCACACATCTTGCCTGTTTTAAATACTCTGGAAATTTCCCTAATGTAAAGGACTTATATACTGTGTTTGTCAAAGTAGCGTCCGCTCCCCGGTAGCTGAGTGGTGCCGGCACGGTAACTCAGCGTGTTCGGTCAGAGGGTTGGCTGCCCTCTGTAATAAAAAAAAACTGAGTTAATCGATCACCGACGAACTGAAACGGGTGTCTTGCGATGTCCGCCACGAGCAGATGCAACGAACGAAAACGAACAAAAAAAGAAGTGGTCAGCGCGACAGAATTTCAGTCCTAAGGGCCCGGGTTCGATTCCCGGCTGGGTCGGAGAGTTTCTCCGCGCAGGGACTGGGTGTCGTGTTATCCTAACCATCATCATTTCATCCCCATCGACGCACAAATCGCCGAAGTGGCGTCAAATCGAAAGACTTGCACCCGGCGAACTGTCTACCCGACGGGAAGCTAGTATACTGTTTATTCGTTGTTTCAGCACATATATTGTTACTCCATCTAGGCCTGCTGACTTTTTATTTTTATGTTTCGTGCGGTCTTACTGACTTACAGGTGTTATAGTTGTTTCTGGCAATTTTATTTGTAATTTTTCTGCAATACTTGAAAATGCTGATTCACGTACTGTGCTACATGGTTTGGATCACTTATTACTTTTTCCTCCTCTCTTATCAGTATGTTGTTATGCTCTTCCTTTTCTCTCCCTGTTTCCTATTTAATCATATCCCAGAATGCTTTGCTTTTATTACATGGATTTTTGCAGCAGTAAGCACCATTCTATAAATCTTTTTGTAGCTATGATAGATATTAAAGAACTATGGCTCATTATGACGATCTTTCATGAAAGTTAGGTACTCAAGGAGTTGGTATGACTTGATAATAATTGCTGCTATTTGATTTTGTGAGACATTGTTACTGGTGAGCATGATTTAGGAACCGCCTTTTCAAAGTTCAGTTTAAGTAATGTTGAGAACTTAGAGAATTTCACATTTTCTGCATACACTTCACCCCAAATTTGGTTTGCTAGCTCTCTTGAAAAAACTTGCACTTTTATTTCTGATAAATGTCTTTTGCAGGACTGTAGCTTAGGGATTTTTTCCACAACTAGTTGTACTGTTATTTGGCAGAAATGGAATGAGAGTCCAGGATTATTTACAGCTACAATACATTCTTGCACGTTTATATTTTTGGTAACACGGTCGATTACTGATGGAATGATTGTAGTTACACTTGTTTAATTTAACGAGCATAACAAATCTCTGAAGGATATTTTGAGGACGCTGCTAGTTTTATTTGTAATATTTGTGTTTAAGTTTATAAAAAAAAATGGCTCTGAGCACTATGGGACTTAACATCTGAGGTCAGCAGTCCCCTAGAACTTAGAACTACTTAAACCTAACTAACCTAAGGACAACACACACATCCATGCCCGAGGCAGGATTCGAACCTGCGACGGTAGCAGTCGCGCGGTTCCGGACTGAAGCGCCTAGAAGCGCTCGGTCAAAGCGGCCGGCTACACGTTATTAGCTTTTTGTCAGTTCAGTCACCACACAAAATTATGTTGACTTTTGTAGTTGAGATTTCGTACATTTTATTAGTTTATTCAGAACAGTTTGCACACCATCACTGGATGATCGATACACATATCAAATAAGTAATTTCTTACTGATATGAAATCTTGTTAATTCAATAGCTGCTATTTCAAAGTGTGGGCTTCACTTACAGTGCTAAGGGCTTATCTCGATTTAAAACGTGTTCCTTTTCTAATCTAAAAACATGATCCATCATACATGTTGGGTTTTTGTGTCTCTACACCAGTGCTGAGAGATACTCGTACAAACTACTGTGCTCACCTTTAGTTGTCTGTATTTTATTCTTTATTGCTTCTGTGTTTTGATGAAGGATTGTTAAGTCTTTGAAATGCCCCATCTTACTTTTTCCAGTGCTTTCTGTTTCTTGATAATTGTCTGTTATTATTGATAATTTCCATGTGTCATGTTTTCTGTCTGTTATTGACGAGTAGTCTTTTACTGTGTTATATGTGCGCAGTAGTCAATTATTTGCCAAGTCACACTGTTTTTGCTACACTTCTTTGTCTTAACTAAGGTCTTTGGGGCAAGCAGTGTCCAGCCAATGAGACTGAAGGCAGTTGTGTGGACAGTGTGGCCCTTCTTTAGTTTGAAGCCGAACAAAGACGGCTCCCTTGTTCTGGCTTCCGATGTGTTCGCTTCTTGTGTGTGTAATGGGGTGGTACAAACATGGTAGTCCTGCATTGTACTGAGAAGGCAAGAGCGTCTTTTGTATGACTACAGCGTGGGTTTGTATATGTGAGATTTCGGTGAGAATTATGAACAGCATTTCTCTGTGGACTTGATCTGTAAAACAAGGTAACATTTTACTGAAAATGTGAGCCTGGTAAACCATATTGAAACGTGAAGCTCTTGTGTGTACTGAGGGACCTGCAGTTTCGATTTCGGTGAGCCAGTTCCCATTCTGTCTATATAACATATTTCCAAATTGGGTGTCGTGACACCCTGGTGTGTGAGGGAGTAGCATCAAGGTTTTCGCGAGACTGATAAGTTTACAATGTATAACAAATGAAAAACTTGTGGTAAAATAATACAAAATATCTCTCTTTGTTCGGCGAAACCATAGATAGCGTATTAACTCGTTCCTTGCCCCTCCCCACCAGACGTGGTATCTCGGTGCACAACAGGCGGCCGATGCCACACCTGGCGTGTTCTGACTATCGACACCTCCTAGTTCACGTTTTGTTTACTGTGTAAGTCGGATTTGCATCAGTCCATGCCTGGACACTCTGTAGTGAACGTCAGTTGCGATTTAGCTGGTGGTTTATCATTCTACTTTTCTGCAGTGAAACGTGTGCAGGAAAGTGCATTTGTTTTCAATTTATCGTTGTTTATCTACAAAATAAATATTTTCAGCCTAATTACACATAAAATTTACCTCCAACAGGAAATACACTCCTGGAAATTGAAATAAGAACACCGTGAATTCATTGTCCCAGGAAGGGAAAACTTTATTGACACATTCCTGGGGTCAGATACATCACATGATCACACTGACAGAACCACAGGCACATAGACACAGGCAACAAAGCATGCTCAATGTCGGCACTAGTACAGTGTATATCCACCTTTCGCAGCAATGCAGGCTGCTATTCTCCCATGGAGACGATCGTAGAGATGCTGGATGTAGTCCTGTGGAACGGCTTGCTTTGCCATTTCCACCTGGCGCCTCAGTTGGACCAGCGTTCGTGCTGGACGTGCAGACCGCGTGAGACGACGCTTCATCCAGTCCCAAACATGCTCAATGGGGGACAGATCCGGAGATCTTGCTGGCCAGGGTAGTTGACTTACACCTTCTAGAGCACGTTGGGTGGCACGGGATACATGCGGACGTGCATTGTCCTGTTGGAACAGCAAGTTCCCTTGCCGGTCTAGGAATGGTAGAACGATGGGTTCGATGACGGTTTGGATGTACCGTGCACTATTCAGTGTCCCCTCGACGATCACCAGTGGTGTACGGCCAGTGTAGGAGATCGCTCCCCACACCATGATGCCGGGTGTTGGCCCTGTGTGCCTCGGTCGTATGCAGTCCTGATTGTGGCGCTCACCTGCACGGCGCCAAACACGCATACGACCATCATTGGCACCAAGGCAGAAGCGACTCTCATCGCTGAAGACGACACGTCTCCATTCGTCCCTCCATTCACGCCTGTCGCGACATCACTGGAGGCGGGCTGCACGATGTTGGGGCGTGAGCGGAAGACGGCCTAACGGTGTGCGGGACCGTAGCCCAGCTTCATGGAGACGGTTGCGAATGGTCCTCGCCGATACCCCAGGAGCAACAGTGTCCCTAATTTGCTGGGAAGTGGCGGTGCGGTCCCCTACGGCACTGCGTAGGATCCTACGGTCTTGGCGTGCATCCGTGCGTCGCTGCGGTCCGGTCCCAGGTCGACGGGCACGTGCACCTTCCGCCGACCACTGGCGACAACATCGATGTACTGTGGAGACCTCACGCCCCACGTGTTGAGCAATTCGGCGGTACGTCCACCCGGCCTCCCGCATGCCCACTATACGCCCTCGCTCAAAGTCCGTCAACTGCACATACGGTTCACGTCCACGCTGTCGCGGCATGCTACCAGTGTTAAAGACTGCGATGGAGCTCCGTATGCCACGGCAAACTGGCTGACACTGACGGCGGCGGTGCACAAATGCTGCGCAGCTAGCTCCATTCGACGGCCAACACCGCGGTTCCTGGTGTGTCCGCTGTGCCGTGCGTGTGATCATTGCTTGTACAGCCCTCTCGCAGTGTCCGGAGCAAGTATGGTGGGTCTGACACACCGGTGTCAATGTGTTCTTTTTTCCATTTCCAGGAGTGTAATTTCCCCGTACGTCCACCCCTGTTTTGAGATATTTATATAGAAATAAAATTTGCGTGTAATTAGGCCAAAAATAATTACTTTATAGGTAAAAGAGATAAACTGAAAGCAAATGCACTTACCTGCACAAGTGTCGCTACAGAAAGATAAACCAACAGCTAAATCGCCACTAGCGTTCACTGCGGAATGCCCAGGCACGGGCTGACGCAAATCCGACCCTCACAGTAAACAAAACATACTGTAGACTAGACGTCGCCGATAGCCAGAACACGCTAGGGGTGGCGTCGGGCAACTGCCGTTCCCCGAGCTACCACACCTGGAGTGGGGCGGGGGTATAGAACGTATTAGACAAGTGATAACAATGTTGAATTCCTCTATTTTGTGCGTGTAACTTCCAATTATGGCACTTGATGTCTCTTCTGCAGCTGCTGCACATGCTGCAATACACGCTAAGTTGGCTGCCATCAGTGTCATTTCTAACCCCCACATTAATCCGCCTTACGGCTCCAGTAAGATGTGGAAGATCATGACGCTGGATCAGCTTGACAAAGTGTACATTGGTGCCTCGAGTCAGGAAGGCTATCTCAGCCATATCGCGACCTACGTCATACTCCCCAATCTTGTCTAAACTATTTCCTGCACCACCCACTACCATAACATGGTCCTTTCTCCATAAGTCCTAAAGTAAACTCCGTAAGTCTTCCATCACATGACTTAGCCATGCATTTGGTTTGAATATACTCTTGGCCCATTACCCTACTCCGAAGCTATCCTATAGCTGAGGGCCTTCATCTCGCCCATAGCTACCACCTAACAACACCAATTTCTTCTTCTTCCTAGTACTTTGCACATTCCTAGGCTTCCTGCTAATAGTCCCACATAAGGGCCTTCTGTACTTAACTCTGGTAGTGGTCGATATCCATTTTTAGTGTTTGCAACGAAATTAAAGACACCCACAGACAGGCTGACTGGTTGGGTGACCGACTCACCAACCACAGCAGCAACCCACCCGATATTGTGTGGACCCCAGCGAGTGCTTAGAGGGCCCTACCTTCCTAACGGTCAGGGCTAGCAGGTAGCAGTTCACTGTCAAACTGATGCACTCAGACCATGGACCCAACTGGTTCAAATGGCTCTAAGCACTATGGGACTTAACATCTGAGGTCATCAGTCCCCTCCAACTGGTATAAAACCGCCTGCACACAGGGGAATGACCCAAGGCAGTTCCACTCGGTGGTTCACCTGCGTATGGGGCCTTAAAGCCGCCCATTCAGAGCCCAACCAGTGTGTCAACTCGCTTGCCTACCTGTCTGTGTGTGGGCAACTACTTGGTGGATCCTACCTGTTGGCACTGACGGAATGTGGGCTGGCAGCAGTCAGAGCTAGCAGGCAATCGTCCGTCGTCAAACTGATGCAACTTGACGACAGACCCAATAGTTACATAGTTACAAAATCGCTCACACACAGGCAAATGGGTTGTTGGGGCAGACCCCTTCGTAGGGGAGGGGGGGGGGGGGGGGAGTGGGCTGACTGGTTGGCCTATGTACAGGGATCTTAAGTGCCAACAGATACAGCCATCCTAAGAATGGTAGTTTGCGGGCACAGGTTTCAGTCTATGGCAGATCGTTTCATAATGACCATGTCCGCCCCCAACCCTCCCCCCCCCCCCCCCATGCTGTTGCAGCTACTATGAGTAGACCAGGAAAGAAAATGCTATTTCAGAAAGGTTATGCTTTCAGATTCCAAAAATGGTCAAAATATGGTATAGTGCGACGGACATCTCACATCAAGAATTGCAAAAGTTTTATTAAAAATGCGTCCATTGTGCTCGATAGTCAAGACTGCCACAACCACGCAAAAATAGCTGGTGATAAAATTCAGAGTCAGAAAATAGTTTGTGATTTGAAGAGGAAAGCTACGGAAGATACATGTGAAAGACCATTAAATCATACATGTAACCAACCATTAAAGATGTCGACAGCATTCGTAAATCCACTTACGAAGCCAGGCAGAAAATTCTGCCGATATGACGTAAACGTATTCAGGAGGTTCATGTTGTCCCAGATACATTAAGTGTGAAAAGTACACATGGGGCGGATTTGTTGTTACATAATGTGGCTGAAAAGAATTTTGCCATGTCTTCTGAAGCCGAAAACCCCAAAACACTTGGTGCGACAATGTATGTTGATGGAACTTTCAAGAACTGCACGAAGTCTTTTGTCTGCTATTTACGATCCATGGTCTTGTTAATGGACATGGTATTCCAACTGATCTTTCTTCGTTGAATGCCAAGAAAAATTCACCTTATCAGCATGTCTTTTCAACTATGTTGATAAATGTGGTAATCTAGATCTGAAATCATCTTTGTCAACAACGTTTTCAGACTTTGAAAAAAGCAGTATGAAAGCTGGAAGTGAAGTGTGCAGTGATGTAAGAACCCAAAGTTGTAAATTTCATTGATCATAAAGTTGCAGGCGAAAGCTACAAACGTTGATATTGCACATGACTAATATTCAAGAAATGAAATCAGGAAGTTTCTGTCTTATATGTTGGGTTTGACAGTGCAGGATCCTGATATGATTGGTGACTGTTTTGTTGAGAACTTAATGTTAGCGATGCCTATGAGTGAAAACCTACAAACATTTTGCGTTTACTTAGCGGATACTTATATAGACGAAAGCGCTTACTTTCCTGCATGTACATGTACCGAACTAAGTTGCAGTAGACAGAAAACTGTCAAAGAATGCGAAAGTTTCAATGTACAATAGTCAGTTCTACTCCTGCAGACCAGTATATACAGATTTCTTGAGGTACGGGCGCAAGCTCCACTCGAAATCAAAACTGTAATAAACTACTCAGTAAACAAAAACAAGGAAAAGTCATGCCCAGATTTAAAACTCATGAAGCAACAGGCGCCGAACTTCAAAGATGGAAAAATTACAAGTATGCAATAAGTGAAATAAGTTCCTATAAAGTAAAATCTGGAACGACAAACTAAAATTAGAAATATTGCCAATTTTAATTATGGGTATACATTGTAGGCTACTATGAGAATATTTTTGTAAATATATTTAAAAATAAAATGCATTTTCAGTTTTTCCAGCAGCATTCTGACCGCTACTTCTCCACCCTCCCCCTCCCCCCACTCTCCGTTCCCAGCCCCAGTGAAAATATTTCCTACAAGACTGGAAATAAATTCCTCTACTCTCTGCCCTTTAACTGCTCCTACATTTCTCACTGTTGCTCAAAGTAATTTCGATAGAAGAATTAACTTTAACTTGAAATAATGTGTTAAATTTGTCAAGAACACGAGTTTGATTATGAGTGAAGAAAGCAACACTGACTTGTTTTTTGCTGTATCCGCTATTTTCTGCCGATTCAGAGATATAGTAAGAGAAGAATAAATTAATAGTGGCTTTGTTTTTAGAGAATTTACTTTACAGAGATAGATTGGTTAGTTTTTTAAATGTTTATAACTCAGAAAACTTAGCCTGGACCGTGTCTACGCAACTAGTAACTAAAACGAAATAACTGGATATAGGTTCCCCCTTTCATGCAACACACTGGTTTTTTCTTTCTTTTTCTTTTTTTTTTTTTTTTTGTTTCCTAAACATGTTTCAGAGCTTCTGTGCTATCATCAGTGGGTTTTGTTTGTTGGACAACTGTAAAAGTGAATATATTTGAGGTTGTAACTGATCTAAACTGATCTAACAAAATGAGACCTAAAGACATTTTTTTTATCGTTTTTGTTCTTACCTTGATTTTAAATTACATAGTTCTGCAGGACTAGCTGTATGATGTTCTGCACTCATAGCTTGCCATCTGCAAACCAAAGGATGTAAATGTGAATTTTATCAGCGAGTTAACCTATCCCTTGAATCAAGGAATAGGCGGGATCTATATCCAATAATTTTATCCAATAATATTAACTGTTAACACGGAAGAAATAAAAGATCTGCAAATCCAAAAGAGAAAACGAAATAAATTCAGAAATGCAATTTAGAAACGTGTAATTGTACTTTGATTGTGAGAGTAGACAGCACTGAAACTAATATATGTAGTGTTTTAAATGAATTTATAAAGTAAAAAAAGTAGAAAAATGGCTCTGAGCACTATGGGACTTAACATCTGAGGTCATCAGTCCCGTAGAACTTAGAACTACTTAAACCTATCTAACCTAAGGATATCACACACATCCATGCCCAAGGCAGGATTCGAACCTGCGACCGAAGCGGTCGCGCGGTTCCAGACTGAAGCGCCTAGAACCGCTCGGCCACACCGGCCGGCTTTAAATAGAATTTTCGATGTTTTTAGAAAGCAAAATTTCGGCCTATGTCGTGGCTATTGGAATTTCAAATAATACTGGTAGATTTTAAGAAGAAAATACTATAGAGACGGTACATTTTCACCTGTGCAACACGAACAGACACTGCAGCAAGTATCCAGGAAAAAATAAATTCAAGTTAAACACTGAATACTCTTATATAACAACGTTTTGTTGACGAGATATACCTGTGTATGTCACTCGGCAGCCATCTTCGAGACATAATGAAAGGAAACAACGACCAAAACAAAGGCAGTCTGTATCAAAGTGAATATCTTTGCACAACTGAAAATCAAAATCTGCTGGTGGGTAACTTTTAGTACCGTACTGGTCCATCTCGTGAATTGCATCGTGACTGGATTCTCGTAGTCACAAGATGGAGCAGACATTGCTGCTCAAGCCTGTCTTCGATAGGGCTCTAGTGAGCTCATCTAATCACTAGATTATAATGTCAAGGAGAGTTCCTATGACGACACACTGCAAGTATCAACTGGTCCCAAATGGCCCAGTGAGCTTCCTGTCAGCATTCTGCAGATCTCTGCATTCGATTACTGTCTCTTGGAGGAACGTGATCGCGAGGTGGGTACGGCGTGTTCGTGTATTATCCTCTTGAATGACAAACACATCGCTCAGATTCCTCCCGATATCGGTGAAGGAAGTTCTTGCGCCTGATTGACAACACTTCTTGCAGACCAAGCTTCTTAAAGAACCTTTATTTATTCTCCATAATCAACTTTGTGCCCTTGAAAGTAATACACCTCAGGTATAATACAACTGTGTCAGTGCTTCTTCCAATCTTGGAAGCATTTCTGGAACTCGCCTCTCTTTACGCTATTCAGATTTCAGATCCTTCAGTGATTCTGTATTCATCTCATCAGTGCTGGCAAAACGACGTCATAGGAAGAAGTTGCCGGGAAGTAATACGTGGCGAGGGTTGTTGAGGAGGGTGTGGCGGGGGGGGGGGGGGTGACGAAGGTGAAGGGTCACGCAGCATAACGGTCTTGTTTTGCGCCAGAAGAATCAACAAACATTGCCACAATTCTGATCGCTTTCTTCGGATTGATCCACGCAAACGACACATAACTTCCGGGTAGTATTCTTTATTGACGTACTATCATAAGGAACTCAGGATAAGCTATCCCCTTGTAACCGAAGAAAACAGCGAGGAGAACCTTCACGTGTGATCGAATTTGTCGAATTTTTTTCGGTCTTGGCTCTTCAGCCTCTTGGGATTATTGGGCCTTGGTTTCGATCTCGTACGCTCATGTTTCGTCATCTGTTATAACCTTCCTTAGAAGTTCTGGATCGTTGTCGATTTCATTCAATAGTTCCTGAGCGATGTCTACGCGACGTCGTTTTTGGTCGAAATTCGACAGTTTCGGAACAAACGTTGCTGCTACATGTTTCATGCCCAAAACACAAGAAAAAAAATTGCTTGGCGTGAGCTAAAGGATATGCTGTTGTCGTCAGCGAGCTCCCTGATGGTGATTCAGCAATTTTCCAGAACCACTTTCTTTACTTCTTCCACATTGTCGTCAGTAATTGGTGTCCCACGTCTGGGACGGTTGTCGTCTTCAACGTCTGCTCGACCCTCGTTAACTCTTGTCTTACACATAGCAGATTCGACAAAAGCGACAGTTAACAATTCGAGTGCGGTGCTGCAATGCATTCTATTCTTCATGTAAAGTTTAATGCAGATACTTTGATGCATCTTTCTCGAAAGTAAAAGTTCGTCGAGCATTCGAAAACACGAATAACCTCCTCGACTGTGAACAACAAACTAAATATTCAAGAGATGAAAATGCAGACATACATCAGGAACATGTATACCAACAAGATAAACAAAAAATTTGGAAATCGGATGTATAAAGCACGCTAAATTAAAAAATACCCCTTTTGATCACGCCTCGTACTAGTCATGAGGGGGTGCGAATTATTTTTCAGCCGTCTATTTCGAACCATTATTAGAAATAAAATGCACTTGTTGCATTAAAGTCAGTGAAGGAGTAATAAACGTAAATTCGTATGGTATGGTGGGCTGGGAGACACCGAAGGTAAGGTCGTTGTCAGAAAAAGAATTCTAAGCGTTTTTCAGTGTACAGTTTCCACCTGTTGTGTGCATGAGGAAGATCGAGCTTCTTTCATAGAGCTCCACAGTTCTTCTGTGGTTCGGAAAGCTTCAAAGAAAAAGTGTGCAGATAAAATTTTGTTTACCTGGAATATGTGCAAACACTTTATGCCTTTTCGTATTGTAATATTTTACATTTTGCAGGTTCGTCACACAGACGAGTAAGCAACTAACCATCGTTCGACTCTACTGCTACTGGAAATCGCCTAAATGTTGCAGCTAGAATGAGCAATCGCTTTTCATTTATGAGGAAGCAAACGCTTGACACACTGTTGTATACGATCCGGGAAACCCGTATCATTTATCTGATGTAGTAGAATACGTTGAATTTCAGTAATTCATGTAAATGGAAATAAGAGGGCGTATCATATAACGCAAGCATGTTCCTGATACAGGGATGGAACTGAGACCCATTTGCAGTGCAGGAATCAGTGATAGCATACTAGTAATGCGACTTTCTAACTATTTTTCCATACTTGCTTAAGATAACTGCTAGCTTCTAAGCACTTCTGTGTCAGGTAACAAGGTGCAGAGATAAATATAACGTAGAGTGCAAGGCATAAGACTTGCCTCGCAACTTATTTTAAGGTGAAGATGCAGCGTCGAGAGAGACATCCTTTTCACAGAGAGCACTGCAAAGCCATGCACGACATCGAACTACGGTCAGACGAAACAATGGGAATAATAGACTAAGTGAGCAAACAACAGTTTCCATAGTTCACAAGGTGCAATGACTGAGTATGTCCAGTACACTGGACTCTTTTACAAGCTAATCCAGTCATTTCTTTGGTAAAACATGCTATTTTTCCCCGAAAAGATCTCTATTCTTTTTTGACGGCTGTGAAATTACGTAGACAGTTGTCTCTAGAGTATCATACGAAAGTTAATTTACACCGTACCTACTGCTTAAGAGACATTTTGCTATACCGTCAGTAAAAAATTATAATAGCGGTTTGTACGTCGCATTAGGAGAGAAGCATAAACATAGCAATACAGTCTAACTCTAAATGTCCGTAAATTATCTTCAGTATACTACGCTTCATAAATTTAAATAAACAGATTTTTTTACCTGCTATTGCTATTAGTGTTTTTACTGCTTCTATAGTATAACATTCCTAAGTGTTAAATACCTACCACATATGAGATCTTTCATAATATGGGTGTCATAATGCACGTTAATGTTAAGAGTGTCTCGTTACATGTAAGAGATGACCTTAATGCCCTATCTTTTGACATAACTAAATTAATATTCGACGTTACTCGTAAATATGTGTTGGTCTCCGTAATCGCGATGAACCGTTCATTACATATTGTATTGTCTATAGTTCTCTCAGTAACTGTTTCTGACTAGTATTATTTGTCCGAGTTAATCTATCAGTTGCCGGCCGGGGTGGCCGAGCGGTTCTAGGCGCTACAGTCTGGCACCACGTGACCGCTACGGTCGCAGATTTGAATCCTGCCTCGGGCATGGATGTGTGTGATGTCCTTAGGTTAGTTAGGTTTAAGTAGTTCTGTTCTAGGGGAAAGATGACCTCAGAAGTTAAGTCCCATAATGCTCAGAGCCATTTGAACCATTTTTGAATCTATCAGTTATTCTAGATCCAGTCACTCCGTTTTGTTCTAATATCTACGTATCTGACTCCGTGCAATGTGATATGGGCTTCACCCTTAAGCCATTGATACCTACGTATTTTAATTCAAGAGAGTTGCGTAAAGTAGATTTGTCTTGGTGGGCAGATATTCATGATTAAGTTCACACATGTCCATCCTTCCTTCTTTCAGCTCGGCAAGCACCACTTAGTACCGTTCAACAGAAAAATAACTTTCCGATTACCTAGGTACGTCAGCTATAAATCTCAATAAGGCACATGAATGCCACGTAACACATTGTTGAATCTTAAATTGTAAGTTTATAACTGTGTAATGAAAGGTATTAAGAGCACATAATGGCCCCCCATGAACCATCAACGTTGGCCTGGTGGAGAGGCTTGCGCGCCACAGTCATGGACTGTGCGGCTGGTCCCGGTGGAGGTTCGAGTCCTCCCTCGGGCATGGGTGTGTGTGTTTGTCCTTAGGATAATTTAGGTTAAGTAGTGTGTAAGCTTAGAGACTGATGACCTTAGCAGTTAACTCCCATAAGATTTCACACACATTTGACATTTTTTTTTTCTTTTTTTGCGCGCCTCAGCGAATCACATAGCCGTACCGTACGCGCAACTACGATGAAGGGACATATGTTGAGAGGCCAGACAAGCGTGTGGTTCCTGAAGAACTACAGTCGTTATTTTTCCCAATGGCATGTAGCTCTACTGTATGGTTCAATGATGACGGCAATGCAGGATTGAGTATAATAATGAATAAGAAAATAGGAATGCGTATAAGCTACTACGAACATCAGAGTGAACCCAATATAGACACTAAGCAAACACCAACCACAGCAGTACAAGTTAATATGCCAACTAGCTCCGCAAATGATAAAGAGATTGAAAAATAATCTATGATGAGATAAATGAAATTATGAGATATGTGGTGTCACCGCCAGACGCCACACTTGCTAGGTGGTAGCCTTTAAATCGGCCGCGGTCCGTTAGTATACGTCGGACCCGCGTGTCGCCACTATCAGAGATTGCAGACCGAGCGCCGCCACACGGCAGGTCTAGAGAGACTTCCTAGCACTCGCCCTAGTTGTACAGCCGACTTTGCTAGCGATGGTTCACTGGCAAAATACGCTCTCATTTGCCGAGATGATAGTTAGCATAGCCTTCAGCTACGTCATTTGCTACGACCTAGCAAGGCGCCATTACCAGTTACTATTGATACTGAATCATCTACAGTCAAGAGCTACGTTCAACATTAATGGATTAAAGTTAAGTATTCCACCAGCTACGTCCGTTTTTTCTAAATTCTAATTTCCTTGTCCTGTTCCAGACCTCACGCCAGCCTGCGTGAGCTAAAATGCGTGCCTATCGGCTTCCTCTAGTAACACGGTGTTGGCTCTCCTGCCAACCACAACATTGGCGACGAGGCAACACTGCGTTCTTAACTATACTGCCCTGATTTACTTGTGTAATGGCTTCACCACCATCTCCAGATGTACTGTCCGAATTTTATCGCTTACAGAATCAGCAGACGCAGGCATTACTGGATGCCCTTGGACAGCTCGTCCAGGGTCAACGTGCGATGCAAAACGACGCGGCAGCCGCCGCTCCACCGCTAACGCAGCCACAACACGCAGTTGCACCAACTTTTCGTCCTTTTGATGCTGCACTGGAAAGCTGGACGGAGTGGTCACGCCAATTTGGATTCCATCTCGCCGCCTACAGAATTCAAGGCAGCCTTTTTTGTTGTCCTCAGTAGGAGTGAACAAGTACCGTGTGATAGTCAAATTATTTCCCCGACGCGACGTAGCAACTCTGTCCTACGACGAAATTTTGTCTGCATTAGATGCATATTTCAAAGAATCAGTCAATGTAGTTGCCAAACGGTATACCTTCTTTCGTACAAAATGTACAGCAGGTCAGACTAATCGGGAGTGGGTTGCAACCTTGCAAGGCCTTACTAGGGATTGTGCTTTTGAGTGTCAATGTGGACTCCCATATTCAGATACTATGGTACGTGATGAAATTGCACAGAACGTTTCTGATGTTCGTATAAGGGAACAGATTTTGAAACTAGTCAATCCCTCCCTTCAACAAGTGATGGACATATTGGATCGGCAGGACACACTTGACTTTGCTCAGGACTCATTTGAAACTTCGCCACCCGTGTGTCAGGTTAACCGGCCCGCCGGGCGAGCTGCACGGAACAGTAAACAGCCATCGCGCACAGCCGCGCCGCTGCCGCCAGGCTCTCAGCCATGTGTACCGCGCCGGCAAGCAAGTGCAGTGCTAAAATCATGCCCGCGGTGTGCTACTAGACATTCCAGTGAGAATTGCCCGTCACGCCAAGCTATTTGCTTTTACTGTAATAAAAAAGGACATGTTCAAAGTGTTTGCCAGAAAAATCTCAGATCGGAAACTCAAAATCATTCCTAGCCCTTTGCTTCACGCTGGAATCGGAATCGAACCAAGGATACTCAGGCTCGCGAAACTTCGCCCATGGAAATTCATATAGTCCATTCCACTCCGCCCAGTGCCACTCTCTCTGACAGTGACTGTGTTCGTCCCACAAATAGTGTGCATCGACATCACCGGAACTCCTGTCACGTCGCAAGTGATTTTGTACCAGTGTCAGTTCACGTTGCACGAGACAGTCGCTCTTGTCATCAGCAGGGCAATAAACTTTTTGTGGACTTGGACATTAACGGCAAACTGATACCATTCCAGCTCGATACCGGGGCTGCAGTTTCACTGATCAATCAAGACACTTACAAACAGCTGGGCACACCTCCGTTGCGTACTGCAACTGTTAAGTTAACTAGCTATTCAGATCAAGAGAGCCCTGTGTTAGGACAGTGCAGCCTTCTTGCAACATACAAGGGACAAACAAAACTTGTGTCATTTTACGTCCTTCGTTCTTCTTCTGCAGTGAACTTGTTTGGTTTCGATTTATTTCAGTTGTTTAACTTGTCTATAGTAAATCAGGTCCTATCAGTGAACCAGACTGTGCCTTCAGACTGTTTCTCGTCTATGTGAAGAATTTGCAGACATTTTTGCACCAGGCCTCGGTTGCGCTAAGAACTATAAAGCACATTTGGAACTGAAAGTAAACGCGCAACCGAAATTTTTCAGAGCGCGCAATGTTCCCCACGCATTGCGTGATGAGGTCGCAAAAACATTACACGATTTGGAATCACAAGGTGTAATTGAACGTGTGCAGGCTTCTCTCTGGGCATCACCCTTAGTAATTTTGCCAAAACCTTCCGGAAAATTGAGACTTTGTGTGGACTTCACACTTGTGTGGACAACAAGATAGTTAAGGGAAAAAAAAATTAAATTGTGATGGGGGTCAGGATATCGACAGTAGGAAAAGTAAGAGAAGGAAAAATAGTAGGATAATATGGACTGGGGGAATGGAATGAAAGAAGAAGTCGCCTAGTAGAATTTTCCATAGAGTGTAATGTAATCATCACGAACACTTGGTTTAAGAATCATTAACACATGGAAGAGACCTGGACACATTGGAAGGTTTAAGGTCGGTTATATAATGGTAAGACAGAGATTTCTGAACCAGATTTTAAAAAGAAATACATTTCCAGGAGCAGATGTGGGATCTGACCACAATTTACTGGTTATTAACTGTAGATTAAAATTGAAGAAATTGCAATAAACCAGGTAATTAAATTGAAAGAACCAGAGGTTTTAGAATGTTTAGGAAGGAGCGTTAAGTAATGATTGACAGAAACAGGGGAAAGAGTGCTGTAGCAGACCAGTGCATAGCTTTGAGAGATGAAATAATGATGGCAGCAGAGGATCACATAGGTAAAAAGAGAAGGCCTGGTAGAAACCCTTGGATGTCACAGAAGATATGGAATTTAACTGATGAAAGGAGAAAATATTAGAATGCAGCAAACGGAGCAGGCAAAAGGGAATACAAACGTCTGAAAGATGGAAAGGACAGAAAGTCCAAAATGGCTAAGCAGGAGCGGCTAGAGAACAAATACAAGGATATAGAAGAATATATAACTAGGAGAAACATGGATAACGCCTATAGGAAAATAAAGAGACCTTTGGAGAAAAGAGAAGTAGGTGTATGAATATCAAGAGCTTACATGGAAAACCAGTTCTAAGGGGAAAAAAAGGAAAGGTGGAAGGAGCATATGGAGGGTCTATACAAGGGAAATTAACTTGAAGGCAATATTATACAAAGGGAAGAGGACGTAGATGAAGGTGAGATCGTAGGTATGATACGAGAAGAATGTGACACAGTATTGAAGGATCTGAGTCGTAACAAGGCAACTGGAGTAGATGACATCCCATTAGAACAACTGACAACCTTGGGAAAGCGAACCATGACAAATATATTCCACCTGCTGTGTAAGATGTAAGAGACAGGCGGGATACCCTCATTGAAGAAGATTTTTTTTTTTTTGTGAATTTCAAGGAAAGCAGATGTTGACAGGTGTGAGTATTATCGACCTGTCAGTTTTAGTCATGACTGCAAAATACTAACACGAACTGTTTGCACAAGAATGGAAAAACTGGTGAAAGCTGAGCTCTGAGAAGATCAGTTTGTTTTCCGGAGAAATATAGGAACAGGCCAGGCAATACTGACCCTAAGACTTCTCTTAGGTTAAGGAAAGGCAAACGTACGTTCATAGCATTTGAAGTCTTGGAAAAAGCTTTTGACAATGTTGACTGGAATAGTAGGGGTGAAATACATGGAGCGAAACGCTATTTACAACTTGTATAGAAACCATACGGGAGTTAGATGATTCGAGGAGCATGAAACAGAAACAGTGGTTGAGAAGGGAGTGAGACAGGGCTGTAGTCTGTCTCTGAGGTTATTTAATCTGTACATTGACCAAGCATCAAAGGAAATGTGTGTGAATTCTTATGCAACCAAACTGCTAAGGTCATCGGTCCCTGAAAGGGGACGACCGACTTCCTTCCCCGTCCTTCCCTAAAAACCGATGAGACCGATGACCTCGCTGTCTGGTCTCCTTCCCCAAAGAACCAAACCAAACCAATCATCGGTCCCTAGACTTACACACTTCTTCAACTAACTTATGCTAAGAACAACACACACACCCATGCCCGAGGTCCTCTAACCGCGCGGCCCATCAAAGGAAACCAGGAAAAATATTACAGAACGAATTAAAGTACAGGCAGAAGAAATAAAAACTTTTCTGTTCGCCGATGACATTGTAATTCTGCCAGACACAGAAAAGGACTCGGAAGAACAGCGTACCGGAATGGGCAATGTTCTGAAAAGTGGATATAGGACGAACACCAAAGAAGAAAAACAATAGTAATCGAAGTTTGTCGAATCAAATCAGGTGATGCTGAGGGAGTAGTTAGGTATACAGTAAAAGCAGGAAAGGGATTTTGTTAGTTGGGCAATGGTCCAAGTAGATATGATATAAAATGTAGACTGGCAATGACAAGAAAAGTGTTTCTGAAGAAGAGAAATTTGTTAACACCGAATATACAAGGGTTGGAACTTAAACAGTGGCAACTATTTATTCACAACCAACACAAGAGTTACATGTTTGCACCTGTTACTGTCCTTCAGAGTAGTCTCCAACGTTGTGTACAACCCGTTGCCAGCGATGTGGAAAGCATAGTATACTGTTAGCAGAGCCTGTTCTGTTGATGGTGCGAATGGAGCGGTCTACTCCCTGTCGAATCTCTGGAACAGTTCTGAAGCGAATGCCACGAAGTGTTTCCTTCATCTTCGGAATCAAATCAAAGTCACAAGGACTTACGTCCGGGGAGTATGCTGGATGGTAAAATACTTCCCAGTCCCATCGTTGTCGCCGCTTCTTTCGCAAAGCTGGTCGCAGGTGATGCTCCAAAAACGAACAGTAAAAACGAACGTAATGCGTTAGGATAACACCATCGCAGTCTTACACGAGAATCACCATAATTTTAGACCACTCCATTCGCACCGTCAACAGAATAGGCTCTGGTATACCACGCCTTCCACATCGCTGGCAACGGGTTCTACACAATGCTGGTGACTACTCTGAAGGACAAAATGGTTCAAATGGCTCTAAGTACTAAGGGACTTAACATCTGAGGTCATCAGTCCCCTAGACTTAGAACTACTTAAACCTAACTAACCTAAGGACATCACACACATCCGAGGCAGGATTCGAACCTGCGACCGTAGCAGCAGCGCGGTTCCGGACTGAAGCGCCTAGAACCGCTCGGCCACATCGGCCAGCACTCTGAAGGATAGTAACAGGTGCAAACATGTAACTCGTTTGTATCGGTTGTGAATAAATAGTTGCCACTATTTAAATATCAACCCTTGTAGATTGAAATGTTAGGATGTCTTTCTAGCCTTTTATGGAAGTGAAACGTGGAGGATAAACAGATCAGACAAGAAGAGGATAGAAGCTTTTGAACTGTGATACTACAGAAGAATACTGAAGATTAGATGAGTAGATCATGTAACTAGTGAGAGGGGCTGTACAGAATTGGGGAGACAAGAAATTTGTTGCACAACTTGACTAAAATAAGGGATCCATTGGTAGGACACATTCTGAGACATCAAGGGTTCAGCGATTTAGTGTTGTGGGAAGTGTCGAAGGTAAAATTCTTAGAGCAAGACCAAGAGATAAATACAATAAGTAGATTCAGAAGTATGTAGGTCGCAGGAGTTATTCGGAAATGAAGAGTATTACCCGATAGAGTCTTACGCGATAGAGTAGCACGGAGAATTGCGCCAGACTAGTCTTCAGACCGAAGATCACACCAACAACTAGGTTCTGTAGTCAACTAGAAACTTCAGCCGGCGGCAATCCCGACTACTTGGTGCCAACTTGTTGGACTAGGTGGCAGAATTTAGTACACATGTAGCGAGTCCACAGGACGCAGAATATCGAGCAATACTGTCCCTAATGCTCATCATGGAGATGGCCTCTGCTCACATGACCCATGGTGAGTGCTCCTTAGCAATAGGACACGGCAGTGCTTCATTTCATTGGGTCGAAGAACGTCACGCATGAGTAGCTCGAAGAGAGGTGTCCGACCGGCCTTGGTGGTCGAGCGGTTCTAGGCGCTTCAGTCCGGAATCATGCGGCTGCTACGGTCGCAGGTTCGAATCCTGCTTCGGGCATGGATGTGTGTGATGTCCTTAGGTTAGTTTGGTTTTAGTTCTAAGTCTAGGGAACTGATGACCTCAGATATTAAGTCCCATAGTGCTTAGAGCCATTTTCAGAGGGGTCCGTGCATTGTTCTCAGATGAGCCACGATTATGCTAAACTTGACAACCAACGCGTGTACAGCTCGAGAGAGAGTAGAGCGCCAAACCACGTTTGTACCCAGAGCACATCGAACATGCAATGGTGATCCAGTGTCTCCTAGATTGACAACGCCAATCTTGGAGCATTGAATTTCGGCGGGTATGAAGATTCTTGTCAGCTGCATTGCCCAACGTGTTTCAGTAAGCCAAACAATTTTGATCGGCCTGTTCATGATTGAGGGTTATTTATTTGTGGCTATAAATATGATTTCACGGTCAGCAGCGATACGACAATGATTATCAGGTCAGCACAAGATTGCTGTGTTTTATTAGGTGCCTCCAACATGACCGAAATAATTCCTTCCCTTGTGGTATTGTTCTTGCAGATGGCTATACAAAGTATGACTAATTTATTAAATTAAATTTATGACAGCGCATTTATTGGATATACGGGGTGTTCAAAGAGTCCCTCCGCAGTGCCGTATGATAGTTAGCCGCGTGTGCCGCACGCCGCAGTGAATATACCGAAATGAAACTCAGTGAAATACAAGTTATTAATTTATTGAATATTCATTTTTAGTTACAAATTTTCGCATTAAATGTTGAAAGTGTCCCCCTGTTGTTGAACACAATTCAATTCGTCTAATCATGCTTCCAAACACAAGCTGTAACATTTCTTCTGTAACAGAAGCAGTGAATATGGATATTGCAGTTTTCAATTCATCGATGGATTTTAGACAGTTCTTATAGACAGTTGCTTTCGCTGCACCCCAGAAGGAAAGCCGGCCGCTGTGGCCGAGCGGTTCTAGACGCTTCAGTCCGGAACCGCGCTGCTGGTATGGTCGCAGGTTCGAATTCTGCCTCGGGCATGGATGTGTGCGATGTCCTTAGGTTAGTTAGGTTTAAGTATTTCTAACTCTTGGGGACTGATGACCTCAGATGTTAAGTCCCATAGTGCTTAGAGCCATTTGAACCAGAAGGAAAAGTCAGGTGGTGTTAGGTCAGGTGATCGTGGAGGCCAAAGTCCCTGTGAAATTATGCGATCACCAAAAACATCAGCAAGCAGTGACATTGAAACGCGAGCTGTGTGCACGGTTGCACCATCTTGCTGAAAATAACCCTTCAGTATTTCACTTAACGCAAGTTCTCCTATGAATGGGTACAGAACATCACTGCAGTATCGTTGTGCGTTTATTGTTTCGTTGAAAAATATGGGACCCAGAATCCGACATCTAGAAATTGCAATCCAAACTCCTATTTTCACAGAACTAAGTGGTTCCTCATGAATACACAATGAATTTGCAGTACTCCACATACGAGAATTTTGCGAGTTCATGTACACGACGCCTCATCAGTGAAAAGCGTTTCATTAAGAATATCCCTTCCATTTTGTTGAACGAAATTTTTGAACCATTGACAATAATGCAGTCTCTTGCCATGATCAGTATTTTTCAGTTCTTGCACGACTGTCACTTTGTATGGGAAAAGTTCTAGTTTTTTCCTTACAGCTGTGTGGGCCGTTCCGACACTTAACATCGATTTCCTGGGCGAGTTTTCTTACTGACTTTTTCGGACTCATGGACATTTTATCGGAAATATCGAGTAGTTTATCCTAAGACAAAACGCTAGGACGACCACTTGAAACTTCCCCTTTTGAACAATTATACAGGACTGTGCTTAACCTGACACACAATATTTATAGCGCAACGCAATCTGACTTTCAAAATTCCCTACAAAAGAATGGCCCTGACTAACATTAAACTATACCTTTCACAAATCACTTACCTCACAAAAATCTTCGCTGCTCAAGCTACTGCAATACAGCGAGCGCCACTACTGCCAGCTAAATAAAAGATTCAAACTATGGAAGGCACTAACTACTGATAGGGATAGTTAGCAAATGAAAGATATTAATAGAGAACAAACAATGTATTTACCTTTATATCATCATTTATAAATGTAGCAGTTCATGACAAATTACAAAGCTCCGCCATCTCTCTCCCCACATCCACCACTGTTGGCGGCTCACCTCCAACTGCCCAATGCTACGCGCTGTTCACAGCCAGCTGCCTAACACTACAATGGCGAGTATTACAACAATGCAAAGCAGCCACAGACTGCACACAGCACAGCCAGTGATTTTTTATGCAGAGGTGGCGTTACCAATAAAAAAACCTAAACAGCCTACTTACATAGCCCCCATGCTCCCCACAAAAAATTTTACAAATTTTGTTGGGCACTGGCCAATACATATTTGTTGAAATTTTTCATAATTACAATAACAAAGAAATCAAATGCACACACTTATTGATACAATGTTGGTCAAAAGCTAAAATTTTCTCACAGTCCATAAAGACAGCCCTAATCGTTCATCACAGTAAAATATCAGTGTTTTTCTCAAAGTCTGAGCAGTAAAAGACAATGCTCATAGACGTAATGGATATCCATGCAGTCTTGAAGAAGTAGTGTTGCCCTTCCAACGGAAAGACAGTGCTGACTCTTGACATGCTGACAGGTAATGGGCGACAACAGAGCTACCCACAGCCGAGTCATTCGACGTTTTGAAGAGTATCGTTTGGTAGGTCATCACAGAGCAGACCCACTGTAGTCCTGGTAGAGATTACGGTATTGGTGGGCCACCAGAGGCGCAGACCCACTGCAGTCCTTGTAGAAATAATGGTACTGGTGAGTCAGTAAAGACGCAGACCCACTGTAGTCCTTGTAGAAATAATGGTATTGGTGGGTCATCAAAGATGTAGACCCACTGTAGTCCTTGTAGAGATGGCCAACAGCCATCTGTCGTGACTGTGCAGGTGCACAATCACCATTGAAGAGTCTTGCGGATAATATAGCAAGTCCATAACCACCACTTGTGCACTCACAAAGTTTTTTTTTTAATCGTCCTTAGAACCAGCAATGCTGTTATCCAGTCCCTTGCTGAATTATTAACACACATACAAACACTAACAGTCCCTACTTCTCACATATTGTCCATATACTATGACCAACAGAAACGTGTGCAGTGAAATGTAACTTACAAGTTACTTAATTTGATGACCTGGTGTCAATTACAATTTTATAACATAAGGATACAATTACAAAGATACAAAATACATCATTAAAGAACATAACAATACAGATAACATTTGTAGTACAGGCTTTACAAAAGAATAAAAATGTATACATCAGTGTTACATAAATAATGACATAAGCACATACATAAAAGATCAGAATAACCCTCGAAACATCAACTTCACACATGAGCAACAAAACAGAACAGATAAATAATGTCTAACATCTTTACAAAGAAAATAACATATTATAAATGCAAATTATATTTGAGGATAACAGTATTCCTCATCATAGTGAATGTAGCTTAGTACTAGAACAGAAAAAATTCTATGAAACTACACAAAGACAGGAAGAAAACAAATACACAAGGGTACACAAATACATAGTGGGATAACACAAAAGGAAAGGACAGGGTTTGTTTCCAGTGTATCATTTGGTACTGCAGTCCAACGCAAAACTTCATTCTGTAGATCTTTCGTCTTATTTGAACCTTTGCTTCCACCAAAAAAAATCATATCCAAGCATGCTTTCTGTATTTATTTCACATATTTCTTAACTCATTATTTATTTCCAAGAAAATCCTACCTATATCTGTTGTCCCTAAACCCTACTTTTTTCGGTTCATATCCTCTTTCAAAATACCTTTTTTTTTTTTGGCCAAAGCATTTTCTTTAAGCTTCTCAATGCATTTCTTCCAATCCATCATAGTTAGTTTCTTATATAGTCTACCCCCTCTTAAGCTAACTTAAATCTACTGAGCTCAGATGCTAAACTAAGGGACGAGGCAATGCAGCATCACATAAAACAATTAATATAAACAGCAATGAAAAAAAGCGCAGATTTGCGAAGCAAGCAGCATTAAGAAATTAGCAAAGCAATTGTAATATTACAACTAATCTAAGGCACTGTGCAGCAACAATAAAAATAAATCATTAGTAAAACTGGCTTAACAGAATAATACAAAGTCAAATTCAATAACACTATGCCTGGCAAACAGCAGCAACTTATACCTAAACATGACATAGCTCAAGCAGAAAAAATATTACAGTAAAAATGGCCATGTTTAAAACTTATGTCACATCTTAACACTAGAGTGATGCATCACAAAAACTTACTCTACAAAAAAAATTTACCAAGTAGTTGAAAAGAAAATTATGTATGCAGTTCCTGTTATTAGTCCCTTCTTATTGTTCTTTCCATTCCAAGAGCTCCTTTTTCGAAGAATGTGGGTCATAAAATAATTATTTAGTAGTCTGTTGACAGAAAGTGTTCACATTAGCAAATGAATGTTTTTTTTTATAAAACCCATGCTGCAACACAGCTGGAAACTAGATATCAAATGAAATAAGCAACTATGTACGAAGCAAAGCATAAGAACATCGTTCAATAGCCATGTGGCATTTCATAAGTAGTAAAAAAATATCTCATCTAGAAAGACAGTAGTCATAATCAGGTGTGTAGACAAACTATTTCTTGTCATTTCATTAGGCATTTCAGTAAATATCAGAAAGTACGATATGTTTCCAAGTAATGAGCGTGTCGCATTTGCGATGCTTTCTACAAAGGAACGTCAATAGCGAGGATAATGGCCTCCCTCCCTTTTTTTTTTCTTCTTCTTCTCCACCTGCGCCACACACTAATGGCTTTTTCTCAAGGCGGCTGGCACACCTGGCCGCTCACAACGAATTACTTCACGGTCACTTACCTTTCTTAACGAAATATTTACGACAGCAGTTTTCGCTACAGCGACAGTCTCATATAAAAATTTCATAGGTCAAGAATTTGCGTTACAAATCTGTAGAAACAAAATCGTATGAATATAACAGTGTCCGAAAAATTTTCGTAGGCATTGTGGTACATTCACACATTTACACACATTTCATAACTCTTAAAGTACGATTCTTGGATTCCAACATCCTTTTTCCCTAACCACTACTCATTATTCCTTACTTTATTACACATATACATATTCGTCGACACGTCTTCAATATTTCATCTTAGAAATCTGTAGCATAATCAAATTCCTCATATACGGTAGCATCATCTTATTGATCATAAACATATCTCAACAGCATAATACACATCGTCGTTGTAAAAATAACATCATAACACCTCAGTCAAATCTCTCAATCGTCGTAGCTTTCTGCAATAATATCAAAACCTAAAAAAAAATTCTCTGCTCATTTCAATGGTGTCATCTACCTCAAACGTACTTTAAAAATTATGATCCCATACCAAATACATCATTCAAAGCTCTCATAGTATCACAATGGTTCCAAAAAAAATATGAACAGTTCAAAAAGTACAGACAAAATACAATTTCATAAGTGTGAAGTTATCCAACTGTGTAATTACGTAAACATCTGTCACTGATGTAGTAAAAAAAAATGTTTATCTCTCAGTTACATGATCAGATAGCTGTGTAATTTGTGTGTTAGAGAAATATGGTACCGATGTGTAAAGTTGTATAAGTAAATACCATATTAGCTAGGGCTCCTTGTGCTCGCCAAACACATGGTACACAAAGTAAGCGTATACCCCCCTGAGGATTAATGTAATTATACCCTCAGGTGTTACAGATTACAGCAATGGAATGAAATGTATCACGGAAAACCTTCTTTGCAATTCAAAAATCTTGAAAAATAAATGGCTTAAGTACAAAATTAATCTCTCAAATGCATGTCCTGTAGCGCTAAATGTGCGTCTTGCTGTAAGATAATTATGTGGAAGTGTCGTAGTTATCGTCCTCCGAAAGCTAAGTTCTGCAGAAATCAATGTACTTACCTCATGATACACAAAAGTGAAATGCTTTGCATATAGATATCTTAGTTATTACGCTTATTGCCGTGGTGAGGAAAGTACTGTGCTGTAACGTATTGTTGTGCCACGAAAAAGGCTGTCTCATTGTTGCTATACCACAAAAGTTACTACTAAAACATGTTTTTCTTTACAGAAGAATTCAGAAAACTGTGCAGATATAAAACAGATACACCGCAAAATCAACATTGTAAATTGTCACTCATTAGTAGCGTCGTGATAAAAATCGTGTAGCTGTCACATAAACTAACCTCTGTGTCATCTGGTATCTCTCAGAAAGCACTTTAAATTTAGAATGTATTTTCAAATAAACCAAAATGTTGCATTAAAATCTCATTAACAGTACTGGTCAATGTTCTAAGTATGTGAGCCTTATAGTCGTTACATAATCGTGCAACAAACAAGCAAGAATGCACACACAATAACACTGTGTCGTCTGTTCACTATAAGAATACATTCGTAACTACTGTGTAAATATGTATCCTAGGTTCTAGATTGAATAATTAACTTCAAACACTGTTGCATGTTAACAGTTTCTAAGTCTATCAAAGCATACTAGTAATGTAAAGTGAAAAATTTTATGGTAAAGACTAAGTTAAAAAGCAGATCATCTCTCAATAACGGTTTTATATGTGAAGTGTGGTGAAATCCTTTACTCTTCATAGTACGCAGAGTTTCAACCTGAACGCAATTACCGTGCGGTATACGTCGGTAAAGAATACTGGAATTTTTCTCAAGGTTAGCGCTATGTTATTTTTCTCGGAGCCAGCCGGCGCAGGTGTCTGCATGCGGTGCGGGTCATTGTCTGCTTCTCCGTTGGCGCGTGTCGTTAATGGGATTCGGAGACCTAACTTCTACAAATTCGCCTTGCCGAGAGGGCCCAGCTCTGTTATAATCCCGCCAGTTCTGATGAAATTCAGGTCTGTCGTTATGTCGGTAGTTTACATAGTTTCTTGTTTGTCGGTCATGTGGTGGAGAATTTCTCCCGGAATCGTAACTGCGCGCTGAACTGTTGCGTCTGAAAGTATTCTGTTTCCCTTGATAATAATAGTTCTGGTTACCATATTGTCTGTTTCTAAGGTAATCTCTGTGATAGTCATTACCGCGGAAAGGTGATCTTTCCCTGTAATTATTACTACTCTGCCAACGGTTGTCATACAGGTGGTGTCTGTTTTGGTCACGATTTGTGTTGTGAGAATAGCCTTGTCGCGTCCAGTTATTATTTCTTTCATCGCGGAATTGTGACAGATGTGGCCTGTAACTGTTATGCTCCTGTTCTCGCGTTCCGCGATTGTCAGTGTCAATTTCCAGTTCTTGTAACAGTCCCTGAAAAGCCTCAATGTCTTCTTTGCAACGTCCTGCTAAAATAATATGTCGTAAATGTTCAGGTAATTTGATTAAGCAAATGCGGATGAGTTCTGAGGGGCTATATGGGTTTGACAGGTACTGATTCTTGTGCAACATGTCTTCAAAATATTTCACAAGACAGGAAAATTCAGATTGTTCGAAATGTTTCATCATTATGATGCTATGTTTTACTCGGTCTTGTGTAGCTTGAGACCAATATGCTGAGAGGAAGGCATGGTAAAATTCTCCTTCACTATGACAATCGTGAATGACCGAACGCATTCTTACAGCTGGTTCATTCTCTAAATAGCCACACATAAATTCTAATCTGTGTTCTAACGACCAGTTGGGGGGAAAACAATGAGAGAATTGATGGAGCCACGCTTGTGGATGAATGTCGTTGGCAGAATTTTTAAACGTTTTGAATTTACGTGTAGTAATGAACAACTTATAGTCAAAGTCATCGTGTCGGTGAGTAGCATATCGGTCATTGTTAGGTCGTGTCGGCCGTTCCATCTCAAAATTCGGTGCACATTGCCAATTTCTTTCATAACTTCCGAAATGCCCTGTGTTCTTATTTTGTGGCTGTTCCATATTTCCAAGTCCCTCTTCCCGTATTGGGGCGCGAGTGTCCTCTGAAATACGTAATTCTTGTACTACTTGTGCCAACTGATCTTGCACTTCCCGGATTTCTCTTTTGTACTGTGTATTGATTTGATTTTGATTTTGTTTGAATTTTCTAATTTGTTCATACTCTTCAGTGTCAGTGAAGGCTACAGATGTTGTGTCATTCAGATCATCATCTACCTTTGTAGATAAGTTAGTGAACTGATCTGAAAGTTCGGCTACTTTATCCGATAGTGTACTTATTTCCTCAGTGTGTTTTTCTGAACCAAGTTTCAGAGTATCTACTGTGTCCTTTAAGTTTTCCTGAGTTTTTGCAAGTTGCGTAACCGAATCAGTAGATGCAACTGAGTCAAATTTAGCTTGCAAGGTCTCATGATTTTCATGAAGAGTAGTTTGCAGTTCTTTTATGGCTGCTTCGTGATTCTGTAATGCATTTGCATGCCGCGAAAAAATAGGTTGAAAATGCTCACAAATTTGTGTTTGTACGTCATTACAGGCTTTTTGACATTTCGATTCAATGTTATGTAACTCAGTAGTTAAATCTTCACGTGTTTGTTCAAGAGTTTGTTACAATGAGTCTAACTTTTGTAGCTGTTGCTGTGTTTGTCTCTGATTTTGTTCCATTTGTTTCTGATTTTGTTCAATTGTGTCTAATTTTTGAAGCTTTTGCTGTGTTTGTCCCATTTGCTGTATTAATTGTAATAACAATGCACTGGTGTCTGGAACATGTTCCTCAGTGCTTTTCGGCAGTGCATTTGCACCGGCAACATTCACATTTTGACAAGCAGAAAATGTGTCTTGACTTATTTGAGAAAACGGTGAGGACCCAAATCCTGAATCCACAGCATTTCCGAGATTGTTTCCTGTCATTTCGGATTCCTGAGGCGAGCTGTCGCCGACCGATCGATCGATAATGCTTCCCTGTTCTCTAATTGTTTCGCTGTCTACACCATTGTTTGCCACCCGCTCCATTTCCCTATGCACAGTTACCAAAAAAATGTTCAAATGTGTGTGAAATCTTATGGGACTTAACTGCTAAGGTCATCAGTCCCTAAGCTTACACACTACTTAACCTAAATTATCCTAAGACCAAACACTCACACCCATGCCCGAGGGAGGACTCGAACCTCCGCCGGGACCAGCCGCACAGTCCATGACTGCAACGCCTTAGACCGCTCAGCTAATCCCACGCGGCACAGTTACCAAATTACTACTTTGAATATTAGTTAATTCATTACACGGTGGCGCTAACACACTGCTTTCGTCTTCGCTGTCATTTCTCAATTTACTTTGGAGCCTAGTGTTACGTTTTTCACACGCCATTATTGTCACAGTATTTCACACGACAACACAGAAAAACATAATTTGAAGAGCAAAAATATGAGAACACATTAACATAACACTGAAAATAATATCTAGTTAATTGCAGCTGCGAAATACTTGGTGCAAATCTACATGCATGCCACAACTATTTTACTATACAACAATGAAAAACTACAACTACAATGGAGATTCTCTCTACAATTACGCGCTAGCAATAAACAAAATCTACACTAATTACACAAACTACAAGAAAAAAATCAGAAGATTCCAGTGAGGTATCCTAGGCTAAGGGTCGACATATGAAACTTCCCCTTTTGAACAATTAAACAGGACTGTGCTTAACCTGACACACAATATTTATAGCGCAACGCAATCTGACTTTCAAAATTCCCTACAAAAGAATGGCCCTGACTAACATTAAACTATACCTTTCACAAATCACTTACCTCACAAAAATCTTCGCTGCTCAAGCTACTGCAATACAGCGAGCGCCACTACTGCCAGCTAAATAAAAGATTCAAACTATGGAAGGCACTAACTACTGATAGGGATAGTTAGCAAATGAAAGATATTAATAGAGAACAAACAATGTATTTACCTTTATATCATCATTTATAAATGTAGCAGTTCATGACAAATTACAAAGCTCCGCCATCTCTCTCCCCACATCCACCACTGTTGGCGGCTCACCTCCAACTGCCCAATGCTACGCGCTGTTCACAGCCAGCTGCCTAACACTACAATGGCGAGTATTACAACAATGCAAAGCAGCCACAGACTGCACACAGCACAGCCAGTGATTTTTTATGCAGAGGTGGCGTTACCAATAAAAAAACCTAAACAGCCTACTTACACACTTCGCGGTGCATCTGTCACTGAACCCGTACTTCGAAATTTGTTTATCAAATCTCGCACAGTATCGCGATGTGGGAGTTTTGTCTCCGGGAAAACTGAATTAAATGTTTGACGAAATGAAACTGTGTATTTACCGCCAGCTTTGAACACTTGTTCGACAAAAAACACACGTTCTTCAATGGTTAGTATTTTAACAGTGACAAAAACGAAACAAACGAACAAGGCAACTAAACTTAAACGTTCACGTCAACACGTAACGACACACACCAACGATACTACTGACGCTGGCTGAGATAAACGAAACAGTGGAATGTTGGGAGAGTCCTCTTGAAGGGAAGTAACCCAGGCAGGCGAACAATCATACGGCACGCGCGGCTAACAATCATACGGCACTGCGGAGAGACTTTTTGAACACCCCGTATCTTGCAGGATTTTCAGAAGTATTCTCGACAGTATTTTATAAATCCATTATCTACCTTGTCTACATATTCCCATGGTGAAAACAGATGTGCAGGTTATTTCACTGAAAGATCGTTAGTTAATCTCCTGTTGAGACAAAACGTTATCTCGTTTGCAATATATGTCCGTGACTCTGAGTGACTGGCAGAGAGTCCATCGCTTTGGATACGAAGGATGTAAACATGTGATTCTCTTTAAATTGAGAATTTGGAACACGTTCTACTTACGGAATACTTGCATAGTTCATTCGTAATTTTTATCATCGTTTGTGGCATGTCTCAGTAAACGAGGTCGAAGTTTATCCCAGAGGCGTCTGCATTGTTTGGAACACTTGACTTTATGAAATTCACGTACGGTAAGATATGGCTAATATATTTAATTTATAGATTTCTGTTACATGTCTTGGCGTTATTATTAACTATGTTGGAATGAGTAAAGAAAAAATGAAAATCGAGGAAAATCAGTTTTCAGGTCACCCTGTCAATGTTTAGATCACACTCGAGTTTTTAAATTGCACAGCAGAACTGACAACGTTTTTTGTACTAGTTTTCAGATTGCTCGTTATGTTTCTCTCCATAGATCTGGGGCATCTGATGTTATAGAGTTCTTTGGTCGCAGAATCGGAAAGTGTTTTCTTTCGCCTTATATTGATCCTTCGTTTCTTGTCTAATCACAAGATGACGCCCAGCAAATACGAGCATCCTTGGCCAGGACGCTCAGGTAACCGCCGTTGGACATTCAGTTTAGGTGGAAATCACTAGCCGGCCGGAGTGGCCGTGCGGTTCTAGGCGCTACAGTCTGGAACCGAGCGACCGCTGCGGTCGCAGGTTCGAATCCTGCCTCGGGCATGGATGTGTGTCATGTCCTTAGGTTAGTTAGGCTTAATTAGTTCTAAGTTCTAGGCGACTGATGACCTCAGAAGTTAAGTAGCATAGTGCTCAGAGCCATTTGAACCATTTGGAAATCATTGTCGTGTAGTGATAACGTCTGCAATAATCAACACTGGCGGACGTACGTATCAAGTGAATCCGTTCTTTGGCGACTGAGAGCTATTAGAATATGATCCTCTGACCTTTTCATCTCTCAAATGCTAGTTTCACTAGCCGTTCGTTTCTTAACCCTAGAACAGTTAAGGGAGGAAGATGTTATATTGTTACTAATCCATTGTAAATTTTACTAATCCATATTTTATTCAAAGTAAGTTATAATCTATAATTTATGCACTAGTTCATTACATTTTTAAGGTCTCCAATGGTATGTCACATATGAGAACAAAATAAACACAAAATTTCCTGTTTTACATCCTAACAATACTAGATTGGCGGGCACCGGGAATTGGTACCAACAGTAATCGTAAATTTGAGGAGGGTTTGTAATCTAGGATTACTAGTGAAGGCAACAGTCCGCCCCTGGTAGCTGAGTGGTCAGCGCCACAGAATGTAAATCCTCCAGGCCCGGGTTCGATTCCCGGCTGGGTCGGAGATTTTCTCCACTCAGGGACTGGGTGTTGTGTTGTCCTAATCATCATTTCATCCCCATCGACACGCAAGTCGCCGAAGGGGCGTCGAATCGAAAGACTTGCACCCGGCGAACGGTCTGCCAGACGGGAGGCCCTAGTCACGCGACATTTACGTTTATACTGAAGACAACTAGGGAGAATAGTACTTACTCGTTGTTTTAAGGGAGATGACAAACATCTGACCATAATTTTACGGTAGGTTTAAGGGAGACTTAGTCGCAATAAATTTCAACTGCACAACTACATCTCATTTTCTTATAATGGATGACAATGGAGACTTAAGTATTTGAAAATTTGGCACACGTGGCTTACATTTACTCTATTATGTCACACGGGTATTTTTATAAACCGAGAGAAAGTTTTTAGAATGCAAAAAAATGTTCAAATGTGTGTGAAATCTTATGGGACGTAACTGCTAAGGTCATCAGTCCCTAAGCTTACACACTACTTAACCTAAATTATCTTAAGGACAAACACATACCCACGCCCGAGGGTGGACTCGAACCTCCGCCGGGATCAGCCTTTAGAATGCAAAAACGTGTAATCAGATATAGTACAGTATAGTATAGTAAAGTGTAGTACTATGTAGTAGATACGATAACGGAAAGAAGACTACTCACGTCGGTATATTTCGTGTTTGCTGCCCTCTGTTTTCGATTGCTGCCAATTTAAGCAATCTGTCAGCTCTGGCCCTTTCGATGCGCTGCGAAATGTTGTTGTCATGTTTGATTCAATTGAGAAATAAATTATATAACAAGTTCGTTTACACATTTCGCGAGTCCTTGTTGTTTCTGTGTCTCATAGTTGCTGATCAGTTAGAGGCGAGAACATCCGTGGGTTGCCAGTGCTGACCGAGAAACAGGTTAATGTTCCCCCTCCCGGGACTCAACTGCAATCGTAGGCAATGTCATTGTTTCTTCGCTCCTCGTATTGCATGGAGCCAGACCATCTTCTTTCCATAGAAGCACGAACAGAAAAGAAAAATGTCGACGATAGTGATGGTTATTATACGAAATTTCTACGACACTTGTCGGTCCGAGAACTTTAATTAGCGACAGTACTTCACGGGATTAATATTTATAACAGTGATCGCTGCCGAAATATGTGGGGGAAATAAGCTGTCAATAAGGGATTACAAAAAAATTGCTCTAATACCGGAGATCTGGGGAAACACGGAGAGTTGGTCACCCGAAAGACAACAGTTATGTCATGTTTCAAATTTGTCGAGAGTCCTTCATTATTGCCGGCCGCGGTGGTCTCGCGGTTCTAGGCGCGCAGTCCGGAACCGTGCGACTGCTACGGTCGCAGGTTCGAATCCTGCCTCGGGCATGGATGTGTGTGATGTCGTTAGGTTAGTTAGGTTTAAGTAGTTCTAAGTTCTAGGGGACTAATGACCACAGCAGTTGAGTCCCATAGTGCTCAGAGCCAGCCTTCATTATTGATTGCCGCTGGGAACTGCAAGTTGGGTACCGAGAGCGTTATGTGGACCCAAGATGACGAAACTCGGTGCATCGCATACGTACACCGAGAGCGGTTGTCGCCTAGCCGTAGCACAGGTCCCAGAGATCGGCGGCGCGGCCGTCCAACAGGTTCTGCGGCCTTCGGAGGACGAGGAGTAAACAAGAGCCACACACTGGCCACGCCGCGACCTCCTGGCTGCTGGTCGAGCCAGCAAGTTCCTGGGTGTGCAGGATTCGCTCAACAGCCGGTGTTCTAACATTCTACGTAGTGTCTGTTTGTTCTATATCGTGTCTCCCTACCACTTTCGCGCAACGACGCTCTGAGCGTGTTTTTTAGGGAATTGACTAGTTTGAACCTGGGACCTGTTGCTGGCAAGAAGACGCCAGACAACACATGACATGTAGAATTCAGAAGAGTTCAGTGAGACTAGCGACGATATAACCAAATACTTAATGATTTCAGCGTCAGCTCCACTGCACTCCCTGTAAAAGAATCTTAATACTAACTAAATTTAGTGGAAGGGCTTCAAGGCTTTCCTATTTTTAGTTAGCTGGTAAAATAAGGTCGGAAAAGCAGTTAAGTTTACCATTGGAAATTTTATTCTACTCACAAAACATTGTTTATAAATTGTACTATTGATAAAAGGAAATGTTTTAATACAGGATGATAAAAACCAACTGCGTTCAACCCTGAATGGGTTTCCAAGTTCTACAATGGATCGAAGGATGACCTATGCCATATCACATCTATAATCTAGGTTTAAATTAAGTTTCACAAGAGAGAAAACTATCAAAATGGTCTACAGTGACCCTCAATTATCTTTAATTACTTATCTAACTTGTCGTAAATTACAGTGGCTGATGTGGCTTCTCAATAACTATATAACAGAAAAATCATCGCGTTTCAGATTTTTACTTCAAGTGGCAAATGTGAACACCATGAGCTTTAATTGACGATCGACACTAGTATTACGCAAAAAGGGGGTGTAACAGATGAGACTTCTGCAGTTCTGAGTGAAGCTTTATGCGCTGTTATGCGGCATCGCGTGCGTTCATTACCTTGTCGGTGTTCGTCAGGGGGCAGCGGACAGCACAGCTCCGCTCACCTCGCCGTCTAGGAAGCAACTCTCTCCTAACTTCTCCTTACTACAATTTACCGAAGTTGGTTTAAAAAAACTATCTGGCTGTGTTTTCATCTGACCAATCAGGGTCTCAATGTTAACCTTAAGCTCCGCCTACAAAAATTCTGTCTATCCAATGAGAAACGTTATACTTTTCGTGGTGGGGCAATGTTTTTAAAGTTTGTAACGTAACAGAGACGCGAAAAAGTCTCACGCTAAAACTTGCAGCTGGTGTGGTCCTTTTAGTGTTATCGTAAGATCTATACTGTTCTTTTGGAGGGCTCTATCTCTTAACATGGGCTGGGGGGTGGTCCTGACGTAACAGAGACGCGAAAAAGTCTCACGCTAAAACTTGCGGCTGGGGGGTGGTCCTTTTTGTGTTATCGTAAGATCTATACTGTTCTTCTGGAGGGCTCTAGCTTTTAACATGGGCTGGGGGGTGGTCCTAGCGGTTAGCTGGCGACATGGGTGTCCGTCCCTTATCGTAGGGCCTTCAGCTTAACACGGTTCTGCTCTCGGCTTCTGTTCTCGTTTCTCCCCTCGGAACTGCGTCTGTCTCACGGTGGGAAGGTATGACATGCATTTAGGCCTTCTTGTGTTAGTCTGTGGTATTCAATTTGCTCACTCGTTACTCGTATTACTTTGGTTAATTTAATGTCACGATTTATTCGGAACTATGTGACGTGCTACTGGATTGCTTATCATGTCAGGGTTTTCATGGAACGTGTTGGATTTGCCTGACACCTTACAGTGTATGTAATAAAGCACATAGGGATTGGAACAACGCCCCTTCTCTCGCGCTGTTGTGTGTAACACCCAGTGTTCCATCATACTTGGCGTTTCCCCGTTTTTCACAGTCTGAAATCGGATAATTCAATTTTTTGGACGCTATGTCATATACATACCAAATTTGGTTGAATTTGTTCCCAGAGTTCCAGGGTTATGCTTACAAGTCCACCCCCTCTCCATAAATAAGGGCGCTAGAGGTATCAAACCCCCATCGTCCTCCGCAACGTTTTTCCAAGATAGTAAGCCGTATGTGTACCTAGTTTGGTTGAAATTTCTCCACGAATTTCAGTATGTTATCCCTTCCCTCCCTGTATGTGTCCCGATTCATAGTAATGCTAAGGGTGTCCTTGTCCCACAGTATTATTTCCATGTCTACCAGGGCTATTCTTTGTGTTGCACGCTTTATACCACCAACCCGAATCCTAGGAGTTACATGTCATCAGGGATGTTACCAATCAGCCCCACAACCCAAAAATTGCGCATTCAAAACTAATATCGTTAGTTTTCAATAACATTAGTGTCCGCCCTCGGTAGCTGAGTGACCAGAGCGACAGAATGTCAATCCTAAGGGCCCAGATTCTATTCCCGGTTGGGTCGAAGATTTTCTCCCGTCAGGTAGTAGGTGTTATGTTGTCTTAATCATCGTCATTTCATCCCCATCGACGCGCAAGTCGCCGAAGTGGCGTCATATCGAAAGACTTGCAGCCGGTGAACGATCTATCTGACGGCAGGCCCTAGCCACACGACAATAATTTCAGTCATACCTTTCACACCTTCATCTCGCCCCTAGGCGTGCTAGGGATGCCTGACCCTAACAGTATCTTCCTGTCAGATAGTAACCATGTATGATTCACATTTGGTCTAAGTTGCTTTAGGCACTCCAGTGTAGAAGTTACATGTCCAATCCCTCACCCATAAACAGGGCTGCTATGAATGTATTGCCCCCACAGTATTTTATCTAGATAACAACCCATATTTCTACTACTTTTTTTCCTCCAACTTCTCTAGAGTCATGCTTACACCCACTTCCATCTCAAATACAGCCCCGTTTCTAGAAGTGCTAGGAATACTCTAGCCCAACAGTATTTTTTTTCGTAAAAAAAGTTATTTGTGAACCAAAGTCAGTTTCAATTACTCCAAGCGAGCGAGAATAACGTTCAGCAGGCCCCCGACTTTCAAGACAGTTTCGATACAGGCCGTAGTATTCCCAATGCCCGACTTCAGTTGGTAAGAGATGATGGTAGGGTTTGAGTGTGGCCACGAAGCCATGCACGCAAGTTGTCAACAAGGCACTGTGCAAGTTGGTGGTGGCTCCATAATGGTGTGGGCTATGTTTACATTTGTAGACTTAGAGAAAGCTTTTGACAATGTTGACTGGAATATTCTCTTTCAAATTCTGTCGGTGGCTGGGGCAAAATACAGGGAACGAAAGGCTATTTACAATTTGTACAGAAATAAATGGCAGTTATAAGAGTCAAGGGGCATGAAAGGGGAGCAGTAGTTGGGAAGGGAGTGAGACAGGGTTGTAGCCTATTCCTGATGTTATTCAATCTGTATATTGAGCAAGCGGTAAGGGAAACAAAAGAAAAATTTGGAGTAGGTATTAAAATCTATGGAGAAGAAATAAAAACTTTGAGGTTCGCCGATGACATTGTAATTCTGTTAGAGACAGCAAAGGACTTGGAAGAGGAGCTGAACGGAATGGACAGTGTCTTGAAAGAAGTATATAAGATGAACATCAACAAAAGCAAAACGAGGTTAATGGAATGTAGTCGAATTAAGTCGGGTGATGCTGAGGGAATTAGATTAGGAAATGAGACACTTAAAGTAGTAAAGGAGTTTTGCTATTTGGGGAGCAAAATAACTGATGATGGTCGAAGTAGAGAGGATATACAATGTAGACTGGCAATGGCAAGGAAAGCGTTTCTGAAGAAGAGAAATTTGTTAACATCGAGTATAGATTTAAGTGTCAGGAAGACTTTTCTGAAAGTATTTGTATGGAGTGTGGCCATGTATGGAAGTGAAACATGGACGATAAATAGTTTGGGCAAGAAGAGAATAGAGGCTTTCGAAATGTGGTGCTACAGAAGAATGCTGAATATTAGATGGGTAGATCACATAACTAATGAGGAGGTATTGAACAGAATTGGGGAGAAGAGGAGTTTGTTGCACAACTTGACTAGAAGTAGGGATCGGTTGGTAGAACATGTTCTGAGGCATCAAGGGATCACCAATTTAGTATTGGAAGGCAGGATGGAGGGTAAAAATCGTAGAGTGAGGCCAAGAGATGAATACACTAAGCAGATTCAGAAGGATGTAGGCTGCAGTAGGTACTGGGAGATGAAGAAGCTTGCACAGGATAGAGTAGCATGGAGAGCTGCATCAAACCAGTCTCTGGACTGAAGACCACAACAACAACATGTTTACATGAAATGGCCTTGACTCTCTGTCTCAACCGACCAATCATTAACTGGAAATGGTTATGTTCGGCATTTGAAGCCAAACAGCGATGGAATTTTTAGGGATAACAATACGTCTTATCAGCAGACCACAACTGTTCACGATTTAAATAACATTCTGGACAATTCGAGCGAATTATTTGGCGACCCTAATCGCCTGACATTAATCCCATTGAACGTTTACGGGAAATAATCGAGAGGTCAGTTGGTGCAGAAAACCCTGCACTGGCAGCACTTTCGCAGTTATGGAGGGCCATAGAGGAAGCACCACTCAATTTTTCTGCACGAGGCTTCCAACGGCTAGTTGAGTCCATGCCACGTCGATCTGGTACACTACACCACGGAAAAGGAGGTCAGACGCGATATTCAATGGTCCGACTGGTCTTTGATGCAGAATTGTCTGCGATCTTGCGGCCACTGGATCATATGAGACGCTCTTCCTGTCCTAAATTCCTTGTCTGTTCCGATTCACTAAGTGCCATTCACTCATCGCATCGCTTCTATTCAGCAGTTAAAATAGTCCATACCATCGAGGATGCTCTCCTCCAACTACAACGAATGGGAAAGGAGGTGGCTTTCTGATGAGTTCCAGGGCACGTAGGCATTGCTGGGAACGAAAGGGCAGACCTCGCAATCAAGGAGGCGTGTCTCGATCCGCAGGTATTTCAGTGTGCCATCCCCCTGCACGCACTCACCTCGCTGTTGAGCTCGCGAGTCATACATCGGTGGGAGAACGAGTGCCTGGAAATAACTGACAATAAGCTCCGTTTAGTCAAGCCCACAACGCGTGTGTGGTGTACTTCCTTCCAGCCACGTAGACGGGACGAGGTTCTCCTCACTCGGCTTCCGATAGGCCACAGTCCTATAACGCATGTCATCCTGCTCCAGCGAGAGGACCCTCCAATGTGTGGTACTTGTGGCGTCCAGGTCACTGTGCGCCACAGTTTATTGGACTGCGTTTTATTTTCTGACCAGCGGGCCGAGGCTGACTAGCCGGCGGATCTGCCATCTCTTTTATGAATACTCAAACAAATGTGGTTAAATTTTTAGTTCTGTGACTTATCCTATGGTTTTACCAACATTTTAGGGAGAGGGTCTTAATTTGTTCACAAGGTGACTGGCTCGCCCATATTTTACGTAAGTAGCCAGCCAGTGAAAATTTTCTGTGGCATCCTTGACGCTCCTTTCTCGTTTTCCTTACGTTTTATTTTCTTATACAGCAGTTTTCATCTTTTCCCGCTTTCATTGCGTGTATGCTTCCATTTTACTAAATTTTGTCCTCATTCTTTTCTTTTAATGTGTGTCAGGGTGATGACCTCGACGTTGAGCGCCCGTAAGCCCCAACACACACACACACACACACACACACACACACACTTTTGTCACCTCACTGTAAATGTCGTATAGTATTCTTGGCTAGAAGACCTATTAGACGTCACGAATCGAAAAGACTGCCTTTACGTGTGCCCGTGGGCACCCATCCTTTGTGCAGCAAGATTACTGTGTGTGAAGTGTGTTTCCTTAGTAAAGCTGACTGGCTGAGTGTCGAGTTAGTGTTGTTATGGTGGTGAAAAAGAAGGGAGAGTGTGAAACCCGGAGCGAGCACATAGCATAGTTTTGAACAGCACCGAGAGGGTTACCGTGCTTGATGTCCTCATCCGGTGGACGGATCACCACAAACACTGTCAATTCCCTCCCTCAGTGAGACGCTGTAGGGAGCCTTGGAATTTAACCTGGGACAGTGACACAAAATCAGAAACTTCACGCTACTAGCTCTCCTCCCTGTGCAGGCCTAATACCGACGGTGAATTTCATTCGCAGCCAAAATCCGAACAGGTTATTGCCGAGTGGAGGGCTTCCGATCAGAGTGCATTACCAGTCTCTGCTACTTCGATGTTCTGTGACGGCGTTTCTAGCCCTCGGTTCCTAATCGTAATTTGCTCCTCAAGGCACACAAGGTTCCAACTGAAACTTCCTGGAAGACAGTTTTTAATCTGCCAGGAAGTTCATATCAGCGCACACTCCGCTGCAGAGTGAAAATTTCATTCTAAAGTCCCCACTGTTTGTCGGTTTCGTTTTGTTACATCCTGAATATAAATTATAAACGATCTAGTGTATAATGCTGGAAGTTCGCGAATGATCTTGTGGTACGCCCTACTGAACCAGAACATCATGACCATCTGCTTAATAGAGTGTTGGTCAACCTGTTGAACGCTTTACAACAGCGATACAGCGGAAACCACTGTAGTATTGGGCTGGCCTTGAGTCTAGGACAGTTTTCATGCTGGACGATGCCATTACCACCGGGGAAGACATCAAGCATGAAGAGACGCAGGTACTCCGCGATAATGTTGACGTAGTCCACAGCTGTCTTGGTGCATTCGATTACTGCCACACGTTCCATGGAAGCCCAGGTGACTGCCCCCACTGGCATAACACTGTCCCCACCGGCCTGCGTGGACGTTTTGAGTAGCCATCCTCCTGGATGACTGCATATTCAAGCACGATCATCGTCTTGGAGTATACACTGACCAGGCAAAATACACTCCTGGAAATGGAAAAAAGAACACATTGACACCGGTGTGTCAGACCCACCATACTTGCTCCGGACACTGCGAGAGGGCTGTACAAGCAATGATCACACGCACGGCACAGCGGACACACCAGGACCCGCGGTGTTGGCCGTCGAATGGCGCTAGCTGCGCAGCATTTGTGCACCGCCGCCGTCAGTGTCAGCCAGTTTGCCGTGGCATACGGAGCTCCATCGCAGTCTTTAACACTGGTAGCATGCCGCGACAGCGTGGACGTGAACCGTATGTGCAGTTGACGGACTTTGAGCGAGGGCGTATAGTGGGCATGCGGGAGGCCGGGTGGATGTACCGCCGAATTGCTCAACACGTGGGGCGTGAGGTCTCCACAGTACATCGATGTTGTCGCCAGTGGTCGGCGGAAGGTGCACGTGCCCGTCGACCTGGGACCGGACCGCAGCGACGCACGGATGTACGCCAAGACCGTAGGATCCTACGCAGTGCCGTAGGGGACCGCACCGCCACTTCCCAGCAAATTAGGGACACTGTTGCTCCTGGGGTATCGGCGAGGACCATTCGCAACCGTCTCCATGAAGCTGGGCTACGGTCCCGCACACCGTTAGGCCGTCTTCCGCTCACGCCCCAACATCGTGCAGCCCGCCTCCAGTGGTGTCGCGACAGGCGTGAATGGAGGGACGAATGGAGACGTGTCGTCTTCAGCGATGAGAGTCGCTTCTGCCTTGGTGCCAATGATGGTCGTATGCGTGTTTGGCGCCGTGCAGGTGAGCGCCACAATCAGGACTGCATACGACCGAGGCACACAGGGCCAACACCCGGCATCATGGTGTGGGGAGCGATCTCCTACACTGGCCGTACACCACTGGTGATCGTCGAGGGGACACTGAATAGTGCACGGTACATCCAAACCGTCATCGAACCCATCGTTCTACCATTCCTAGACCGGCAAGGGAACTTGCTGTTCCAACAGGACAATGCACGTCCGCATGTATCCCGTGCCACCCAACGTGCTCTAGAAGGTGTAAGTCAACTACTCTGGCCAGCAAGATCTCCGGATCTGTCCCCCATTGAGCATGTTTGGGACTGGATGAAGCGTCGTGTCACGCGGTCTGCACGTCCAGCACGAACGCTGGTCCAACTGAGGCGCCAGGTGGAAATGGCATGGCAAGCCGTTCCACAGGACTACATCCAGCATCTCTACGATCGTCTCCATGGGAGAATAGCAGCCTGCATTGCTGCGAACGGTGGATATACACTGTACTAGTGCCGACATTGTGCATGCTCTGTTGCCTGTGTCTATGTGCCTGTGGTTCTGTCAGTGTGATCATGTGATGTATCTGACCCCAGGAATGTGTCAATAAAGTTTCCCCTTCCTGGGACAATGAATTCACGGTGTTCTTATTTCAATTTCCAGGAGTGTATTATGACCACTGACCTGCTACCGATGTAAACCCATCCTGGCGGTACCAACGTCACCTGGCGAGGAAAGACTGCTAGTCAGACATACGCACGGTGCCATGTGGTATGAGTGACCATGATGTCCGTGTGTACGAGGTGCATTCAAGTTCTAAGGCCTCCGATTTTTTTTCTAACTAACTACTCACCCGAAATCGATGAAACTGGCGTTACTTCTCGACGTAACCGCCTTGCAGACGTACACATTTTTCACAACGCTGACGCCATGATTCCATGGCAGCGCCGAAGGCTTCTTTAGGAGTCTGTTTTGACCATTGGAAAATCGCTGAGGCAATAGCAGCATGGCTGGTGAATGTGCGGCCACGGAGAGTGTCTGAAAGAGCCAAAAGTCACTAGGAGCCAGGTCAGGTGAGTAGGGAGCATGAGGAATCACTTCAAAGTTGTTATCACGAAGAAACTGTTGCGTTGTCTTGGTGAAACAGCACACACGCAGCCCTTCCCGGACGTTTTTGTTGCAGTTCAGGAAGGAATTTGTTCTTCAAAACATTTTCGTAGGATGCACCTGTTACCGTAGTGCCCTTTGGAACGCAATGGGTAAGGATTATGCCCTCGCTGTCCCAGAACATGGGCACCATCATTTTTTCAGCACTGGCGGTTACCCGAAATTTATTTGGTGGCAGTGAATCTGTGTGATTCCATTGAGCTGACTGGCGCTTTGTTTCTGGATTGAAAAATGGCATCCACGTCTCATCCATTGTCACAACCGACGAAAAGAAAGTCCCATTCATGCTGTCGTTGCGCGTCAACATTGCTCGGCAACATGCCACATGGACAGCCGTGTGGTCGTCCGTCAGCATTCGTGGCACCCACCTGGATGACACTTTTCGCATTTTCAGGTCGTCATGCAGGATTGTGTGCACAGAACCCACAGAAATGCCACCTCTGGAGGCGATCTGTTCAACAGTCATTCGGCGATCCCCCAAAACAATTCTCTCCACTTTCTCGATCATGTCGTCAGACCGGCTTGTGCGAGCCCGAGGTTGTTTCGGTTTGTTGTCACACGATGTTCTGCCTCCATTAAACTGTCGCACCCACGAACGCACTTTCGACACATCCATAACTCCATCACCACATGTCTCCTTCAACTGTCGATGAATTTCAATTGGTTTCACACCACGCAAATTAAGAAAACGAATGATTGCACGCTGTTCAAGTAAGGAAAACGTCGCCATTTTAAGTATTTAAAACAGTTCTCATTCTTGCCGCTGGCGGTAAAATTCCATCTGCCGTACGGTGCTGCCATCTCTGGGACGTATTGACAATGAACGCGGCCTCATTTTAAAACAATGCGCATGTTTCTATCTCTTTCCAGTCTGGAGAAAAAAAATCGGAGGCCTTAGAACTTGAATGCACCTCGTAGAATGGGGAAGGCGTGCGATCTACCTGAGTCTGACTGAAGGCAGATTTTGATGGCCTGGAGGCTCGTATCGAGCATTTCGGAAACTACACGACTTCTCGGGTCTTTCAGGAGTGCTGTGGTGAGCGTCTTCTTGGCAAAACCGAGGTGAAACCACGTCCTGACGTCGTGGGATTGGGAGCCACCCCTCATTACAGATGTCGGACATCGTAGGCTGGGCAGACGGGTAAAATAGGACAGGCGGCGAACTGTGGTGGAACTAACATCAGACTTCGATGCTGGGCAGAGGACAACTGTGTCTGAACACACAGTGCACAGAAAATTCCTAACGATGGACCTCTGCAACTGATAACCCGTGCACGTGCCAATGTTAACACGACATCGGCATTTAGGACAGAAATGAGCATGTCACCATCAGCACTGGGCGTTGAGGCAGTGGCAGAGCGTTGCATGGTCTGATCCCCAACACCTTCATCATGACCATGGCAGGGCGTGAATCTATCGTCTTCCAACGGAACAGCTCCTTGACACGGTATGGGGACGAGCTGGCGGTTGCTCCACTACGCTCTGGCGAACATTAACGTGGGCATCCATGGGTCCAGTGGGGCTCGTGCAAGGAACCATGACGGGTAAGTAGTATTGAGCACTCGTTGCAGACTAAGTACACCCCTTCACAGCGATCTTGTTTCCTGACAGCAGTGGCCTTTTACATCAAGACTATGGCCATATCAAGATGTGCTGCCCCCCCCCCCCCCCCCCAACTTGCCAGATCTGAATCTATCGATCACATCTGATATATGACTGAACTTGACTTCAGAGCTCATCACTCCCTCCCCCCCCCCTCCCCTCACCCCACCCTCGGAGTTTACGGAAATTAGGTGACGTGTGTGTGTGTGTGTGTGTGTGTGTGTGTGTGTGTGTGTGTGTGAGCGCGCGCGGATACGATGCCACCTCTCTCCAGTGACCTACCAAGGTCCCATTATTTCCAGGTAACCATGCGTCACTGCTGTTATCAATGCCAGAGGTGGACACAGGGGCTGTTACATGATGATGGCTCTAAGCACTATGGGACTTAACAGCTGAGGTCATCAGTCCCCTAGAACGTTTTTTTTTTTTTTTTGGTCATCAGTCTACTGACTGGTTTGATGCGGCCCGCCACGAATTCCTTTCCTGTGCTAACCTCTTCATCTCAGAGTAGCACTTGCAACCTACGTCCTCAATTATTTGCTTGACGTATTCAAATCTCTGTCTTCCTCTACAGTTTTTGCCCTCTACAGCTCCCTCTGGTACCATGGAAGTCATTCCCTCGTGTCTTAGCAGATGTCCTATCATCCTGTCCCTTCTCCTTATCAGTGTTTTCCACATATTCCTTTCCTCTCCGATTCTGCGTAGAACCTCCTCATTCCTTACCTTATCAGTCCACCTAATTTTCAACATTCGTCTATAGCACCACATCTCAAATGCTTCGATTCTCTTCTGTTCCGGTTTTCCCACAGTCCATGTTTCACTACCATACAATGCTGTACTCCAGACGTACATCCTCAGAAATTTCTTCCTCAAATTAAGGCCGGTATTTGATATTAGTAGACTTCTCTTGGCCAGAAATGCCTTTTTTGCCATAGCGAGTCTGCTTTTGATGTCCTCCTTGCTCCGTCCGTCATTGGTTATTTTACTGCCTAGGTAGCAGAATTCTTTAACTTCATTGACTTCGTGACCGTCAATCCTTATGTTAAGTTTCTCGCCGTTCTCATTTCTACTACTTCTCATTACCTTCGTCTTTCTCCGATTTACTCTCAAACCGTACTGTGTACTCATTAGACTCTTCATTCCGTTCAGCAGATCATTTAATTCTTCTTCACTTTCACTCAGGATAGCGATGTCATCAGCGAATAGTATCATTGATATCCTTTCACCGTGTATTTTAATTCCACTCCTGAACCTTTCTTTTATTTCCATCATTGCTTCCTCGATGTACAGATTGAAGAGTAGGGGCGAAAGGCTACAGCCTTGTCTTACAGCCTTCTTAATACGAGCACTTCGTTCTTGATCGTCCACTCTTATTATTCCCTCTTGGTTGTTGTACATATTGTATATGACCCGTCTCTCCCTATAGCTTACCCCTACTTTTTTCAGAATCTCGAACAGCTTGCACCATTTTATATTGTCGAACGCTTTTTCCAGGTCGACAAATCCTATGAACGTGTCTTGATTTTTCTTTAGCCTTGCTTCCATTATTAGCCGTAATGTCAGAATTGCCTCTCTCGTCCCTTTACTTTTCCTAAAGCCAAACTGATCGTCACCTAGCGCATTCTCAATTTTCTTTTCCATTCTTGTGTATATTATTCTTGTAAGCAGCTTCGATGCGTGAGCTGTTAAGCTGATTGTGCGATAATTTTCGCACTTGTCAGCTCTTGCCGTCTTCGGAATTGTGTGGATGATGCTTTTCCGAAAGTCAGATGGTATATCGCCAGACTCATATATTCTACACACCAACGTGAATAGTCGTTTTATTGCCACTTCCCCCAATGATTTTAGAAATTCTGATGGAATGTTATCTATCCCTTCTGCCTTATTTGACCGTAAGTCCTCCAAAGCTCTTTTAAATTCCGATTCTAATACTGGATCCCCTATCTCTTCTAAATCGACTCCTGTTTCTTCTTCTATCACATCAGACAAATCTTCACCCTCATAGAGGCTTTCAATGTATTCTTTCCACCTATCTGCTCTCTCCTCTGCATTTAACAGTGGAATTCCCGTTGCACTCTTAATGTTACCACCGTTGCTTTTAATGTCACCAAAGGTTGTTTTGACTTTCCTGTATGCTGAGTCTGTCCTTCCGACAATCATATATTTTTCGATGTCTTCACATTTTTCCTGCAGCCATTTCGTCTTAGCTTCCCTGCACTTCCTATTTATTTCATTCCTCAGCGACTTGTATTTCTGTATTCCTGATTTTCCCGGAACATGTTTGCACTTCCACCTTTCATCAATCAACTGAAGTATTTCTTCTGTTACCCATGGTTTCTTCGCAGCTACCTTCTTTGTACCTATGTTTTCCTTCCCAACTTCTGTGATGGCCCTTTTTAGAGATGTCCATTCCTCTTCAACTGTACTGCCTACTGTGCTATTCCTTATTGCTGTATCTATAGCATTAGAGAACTTCAAACGTATCTCGTCATTCCCTAGTACTTCCGTATCCCACTTCTTTGCGTATTGATTCTTCCTGACTAATGTCTTGAACTTCAGCCTACTCTTCATCACTACTATATTGTGATCTGAGTCTATATCTGCTCCTGGGTACGCCTTACAATCCAGTATCTGATTTCGGAATCTCTGACCATGATGTAATCTAATTGAAATCTTCCTGTATCTCCCGGCCTTTTCCAAGTATACCTCCTCCTCTTGTGATTCTTGAACAGGGTATTCGTTATCACTAGCTGAAACTTGTTACAGAACTCAATTAGTCTTTCTCCTCTTTCATTCCTTGTCCCAAGCCCATATTCTCCTGTAACCTTTTCTTCTACTCCTTCCCCTACAACTGCATTCCAGTCGACCATGACTGTTAGATTTTCGTCCCCCTTTACATACTGCATTACCCTTTCAATATCCTCAAACACTTTCTCTATCTGTTCATCTTCAGCTTGCGACGTCGGCATGTATACCTGAACTATCGTTGTCGGTGTTGGTCTGCTGTCGATTCTGATTAGAACAACCCGGTCACTGAACTGTTCACAGTAACACACCCTCTGCCCTACCTTCCTATTCATAACGAATCCTACAGCTGTTATACCATTTTCTGCTGCTGTTGATATTACCCGATACTCATCTGACCAGAAATCCTTGTCTTCCTTCCACTTCACTTCACTGACCCCTACTATATCTAGATTGAGCCTTTGCATTTCCCTTTTCAGATTTTCTAGTTTCCCTACCACGTCCAAGCTTCTGACATTCCACGCCCCGACTAGTAGAACGTTATTCTTTCGTAGATTATTCAATCTTTTTCTCATGGTAACCTCCCCCTCGGCAGTCCCCTCCCGGAGATCCGAATGGGGGACTATTCCGGAATCTTTTGCCAATGGAGAGATCATCATGACACTTCTTCAATTACAGGCCACATGTCCTGTGGATACACGTTACGTGTCTTTAATGCAGCGGTTTCCATTGCCTTCTGCATCCTCATGCGTTGATCATTGCTGATTTTTCCGCTTTTAGGGGCAATTTCCCACCCCTAGGACAAGAGAGTGCCCTGAACCTCTATCCGCTCCTCCGCCCTCTTTGATAAGGCCGTTGGCAGAATGAGGCTGACTTCTTATGCCGGAAGTCTTCGGCCGCCAATGCTGATTATTTATCAAAATTTAGGCAGTGGCGGCGATCGACCCCGGGACCGAAGACGTTTTGATTATGAATCAAAGACGCTACCCCTAGACCACGGGTCACTCAACTTAGGACTACTTAAAGCTAACTAACCTAAGGACATCACACACATCCATGCCCGAGACAGGATTCGAACCTGTGACCTTAGCAGCCGCGTGGTTCCGGACTGACGTGCCTAGAACCGCTCGGCTACCGCGGCCGGCGGGGCTGTTAGGTAGGTGGTCATAATATTCTGGCTGATCAGTGTAAAACATAGTTTATCCAACAAGGCGATACGTTTCCATTGGTACATAGTCAAGTCGCGATGATCACGCGCCCACTGCAGTCACAATTAACTATATCGCTGTGTGGACATGGAAATTGGAAATTTGTTGAAAGGTCTTATGGGACCAAACTGCTGAGGTCATAGGTCCCTAAACTGACACACTACATAATCTAACTTAAACTAACTTACGCTAGGGACAACACACACACCCATGCCCGAAGGAGGACTCGAACCTCCGACGGGGGAAGTGTGAACTTGGGAACACGAAAGGATCGTGTGCTGTGTAGCCATATGGTCAGCAATGTGCACTGGACAGCGTGCCCCGAAACACTTGTGCCTGCACCAGCCTTGCTCTCTGTTGTCACATCTGCCGCAGATCGCCTCCCCTATCCCGCTTTACAGAGTGTCCAATTCTCCGACGACCACGTTCTGTGATGAGGCGTGGAAGTCGCCTACTTGTGGCGTCACCGTCATTCAACCACTTTCCACAGATGCTGGCGGCAGTAGCACCCGAACAGTTCCGCGGTGCTTGTTCCCAACCGCCGGGTCATAACAATCCGTCCTTTGTCAGAATTGATATATCAGTGGATTTCCGTATTTCCGGTCTGCTTCTTCGCAAGAATGATTCCACATTCGCTTCTTTTCCACTTGTTATACTTCCACTATCGCATCACGTGCCCGCAGCGCTACAAGGGGACATTTAGTCTCGTGTTCGGTAGTAATCATAATGCTTTGAGCTCATCAGCGTATAGTTGCAATGCCGAGAAATTGAGGTGAAATCCAGGAATACCTTCAGAAGACCACGTGCTGTGGAGATTTCCAGTTGATCCTCAACATAAACAAATATAACGTTTTGCTCAGAAGTAGCTGGAAATATCTATTACTATCTGATTACTCAGTTGCCTCAAGCGCTTATTTAGGAGCATGTATCCGGAGCGATTTACGGTGGAGGGGCTGTATGAAACTAACAATAGATTGAATTTCATTAGAAAAAACACACGAAAATTTAACTCATGTACAAATAGACTTGCAAAATACTTCTTCGACAGATTCTCGAGTATTTTCGTGTGTCTGGGTCTCTTAACAGGTAGGGTAATAAAGAAACTGAAGAAGATCCAAAAGAAAGTAACCATAAAATTACAATGAAATGAATACCCCTAGCTGCATTCAGGCGTTGATATAAGTCAACGGGTACAGTTGAAAATGTGTGCCCCGACCGGGACTCGAACCCGGGATCTCCTGCTCACATGGCAGACGCTCTATCCATCTCTTTTTTTCATTTTGTTCGATATAGTTCGTTGTGTGTGGTCTGGGTGGACGTCAAAAGACATCCAAAACAGGTAGATCGTTGATTCCTTGACTCAATTTTTTTATTACAGAGATTGATCTGAGCCACCGACGACACAGAGGATAGTGCGACTCCAGGGACTTATCTCTGGCACGCCTCCCGAGAGACCAACATTTCATGTATATAGAAAGTAACCATGTGCATTTAGCAAGCGTGAGAGCGTCACGGAGATGACAATACAACGTTAGCAGTAGCGCTACTAGAGAAGTGTTTTGTTTCAACGAGAGCTTTGTTGTTAACTTTCGGAGAACTGTGATTCAAAAACAGGCCTCCAAAGAGAAGGACTGAAATAGTAGTGGTTCCTGTTGTGTACCGAGCAATAGGTACGCAACAAATATCCCGAAAGGCGGCCACCACAGAGACACAACCACACGCCTGGCACCTCTCAGTTCCAAGCAGCAGCCTCCAGATGACACACATACCATGGTATATATAGTTAAGGGTAACCAGCCATTGACCTCATTCTTCTGTGCAGATGTACTCGCATTGCCCGAACTCTTACAAGGGGAGGCCGCCAATTGTGAAATTCAGATTCGATTCATACTGCGCATAATAAAAGCTCATGGCCAGAGGTGTAATGTGGCAAAGCACCAAGATGCACTTCTCAGCCGTTGTCGAGAAAATCGACAGTTAAAAGAAACCGTTGCGGTGAAATACTCTCTACGATTGATAATTTTCTACAGCGTCGTGGCGTTGCAGTAAGCGCTCGGGTTCGTAATCCGAAGGTCGCCGGATCGAATCTCGCGCCATGCAACCCTTTTTTTAGTATTTGTTTTTTGTAATTCAAATATATATATATATATATATATATATATATATATATATATATATATATATATATATATATATATATATATATATATATATAATTCCCGGCAATCAGTTGCAACAATTATGCATATAATAAGTTGTTGAAAGTCGTTTGTCGTAGAAAAACTGGGGACTTCGAACATCATTATGTTTTCCGCAAACAAAGTTGTATTTCACAAATGTTATTAATTGTCTTCATAATGTTAACCACGTATAGTTAACGGAAGACGTAGAAATGGTATTCCGAAACGAATACGTATAGCGTAAGTCAAACGTTCGAATTAGAATAGAGACCCCACGAACACAAATTTGCTGCAGCAGGTATGAAATATAAACTCCGTTACTCGCTCGTTACACTTGAAGGACAGATGTTGAATGGGCCGAAACGAGCCGCCGCATAACAGCGTAGTTGCCTGCTAACTTCGAAAGAAGGTAGATGCGGTCCCTAGCGCAACTTATAACATCGTCGAAAATCAGTGCGGACGGGAGAGCTTTGGTACACCCTGTTAAAAAAAACGGAAAAATGGAGACGGTACAATTGGAGAGCGATCCGCCTTCACCAACATGCATAAGCAATTCATTAATAATTTATATATATATTTGAATTACAAAAAATAATAATAAAAAAAATTGCATGGCGCGAGATTCGATCCGGCGCCCTTCGGATTACGATCCCGAGCGCTTACCGCTGCGCCACGACGCTCCAGAAAATTATCAATCGTAGAGAATATTTCACCGCAACGGTTTCTTTTAACTGTCGATTTTCTCGACAACGGCTGAGAAGTGCATCTTGGTGCTTTGCCACATTACACCTCTGGCCATGAGCTTTTATTATGCGCAGTATGAATCGAATCTGAATTTCACAATTGGCGACCTCCCCTTGTTAGAGGACTTAGTAAGATTGTCTGCCGCGAGTTATGAGTGTAGTGGGCAGCGGCACTACGAATGTACTTGGACATTAAGTTGGGAATGTGGGTCTCACGGGAACCGTGCAAGGGATAAGTCCCTGCAGACGCACTATCATCTGTGCCCTCGGTGGCTCAGATGGATAGAGAGTCTGCATGTAAGCAGGAGATCCCGGGTTCGAGTCCCGGTCGGGGCACACATTTTCAACTGACTCTGTTGATGTATATCAACGCCTGTCGACAACTTAGGGTATTGATTTAATTATCATCTCATAACATGAATCTCTTTCTGCCTCCGTGCCACGTCCTTCAACGCATGACATTCGTCCGCCTATAGTGTTGACACCTTCCGAAAAGGACGTTGTCAACCATCGGCTGCATTGCTTCCGCCTTGTGCTTTACCGCCGACGGGCATAAAACACGACATCCTGCAGACACTCAGGATAGTTGCGAACCAGCAACTAGACAGTTAAATACCTGTGGCTACTTCAGTATATACTGACGGGGGATAAAAGAAGGTGGTGTGCCACCTAAGGCGCTTTTCGACACCTGAAAGATAATTTCTATTCAAATTTCGGCTCCAGTTGCATAAGAGTGGCACTAGCAGCGTCGTTATGAGGATGCGTATGAGGTTTGCTTCAAATACTGACTGTAACGGTCGTTAGCGTTAGTTACGTTTGATATTGGACGTTGTGAGGTTATGTTAGTCAAGAATGCCTCTAAGGCAGGGCTTAACAACTGGCCGGTTTTGAGCACGGGTACTCGCGTCTGCTCAGGCACCTGCTCGCGAGCAGCTGCAAGGTCGCGGAGTGGGGAGGGAGGGGAAATGCGCGCGCACGTTTGAATAGGGCCGCAGCGTGCCTATTGAATTCGCGCCGACTGTGTAACGTTTAAAGTACTACGATCAGCTCGTAACAGTCACTTCGCTGGTTAAGAATCATGTGAAGTCGCCGTTGTGTAACCCCAACCATGCTTTCGCAGTTCAACCCCCATTGGGAGGAATTGTATCTGTTTACTGAAAAAGATAGTGTTGCAAAATGATTAGTATGTAACAAAACGCTGAATTCTTTTACGAAATTTAATTTGCAGCGACATTATATGTCGTACCACGCGAAAGACTACGGACGTGGAAAATGTGATTGACCAGATCGTGCACAGGAAGTTATTAAACTTAAAAGGAAGCTATCCGAAGAAGATCTGGACGACGAAGAAAAATCAACTGAGGCAGCTCTCATAGTGGGTTACAAAATTGCTTTGCTTTTAGCAAAATCCCTGCGCCCCTTAACTGATGGCGATTTAATAAAAGAATGTTTGGTAGCTGCAGCGGAACATTTGTGTCCATCTCAAGTTGAACAGTTTCTTATTGTGCCATTATCTAACATGACCATTATGCGTCGCATACAGGACATGGCAGACGACGTCCAGAGCCAGTTTGCAAATATCTGTAAAGATTTTATGGCGTATTCTCTAGCTCTGGACGAAAGTGTTGATATCACTGGAACAGCGCAGCTTGCCATATTTATTAGAGGTGTCAATAGAGATCTTCAGGTGAGGGAGGAGCTCCTCGATGTAGTAGCCATGAAGAACACTACAACCGGAGGTGATATTTTAAGTAGTGTTGAAGAAAGTGTTGAAAATATAGGATTGTCGTGGAATTCTTTAGTTTCAGTGTCTACAGATGGTAGAGGCATACACTAAGTTAATAAAATTATGAGGCACGTGTACATTCTCCTTTATTTGTTTCATTTGTCGCAGTAATAATTCGTGAGTGATATCCCTGCAGGTGGCCGCGGATTTACATCGACTGGCGGCAGCTGTTGTGTACCCCACGTGACTCTCCCCACTCTCCGCTCTGGTCCGGTAGTGGGGGTAGCGTGCTCGCGCTGCTCCGTGCTCGCGCCTTGCTGCTCACAGCTTGCTCCGCGAGCACGTATGTTGTGAAGCCCTGCTCTAAGGAGACAAAGATGCCATTATCAACCCCTAATGAGTTTCTGCGATAATGCAGAACGATTTGACAGGAACGTAGCCATTACACATGATTGTCTGCAGCAGTGCTCACGAGAATGTACGGTCGCAAGAAGACCGGGCTCCGGACAAGCCACGTGGCACTACCGAGAGGGAAGACCGTCGTGTTCGGCGTATGGCAGCAATTTGGACCGCAGTGACACAACGAACTGTTTTCAAATCTTACTGCAAGGACAGCTCCGAGCCAGACGCCCTATACGGTGCATTCCACTGACACGAAGCCACCGCCATTTGCGACTTCAGTGGTGTCAAGCGAGAGCTCACTCGAGGGCAAGGTGCAGGTCTATTGTGTTTTCTAATGAAAGGTGATCCTGCTTCGGTGCCAGTGACGGCCGTGTGTTGGTCAGAAGGTGGTCAGTTGAGGGCCCTCAACCAATCTGTCTGCGTGCTAGACACACTGGACTTACACCAAAGAACACGAAGTAAATATTCCTGAATTCCAATCAAGAACAACTGGCAAGATGAGAAACATATCCTCAGTGTAACAAAGCAGCGTAAATCACTTAGTAAAGGCAAGGCCTCCGGTCCAGATTGTATTTCCAGTCAGATTCCTCTCAGAGTATGCGTTTTTCGTTGCGACGGGATCTTCTCGTGAAAATTCAATCACCAGCTTTCTCCTCCAATTGCGAAAACATTCTGCTGGCACCCACCTACACAGGGAGAAATGATCATCACGATAAAATAAGAGAAATCAGGGCGCGCACAGAAAAATTTAAGTGCTCGTTTTTCCCACGTGCCGTTCGAGAGTGGAGCGGTAGAAAAAATATGTTCAAATGTGTGTGACATCTTATGGGACTTAACTGCTACGATCATCAGTCCCTAAGCTTACACACTACTTAACCTAAATTATCCTAAGGACAAACACACACACCCATGTCCGAGGGAGGACTCGAACCTCCGCCGGGACCAGCCGCACAGTCCATGATTGCAGCGCCCGAGACCGCTCGGCTAATCCCGCGCGGCGGAACGGTAGAAAGACAGTTTGAAGGTGGTTCATTGAACCCTCTGCCAGGCACTTTATTGTGAATAGCAGAGTAATGACGTAGATGTAGATGTATGTTCTGGGGTGCGATTTCGTATGACAGCAGAAGAAGTTTCGTGGTTATCCTACGCATCATGACTGCAAATTTGTACGTCTATCTGATTCTGATGATTCCATCTACTGTGCTGCTATTCATGAACAGCATTCTAGTAGGGGGGGGGGGTGCCAACAGCACATACTGGACATCATCAGACGACAATTCTAGCGTCACGCACAAAGAGTATCAACCGTCCCGGTATTGACCGACGAAGTGCAACATCCATGGAACTCCATCCCACAAACTGACATCCGGTACTAGTACGACACAATGCGTGCACGTTTGCATTCTTGCATTCGGCATTTTGGTGGTTACACCAGTTATTATTGTACCCGCATTTCACATTTACAATTGCTTATTTCGTGCTTACATTGACCTACGATATTGCAATGTTAATCACTTAAATATGTAACGTAGACAAAATATATTCTCCAAATTTCATTACTCTAGATTCACTGTGTTGGTGTTGAGATTTTTATTTCCGTCAGCGTATTCCCACAAGACTACATTCGAACTTAGCAGTCCCTAGTTACAATAGGAAAATCAAGAGTGTCTGCAATACTACCATCAATTATAGTGACAATATCATAGATTGTCAAGAGAAAGCGGAGTTGTTTAGAGATCACTGTATTATGTTCAAGTGCCACACATTAAACTGTACCTAAGTTAAATATCATTTTGTAACGTACTCTTAATACATCTTCATAGCTATTTCTCATCGTGTTACCACATTTCAGTGTCCGACCCCGGTAGCTGTGTGGACGCCGGCGCGGTAGCTCAGCGTGTTCGGTCAGAGAGCTGGTTGGCCTGTGTAATAAAAAAAACTGAGTTAAAGGATCAACAACGTACTTGAACGGATGTCAAGTGACGTCCGCAACGACCAAACACAACGATCAACAACGAACAAAACGAAAAAAAAGTGGTCAGCGCGATAGAATGTCAATCCTAAGAGCGCGGGTTCGATTCCCGGCTGGGTCGGAGATTTTCTCCGCTCATAAACTGGGTGTTGTGTTGTCCTAATCGTCATCGTTTCATCCCCATCGACGCGCAAGTCGCCGGAGTGGCGTCAAATCGAAAGATTTGCGCCCGGCGAACGGTCTACCCGACAGGAGGCCCTAGTCACAGGCCGGCCAGTGTGGCCGAGCTGTTCTAGGCGCTACAGTCTGGAACCGTGCGACCGCTACGGTCGCAGGTTCGAATCCTGCCTCGGGCATGGATGTGTGTGATGTCCTTAGGTTAGTTAGGTTTAAATAGTTCTAAGTTCTAGGGGACTGATGACCTCAGTCACACAATATTTACATTTTACATTTCAGCTCTAGTTCAGCTCTGTCTAGCAAATGTCTAATTAGTAAGTGTGCAATCCACCACCTTTAAAGAACTGCAGCAGTAAAAGCAATTCCTGCTATCAATTGCTATGAATTTTTGGGCTGAATTAGTAGAGGCACTTAGTTATAACATGAACAACAGTACCTTAAGAAGCCTCAACCGCACAACATAAGCTTTCTTATGGTGTAGAGATGTAAGATGTAGATAGCATTCCCTATGCGAGACAGTAAGAAACACATTGTCAAATTACCCTTTAATACCTTGCGGGCACCAGGCTTTCTTGTGTATGAATGCAGTCCAAAATCACCTTAACGCATCCTCTGAAATTTTATTACAATTTATATTAGGTTCCATAATAGAATAGTGGGCTTAGGTACCGCATAAAATTGTTTCCACTTGCGATCCTAATTATGTTCACAATAGTAAGAGAAGATGGGGCTTTTAAAATTCAATTTATGGTTATCGCAGACTAATCGATCAATATTGATGACGTCCCTTCCACATAATCTCTTACGAGAATCAGAAGACTATAGAGATGGCAAAGTGAATGTAAAATGTTGTTGGCTGTTTTAATACTAGATAGTTTGTCGCATACTGGCAGCAAGTTATGGCTTATGGGCAGGAAGCCAGAAGTCAGAAGGCTTCGACCAAACAAGTTGTCCTTGCAGGAGGGCACCGCCGATCACGTGTTGCGCACGTTGCTGGTCGTTGCTAACCGCGCGGTTCTCCAGCGATATTGCAGTGTGCGCCACACTGAAGACAGCGCAAACATGTGTTTTCGCCAAACACTGGACGCTCTTGGCGACTGGAAAAACGCTGACGTGCTCTTCAGCCTGCCAATGTACAAAAAAAGACTTACCTGTCTGTGATAGTGTACTCTCATTCAGAGACTCTTCGGCGAGTGTTAGGGTTTAGCGTCCCGTCGACAGCAGAGGTCACTAGAAACGAAGCACGGTCTAGGATTAGACAAGGACAGTAAAGAAAATCGACCGTGCCCTTTTCAAAGAAACCAACCATGTTAAGCAAGCTAGAGAAACCCTGTACCACGCACTGTACAGTGGCTTGCTTAATATATGATTATGTTGGTGTGGATGCCAGGGCGGGGGTTTGAACCCCGTACCTCCCTACTCAGAGTCCATTGCCTTAACCAGTGCACCAGCTTGATCGGGGGATTCTCCAGCGAGACGAATGCTGGTCCTGCGAATTCCAGTGTATCGTTCGAGATGATGTCGGTTCAAATCCCCGTTCGGCCGTCTAGAATTAGGCTCTTTTTGGCGTTTTTAAATTGCTAAATACGAAAGACGGAACGGTTTCTTTGAAAAAGACGCAGCTTTTTTTATTCACAATCCATCCTCCAATCCGAACTTGTATACCATCTCAAGGGGCATATTCCTCGATGGGAAATTTATCTCTAAGCCTACGAGAGCGTGCTAAATAGTAACGCCTCGGAATTTTTTATGTAAAAATACTAAAACCTTTTTAAATAAAAACAAACGCTATTACCATTCGACATCTTTATTCTTCATGTCTACATATTTACAGCCCTCTGCTACTAGAGGGCTACGAATTGTAGAGTGTAACATGGCGGTGCGTAACGTTAACTACTCCGTGCGTGAGAAACAGCATGCCGTAATCGAGTTTCGAATGCTAAGAGTTCGTCCACACGCGGAGAACCTTCTCCATCAGCATGACAATGCAAGACCACACACGAGCGCTGCGACATCCGCAACAACCTGACATCTTGGTATCATCCTCCATACAGTCCCGTCTTGGCCCCATCCGATTTTTATCGTTTTCCAAAAGCTGAAGGACACCTCGAGGACTTTACTTTGATAGTGAAGGAGCGCTGCAAGCAGAAGTGATGTTGTGGCTCCATAAACGAAGTCAAACTTCTAAAGTGACGGTGTCAACAAACTGCTCTCTCGTTGGGAGAAATGTGTTCGTCGCCAGGGCGACTATGTTGAGAAATAAATACGTAGACATGAAGGAGAAAGATGTAGAACGTTAATAACGTTTATTCCATTTAAAAACCTCGACGAATTTTCATATAAAATATTCGGACGCTTTGCTTTTCAGCACGTCGTCGTAATATGTCGTTGTCGTGGTGTTCAGTTCGAAGGAAGCAGCTCTCCACGCTGATTCATACAGTATACTTGTATATGCTCGGAAAATATAACGGCTGTATTTCACAGCTTTTGTCGCCCTGGAAAAAACGGCCGTCAGTGTAAAATTATGCAAGATGTTCGTAATTATGGAAAAAAATTAGATTAAGTTGTAGAGAAAGACGTATAATATACAATAAGTACAATATTCAAGAGGATGCAATAAAAATGGAAGACCAATAACGAAGTGCTCGAATTAAAACGGGTGTAAGACAGTGGTGTAGTCTTTCCCCCCTACTGTTTGATCTGTGTATTGAAAAAGCAATGACGAAAATAAAACAAAGGTTCACAATCGCGATTAAAATTCTGGTAATGGAATATGAAATAGGATACCAATGATAAGATGATAAGCTGATGACATAAATATCTTCAGTGAAAGTTAAGCCGCGCGGAGCGGCCGCGTAGTTTGAGGCGTCATGTCACGGATTGCGCAGCCCCTCCCGCCAGAGGTTTGAGTCCTTTCTCGCGCATGGGTGTGTGTGTTGTTCTTAACATAAGTTAGTTTAAGTAGAGTGTAAGTCTAGGGACCGATGACCTCAGCAGTTTCGTCCCTTAGGAATTCACACACATTTGAACATTTGAAAGTGAAGAAGAACTACAGGTCGTGTCGAATGGAATAATGAACCCAATGAGTACATAATCTGGTTTGAGTGTAAACCGAAGAAAGACGAAACTAATGAGGAGTAGTAGAAATGAGATTGGCGATTAACTTAACATCAAACCTGGGGACTACGAAGTAGATGATTTTAGGGAAAAAATGGAAATGAGCGAATGGCATCGTTGGCCGGCAGTTTGGCCGCCAAGTGCAAGTCTTATTTCATTCGGCCCCACATTCGGCTACTTGCGCGCCGCTGATGAGGATGAAATGATGATGACGGCAACACAACACCCAGTCCCCGAGCGGAGAAAATCTCCAACCCAGCCGGACATCGAACCCAGGCCCGCTTGCATGGGAGGCGAGCACGGTACCACACACCTAAGCAGGCGGACGATTTTAAAGAATAATGCTACCATGGAAGCGAAGCAGCACATGACGGACGAAGCAAGAAGGACATAAGGAGCACATAAGTGCATGCAACAAGAGCATTCTTGGCCATGGGAAGTCCGCTAGCATCTAACATCGGTCTTAGTCTGAGGAACAAATTTTCGAGAATGTAGATTTGAAGCACAGCGCTGTATGATAGTGAATCATGAACTGTGAGAAAACCGGAAGAGAAGACAATCGAAGCATTTTAGGTGTGCTACTAAGACGGACATCGAAAATTAGGTGCACTGATAAAACAGGGAATGAGGGGGTTCTCTTCAGAATCGCGAACAAAGGAAAATAAGAAAGACACCGAGAAGAAGGATGATAAGATATGTGTTAAGAGATTAGGGAATAACTTCCATGGCACTAAAGGGATCTACAGAGGGTAAAAACAGTAGGGGAACACAGAGATTAGAATACATTCAACAGATAATTAGCGTGCAATTTCTACTCCGAGATGAAGAGGTTCGTACAAGAGAGGAATAGCGTCAGAAGACTGATGATTCCAAAAACAAAAAAAGCTTCCTCTTGCTTTCAGTCTTTTTTCAGTACGAACATAACAAGGCCATGACGACTGATGTAGCAAGGACAGATCAGTCAATCATCAAGACTGTTGTTGCCCCTGTAACTACTGAAAAGTCTGCCGCCCTTCTTCATGAACATGTTAGTCTCGCCTCTCCATAGGCACCACCCGCTGTGGTTGCACCTTAGGTTTCGTTGAAGCACGCAAGCCACTGCAAACTACTGCGACAAGATCCGTAGTTCTCACAGGAGTGCATAGCAAGATGCCCAAAGATCCTATATCAAGTTCAGAAGTGAAGAGAGTGGTGGTAGGAGGCTAAAGATTCTGTCTGGTACAGCAGACACCTGGATAGGTCAAGTGATGAGAGAACTAAATGCGAAAGACAGGTAACTGGTTTCCAGTGATAGTTCACACAAAGATTTGTAGTGCCATAAAGTTTAGGTGGCAAGTATTTGTGCTTTATAACTATTGAGTCTTATAGCTCTACGTCTAAGGAGGGGAAAAACGGAGGAACGGAAATCTCTGTTACAAAGAAGTAAACATATTCCTAAGATCAAAATTGCTTTATGTAATATTAGTACGAACGGAAATATAACAACAAATTTCCAATAAACTTTCAGTGGCTGACAAAAAAATAGGTTAAATGCCTTTAAAGTCCCAAAGAAACCATTGTAATTTGTTAATAATTATTGTAGACGAATTGGCTTCGCTTATTTACCGGTGTCTCTTTCTTTCCATTAGAAAGAAGTTCGGAATGAACAAAAGTTTGGCTTGTAAGAAATGAACATCGTGTCGTGGCCAATTTGAACTCCCGGGGCGCGTAGAGTGGAGAATGATCTTCGTGTTGAATCTCGTCGGTATCTTACTGTTGTTGTTGTTGTTGTTGTGGTCTTCAGTCCTGAGACTGGTTTGATGCAGCTCTCCATGCTACTCTATCCTGTGCAAGCTTCTTCATCTCCCAGTACCTACTGCAACCTACATCCTTCTGAATCTGCTTAGTGGCGTCTGAAATAGTGGACCATTTAATGTTCTATAACTATATACAGAGTTACGAATTTCAAGAAGGTCTATTTCTATGATCAACAACTGAAGAAAAGCTTTTTTTTTAACGCAGTGTGAGAATAGCTGCTCGGACATGATCGTTCTGTAGCAAGATCCGAAAATGTGGCGTGTCATAAATTGATAGCTTCCATTCGTCTCTGTTGACTAGCGCTTCTCAAGAGACAAACTGGGTAAGGTACTTCTTTCAATCAGGTTTTTTTTTTCTTGTGCTGATGAACTGATTTGCATTCTAAGCAACACGTGCTGGTGGTAACTGGCACACAAACGCGTGCGACACCTTCGAATCTTACCTGTCCGGCAGTAGCAGGCTTTACCTTGCGTTCAGCCGGTTCCGCCGGCACTTTCGTTCTCCAGGGCAGCCAACATAAGCTGTAAAAGTCCGCCGTAGCCCACTGCGAGTAGAAGTGTTTGGCGATCAGTGAAGCAGAAATTTATTTGAATTTCAAAAACAGATATGACAAAAAAGGGACGGACATAATGAAGTAATTGCTCTGTGTTCCAGCTGGGAACGATGTAGATAAATCTTGCCAGCATTTTTAAGTAGAATCGCCCAGTATTCACACATAGACATTAACAAAGTAATAAAATAAAAATAAAAATTTTATTTTTTTCTCTTAATACCTATTGACTGTTTCAGAACTCGCATCTTCTGTTCTGGAGGGAAACCTGAAAATGGACAGTAAACTTCCTTTTATTTGATAAAAATCAGAACCCTTTACCATCCATCAAATAGTCATAGAATGGATGCCTTCATATGAGGCAGTGTTTACTTGTGATGTTTTTAACTGGGCTGATAAGGGACTTGCTTTGCCCGACGAAAATTTCTGAGCGTACTTAAGTCACTAGAAATAATAATCCTAAAACAATGCGAAGATAGAAATCAAGTACAGCCGAAGTCTTACAGACACATTTTCTCTTTTAATGGTCTTGATAAAATATATGAGAAGGTACTAATAAAGAGGCTTCGATATCACTGTGAAAAAATTGTGTTAATAACGTCCTGAAAGACTGTAGAAAAGGGAAATCCATTGACGATACTATCAATCTTGCTTTAAGGATGTAGCCCTAGTACGTTGTCGATGTTATGGTGGAGGTGTATTGAGTGTTCGCGGATCTTTGGTGGACATCATCATTCGCGTTGCTGAGGAGGCTTAGCTGTACGGGTAAACAACTTAAATACGAGTACATTCTTTACTGTTATTGGTAGAGAGGTTACTCTTTCGAGATCCAACAAAAAACAATTACCAAAATTCACCTAAAAGGTTCAGTTTTTGGGCCTAGATTCTTAAACGTAATTATTCAATATTTAGTTGTATGTCTGAGCGAACAGTTATTGTTGACGGCACATAGCCGATCGAAATTATTTGGAAATAAATTCACTGACTTCGAATAACTTGGCTTCAGCTGCGTCAGGTGTCGATGTACTATCTACTGGTGACATATGGAAGTCTGAGTCGGTCCGAGAGGCATGCACGGATAGCCTATTGGTAAGGCGACCGATTGCTGTAAGAGGCAAATACGGGTTCGAGCGCCGTGTGGCACAAATTTTCGTATGTCGTCAGTAGGTAGTACATCGACACCTAACACAGCTGAAGCCAAGTTATTCGTATTCTGCGAATTTATTTCAAAATAAATGTCTAACGTAATCTGAATAAACACTGGAAAACCTGAAATATTGGCTGCAGCTGCGCATACTCCTACTACTGGGAAAAGTCAATAGTAGGTTTCAACAAAATCTGATGGCAAAGCTCCACTGGTCATGGTTCAAACTGTACCAACTTTTAGTTACACTTTACAAGTCCAATTATTTGGTGTTAAAAGCCAAACTGAGCTACAACAGAAAACTTACAATAAGCAATATGGGAGTACCTAAGCGCAGATATCTTATCGATAAGTTCCTCAGAATGTGCCTGAGTGAGCGATTTGGTTGTCATACTCACAAAGTATTGGCATATCGGAGAGGTTAAAGTACTACGAATAAAATTGCTAGTTTCACACAACGAAGATTCAGCCTACCACTGCAAGTGTACAGAGCGTCTCTATCAATAGTCTATACTAGGGGGTCAAACTGATTATGGTGGTAGTGTGCGTGCTCTCAGACCAAGTCTGCTGAGAAGCGGGTGGTCTGTAGTGTGAGTGCATGAGCTGACGCTCTTCGGTCCACCTTCTTGCCCAGCATGCTCGAAAGAGAACAGTAATGACCCTACCACCAGCCATGGCCCCAGACTTCAACATTTGTCAATACCCTAATAAACAGACAGTAAAGACAATCAGCGTCCTCTTTATGTTCGGTGAATCCAAGAGGTATTGAACAGCTACTCAGCTATCTTTACTTCAAGTGCTGCGTTCATATCTGCAGGTATTCATACTGGCTTTAACAGTGCTGCTAAAAACGAAGCTACGACATAAATTGTTGTCACATGACTTTTTATTACTGTCTACAGTTGCATCAAGGTATTTCAGATTGTTTCAAAACAAGTGAAACTGAAGTTTTCAAGAATAAAGTACATCTTCCCTAACGGGAAGAACATCGTCAGTACCATAGACAATGTTAAACATGAAAACTTTATTAAAAATAAGGTCTTAGTACTGCTTGGTACATCTGAATGAGGTTCTCATTACAAAAAAAGAAGAAAGCAGGAAGTAGTCTTTTTGTATCATTGCGCTCAATACATAGACCTGAATTAGGTGAAATTATATTCATCTTTATGTGATAACAACACATGGAAAAATAACATACCTGTTTCTGGGTACGTACTGCCAACAACCGACAAATACTTCCTATCTTTAAATTAAGAAAAGTATGGCAACCGTCTCTAAAAGATGTTTTTGGTACGTTATTTTGAAATTATTTGGTCCAGAGCATTGTTTCTAATATAATTTATTACCATTAAGCTTTTTCCATTTTGGTTGTCACGGATGACTGCGAATTAAAATTGCTGTGTAGTTGTGGAAACGACAATACAGTATTGAAGACTGACTATGAATGGATAATACTCGTATAATAAAACGAGACCGTAGTAACAAGCTTTCTGGTTTTGCTGTCTAATAGTTTTTTATCGCTCTGAGAGGCACAGCTATTCTAACCCCATACTAATGTATTCGTGTAGATAGCATGATGACATTGTTCATTAACAGTAAAGATTTTTCGCTTGCGGTTGTGATGGATGAATACGAATTCATTTTCTCACTTCATCTTCGTCATGTTGGCGCAGCTTCTGCCAGCATCTGCGAAGCAGGAAAATAGCATCGCATTGAGCCACTAAATGAGTTACTATAGCCCGCATCTCGTGGTCGTGCGGTAGCGTTCTCGCTTCCCACGCCCGGGTTCCCGGGTTCGATTCCCGGCGAGGTCAGGGATTTTCTCTGCCTCGTAATGGCTGGGTGTTGTGTGCTGTCCTTAGGTTAGTTAGGTTTAAGTAGTTCTAAGTTCTAGGGGACTTATGACCACAGCAGTTGAGTCCCATACTGCTCAGAGCCATTTGAACCATTTTTTTGAGTTACTATAACATACTGTTTACGTGCTTTACCGTATTTATTCCAAACAATCCTGCGTTGCGACCTTGCCTTAAGAACATTGTGTGTGCCTTGAACAAGACAGGCTCGATACTCATCACATTGATGTTTCTGTGAAGACAATCAGCACACCAAAGCTTATCGTAGTTTTTGTGCACCCTGCAACATTCTTGTAACATACAACAACGTAATTATTCTTACGTTTAGTGTTACATACCGGTAACTACAGTGATGTGTCAAACTTTCGCATGATGTGTCATTACCAAGTAACATAGACGCAATTGTTACAGTACAGTAGGAACGGTAGCTGAAAACAATACGCAATGAGACGAATAGAAATGACACTGTTATTCGAAGACAATATTTACACTGAAATCACGGCGATTTATGATGGTTCACCGGACACCGCACAAGGCGGTACGTAGTTCTTAATAGGATGTGTGAACAACACGGATGGTGAAACATGTTCTGTAAGATGCTCCAGTGCAGGCCACAAAGTTGATAAGGAGTTGTAGTAAGGCTTTCCGTTTCTCCACAGGCGTGGTTGACTGCTGTGTGGAGGATCATTGGTGCATGTTGACATGCTGCGATATGTTCTCCCCAGTGCATCCCACACGTGCTCAATGGGATTAAATCAGGGAAACGGGCTGGCCTATCCGTTCACCGAATCTTTTCTCTTTCCGAGAGTTCCTTTACCTGCGCAGTTCGATGGTGTCGCGCATTTTCATCCATGAAAATGAAATCGGGGTCGAATGCACCCATGAAAAGACACACAGTAGGGAAAGAGTACAGTGTCACGATAATGTTGACAGGTGAGTGGGTAATTTCCAAGAATGATTGCCTATCGGAGTCACTGGGTCCAAACGATACATATCGAACGTGCGATCGTAAATCGATCATGCGACTCCGGTGGCGGGCGTTGTGATCAATTATTTGTGATCGTCATTTTTATCTGTTTCCCGTTGTTCCCGTAGTTGCTCTAAATTACATACCTATTTGTGAGTTGCTAGGGAAACCTAGACGGTTTATGTCGTTAGTGAGTGGGACGCCTGGTGTTCTTGATGTTTCTTTGGCGGATTCTCTCACATGGTAAAATCTAATTCCATGTTTATCCAGGATAGAAAATCGTTTGACTTTTTGTCGCAAATATGGAGTACTACCGGACGAGGAAAGAAGGGACTGTGTACATTGTGGTGGTGTCAAGTGTGTAAAACTACGTAAGTGCAGTTTCCATGCTGAAATACCGCTACAATTTCATTGCGGACAGTGGGGAGAACGAAAGAGTATCGGGAAGAATACATGGTTCGACTCTTCCAAATTGTCCATCCAGACCAGCGTAATGGACTTTAACATGACGACAACACCGACGACGAGTAAGGTAAGTCGTCTCCTTTGCAATTTCAAGTATTTTTGTAACGCTCTTCTCTTGTCATTTCTGTAGTGACCACCGTAAACATACTCATAACGCTCGCCACCAGAGTTGCATGATCGATTTACGATCGCACGTTCAATATGTATCGTTTGGACCCCGCGACTTCGGTAGGCAATCGTTCTTGGAAATTACAGGTGAGTGTACCGTTTTCAAAGATTTGTAGGTCAGTACGCCCACGAAACATTATGCCTCCGCAGACCACAACACCTGCATAGTCAAAACGATCATGTTCGACATTACTCCTGCTACATTACGCACCCTCATATGGTCAGATGCGGTTACACGCAATGCGTCCATGAACATCATCGAACCTGATCGTTTTGGTGGCCTATGTGCTAAGGTACGAGGAGGTGCAATGTTCATGGGCGCAGTGACCTCGAAAACTTTGAAAAGGTACACTCACTGGTCAACGTTATTGTGACTCTGTCCTTCCTCACGTATGTCTTTTCAGAGATGATTTCGGCCTGATTTCATTTTTATAGATGACAATGAGCGACCACATCGAATAGCACCCTCCCGCCGAAGGTTCGAGTCCTCCCTGGGGCATGGGTGAGTGTGTTGTTTTTAGCATAAGTTAGATTAACACTATGCCGACCGACGACATCACAGTGGTGTCATGCGCGAAATAGCGGTCAACGGCCGGCGACACCACAGTGGTATCGTGTGCATAGTATCGCTCAGTGACCGGCGACATCACAGTGGTGTCGTGAGCATAGTATCGCTCAGTGACCGGCGACACCACAGTGGTATCGTGTGCATAGTATCGCTCAGTGACCGGCGACACCACCGTGGTGTCGTGAGCATAGTATCGCTCAGTGGCCGGTGACAGCACTTTAGTATCTTTTTCATTCTGTTGGTGTTTTGTTTAGGTAACAATAAGTTACACCGTCAACAAGTTTTCTTGTTTTATAAGTACTTGTGCACTTTCATCATGGCAGACGAAAGAGACGATACGATTATTTACGATGAATGCGCGGACGTCTTGTCTGACGTTCCGGACGACTTGACCGATCGGGAAGAAGAAGACATTGGATATAAAAAAAATGAAAGTGAAGCAGAATCGTAGGAAGATAGTGAAATACGTCCATGAAGAATTCAGCGAACGCTACGGTTGCCAACTGATTCGGCTGAATCAGACGAAGAAGACAGTGCACAGTGGTCAGACTTTGATTTACCGATGACCAATAATAAATTTGAAGGATCCTCGGGTCCAAACATGTTTCCGAAAGATACACAGAGCTTCGAGGATATCGTAGTATTATATATTGGGAACGATCTATCTGAATATATTAGCAACGAAACCACCAAGTACTACAGTCAAAATTGCAATAGAAGGAAACTGGATTTAAAAAATGCCAAATTTGTCGATGTTACGGGACCCGAACTTCGAAAATAGTTTGGTCAACGAATCCGTTGATAGACACACCGATATTTCGCAAAACCATGTTCCGCAACCGATACAGACAATTATTATCATTTTTACATTTTTCCAACAGCAACAATAAACCGGATAATGCCGACCGGATTGTCAAAGTGCAATTCGTAATTGATTATTTTTCCAAAAAGTTTTAAAAAATGTTTAAACTAAGTCAAAACATCTCAACTGATGAAGGAATGATACCGTGGCGTGTACGGTTAAATTTTAAAGTTTACAATCCATCGAAAATTACGAAATACGGCATACTCATTCGGATGCTATGTGATTCGAGTACAGGATACATTTCCTCATTCAAGATATATTCCGGCGTTGAACAGTCTTTAGCAAAAACAGTGATGGAACTATTGACGCCTACTGATGGAAAGTGGCATCACCTCTGCATGGAAAATTATTATAACAGTGTAGAACTTGCTGAGAAGTCACTTGAAAAGAAAATTCGAGTTTGTGGAACGATACTGCAAAATAGAGGATTTCCGGAAAATTAAAGCGCGCAAAAGTCAATGTGTTTGAAGCTTGTCATCAACGGAAAGGTGACAAGCGGCCGGCGACAAGCCAAGTAATCCAAATTAGCGCTGCCGGCGCCAAGCGAATAAATCTGTACGAGACGTGCGGACGGTAAAGTGTTAAGTTATTTTAAGTAGAGTTTAAGTCTAGGGACCGATGACCTCAGCAGTTTGGTCCCTTAGGAATTCACGCACATTTACACATTTTTTCGAATAGGGCACGTAGAGGAACTCTTGTAACAAGAGGATATTCGGTGAATGGACTGATCTGACCGTGTCCCTGTCTTAAATTTCATCGAGCGTGTGTGGATTGCGCTGGGGAGAGGCAATGAACCACGTCTATATGCGTCAACGACATGCAGTGGCTGTCCACCGTGCTGGTGGAGGAACAGGACGCCCTACCACGACAACTCCTTACCAACCTTGTGGCTAACATGGGAGCACGCTGCAGAGCATGCTTTGCCTTTCGTGTTGATCACACACCCTATTAATAATCATGTCCCCCCTTCTGAAATCACTTAAGGAGACATTTCTGTTCGTCTTATTCCCTATTTCATGTAGTCACCTTCCGTACTTATACTGCACCAGTTCTTTCTATGTATGATCCAAATTTCATCGAGTTATGTTACTTGGCAGTGACACATCATGCGGCAGTTATTTTCGACGTCCGCCCCCAGCAGCTGAGTGGTGCCGGCACGGAGGGCTGCGTGCTCTCTCTAATTAAAAAACTGAGTCAAGGAATCTGCGATCAATTTGAACGGATGTCTTGTGACGTCCGCCCATACCAAACCCAACGAACTATATCGAAGAGCGACAGAATGTCAATCCTAAGGGCCCGGGTTCGATTACCGGCTGGGTCGGAGATTTTCTCCGCTCAGGGACTGGGTGTTGTGTTGTCCTAATCGTCATCATTTCATCCCCATCGACGCGCAAGTCGACGAAGTGGCGTCAAATCGAAAGACTTGTACGCGGCGAACGGTCTACCCGACGGGAGGCCCTAGTCACACGACATTTATTTTCAGTTATTTTCGACCTTAAGTTTTGCACACCAGTGTATATTCAACACGGCGTGGTTATCATAGGACGTGCGATAAAGAAAGACTAAAGCAGCTGTAAATAAATGTGTAGTGCTTCGTGTATATGCACACTTATCGGTGTCCACATTCAGCAATAGTACAGTCTATGACACCGTGCAATATAATTCAGTTGCCTAGCAACGGCTGTTCTACAGAAGATGCCCACAAAGAACGTTGCGGGGCAATGAATATTACGAACGGGTGGAAGATGGCTTTTCGTGTAAACAGCTCTAGTACTTCAGTGATACCATTGTCTTTGACAGTTGATGGCAAACCCAATAGCGACCTGAGGTTGCAACTATTCTCGTTAACGGCTGCCACGTTCGATCAAACTGATCTGTAACGGGGATTCCACACTAGGAGTATGCAGTGGATTACAACGCGATCTCAGGTCCAAACTAGAACAGGAGATACAACGGCGAAGTGGAAAAAATAATGTGGACAGCTGGGAGACTGTGCGACCAGAAACACCAGGTAATAATGTACCAATTAGTTTCGAATTATTGCCGATATCCGGAAAATACGCGAACTAAATACGATTTGTTGTGCTACAGTATTGTAGAAAAGTGCAATAACTTTTGACTTGTGGCAAGACGTTATCAAGTCGTGCATGGAGTGCGGTTTTATTAGGAATAAGTCACGATTTCCGAGGTGGTGGTTAGATTAGGGTGTAATAAAACAGCTTAAATGTCTGTGACGTTTACAGGCATAACTGTAACGTGCGTTTGGCTCCTTTTTCGGAGTACGTCGCGATATCCTACATGTTGGTTATGTTGGTACCTGACAGCATAACTAAAATTTAACTTCACATTCCGTTCTATATCATGTTTTGTATAATTGTAGTTCATTATGCCGCTGCGTATATTAGTGCAAATAACGTCATGATGATTTTTATGACCGCCGTTCTCTCATTAGTTACGCCATGGTATGTAATCAGTGAACATCACCCGTTACTAACTACTGCCTCGTACTTCGTAAATTTTTATACAATCGTTTTAGCGTCCGAAATAGTAAGTTTTGTGATCTGAAAGTATAGTGATTTTTAGTTTTTAGACATTAATGTCGTAGGAATGTATTTAATATATGTCTGTCTTATAACTGCTTTTGAACTTCTCCTAAATTCTTAACAAACCGAACTGCAGTCAACTTCAATTCGGTGCATGACAGCGGACTATGTTTTGTATTTGCTGTGAGTGAAGACAAGAGAGTCGTTAGAACATATCCAGTGTGGCAGGGAAAGAAAGTGAGACAGTGTAGGGACATAAATATGAAACGTACTGAAAATATCTCTAGCAGCGGACATAATAGAAGATAATAGGAGGTGGTATCTGTTATCACAGCTGATCGTGTTCCACAAGGTACTTCATTTCAAAATCATAATATTGAGGTACACACATCAAATCATCAGATCATGACAGCTTCAGCGAACATACTACATGGCGATATTGCAATACTAATGTGAGGACGAATTCTCTCTGGAAATCAGTGTACTGCCCCAGTGACAAAGTTTTCCCAGGTAGTTGGGTAGGGAGACAGTGGTGTGGAGAAACCCATTCCTGTCTATGTTTACATATGAAGCAAAGAAACGACCGGAATACAGTATAAAGAGCATACCAAATCTTTAGCATCAAAAGTATACATACTTCGAATGATACTAAACGGAGTACATTGAGATAAGCAACAGATAGCTGAAACTGAATGTTTACTTTTTAATGACAAATTGCACTTATAGCAACAAACTTAGGCTCAAAGCAGCTATTGAAAGCGAGAGACGACAGTTTCATTGCTTATGTTACATCGAAATACACTGACAGATCTAAGCCTTGGGTTCAAAATCTTTTGGCCTCATTGTTTGCGCACGTTGTTTGTGAAAATTGTATAACCGCTACTGCACCAGAATTCCCCATTCTGTATTATTTGAATAGTGCATTTCACAGACTAGTTATCCGGTCCTTATTGGTGAACCTTCTCCCATACGACCCAAATACAGTGTGTATATACAGTACAGGAACACTTTCAGTTATTTATGGCACAATAACTAAACATTGTACAGATGTTATACATACCGCATTTTGAAGAGAAACTCTGTAAGTTTTTTTTTTTTAATTTTCTTACAGACATTCAATATGCGAACCGTGAGTGACCCAGCAGACGTCAATACGGTAATCGAATTCTTACCATACTCGTCCCAGCATGGCATCGTCGACTGTGGCAGTCGCTTCCTGTATTATCTCTGGGAGCTCTGCTACATCACGTGGTAGAGGCGGTACATGCACCAGATCTTTGATGTGTCCCCACAGAAAAAAGTCACACGGAGTGAGAACTGGTGATCGGGGAGGCCATTTCATGAAACAGCTGTCCCCTTCTGTAGCACGGCGGCTCCGTGTTCAGGTACCCACGAACTTACCAAACTACTATGTAGCGGTATACACGATAAAAACTTTCAGGGTTTCTCTTCAAAATGACATATGTATGATATCTGTACAATGTTTGGTTCTTGTGCAATAAATAATTGAAAGTGTCCTCGGACTTCATGTACACCCTGTGCTACTGTGAGAACAATATTTTGTTAGGAATCTTGGTCTCTTCTGTGGCTTACGCCAGGCATTTTCTCGTTAAGTTTCTTTCCACTGCTATAAATTTGTGCTAGTTAGGGTTACGCCTGCTGAGAAATTTTTCTGTACATTGGTGCAACTTTCTGGGACCTACACCCTGTTTCACCAAGCATTTAATGCATGTCAGCAAATTCCTGTAACGAGTAATGTCTCACCCTTCGGCACCCAACTGAAAAACGTAAACAGTGGATACTTTGCAAACGATGGTGTACACTAGTGATCAAAAGTACCCGGACAACCGTATGCAATGCGGAATTGACCACCAGATGTCACGAGAGGCGGATCCGGCAGTATAAAAGGTTTAGCGGAGCGTTGTGTTGTCAGTGGAGAGGTAGTGACAGCAGTGACTTCGAACGTGCAGTACTCACTGGATACCACCTAGGTGACAAATCCATCAGGAACGTTTGAACTCTTCAAAAACTGCCAAAGTCGACTGTTGTTGATGTGAGTGTAAAGTGGAAACGCGAAGGAACAACCACAGCTAAACCAAGTCCAGGCAGAGTTTACGCACTGATGAACGAGGACCGACGAGCATTGCCGAGGGTGGTTCTAAAAACTCGCACGAAATCAGCGGAAGGAATCAGTCGTGTGTTCCAAAGTGTTATCAGCAGTCAAGCCACCACAGCGACTGTGCATAGGGAGCTAAAAACAATGGGGTACTAAGCTCGAGCAGTTCCTTATGTATCGCACATTTCTGTAGCCAATACTAAGTGGCGCTGAAGGCGGTGTAAAGAGCGACATCACTGGACATGAAAATGGTGTTTTGGAAAGATAAACCACTGTATACCATGTGGCAATCCGATGCAAGGATCTGAGTTTGGCAAAGGCTAGGTGACGTTATCTACTATCTATAAAAAGGGCAGAAAATCGGATGCACATAATTACCGGCCAATTTCACTGACATCTATTTGTTCTATAATCATGGAACATATATTGTGTTCAGACATAATGACCTTTCTAGACTCTGAGAAGCTCATCTGCAGAAACCGGCACGGTTTTAGGAAACAGCGGCCATGCGAGACACAGCTCGCCCTCTTTGTGCATGACATACTACAGGCTCTAGATACTGGCTCCCAGGTTGACACCATGTTCCTCGACTTTCGAAAGGCGTTCGACTCAGTTCCGCACTGTCGCTTGCTACAAAAAGTGCTCGCTTACGGTGTATCCGATGACATATGCGGTTGGATAGAAAGTTTTCTAGCAGACAGGGAGTAGTATCTCGTCCTGAACGGGGTGACTTCAACAGAAACAAGAGTAAGTTCAGGTGTGCCCCAGGGCAGTGTAATAGGTCCTCTGCTTTTTACGATTTACATAAACGATCTGGTTGATGGTATTGACAGCGGCCTTAGACTGTTTGCCGATGATGCTGTAGCCTACAGGAAAGGAGTATCACACGAATCAATGAGCATTTGCAGAAAATAAATGCGTGGTGTAATGACTGGCAGTTATCTCTCAATATTAGTAAGTGTAACCTACTGCGTATAACAAGGCGAAAATCCCCATTAATGTATGAGTACAAAACAAATGATCAGTTTTTGGAAGCGGTAACGTCAGTCAAGTATCTGGGTGTGACTATTCGAAATGATCTCAAATGAAATGATCAGATGACACAAGTAACTGGTAAGGTGAATTCTAGATTGCGGTTTATTGGTAGAATCCTGAAGCGATGCAGTCCTTCAACAAAGGAAATAGCTTACAATACGTTAGTTCGTCCACTCTTAGAGTATTGTTCGTCTGTATGGGACCCTTACCAGTTGGGTCTGATTCAAGAGATTGAGAAGGTCCAGAGAAGAGCGGCAAGATTCGTGACTGGTACATTTAGCCATCGCGAGAGCGTTACAAATCTCATAGCAAGTTTGAAGTGGAACACACTTGCAGATAGACGACGCGCTAAACAGAAGGGGCTGCTCACTAAATTCCGAAATCCAATCTTCACCGAGGATGTAGAGCATATATTATTACCACCAACTTTCAAATTGCGCAATGATCATCATTCAAAGATAAGGGAAATAAGAGCTCGTACTGAGGCGTTCAGACAGTCGTTTTTCCCTTGGTGGCTAGCGGAGTATATATATAGATGTAGATGTGTTTAAAGTGTGATCCTGTTATTGCGATTAAGACAGTGCTAAATGCTGAAGGATATGAACGCATCTTACAGCATTTTGCATGAGTACCACATGGCAACAGTCAGGAGGCGATGACATTGTATTAGCTTTACAATGCACCCTGACACAAAGCAGCATCTGAGAGACAATGGTTTACGAACAAGAAAATTCCTGAAATGAGGTGACCTACCAACAGTCCCTGCCTGAACCCAATGAAACACCATTGGGATGAGTTAGAAAGTCGACTTCATTCGAGACCTTAGCTTCCAACGTCACTACCTCCTCTGGTGTTAACTCTTGAGGAAGAATGGGCTGTTATTCCTCCATAAACATTCAGACACCTCACTTATAAAGTGTCCCCAGCAGAGTTAAAGCCGCCATAAGGACGAAGGGTGGACACATCTCATATTAATGTCAACTAATAGGTAACCGGATTCTTTTGATTAGATAGTGAATTGTTTTTCTAGCGCCGCGCGGGATTAGCCGAGCGGTCAAAGGCGCTGCAGTCATGGACCGTGCGGCTGATCCCGGCGGAGGTTCGAACCCTTCCTCGGGCATGAATGTGTGTGTTTGTCCATAGGATGATTTAGGTTAAGTAGTGTGTAAGCTTAGAGACTGATGACCTTAGCAGTTAAGTCCCATAAGCTTTCACACATACACACATTTTTGTTTTTCTAGCTAGCATGAGCAGTATCGATGTGTCGGGCAGCTATTTGCTATGAAACATTATCAGTTTACAGACAGTTTCCTCTGAGGCCACATGAAATGTCAGTTTCCGGTCATTGGTTCCTTTGTTTTTCAAAATACTCAGTTCAGGACCGTACGATAAGGAAACAGTAGCAAAATATCACAACAAAAACCGCTATGTGCTTATTGAGTTGGGGAGCATACTACGGACAACTTTCAGCCACCAGGGCTGCGGATACTGAACAAAAAACTCCAAATGCCTACTGAGAGTGAGCCCGTGAAGGACAAAGCAAAATGCTATTGACGTTCCCGTTCCGCGCAACAGCGTAACCTTCCAGTAAACGAGTGCGGCCTACCGTATCGTAGTTTTCGCATGCCCTGACTGTTTGTCTACCATCACGAATGGGAGCATTTTAGCTCTAATTTGTAAATCATCACATATGCTAGCGCACCATGTGAGCTTGGTGCCGTTTTTATGTTAGTGGCACGTTGCTTTAGTAAATGTTCGAAAGCAGCTACGTAAGCCGAAACTAATATGTGACTAAGAAGATGTCTTAATCTAGTGCTACAACTTAAGTGAAGTAAACGTATCGCCTCCATTCCTTCTGAGATAACACCAAAGCGCACACTTAACATGTTTAATAGTGCCTCCCGTAGCTGAACGACTGAACATAAATTTGGTGTGTACCATTACATTTCCGGCAAAAAACGAAGTTCGATAACTAACGCAATGACGTAGTACAACCTCCTATCTCAATAGATACGACCGAACAGTAACAAACCATTATGCGAAGTTATCAAGGGTGACAACAGCATGTAAAGTTCGATAACGTCGCTCATTAAAGAGCAAAAATTTGAAAGTAATCTGTGAACATAAATAAATGTAACATATTGAGCATGCACAGGAAAAGAAATCCGCTACTGTACAACTACATTTTTGATGACAGATTGTCGGAAACAGTATCTACCGTAAAATATCTGGGAATACCTATCAAAGAGCGACCTTAACTGGAATGACCTCATAAAACAAATAGCAGGAAAAACAGATGCCAGACTGAGATTCATAGGAAGAATCTTAAGGAAATGTAACTCATATACGAAGAGCTTATAAGGCGCTTGTTCGACCAATTCTTGAGTATTGTTCATTAATATGAGATCCTTAGCAGGTAGGACTGATCGAAGAGATAGACAACATCCAACGAAGAGCGGCGCGTTTCGTCACGTGATCGTTTGGTCGGCGCGAGAACGCTTCCGAAATGAACAAACTCCATTGCCACTCTTTACATGAGAGGCGTTGTGCATCACGGAGAGGTTTACCACCGAAATTTCGAGACAGCATTTTCCAGGGACCGAGCGAGGTGGCTCAGTGGTTAGTACGCTGCACTAGCATTCGGGAGGACGACGGTTCAAACCCGCGTCCGGCCATCCTGATTTATGTTTTCCGTAATTTACCTAGATCACTTCAGGCAAATTCCGGGACGGTTCCTTTGAAAGGGCACGCCCGATTTCCTTCCCCATCCTTCCCTAATCCGATGGGCCGATGACTTCGCTGTTTAGTCCCCTCCCCCGAATCAACCAACCAACCAACCATTTTCCAGGAAGAATCGGACAAAATATTACCTCCTTCCACATACACCTCCCGTAGTGACCACGAAGAGAAAATTCGAGAAATTAGAGCGTATACAGTGGCTCACCGACAATCATTCTTCCCACGCGCCATTCGCGAGTAGAGTAGGGTAGGTGGGGGGGGGGGGGGGAGAGGGGGTCAGTTAGTGGTACCAGAAATAACCTTTGCCACACGCCATGAGGTGGCTTGCGGAGTATGATGTAGATGGAAAAACAGAAAATGTAACATGACATAGACGACATGAAAAGACACAAGTGTATGCAAGTTTTATGAAATAAGATCGTGCAATGAATAACAGTCAAATAAACTGCAGTCCAGAGGCGAACTAGTATTTTAAAAACAGGTTCCAAAAAAGAAAGTTCACGTGTCTGATTCAGGCAACGTGTGTTGAAACACGCACGCTGGCAGCGAAAACCTAATTAATTCGTGTGAGGAAGGTTAAGACAATCTAAATTACGATACTTTTGCATATGCTGCAGGCATGATACCATTCAGGCGACCGGTGTGACTGTAGAATGACGATTTTTCATAATCAGAATGAGAACATGCTAAACTTCAGTTTCGCAAGTACAAAACAAGTTTGGATTCGAAAACGAGCGTTACATTAAAAATGCCATCTGCATTGCTAATAACGTCTGGTACTATTATTAATAACTGTAGTGGTGTTAAGTATGATTTTTAAAGACACTCGCCTCCATTTCTCCTGTCAGTCGCAATACGATGCATGTCACAGAGTTCGCCTGTTGCAACTTTTGTAAAACAGGCAACGAACAATACAAAAAGAAGGATGAGCTCTTTTGAAAATTGGAGTTCAGCTCTGTGATTTATGATAATTCAGACAAGTTATTGGTGCTGAGTGAAGATGATTTCAAGGTAATATTACTTACAGGAAACTTTCTGGCAGATAAAATCTATGTATGAGGCAGGGACTCGAACATGGAACCTCGCATTTCGCTGACAATTCCATGTCAGAATTTTTCGTAATAGAATATACCATACTGTAGAATGAAATATTGATTCAGAAAGCAGTATTAAGGTTAATGAGAGAACGTTTGGTTTAAAATTCAATGCCCACTTTCCGTGGTGTATCACACATGTATTTTGCACACGTATTACGTCACACACAGTTCAACGCCGTCCGTTCCAACACACCGTCGTCACATACACTCCAATCCTCCAACGTTGAATTGATGCGTAATCCACCATTGCACACCGCTTCGCCCCATGCGATAGATAACGAGAGACGCATCAAGAATTACCGCCGTCATTCACGATTCCGCGTTTAATAGCGACCACGATTCATAATTTACTCAATGGCAACTCTGTTCATGAAAAAAAAGTACACGCCAGAGTGGACAATGACACTAGGAAACATCGTAAGGAGACGATCTACACGGAACAGCAGAGAGACGACTATGATCAGACAACTAACTGAATCGGCCTCATAATAGACACTGGCGTTTCCACGGTTCGCCGTATTCCGCCGAGAGTAGGCTGATGCAACACCTGGCCACTCGTTGCATCAGCCGTTCGCAGTCCCGGGTCGTCGCTTCCCGTAATGGTGCTTACGGCCTGTGCACAAAGCATGTTCAAATGTACACCTGCATCCCATAGCGTAGCATCAGGTAAATTCGTTGTGCAGGTTCACCAATGTAAAGTCCGCAGCTCGTGGTCTTGCGGTAGCGTTCTCGCTTCTCGCGCACGGGGTCCCGGGTTCGATTCCCGGCGGGGTCAGGGATTTTTCTCTGCCTCGTGATGACTGGGTGTTGTGTGTTCATCATGGGGACTCCCGGCCAACAATGCCATACGATCATTTCATTTCAGTAGTGCAAAGCAAATTAAATTTTGTTATTTCTCATAGCTTGATGTCCGCTTCCGGAACTAAGGGGTCATCGCATCTTGCTGTCATGTGGTGTGGAGGACCGGATTTCAGTTCCCATTACTACCAGGGATTTTTACTTAGTGGCAAGACTGGAACGCGGTGCACTCTAACACGTGAGGCTAAATGACTGAGAAGTAGCGGCTCCAAGGTGTGGAAAGCAAACAACGGCCGGGAGAGCGGTATGCTAACCCCACGCCCCTCTACGTCGCATCCAAATAACGTCATATGGCACAGGATGAACCGGAGGTCGGTCAGTATCTCAGCTTGTTCGCGGAGTTACTTATATCACTTAACGTGACGCTGCCGTACTTTAGGAGGTTTCTACGGATACTCTGCTGGCCCTTAAAATTGCAAGACTATCAAGGCGACATGCAATAAACTTTAAATTGGCATGATGTACATACTACAAGCGTGGATATTCAAATAATTAGTACATCAGCGCAACCGCACAAATGAGGCAGGAGTTACACAGTCTACATTCTGCTTACAAGAAGAGCTTAAGAATCAGGTCCTTGATTCAGAATTGAATCTTGGCTGTTTGTGAGAAGACCGTGTTACATAACGCGGAAGGAGGAACGTCCTAAAACACATGTCGGAATTCGACAGATGTAGGATAGTGGATCATTTTAATACATAACTCAGGACAGAGATGAGATACAGCAAAATGTTTAAGACGAAAGTTGTAGATGACAAAAAGGATCACACATTGCTACTAAGGGCCAGGACCTCGAACGTGGTTTTCAAGGTGATTTGGAGGTTAAACTGATTTTTTAAATGGGAACCCTAATATTTGATTTAAGGTCTGAAAAGCGCGGCAAATTTTACATATAAAATGATACATTGTTCGAGATCATGGCAAGGTTCAGTGCAGGTCAAATAAGCAAATATGTTTTTAGTTCTAGTAGAGATTAACATGGAATAGACGACGGATACAGCAAAATATAATTTTAGATATAAATTGGAAAGGGCATTAGGGGTCACATATTACTACCTATAACCATGTTCATAAAGGCAATTATATAAGAACATTCGAAGGTTGAGTTCTATTCCATGGAAACCCCTATTTGTGAGGACCGATTTGGAAAGAGCGAAGAGAAATTTGAACTTAGAGTTTTAATTAATGTGATTATTGGCAAAAATAAGTACATCACAATGCATAAATATTATTTTTATGTTTGCAAGAAAGAAAAAGCATAAATGAAACGTACATTACTGATTCACAAGTCGCTGAATGAGTCCGCTTCTATCACATTCCTCGGGATGCCCCTTCCACCATGTATCTAACATTGCATTTTCCTGTATCCCTTCTCTATTCCGAGTTAATTCCTGCCAGAACTAAAAACATATTTTCTGATTTCACTTTCATTGACTCTTGCCATGATCTTGAATAATGTATCATTTTACAGGGTGTTACAAAAAGGTACGGCCAAACTTTCAGGAAACATTCCTCACACACAAAGAAAGAAAATATGTTATGTGGACATGTGTCCGGCAACGCTTACTTTCCATGTTAGAGCTCATTTTATTACTTCTCTTCAAATCACATTAATCATGGAATGGAAACACACAGCAACAGAACATACCAGCGTGACTTCAAACACTTTGTTACAGGAAATGTTCAAAATGTCCTCCGTTAGCGAGGATACATGCATCCACCCTCCGTCGCATGGAATCCCTGATGCGCTGATGCACCCCTGGAGAATGGCGTATTGTATCACAGCCGTCCACAATAGGACCACGAAGAGTCTCTACATTTGGTACCGGGGTTGCGTAGACAAGAGCTTTCAAATGCCCCCCATAAATGAAAGTCAAGGGGGGTGAGGTCAGGAGAGCGTGGAGGCCATGGAATTGGTCCGCCTCTACCAATCCATCGGTCACCGAATCTGTTGTTGAGAAGCGTACGAACACTTCAACTGAAATGTGCAGGAGCTCCATCGTGCATGAACCACATGTTGTGTCGTACTTGTAAAGGCACATGTTCTAGCAGCACAGGTAGAGTATCCCGTATGAAATCATGATAACGTGCTCCATTGAGCGTAGGTGGAAGAACATGGGGCCCAATCAAGACATCACCAACAATGCCTGCCCAAACGTTCACAGAAAATCTGTGTTGATGACGTGATTGCTCAATTGCGTGCGGATTCTCGTCAGCCCACACATGTTGGTTGTGAAAATTTACAATTTGATCACGTTGGAATGAAGCCTCATCCGTAAAGAGAACATTTGCAGTGAAATGAGGATTGACACATTGTTGGATGAAACATTCGCAGAAGTGTACCCGTGTAGGCCAATCAGCTGCTGATAGTGCCTGCACATGCTGTACGTGGTACGGAAACAACTGGTTCTCCCGTAGCACTCTCCATACAGTGACGTATTCAACGTTACCTTGTACAGCAGCAACTTCTCTGACGCTGACATTAGGGTTATCGTCAACTGCACGAAGAATTGCCTCGTCCATTGCAGGTGTCCTCGTAGTTCTAGGTCTTCCCCAGTCGCGAGTCATAGGCTGGAATGTTCCGTGCTTCCTAAGACGCCGATCAATTGCTTCGAACGTCTTCCTGTCAGGACACCTTCGTTCTGGAAATCTGTCTCGATACAAACGTACCGCGCCACGGCTATTGCCCCGTGCTAATCCATACATCAAATGGGCATCTGCCAACTCCGCATTTGTAAACATTGCACTGACTGCAAAACCACGTTCGTGATGAGCACTAACCTGTTGATGCTACGTACTGATGTGCTTGATGCTAGTACTGTAGAGCAATGAGTCGCATGTCAACACAAGCACCGAAGTCAACATTACCTTCCTTCAATTGGACCAACTGGCTGTGAATCGAGGAAGTACAGTACATACTGACGAAACTAAAATGAGCTCTAACATGGAAATTAAGCGTTTCCGGACACAAGTCCACATAACGTCTTTTCTTTCTTTGTGTGTGAGGAATGTTACCTGAAAGTTTGGCCGTACCTTTTTGTAACACCCTGTATACGTAAAATTTGCCATACTTTTCAAATCTTAAATCAAATATTAGAGTTCCCTTTTAAAAAATCATTTTAACCACCAAATTACCTCAAAAATCACTTTCGAGGTTATGGCCATTAGTAGCAATGTGTGATCGTCTTTGACACCTTCAACTTTTATCTAAAACATTTTGCTGTACCTCATCTCTATCCCGAGCTATTTCCGATGATAGATCAACCTGCTCAGCCCTGCATATCAATCACTTAAAGCTTGCACTTCAAATATTGTGATCTAACATTTCACTTTGCCGTTTTCTTTGAGTTAATTTTTTTTTATTAGTATTAACCTCGTCAGAGACTGTCCCGGGCGGAGGTGTGAATAGGTGACTATTTTACGTACGAAAAATTTAATCACAGAGGGAACGTCGTAGATGGAAATGGTTTGCTTCAGTGAAATGATTCATGTGGTAGTTCTCCATACTTTCCTGGCCGCAGTGAGACAGGCGGGCTGATGACAACCGTTTCCGTAGGATTGTGTTCGCTCTTTAACTGTATCGACTCTGTCTCCTCCTGTAGTTAATTCTACGAGTGCTGCTGCGCACTCGTAGGCGAGGTTATTTTAGATCTGCTCCGGGTATTTCATTTCCTCGCTATCTCCCATTTGGGAGGCATTTCCCCTATCCGTCAACTGGGGAAGCACCCGATCTCGTTATTATTCATTCATTGGTGTAAATTTGGCATAAAACGGGGGGATATTTTCAGGGCATTTCCACTGAAGTCGTTCAAGTTAGGTATGCAGCTTAGTTTAAAAAGGAGTAGGAAAGTTTCGACTGTTAGTTTAAACGCTCTGTGTAAAAAATATTCGGTCTGTTTCTGGGCCGCCATGTTTTAATAATAACAAATGACAAATTTTAAAACGATACTATTATCTCACCTCACTAATGCCATATAGTGGTCGACTGTAAAAGATTAAAACTTTGTAACCGATATCACGAGCCTACTGATACTTCACTTGTCATTTTAGAAACTGTTCGCAGTGATTTAAATGAAATTTTGTTGCTATCATGTTGGTACATACTGCACAATAACGAAAATTAATTGTCGGCTTTATCAAATAGTCTTTCATTTAATTCAAATCGCTTTTTAATTAAGTCCTGTCGTATGCGTTGCTTTCAAACGTATAACGAGGAATATTGGGCTGTCATAAAAGTGATTTTATTCGATGATGTATAGCAAACAGAATCCACCCGAAGTTGATTAAGTTTTATAGACGCTCTGCACCTTCATTTCCAGTTAATAAATATGCGAATGAATTCAAACACTCCTGTTTTCCTCTTGAAGCTGTTACATTTAAGGCAAATCACAGAAATACAGCAAGGATTTGAATACAATGAGAAGGTACACAATATGTTACTGAACGATCGGCGATTAAATCTGTATGAGATAGCGAATTCGATTCCCTCTCGAAGATGATGCATTTAAGGTAAATGACAGAACTGCATAAAGGATTTGAATATTTGTAAATTTGTGGTAAGATCTTATGGGACCAAACTGCTGAGGTCATCGGTCCCTAAGCTTACACACTATTTAGTGTAACTTAAACTAACTTACACTAGGACAACACACACATCCACGCCCGAAGGAGGACTCGAACCTCGAACGGAGGGAGCCGCGCAGTCCGTCCCAAGACGCCCAAGACCGCGCGGCTACCCCGCGCGACTAGGATTTAAATACAACGAGAAAGTACACAATATGTTATTGAACGATCGGCGATAAAATATGTATGAGGTAGCTGACACTGTAGTAATATCAGAAGAAACAGTGCGTTACAGTGAAAAATAAGAATTAACTACGAGAAACTTTTGCACAAGAATGCTCATTACAAGCAAATGCTAGAACGCACTTAGCAGCTATGTCTGAAACATTTTAAAATTAATCCAACTGATTTTGTGTGCCAATTTATTACTATAGATGAGACACAGATCAGCCATTTTTTGTCAGAAATGAAACTGCAGTCCATGAAATAGGTGGAAGTTGATGGCGCTGCTCCAAAACAGGAGAATTCGATTTCGCCTGCAGGGGAGGTTATGACCTGCGTTTGCTAGGCTGTGAAAGGGATGCCTACTGTTGATTAGCTTGCGATGGGTAAAACAAAAACTGGCAATTTGTTTGCAGGTCTTTTGAACCAATTGGACGTATTCCGACTTGCTGCACGTTCAAGAAAAGACCCATATCTGCAATAGTAACAGCAGTGGCAAACACAACTGCGGGAAAAAGGGTTGACGTACGCTTCAGTAGACTTCTCAATTCAGTGGCACAGCAGGAAAAGTCAGCCGAGGAAACTTGTGGCATCAAATATCGGAATAAAAGGTGGGGCGCGCCTGTTACCCTACGCTCCTGTATAAGATTGGAGTCGTCGTGTGACTGGGGCCTCCCGGCGGACCGTTCGCCGGGTGCAAGTCTTCCGATTTGACGCCACTTCGGCGACTTGCGCGTCGATAGGGATGAATTGATGATGATTAGGACAACACAACACCCTGAAACTTCCTGGCAGATTAAAACTGTGTGCCCGACCGAGACTCGAACTCGGGACCTTTGCCTTTCGCGGGCAAGTGCTCTACCATCTGAGCTACCGAAGCACGACTCACGCCCGGTCCTCACAGCTTTACTTCTGCCAGTATCTCATTCTGAACACAACACCCAGTCCCTGAGCGGAGAAAATCTCCTACCCAGCCGGGAACTGAATCCGGGTCCTTAGGATTGACATTCTGTCGCGCTGACCACTCAGCTACCGGAGGCGGACGGAGTGACAGAATTTCTCAGATGCAGTGCACAGTGAGAACATGGCGGAAATCTAAACCGTTTTCTCGGTACGCACTAAATATGTTCTACAACAAATAAACCTTAATGAGACGTAAGAATATCGAAATTACTCAAGTTAATTCCCTGCTAGAATGCGACATACAGGGTGATTCAAAAAGAATACCACAACTTTAGGAATTTAAAACTCTGCAACGACAAAGGGCAGAGCTAAGCACTATCTGTCGGCGAATTAAGGGAGCTATAAAGTTTCATTTAGTTGTACATTTGTTCGCTTGAGGCGCTGTTAACTAGGCGTCAGCGTCAGTTGATGCTAAGATGGCGACCGCTCAACAGATAGCTTTTTGTGTTATTGAGTACGGCAGAAGTGAATCGACGACAGTTGTTCAGCGTGCATTTCGAACGAAGTATGGTGTTAAACCTCTTGATAGGTGGTGTATTAAACGTTGGTATAAACAGTTTACAGAGAATGGGTGTTTGTGCAAAGGGAAAAGTTCTGGACGGCCGAGAACGAGTGATGAAAATGTAGCACGCATCCAGCAAGCCTTTGTTCGCAGCCCAGGAAAATCGACCCGCAGAGCTAGCAGAGAGCTGCAAATTCCACAATCAACTGTATGGAGAGTCCTACGAAAAAGGTTAGTTATGAAACCTTATCGTCTGAAATTGGTTCAAGCACTCTCTGCAGCTGATAAGATTAAAAGAATCGATTTCTGTGATTTTATCCTTGCTCAAATGGAAACAGATGAATCTTTCGTTTCAAAGATTGTGTTTAGTGATGACGCAACTTTCCACACTAACGGGAAAGTCAACCGTCACAATGTCTGTATATGTGGCACTGAGAATCCGCGGGAAACAACTCAGTATGAACGTGACTCGCCTAAGGTGAACGTTTTCTGTGCCATTTCAGCCAATAAAGTTTTTGGTCCCTTTTTCTTCCAAGGTGCTACTGTAACTGGACTACAGTATCTGGAGATGTTAGAGAATTGGCTGTTCCCTCAGCTCGAACAAGAAGCACAACAATTCATATTTCAGCAGGATGGAGCGCCATCACATTGGCACTTATCGGTCCGTAACTACCTGAACGTCAACTACCCGAGGCGATGGATCGGCCGCCAGGCAGCCCGTGACAGAGCACTTCATCACTGGCCTCCAAGAAGCCCTGATCTTACCCCCTGCGATTTTTTCTTATGGGGGTATGTTAAGGATATGGTGTTTCGGCCACCTCTCCCAGCCACCATTGATGATTTTAAACGAGAAATAACAGCAGCTATCCAAACTGTTACGCCTGATATGCTACAGAGAGTGTGGAACGAGTTGGAGTATCGGGTTGATATTGCTCGTGTGTCTGGAGGGGGCCATATTGAACATCTCTGAACTTGTTTTTGATTGAAAAAAAACCTTTTTAAATACTCTTTGTAATGATGTATAACAGGTTATATTATGTTTCTTTCATTAAATACACATTTTTAAAGTTGTGGTATTCTTTTTGAATCACCCTGTACATTGATATGACGAAAATCATGAGATAGCGACATCCACATATACAGATGCTGCTAGTGTCGCGTACGCTAGGTATAAAAGTGCAGTGCATTGGCGGAGCTGGCCTTTGTACTCAGGTGATTCACGTGAAAGGGTCTACGACGTGATTATGGCCGCGTGACGGGAATTAACAGACTTCGAGCGCTGAACGGAAGTTGGGAGCTACACGCAGGAGCATTTCCTTTCGGAAATCGTTAGGGAATTCAATGTTCTGAAATCAACGGTATCAAGATTGGGCCGAGAATATCAAATTTCTTGCGTTACCTCTCACCACGGACAAAGCAGTGGCCGACGGTCATCCCTTAATGACCCAGAACAGTGTCGTTTGTGTAGAGTTGTCAATGCTAACAGACAAGCGACACTGCGTGAAATAACCGCAAAAGTCAGTGTCGGATGTACGAAGAAGTATCGAAGTATCCTTTATGACAGTACCGTGAAGTGTGATGTTAACGGGTCACGGCTGCAGATGACCGATGCGAGTGCGTTTGCTAACAGCGCGACATCGCCTGGAGGGCCTCTCCTGGGCTCGTGACCACATCGGATGGACCCTAGACGACTGGAGCACCGTGGCCGGGCCAGATGAATCCCGATTTTAGTTGGTAATAGCTGACGGTAGGGTTCGAGTGTGGCACAGACCCCACAAGGCATACATCCAAGTACACTACTGGCCATTAAAATTGCTACACCACGAAGATGACGTGCTACAGACGCGAAATTTAACCGACAGGGTGAAGATGCTGTGATATGCAAAAGATTGGCTTTTCAGAGCATTCACACTAGGTTGGCGCAGGTGGCGACACCTACAACGTGCTGACATGAGGAAAGTTTCCAACCGATTTCTCATACACAAACAGCAGTTGACCGGCGTTGCCTGGTGAAACGTTATTGTGATGCCTCGTGTAAGGAGGGGAAATGCGTACCAGCACGTCTGACAAGTTCAGATTGAAACTTATTTATTTAAAAAAAAAAAAAAAAAAACGACTTCTAACTTTGTGTCCATGCACATTAAAGTTCATACGGTTTATTGTTTCACACCTACATACTTCACTTTCTTCCTTCACAGTTTATTCACGTACTCTGGCGTCCATGCTTACATTCGCGGCACTTTGCCCCTCCGAACTTACCACCACAACGTACAACGACAAGACTCCCGTTTCCCGCTCATATCCCCAGTCCTGAGTCGGGTCACGTGACACTACATTAATCAAAATAATTCCTGAACATGGCCAGAATTCGTTTACAATTTTTATAAGATTTAAATACTTAAACGTAAATACATTATATAATTTTACACACATTTATCACCACATAATTTTATAATTCGTTGCAATTAAAAAAACAACACTACGCAATGGAACTACGACGCTCATTAAAACACAAACAAGTATTTTCATGTTCATTTTGCATTACACTATTTTCATGCTGCATTTAATATATAATTTTATTCTTAAGCACAGAAAATTAAAATCAGAACTAATTTATGGCATCCTATCAGATTTACATAATTAGAAATAACTCCATGTTTTGGCACAGTTTCGCCTTCTCCCTTAATTTAATGACGTCTTTGTACGAATTATGAAACATACAAATACTTGTTTGGCACTACAAATATCGAAACTGAATGGTGTCTTCATAACAAAGTAACTACTTACTTTGCAGTTGTTCTAAACATCTTTATAACTTAATTCTACTACGAAACATTTTGATTGAAGTACACCAGCCCAACATATTATTTCTGCTGCTGTGCTTTAAATTTAAATTATGAACTACTTGGAAGAGCTCCATATTTTCCTCCGTTACCTTACAGGGTAAAGCGCTTTAAGTTAAGAATTATGAATTTTGTTCCACAGACTGTTACCAGTTCCCCCACTGTTCGCGATGCGATAGATGAAAAAAATTAACGTCTTATGGTCACCTTCACCGAATAAATGGCAACTGATTACCAGAAAAATCTGTGAACAGACGCCAGCTGAGAGAAGCAAAAGTGCAAGACCACTTAGAAGACGGATGCAAGATGAATTGAAAGTACCTTCAGGAAGAAGAGTGGACGGATAGGAAACCATGCAAGATGAGAAGCGGAAGACGACGACCATCGTAAAACGCCGCACACATATTTGTAATGTCGATTCCAGTGTTTACCTTATAACCAAGGGAAACGTCCCGGAATGTTCGGCGGTGAGTGAGGGAGGAAAAGCTGGAATCTATTCTTAATTTAATTCTGGTGCAATACATCTTCGACAACAACGGCGACAGTCTACTGTGCATATATTTGTTTATGTACATGCAGAACAGTCCTGCCTTGCGAGACATTAGCATTATACCTGATGAGGCGTGACATTGTGACCTCTGCCCACTGCGAGACAGTGCTGCCTGATGGCTTTGTGGGCACGTGGCGCAGCAGCAGAAGTGTATAAGCGGTGCAAAGACGAATGGAGAATCATTCTGGTGACAATACGGACAGCAGATGGCGAAATCCGCTGACGTAAGCGATTTTGACGAAGGAAGATTTTTATTCCCCCGGCACCTGGGAACGAGCGTCTCGGAAACGACGAAACTCGTCGGATGTGGCGCTTGTTACTGTTGTGAACATCTATGGGAAGGACGGTCACGCTACGAGTAGCTGACAAGGCATTGGACGCGTAAGCCTCACCACAAAATGTGGGGGTCGGATGCTTGGCTGCTCTGTAAAGCAGGATAGGCGGCACATCTGCCTACGGAATGCACTGCTGGTACAGGCACACATATTTCGGAGCACGTAGTTCAGATTACATTGTTGGACACGGTACAGCGTAGCACACGACCCCCGTGTGTTCCTTTGTTGAACCAACTACATTGTCAATCACGACTGCAGCGGGCAAAGAGTTTCATCGAGATGGTTCGTGGAAGAAGAAAACGTATGCAAGCCATGCGATCTACTACTGCCTGTGATAACGAAGGGGAATGGACGTCCGGAAACTTATAGCTACACTGTGTATGTAGCCACATAGAGATACTGAAATACAGTGTGAAACATAGACCAAAGATACTGGAAAGTATGTGAACTATTGAAAACATACTTGCATCAAGTGGAAGTGGTACATTTACTAAATGAGTTCAAAGCAATGGCTCAATCACGAGTAAAAAAAATGGTTCAAATTACTCTGAGCACTATGGGACTTAACTTCTAAGGTCATCAGTCCCCTAGAACTTAGAACTACTTAAATCTAACTAACCTAAGGACATCACACACATCCATGCCCGAGGCAGGATTCGAACCTGCGACCGTAGCGCAATCACGAGTACTTTAAAGGCTTATCTAATAGATAGTACCGAGTAATCTCCACATGCCGCATTAAACTTAATTCGGAATTCGTACTCGATAAAAGATTGGCTCCACATGTCTGATTTCCGTTACAGGTCGTTCTTGAGTTTTCGCTAGATAAATGATAAACAAAAAGTAGATCTCACTTATTCAATACTAATCCGCAGTATTGATTTCTTAATGGTTCTGAAATGTTACCAAGACTGAAAAATATTTGTGAACACCCCTTTTTAATAATCGTGTGCCCATCTTGCCTGAACTGTAGCAGAAGTATATGATCTATTGAAAACATACTTGCATCAAATAGAAGTGGTACATTTACTAAATGAGTTCAAAGCAATGACTCAATCACGAGTAAAAAAAAAAAATGGTTCAAATGACTCTGAGCACTATGGGACTTAACTTCTAAGGTACTTTGTGTCATATATCTCTTTTATTATCCCGCTGTGGACAGAAGATGAAGTAATTCATGGAAAGAGAGACTACTGTAAGCACTAACCCTGGTCGAGTAAGCAACGGTTTGTGCAGCTTAGCAACAGCAAACCTCTGAAAAGCCAAGTGGCGCGTACGAACAAGTGGCTACTCATGTGGCTGGCTCCCTGCCACAGCTGTGTCCATGAGCCCTTTCGTTTAGTCACTGTAAACAACGCTAGTAACTTCCTGTTTCTCCATCTCCACTGGAGGGATTCAAGTAACTGCTGCCAAACTCTCTGAAGTGAATATTAAATCCATTAGGGTGTAACCGAAGATTCTGGAATATGTAACCGTGGAGGCGCACAGATTCTTAATATTGGCGTTTGTGTCTCCCATATAGCAGATGTTACATGATTCCTATGGAGACAACCAAATGGAAATTATGCGAATAAAAGTGGCAGGGAAATGTAGCGATAACTGATGGAACGAAATCCCCTCTTGTCATGACTCTAATTGGGTTTGTTATACATCTATAAGTATAAAGAACTGGCCAGGTGCGAATAGGACTCGCGTTGCGAGTGTTCCGTACAAACTTGATTATGTATACAGATAGTTCATCCATTACGTTGATCGAGAATATCGACGACTTTTGCCCGTTATCGACATTGTTACGGGCAGGATTTCGGTCCTGGGGATTCCAAGACTTTAGAGAATGTTTCAGTTTCAAGTTTGAACTCGGATAACAAAAGTCAAAAGAAATTTTTTTCCGTGTGATTTAGTTGCAAACTGACAATATTCTGATCTCTTTTCCTTTACTTGTGGGGCGAAACGTACCTTCTTGCCAAATTTCACGAGTATAGGTCACCGGGAAGTGCCTTATAGGCCTTAATGAGTGCATTTGTATGAAAATGTGTGGCGTAAAAGGTCGTATCTTTTGATTGCATTGAATTAGAAGCTTGAGTTTTTTAAGCCGCCAAGGGACCTTTGACCTTAGCGTATGACATAAATTTGAACTCTATACGTATACCCGTCCGTGAGAAAAATGCTTTTTAACAATTGAACAAAGAAACCTACAGATGGACAAAGGTGATTCAATAAACGTTCCGCTTTTACCGAATGAGTTACGAAACCGTAAAAATGGTGTGTGTGTTCCTACACAGCTCTGCAACACCTGAACAACAGCAGAAATTTCAGTCAAATTTGGTGTTTTTATGATACAGCATCAGGAGATAATTACCGTGGTACTAAGCAAACCCAAGTTCTCTTATTTGTGTAGTTGGGGATAGGGGAGTGGTGATAAGAAAGCATAAATCTGATTTCAGTCAAACGTGGTACATGTATGACATACTATCTCGAGGATATACTGTTAGAAGTAACATATCCCTAACAACCTTAGGGGTGAGAAGTGGATAAAATCTAAAAATAATATCGATGAGCCAAAACATTATGACCATCTGCTTAATAGCGTGCTGATCACCTTTGAAACGGAGTACAGTAGTGATTCTGCGTGGCGAGGATTCCAAAAGCCCTTGGTAGCTTTTTGGAGGTGCGGAGCACCAGACACCTACACACAAGTCACGCAATTCCATTACTTTACGGCCCTATGGTTTATCGACGTGGAGTTAGAGACCGATAGCGGCCCGGATTTAATCCATCAGGCTCGGATCAGCCGCATTTGATGGCTAAGACATCAACTGAGTTCCCTATCATCCTCCTTATACACTATGTGATCAAAAGTATCCGGACACCTGGCAGAAAATGACATACAAGTTCGTGGCGCCCTCCGTCGGTAATACTGGAATTCAGTATGGAGTTGGCCCACCGTTAGCCTAGATGACAGCTTCCACTTTCGCAGGCATACGTTCAATCAAGTGCTGAAAGGTTTCTTGGGTAATGGCAGCCCATTCTTCACGGAGTCCTGCACTGAGGAGAGGTATCGATGTCGGTCGGTGAGGCCTGGCACGAAGTCGGCTTTCCAAAACATCCCAAAGGTGTTCTATATGACTCAAGTCAGGACACAGTGCAGGCCAGTCCACTACAGGGACGTTATTGTCGTGTAACCACTCCGCCACAAGCCGTGCAATATTAACAGATGCAATTGTCATCCCCGAATTGCTCTTCAACAGTGGGAAGCAACAAGGTGCTTAAAACATCAATGTAGGCCTGTATTGTGATAGTGCCACGCAAAACAACAAGGGGTGCAAGCCCACTCCTTGAAAAACACGACCACAGCAAAACACCACCGCCTCCGAATTTCGCTGTTGGCACTACACACGCTGGCAGATGACGTTCACGGGTCATTCGCCATACGCAGTCCTGACATCGGATCGCCACATTGTGTACCATGATTCGCGTCACTCCACGCAACGTTTTTACACTGCTCAATCGTCCAATGTTTACGCGCCTTACACCAAGCAAGGCGTTGTTTGGCATTTACCGGCGTGATGTATGGCTTATGAGCAGCCGCTCGACCATGAATACCAATTTTTCTCACATCGCGCCTAACTGTTATAGTGGATCCAGATGCGGTTTGGAATTCATGTGTGATGGTGTGAACATTACGACGCTCTTCAACTGTTGGCGATCTCTGTCAGTGAACAGACGAGGTCGGCCTGTACGCTTTTGTGATTTTGGTGCTGATTATTTTTCTTGTAGTTTAATTTTATTGAGTTCTTGAATTTTTTCATTAATAATTAATTCTGGTGTCCCTTCACGTTCCACTTCACTATCACTTGGGAAACAGTGGACCTAGGAATGTTTGTCAAAATCTTGCGTACAGACGTATGACACAAATGACACCCAGTCACTTGACCACGTTCGAAGTCTGTGAGTTCCGCGGAGCACCACATTCCGCTCTCTCAATATGTCTAATGACTACTGAGGTCGCTGATATTGGGCACCTGGTCGCAGATGGCAGCACAATGCACCTAATATGACAAATGTATGTTTTTGGGGGTGTCCGGATACTTATGATAGTGTATCACTAATGCATGATCATGGCCTTGTGAAATGCACAGTTACTCTGCTAGAAGATGCCATTGCCATGGGGGAAGATACCAAACGTGTAGGAATGCAGGTGGGTCGTAATAAAGATTACGCAGTTGTCGTGGTGTCTTCGAATACTAACACAGGTCTGATGGAAGCCCAGTTGAATGTCCCCCACAGCATAACACTGCCTTCGACCACTGGCGTCCGTGGCTGGGATGAGACATGTCTGGACACAACATCGACCTGGTGTAACCATATACACTACAGGCCATTAAAATTGCTACACCACGAAGATGACGTGCTACAGACGCGAAATTTAACCGACAGGGAGAAGATGTTGTGATATGCAGATGATTAGCTTTCCAGAGCATTCACACAGGGTTGGCGACGGTGGCGACACCCACAACGTGCTGACATGAGGAAAGTCTCCAACCGATTTCTCATACACAAACAGCAGTTGACCGGCGTTGCCTGGTGAAACGTTGTTGTGATTCCTCGTGTAAGGAGGAGAAATGCGTACCGTCACGTATCCGACTTTGATAAAGGTCGGATTGTAGCCTATCGCGAATGCGGTTCATCGTATCGCGACATTGCTGCTCCCGTTGGTCGAGATCCAGTGACTGTTAGCAGAATATGGAATTGGTGGCTTCAGGAGGGTAATACGGAACGCCGTGCTGCATCCCAACGGCCTTGTTCTAGAAGTCGAGATGACAGGAATCTTATCCGCATGGCTGTAACGGATCGTGCAGCCACGTCTCGATCCCTGAGTCAACAGATGGGGACGTTTGCAAGACAACAACCATCTGCACGAACAGTTCGACGACGTTTGCAGCAGCATGGACTATCAGCTCGGAGACCACGGCTGCGGTTACCCTTGACGCTGCATCACAGACAAGAGCGCCCGCGATGGTGTACTCAACGACGAACCTGGGTGCACGAATGTCAAACCGTCATTTTTTCGGATGAATCCACGTTCTATTTACAGCATCATGATGGTCGCTTCAGTGTTTGGCGACATCGCGGTGAACGCACATTGGAAGCGTGTATTCGTCATCGCCATACTGGCGTATCACCCGGCGTAATGATATGCGGTGCCATTAGTTACACGTCTCGGTCACCTCTTGTTCGCATTGACGGCACTTTGTACATTTCAGATGTGTTACGACCCGTGGCTCTACCCTTTATTAGATCCCTGCGAAACCCTACATTTCAGCAGGATAATGCACGACCGCATGTTGCAGGTCCTGTACGGGACTTTCTGGATACAGAAAATGTTCGAATGCTGCCCTGGCCAGCACAATCTCCAGATCTCTCACCAATTGAAAACGTCTGGTCAATGGTGGCCGAGCAACTGGCTCGTCACAATACGCTAGTCACTAGTCTTGATGAACTGTAGTATCGTGTTGAAGCTGCATGGGCAGCTGTACCTGTACTTGCCATCCAAGCTCTGTTTGACTCAATAACCAGGCGTATCAAGGCCGTTATTACGGCCAGAGGTGGTTGTTCTGGGTACTGATTTCTCAGGATCTATGAACCCAAATTGCATGGTTCAAAATGGCTCAGAGCACTATGGGACTCAACTGCTGTGGTCATCAGTCCCCTAGAACTTAGAACTACTTAAACCTAACTAACCTAAGGACATCACACACACCCATGCCTGAGGCAGGATTCGAACCTGCGACCGTAGCAGCAGCGCCAAATTGCATGAAAATGTAATCACATGTCAGTTCTAGTATAATATATTCGTCCAATGAATACCCGTTTATCATCTGCATTTTTTCTTGGGGTAGCAATTTTAATGGCCAGTAGTGTACGTGATTCGTCCGACCAGGCGAGTTGTTTCCATTGATCCACGGTTCAGTATAGGTGATCGTGTGCATCCTGCGTGTCAAACCTGCCACATTCGTCTGCCTATCCTGCTTTACAGAGTAGACAAGCCTCCAACCTCAACATTCTGTCACGAGGGGTGGACTTCAAATACTTTGTTCCCCACTAGTGATTTCGCCGTCCTTCGACCACTTCCCATTGACGCTCACAATAGTAGCACGTGAACAGATGAACAGTTTCGCCATTTCCGTGTAGCTCGTTAGAAGACGAGGGGCCTAACAATCTTCCCCTTGTCAAAGTCGCTTACACTCAGGAGACAAAACTCGTGGGATATCTTGTCGGGCCGGCCACGGTGGTCTAGTGGTTCTCGGCTCTTAGTCCGGAGCCACACGACTGCTACGGTCGCAGGTTCGAATCCTGCCTCGGGCATGGATGTGTGTTAGGTTTGTTAGGTTTAAGTAGTTCTAAGTTCTAGGGGACTGATGACCACAGATGTTAAGTCCCATAATGCTCAGAGCCATTTGAACCATTTTTATCTTGTCGGACCTCCTTTTGAGCGGGGTAGTGCACCAATCCGACGTGACATGGACTTAAGAAGTCGTCGGAAAACCACTGCAGAAATATTCAGCCATGCTGCCTCTATAACCATCCATAACTACGAAAGTGTTTCCAGTACAGGATTTTGTGTACGAACTGACTTCTCGATTATGTCCCATACATGTTCGATGGGACTAATGTCGGGCCATCTGGGTGACAAAATAATTCGCACGGATTGTCCACAATGTTTTTCAAACCAATCGTGAACCGTTGCCCACTGACATGATGCATTGGTATCCATAAAAATTCCATCACTGTTTGTGAACATGAAGCCCATGAATGACTGCAAATGGTCCCCAAGTAGCCGAACATAACCATTTCCAGTCAATGATCAGTTCAGTTGGATCAGAGGACCCAGTCTTTCCATGTAAACGCAACGCTCACCATTACCGAGCTACCACCAGCTTCCGAAGTGCCTTGTTGACATCTTGGGTTCATGGTTTCGAGCCGCCTGCCCCACACTCACACCCTGTCATCAGCTCTTACCAACTGAAATCGGTTTTCCAGTCGTCTAGGGATCGTCCTAAATGGTCACGAGCCCAGGAGGGGCAGTGCAAGCGATGTTGTGCTGTTAGCAAAGGCACTCGCGTCGGTCGTCCGCCGCTATAGCCGCCAAATTTTGCCGCGCTCTTCTAACTCATACGTTCTTCCAACGTTCCACATTCATTTCTGCGGTTATTTCACGCAGTGTTGCTAGTCTGTTAGCGCTGACAACTCTACGCAAACGCCGCTGCTCTCGGTAGTTATGTGAAGGTTCAGAATTGTTCAAATGGCTCTGAGCACTATGGGACTTGACATCTGAGGTCATCAGTCCCCTAGAAGTTAGAACTACTTAAACCTAACTATCCTAAGGACATCACACACATCCATGCCCGAGGCAGGATTCGAACCTGCGACCGTAGCGGTCGTGCGGTTCCAGACTGAAGTGCCTAGAACCGCTCGGCCACTCCGGCCGGCTGTTATGTGAAGGGCGTCGGCCACTGCGTTTCCCGTGGTGAGAGGTGATGCCTGAAATTTGGTATTCTCGGCACACTCTTGACACTGTGGATATGAGAATACGGAATTCTGTAAGACTCTTATAACTGGAATGTCCTATGTGTTTAGCTCCAACTGCCATTCCGCGTTCAAAGTCTGTTAATTCCCGCCATAAACCTTTTCACATGAACCACCTGAGTTGAAATAACAGCTCCGCCCAATGCGCCGCCCTTTCGTACCTTGTGTGCGCGATGCTACCTCCAGCTGTGTATGTGCATATCGCTATCCCATGATCTTTGGCACCTCAGTATACAGGGTGTTACAAAAAGGTACGGCCAAACTTTCAGGAAACATTCCTCACACACAAAGAAAGAAAATATGTTATGTGGACATGTGTCCGGAAACGCTTACTTTCCATGTTAGAGCTCATTTTATTACTTCTCTTCAAATCACATTAATCATGGAATGGAAACACACAGCAACAGAACGTATCAGCGTGGCTTCAAACACTTTGTTACAGGAAATGTTCAAAATGGCCTCCGTTAGCGAGGATACATGCATCCACCCTCCGTCGCATGGAATCCCTGATGCGCTGATGCAGCCCTGGAGAATGGCTTATTGTATCACAGCCGTCCACAATACGAGCACGAAGAGTCTCTACATTCGGTACCGGGGTTGCGTAGACAAGAGCTTTCAAATGCCCCCATATATGAAAGTCGAGAGGGTTGAGGTCAGGAGAGCTTGGAGGCCATGGAATTGGTCCGCCTCTACCAGTCCATCGGTCACCGAATCTGTTGTTGAGAAGCGTACGAACACTTCGACTGAAATGTGCAGGAGCTCCATCGTGCATGAACCACATGTTGTGTCGTACTTGTAAAGGCACATGTTCTAGCAGCACAGGTAGAGTATCCCGTATGAAATCATAATAACGTGCTCCATTGAGCGTAGGTGGACGAAACTAAAATGAGCGCTAACATGGAAATTAACCGTTTCCGGACACGTGTCCACATAACATCTTTGCTTTATTTCTGTGTGAGGAATGTTTCCTGAATGTTTGGCCGTACCTTTTTGTAACACCCTGTATATCGGTGTTTTCCCAGTTTGCGAGCCTCGTCATCGCTATAAAGATTCCCCATTCATCTCTGCTTCACTTAGTGGCCACAACGTTTTGACTGATCAGGGGATATTAGCGTCGAATCGATTGTTCTTGGAGTTTGTGGGTTGATCGGTGGCAGTTTCAATGACATTAAAGCCCGAGGGACGGGGTGGCGGTGCCGGCCGCTGTGGCCGAGCGGCTCTAGGCGACCACTACAGTCGCAGGTTCGAATCCTACCCCGGGTGTGGATGTGTGTGAAGTCCTTAGGTTAGTTAGGTTTCAGTAGTTCTAAGTTCTAGGGGACTGATGACCTCAGATGTTAAGTCCCATAGTGCTCAGAGCCGTTTGAACCATTTGAACGGGGTAGCGGTAGCAGTAGGAATGGGAAAATGTGAAGCGTAATACCTGCATTAATTTCTTCCAAGCTTGTTACACGTATTTAGTAATATATGGAAAAATGTTCTGTATGGGAAGCGCTCCCATACCACTCGTAGTAATGGGGGTAGGGGTAGAAGAGGGAAGAGGATGACGCGTGTGTAAGCATGACAGTGAGCACCTAGAGCAATTTGAAGCCAACTATATGACTTACTATCTGGAAAAGAAATAGTGGTGGTTTGGTGGTGTGAAAGTGGTGACATGTAAATAAATTTTGTTTTAGACTATAGAAGATTTCAGTCCTTTTTCTATCAGATGTGAGACAATAACAAACAACCAGAGAATGTCATATGGTTCTTGATGGGGAGAGTCCCCAGAATCGACTAAGAGGTGTTCAGGCACGCTACACAACAACTATAAATCTTCACACCGCTAAGTCACTGCAGAATGGAGACATTGGATCAAAATAGTGAATTTTGTCACACAGTAGGACAAACGCTAACGAAAAAGAGTAACAAGAACAATAAGTATAATAATAATAATATATTACATTATATTATTATTATTAATTCGTCCATTGCTTAAGAAGGATGAAAAACAAAATTCAGTAACTGTAGAGGCATATGCCTTTTGCTGCCTGCTTATAATTTCTTCTCGAAAATTTTGCTGAATAAAGTAGTGTCATCACTCGATAGTCATTTGATTGAATATCAGGGTGGATTTAGGAAGAGGAGGTCCTTCTTAGAACACATTCAGTTTCAAATGCCTAATTCGACACAGGTTACGAACTCCAAAGGCATAGTCGTAACTTTCTTTTAATTTTAAAGTGGCATTTGATTCCGTTGACGGTGGCCGCGATGGCAGAGCGGTTTTAGGCGCTTCATTCCGGAACCGCGCGACTGCTACGGTCGCAGGTTCGAATCCTGCCTTGGGCATGGATGTGTGTGACGTCCTTAGTTTAGTTAGGTTTAAGTAGTTGTAAGGTCTAGGGGACTGATGACCTCAGATGTTAAGTCCCATAGTGCTCAGAGCCATTTGAGCCATTTTTGACTCCGTTGACAAGGAACCATAGATAAAGTAATTTGAAAATTCTGAGTTAAAACTAAATTAGCAAATGCAATACGTGAATCTCTCAGAGGCACAATTTCAAATATATAAGGTATTAGCGAGACACAATTCTGAAAAATAAATACACGAGCTAGATAATTCCTTTTCAGCTGTGCCCCAGGGTCTAGAAAGTTCTTTCGTTGTATATCAGCGCCTCATTACAATGTATCCCCACTCAATGTGTTCGTTTGATAACTGGTCGTATGGTATCGTAGCTGACGACCTGCAGCTGTTCCCGTATTTAACAGAGCGACATTTTGGTGTGAGTGGAGGTGTCGCCGTCGCTCCTGCTCCATCGTTATCCCATACAGACGTAAATTGTTTCTAGACTTTTAGTACAGTATGAAATCCCCGCTGTTTTACATAATTACTTGCGGTAAGCAGGGCAGTAAGCTTCTTTTGTCACTGCATCACCAGACGCGTATCCAGGCGGAGGGAAGGGGGCGGAGCTAAGGGCATTTTCTTACACGTGTTTATTATTATCATCATCATCGTTAATTCCCCATTTAGGAGAGCGTTAAAACACAATTAATTTTCGTGGCACTTTTTTTGTCTCTTTCTTTTCTCTTCCCACAAAACTTCTCATATATTCACTGTGTTTCTTCTTCCTTTCTTTTGTCCACTTCCTTCTTGGTTTCTTCTCTTTTGGTGTTTCCTCGAATTTCTGTTTCCTGACTTTTTTCTCTGTGATTTTCTCTGTTATTTCCTTTGTGGAGATATTTAGTTTCTTAAGGTCTTCCACGATTTCCTTTGCCCAGTTAGTTTTCATCGTATTACTCATCACTGTGTTAAAAATCTTCTTGATCAGCCTATTTTCGTTTATACTATAAATGTGCCCATAGAATTTAGCCCTTCTTTTTCTGATGTCTGTAATTGTCTCTGTCTGTTTGTACAGTTCTTTTGTCGGTCTTTTTATCTAGATCCCCTGTCTCTGAACTGGCCCATAGATCTTTCTCAGAATTTTCCTTTCTTGCTTTTCCATTCCCTTGATTTTCGTTCTTCTCCTGATCACTGTCGTTTCTGAGGCATACAAGGCTTCTTGTAAGACTACTGTTTTGTAATGTCTTAATTTGGCATTAACGAAAATACTCCTTTTGTTGTAATGGTTCCATGTAAGTCTTTTTGTACAGCTTTGCAACTCTTTCTTCATGGGCTGTCGAATTTAGTCCTGTTTACTGTATAAACTCTCCCAGGTATTTGAAACTTTCTACTTGTGCTATCTTTCCATATTTTGTTACCAATGGCTTTCTGTCTGTGGATTTTGTGTCCATGTACTGGGTTTTTTCATACGAAATTTGTAATCCTGTTCTGGCTGCGATTTCATGTTGAGTCTCTCTAGGGATTCTTTCGCTCCTTTTCTGTTATTTGTTATGATGGCTATATCATCGGCTAAGGCTAGACATTTTATATTGATGGTTCTATTTTTGTGTCTCCCCATCTTTACCCCATTGACTCCCATGTCCTGATTATTTCCTCTAAAACTGCGTCAAATAAAATGGGTGACAGGCCATCTCCCTGTCCCACTCCTGTCTTGATTTCGAACAGTTCCGAGATCTCTCCCATGAACTTCACTTTGGATTTTGGATTTGTTAATGTTTCCTGGACTAGTTTTCTGGTCTTGTTGTCTACCTTCACTTCTTCCAGTGTATTGAAAAGTGTTTCTCTGTCTATGGAATCGTACGCCTTCTTGAAATCAACAAATGTTGTTGTGGTGTTTCTGGGCTTTCTCGTTGTTAATATTGTTCTCAGACACCAGATCTGTTCCCTTCCTTAACCCTGCTCGGTATTCTCTGATATGTAGATCTATTTGAGGTTCTACGCGATTTAACAGAGCTTTGGATAAACGTGTTTATGTCTTTACACATACGAATTTCACAATTTCTCATCTGCCTTTCGGAGAATAAAGAGCATGAGCACTAAAAGTCTCGAAAATCTCAGTCACTTAGAAAATTACAAGGAATTTAATATAGTAACTTCTAAGTTGCTTGCCTGAGAATAGGACTGTGGGCTCACCTGCTGCAGAAAACATTGCAAGCAGTTAAAAAGTATCCTTAAACAGGCTGGTTGTACCTGTTCCCAATAACAAACTCGACACGGTTCGCGAGGCCACAAATGGGACAGCAGCGTCAAGACACACAAACTGCGATACAATCGATTAAAAATCAGACTTAAGGCGTACACAGAGGAGTGTGCTGCTGAGGCTTACAGGGCAGAGATGGTTGAGGCTTTATGAGTCATACGAGGCGTCTCCCCAATAGAGCTTACTGTCAGGTACGGGGGATCTCACACAGGTTTCGCAAAGGAAATTACGGACCAGGAAACAAAGTAAAACCTAAAAACATGAAAAACACGTGAGTGGGTAAGAAACTGGGACACTGTCACAACAGGTCTCAGGGTTCATGACATATTTCCAAACATCAAGGACGGGATGCTTATGAGCCATGTAAATGCATCTAGAGGCAAGCTTCGGTCCCTGGCAGACCATGGACCATACTCCAAATATTTATGCAGTATAAAGAAACCCCTGACAAATAAATGTGCATGTGGTGACATTGGTACACCAGACGATATTGTACTAGAGAGTCCAATCTACGGCGATATGCGGACGCAAATAAGTGGCATTGTTACACATGACATTATTGGAGACAAAAACAAGTGGCAGCTGGTTAACATAGTAGCAAATACTATAAGATACCTGGGAGGGAATAGAAAATATTTAGTGTATAAGAGAAACCCAGTTGGAAGTGATAATGTGAAGTGAATACTCTGAACGAGTCAGTGACTGAATATCACTGAGGATTCACCGGAGCCGGGAATTACTTTCTACGCGTAGAACGACCAGAAGCACTGCGCATGTGACCAACAATGTTGCAGCTACGGCAGAATAAACGGGAACTTAGAAGATGATTTATGTCGGTCTTCCAGCAAGAGCAGTCTATGGAGGAGCTGGTGTGGTGGATCCGTTATGTTCTATTGGTTGACTCCATTGGGAATGGTTCAAATGGCTCTGAGCACTATGGGACTCAACTGCTGAGGTCATTAGTCTCTAGAACTTAGAACTAGTTAAACCTAACTAACCTAAGGACATCACGAACATCCATGCCCGAGGCAGGATTCGAACCTGCGACCGTAGCGGTCTCGCGGTTCCAGACTGCAGCGCCTTTAACCGCACGGCCACTTCGGCCGGGTCCATTGGGAATGCAGAAGACCAAGCTAGCTCACGTGTGGCTCCCTCTCAGGTTTGACGTGTAATGCATTTGGAATTGTTTAGAGATGGTATGGGTACCCTTGAACTTTGGTTCTATAGATTTAGCATGTTGTGCCGAAAAATCGGAGACTCCCTCGCAAAGAAGTAAGTAAAGGTAGCATGAATCATGCGTGTAGAATTCAGGGGCTTCCTGAATAATATATACTATGTGATCAAAAGTATCCGGACACCCCCAAAAACATACGCTTTTCATATTATGTGCATTGTGCTACCACCTACTGCCAGGTACTCCATATCAGCGACCTCAGTAGTCATTAGACATCGTGAAAGAGCAGACTGGGTGTCACTTGTGTCATACGTCCGCACGCGAGATTTCCACACTCTTAAACATTCCTAGGTCCACTGTTTCCGATGTGATAGTGAAGTGGAAACGTGAAGGGACACGTACAGCACAAAAGCATATAGACCGACATCGTCTGTTGACTGACAGAGACCGCCGACAGCTGAAGAGGGTCGTAGTCTGTAATAGGCAGACGTCTAACCATACCATCACACACTAATTCCAAACTGCATCATGATCTATTCCAGTACTATGACAGCTAGGCGGGAGGTGAGAAAACTTGGATTTCATGGTCGAGCGGCTGCTCATAAGCCACACATCACGCCGGTAAATGTCAAACGACGCCTTGCTTGGAGTAATGAGCGTAAACATTGGGCGATTGAACAGTGGAAAAACGTTGTGTGGAGTGACGAATCACGGTACACAATGTGGCGATCCGATGTCAGGGTGTGGGTATGGCGAATGCCCGGTGAACGTCATCTGCGAGCGTGTGTAGTGCCAACAGTAAAATTTGGAGGCGGTGGTGTTATGGTGCGGTCGTGTTTTTCATGGAGGAGCCTCGCACCCCTTGTTGTTTTGCGTGGCACTATCACAGTACAGGCCTACATTTATATTGTAAGCAATTTCTTGCTTCCCACTGTTGAAGAGCAATTCGGGGATGACAATTGCATCTTTCAACACGATCGAGCAGCTGTTCATATTGCACGGCCTGTGGCAGAGTGGTTACACAACAATAACATCCCTATAATGGACTGGCCTGCACAGAGTCTTGACCTGAATCCTATAGAACACCTTTGGGGTGTTTGAGAACGCCGACTTCGTGCCAGGCCTCACCGACCGATATCGATACCTCTCCTCAGTGGATCACTCCGTCAAGGATGGGCTGCCATTCCCCAAGCAACCTTCGAGCACCTGATAGAACGTATGCCTGCGAGAGTTCCAGTATTACTGATAGAGTGCGCCACGAACTTGTAAGTCATTTTCAGCCAGGTGTCCGGATACTTTTGATCACATGGAGTATCTCCTTTATCGGTCACGTTTCCTAGTGGTTAAGATTACGAACTAGTAAATGAATGACAAATGTTGTATCATGGTTTAAGGGTTTGGGGCGTTTTCCTTTTCATTTAATATTCCATAAACATTCTGTGTGTCCTGTATAATAACCTTACTAATTAATTACAAATCTCGAAGTGAATGTTAAAAAAAAATATGTACATCTATCTGCAGGTATGTGAAAATACACCCTACACTGGATTCCAAGTACGGCTGTCGAAATTGTAAGCAATAATAAATTAATAGTTGACAAATAGGATCCGAAAGCCAGAGGAAATTGAGTATTCACATTTGCAGTGCTGACCGGCACACTAATAATGATGAGTGCGCTTTTCGATTGTGTAAATTAAAGCTTTTTCAAAGTCTTGAGAGAGCCTTACTGTTATACTTCTTAAATCAGTTGAACGACACATGGAAGTTTCAAAATTTTGTAAGCAAGCTTTGGAAATTACATGTTTTTCTGAACTGCGGTGTCTTTCAATTTATTCTAATGTGTCCAGAATGAGATTTTCACTCTGCAGCGGAGTGTGCGCTGATATGAAACTTCCTGGCAGATTAAAACTGTGTGCCCGACCGAGACTCGAACTCGGGACCTTTGCCTTTCGCGGGCAAGTGCTCTACCAACTGAGCTACCGAAGCACGACTCACGCCCGGTACTCACAGCTTTACTTCTGCCAGTACCTCGTCTCCTACCTTCCAAACTTTACAGAAGCTCTCCTGCGAACCTGGCAGAACTAGCACTCCTGAAAGAAAGGATATTGCGGAGACATGGCTTAGCCACAGCCTGGGGGATGTTTCCAGAATGAGATTTTCACTCTGCAGCGGAGTGTGCGCTGATATGAAACTTCCTGGCAGATTAAAACTGTGTGCCCGACCGAGACTCGATCTCGGGACCTTTGCCTTTCTGTAAAGTTTGGAAGGTACGAGACGAGGTACTGGCAGAAGTAAAGCTGTGAGTACGGGGCGTGAGTCGTGCTTCGGTAGCTCAGATGGTAGAGCACTTGCCCGCGAAAGGTAAAGATCCCGAATTCGAGTCTCGGTCGGGCACACAGTTTTAATCAGCCAGGAAGTTTTATTCTAAAGTGATTTACTAAGCTTAATGTAAGCAAAGTGATGTTATTAATATATTAAATAATGTTTATATCTTTTGATATTACCATTAAAATTCCAGGAATCTGTGGGATGTTAATACTGTATTGATGGAAGGGGTGAGAAAAATTGCTATTTGTGACAATCACCCTCTCCTCTGCTACCCAGAATCCAACCATGTATCCGCGCCTATCCACCACAGTGACGTTGCACTCGACACTACTCACAGCGTACGAGACACGCACCAAGCTGCACCACATCTGTGGACACTATGAACTCACTATTATAAACTCCAGAAATATTTGCTCTGCGTGCCACCTGGATCCACAGTATAAGTAGTAACGTGAAATTCCCACCAGCTCTGATTAACCAATGTCCGATGAGATTGCCACTTATACTGCAAGCTGCTGTACCAGTAGGAAACGCTGTGCGCTGTGTTCTGGCAGTTGAAGAGTAACTGTCAAACGCGTAAAGCAGAGAAATACACAGAGGGTCGTGGGAAAGCGAAATGCACGTATAAAGATGGTGGTGGTGTTGCGTACGAAGGTATAAAAGGGCAGTGCATTGGCGGAGATGTCATTTGTACTCATGCGGCTCAGGTGAAATGGTTTCCGACGAGATTATGCCTGCACGACCGGAATTAACAGACTTTGAATGCGGATTGGTAGTTGGAGCTAGACGCAAGAGACATTCCATTTCGGAAATTGTTAGCGAATTCGTTGTCCCAAGATCCACAGAGTCGAGAATACCAAATTTCAGGAATTATTTCTCACCACGGACAACGCAGTGGCCGATGGCCTTCACATAACGACCGGGAGTAGCGGCGTTTGCGTAGAGTTGTCAGTGCTAACAAGCAAGCGACACTTCTGAAACACCTGCAGAAATCAATGTGGGACGTACGGCGAATGTATCCGCTAGGACAGTGTGGCGAAATTTGACGTTAATGGACCGTGGCAGCAGACGACAGACGCGAGTGCCTTTGCAAACAGCACATCGCCTCCGACGCCTCTCCTGGGCTCGTGACTATATTGGTTGGACCCTAAACGACTGGAAAACTGTGGCTGGTCAGATGAGTCCCTATTTCAGTTCGTAACAGCTGGTAGTACGCTTCAAGTATGGCGCGGACCCCACGAAGCCGTCGACCCAAGTTGTCACTAAGACACTGTGCAAGCTGGTGATGGCTGCATAATGATGTGGCCTTTGTTTACATACACTCCTGGAAATTGAAATAAGAACACCGTGAATTCATTGTCCCAGGAAGGGGAAACTTTATTGACACATTCCTGGGGTCAGATACATCACATGATCACACTGACAGAACCACAGGCACATAGACACAGGCAACAGAGCATGCACAATGTCGCCACTAGTACAGTGTATATCCACCTTTCGCAGCAATGCAGGCTGCTATTCTCCCATGGAGACGATCGTAGAGATGCTGGATGTAGTCCTGTGGAACGGCTTGCCATGCCATTTCCACCTGGCGCCTCAGTTGGACCAGCGTTCGTGCTGGACGTGCAGACCGCGTGAGACGACACTTCATCCAGTCCCAAACATGCTCAATGGGGGACAGATCCGGAGATCTTGCTGGCCAGGGCAGTTGACTTACACCTTCTAGAGCACGTTGGGTGGCACGGGATACATGCGGACGTGCATTGTCCTGTTGGAACAGCAAGTTCCCTTGCCGGTCTAGGAATGGTAGAACGATGGGTTCGATGACGGTTTGGATGTACTGTGCACTATTCAGTGTCCCCTCGACGATCACCAGTGGTGTACGGCCAGTGTAGGAGATCGCTCCCCACACCATGATGCCGGGTGTTGGCCCTGTGTGCCTCGGTCGTATGCAGTCCTGATTGTGGCGCTCACCTGCACGGCGCCAAACACGCATACGACCATCATTGGCACCAAGGCAGAAGCGACTCTCATCGCTGAAGACGACACGTCTCCATTCGTCCCTCCATTCACGCCTGTCGCGACACCACTGGAGGCGGGCTGCACGATGTTGGGGCGTGAGCGGAAGACGGCCTAACGGTGTGCGGGACCGTAGCCCAGCTTCATGGAGACGGTTGCGAATGGTCCTCGCCGATACCCCAGGAGCAACAGTGTCCCTAATTTGCTGGGAAGTGGCGGTGCGGTCCCCTACGGCACTGCGTAGGATCCTACGGTCTTGGCGTGCATCCGTGCGTCGCTGCGGTCCGGTCCCAGGTCGACGGGCACGTGCACCTTCCGCCGACCACTGGCGACAACATCGATGTACTGTGGAGACCTCACGCCCCACGTGTTGAGCAATTCGGCGGTACGTCCACCCGGCTTCCCGCATGCCCACTATACGCCCTCGCTCAAAGTCCGTCAACTGCACATACGGTTCACGTCCACGCTGTCGCGGCATGCTACCAGTGTTAAAGACTGCGATGGAGCTCCGTATGCCACGGCAAACTGGCTGACACTGACGGCGGCGGTGCACAAATGCTGCGCAGCTAGCGCCATTCGACGGCCAATACCGCGGTTCCTGGTGTGTCCGCTGTGCCGTGCGTGTGATCATTGCTTGTACAGCCCTCTCGCAGTGTCCGGAGCAAGTATGGTGGGTCTGACACACCGGTGTCAATGTGTTCTTTTTTCCATTTCCAGGAGTGTAGAATGGACTGGATCCTCTGGTCCAACTGAACCGATCATTGACTGAAAATGGTTATGTCTGGCTACTTGGAGAACATCTGCAGCCATTCATGGACTTCATGTTCCCAAACAAAGGTCAGATTTTTATGAATGGCAATGCGCCATGTCAGAACATTGTGGACAATTCGCGCCAATGATTGCTAATCCACATCGCCTGACATGAATTCCACCGTATATTTATGGGATGTTACCGAGATGTGAATTCCTGCACAAAATCCTACACCGCCAATATTAGCGCAGTTATGGACAACTACAGAGGCAGCAAAGCTCATTATTTCTGCAGAGGACTTCCAGCAACTTGTCGTGTGTATGCCATGCCGAGTTGCTGCACTGCGCTGGGCAAAAGTAGGTCCGACACGATATTAGGAAGTATTTCATGACTTTTGTCATAAAGAAGAACCAGTTCCTATAGTAGGGGGAAGATGAGAAAATTGAAGATCCAGAATTGCAGTTCGAAGTAGATTTTTGTTTTAAAGTGTTGGATGTTATAATATGTGCCCTCAGTGAGAGGTTTCAACAGCTCAAATGTCACAGTGAGCTTTATTTATTTTATCGTGTTTTTGACAGTAAAATTAAGGACATGTCACCTGACGGTCTAAGTGAAAAGTATTCCAAGTTGTGCGACAGTTTTAGCCACGGACAGGCTAAGGACACCAGTCTTGTCGATTTTAAAGATGAACTTAAAGCACTGTCAACGTTAGTGAAGCCTGGTAGAACGCCAATTGAAACGTTGAAACTCACACAAGAGTATGGCTTTGCGCCCAACGTAAGTGTAGCATTACGAATTTTGCTGACGCAACTGGTGACAGTGGCAAGTGGAGAAAGAAGTTTTTCGAAGATTAAACTGATAAAAACGTACATGAGATCAACAATGGGGCCGGCCGGAGTGGCCGAGCGGTTCTAGGCGCTTCAGTCTGGAACTGCGCGACCGCTACAGTCGCAGGTTCGAACCCTGCCTCGGGCGTGGATGTGTGTGATGTCCTTACATTAGTTAGGTTTAAGTAGTTCTAAGTCTAGGGGCTGATGACCTCAGATGATAAGTCCCATAGTGCTCAGAGCCATTTGAACCATTTTTTTCAACAATGGGCCAGATACGACTGAGTGGGCTGGCAACGGTGTCGACTGACCATGAGTTAGTTGAAGCTTTGGATTTCAACGAAGTCACGCAGCAGTTCGCTGGTGCCAAAGCAAGAACAATATCTGTCGTATAAGTGTTCCACACGTTTTTCATTAATTTTTTGTTTGATTGATTTGTGTTTGTCAAACTTCTTCCGTCATTAGCACAGTGTAGATTTGTTGTAGGATACGGCTGCGTTTGTTTTGGCTGATGATGAAATAACTGGACAAACGTCATCTGCCAGTGCAGACTGATCGTTGGAGGTTTCACATGCTACAATTCCTAGTTATGGATTTTGACAGACGGTATAAATAACACAAGTTAGAAGCAATGACATTGCAGAAAGCTGTTGTCCTTGCCATACACGGGCATACAACTGATTTCAGACTATTACCACTGTAGATGTTCCTAAGCAGACTGCGGAGAGGATGAAAGGACTTTTATAACAGAATTACGTCACATAACGGAACCAACTGAAGACGGTTTGTCATTGTTGTATCACATGTCAATAGTGGAAACCCTTATGGATGGTCTTAGATTCCACGTGTCAGTAGCTTTCCATTAGTCAGCTGGAATGCCCAGTATCAATATTTTATTGTACACTCTTAACCAGTAAAATTGGATGCAGTAGGAAAGTGGATGTAGGTAAGAACCAACAAACTCCTAACAGTCTCAGAAAACAGGGAAACTTACATTGTAATGTCCTCGAAAGAAACACAGGGTTGCCAGCTAGAGAGTATCATCATCTATCCAACTAGGGTGGTCCGAACTGACACACAGGCGTGTGAAGTGCAGCTGTTCTAGGGAAATTTGAAGCAACAGAGTGTTGGGGGGAAATGCTAACCCCCTATCCGCATTTTCAGAGAACGGGCGCACATTGCATTTGTTCGGTATTCACTCCAAAGGTTATAATTCTGCATTGTTATGGGAAGTTGCAGGGTATGACATAGCCAGAATAGCCTTCCGCCTTCTGGCCATGATTACAGGAATGACAATGATCATATTGACACGCACTATGCTGTTTTGGCCCGAGAAGCTGTTGGAAATACTGTCAGTTCAGAACTTGATCTTTTTAAATGATATCTTAAATACAGATATCCTTCATTCATTAGATAAATTTATAACATTACACAAGGGTCGAATTTCTGCAGAACAGAAGTTGAAACGCATACAGCAATACCGAGAGAAACATCGTATCTATGTTATGAATATAAATATTTCAGCTACCAGAACTGTAGCGATTCTGGTGACCATTCATGCAGATTGCATTTTTGGGTAGTAAAGCGTGAACAACACCCTGAATTACCTTGCATCAGTTATTTGTCATCTGGTTTAGTAACTTTATGAAGTAATATTGAATAATGAAGTCGACTCATAGACCAATGCATTATTAAATGAAGGATAAAGAGTCATCTGGGAATTAGTGTATCAGATTAAGGAATTAAATGTAAGGGATTATGATTTGTGGAATTAGCTTTAATTAGAAGCCATTCATATTAAGGTTTCCCTCGATTTCCCAAATCGCTCCAGGCATATGCTGGGATGGTTCCTTTGAAGGGGCACAGCTGATTTGCTTCCCCATCCTTTCATATTCCGAGCTTGTGCTCTGTCCCTATCGACTGCACTGTTGAAGAGGCCTTAAACTGAAATTTTCCATTTAGTGTAAAAAGAGGCCTCTCGAGAACTTGCAGGTTAACAAATAACACCGCAGTCTGAGTTAAACACTTCTTCCATCCACGTTGTCTCATAATTTTCACTAAATTGTTGTATAATACTGTAATGCCCTTAGGGTAGCACGCAATGTTTTATGGTGTGTAGAGATCAAGAGATTATAGAGATCAAGAGATCTACAGCTGTACACCTAAGGAATATAGGTATGCCAACTCGGAGGGCAGATGCCTGTCTGATGCCCAAAGGCATTATTAAAACAATATAGAATATTAAACATCATTGTTCACAAAATACAGCAGTTCGTGCATCGACATTTTAGCAGCTATCACTGGTGGGAGCACAAACCATAAGCACCCACTTGAAATGTACTAACCAGTGTGCAGCCCACAGCCACAGTGGGAGTACCACAAATGGCAGCATCAGCACCAATGAAGCCATTGCCCCACGGAGCAGCACACATCGCCCTCTATGCTGCCCAAGGTAGCCAACAGCTTCTCAGTGAAGATTACCAGGCATAAACGAACCTTTTGTAGACTACACACAGGAAAGGCGTCTACTAGCTCTGCACAAAGTACACGAAATCGTGCAGAGAAGTACTCTGGCCTCCTGATGAGAGACTGACACTATCAAACACTGAGGTACAAAGTCACGGTATTGCAATATCCGTACATGCAGATGGTGGTAGTATCGTATAAGAGGGTAGTGCATTGGCGGAGCTGTCATTTGTACTCAGGTGATTTTTGTGAGAAGGTTTACGACGTGTTTATGGCCACATGACAGGAATCAACAGAAGTTTGAACGTGGAATGGTAGTCGGAGCTTGGTGCATGTGACATTCCATTTCGGAAATAGTTAGAGATTTCAATATTTTGAGATCCACAGTGTCAAGAGTGTGTCAAGAATACCATATTTCAGGCATTAACTCACACGACTGATAACACCATGGCTGACGGCCTTCACTTAATGACGGATAGCAGCAGCGTTTGCATAGAGTTGTCAGTGCTAACAGACAAGCAACACTGCTTGAAATAACTTCAGAAATCAATATGGGATGAATGAAGAATGTAACCATTAGGACAGTGTGGCAAAATTTGGGATTAATGGACAAATTACCAGGTGTGGCTAGAAAAAAACCGGACTAGTACTGGTGAAACAATAAAACGAATGCAATAAGGCTGAAAGTCGCGTGGCCTGTCACGTGACTCTCGCTCCGCCTACTGCTCGAGTTTCATCTGCCTCCTGCACTCAGTCTGCCCGTGGCGTCTGTTTTAAGTAGTTGGCGTTTTGTCTGTGCGTCGGAAAATGTTGAGTGTACAGAAAGAACAGCGTGTTAACATCAAATTTTGTTTCAAACTAGGAAAATCTGCAAGTGAAACGTTTGTAATGTTACAACAAGTGTACGGCGATGATTGTTTATCGCGAACACAAGTGTTTGAGTGGTTTAAACGATTTAAAGATGGCCGCGAAGACACCAGTGATGACACTCGCACTGGCAGACCATTGTCAGCAAAAACTGATGCAAACATTGAAAAAATCGGTAAACTTGTTCGACACATTCCTTGTCAACTCCTGTTAACTCAGACACTGCTCTGATTGTTAAACGGCGATCTTGTCGAACAAGTTAACCGATTTTTTCAATGTTTGCATCAGTTTTTGCTGACAATGGTCTGCCAGTGCGAGTGTCATCACTGGTGTCTTCGCGGCCATCTTTAAATCGTTTAAACCACTCAAACACTTGTGTTCGCGATAAACAATCATCGCCGTACACTTATTGTAACATTACAAACGTTTCACTTGCAGATTTTCCTAGTTTGAAACAAAATTTGATGTTAACACGCTGTTCTTTCTGTACACTCAACATTTTCCGACGCACAGACAAAACGTCAACTACTTAAAACAGACGCCACGGGCAGACTGAGTGCAGGAGGCAGATGAAACTCGAGCAGTAGGCGGAGCGAGAGTCGCGTGACAGGCCACGCGACTTTCAGCCTTATTGCATTCGTTTTATTGTTTCACCAGTACTAGTCCGGTTTTTTTCTAGCCACGCCTCGTATGTTAAGGAGACGACCGACACGAGTGGCTTTGCTGACAGCACGATATTGTTTGCAGCTCCTCTCATGGGCTTGTAACAATTTCATTGGACCTTTGATGACTGGAAAACAGTGGCCTGGTCAGACGAGTCCTGGTTTCAGTTGGTAAGACTTGACGGTAGGGTACAAATGTGGTGCAGATCCCTTGAAGCCACGGACCCGAGCTGTCGACACGGCACTGTGGAATCTGGTGGTGACTTCATAAGGGGGTGGGCTGTGTTTACAGGGTAGGGTATAGGTCCTCTGGTCCAACTGAACCGATTATTGATTGGAAATGGTTATGTTGGGCTAATTGGAGACCATTTGCAGGCAAACAATGATGGAATTTTTATGGGTGACACTACACCGTGTACTGATCCATGCCGGCTTGCATCGATAGATCAGCTGATAGATCACAGTTGTGGGGCACGATCTTTTGTGGTTCTCCACATGAAGAGCTTTGACCGGCTCGAAGACTGTCAGTTAGAATTTGTGGGCCAAACTGGAATGAGCAGTTCAGGGCACAAGGCTGGTTTACCTCCACTGTCTGGAGCCGATAAGTAAACAGCTTTTGCAGAGGACAGATCTCAGTATAGGAAGACGGTGTTTTGTGTTGGCTTTGGTGATGGTGAAATTCTGTAAATTTACTTGTGCCAAGCACGTGGAGATTTTGAGTGCCACTTCACTACCAGTTCATCAAATATATTTGGTGAGACTCTTTCTGCTTATGCGCCTTGTTTTGTTAAAGTCATAGTGCTGAGACTAGTTTCTCCTGCCTGAAAGGTCTGCTGTGTTTGCTGTTTATGGGGTTCACTCCAAAAGAACTGAAGTTTACCTTACTGGAAGCAACTCTGCTTCATTACAGACATTAGTCGCCAATGTTTGTGAAATATATGGAAGCTGCATGGTCTGTGTTACAGAACTACTGAATTACGTTAATTAGAACTGCCTGCTTAAATTGGTCATATTTCGAGTGGCTTACTGTGGACCATATTGAGGGCTGAACTGTGTGTTTTTCTTCCTTTTAAATACAATGAAGTCTAACTTAATCAGAGGCATTTTCACTGTAATCATTTTAGTTAAGTATTTGTAAAACATTGTTGTTAGTTGACTGACCATGAGATTTTCCATGATAAATTCTGCTAAAATAAGAATGTACTTTTCCACTGTAGTTATTATGGGCAGCCTGGTAAACAAAGTTTGACATCTGAGATCTGGTTAACTAGTTATTTGAAATAGTGGAGTTTACATTGGTAAGAGCTGCCTGATTTGTTACATATGGTTAGCGTCTTACTGGAAAATATGTTAGAAGTCAGCAAGTTTGAATTTTCTTCCATTTAAAAGTAGTGTTTAATGACTGTTCCTGCTGCATAATTAGTACAAGTAACTGTTTATCAATTAAATTTGGGGCCACATAAACCTTATCGGTTTTCTCTTTCCTGTAATCAGAATGCTATATATTTGTTAAGTGCTTTGTCACTTACAGGGAGGACACAGCATGTAATCTTGGATGGAGAGTGGTCGTCAGATGTAGAAGTAACTTCAAGTGTGCCCCATGTGCCCCAGGGAAGTGTCTTGGGATCCTTGCTATTCATGTTGTATATTAATGATCTTGCAGACAATAGTAAAATCAGACTTTTTGCAAATGATGCAGATATCTATAGTGAAGTACTATCTGAAAGAAGCTGCATAAATATTCAGTCAGCTCTTGATAAGATTTAACGTGTTTCAGAGATTTCCAACTTGCTCTTAAAGTTCAGAAATGTAGAATTTTGCACTTCACAAAATGAAAAAAATGCATTATCCTATGACTGTAATATCAATGAGTCACTGTCGGAATCGGCCAACTCATACAAATACCTGTGTGTAACACTTTGTTGGAATATGAAATGGAATGATCACACAGGTTCAGTCGTGGGTAAAGCAGGTGGTAGACTTCAGTTTATCGGTAGAATATTGGGGAAGTGCAATCAGTCTCCAATGAGATTGCTTGCAAATCGCTGGTACGACAAGTTCTAGAATATTGCTCAAGTGTGTGGTACCTGTAGCAGATAGGACTAACAGGGGATATTGAACATACACAGAGAAGGACAGTGTGGGTGGCCACAGGTTTAATTAATCTGTGGGAGAGTGTCACAGAGGCCCTGAAGGAACTGGACTGGAAGACTCTTGAAGATGGACATAAACTATCCTGAGTGTGTCTATTTACAAAGTTTCAAGAACTGGCTTTAAATGGTCTCTCTAAAAATATACTGCAAAACCTAATGTATTGTTCACATAGGGGTCATGAGGATAAGATTAGAATAATTACTGCACACACAGAGAGGCATTTGAACAATCGTTCTTCCCTTCATATGTGAATGGAATGGGAAGAAAACCTAATAACTGGTACAATGGAATGTACGCTCTGCCATGCACCTCACAGAGGTTTGCAGAGTATAGATTTAGATGTAGGTCACCATATTCGCTGATTGGGCATGTGTTTGCTTTTTATTTATTTGTGTTTGTCTCTTAAATGGTAATATAATGAAATATGTGCTATATTTTTTAGAGCAGTGCACTGTTACTAATTTTATAACATTAGATCTTAGTCTGTTGTAGTTCACATTGTGCAGGACCTGCCCCATCCACCAGCACACCCATGGGTGATGCGTTCACACCACCCATGCTGTCTGTTGGGTTATCTCACCTGCTGCGTGAATGAATTGTACCTGTGTAACCTCTCCTGGTTCTCAACATGTCACCAATGGACACAATGCATTACTTGCATTGTTACTGCAATTGTTATCAAGTATGCTGCAGTCATTTAAGATTTTATATTTAAAAGCCAATTAAAATTTTTGTATATGTTAATATTTTGATTATTAAAATGCAGTTTGGCTGACCTCCAATACCTCTTAATGTTTCACAGATTGCTTAGTTTCTTAATTGTTTAAAAGATCTTTTGCTGACATGAATTCCTAATCTCATTTCCTTGTTAATATCTGACAAATTGTTTAATTACTTATTGTCTTTAAAAGCTATTTTATTGATGTAAGGCTGCTGACTTTTATTTAAATAAAGGATTATCCATATTTTCAACTGTGAATGCTGCTTTCTTGCCTTCTGGCCAAACGCCACCACTCAGCAGCATACTAAGCTGCTTTAGGGTGTCTACCATCCAGTTCAGTCACCAGTCATTGTTCGTGACTGGTTTGAAGAACATTCTGGAAAATTCCAGCAAACGATTTTGCCACCCAGATTTCCCACCGTGAATAACACTGAACATTTATGGGACATAACCGAGAGGTCAGTTCATACAAAAAAATCCTGCACTGGCAACCATTTTAAAATTGTGAATGGCTATAGAGGCAGCATGGCTCAATATTTCCGCAGGGGACCAATGTGTTGAGTCCATGCCATGTCAAGCTGCTGCATTACACTTGGCAAAAGGAGGTCTGACATTGTATTAGGAGGCACCCCTTGACTTTTGTCACCTCAGTGTAACCTGCCACAGAAATGGAGACAAAGTGCCAACAGTGGCATACCAACATCATGACAGATGATGATCTGCTCCCAGGTCCTACTAGCTAGGTGTCCAGAAAGCCTGCCAGATGGTGACAGCCGCAGTTCCCAGTCAGCCATGACTCGGTAGTCCACACTGTGGCTCACAGTGGCTAAGTCCTTCCATACAGGACTTGCTGCTCCACAGAATGTCGAAGGTGACCAGCAAAGCAGATGATCAGTTGACATAGTACTTCCCTATTGACAGAACAGCTGCAAACTGAATAGAACTCCCATCAGAACAGAAGTAGTATTTATGCAGTACAACCTCGTGTACTCTGTTACGATGAGGTGCAAATAGCATCATTTGCCTTCTGCTTTTCTCATTTGCTCAACTCTCTTAGTCACTTCAGAACACTCTTTTCACTGTGTCAGTATAATGAATAATTACTCTTGCATCTGACTTAAGCTTTCCTGCAAAAATTTGTGCAGTCACCACTATGACAATATCCTTCTGTCAGTATGATGTCATTGCACTGCATTGCTGGCTCAGATGCTCAGCTCATTCCGAGTGTTGCAATAGCTTCCATGTTTGCTGCAGCACTAGCAGTGGTTCTTTGGCTGAAATTCTTCCTGGCTGTTGACCCATTCTGCTCTGCCTCTGTTGCTGTAGAGGAAGATCTTTGAAATTTTTCTGGCTGCACCAAGTATTCTAGTCAGCTGTGCACCATTCCCCCAGCTCTTATGAAATCTGCCATAGATTTCACTAATGTGCCTCTCAAACAGTCTTGACATACACACACAGAATAGATTCTATGCAATGTTCCTGATTCCTCACTCATTATATCTAGTTTGAACCACATGTTTCCTCAACTATGCTCCTAATTCTAGAACCTTGCTTTCGAAATTCAGTCCACAGAACTCATATTCTTAAAACTGCATATCTCATCTAGCTTAACATTTACCCAGTAGCACAATCATTTTTCACATACTGCTCACAGCCATACTAAAAATCACAAGCTGATAAACTCTTCCTTAATTAACAGGTAATTGATTACATTAATTATTTAACTATTCTTACTTCTATTAGTAGACCATTCTATTAGTACTTGGTGCACAGTAGGTTCTGGAGGGGTACAGTTTTTCACTTACAGTTGGGGTCAAACATACGCTCTGGGTAGCTGCATGTGTGTGTCTCATCCATGTTGAATCTGTCACTCAGTCAGTGTTATCTTTTTGCTAATTCTTGTAAATAATTCTGGTCGCCATTCTAGAAGTTCTTGTGGTCCAGCTATTCTGTACCACAACTGTGTATGAACTATATTTTGTCAAACTCCTTCTTCCAGCAGGGTGGTGCTTAAAGAAAACTTTTCACCACTTAGCACTACTGAAATAATCAGTTTACTCCTTTCTTCAATGGTTCTTCTATAGTTGGACAACCCAAGTCAAACAAACAACAGATCCAGTTTACAATAATGTTCTTGTTGTTGATGTTGTGGTCTTCAGTCCTGAGACTGGTTTGATGCAGCTCTCCATGCTACTCTATCCTGTGTAAGCTTCTTCATCTCCCAGTACCTACTGCAACCTACATCCTTCTGAATCTGCTTAGTGTATTCATCTCTTGGTCTCCCTCTACGATTTTTACCCTCCATGCTGCCCTCCAATGCTACATTTGTGATCCCTTGATGCCTCAAAACGTGTCCTACCAACCGATCCCTTCTTCTAGTCAAGTTGTGCCACAAACTTCTCTTCTCCCCAATCCTATTCAATACCTCCTCATTAGTTACATGATCTACTCACCTTATCTTCAGCATTCTTCTGTAGCACCACATTTCGAAAGCTTCTATTCTCTTCTTGTCCACACTAGTTATCGTCCATGTTTCACTTCCATACATGGCTACACTCCATACAAATACTTTCAGAAACGACTTCCTGACACTTAAATCTATACTCGATGTTAACAAATTTCTCTTCTTCAGAAACGATTTCCTTGCCAGTCTACATTTTATATCCTCTCTACTTCGACCATCGTCAGTTATTTTACTCCCTAAATAGCAAAACTCCTTCACTACTTTAAGTGTCTCATTTCCTAATCTAATTTCCTCAGCATCACCCGATTTAATTTGACTACATTCCATTATCCTCGTTTTGCTTTTGTTGATGTTCATCTTATATCCTCCTTTCAAGACACTGTCCATTCCATTCAACTGCTCTTCCAAGTCCTTTGCTGTCTCTGACAGAATTACAATGTCATCGGCGAACCTCAAAGTTTTTACTTCTTCTCCATGAATTTTAATGCCTACTCCGAATTTTTCTTTTGTTTCCTTTACTGCTTGCTCAATATACAGATTGAATAACATCGGGGAGAGGCTACAACCCTGTCTCACTCCTTTCCCAACCACTGCTTCCATTTCATGCCCCTCGACTCTTACAACTGCCATCTGGTTTCTGTACAAATTGTAAATAGCCTTTCGCTCCCTATATTTTACCCCTGCCACCTTCAGAATTTGAAAGAGGGTATTCCAGTTAACTTTGTCAAAAGCTTTCTCTAAGTCTACAAATGCTAGAAACGTAGGTTTGCCTTTTCTTAATCTTTCTTCTAAGATAAGTCGTAAGGTTAGTATTGCCTCACGTGTTCCAACATTTCTACGGAATCCAAATTGATCTTCCACGAGGTCCGCTTCTACCAGTTTTTCCATTCGTCTGTAAAGAATTCGCATTACTATTTTGCAGCTGTGACTAATTAAACTGATAGTTCGGTAATTTTCACATCTGTCAACACCTGCTTTCTTTGGGATTGGAATTATTATATTCTTCTTGAAGTCTGAGGGTATTTCGCCTGTCTCATACATCTTGCTCACCAGATGGTAGAGTTTTGTAATGACTGGCTCTCCCAAGGCCATCAGTAGTTCTAATGGAATGTTGTCTACTCCCGGGGCCTTGTTTCGACTCAGGTCTTTCAGTGCTCTGTCAAACTCTTCACGCAGTATCTTATCTCCCATTTCATCTTCATCTACATCCTCTTCCATTTCCATAATATTGTCCTCAAGTACTTCGCCCTTGTATAAACCCTCTATATACTCCTTCCACCTTTCTGCCTTCCCTTCTTTGCTTAGAACTGGGTTGCCATCTGAGCTCTTGATATTCATACATGTGGTTCTCTTCTCTCCAAAGGTCTCTTTAATTTTCCTGTAGGCAGTATCTATCTTACCCCTAGTGAGATAAGCCTCTACATCCTTACATTTGTCCTCCAGCCATCCCTGCTTAGCCATTTTGCACTTCCTGTCGATTTCATTTTTGAGACGTTTGTATTCCTTTTTGCCTGCTTCATTTACTGCATTTTTATATTTTCTCCTTTCATCAATTAAATTCAATATTTCTTCTGTTACCCAAGGATTTCTATTATCTCTCGTCTTTTTACCTACTTGATCGTCTGCTGCCTTCACTACTTGATCCCTCAGAGCTACCCATTCTTCTTCTACTGTATTTCTTTCCCCCATTCCTGTCAATTGTTCCCTTATGCTCTCCCTGAAACTCTCTACAACCTCTCGTTCTTTCAGTTTATCCAGGTCCCATATTCTTAAATTCCCACCTTTTTGCAGTTTCTTCAGTTTCAATCTGCAGATCATAACCAATAGATTGTGGTCAGAATCCACATCTGCCCCTGGAAATGTCTTACAATTTAAAACCTGGTTCCTAAATCTCTGTCTTACCATTATATAATCTATCTGATACCTTTTAGTATCTCCAGGATTCTTCCAGGTATACAACCTTCTTTTATGATTCTTGAACCAAGTGTTAGCTATGATTAGGTTATGCTCTGTGCAAAATTCTACAAGGCGGCTTCCTCTTTCATTTCTTCCCCCCAATCCATATTCACCTACTATGTTTCCTTCTCTCCCTTTTCCTACTGACGAATTCCAGTCACCCATGACTATTAAATTTTCATCTCCCTTCACTACCTGAATAATTTCTTTTATCTCGTCATACATTTCATCAATTTCTTCATCATCTGCAGAGCTAGTTGGCATATAAACTTGTACTACTGTAGTAGGCATGGGCTTTGTGTCTATCTTGGCCACAATAATGCGTTCACTATGCTGTTTGTAGTAGCTAACCCGCACTCCTATTTTTTTATTCATTATTAAACCTACTCCTGCATTACCCCTATTTGATTTTGTATTTATAACCCTGTAATCACCTGACCAAAAGTCTTGTTCCTCCTGCCACCGAACTTCACTAATTCCCACTATATCTAACTTTAACCTATCCATTTCCCTTTTTAAATTTTCTAACCTACCTGCCCGATTAAGGGATCTGACATTCCACACTCCAATCCGTAGAACGCCAGTTTTCTTTCTCCTGATAACGACGTCCTCTTGAGTAGTCCCCGCCCGGAGATCCGAATGGGGGACTATTTTACCTCCGGAATATTTTACCCAAGAGGACGCCATCATCATTTAATCATACAGTAAAGCTGCCATGTCCTCGGGAAAAATTACGGCTGTAGTTTCCCCTTGCTTTCAGCCGTTCGCAGTACCAGCACAGCAAGGCCGTTTTGGTTAATGTTACAAGGCCAGATCAGTCAATCATCCAGACTGTTGCCCCTGCAACTACTGAAAAGGCTGCTGCCCCTCTTCAGGAACCACATGTTTGTCTGGCCTCTCAACAGATACCCCTCCCTCCATTGTGGTTGCACCTACGGTACGGCCATCTGTATCGCTGAGGCACGCAAGCCTCCCCACCAACGGCAAGGTCCATGGTTCATGGGGGGATAATGTTCTTAGTAATGACAATTACATAATTCAATATACATCAAAGCATTTCAGGCAACGTCTACTATGAGAGTAAATAAGTTCAATGACAGTCTTCATTTGTTCTGGCCCTTGACAATATTGATGACCCTCTTGCTCTGAGGAATTCACGGCATGTTTCATAGGTACCATCAAAGTACCAGTTGTCACCCACAGCCAATGACCTTTTTCATATCTTGTTGTGGGTTCTAGCCACTGCGTGTTCACATATTGTCTGTAACATCCACACACACATATTTGAGGGTATGCCAAGTGGACATTTTTCCACTCATTTACGCAACACCAAGGTAACACACAACACAACCACCTTTGACTTCTGTAAGAAACCATAAAGGAATATGATATTCTAATGAACATCGTGTTACACTACAGATCCCCCACTAACGCCAAAGATGTTATGTACCATTTCTAAACATGTAAGTATTTTCATCATATTATTCTTTTATAATTACACATACCATCTCGTGTTACATCATTGGGGATACTTCTTGTAGACTTTTCATGTAAATTATATTACAACAGTAAATTTATATTTGATACAAATCCATTGGATGCATCCAGTGTTTGGTGCCTTGCAGTCATCATAATACGTTTTAGATGATTCAGTATATTTACCTAATTATTTGGCAATTAGAGGATTTGTCAGTTTACTTTACATTTACTTATAACCATATGCATAGAAATCTCAAACGTTTCTTGATGTATATACATATATCCTGATAAATCATCTCTGTACATCATGAGCCAGGTACATTACTATATCTTAATGAGTTCTGAAACCTCTTTGTTCACATGACCAATTGTCACACAAGAGCCTTTCATTAGTTTTACAAATAGCATATTAATACCTTTCTGTGGGTAGACACTGAACAGTACTCATTTATTTATCAGTGTAAGTGTTCCCTAAAATTCACTATAGAGAAGCACGCCACTTCATTTTAATGTACTGGACCCATGGTATAGACCACCCTCCCATGGAGCTGCCTATTCATTTCTACTTACTTCAGTTCTAATGCAGGAGTACTTCACATTATATTCCATATCATCTGCACAGTATCTAATCCAGTTACTTTGTAACATTATTTGAAGAAGCTCCTTCACTATGTCTGTGCCAACCCAAATGCTCTGCCACTCCTCTTTCATTTGTTTTGTTGTCTTATATCATATTATGAATAACCTAGCTCACTTCCTCTAAATTAATGTAGTAGCCTCATATTTATAGGCTACAGGTTTGTTTACCACAGTTGTATAAAATATACAAGGATAAGTCAATTATTATCTGCAATTTAGTTATAATTTTGTTTATTTTGGTAGTGCTGTCATTTTACGTTGATGACACATGTTTTGTTTATTTGTTGTTATATCTTTGCAATTTTCAAGCTGCTAGACGTTAGTTCTGTTATTGCTGCTGCGCTGTTAATCATGGCTGCTCTGCTGTCTATTTGCACCAAAGAAGAGCAACGTTCAGTGATCCGTTTTTTGTGGTCAAAAGGCATATCAGGGTCCGAAATTCATTGAAGACTTTCGGCACAGTATGGGAACAGTGTTTTGCCACAACAGAGTGTCTACGAATGGATTGAAAAATTCCGAAACGGTCACACAAGTGTTATGAACGATGAAGGAGCCAGATGACCGTTTACCACCACAAATGAAGAAACCATTGAACACTAGCATGAAATGATTATCTTAGACAGACTATTAACTATTGATGAAGTGGCACATCATCTGCAAATTAGTCATGGTTCTGCCTACGAAATCATCCACAACAGACTTGGGTTTCATAAAGTTTGTGCAAGATGGGTTCCAAAACAACTTGCACGGTTGCATAAACAAACTCGCTTGGACATCTGCAAAAAACATTTGGATCGCAATGGTAACAAAGGGGACAACTTCTTACACAGGTTCATAGAATGGAAACATCCAAATTTGCCGTGCAAGAAAAAGCTCAAGACCCAACCGTTCGCAGGAAAACTGATGCTTACGGTTTTTAGGGATGCACAAGGTCCAGTATTGGAACATTATGGGGAAAGGGCCACAACAATAAACAGTGTATGTTACAGTTTACTGCCAAGCTAAAGCCTGCAATTGGAAGCAAACGCCAAGGATTGCTGTCAAAAGATGTGTTGTTGCATGACAAAGTCTGTCCACATACTGCTGCCCACACTGCTGAAACACTCCAATTTGAAGTACTGGATCATCCTCCACATAGCCCCGACCTTGCCCTTCTGATTATCACTTGTTTGGTCCACTCAATCAGGCATTAAGGGGCTGTCGATTTGCCTTGGACGAAGCAGTGAAAGAAGCGGTGCATTCCCGATTCGCAGCTCAACCAAGAACCTTCTTTTATGAGGTCATCAGGAAGCTTGTACAACGATGGACCTAGATTATGTCGAAAAATGATGTTCTTGTGTTTCCTATTTGATTACAATAAAATTTAAAAACTATTTTGCAGATAGTAATTGACTTACCCTCATATTTCCCATAAATACTAAAGGTTAAACTATAACAATCTGAAAACACACAGCATTTTAATATGGCACCTTAGTGTTAAAAATGCATACGGTACTAGGAGCACTGCATAAACTGCAGCTGACGTTACGAAGTTTGCTAGGCCTGCATCTAGCCAACATATGAGCTATCTGACAATGGATAAAGGAAAGCCATAAATGTGAGGCACACTAACACCATGGGCACTTCATCAGGTTTACTAGTATTCTCATTTCCACATGTGACAAAGCAGGTGGATTCGTTCCACCTGTTAAGTTTAACTTAACCTCAAAATAACAACAACAATTATTAATTTTGACATCTTCAATACTATCATGCATACAATGTGTCCACTGTACATAAAAATCTCAGATGTTGACGCAGGGCTTTTCAAACTTAAATTTATTACCTACTAGCTGACAAACCCAGCAATGCCGGGTATTCATTTTGGCAAATGAAAACTAAAAATGAAATGTATTTGTAGTGTAACATGGAAAAAATTTCATTTCCATATATTTGTGAAAATACCTTTAAAATTATGAAACAATTGTACAAAAAAATATGCATAATGTACAGATGTGTATGAACAGTATCCAAATTAAGGAATACAGTATGCAAAGTACAAATTCTCTGTAATGTTTGTTTAACTCAGAACTTTATTATAAGCAATATTTCTAGTTACATGTCCAGGAACTACAATGCGATTTTGTAAATGTCTCTGTGGCAACACCTCTTCATAGCTTTATAGGAGGCTATTGTTTTTGCTTACAGCCATTTGCATTTATCTCAGTCTTTATGACGTCATATCTCCTGAACTGCAATTGTTGCCTTGCAGTAAGGAATGTTTGTATGAAGTTTGGTTGAAATTGGTCCAGTGGTTTAGGAGGAAATTTGGAACATACGCACATCCATTTTTGTAATATCTATGGATTACATTCCTTTGGTTGTCAGGAGTTAATGAACCAGCTTAGTTTGCCAAAAAAATGTGCTAGTTATAAAACATCAACAATTTCAGATTTCGTTGCCATTTTTTGTGTGTAAACACATACCCAATTACTAACTTCCTGATAAAGTAGATGAAAAAGCTACATACATGACTAGAACATTTATGCAGCTAATAACAAAAATACGCCAGCAATATTTGCACTCATTTAGTTTCACAGCAATTAGCTGCCTTACTAAAAAAAATTGTTACTGAAATAGGACCACATATTTAAGCAAATTCAATAGAAATTATTTATGTATCTGAAAGTTCACATTGAAACAAATCTCCTTCCGCTGTTCAATTCTCAAAAATGTAATCATGTTTTGGGGAGTTTATGTAGCCCAGAACCACTATCAATGCAGCTGCTTATTGTGAAATTTTATGATGTTTGCAGAGAGCCATTCCAAACAAAAAAAGAGGATTGCTGACTTCAGGAATTGTGTTGATCCATGACAATGCTCATCCACACACTGCTGGCATAACCCAACAGCTCCTTGAACAATTTCAATGGGACATTTTTGATCACCTGCTGTACAGTCCTGACCTGGCACCCAGCAGCGACTTTCACCTTTTCCCTGAACTGAAGATGTGGATAGGAGGGCAGCACTTTCAAACCAACAAAGATCTTCAAAACCATGTCACTGCTCATTTGACATCATTGGCGGCAACAATTTTTGAAGAGGAAGAAGGTATTGCACAGCTTGCCCACCAATTCGATAAATGTCTCAATCTTTTCAGTGATTATGTTGAAAAGTAACGATAAGTGTACAAAACTTTTGAATAGTCTATCGGAGGTTTTAAAAAAAAAACTGCCCTCGTATTTGAATGTTGAAGCCGAAAGACAGTGTTTTAACAATATAATTCTGTGACTGTTTTAAATATCTGTTCACCACACATTAACTTTTGTGCATACTTATGTTAGTGTTACATCACTTCACTCTATTATCAGAATGAAATTTTCACTTTGCAATGGAGTGTGCAGTGATATGAAACTTCCTGTTCGCCAGACTCAGGTTCAAACTTGGGACATTTGCCTTTCAGGGGTAAGCATTCTACTAAACGAGGCTACCCACGCAAGACTCACACCCACACTCACAACTTTACTTCCGCCAGCACGTCGTCTCCTACCTTCTAAACTTCATAGGAGATCTCCTGCATGCACATGCCAGCAAATGGAAATGGTCATGAGTTTTGAGTCTCTTCTGGCACACACTTAATCTGCCAGCAAGTTTCAATTATCGGGCATAAAGCAAGTGTACTATGTGGCTTTCGGATTATCTGTGCAAAATTGAAGTAGATGATTCTTGATCTGGCCATAAACAGTGGGTCATGCAACATCTAAGTGCAAGTAAAGTATTTCAATTGCAAATTTCTGGTGTGGGCTATATTATTCAAAGCATATCACCACCACCAACTTTTCATCCAGTTTCAAAGGAGGTGCAGCTACCAACAGCATACCTTTATAGATAACAGCTAGATTACATGCCAAACAAAAATTTCTGTTTTTGTAATGAGTTCACTTTGTTACTTTAACTTGCTCATTCTGATTACTTGTTCATAAAAATCTGCTCAAATGAGAGTTCTCAATCTTACACACACACTAACTCATTTCTCTATATTTTTAGTGTTAAAAATCTTTTGGTGCCATTTCAATATTCTTCAGTTTTGTTTCATATCCTTTGATTGAAAAATCCTTTGTTTCATGTACTCTTTCCCCTGCCATTTGGCTTATAAGAAACTCAAAATTTTATTTGTAGGACATCTGCATCTGAGAGGGATAATTTCAACTGTAATAATGATTTGTTCAATCCACAAGTGGTTTCGGGATGTTAACATCCCATCTTCATGTGAATATAAAAACTGTACCATACAGAAGGAGAGAAGTTAGGGAAATATAACTTGAAAAATGAGAAGAACAGACTAATAAAATGAGGCGACTCACTCATTGTACATGACATCCTTCATTTCAATGAGTGCTTCACAGCCTGTACCATTTGGATCCTTCCCACCAACACCAGATTTTCTGAATTATGCAGGTGGGAACTTTCCCTGCAATACATTTTCCCAGTAACCATCCTGGCCTCAACCGTCCAGCCCCTTGACTGTTCCCACTCCAGCACTAAACAGCTGTCATTCCACGATCACACCGTCTTTTTACGTCTTTCCTTTTCGCTATCCCCCTCCCCTGCACTCCGACTAACCTGCTCCACTACACTGTCCACCACCCCTACCATACTATCCCCTCCCCACCCCAGTCTCCTTACCCCCACCCAGTTGCCAATCCCATCATGCACTAGTACTGCTGCTTGCAGTGTGGTTTCAGTTGCCTGAGACTGCAGTTTTGTGTGTGTGTTTTATTTATTTATTTTTTATGAAGGCCTTACTGATCGAAAGCTTTATCTATTTGTGAGAGTCTTTTTGTTGTGCCTATTTGCGACTCAGCGTCTCCGCTATATCGCGAGTGGCAACTTTCCTTTTCATAATATTGTTACTCATTGTACTTCGTCATGCATAGCAAATGGTCGGGCTAGTCAGTGCAAAGGCTCCAAGTCACTGCATCTTGGGCAGGTATTTTAGGTGATTAATTAATGCAGATCATGAATTACTAATGTACTGGCATTCTTTGGACCAAATAGTGAACATATGCCCTGTTTGTCCAACATAAAGTCATTAAAACTAAATTGGTAAACACAGGACCTTTGCCTTTCATTAGCAAGTGCTCTACTGACTGAGCTATGAGGACAGGTTGAGTCGAACTTGGGTAACTCAGTTGGTAGAGCACTTGCCTGCAAAAGTCCCAAGATTGAATCCGAGTTCAGCACACAATTTTAATTTGCCAGGAAGTTCTATATCAGCACACAATCTGCTGCAGAGTGAAAATTTCATTCTGGAAGTGTCCACTGTTTCACAGAACAACTAAGTTCTTTTTCATAATCTTGTGTACTGAATGGTACTCGATTGGCTCACTCCAGCGTAGCCTGTAATGCAGCCATTTTATACTTGTGCAGGTGATTGGACAAACTGTGGATAGTACTATTTGTAGTCATTTCCTTTCTGTAAATACTATACATAATTTTATTGTCTTGTACAGTAATAAGGAGAACCAAATATAGTAAGGAGTAGTTGTGTACATGTGTAAATCGTACATTGGGATGAAAATCATTTAGATCTTGTTGAAATTGCCAGACTTTTTCACTGAGACCATTGTACAAAAGAAGTAGTAATGGTAACATACTATGTTATGCAAATGATTCGGATGTAACAAGAAGAACTGATGATCAATATGGCTGACAAAAATATTAGCAATTATACTCACTAATGGGGAGCCCACAGCCAGCCCCTCAGACTGTCTGTAAGCTCTATTATTAAACTGAAAATAATTATGATTCAACAATAGCTTGAGAAGTGTCATGAATTCGTCAACTGAAGTATTTTAAGTGCTCAGACCAATCAGTCTCGGTTTACCAATCTTCATTAATACCGATTTCAGTTTACTTCAATTCGCACTCAGCTTGTGCCTGTGCTGGGACGGGAGGGGAGGGGAGGGGAGGGGAGGGGAGGGGAGGGGCATTCTGGCAGAAATGCTTGCTACTGGCTAGAGCCCCCAATGTCATCATGAGGCTGTGTAGCGGTGTGATTACACGGCAAGTGCACCATGCCATCTGTATTACACATTATGACCAAATAAATGATAATTAAGATGAGAACTAACTAACTTGTTTGATGAGAAGCAGGTTTTAATGAAGTCTGTTCCAGATTTCTGTTGTTTTTTACCAGATGAAGATACAGAAGATACAGTCCAAAGCTGCTTCCTCTGTATGGTACATTTTTTTCATGGCTTCCAACTTTGCTTCTTGATTAAGATACCTAATCCTTATTAATGTCCTTGTTCTTACATAAAGAGCAACAGTTATGTGATGAACCTCAGAAAACTTCTGCCTCAAAACAGAGCACAGAGACTTTACAGTTTATTGTTTTCACAATTCATTTCCATGAATAGCAGCAAATTATTCTTAAAATACTTCACGTTTTTATGCTGGAAAACCTAACAATTTATCAGTGTTTTGGCACTTAAATGCCACCGCATCTGAAAGGACATCTGAGATTATGTGTCATCGCATGCTGTTACCACATCTGTTAACAAATTTTCTTCGTCATTCACAGCTTCTGCGATTTCGCATACTGGCAATTCATCAGCAATGCATAGCTCACTGGTAATGAAACTTGGAGTGCCAAACAGGAGTCACCATCACAATGGGAAGAGCCTGCATTTAATTCTTCAGCAACCAGCGTGTCTCCACAGAAAGAATTATCACATGCATTACCTGTCAGTATAAGGAGACGCATCCTGTTCCTTACCTTAAATTCTTGTACCATAGAAAAAAATTCCAAGTAGTCTCAATTTAGTCTGGAAGTTAATATGTAGCCGACTTTCATACTGTCAGCTTTAGCTTTCGAAACTATCAAAGAGAGATTTCATCGACTTGATAAAACCTTTCTGGAAAGGCAACTATCTTCTCTATCACCAACTCGCATTGCCAAACAAACGTCTATGAATCTGTTTAGTGTATTCTCATGAATTAAGAGATTAATTCCAAATCCACATGAACATTCATCTTTTGGAACTCTAGATTTCAAGACTTCATTAACAAGTTCAATAAAATTACTTTCAATGTCTTTGTTAAGGGCATACTTCAAGGCTTAGCTGCTTATCACGAAAATATGCACGCATTCGTCGAGTTACATTTAAGTGTGCTTAGGTAATGCCTCATGTGATTGTTAGGTCACTTTTTTTTGTTTAAAAAAGTTCTTGTATAGTTGCCTCTGTTATTTTAGACCTATTAGGTGGTGTAATGAAATGATTCCTCAATACTCTAACAGATATGGTACATTGCAGAAAACCCATGTTATTCCTAGTATCGTCACCTGCATCTATGAAATACGAGGGTAATCCAAAAAGGACAGTCTCCTATTTTTTTTATAAGTACAGAACTCTGTTTGTGTGGCAGTTGGTCACACTGTTCTGAAGAGTGCTTCACGCCCTGTGTGTAAACATGCGCACGCCGTGCTGAGGCGCTCAGTCTTGGCTTGATGGACTTTGAAAATGGAGCTCCCATTGGATGTTACCGCCAAGTGCGAATTGTGCGCAGTTATTTGGTTTTTGAACACAAAGAATCCATCACCAATTGATGGAAGTATATGGCGAGTCATGCATGGATGTCAAAAATGTTCGTAAGTGGTGTTGATAGTTTGCAGCTGGCCGCACCAAAATTCATGACGAACAAAGGAGCGGTAGGCCGTTTGATGAGGAGACAGTGTTGAAGGTTGAGCAAAGCATGTGAAAATCGGTGGATCACCCTCGATGATCTCTGCACGTTGGTTCCTCAGGTTTCCCGAAGCACCCTCACGGAATTTTAATGGAAACATTGAACTACTGGAAGGTGTGGGCAAGATGGGTGCCACGCATGCTGACTGAGGACCACATGCAGCAACGAGTTGATGCTTCCTGTGCATTTCTTCACCGCCTTGCACCCGAACAGGACAACTTTCTGGACTCGACTGTCACTGGTGACGAAACCTGGGCATACCACTTTACACCTAAGACCAAGCAACAATCATGCCAGTGGCGGCATCCTTCTTCACCAAGGCTGCGGAACCACAGTCTGCCAGTAAACTCACGACAACTGTTTTTTGGGATCGGAAAGTGGTATTGTTGGTCGACTTTATGCTCACTGGGACCACAATTAATGCTGACAGGTACTGTGTGACTCTGAAAAAACTCAAACGGGCAATTCAGAGCCTGAGAAGAGGAATGTTGAGCAAAGGCGAGCACATTCTCCATGACAACGCTCACCCACACATTGCTCGGCAAACCGTTGCTCTCCTGCAACAGTTTCAGTGGCACATAATCATCCACCCAACTACCCACCCACCCTATAGTCCTGACTTGGTGCCCAGTGACTACCACCTGTTCCCTAAGTTCCCTAAGGCCTAACATATGGCCGGAGAGCGATTCATCTCCGATGACGAGGTGAAAAAAAAAGAGGTTCATAACTTTCTGAACAGCATGGCGGCGAGCTGGTATGACATGGGCATACAAAAACTGCCACAGCATCTACAAAAATGTACAGACAGAAATGGTGATTATGTCGAAAAACAGCTAAATGTTCAAGCTGTAAACTGATATAAACATTTGTAGAAATAAACAGATCTACGTACTTATAAAAAAATAGGAGACCTTACTTTTGGGATTACCCTCGTATGTTTTCTCTCTATTGACACACAATTCCTTCCAAACACATATTTTTTCCACCTGTGTAGCATGTCACATACAACATTTATTCCCAATTCCTCAAATGTCTTAATGAATTCTGAAGCAAAATACTAGTCATAATTCTGTCGAAGTCATAATAAACTGGTTGCTTCCACTGTTTACACAACCGACTGTTCATGCAAACTTTAATCGTTGAGAGTACTCTGTCTGCATTTAAATTCCTTCGCCCACTTCGGAAGTGACATTTTGACAACACATTGCTCACACTTCTGTGTAATATGCTTTTTTCTTTTGCATCTGATGAGCTTTTTGTCCACTTTAATGAAAAAAACATGGCAAAGAGCATTCATTTTACTTCAAAAGGCTACATCATATCTCTTTGGTGCTGCTTCTTTCTGTGCATTTAGTTTTATTAAAAGTTCAATCTTGGCCCTCAGTTCCACTATTTCACTGAGCTCATGAAGAGGATCATTATTAGCTGTGGTCTCATCTCCCCCACCTCGCATTCTCAGTGAGACAGTTTCTAAAGTCACCAAAGCTCATTTTTGCAAACTTCTTGCTTTGCTGTGTTGTGCACGACTTCCAGATCTCTAAGGAATGCATTTACTTTTATTATTCCTTGAATTATTTACTAAGTACTATACAACTACATTAATTTCTCATTATTAATCAAATAAAAAACGAAGAGAGAGAAATATCAGATACATAAATCACTGCAGTATCTTATTTCAATAAAATTTCACAGTCGACCTGTTTCGAACACTCAACTTTCAGCATGTCAAACATAAATCCTATAAACTGAGTTATGCAGCAACTGTGACTTACACTGTTATTGTTAAGGCCTTAGAGTAGCACATCAAATGTACAGGTATAAGAGCTCAGTTGCTTACACCTCGAGAATACGAAAAAAAATATCTGTTAGTTCCATGAAAATTGAAGCTGTAGTATCTGGGGGCAAAAGCTAATAAACCTGAAGAACATAATTTACTGTATTTATTCCCTATACAATATAGTGAATTGTTCATTGTCTTAGAGGAATCCAGTGCTGCACGAAAAAAGCATGAACTCTTCAACTTTTGTAGTCCTGTCTTCCTCATGAACTCTGTGAATTAATTTATTTTAAGTTAATTTTTGAGTTATAGCTCTTGAGTGTCATTCGTGTACTGACTACTTATCTTTTTGTTTACATCTCTGCTTTCTGTAATTTCTTTCTCATTCTAGTTTGGAATGTTTACAATGTGTATAGCTGTGGGTAGTAGCTTCTTGAAGGTAACCCTAGAACTTCATTTCTCAAATCTCATTCGTAATCTTCAGACTGAAAATTAATTGCAATTTTAGTTAAATATTCACTTTGTCCACACATTTGCATGGTACTATCCATTCACCTAGCAAGTTCTCTTCTCTGGGAAAACCATGACAAATAATTTTCCTCATATTTCAAGCAATATCAATGCACTGAACCACACCATAATTACAGTGACCCTTGCTCATGACTGACATGAAACAAGTTTTTTCTTTGGATGCACACGACAACTTCCATGTCCTACCGAACGCACAGCCACAAGAGTCCTGAAAGTGACATAAAGGTGTGCAAGGACGTCCCAGAATTTTTTTGTTCACCAGGAGCCAAAATGGCCTACCTCCTTTTTCTACATACCTTGGCTCTGTGCTAGAGACCTTTGTGTGCGATCTTCTGCTCAGTCCTTGCTGGCATCCATAGTGCATTGCTCTTTTTCCTAGACTCACCCAAGATGCAGTGACTTGGAGCCTTTAGACAGACTGGCCTGGCTGTTTGTTATACATGACCAGATACAATAAGTGAGTCACCTCGTTTTCTTAGTATGTTGTTCTGGTTTTTCCAGATATGTTATATTCCCCCCCCCCCCCTCCCCCCACTCCTGTATGTCACAGTTTTGTAGATGGAATTTTAAGCACAAAACTGGTCATGGACTGATTAAATGTTTGTTATAACCAAAGATGTTATTCTATTAATAATAATAAACTGCCAGTACTAGAATTTTTGTCACCTTCTGCTTGTGTCTATGTTTGATTTCACTCTTCAACAGAGAATGATCTACTTAATATGATGATAATGTGTGATAACCAGACAATTAATTACTTCCTGAGTGAAAACTGGAAACCAACAGCAATAAAGATGTTGTCCAATGACGCCAGATAAAATGAAGGCAGGACAGAACAAAACAAAAGACACATAATTGAAATGACAAGAACGGCATTAAAAATGAAAAATGATTGTATTATTACAAACCAGAATCATCTGCCATTACATATAATACATAGTACCATCAGTAGGCAGAGTTATTAACAAATCCACAGATTTGTGAGTAAACAATTACTGTAATTAATGTGTTCTTTCAACTGTTTACAAATTACAGGTAATTAAATAATTTAAAATGCTGAACATGTTACAAATGCCTCGCATTATTACTTTTTAACAGATCATCCTCTGATGTTTGGAAATTTTCTTTATTACTGAATGACAAAAATTTTCTATGACTTACATTTATTTTATTTTGGTGTTATTTTGGTAGAGTAAAATACTTCACAAACAACATGGCTCAGGGGCCTGTTGATCTATATTTTGGTATGATCAGCAGTTCTTACTATTACTGTACAGCTGAATAAGAACTGTTAGCATATATCATTTGTCAATGGAGAGGTGATATGTTTTAATACATATTAGAAAACAATAAATAAAGACCAGTGTGATGACTTACATGGGAAAATTGAAAACAATATTATTAACAGTTTCATATTTTAAAGACACTTCAGTCCCTGAGTTCAATGATTCAAACTTCCACACATTCTAATGATGTTTATGATGCGTACAATATTTACATTTGTCTCTTTCCCAACTTAATGTAAGGCAAAAACTTCTTATGAAATGAGTTGCAATCATTGCTTACGGCATTAATCAAAAGTGTTAAATACCGCTTATATACTCTGTGGATATCACATATAAATAAAAATACATAGAAAAGATTGGTACATGGAAAAGGCTCAGATGTAGTTACATCAGCAGCTACAGGTCAGCCTCATTTGTAGGCTGTGTCTTCACATTTCACAGTCTGCAGTCAAAACTATCTTTTCCCTTCAAGATTTCATCATCAGTTGAAACACTTCTTTCATGATGCTGTTATACTTGGTAATGGTTTACTGTGGAAAAACAAGGCAACAATTAACATACTCAATATGAAAATATTTCCAAAACAACAGTACAATGTAATGCCAAAATACATGTTAACAATAAAAAGTATTTTACTAAACTGTTCCTGATTGAGATACAAACATACAAAATTTATCTTCACTATGAGCAAATGTGAATGCTTGAACATCAGATGAAGTGAGAGATTGAAATTGCACTCAACCCTGACAATTTTCATTGCACTGGGTGCTTCAAAATGAGTATTGGGGATTTAAGGCCTTTTAGCATTCATTACATTAAATCTCAATTTTAAAAAATACATCAAATGAAAGATCAACTCAAACAGTTTTCCCTACAAGTGTTCAATGTGAGCACCTGTCATCACACAGCACACATCGAGTTGATAGACAAGTTCTTCCCCACACCTTGATTAGTGTGTCTGGAGATAATGCTCAGATGGGGTGACAGTGAAGTCCATGCGAAACAAGCTCTGTCATCCGGCCCCTTGGGCCCAATCCAGCAGTTGGGTACAATGTCATTTAATCAACTGTATATTGAGTTATACCAATGAGGCAGCACACAATCTTGCTGCCAAATAAAGTTCTGGTGGTTCAGCTACTTCCAATTAAGGAAAGATCCATAGTTCTAGCACGTGAAGATAAGAAACACCATTTACAATTGCTTCACCGATAAAGAAAGGCCCATAAACTTTTTACTGGGATATGGCGCAAAAATATGAAGTTTAAGGGAGTCTTATTGCAACTGTCATCTTGTGGAGATCTGCTGACCCACAAATGCGTGTATTACATGTGTTAACATTTTTACTTAGATGAAATGTTGATCCACCACTGACGATGCCATGACCAGAGACTCTTTACTGTCATGCAGCAACATTTTGTTTGTGAAGTTGGCACATAGTCTGTATGCTTTAGAGCTTTTAACAACTGCAAATAATAAGGACCGAGTTGGAAGTGCCTTCTTAAAAGTTTAAAAATCTCCACACAAACTCTATTGGAACTGCTAATCCACGACTAGCCTTCTGAACTCATTTCTTGGGGCTAATTGTGAAAGACTCTCTCACTTGTTCAACACATTCTTCAGTCACTCTTGGTCATCCCATAGTCTTTCCCTTGCAACAACAGCCAGTCTCTTCAAACTGATGATACCAAATAAGGATGTTAGATTCAGTTCTTGTTAACTGTAAAACAAAAAAAGCCTTCTGTTCACTAGTAGCCATCTTTGGTACTGGGACTTTAGAAATGAAATTTTCTCAAGTTGCTCTTTCATTTGATGTACTATATATAACTGTAAATTGAATATTAAAAATGCTACAAAGCCTTAAAACGCTAATATTGACTTTAAAACACCCAGTATTTAACACAGTTCCAACCACCTCATCCTGCCTTTATTTCAGTACATTTGTTACTGTGATGTCCCTAATTTTCTTGGAAGTCACGATACCCTTGACACAGTCCAAGAGTGTTGTACTGCCCTTGAAGTTGGCTCTATCTATTAGATTGGTATTTCATTACAGAATGTACATTTTGAAGCCCCAATCTACCTTAGTCTTTTCATTTATACAATGAAGACAGTGTTCTGCAATCATCCTTCTACAGTTTTATAAAACAAACGCATTAAAAAACACACTGTTAGTATTTTTGCTCTTCCATGTTGCAATGTTTGAGGAGAGAAAAAAAATTACCCAAACACATTTGAGCGTTCATAGTATATGCTACACTAGTGCATCAGGACTACCTTTTTATTTTTTATGAATAAATGAAATAAAAGTTTGTAATACAAATGGGCGGCAATTTTTTTTAGCAAGGTTTCTAGAACCACAAAAGAAAACAAATGGGGATTTCATGTATTACATTTATGGTAATTTTCTATTATCACCGAAAATTTTAAGTTAAGTAGTCGCAGTATGAGTACTTCATTGGACATTTTGCCACTCAATAAGGCAACTGTATTAGTCTCCAGTGAGAGATATTGAGCATTCTCATTTTTAATAACAGAAACTCATAAATCAAATAAGGATGAAGGTAACTTTGCTTCAGTTACTGAGAACATGGACTATGTTTATCATAAAAAAAAAATCAAATTTAAATAAAAGCTTAATCAATCAAACAAGGTTAATACATATCATAAATAACATTCACTGCCTGAGATACATAAAATATCAGTTCCAATATGGTACTGTAGGGTTATAGGTCGAGTATGGTGATAATCTTTAGTATGTCCTGAAAAAACTTTTTAACAACATTATGTATATTTAGGGCACACAATTAATCATCTCCATCTCTCATATGTGAAGGGTCCTGTTTTATTGTACTTTTGACGACATACACATCATTTGGTAGGACATGTTCTGAGGCATCAAGGGATCACCAGTTTAGTATTGGAAGGCAGCATGGAGGGTAAAAATCGTAGAGGGAGACCAAGAGATGAATACACTAAGCAGATTCAGAAGGATGTAGGTTGCAGTAGGTACTGGAAGATGATGAGGCTTGTACAGGGTAGAGTAGCATGGAGAGCTGCATCAAGCCAGTCTCATGACTGAAGACCACAACAACAACAACAACAACACCACATCATTTATAATTATAGAAACTTCTGAACAAGTATCATATAGAGTCACATATTTTAACTTAAATATCACTCTTATGATTACAATTAATAAATAAAATTACCCGGTTTAGATTAAATGTGGACAGTATTCTCCTTGTGAAGTCACCAGCCTGCAGTTTGGCAGTGTTATGATGCAGAGGTAAACTGAACTTCTTGTTATGGCAATGACTGCCTGAGTCTATACCTTTCTTTTATGGTGAAGGCTTTTATCTCGAAACTTCATCTTCATGGTTTAATATTAATGAGGTGACTATGACTCAAGAGATTATATACAATTACTTTTTACATGTAAACTGCATCTTCATTTACTTATTTAGGGGTACTGGGTGCTTGCTCATCAGCCTAGAGAGGAACATAATTTTAATCTGTAGTAAATAGGAAATTACAGGCACAACAGTACACAATAACAATCTTTCCACGCACGATATAGGCATAGCAATAGACAGTAAAAAACTTCACACAAAACACAGACAACAATAGACAATTACAAACTTCCCACACAAAATATAGGCACAACAATAACAATAAAACTTTAAACACATAAACACACACATGGATGACAGAAAAACATTTAATAAATGGAGTTCACAATTTCTAAAATACCTGATCAAATTCTTTTCTCAGAAGTAGTGAACATGAAACAACAGAAAAACATTTCCCAGCATATCCATGTAAAGCTAGCTAGCTTGATGGTCCAGAATGAAGGCTACATTTAAGTAATAACTGGGAAAGGAGAAGAGAGACAGGGATACTAAGTACAACAAGAATATCTCATTTAAAATACTGAGAGTTTTGACAAGAAAGGAGGGGTGCATGAGAAACAAACACTTGCTTTCACCAACATCCAACACCTCTCCAAACTGTTAATTTTTAGAGGAAAGAGTGTTTCACAGTGCTTTTGTCTTCCATTTGTAAAAGGTGCTTGAAACAGTTAATCTTTTTTGTTCTAGTTAAAATTTCTTTAATATCTGTCTGATGTTTGCAGTTCTTATATTGTGTCTCAGGCTGCATCTAGCCATTACTTTCAGGAATTTAATTTCCATTGTTTCAATAGTTCTCTTTGAACACAGTTCTCACAACCATATAACTGTGTGGTAAGTGCCATTACTTTATATTTCATTTGTGCATCTTTTCATGTTTTGTAGGTACCATTTTATTTTTTCTGAGATGCTTATCTTGATGATACAGAGTCAAGTATCCTAAATACTGTAAAACTTCATTTATATGTTTTTCACTTATACTTTTTTTTATATCCCAGCAAAATATCCACAGTGTGCACAAGTTATGATGCTGTGGTTCCGAGTGGGTTGCCAGGAAGTGGATTGGTAAGGCCGATATTAGACTATAATAAAATTTGATAGTGTAATAAGGAACTTTATCAGAGTTGGCATTGGTCAAATTGTCTTTTATCAAATCTAGCACCTCGCCTTAGATTGGATCAAAGGAAGCGTTTGTCTTATGTTTACTGCATGGAGAAATCAACCGGCTTTGAGCGCTAGTATCGCTGCAGCTGTCTGACACACAATGTTTATCAATATGACTCCCAAATTTACATGGTGTGTCGCATATATAACGAAACTGATAGAAATATTAGAGACAGATGAAGCACTATGTAGCTTACGACATCCCAAATACAAAACCAGAATAAAAAGTGAGAGCTACAAAGAAAAATTGCACATGCTACTGTAACCATGAAGTATGGCCAGTATATACTCCTAAGAACATAAAGGAGAAAATCTACAGTTTCTGTGGAAATAAAAATTTTTCCATGACTGCAGTACGTATTAAATTTATTTGCCTTCACATATTCCTCCTTCAGTGCATTATAAATAGCTTCAGACATTTCCGGTATTATTTTCGTCAATGTGTACTGCAGCATTAGAGTGCTATACCAGTACTGTAAACTAGAGTAGCTAGAAATTGCATTATTACGGTAAGTCTGTCTTTTGCTGATGTAGCATTTATGAGAGTGTTCACCTTCATAATATGAGGAGGCACTTTCTTGAGCACATATTGAAATGTACTCTCGTCCATTCTCAAAGGGATTTTCATGCGACTTTACGTCTTCGATTTGCAGCTCCCATCGCCGTGAAGTCCATGGCTTTACCGAAGTATGTTTCCTTTTCTAGTGCTTCTCTTCCAACTGCAATGACAATGCAATTGCAGTGCACACAACTGCAGACCAGATATAACTTTACTTACGGCATTGGTGGCGTAGCATGTTGATGTTGGTAACGACCATTCATTGCTGGGAATTCATTTCACCATGAAGTAAATAATTAAATCTGTTCTTGCTCTATGGTTGGCAGATTCTTGTATGTACCCTTGTCCACTCAGTAAATTAGTTATACTCATAAAATGAACATTTCATAACAAAACATTTGCATAATATGAAGATGCTGCTGCCAACATCATCACACTACACTGCCGATGCTGTAAGTAAAATTGAACTGCAGAGAATAGTATTAAGTCATCGACGGTCATTATGAAGGAACTTTGATGAAATATTTGTAAGATCCCCTTTTGCGTCGCATCAAAGATCATTGTCAAAGAAAATTTGATAGTATAATACCGGCCTAAGCACCATCTATTAACATGGCACCGCAGTTGTCAACGAGAAAATCACTTCGTTGCAAATATCCGAAACCAACTAACAATTAATTTTCAATGTGACAGACTTGAGATTGTTTTATAGACTGACAGATATGCAACAACAGTATAAACTGCAATACTAGAGTCATCACAAAAACCAGATGTTATACAGAGACTGTACAGTACTGGAAAGTACAGTATAACATACGAAGCTTACTATTATGGCAGTGGTGATAGCCATAGGGGAGGGTGGTAGTAGGTGTAGCACTCATTTGTTTTCCCGAAATGACACGACTTGTGCCGAACTATAGCACAACTGGACAAGAATTGTTGCGTGTCACTCGGGAATCCCGAAACACACCTCATACTGTACAAGCTATAGTACTGTGTTACTGCATTTCTAATTACTTTGAGAACTGGTAACATGAGTGGAAGAAAGAAGAAAAGCATTAATATCGCTGAAAAGCTACAAAGTTTGAAAGTTGTGAAGGAAAACAGTAATCAAAAGCTTGTGGATATTGCCAAGGAATTAGGAGTTGCTGTGCCTACTTTAAATTCTATAGCAGCAAAGACAAAGGAAATTGAAGATAGTGCATGTGCGTTTGGAATGTCTGCTAGTTAGTGGACACACATTAAGGGCGGAAGATACGAAGACATGGAAGACAGATTGTTGCAGTGTTTCAGGCAATATAGTGCAGAAGGCATTCCTATTAGTGGCCCAATGATTTGTAAAAAAGCAAATGAATTTGCAATTCGACTCGATGTGGAAAATTTCAGTGTTTCATCAGGTTAAGGTAAGACATGGCATCAGTTGTCAGAATATATGTGGCGAAAGCACAAGTGTCGATTCCAAGACAGTGCAAAATTGGAAGGAAACCAATTTGAAAGAATTGACATTCCAATATACTCCTAAAAACATTTTCAATGCAAATGAGACGGGCTTGTTTTACAATGTAATGCCTGACCGCACAATGGCATTCAAAGGTGAGAACTGCCACAGAGGAAAACAAAGTAAACAACGTGTAAAGTGATGAGAGTGAGAAGCGCCCCCCCCCCCCCCCCCCAAATCGGGTAATTTGCCAAGCCCCATTGTTTTAAGAACACTGTCATCTGCCACAAACTACACCTGGATTATGACAAAAGTTTTTGAAAGCTGGTTTTGAAGTGTCGGTGCAAAAATGGGTGCAGCAGAATGAGATTTTCACTCTGCAGCAGAGTGTGCGCTGATATGAAACTTCCTGGCAGATTAAAACTGTGTGCCCGACCGAGACTCGAACTAGGGACCTTTGCCTTTCGCCGGCAAGTGCTCTACCATCTGAGCTACCGAAGCACGACTCACGTCCGGTACTCACAGCTTTACTTCTGCCAGTATCTCGTCTCCTACCTCTGCAGCAGACTGGAAAATTTTATTGTTCATAGACAGGTGTGCAAGCACATCCTCACCTTACTTCCTATTTGAGAAATGTGACCATGGAATTCTTTCCAGCAAATTGCATGAGTGAGTTGTTCCAGCCACTTGACCTTTGAGTAATACATAATTTTAAGTTGCATTATCGCAAAATGCTCGTGCAGCATGCCATCAGCTGTGTAAACATTGGGGGAAGGAGGAAGAAATGAAAATAAACATTTTCAAGGTAAGATATTTACTTGTGATTTATTTCGTGTTGTGCTACTAGAGTACAAGAACACTTCGAGAAATTATTAATGACTTTGTTTCTTATGATAGGCACATTGCAGCTCCATGGCACAGAGTTTTAGATACCATCATTTGGAACTGTTGTCTATGATCATGGTGGAAATGATCATATCGATGAAATTTCACGTAATGAAGAAGTATGAAATTGACTTGAAGAGAGGCATCAGAGACGCGCGGGCCTGGGCGGAGCGACGCTGGAAGACCGCGGAAGTCGCGTCGGCAAGTGGTGTGAGTGTGGCAGTTGCATTGGGGCCGGCCGAGCTGCGGAACTGGAGGTGCTGCAGTGACTCGCTGTCGTTCGTTCTGTTTATGAGTTCAACCTTCCTCATGCTGCAGCTAAGGGCTGGTGTTATTCTGGCCATTACCTTATTAGCGGCATTTGGATTAATATTGTTAAAGGTGAGCTGTTAGTTTGGTGCATCTTCATCTGGTGGAGTTACAGTGAGACTTCTTTCCATTGCATTCTGGTTTGCTCTGCTGAGCAGTAAGTGTTCCCACGTCGCGTGTCGAAATACTGACTTGTGCCCTGGTTGATTTACATATGAATTGGAGTGCCTATGTGGGCGTCTTTGCTTAAATTGTTGATGAAGTGTTTCACAATACCGTTACTTGAGTGTCTTTAAATTGCATTTCAGTTCGTTACTGAACTTATGTCAGTTAAGGGACTCCCAAATTGTCATGCTAGTCAAGTAAAGTTTAAGTCTACTGTGACACCACTGTTTACCTGTTGGCCTACGACTACTGATGGATTTCTGTGGTAAAATGCAAATGGAGGCACTGTCTTGTTAACTTGTCTGAACTGAATGTCCTTGCCTTGTAAAACAGTTCATTACTGATTCTGAGTAGTTTAATCAGTGGTAGGGCACTCGTTATTCTGGACCAGACTGTACTTGGCATTAATTGCATTGTCTTGGTAAATCAGTGTGCTACGTAAGATTATAACACAAGCACCATTGTGGGTAATATTTACCTTTTAACTATATGAGTTGGTTCTGTGAATCATTGTGGCACACAAGTTCACGTAAGACAGTGCTGTAGTGGACAGATATTGCTATACGTGATATTATTTACTGTAAGCCATTTTGCCCATTAGGTTATGTAAGACTTAAATACAGTTTCGTAATAACATTTTACAAGCATTACAATTTTGGGAAAGGTTTAAATCTCATATTTGCAGTTTGTTTGATGTTAGATAACTTGTTGATGATTCCTGTTAAATCAGCTGATACACATTTGAATTGGACAAGTTATACATCAATATGTTGTTACCAGAACCTTGCATGACTTTGCTTGTGAAATAAATTAAAATTTATATTCTATCCTCAATTTGTTCCTCAGCCTTCCACCCCAGCAGCCCCTGTATCCTGCTCCCTACCATATCAGCATAATTTAAGGATTATGTGAACGTTGATGAAAACCTTGTCACTACAGAACCCGTGCCTATCGTTGAGGACTCTCATTCAGGAGGATGGCAGTTCAATCCTGCATCTGGATATCCTGATATAGGTTTTCCATGATTTCCTTAAAAATTGCTCCACGCAAATGCCGGGATGGTTCCTTTGAATGCGGGACCTAGATGAGGAAGATACTGACAATGAGGATGATACAGAAGAGCCTCAGAATTTCTTCGTGATGTTGAATGATGCAGTAAATGCGATGTACGCTATTGCGGTGTCAAAGAAAAAACTAGCAAAAATTACGGACCTTTTTACAAAATGACGTTTTCTTCTGTATAGAGGTTTACATTTTTTCTTTATATCCTTGTTAAGTATGGTACCTAGTAAGCCTATATAATGTTTTGTAGAATGTAACTTTTTATTTACTGGATTTTTCCATTTTTATTTACCAATTAATTTGATAGTATGGTACTATATTTCATATATACATTTTTCACACTTACACCTTTTCTTTCTGTAGTCTGTTGAAAAAACGTAGAAACTAAGTTTTACTGCAGTTCATTTTAGTAACCTTCTCAATTATGTAATCTTTTGAATGGACTGTAGTGTTGCCCCTTTTTAATAATTTCTTTTTGTTTTTGTATGAAAATGAGTTCTATTTTTAACTCGTAATTATGTGCTGAGTAGTAAACTACACTGAGGAGTGAACATGATTGGAAAGACCCCTGCACCACGTTAGGTACATGGAAATACAAAAATGATGATGATTCCAGAGATAGATACAATATCTGATTAAAAATTCAGTATGAGGTTAAGTTCCACACCTACTCCATTGTTCCAGCATTAAGTAAACCCTGTAGGCAGTGACATCTGTGTGGACGAGAGTGTCCCTCAGTTCTGTGGTCACACTGTGTTGTCTAGTACCAGCTAATCATTGTGCTCAACTATCTATTGGTTCCACACAGGTATCATTGTCTTAACAGCATGTCCTCTTGTAAGAACTAAAATCCCACAGTGCGGCAATATCATTTTATACGGGCTGATCGCTCTGTCATGCTTGAACTTGCCTACCCTTTGGCACTGACATTTACTGGTACTCGATTTTACATTTCGACAGTTTTACGACTATCTACTGTCTGACCTTGTCATAACTGGTTTATCAATACTGGTGGTGACACCTATGGTATCGGTATCAATAGAAAGCATTTCGTAATACTGGAAAAAAATATGGGAATCTGAAATATTACATGGTTATGGAGAAAATACCAAACTTTCACTGCTAATGTGATAAGAATCAGAATGTACGTGGTCTCTATGTAGTACATACGAAAAGACTAGTGAATGAGTAAAAATTACACTTACATTTCAGTAACGGATACAAGTAATATTAAGTGTGTACCCACTACTTTGGAAAAGTGGTAAAATTATTTAGTCTATACTCTAGTTAGTTCATGCAAACAACATTATTTCCACATTTTGCTATGTATTCTAAGTAGGCCTTTTTGTGTCCAAGAAGAGATTACAATGTGATCCTATTGTTCCAATATTATCAAGGTATTGCTACAATTTTAGGTACTCACATTGAAAGCAAATGTATCAGATCAGTCTGATATTGCCTGATTTGAAACATCATTTCCTTTCCATGCAAGTACCTAAAATTGTAACAATTATTTCTGCTCACATAACACCATTTTCCCCTCGGCATTTTATTTCCAGGAAGATGTGTGTATTTGATTAATATACAAATGAATTAAGAAACAGGAAAACAGTAAATACTTGTCTTAACCTATACTAAGGAAAAGAAACTGCTGGCAATGTTAGTAGTGGAGGAGGTAGTGGTGGAGGTGGTAAGTATTGAAATAGTGATGTCAACGTTTCGAGAAATAGTATGTTCGAAGTAGATGTGAAGCACATAATTCCCAGAAATCGACATACCTCTGGATCCCAACCTTCCGTGACCCCCGCTAGCTGATAGTGCTGCCGCCGGAGTGCTGCCAGTCGAAGACGTTCCTGCTGCAGGTTTGCTTCAAGCTCAATTACTTTAACCTGAGACTCCATTTCCAGCCGTTTTGCTTGATGTAAAGTCAAGCCACTCACATCCAGCTCCTCTGTAAAAGTTAAAAACATGAGAACAAAAATGCCTTATTTGTGTTTCAGTACATGCCACATGTATTGTGTTTCACGGTTTATGGCTACCCTTAATTTAAAAAAAACCTAGGCTCCATATGTCTTGGAATAATACAGTCTTCTGTCATATAAAATACAGTCCTAATGAGAAGGTAACTATGAAATGTGCTTGTATGTTCACCAGTCAAGTCAGCACAGAACACACTGAGCAAACTGCTGCTTTACTGATTTTTTATCTCTGATCACTAATTCTCCATATGTATTCAGTTTCATATCCCCATTTCCTTTGAAAATTTTGTGCCATGTGACCACTGTCTGACAGCTTCATCTCCACCTAATCATCAATACATATGACTTCTCCTCTGTCACAGTCCATTACAGGAGGTCCGTCTGAATTACACTCCTGGAAATTGAAATAAGAACACCGTGAATTCATTGTCCCAGGAAGGGGAAACTTTATTGACACATTCCTGGGGTCAGATACATCACATGATCACACTGACAGAACCACAGGCACATAGACACAGGCAACAGAGCATGCACAATGTCGGCACTAGTACAGTGTATATCCATCTTTCGCAGCAATGCAGGCTGCTATTCTCCCATGGAGACGATCGTAGAGATGCTGGATGTAGTCCTGTGGAACGGCTTGCCATGCCATTTCCACCTGGCGCCTCAGTTGGACCAGCGTTTGGGCTGGACGTGCAGACCGCGTGAGACGACGCTTCATCCAGTCCCAAACATGCTCAATGGGGGACAGATCTGGAGATCTTGCTGGCCAGGGCAGTTGACTTACACCTTCTAGAGCACGTTGGGTGGCACGGGATACATGCGGACGTGCATTGTCCTGTTGGAACAGCAAGTTCCCTTTCCGGTCTAGGAATGGTAGAACGATGGGTTCGATGACGGTTTGGATGTACCGTGCACTATTCAGTGTCCCCTCGACGATCACCAGTGGTGTACGGCCAGTGTAGGAGATCGCTCCCCACACCATGATGCCGGGTGTTGGCTCTGTGTGCCTCGGTCATATGCAGTCCTGATTGTGGCGCTCACCTGCACGGCGCCAAACACGCATATGACCATCATTGGCACCAAGGCAGAAGCGACTCTCATCGCTGAAGACGACACGTCTCCATTCGTCCCTCCATTCACGCCTGTCGCGACACCACTGGAGGCGGGCTGCACGATGTTGGGGCGTGAGCGGAAGACGGCCTAACGGTGTGCGGGACCGTAGCCCAGCTTCATGGAGACGGTTGCGAATGGTCCTCGCCGATACCCCAGGAGCAACAGTGTCCCTAATTTGCTGGGAAGTGGCGGTGCGGTCCCCTACGGCACTGCGTAGGATCCTACGGTCTTGGCGTGCATCCGTGCGTCGCTGCGGTCCGGTCCCAGGTCGACGAGCACGTGCACCTTCCGCCGACCACTGGCGACAACATACTTGTACTGTGGAGACCTCACGCCCCACGTGTTGAGCAATTCGGCGGTACGTCCACCCGGCCTCCCGCATGCCCACTATACGCCCTCGCTCAAAGTCCGTCAACTGCACATACGGTTCACGTCCACGCTGTCGCGGCATGCTACCAGTGTTAAAGACTGCGATGGAGCTCCGTATGCCACGGCAAACTGGCTGACACTGACGGCGGCGGTGCACAAATGCTGCGCAGCTAGCGCCATTCGACGGCCAACACCGCGGTTCCTGGTGTGTCCACTGTGCCGTGCGTGTGATCATTGCTTGTACAGCCCTCTCGCAGTGTCCGGAGCAAGTATGGTGGGTCTGACACACCGGTGTCAATGTGTTCTTTTTTCCATTTCCAGGAGTGTATTTACTTAGTTCTCTTGTTCCTGGTTTACCAAAACTTTTTTCCTCCTTCCACATTCATTAAAGTGTCGTCTTCTACAAGTGTTTTGAACCTTTTTATGTATTTTTATACAGATCCCCACATATTTATCTCATTTTAGAGAGATGTGTAATCTCGTACTTAAAACAACAACAACGAAATTAAGAAATAACTAAAATAATTTGTAGTTAAAGAAGTTACATTTATAAATCTACTACTAACCTTCAGCAACAACTTTCTTAATAACCATGGAACAACAGCCAGAATTACCTTACACATAGGAGGGGAGTTATACTCGAAACAGTGTTTGATACCAGAGAATCAACAGTACAATAGACTTCTCAAGGAAAGGAAAGAGAGAGTGAAACCAATATGTCTATAAAGACTATCGAAGCATGTGATATTTGGGGGATTCAGGAAGTTGGCAATTTATTTCGTACACAGAAATAAGTTCATATGAAAAGTGCTCGACTGTAATATAATTCATTGTGTGTACAATTGTAGTATCCATGCATTTAATAAACTGAAATGTGAACATTTCCTGCTAGAGAAATACAACAAACATTATGTATAAACTGTAAGTATGAAAGACATGGTTGTAGGCATAAATTCAAGTATAAATACCTCAAATTAACCCAGCACACAACCATAAATGGTTTTCAAATCTTGTACGAATCAGTTATTTCTGTTGCCATAATTGATATCAAGTAAGGAAAAACAGCAGTGTGTCAGTCAGCCATACCTTTCCTTTACCTTTGCTTTCATACACATCTTGAGCTCATATCCGAATCATTTTTTCCATCCTTTTTCATGGATTTACTGACTCCTATTACAAACAGGCCTCATGTATCACATGCTTTATTGACCAAACAGCACATATGAGCTGCTGTTGTGCAGTAATTCTCAACACATAATTGAGCAGGAGTACAACATGTGTGAGCTATCACAGAATTAGTAAGCAATGAGGTTTGCTAGGAGTTGTGCATTGGGGACAATGCAATGAGAAAACAGCGAAGAAAGTCTGTGCCCTTCAGGCACAGCTGGAGGAAACCATATGTCAACCACGTACAATCAAGAGGGAGGGGAGACACTGAGCACAGGGGGCTGGTAAGAAGAGAGGGAAAAAATAAAACAGTTTTATTCTGGACATTAGAAAAATAGGTTTCACCAGTTGTCGCAGGTGGGTGGGTGGGTGGGTAGAGGGAGGAGGCTTCTGCTAGTGTAGAAATGGGGGGCCTCTGGCAGAAACTGGTGTAGAAAACAATTAGCAGACCTCAGTCATGGTTAGGAAACCCAAGAGAGCTGTTAATGAAGAAGGTGGCTCACATGTATACAGAATGTTAGGCACAGTGTTAAGAAGTAACCAAGATCTTTAAAGCTAATGCAGGGAATGGGCGTGTGAATGAAGTCTTACAGGCTCTATGTAGGGAATTCACAAAGCAAGATCAAGTACCAATAATGGATGTGGCAGACAACAATGTGGGCAGGGACATTATTGGTGGTGAATGATTGATAGATTCAGTAACTCGTGACACCAGCATGCGCTTTTTTGAGGTGTTTTACTATCATCAGCGATGTATCAGTGTTGCTGTGAAGCCTGTTAATGCCTAGCTATGAAGCCTGTTAATGCCTAGCTGGAAATGGTGGTGATAATGGTTGCCTTTGCAAACAGTTCTCAGGTGCCTGTTAAGATTATTGGTATACTGGGTTTCACCAACCATGGTTTACACTTCAACAGGTCAGAAATGAAGTTGGTATTGATATTATGGGTGGGTCTCAGGTCACCCTTATTCAGATTCATGGCGATTCAAATTCCTGTTGCAGGTAGGAGCGAGAGCATTTTCAGTCTAAAATCAGAACAGCAGCAGTGAGATAAACATCAAGATTAAAACATCTGGTTTGAAGACAACCACTAGTACAAGAAGCAGCAGCGAAGTAAACAGCTTGCGAGAGAAGCCACCACCTCTTGAGAAGTTTCTTATGTCAAACAGTAGGAGCTTTGAAACACTGTATAAGACTCTGTAAGATGTTGGTGTAGCAGCAGCAAGAATGTTAGCAAATTATTGAATTATTAAACAAGGAACTGAGAGAATTAAGAGTCTTGTAAGGTATTAATAATAATGTGGGAGTAAACAAAGAAAGATGGTAAATTCAAAAAAGATAGTAAATGCGTCATAAGAAGGATTGAAAGAACTTTTTAAGATTACATACAGATTGTCAATGTAGTTAATTAACATTACACTAATGTAGCACAAAATTTAATCAAAAATCAATGTAATCCAAATAATAACATTAAAGTCAACAAAGTTGAAAATACCACGTTGCTGCATCTAGTGACTATAGTAGTAGCATAGGAGTAAGAAAAACAATCAGTAAATTAAAATATAAAAGATCCTATAATTCTGGTGGTATCCCAGATAAGGTCGTTAAATGGAGTTCACTCAAAATACATTCTCATGTAACTGATAAAAATCTGTGGACAATTACAGGTTCATCTTTTAAAAAAGTATATTTGTATGCTACAGTGTAAAAATGACAAAGCCGTGCAGTAGAAATTACTTAACTTATTGTACAAAATTAAAATACTAATTAATTCTCAGAATGATTTAGGAAAAACTGCCAAAACAGCTGTCCGATGTGAGTCATGACTGTTACAAACCAAGATGAATTGAACTTTGGACTGTTCCTCGATCTATTAAAAGCCTTCAATCTGATCAAGCATGGACTGGTCTTTATGAATTTAAACAGATACAGATGGTATCTGTGGAGTTTCTTACAACTGGAAAGCAACATTTCGAAGAAATATTATGAAAATAAAATAATGGAAACTCTAGGTTGGAATATAAACAATATTAGAAAACGGATAGACTGCTACACCACCTTAAAGATGAACTGTAGAGTTGCAGACAGGCACAATGAAAAGGCTGTTACACATTACAGCTTTTGCCCAAAGCCTTCTTCAGTGAAGAAAACACACACACACATTCACACAAGCAAGCACACCTCATGCACACATGACCACTACCACAGGTCGGAACTGCTGCTGGTGGTGGCAGTCATACTTGCAGAAGGTGTGCTTGCTTTGTGTGTGTGTGTGTGTGTGTGTGAAAAGGCTTTGGCTGAAAGCTATAATGTGTAACCGTCTTTTCGTTTTGTCTGTCTGCAACTCAACGGGTAATTTTTACATTGATTAGCAATCTATTCTTTTCTTGGTACTGTTGTTATTGTTTATGAAAATAAAAGCTACTTTGAAAGTAGATAAAGGCTCTGTGTTAGGACCTCTCTTATGCCTTATGCCAAGTCTCCATGACAACACAATGACAGTTAAGAAGCAATTTCATCATGTTAAATGAGAACAAAATGGTATAGATGAGCATTAGAGAGACAACAGTGAAAATCAGAAGCAACTTAATCTAAGAATTATGGGACTGTAGCACTGAAAGATTTGAAAACCATTTATGGTTTTGTGCTGGGTTAATTTGAGGTATTTATACTGGAATTTATGCCTACGACCATGTCTTTCATACTTACAGCTTTTGGGAGCTTGGACAGATGATCGCTTAAAATGCAAAAAACATGCTAAAATTCTGAACAAAATGTTGAACAACCTTTAAAATGCTTAGAGACTACTGTAACACAAACTTCTGTGTGCTTACGATGCACATTTGTGCAGCCTGTTTTTCTTTCCTAGCTACGGGACAAAATCTTAACAGATGAAGAAACAAACACACGCACACACTTGTGCGTACTCTAGTGGATAGTGGGGGGTACAGAAGAGGTGTGGGACAGTGAGCCAGAAAGGTAACAGGGGAGAAGATGGTGCAGTATTGCCTCAGGAAGCAGGCAAGGTCATGGCAGGGACGAGATGGTGGCTGGAAGATACAGTACCAAGGAACTACACTGGGGGAGAGGAGAGAAGTAGAGAAACGGCTAAGGACCTGCAGGTGATCTAGGAGCTTAATAGACATATGGGAAGCTGCAGTGGGAGAAGGAAGGGGAAAGAGGAAGCTTGGAGACACTGATTAGATAAGGTTGAGGCCAGGGGGATTAGAGATACGATGGCTGTGTTAGAGGTAGAGTTATCACCCGCACAACTCAAAAAAACTGGAGACAGACTGAGAAGCAGCCACTGAATTCGAACACACCATGTTGTGCAGCACACTCCGCAAACTGGATGGTCCAGCTCTGCCCAGGTCACAGTTTTCGGTGTCCATTCAAGGGAACAAACAGTTTGTTAGTGGATGAGCCTGCTTAGAATACCGCACAGTCATTACAGCTAAGTTGGTAGACTACCTGGCTGTGTTCACAGGGGGCCCTGCCTTTGGTAAGATGGGAAATGCTTGTGACAGAACTGGAGTAGGTGATAGCGGGAGGATATACAGGGCAGGTTATATACATCCAGGTGTTTTCCAGATGTATAAGGTCATGGGGGGCAAGGGTTGAGAAGAAGGGGGGATATTGCGTAAGTTGGGTGGATGGTGAAATATCGTTGTGGGAAGGGTGGGGAAGATACTTCTTGTGTCAAGGCATAACAAGACAATGGCAGAGAATCTGATTCCATTGCTCCAGTCCTGGATGGTACAGAGTCAAGACAGACAGTCACACCTACGATTCTAATCTTAATCTGTTGCTTATCACTTCTTCAATCTGTGGCACCACAACTTAATGTGAAACTTGCTGAAGATCTGAGGAAGGCAATGGTGTACCACCTCCACTAGGCCAATACATAGTTAAACACACTGTGGTGCTCAAACTAACCTTCAAGTTGATGACAAGCTTAAAGGGTTTGCTATATACCTCTTTATATAAGAAAAATATGCTACCTAACCTAAAACAGTCTTAACATATTGTTTACAAAAATAAAGAATTCAAAAAAGTTTGCTACATTTAAGAAAGAGTTTGAAAAGATACTAACATTTAATTGTTTCTATGACATTCAGTAATAGCTAAGTGCCCACTAAGACAAGTCCATCACTGTGTTCAAGATTACATGAAATGTGTTTTACTACACATTTCACATAAAAATGTATCTGCTGCTTCTTTGTTCTGATTGTTTCATTCAGTTATGCACATAGGAAGTTGTTGACATGAGCTTGGTGAAAAGCAACAAGAATGAGCCTAGTGATTGTGTGTGTGTGTGTGTGTGTGTGTGTGTGTGTGTGTGTGTGTGTGAAAGCAGTGTTGACAAAAAAGTTACGGTTAGTAAAAAGAAAGACGATGATGTGGTTCCACTAAACAAGTCGTCAGAAACAGTCTGTAAAGCTTATAAGGGTGTTGCAGCAGAGATTGTGCTGAGAAATAATTGTTAATAAAAATATTCGATCAATCAGCTTGTCACATGTGCAAATTCAAGCAGCGTCACAAAACACGTTCTTCGTTTGGTGTCCTCAAACCAAACAAACATAGTTTTTTCTCACCTGGCTTAAAGTTATCACTGGTGAAAAATACACATTTTAACTGGTAATGAGCATCTGAAAAAGTGATAACTCACAGACCCACGTATCTGTACATTACCGCATTTTTAGCATGGACACAAGTTCGAATTTGCACGCGCAATAACCTGATTGGCTAACTTCAGCACAAAGTAATCTGAAACAGCACAAAGTATCAGTTTTTTTCTTAGCAATTATTTCTCAACACACACTCCCTTGCAACACTCTTACAAGCTTTTCAGACTGTTTCTGATCACTCAATATACTTACAGAGTGTAACACATGTTATTGGAAATTGTATGCCACAGATCAGAGATTATAAATGCCAAGTGCTTTTCATTTTCCTGAGCACAACCACATCATCTCCTCCACACACACACACACACACATACACATACACACACACACACACACACACACACACTCTCAAGAGTCATTAGGCGCATTCTCTCTAGTAAGTTGGCAGACTTTGGAATTTAGGTTGTAGCTGGAGTCAGCCTAAACAAATACTGCTCACAACGTCTTTCATGCAATGCCTAGCATTGACAGAAAGCACAGTTTTGTTTTCCATTACAAACAAAATGATTGTTGGAGTGGAATTTTGCATGTTCAATCAATAGTGTGTTCCCTAGTCCAATATTTGTTTTATCAATATCCATTAACACGGCCTGCTGAACAATAAGAATAAACAGTATTCCAGCAGTGACAACACCATCCTGGCTGACTGCTAGCCCCATACAGCAGAACTGCACTGTCACAGCCGGAGTAACTGGTATTTCTTTGTCAAACAATGGAAAATTCAGGCTGGAATGTAACAATATTATGAAAAGGAAAGTTGCTACTCACCAAACAGTGGAGATGCTGAGTCACAGATAGGCACATCCTATCTAGTACCTTTCCTTTTCATAATATTTGGTAATTCTTTGTGTTTTACTGTCTCTGTTAATAGATATCAATGAAACAAATATCACACTAGACTAATAAGAGACCACTTTATCAAATGGGAATGTATGATTCCATTTCTAAATCATTTTCTTTTTAACAGGAAACAAACCGATACTTTTCATTGATGCTGGGCATCACATAAAAGACATGATAAGTTCTATTTGTCTGGGCAGTCTCCAGCTTTACATTGCAAAACCGGAATTCAAAATATCTGCCGTAACATGAGAGAAAATGCATCTGGTGACTCTTAGGAGCATATGGGACCACAAAAGGAACGTAATGAAGAAGTACAGATATCTTTATCATACTGATGTCAGCCAAAGGACTCATGTAGTGTGTACAGTGATTGCAACGTGAGAGAATAGCTAGTGCAACATTCATTTTGGAATTAAATACAACATTAAATTATGAACTTTAGAACTTTCCTGACATATAGTGTATTCCACAAAATTTCAAGCAAACCGATGGATGTCAGTAACCTGCTTTGAAGATACTTCAGCAAAGAGTCCTCTGACCATCTTCAGGTGTGTAATGGCAAAAGTAATCTGAGCTCCCCTGTTTAAAACCCTGCCAGCACATACACAGCATACCCAGTTGCCACTGCATGCACTGGTGGTATTTTCAACAGGGAAGATCAGTGTATTTATGCCAGTATACGCATGAAGATGGCTGGAATAAGTTATTGACATCAGGCAGTTCTCCTGCAATTTCATGGAATATTAAGTTATTAGGCATTTTTGTTAACTTTTAATTGCATTTTTGGTTGTACTAGGCCGAAATGTGTTAATATCACTGTAAAGTGATCTGTAGAAGAATAAACAAGCAACTAAAACAGTACTGATAACTATGAGGGGCATTTGGAAATTATTTATAATAATTGGTTTTGTACTGTATTTGTTAAAGAAATGCGAGTCAGTGTACATGGGCTCTCTCAATATACTCCCCATTGACATCACTACACTGCTGCCCCTTCCTGGCAACTTGGTTATTGTCTATGGAACCACTGTCTGGTGGTACTATGCAACCACTCGTGGACAGCTGCCTGCAATTCTTCGTGACTGCCACCTCTTACTTCACAGTATGTCCTTCACATTATCTAACAAAGCTTAGACAGATGGTGTGCAATCCAGTGAATATGGAGTCCATGGCACAACAGAGAATCCCACTGATGTCAACTCTGCAGTTGTGGCATTTCAGGTGTGAAGCCGTACATTTCTTGTGCTAGAGGAGCACTCCTTTCGACTACTTTCCCTGTCACCTTTGATGACTACTACATCTGTATAAGAGTGTCACTGTATACCCTGCTGCTGATACAACCTCAATGTACGCTGGAAACCACGACATTGATGTATGACTCGTACTCACATTCTTGCACGCAGATTTCCTTCTAATAGTGACTCCACTAATCCAGCTGTAAACAGTCTTTTGCATAGGCGCTTCTTGACCACGCACCACAGTTAAATGTTTATGAATATTTGTTATTTAGACTCCTTCCCTCCACAAACATCATGTTGTCCATCTTTCTCCACACTTATTACCTTCCATTTTGTGCACAGCTTTCCTATTTAACAACAAGCAAGAGCTGTCCTTTCATCATACTCAATGTTCACAACTGCCATCTAGCATCTGCGTGGTGCCCTAGAATCAGTTCACCATCCCACGAGAGGATGTGCTCGTAGCCTCAGTGGGATTTGTAAAACAATGCAATTATAAATCATTTCCAAAGACGCCTCATACAAGGTTGAAACAGCAATTAAAATGTTCAGTCAAAACTAAGTAAAATACTTCTGCAACATGAATGGTTTAGTACCATCCAATAAATAAGAATATTAATTATCTGACAATCACGTTTATGAAACACAAGTCTTATGTGGCCTAGCCTACGCATTTTATTACTGAGAAACATTACCACACTCACCATTGTCCACTACCATTTGGCTGCAGGACTTTGCAGTTGCAACAACACCACCTGTTGCCTGGGTCACACCTTTTGAAGCTTGGGACAGGGCAGCAAGGTTAGTACTATTCCTGTCTGCTTTCACTCTGCTTGCAACAACTAACTGTGCTGTTCCTGCAGCAATTTCTTGGGATGCCACAACGAGCTGTTCAAATTTTCCATTTCCACTAACAACTTTGTCTGCTGCCGATCTATAAGTAAATATTAGTAGTCAGTAAAACTTATCAAAATTTTTCTTGTAAGAAGAATACATAAACAATTAAATAAACATGTTATCTCTATTATAAAATATGCTTTCTTTCAGAGAATCTAAACAAAGAATATACTTCCTTGTCTAAAAGTTCATACACTCTTGCAGTTCCATACATAACGTAAAAAACATAGGTATTATATTCTTAGTCACCGTACTGCTCCTGCTCAACTGCCCCATTATGACCACATTCAGTGAACAAAGTAGTTCGGTGTCTAACTTCTGACTGGGAACTGTCAATGCTTTAACAGCTGGATACTAATTTATCATTTCAGATCATTGTCCATATAATTAAGGTTAGACAGACTATGTTACTTTACTGTTTCACAGTGTACCAACAATGTGCTAACAAATGTGCACAATATTACATGTGTGGCACACCTCTAGGATTCAGAGAGTGTGTGTGTGTGTGTGTGTGTGTGTGTGTGTGGTGCAGGGGGAGGGGGGGGGGGGGGGAGCGCACACTCATGCGTGCAGTGCATGGGCGGAGGTAGTAGCAGTGAGAAAAGGACAACAGAAAAATAGGCGTCACTCTGGAATGCCTGGAACAATGTCAACCAATTTCAGTATGAATAATTTTCTAACCCAGGACAAATATTACTGTGGGAGTAAGTTGCCCCCACCCTCAACCCTCCCCACCTTTCTACATGAAGTAAAGATCGGGATGGGGAAGCAGTTACATTTATATTCATCAAAAACTATGTTAAAGCCACAGCTCACTTAAACAGCATGAACTCTGTACAAGCACCTGTTAATTTTTAGAAATAAAAAATCTGGTGATCTATTTAGAAGAGCTAAACATGCAAGTTGTTCTTACAAACTGAGATAAGTAAGTAACTGGTCAACACCAAGTATAAAGCTAGTAAACAAAAATATAAAATTTGAGAGGTATGTAACATGTCTTCAATTTCTTAGTTAATGTATTACAGATTTATGATGGACATACACTAAGAAACGAGCTCCCACTGCCACAGACTTTGCTGCTGATATCAAGCCTTCAGTCCACTGGTGATTTCGTTTATAAAATTCCTTTGTAGATGCAGTCCCCTGCCACAAAATGAAAATTACATAATGTCTGCAAATTAGTCAGAAAAAAGCAATTACCAATGTCCTGTAAAAAAACTACTTTAAATAAGTTTTGTTACCTTTCCTTGGGAAATAATTTCTGCTTGCAAAAGTTTAGATTTCTGAACAAGCAACCTAATTGCTTTCATCAAGTTGGTGCAAGAGTCTAGAATCTTCTCATTTACTTCAAGCTTAATACCAGAATCGGCAGCTCTGGATTTATTTAACATTTCCTGAAAGAAAGACAAAAATTGAATTACCAAAAACACAATATTATTACATGAGACACAGCATTTATATGCACTATTTGCACAAATTTAAACTTATCGTTGCATGTTAAGTAACTTCTACACTTAAATTTTATAGCAAATGTTTCCAAATAGCCACCATTATACTATTTATGTCATAAGTTAGCTTTGAGTGTCCATCTGCTATCCTCAATTATGACAGAGAGCACTTCTTGTGAAAAGAGGGGAGGGAGTGGAGGGAACACCATACTGAGAGTCACTGTCATACAAAACTATGGTTCATGCAGGTTTTATACGAACTCTTCATTATACAAATGGCTGAAGGTAGCTTCAGAGTATTTCCTTCATTTAAGATTGATATACCACTAAGTTCTTGTACAAGTGTTGTGAAATCTGATGATTTATTAATTGTGTTAAAATATTTTTTACTTCATACGGTGCAAAACTGTGAAGTCAAATGTGGCACCTAATAACTCTCAAATGGTCTTGTCTTAACCTATAGAAAACACGAGATGTATGCTGCTATTTGCCCAAATCATGTATAAAGGACTTTCATAAACGAGCATCTGCAGCTCTAACGATTTTGGACAGCAAAAGTAGACAAACATGTTTCTAGGCAGGCCTACATTGTCAAATTATTTGGATGATTCGGACTATAGTTCTTTTACTGATCAATCCTGCTGCTCAGAAACTCATTGAGATATTAAAAAATATTTTGTCTGTAAGGTATCTATTAAAAATTCTACAAAATTTGAGAAACATTCAGTTTAACACACTACTTCAAATAATCACATGAAGACTTGGGCATTTGTTGTATGTCCATATTATATTATACAGTTTCTTCTTGTATTATGCAGTCTCTTGCAGGGCCAGATACATTATGAAAGTATCCTGGAGGCAGTAATTGTCACCCACAAAGGACTTGCTTGCAGGATGTTTCTCCATTTCTATCAAGACAAAAAGAATTCAAAACTCACCTTTCCTTCAAGCATGTTCATACACACTCAAATGACAAAAATCTATCCTTAAGCACTAACCACAAGTTCTGGAAAGAAGCCGCGTTCGTGATAAACTTCATCATACACTACATAAGCGTAGCTCTTCCGTCATGCAAAAATCAAATCATAATTCATGATTCACAGTTATGTGACCTTGCTAGTGCGTATTTGTTGTTGCTGTATCCTTATTACATTCATTGCATGAGTAGGTGTACAGTGCAAATAACACATGGTAAGCCTCTATACTTAAATGAATTCAGAATTATGGACTAGCTTCACTAAACAGCCAAACATCAGGAGAGCAAATGTTCTTTATTTTCCAAAAAATCTCATAAATGGTGTGATATAATTTTTTAATTGCCCTTTTAGAAACTTTAGAGTAATTACATAAAATTTCAAATATAAATTCAATGGCAAAAGTGCCAGTATGGAGCTGATACTGAAGCAGGTCATCTTATTAGATATGTAAAGGTTATACCGAGACCATTACCAACCACAAAATTTGTTGACTACTTACATTATTTAATGAGGTGTAAAACTGATCTCCAAGCTACAATGACAAAACAATTTTCAGTAAAAGTGTGCATATACAGGATGTCCCAAAAAGAATGATCCAATTTTAAATAGAATTATTTATTTGGAAGAAGGGCTTAACACGAACAAATTGCATACTCAATTACTCAGAAAAGACAGAAGTTTATAAAAATCCATCATAAATGTTCAATATGTCCTCTATTGGCTGCACAGACGACATCTAGCCAATAGCCAAATTCATCCCAATGAGCGTAAGGTGTCTTCTGTCACTGAAACTACAACAGCTGATATTCTGGTTTTTAGTTCATCAATGTCACGAGGTAAGGGAGGAATGTAAACACATTGTTTAACATAACCCCACAGGAAGAAGTCACACGGTGTTCAGTCAGGGGACCTAGGAGGCCAAGAGTGTAAAGCCTGGTCTCGCGGTCCTGTACGCTCTATCCAACGTTGAGGCACGTTGGCATTGAGGAAACTGCCCACTTTGTTGTGCCAGTGCGGTGGTGCTCCATCTTGATGATAGATGAAATTGTCAGAGTCAAGTTGGGGGAATAACCAGCTTCGTAGCATTGCAAGATATGATTGTCCTGTTACTTTTTCTTTCTCAAAAAAGTTGGGTTCATAAACCTTGCTTTGTGAAACAGCACAAAAAAACATTCACTTTTGGTGAAACACATTCATGTTCAATTGTTTGATAAGGATTTTCGAGCCCCCATATATGCACATTATGACGGTGAACCATACCGCTAATATGGAAAGTTGCCTCATCACTAAATATCAACCATGACAAAAAAAAGTGTCTCTTCCATGTCCTCTAGAATAGTACTGCTAAAGTCCACTTGCTTCACTTTGTCAGAATCTCTAAGAGCTGGTACCAGTTGTAATCTATATGGTTTGAGGGCTAAACAACATCTAACACACGCCACACTGTCATACGCGGTAACGCAAGTTTTCGGCTAGCACGATGCGTAGACTTGCGGGGGCTCCACTCAAATGCTCGTCGGGTTTGATCCACTGTTTGTTTGCGAACGCGTGGCCGGCCAGGACTTTTGCCTTTACAGAGGCACCCTGTTTCTTCAAACTGTTTACATCACTGTCGAATGTTCTTCGGTGATGGTGGTTTAGCACGAAATCGAATATGAAATGCCCGCTGAACTGCGATCACTGATTGAGTAGGACTAAATTCAATAACACAATACGTCTTCTGTTGTGCGGACGCCATATTGCGCAAGACTCGCTGCAAGCACCAGGTCAGCGTTCATAGCGACCTCTAGTGGATTTTTCCTGAAACTCTAGACCAGCCAATTACATTTAGCACTGTTTCAGTTACCTAGTGAAATTTGGCTCAATATTGTTACAAGTTAAAATTGGATCCTTTTTTTTTGGACACGCTGTATATTAAAGGAGTTCTGTACATCTTGTGATGTGCTGTGGAGAAAAAGAAGGATAATCTATATGACAGACCATTCACATTGCATGTTGGTCTACTGTTCGCATAAATTGTAAATCGTCAGTCACTTTGTTCTTATGAAATGTTTGTCTTCTTATGGTGTGTTCAGATACCTCCATTGCTATGGCTGCAATCTTGTTGACCACTGTTAATGAAGTTGCAAAGGATACTTAAAACACAACCTGTCAATGAAGTCTAATGTGCAGCAGAAACATAATTTTGTACAAAATACATATTTCAGATAATTTGGCCAAGCAGTTTAAAAACATAGATACATGTTGCAGTATCATTTTTGCACCAACAACTTTTGGAAGAAATTGGTTGATGACATTTCAGAACAAGATGAGAAACCGAGCAAATCAGGAATTTATAATGCTCAGACACTGCAAGAAATACTACAATGGCCAAATACACAGACATTTTAAAACCCATTTTAAAGAACACACTGACTCTTTCAGACTTGATAAAGCTAACAAGTCAGCTAAAGCAAACCATATATGAAAAAGGACACAGCAATGCATCTTGGAGGAAATGGAAATAATGTATCCATTGCTAAAAGTAGAAAAATGAGATCCTAAATGAAATTACAGAATTCACTAACTGATAGTTCTTCATCAACTTCAATTATCTTGTTATTCTTTAAAATAATTTTATACTCTCATTTTTTAACATAAAATTGTCACAGTCTACCTTACTGCAATGCATTTTATCAACCAACATCACAGATTTGACAACAATATATGCATTTTGTTTTGATCATCATCTTGTTTCTGCTGCACAGCAGAGTTCATTATGATGTACTGTTTTAACTATCCTTAGCAAGTTTATGAATCACAAGAAGACAGCTATTTTTTTGAACCAAGATACTGATTATTAATTTTTTTTTTTTTTTATCAACAGCAGATCAACATATGAAATGAATATTTGCTGATATTAGGTTAGTTTTCTTTTTCTCCACAGGATGACCACAGTACATGCAAAGACTGTACAGAACAACTTTAATATCTATGTACAATTTCTCTGTACGTGTTTATTCTCCCATTGCAGCCTGGAGATGACATTTATAACACCAAACATGTTGCTCCATTAAATAAGTTAAACAGTCGACTAATTTTGTGCCAGGAAGTGGTCTCCGTTTCAAAAATACTAAAAGATTTTTCAGTCCTTGTCAATTAACAGTCAATATGGCTTTAAATTCTCATCATCCGATGTTTGTTGGAAAACTTTCTGTATCAGCTTAGCCAAGGTGTTTCATGCGAGGAAATTAATTAACAATCTGCTGTTGAATGCTCTGAGATGAGCTAGTCATTTGTAAAAATTATCCCGAAATTTACCTCTATTCTAGCTGCAGCCTCTTCTATTGCTTTGTCCATACTTGATAGTTCATTCTCAACTAGATCTTCTATCATTTCTGCAGAGTCTCCTTTTAACTGACTTATCAGTCTTTCCATTAAATCAGTCACATCTTTAACTTTCTGCTTAACAGTGTTTGCATTGTCTGTTATAGATGACGATGGAGCCACTGATTTTACACTTGCAAGAAGTACAAGTGACTCGGTTCCAGCCTGTTTGCAGGCTTCTGCAATTCCTGAAGAAACGCAAAACCCAAAACAAATTGTAGCACAGACATTGATGAGATATAAGAAGAGTTAACTAATTACTTACAGTTATTACTGTTAAATTAAATTGATACAATTCAGTTCATTAGTCTGGCATTTAAAATCAGTCGAATTACTATTTTATTTACGTTAGTTTGTCTATGTACCTTTTGATATGAATTAATGTTAAGGAGACAAGAAAATGATTTTTATTGATTCAGAAATCCAGTATGCATATTGACAACAGTAGTAAAAAGTTTGGCTGAAGGTGACCTGAAATGAATGAATAAACTTTCCTGCTACTTAACACATCTTCAAGCCCCCTTTATTAAGTTATTGAATTTGTTAAGTTTGAGTGTGTTGCTCAGTCAACTTTTTATACCCAGATAACTGTGCCCAACACTGGTCTTGCAGTAAAAGGTTGTTGACGAATTTGTTCAGCCACAATATTACTCCAGAAATGTGCCAAGACCTTCATATAATTACCTTAACACTTCTATGGACCTCATATTCCTGAAACTGTTAAGATGACATCCCCAAGTACTTCAGCAAGATAGCCTTGTGGTTATCTGCACTCCCACCATGGACAGATCTTTGTTAGCACTTATTTTAAGTAGTAAAAACATCAAAATGCTGGAAGAATTTTGGTTATGTTACTAAAACAATAACAATCCACCCTTCTGACCCTTTTTTATGTCTGCCAAGCCTCAATATAATCACTGTGCACTTCATGTCTCACAGCAGGGGGCCATAGTGAGATACTGATGACAAAGTATGATCGACAGTTCTGCAATGAGAGCTACGTTGCATGTGCAGACGAGAGAATTCTTCTAGAGAGACTCATATAACCACTACTCTCCTGTGAATAAGTTCAAAGGTGTATTTGCAACACTGATGACAAAGTTTCATGTATCCTTGCACAGTCATTCTTAATGTCCATTAAGCCTACATTTGCTACAGAATAACATGAAAAATTCTTAAAATGCATCACTAACTTTGAAAACAACTCAGCACAAATTTAACAATATACAGGCGAGGCACATTATCTTAGAAAAACACAGTGACTGCCTTTTCTTTTTTTTTTATTATACAATTCAGCCTCATGTCACCGAAGTGGTATCATTATCAGTTTAAAATGAAATAAAAGGGGGTTAGTAAATACTAGGAAACTAAATAATAAATCAAATTAACTTCAATTCGTAACAATATGTGCTTGAATACATCACATAGTAACTTTTACAGTTAATAATTCAACATTGTGAGGAAGTAAAAAAAATATAAACAAATTAAAAAATACATTTGCATCAGCATGAATCGAACCTTGGTCAGTTAATTACCAGCTCATGCTTTAGACTAGTCACCCACAGTGGAGTTGCGAGAATGGTGCTTTTAAGCCCCTCATATTCTATGTTTGCACAATATGTTACACAGTTTCAAACAAAAATACCGACTTTTTGAATTCAATAATCTGTGACTAATGATTGACTTCAGATTAAATATTTGTTCAGAACACGATCTGCTCTTCCCAAATCCACCTTGATATTCACCTAAATTGCTTACCAGTATTGTTTCTACTCTAGTTTATCCCAGAAAATACAACTAGTTGCAAAGAAATTTCTCTGTCATCGTTACTGTTGTTAACATCATGTTTATTGCCTTTCTAATGTAGTGAATGTAGCAAGGCTACCTTCCACTCTCGTGGTTGTTTTACTGTTTTTTCAGGTCCTCTCAAAGATTAACTTTAGCTCTTTTTTGTTTCTGGTAGAGACCATTTCAAAAACTCTCCTGCATAGAGTCTTATCCACTAGCTTTCTAATGTTTTAATAACTTCTTCACTTTTTTTGATAGTTGATGGAAATCTTTTCCTATATTTTTATGACTGAATATTAGAGCTTATCAACTGATACTGGACAGTAAGAAGCTGGTCAAAATATTTTGCAAGTATTTCAAAATTTTCCATGTTACGAAACCCGATTGGTTAGCCTTGTTCCATGCCCCTCTGTTGTTAGATTTAAATTTGAAGTACATCTACCTAACTCTTTAAATCTCATTTCCTCCTCCAAAGATCTACTGGAAATGGGCCTCTTTAGCAAATCATGTACAGGATACACTTTCATGCTGAATTTGTTCGTATACTCAGACAGTAACGAAATTTATTAATTTTACGTATGTAAATTGAACTGTTGTTCTCAAATTTTATAATTCGTAGTTGAACAATGTGAGGGTAACAATTAAAGAAATAATAGTAATGATGTTGGTAGGAATCAAACCTGGGTCCACAAATTATCAGACTTCCATCATGACAGTGGTTCATACTGCACACCTGCACAATATGCTAGACACAATTTTAAAGAAAATTACTCACTCAGTGCTGTGAGCAACGTACCAATCATAGTGCCATAAAGGATGTTGTCACATCAGAGCATGCGCAGTAGAAAACAGACAGCTACATTCCTTCTCCGAGTTAATCTTAATGTGGCTGACTGTCACTTCAGCACTCAACACTAGTTTCTAGTTATTGCAGGTAGTAGTAGTAGTAGTAGTAGTAGTAGTAGTTGTTGTTGTCGTTGTCTTCAGTCCAGATACTGGTTTGATGCAGCTCTCCATGCTACTCTATCCTGTGCAAGCTGCTTCATCTCCCAGTACCTACTGCAACCTACATCCTTCTGAATCTGCTTAGTGTATTCATCTCTTGGTCTCCCTCTACAATTTTTACCCTCCACGCTGCCCTCCAGTACTAAATTGGTGATCCCTTGATGCCCCAGAACATGTCCTACCAACCAATCCCTTCTTCTAGTCAAGTTGTGCCACAAATTTCTCTTCTCCCCAATTCTATTCAATACCACCTCATTGGTTATGTGATCTACCCATCTAATCTTCAGCATTCTTCTGTAGTACCATATTTCGAAAGCTTCTACTCTCTTGTTGTACAAACTATTTATCGTCCATATTTCACTTCCATACATGGCTACACTCCATACAAATACTTTCAGAAACGAATTCCTGACACTTAAATCTATACTCGATGTCAACTAATTTCTCTTCTTCAGAAACACTTTGCTTGCCATTGCCAGTTTACATTTTATATCCTCTCTACTTCGGCCATCATCAGTTATTTCGCTCCCCAAATAGCTTAATTCAACTACATTCCATTATCCTCATTTTGCTTTTGTTGATGTTCATCTTATATCCTCCTTTCAAGACACTGTCCATTCCGTTCAGCTGCTCTTTCAAGTCCTTACCTGTCTCTGACAGAATTACAATGTCATCGGCGAGAGAGCACTACAGAATCTGTTTTTGTCAGTTCTATTAGCATGCATTCAAAGAGGAATGACAGAATTTTAATATTATTTCCGGCTCGCATTTGAAGAGAAACAGTGTAATGTTAGTGCAACTTCGGGCTTGCATTCAAAGTGAAAAGGCATAATTTTAATGCAATATTCACGGTGTAATGTAGCACATTAGTGTATGATAACCAGTCGCCACTGGAGACAATGTCTCTTCAAAATGGAAGTAAAACATTACTTAACTGTTGCTGTAAATAATCTAGATATGCATTGTTCATTCAGTAACTTTTAAATTAGTTGAAATTTCAAGCTCTTCGGGTGTATACAAAAGGCATCCTAGATCGTTTGCTGTTTACTATAGAGAACATGAGTAATGAGTCTCATCTTTTAGAAAAAAATGGACACAAAATAGGGCACATAGATAATCATCATCATGTACATCATTACATGAGTAAATGGTGTATCCAAATGACATCTGAAAAACGTGAAATTTTCACCATAGCCTTCTTGAAATTATTTTCCGATTTGTTACATCGTCTCTCCTCCCTGTATAACCTCATTGATCACAGACAAATTAGTCATCAATTGTTATCTGTTAGCAAGTACTCTGTTCAGGCTATTGACTTATTTAGGATTCATAGGTCTTTTATGGCTAATTAATCCTATTAATTGTACAATCTGCGAGTCATATATACACCTAAACTGTTCTATCAGTATTTTAAGTAAATGATACAGTACAAGGGATACTTGTATATGCAACATTTTAATGGTTCAGTTTGTAGACAAATAGTCTTCATTTTTAATTGTAATAACTAACTACTCGTACCATTAAATGAGAATGGTCTGAATGATCTCACTGTTTAACACCTAAAATTACACCAGTCTATCCATTCAAAAATTAAAAAAAAAAATCTATCATAACTGTTGCACACACATTAAATATGACATCAGCAATATAAAGAATTGAGAGACATGACAGAAAAAAAGTATGAAAACTGTTTCTCACAAAAAAACAGAAAATGTAGACTTTTCCTCCATTTAGAAAGTATTCTCTTTTGGAGCAAGATAAATCAATAATTATAACTAGACACTACTTACTCTCTCCAAATTCTATGTCCGGTGATGTGTTTGAAGTAGTTTTTCCTTGAATTAAGTAATTAGCTATTAGGTGTGCAACATGTGAAATATGTTTTAAGAGGTCGTCTATGTTTGCCGAGTTGTCATGGAACATTTTGTACGATGCACTGATGTCATCCAATGATGCAACAACAGGATCCGTCAGACTTTGGAAATAATCTGCAAGATGAAAACAATCTTCAAATTTTCAGACAACACACCCCCATAGAGTCATTTTGATAGCAAATTTTCTACCAATCAAAATCAATTATAATGGATATAATGGGAAAGTTTCAAATATTTATGTAATCACATTCTTTACAATATGCTGAGATTGACCAATAGATGCATGTTAGTACTGCAATTATTATGCTGTACGCTACTTGCTACAAAAATTACTTTACAGGTATTTATATTTAAAGCAAATATTTCAGATAGCGGGTGTCACAAATAGATACCAAAAACAGGAATTTCTACAAATGTATATTTGAGTCCTTACAACAGCTGCCATTAGAAGCATTTGTTTCAAAATTCATTTATTTTATTTTAAAATTATCTACACTTAATTGAGGTAATGTTAAATTCTAAAGCACACAGCATCTGAATCTGAACCCATCCAATCGCAAAGTACTTACAATAAATAAGGCTGTTAGCTGAGCTTTCGTTCATTGACATATCCTCCAAGGAATAGATAATAAGCTGACAAACAGAGCCAGTGTCCTACGTCATTCTTATACAATTTACTACAAGTACACTGTATGAACATTTCTTCATGTTATAAATAAATCTCCTCTACAAATTACTGCTTATCAAATATTTCATGGAAATTGTGAAGAATCCATTTGTTCTATCTCACCACACAAATTTTAACACATTTTTACACTGGTTGATTACGAAAACATTTTTCCTTAGAGAGAAGTACAAGTCCACTACAGTGAATAGACAGTTTATTACCAACAACATTAGCAACTGGGTGACATTGTTCTACAAACACAAAATGAGTTTCTCTGGAAGAAAAGGGTTACTGTGTGTGGGTCAAATATGATGCACAGCAAGTTGTAATACTGATCAGATGCGTTCCCACACATTTGACCCCACACAAAACAGATACAGAACATAAAACAGACTCTACGAATATCAGAGGTCACAGCTTGTGTTTTATTCAGTGCTTTGTCTGTCTGGAAACTGGAGACCATGAACAGAGAAAATGCAACAATAACACACTTATGAGAAGGAAAGTTTTTTTAATCATCAGTACATTAAAAACTTAAATAGCTTTCATACTGAGACTCCTGTATGATTGCTGGGTGGAACACATGTTCTTACAGAAGTTATTGCTCCTCTTACCAAAATAGGGAATTTTGTGGTGATTTACAAAACAGTCCATCTCTAAAGCCTGAAAGAATGAAAAATTAAAACACAAAAATGTTCTTGTGGAAATGGTGCTCCTCACTGAACAGGGCAGGCAGGTACTATGAGTTTGTTAGATGTGGAGCGTAAGACAGATGGGTCAGCATAGGGCATGTTAACAGGCACAATTAATAGCAGAACTCATTTATAAAGGTAAGTTGCCACAAGAAATGTCTATGAACAAAAACTCTCAGTTGAGTTGCTCCGATAATCCCCAGCATTTATGAAGACATTAAAAGTACAAATAAGGAATTCCCACTATTTGTGAGTGAGGAATGAGTCAACATAGTTTTTTAAAGACAACATGAGAAACACTATTAATGTTCTTCAGGGCTAATCTAACACAGAGACTGAAGCAAAATTCTATTACAAATAAAAGAAACTTTAGGTACCATAAGTCAATCTAATCTAACACAGTTGGGGATTTCAGTCTAACAGCCACAGATGTGGCTCCATAGGGGTTCATGTATTCACAAAAAGAGGTCGGACTTAGTGGCACTCGCTATAATTCAATGGGTTCCATAAAATGGATCCTCCATGCTCAGGACACACAACCATGAGCTGGGTTCTGAATAATGTTCCCCTGAAGCAAGGTATCAATCTCCCCTACTAGTCCTTCATAGGTACTGCAGGAGCCTGCATTGTTGTTTACATTACAGACACACAAAACTGACTCTCCATTGATGTCTTCATGAGTTGTGCACCTATCGGGTAGCAGTATGGCAGGCTGTTAAGTTTTGATGATGAAATAAATTGGACATGAGCTTTAACACCAAAGGTACGCTAGATCCCTGCACTTGTGTGGACAGCTCGGCACTGGTCCAGGCGGTGTCAAGACTCAGAGACACTTTCAGTAGCATGCTTTACAGGAAAATACCATATGCTGCAGCAAAGAAGTGCAAACAGTGAAACCTTTCGTCCACAGATTCATGTAGTTAATGTGGCAGTTTTTTTCTGGGAGTTGAGTCTTCTGCTACAGCACGAGATCGTCTGCTAGATCAGATGGATGACATGCATCATCACATAGTAGTATGTCACCACACAGTTTCGGTCTTCCGAGAAGGAGAGGGCAGGGTGTGTTCTCTCTCTCTCTCTCTTTGCAAAACCAACTGGGGTCGTATGAGCCCAAGTCAAAACTATGGAACACGAAGACAAGAGTTGAAAGACTACTACAAGTCAATCCCAATTGACATAAGAAAAAACAGCTACAAACAGGGACATGGAGAAAGGTCTATAAAATATACCATAGAGAAACAGAGGTCCAGAACTAAAAATCAAATGGCCTTTGCCATATTGCTATGATAAATAAAAAGTAAAACGTGATCAACAGCTTGCTCACTTCACTAAAATGGCCAATAACTCAAGACGGTAAACCCAAGCAGGAACGTAAATGGTTAAAAAAGGGGCATTCTGTCAGTAAATGGCGAACAGTTAAAACTTCGGCACAATGTGTAGAAAGTGGTGGGGCATGGCTAAAAAGGCCACATACATAACCTAGTTAAAATGACTTCCTCCTGGCAGGAGGGCCAAAAGGAGGTCTTCCAACCCACTGGAAGAGGCTTTATAATCTGGAGCTTATTCCTATGAAGGGAGAACCAATAGTGATGCCAAAGTGACACCACCTCCTGACAGACAGCAACACAGAGCTCACTGGAGGGAATATAGGAACTAGTGGGCTGAGGTACGAGGGCTGCAGCCTTGGCAGCAGCCTCGTTTCCTGGCGGACCAGCATGACCATGAACCCACATATACATCACAGTTGCTCCATCAAGAGTGAGCAAGTGACAGTTTTCCTGGACCAGTTGCACTAAGGGATTGGTATGTACAGTGCACTGAGCCTTTGAAGGACACTGCAAGAGTTTAAGGAGAGGACACAATGGAAAAGCCTGTTTTGGTGAATGTACTCCGTGGCCTGAAATACTGAGCAGTGTGCCAGAAGCTGATAACAAAAAACGTTGGCACCAACAACGAAGGCACACCCGACACTAAGGTCAGTCTGAGAGACATCAGCATACACGAAGGTACTATGGTGAAATTCCATATGAAGGCTGTGAAACTGAAGGCAATACAGCAAGGCTGGAATAGCGTCCTTACGAAGCGAGTGAAGGAGAAGGTGAACATGGGCTGCCACACGAAGCCAAGGTAGTGAAAGGTTCACACCCACCGGGTAAGTTGCAGGTAGTGTGAAGTTAAGCCGCCGGATCAAGTGCCGAAAGCAGACTCCAGGAGGTAACAGGGAAGAGGGGTGCGCCCCATGCTAGGGACCAAAGAAGTCATTGAAGGAGGCAGCACAGGATGGGTGGCCATGAATGGCCGGCAAACAGCATGCATATCTGCTGAGGAGAAAGTCACAGTGGTAAGCCAATGGTATTTCAGCAGCTTTGGCATACAGACTCTCAACTGGGCTAGTGTAAAAGGCACCAGTGGCCAAACAGATGCCATGATGGTGGATAGTATTGAGACTGCGTAAGAGGGACAGACGTAGAGATGCATGAACAAAGCACCCATAGCCTAGTTTCAAATGGACAAGGGACCAGTACAAACGGAGGAGGATGGTTCCATCTGCACCACAGGAAGTACCAATGAGAACACTTAGGACATTAACGGATCTCTTACAGCGGGCTGTTAGGTAAGACACATTAGAAAACAAAGAGTGTTTCCTATCAAGACGAGCCCCCGAAATTTGAAGTTTAAACGAACGGAAAGACAACAGGCCCAAGATGTAAAGATGTTGGGAAAAACCAATTGCACCACCAGAAATTCATACAAACGGTTTTGTCAGTGAAAAAACGAATGCCATTGTTGATGCTCCATGAGTAAATACGATCGAGACATCGCTGAAGACATCGCTCAATGCAACAGGTCCATGGAGAACTGCAATAGATGGCAAAATCAGCAACAAAAAGGGAGCCGACGAAGCCTGGCAGGAGACAGGCCATTATAGAGTTAATGGCAATAGCAAAAAGGACAATGCTCAGGACTAAACCCTGAGGCACACTGTTTTCCTGGATAAAGGTGTCCAACAAGGTAGAACGCACATGCATCTTGTAAACTCTGTCTTTTTAAAAGTCCTCAAAGCAACGGGGCAGGTAGCCATGGGAGACCCCCATGTAGGCTATCAGTTATCCAGCAGGAGTTGTAGGTCTTCTTCAAATTCAAAAAAAAAAAATATGGCCACAGTCTGGGATTTCCACAGAAAACCATTCATGATATGGGTGGACAAAGTGACTAGATAGTCAACTGCAGAACGGCATGCTGTACAGTGGTTAGTAAATTGCGAGGCTCAAGCCACCATACCAGCCGGGCATGAATCATATGTTCAATCACTTTGCAAACAAAGTTGGTGAGAGAGATGGGGTGGTAGCTCGAAGGAAGTTGTCGTTTGTCCTTACTGGGCTTAGGTATGGGTAAGACAATGGCTTCATGCAGTGTCTGGGTAACGTGCCCTCTGTCCAAATGCGGTTGTACATATTAACATCTATATTTACGTGATTACTCTGCTAGTCACAATGAAGTGCCTGGCAGAGGGTTCAATGAATCACCTTCAAGCTATCTCTCTACCATGCCACTCCCGACCAGCACGCGGTAAAAACGAGCACTTAGATTTTTCTGTGCAACCCTAGATTTATTTTATCATGATGATAATTTCTCCATATGTAGGTGGGTGCCAACAGAATGTTTTTGCAATCGTAGGAGAAAACTGGTGATTGAAATTTCATGAGAAGATCCCGGGTTTTAATGATTATGACTCCAATTCATGTATAATGTCTGTGGCACTATCTCCCCTATTTCGCGATAATACAAATAGAGCTGCCCTACTTTGAACTTTTTTTGGTGTCATCTGTCAATCCCATCTGATACTGATCCCACAATGCACAGCAATACTCCAGAATAAGGTGGACAAACGTGGTATAAGCAGCCTCTTTGTACACTTATTGCACTTTCTAATGTTCTGCCAACGAATCACAGTCTTTGGTTTGCTCTCCCCACAACATTATCTATGTGATCATTCCAATTCAGGTTATTTGTAATTGTAATCCCGAAGTATTTAGTTAACTTTACAGCCTTCATATTTGTATGACTTATCGCATAATCGAAATTTAGTGAATTTATTTTAATACTCATGTGAATAACTTCCCACTTTTCTTTATTCAGGAGCAATTGCCACTTTTCACAACGTACAGATATCTTATCTAAAGCATTTTGCAATTCGTTTTGGTCATCCGATGACTACACAAGATGATAAATAACAACATCATCTGCAAACGATATAAGAGTGATACTCCGATTGTCTCCTATGTCGTAAACATACACATATCAAAAAAGTTTTTCATCACCCCGATTCCCAGAACTCGGGAAGATAAACGTTGACTGTGGATATTGTATCACAGACACAGTCCCTTTGACTGTTCAGAGATGTCATTAGACTCACCCAAAGATGTAAACAACCGTGCATGAGCAGCACCTATTAGACGGAGGGGGTCCGACAGACGATCAGTTCCAGCCATTCCACCAGCAACGAGGTACATGGCTCATGTTGTCTGTAGTTCAACTGTGCCTAGACGATCAATACCACAGTTCGATCGCATCCACATTGTTACTTTGTGTCAGGAAGGGCTCTCAACAAGGGAAGTGTTCAGGCGTCTCAAAGTGAACCAAAGTGGTGATGTTTGGACATGGAGGAGATAGAGAGAGACAGGAACTGTCAATGACATGCCTCGCTCAGGCTGCCCAAAGGCTACTACTGCAGTGGATGACCGCTACCCATGGATTATGGCTCAGAGGAACCCTGACAGCAATGCCACCATGTGGAATAATGCTTTTTGTGCAGCCACAGGATGTCGTGTTATTACTCAAATTGTGCGCAATTGTGCAGCCACAGTATGTCGTGTTATTACTCAAATTGTGCGCAAGAGGCTGCACGATGCGCAACTTCACACCCGTCATCCATGGCAAGGTCCATCTTTGCAACCACAACACCATGCAGCGCGGTACAGATGGGCACAACAACATGCCGAATGGACCGCTCAGGACTGGCATCAAGTTCTCTTCACTGATGAGTGTCATCACGTTCTCTTCACTGATGAGTGTCGCATATGCCTTCAACCAGACAATCGTCGGAGATGTGTTTGGAGGCAACCCGGTCAGGCTGAATGCCTTAGACACACTGTCTAGCAAATGCAGCAAGGTAGATGTTCCCTGATGTTTTGGGGTGGCATTATGTGGGGCTGACGTACACCGCTAGTGGTCATGGAAAGGGCATTAAGGGCTGTATGATATGTGAATGCCATCCTCCGACCAATAGTGCAACCATATTGGTAGCATATTGGTGAGGCATTAGTCTTCAAGGATGACAATTTGCGCCCCTATCATGAACATCTTGTGAATGACTTCCTTCAGGATAACAATATCGCTCAACTAGTGTGGCCAGCATGTTCTCCAGACATGAACCCTATTGAACATACCTGTGATAGATTGAAAAGGGCTGTTTATGGATGACGTAACCCACCAACCACTCTGAGGGATCTACGCCGAATCGCTGTTGAGGAGTGGGACAATCTGGATCAACAGTTCCTTGATCAACTTGTGGATAGTATGCCACGATGAATACAGGCATGCATCAGTGCAAGAGGACGTGCTGCTGAATATTAGAGGTACCAATGTGTACAGGAATCTGGACCACCACCTCTGAAGGTATCACTGTATGGTGGTACAACATGCAATGTGTGGTTTTCATGAGCAATAAGAAGGGCGGAAATGATGTTTATGTTGATCACTATTCCAATTTTCTGTACATGTTCTAGAATTCTCTGAACTGAAGTGATGCATAACCTTCTTTTTTTATGTGTGTAGATCACGAACAATAGAGGGCCTTAAGCAGAAAGTGCTTGCCTGCAAGAGAAAGGTGTTACAACAGCTGAATGTTAACAGCGTCTGATCCTGCGGCAGAGGATCGGAATGAACTGAGAGCATGATCTCGCTCCTCATAGTGAAGGTGGCATTGTAGCACAGACGATTCTAAGCAAAGAGAAGATTATCACTCGAGCTTCCTCTGCTCATTTCCAATGGAGGAAGACAGGGTGACATTGGAAAGAGCTCGAAATTTCTGCAAAATGGTGGCCCAAGGTGTTGGAGATAGCAGTAGGGCCCACGATGACATGGTCTACTACTGTCAGGCTGGAAACTGGGGAATGAATCTTGGTTCCAGAGAGTCGTCAGAGGTTGGCCCACATGACAGAGGAGTGGGTGGAACTGTTGAAAGAACTAGTGAATGGAATCCAGCTAGCTTTTTTGCTATCCTGAAGAACACGATGACACTGTGCACACATCTGTTTATAATGAATGTGGTTTGCCATCGTAGGATGATTGTTAAAAATGTGGAGAGCTCGCCTCCACATATGAATTGCATTGCAGCATGCCTCAGTCCACCAAGGGACTGGGACACAGCTTGATAATGAGGAAGAGTGAGGATTGGAACATTCTGTGGCAGTAAGGATAATGTTTGTAAGACATTCCACCAGATCATCACAAATTGGGAAATCTTGTTCTTTGAAGGTCAACAGGGAGGAGTAAAGCCACCAGTTGGCATTAGTAAGCTGCTATTTGGATGTGCACGAAGGTGGCGTAGGAGTCAGCAAACAGATAGCACATTGCAAATGATCGCTCTAGAACCCCAAAGGGGATGGTACACATTAAAATGACTGAGCAGCAGAAATGGGTGAGGTAGCTGCCCAATAAAATTGAGTAAGTCTGCCCTGGTGACATCATGTAACTGAGGGATATTAATAGTACAAAGGTCAGATAAGGAAGGAAAAGGCGAACTGCAACAGCTTGAAGATGAGTATTCAGGGAGATGGGTTGACTATGAACGTCATCCCGTATGAACAGCATGAGATGGAATGCTGACCTCAGGGGGAAGGTCAAACCAGACCAGGAAGAAATGTGAATGCTCAAAGCAGTAGTGAGAACACAATTTTGTTTTGTGAAGACAGAGAACAAGTGGACGCTGTAATTCTAAAATAGCCGTAAATCCTCTTTGTTGGCTCGAAGGCCGCAAATGTTCCATTGAAGGAGAGTCATGGCGAGGAAAACACGAAGGGGTGTCACCTTGGCAGCTGCCTAGTGCCAGCCTTTGAAAACTCACTTCTACAGGGTACAGAGGCAGGAAGATCGTGTTCCATCAGGTCTACAGAAGCATCGGCTTTCTTGTGCTATTGGTTTGCAGAGCCTAATGCAAAAAAATGGTTGGTGGTGCGTACCAGCAACATGGAGGCCGCGCGGGTAAAAGTGTCATGTGGTGACACTGTCAAAGAGGATCTTTGAGTCAGTGAAGGAGAAGACTGTTTGCCTTTGGGACTACTTCAAGCATTTCCAGTTATCAGAGGAAGAATCGGGTGTTTGTCGGCTGGAGGGATGTAGGAAGCCTTCACAGGAGTATTACTCCTGTCTTTCTGGCCAGCCAGTTACGTAGCTGGTAACTTCGCCCCTTGAGCTGAGAGTTTGATGGAAGTTGAATTTGAAGTCACATGTCTGTGTCGCCACATCCTTCATCGAGCGAGATGTAGCAAGAAAGTACTATAAGTTTCAGATGGTAGAATGCAAGGTTTGTGACTAGTCAATAACTTGCGAGTGATCGGGTAAGGAACTTTTTCTTTTACCCCGATCTCCTGGACAGCCCACTCATTGAGATACATGGGACAATCCTGAGAGGAGGTGGCACGGCTGTCACCGCAGTTGATACAGTGGGGAGGAGGCAGCAGAAATTGCCCTCATGCGCATCCCTACCACATGTTACACATTTGGCTGGGTGTCGACAAGACATTGGAGTGTGGTTGAAACGATGACACTGGTCGCATCAGGGTTGGAATGTACAATCAGACTGTGGTAATTTCATAGCTTGATTAGAACTAAGATGGAAGCACCACTATCACAAGTGAGAAAAAGAGTACATGGGGGCTCTAGGGATTCATCTACTTTATTCATCAGCCAATGGACTGCAATGACACCTGATCAGAGAGGTATGTTTGAATTTCTGCCTCAATCAGACCATTAAGCAGCCTAGTGTAAATAACACCACGTGAAGAATTCAGAGTTCTATGGGCCTCGACACGAATGGGATAGCCATAGAGAAGTGAAGCAGCAAGCAGTTGTTGTGCTTGAGAATTAGAATTAGTCTCCAGAAGCAAAGTGCCATTCTGCAAACGAGAGCAGGATTTAACAGGGCTGGCAATAGCATCAATACCTTTCTGAATAATAAACAGATTTGCCGTTGCAAAGGACTGACCATTTTCAGTATGTGAAACCATGAGGAACTGTGGTGCAGCTGGAAGGGTCTTTGTATCGTTAACCTCATTGTGTTTACATTTTGTAGCCGTTGATTGTGAAGATGATTGGCTCATTACGAGAAAATCCCCAAAGATTGCCAGTGTCTCAGATGGCATGCTCCTTCCAACTGGGGATCCCATTTACAAGGGAGAGCACCCGTCTTACGTGGCTGTTCACATCTCACTTCACACCTCCAAAACACCTGACAGTTGGACCAATCAGCAATTTGGGAAGCTAGTAGCTCAAGTAATCTCACCTCCCTGGGCGAACCCCACCTGTCAATCCGGCGCTTGGAATTATGCATTACCCTGTCACCTGTTGCGCATCAGACTCATGGGTTGGCCTTCAGGAGCACACAGGGAAGATGAAGACAGAGGAACCTCAAACGCTGAAGCTGAAGAAGGATAGGAGAAAAACAAAGAAAGGAAAAGGAAACAGAAAGCAGTGGTGAGATTATTCTTATGTCAGCAATGGACAATGCAGAACATTCCCAAGAGCACCCCAATTCTGTTCCCCAAGGGAGGGGAAAAATAACAGCAAGAGGAAACACATACAGCACAGAAGGGAAAAGATGCTGCAAAGGCTGGGGTCCTGTGGTAGCCAAGCACAAACCCACCTAAGAGTGGCGAGCCCCTGGGGGAAGAGGGCAGCTTGCAGGATGTAGTGGCCACTCCCAGCGTCGATCAGTGGAGTGCCACTGGTGGAGATGTGGTGGCGCAAGACCAAGGCTGTGGCTGCCAGTGACGGTGAAAGAGTGGCGGCATGGTACACAATGGCCTCCGAGTGTCACGTCACAAGCTCGGCTCTGAGACAACACCCCACCATACTGGCAGTCGGGGTGGGCAGTGGCAACGCAGTGTGGTTGGGGCAGGCTTAGTTGGGTGAGCTGGGGTGCAGATTGTTGGGTGGAAGGGGGGGAGTGGTGGGAATGCAGCCTGATGGAGCCACAGTAGTGAGCTGGTGCTCAGGTAGATCATGCACAGTGAGCAGCACCCAGTGCCACAGCTCGCCAGCTGGGAGATGTAGGCACGTCGGCTGCTGCCTCTTTGTGGAATGGGTCACGCATTGTGGAGGAAGCATGTGCCGATATCGTGGGGGTGGTGGCAGGTGCCTCGCTGTCTGAAGACATGGTTTTGTCACCTCACACCAGAGGATGGGTCCGGTGGTGGGAGTGAGGTGGCAGGTGTCTTAGGCAGCTCTGCTGGGGCAGATGGTGGTGTCAACAGCAGGGAAGCCTCCACTCTAGGGTCCCAAGTGCTGCACATCAGGTTGGCGCCATCAATCAGGTACTTCACCACCTCCGGTAACGTGAGGAGCTTGCAGTCGTACATGGCCCAACTCCTCTGACAGACAGAGCGCTCCATGAAAAAGAACCACTGGGGCTGCCAGGGACCTCCAATGCTCACTGCATTTCCAACAGGGGCAGTTTTTCAACACACAAAACCTGCCAGACTGTGGTACGCCTGCGATGATGTGAAGCACCTCTGTAGGGCTCGATCTGCGAAACTTAAAGGCTGAAGTGCATGGAGTCACTGGTAGTTGAGGAGCCTAAAAGTTTTGTCTCTGTGGAAGCAAACAACAGCCGGGATTGCAGGAACTGAAATGCAGCAGGTGGATTGCGGTGGTGTTCAGCCGGGTGATGGGACAGGAGCGTGTGTCGGGACTGTGATGATCCGCGTGAGCTGATGCAGTGGCTGAGAAAAGCATGAAACCCAGTTTTATGCACTTGTAGATTGGTAGGGTGGGGGTGTAAGGGAGGGGTGGTTGATTACTGGCCGAGGGCAAACTCTAAGGTAGCGGTAAGATCAGATTCACCCTGCAACATAATGCTTCACTCCCTGTGTCAGTGCTGGAATGGTGGAGTAGTGTGTTGCACAACAAACGTGTGCTGGTGTGGCAAGCACTAGATGGATGGTGGGGAAATATGATGTCAGCAGCCATTAGATGCAAGTGGCCGCAGTGTGGAGCTCGGGCTGTTGGAGGGGGAGGGAGTGGGGATGCGTGGGGAATCAGTTTACACAGTTTTTTTTTTTTTAAAAAAAAAAAAAAAACACTGTTAATGTTCTTCAAGTACGGTAAATGAAGCTAAGCTAACATTGCGATCAAGGGAATATGCAAATAGTAAAATGATCTTGTCCGACAGATCAACTTCGCCCATGGTACCTCAAGTTTGTTTGTTTGTACTTTTCTGTGATCAAACACAGAGACTAAGGCAAATACAAGATACAAATAAATGGATTTGAGATACTGTAGGTAAAGCTAATCTACCAGAGTTGCGATTTCAGTCTTCTAACGACTGTGTGCGTGGTGCTGCACTGGTTTGCATACAGTTCAGAACAAGAGGTCTTATCTTACCATACTCGTTATAATTTAATGGGCCACCTGAAGCAGATACTCCACACTTATGACATGAGAAATAAATGCTCACAATGTTGTCTTTTGTTGGGTGATGCATAATCCGCTACAGCGCAGTAGTAGTGAATCGCCACACACTCTCTCATTGAAGTATCAGTCATGTAGTTGATAACCACGGGTTAACACCAAAATGATTGATTGCAATGCTCACAAAAGAAAGAGTGTCTCTGGACACTTTAAAGAGATTTTCTAGCACTAATGTGAAGTAATTTATGGAAATTACATATGTTCATAATGTATTTAAATCTTGGGTTTATACACATCATCACTACACTTGATGATAAAAAAAGTACATGTCTAAGCCTGGTTTGAACACCAAAGTACTTTAGGAGCATGGTACTACTGAAGGTACACCTGCACAGTTTTGCAATTTGGAAACTCATTACATGGACAATTATTCATGCGGGTGGGGTTGAAACTCGTACGGTGCCAGGAAAAAGGCACCAACGGATCAGGGATCATCCCTCAAATTTTTGGACTGGAAATCAAACACCACATATTCGTTATCTAATAAAAATGTATTAAAACCCAATTTTCCTTCACAACATGTCAAGTAATTTAATCTAAAAAGTGATTAGTTTAATAGAAACATAAGACTTATAACTTTTAATAAGAATTTTGTAATCATTTCACTACTGAGGTGAAATTTTTGGTAACATCTGCAATACATTTATTACTTTTCTTATCTTTGCTTCCACCTCAAACAAATGCTCTTATATATTATATGCCTACAAGCAGCTACAAGAACAGCTAGCAATCAAAGGGGATAATAAACAAACTGGATGCTTTTTACTATGTAAGCTGTTTATTTCACTTACAAATCCGTGCAAGATGCTGTGAGACGATAGTTTGAAGCAACTCTGTGGCTGATACAGAATATTTGAGATAAATGATCATTCTTTGATTAAAAACAAATCACAATTATGTTGAATAAAATTATAAATAGAAAGCACAAAATTCCTTACACATTTTATCAGTTAAGTAAGAGAGCAAAGAAAGATTACATTCTAATTGAATTCAAGTACTGTTAGATTTGTAACACTGTAAATAATAAATAAAAAATAAACAAACATTTATCAGTATGGTCGAAATTTAAAGTACTGAGTTGTTATAATTAAAGTGCAGCTACCCACTGAGGTCCAGTGTGAACTGTAATTATCATATGGTAGCAAAATTTGGTAGATATGCTAATGTGTTAAAGCAGAACCGATTTACGCTAGAGGGGGGAGGTGGGAAGTTTCAATTTTGGCCACCAGATGAAAATAAAGCACTGTACACTGTTTGTATGATATACACACTGTCATTTGACTAGCCATTATGTGAATAAACAGTGAGACTATTGAGAAAAGAGACCGTGCACTATTAGTGAAACTCTTATGTGAATTGCAGTGGTTACAGTGCTGCATCGAGCAAGTATCACTGAAAGATTTGATGAGAGGCCCGATGTCATTAAATAGTTTAAAGATTATGATAATGAAATTCTCAAAAATGGGTTAGTTTAGTGCGGTACTTTAAAGAGGATAGCATCCTACGCTGGTGGAAGTCTCAACAAAGCTGTCTTTACTCTAGCTGACCATGCAGCCCTGAACATGAAGCCCTGAACATGAAGCCCCAGGTAGTGCAAGCACTCGGGCAGTATCATGAGAATTGTCCATCCCATGGTCAACCATACGGAAAGTTATGCAGTTTATTTTACACTGGCACCTGCACAAGATCCAGAAGGTACAGCAACTGAAACCTCAAGATCTGCAGAACATTCTGAATTTCTCACCATATGTGACTGTGTGGTGTGTATTCACAACTACCTTTCTTCTTGGTACATTCCTCTTTGCAGAGACTATACTCAGAGGGTCTGTCAGGTGTACTGTAATGTCTGTACATTATTCAAACCTCTTTGTACAGCATGTGATTCCTGTTCTGTAACAGTGCAATGGTGTGTAAACCACTGTTTTCATGAAAGATGGGGCAACACCTCATGCCGCTCACCCAGTGAAAGATCTGCTTAATGCAACCTTCCACCGATATGTTATCTCTCAAAGTTTTCCAGATACATGGCCTGCAAGATCACCTGATCTGAATCCTTGAGGCTTTTGGCTCTAGGTATATCTAAAAGAATGTGTTCACCTGGGTACGTTCAGTCTCTACTTGCTCTGAAGGTCAGTATACAGGAAATAATCATTCAGATTCTGCCACAACTACTGCGAGCAACTGCTGATCACACAGTCTTAAAGATGCATCATATTGTTGACATCTCTGTAGTTCATACTGAGCAAACTGTGCAAGCAAACGTTAATAATTAAATCTACATTGTGCCTTTCTCATTCGTTTGGCATTTTCTGCCTATGTCCCATCTGTAATATATCTCAAATGAAAATAATTCTGTCAGTTTTTCTTACATTCACAACTCCAGGTTTGCACCTGGTGGCCAAATTATTTTTTTCCATTCTAATCAGCTCCACATTAATGCACTAGAATGCCTATCAAGTTTCACAGCCACAACATTATTAAAAGGAAAGCTGCCACTCACCATATAGCAGAGATGCTGAGTCGCAGATAAAGGCAGAAATCTCAAATTCTGAGTGTCTTTTTGTTGTGCCTATGTGCGACTCAGTATATCTGCTATATGATGAGTGGCACTTACCTTTTCATAATATGTTACGTTATATCCCGGATTTTTCCATTGTATCAAGTTTCACTGCCATTAAGATAATTACAGCCCACACTGGATCTCAGCAGCTGCACTTTAATTAAAACCCTCCCGTGTATGGTGAATTATAGTCTTTGGAACACAAAATTTACACGCCTATTTTCTTGTAGTGACTGCAGTATTTCTGAAAAGTGACTTTTAAAACTATAGTGTAATCAAGAAAAAACTATTGTGACCATGGCTCCTCAATAAACCTCTTCTGCTCAATTCCATTCTGTGTATCAATCATCTTTCATTAAACATTATCACATCTTCCATCATTTTATCCTTCAGTCTTGTTTTGGTCCTCCTCCTCCTCCCCTCCTTCAGAAAAATATGCAAGGTAGGCTATTCTAGATACATTCCCTGCCCAGTGTAGCCTAATTATAAATATTAAAATGTTTATACAGTGCATGTAAGCTTTTCCCCCCTCATTTTTCAGTTCTTGGGAGTAGTTATCCATGCTATGTGGAAAAAAAATTCTTTTAATTCTTCTTTCAAATATGACAGTCCTTCCTCAACTTAGAATCTTACAAAAATACTGCAACATTCAAGGAAGTTGCAAGCTTTCCTGTTAGCAGCAGTTATGCATCAATTTCTGTATCATTTCAGTTATTTTGGCTATAAAGGATTCCTACTTGCAGCCCCTTGCGACATAATGGCTATTTTGCAATTTGTGTACATTATGTTTGAGAGATTATCTTCTGGGCTAAAGTACAACATCTGAATATGACGTGAAATGGGTGCTACTATGTGGTGTAGGAATTCATTTGAAATGTGTTTTCATGACCTATCTCAGTTTTTCCTAGGGTGTGGTTAAATAAAACAGGTGAGATGTAATCATCTGGCTGCTATCCAAAGTTCAGTCTAAATTTTTCAATCTTCCCAAAGAAGTTTTAATTTGGCACAAGTTTTCTTTTCTACATATCAGTAATAATTTATCTAAAAACAATGATGAGGCAACAGTTTGTTGCGAAAGCTTGAATTTTGTGTGTATGTTTGTGTTTGTTTGTGTGTCTATCGACGTGCCAGCGCTTTCGTTTGGTAAGTCACATCATCTTTGTTTTTAGATATTTTTTTCCCACGTGGAATGTTTCCCTCTATTATATTGATATCAGTAATAATTTAGTTAGTTTTGAGGAGATTTCAAATTGCATGATAGTATTCATTAGTGTTCGGCAATGTATGTTGTCTTATTCCTTTTTGGAACAGGTAAGAGTTGTGTTACTGGCCTGAAACACTCAGGTAGTTGCTGTCTATGGCCTAAATGTGTACACATCTGTTTCTCCAAAAGTGCCACTGCTCTTCACTATAGAAAACTATCTGGTCTCCTTTCTTTAAAAAACATGGGGGGGGAACAAGAAATGGAACAAAAACAAATGTCAAGGAGCCCTCAACAGACTTCATGTCACCCAAGAAGGCACAGATTTTACATATAAGAATATGAAAACAAAAACATGCACCAACAAAACATTTCTAAAAAAGCCTTGCTTCTGTATTGATCACTTTTGCATGTTGTTGCTTTATTAAGAAGCAAGCAAATAGCAGTTATTTGGTAGCGTAGAGGGAGGTACAATTCTTTACATATAATTATTTCATTTTGCTCTCACATCATTTTCAAATCTCAAAACAGTTTATTTAAGTCCAGCCATGTATCTCATACATAGTAGTTCCACAGTTAAAATATGATTTTTTTCTTTACATCTCCTCCCCTCGACTAATATTGCAAATCTAAGTAAACGTAATTCAGGGTTCAAGTTAATGATTGAATATAATAGAGGGAAACATTCCACGTGGGAAAAATATATCTAAAAACACAGATGATGTGACTTACCGAACGAAAGTGCTGGCAGGTCGATAGACACACAAACAAACACAAACATACACACAAAATTCAAGCTTTCGCAACAAACTGTTGCCTCATCAGGAAAGAGGGAAGGAGAGGGAAGGACGAAAGGATGTGGGTTTTAAGGGAGAGGGTAAGGAGTCATTCCAATCCCAGGAGCGGAAAGACTTACCTTAGGGGGAAAAAAGGAAAAAAGGACAGGTATACACGCACGCACGCACTGGCGCGCGCACACACACACACACACACACACACACACACACACACACACACACATATCTCCATCCGCACATACATGTATGTGCGGATGGATATGTGTGTGTGTGTGTGTGTGTGTGTGTGTGTGTGTGTGTGTGTGTGTGCGCGCCAGTGTATACCTGTCCTTTTTTCCTTTTTTCCCCCTAAGGTAAGTCTTTCCGCTCCTGGGATTGGAATGACTCCTTACCCTCTCCCTTAAAACCCACATCCTTTCGTCCTTCCCTCTCCTTCCCTCTTTCCTGATGAGGCAACAGTTTGTTACGAAAGCTTGAATTTTGTGTGTGTGTTTGTGTTTGTTTGTGTGTCTATCGACCTGCCAGCACTTTCGTTCGGTAAGTCATATCATCTGTGTTTTTAGATATAAACATAATTCAGAATTGAAATAACTAATGTTTTAGATTTCCAATTCCTTTTTCTCCTGGAGGGAAAAAATCCTCATTTTCCTACAACTTTGTTGTTTCATGATTAAGATCTGAACTCTTCATTTCCAAAAATAGGAATTGGATAATTAAGTAAGTGCATTATTCAACCTCTTATTCTTTATTGTTGGAACTACAATATCTGCTGATAATTATGGACATCTATATTCATTTGCATAATATATGCTGATTATCAACTTCTTCTTACCAAATACAATAGTAGGTACATAGTTGCTGACATATCCTGTACACAAGAGATGGAGGATAATGACAGGATCATTATTCTCATGCTCCTGTTTCCAAACATCAGTGTTTATTCGTATCTTTGCACGTGTTTTGAAATAAGCAAACGAATGTATTATACATTAAATTTTTCTTAAAATTTGTTTCAGAATTCATTACCTGGTGTACACGTAACTGCTGATAAAGCTGGATTGTCAACTTCATGAATTGCTCTTTGCACTATGGTTTCAGCCTGCACCACACAGGATACTAGAAAAAATGGAAGTAATTTCAGAATCTCGGTACAAATTTTACAAATTTCTTTATCACTCCCTAATTAGCAAAAAATAGCCTATACTCAATGATATGATATAATAATAATAATAATAATAATAATAATAATAATATACTTGACTCAAAGTTAAATTAGAATAGTAAGTTTAAATATCAGTTAAATTTGCAAATCATACAACAATAAACATAATGCAGAAGACTTCAGTTACTGTTCAGAAGAATCCCGTTCTCAAGACTGTTTTTAGATGGTCAACTCCCAATAATCAATGTAACCCACATTCTTTTAAGTTTTGAAACTGAGTATTTGAAAGCAAAAAATGTGCAGCCAAACAGAACCTTCCAAAAGTTCAAGTAGTATACCTTATGAAGAGGGGCATTTAGGATGACTTACAAGGAAAATCAGTTCCTTGTCTCCAGTTGACTATTGTGGGACAATGGTAGTTCTCTTATATTTTAATTGCCAGTGTAACTCAATTGATTAAATGAGTGAAAAGAGCCTCATCAGACATTTTATTTGAGATACTAAGATGCCAATTCTTATCATTCCAGATGACAGTAAATGACTTTCATTTCAAAAGTACAAGCTAAATTATAGTAAGAGCTAATGGAAGCTAGCCTGTTGAGCATGTGAAACCCAAGTAATCACCAGTCCACTGTTGTTTGCATTTGTCATAGAGTGACAGGGTCCAAACAAACAATCAAGGCAGATGTGTAGTCCAGTTAGTCATTTCACAACAGAAGAGACACAGTCAGTTATACACATCAGCCAGAGCACATGGAGTGAGGAAAAAAGGCAGACATGGGTACCTCTATTTTAACAATTGAGCAGCATGTATTTAAAAATGGTGACTAGAAATGCTGAAGGTAAGATATCTTCCCTTCATCCCAAGTATATTGATCTGCACAAACTGAGGTCCTCATAAATCAGGCAACTTTACTGGCAAACTGTTGCTCATACACTTCACAGTCCTGAAATCATAATCAATGGCTACCATCACTTACAATTCACCAGAAAGTGCATGATCTCAATTTAAGAAAACAGCCTAAAATTTTGGTTACAATCTTTCCAATTCTAAATCTGCAGAATTTTAGTTAATTGAGTGAAAGAGGTTGTATGTCTGATGAAGTGTCAGTAGCTCAAAAAAATGATTTAAGAATCCATCTTTTTGAAACCACTAATATATTCAAATTGTTTTCTTTTCATTTACTTCGAGATCCCTTGTCTGAAAATGACAGAACTGCATAGCAGAGACTACTTCCTACTGTACCAATTACTAGGGCATCTTCTCATTCCTTTCACGTATGGAGTGTAGCAAGAATGATTGTTTAAGTGCCTCTACACACACTGTGATTAGTATAAACCATAATCTTGTCCTCGTGAACCCTACGAGAGCAATATTTATGGTTTGTGTGATATTCTACTTCATATCCCGGAGCTAACCAATATTGCCAAATGTAAATTGACTCCACGTAAATTATATTTAAAGTCTCATCTTCGCAGAGACATATGAAGAAACTGTACTTTCTGAAGAAATATACCTCCTCCCTTTCCTGTTCCACTGACAAATAATGAATACATAGGAACAAGAATAACTTTTTGGAAGCCTCCATATGGAATTTTACAAACCAAAGGAAGCATTTTCTTCCACTTTTTAGTACAGTTGCCCGCTATAATTAAATATTTTTTCTATGTTAAGAGATATTCCATCCATTCCTTGAACACAATACAAGTTTCTGCCATAGCATCACTTTGAAAGAAAAAAAACCGGGAACTTCATTCCATTTTGACAATTTATGTTCTTACACCAACATGTTTGTCATGAGCAATACTTACCAAGTATGCTTTTCATTCTATCCTCTCCCTCTTTCTTTAACTGATCCTGCAATTTTTTATGCTTAGCTTCTGCTTCCTGTAACTGTTGATCTAACTCTTCCTTCTGTGATAGCAAATCATGGAGTTCACTTTCAAGATTACTTTTCTCTTTTAACACCCAGTCCACTCGCGCTGCAAGTGTCTGTAAGCAAACGTATCCATCTTCCTTCAAGCAATAGTATTACACAAAAGAGAAATACTTTAGATGAAACATGTGCAAGTTAAAACATTTTCATTTTAAATTTTATTTCGATTGTTTTAAACATTCTTATATGATTCCATATTTCATTTCAAATTGTAGTAATGTTTCCCAACTTTTAAGCATGTAATAAAACTACACATCATACATGTAAAATTACTGGATCATGCTAAAGAAAGGCAAAGGGAAGGCTGTGGGGCAGCCTCATATTATATATTTTACTAACCTCATTCTCCAATTTTGCATTTTCTTGTGCAGCCTTCAGTGCAGCTACCTGTTCGCTAGCCTCATTTGCCGACTGTACAAGGTTCTGCTCCATTTTTGATCTCTCAAACTGCATTTCCTGCAATTTTGCTTCTGCTTCTGCTTGCAGTCTCTGAGTTTGATCACTTACAGTTCTTGCATGAAGTAACTGTTTATCTACATCTGCTTTCTAAACAATGCAGAAAATGGTGTAGGTAATTTTATTTTTGATTACATTACATTTTATTAATACTTGTTCCATAGTTCATGAATACAACACTTCATAATGATGTGAAACTTGTCAGTTTAACATAAGTTTTCTTTACAGAATATAATTTTTTTTCACTTACTACTTAATATCTAAAAATTCAACTACTGAGCAGAAGGAGTTGTCATTCAGAAAGTCTTTGAATTTGTTTTTAAATATTTGTTGGTTATCTGTCAGAATTTTAATGCAATTTGATAAATGATCAAAGACTTTTGTGGCAGCATAATTCACCCCTTTCTGTACCAAAGTCAGATTTAACCCAGAATAGTGAAGATGATTCTTTCTTCTAGTGTTGTAGCTGCTGGCTTGGAATGAATGACTGCATACTAAATATCAACAGTATGTGTCTCATTCAAGACAGGGCAGAGATGGGCTCATTTATGATGGATACATGTACTTCAAGACTAGATAATGAATTAGTCCAAACTCAGACTAGAATAATGAGGTTCTGGTATGGGAAGACATCACAATGGAAGGTTACACAGAGATGTACATCTCAGCTTGTACTTCAAAGAAAACTTAGTAGCCAGAAGTAGAGACAGACTGTACCCAGCTCCATGGGCAACTTTGCAGAGGTGCAACTGCTGCAAATGTACTCTTATGTACAACAATTCCTGTTCATGTTGAACACAAGACAGTGAATTTCTTCCGAGTGAAAATTTTACCCTCTTGATCGGCTGACAAGACAGCCAGTTATTAATAATATAAAATAAGTTTGGTGTGCATTGCACAGAAATTGCAGCCTTTCAGGTGTTATAAGGCGTTTTTCCAAACTGTTACACAGCTCATTCTTAGGATTGACATCAATTAGCAACAGAGTCCTTGGAACACCAGAGAATACACCATGTCATAGCCAAGCATTCATGGAGGCTACCGTACTGCCAATTAAATGATTGAGCTTATCTATTATGGGTACTGTAAAACATGTGATTGTGTAGTAACTGAATATAATATGGTCCTTAATAGGGTGTAAGATCACCACAGATAGCAAAACATAATTTGCAATGTGATCCTATGCTGGCCACATGTTGTGTAAGGATGTGGTCATCCTACAATACATCAACCAAATACATCTGTTGTGTGTTCCATGGGATTTAAGTCAGTGGAACAAGCAGACCAGGCCATTTGCCATATATCCTCGTTTCAAGAGCTGCTCCATCCGTGCAGTTCAACGTGGTTGCACATTGTCATCCATAAAATGAACTTTGAACTGAACAGACTTCTGGAAAGATGGACATAGGAAAGGAGTAAAATGTCACAACAATACTGGGTGTACTGACTTCCAAAACTTCACATTATTGTGGCATTGTACTACTACTCCATGTGCGACACACACACACACACACACACACACACACACAGACACACACACACACACACACACAGACACACACAGACAAGTACCGTGGAGCATGTGCGAGATGTGTTGTGAAGACATACTGCAGAACGTCCACATGTACCAGTGACCATCCAGCAGTTGTCAACCCACGCACGTACTGTCAAGAACAACGTCCCCCATTTGTAATGTTCAGGATACCATCGTAAATTGTGATGACTTCAATGCAATTATTGCCTCCGAATATTTCGTTTCTGTTCATCTTACTGTGTATTTCTTTCAGTTGCCTTCTATACTATACTGTAGCTTGTCTTTCAATGGACCAGTATGGTCCAAGTTTCACCACATTGACACATCATGCAAAAGTTACTTTTGTCCTGAAGTTTAGTGCACCACTGTAGTTTTGAGTCTTTTCAAGCTCATCTTCACTGTTGTTGTATAGCACATGCTGGATACTCCCAGAGTTATTTATGGTGATACTAAGTGCTCAGAGTGAATAATGATTAATCTGCTGGCCAAAAAGCAATAAAAATTGGAGTTGCCACTGGATATTAACAATACTACAAGGAAGAAAAATTTTATTTTTGTTGTTGAGAAATATAAGCAGCAGATCCAAGACAGACAATAAAATCTTTTAATAGTGAAGTGGAACGAGATGAATGTAGGCTGGAACCAATGCGAGGGAACTGAGTTAGCAATAATGTAAAATTTATTATAGTTTAGTAAAGAAATGAAAAGGAAAAAAAATCTTTGAAACCTGTCACATGGAAAGTAATATACTTGTGAATCAAGTTGACTAATAATGTTGCAACTTATGAAAGTATGTTACCTGTTAACAAATTACATCTTATCATCATGTAATGGAAAAGATATGTTTTCTTACCGCAAATCAGTTGCAGATGTGTTAATGAAGCCAACACTGGGATATATACACAAAGATAAGGAATTAGTGAATCACTGGCACTGAAAATGCATCATTAATTTGAAGGTAGATTAGATGTTTGCTGTACACTGCCTTTATCCCATACCCAGCACTAGCAGACTTGGTCCAATCTCAGATGCTCATCAGTCCTTTCTTAACATAAGCCTTACTAGTTTCCTCGTTCACTTAGGCCAATTTTTGGTTTTAATTGCCTCCAGGTATCTCCAATTTCCCAAATGACCCCATCATATATTTTGAAAATAACCCAAGTTTGGCAATCATACATACTCACTCACATGATAACAAAAATTCTGATAGCAAATTTACCACATGGTACCAGTTTAATTCTAAACTATGCTTACTGCCATCTCGATACTAACTACTTCAATGAAATCCAATACTGAATAATGAAAATGGAATGGAGATTATCAGTTAAGTGAATAACAGTACGTGGCACAGGAAAGGAGAATATATGAAAGGATGAAGTACACACCGACAAAGAGAACGGAGGTTATATGTTTAGTGAAAGATTACTGCAGCTCTTCAGGAAAGGATCTATCGATTTAAAAATACAGTACACCTAGAGACATGACATACTGAGTGGAATAGTTAAGCCCAAGCATTCTTGCCAGGGAAAATTCACAAGGAAAGCAGGTTTATAGAAACTGAAGTGCAGCAAGGCAATAGTGAGACTATTATGAGTGTCTGCTAAAACTTCTATATCCAGGGAGCCACAGATAGTGTAGATCCTGAGTGTCAACTTCTAAAGAGATGACAACTGGTTAAAAGTAACATTCTGTAATTTTCAGTCATTAAGAGCCAGCACTGATGACATCTAATACCACAGCAGTGCATATTATCCCATACTGAACTGTTCTTTAGTAATACCCTGTTTATGAAACTCAATTTCTTTACAGAGATGAATGTGTGATGACTAAGATTTAGATTACTGTGTTCCAACACTCAGCCTGGTACTGAAAGTAAAATTTCTTCCCTCACCACCTAACCAAATATTTTGATTCATTCTATGTTAAATATGTATCTTAAATAAATATAAACCAAATTAACACACAGTCCTTGAATGTTCCACACTTGGTACATAGATCTCCCTCAACTAATCACATCACTATAATTTTTTTTATTAAAACTGAAATTATATGACAGTAAAAGATTAGAAGTAATAATACATTATTACAGTAGGCAAGATATTTACAGAAGTTGATACGATCACATTTGGATAATGTTCCTTACATGTTCCAGTAGTTATTTAAATTTTACAGGTAAGCCACAATACTTTTTTGTGTCTGTTCATTCACATTTAAAGATGACAAATATTAAATAAGCTGAAAAATTCCTAATCTTGGTCACATTTTGACTTATTTAAACATTTACCAGTTTCAATTTTACAAGCATCATTACATGTTTAAAAGACCAGTATCATGCAAGAAACATGTCAATTTACAACTACATTTCCTTCACATCTCTGCTCTTTTTAAAACCTGAAGGTCATAGATCTGATGCCACAAAATGTTTAAATAAATCAAAATGTGCCAAGATTATGAATCCTTCCAGTTATTTATCCATCAACACCATTCATTTCCTCCATAGGACCATGCGATCTCTTTTCACAACAAATATTTTCTGAAAGCCTTTCACTTTATTTAATTATACAGATAATGACATCCAAATGGTCAATATTTCTGTTGTGAACAGGAAATCCCCCCCTTACAAAGAATTTTATAGTAAGGTTGAAAGCAACTGTTTGAATAAGAAATTATTACCTGTCGTATTAGCTGAATATGTTCCTCTCTCAGTTTTGTGTACACCTCCTTTAATTTCTGAAACTTTTCCTCTATTGTTTTGGCCTTCTCTGTAATACAAGTAATACAATAAACAAATGAAAACGTAATTTAATCTCAACAGAGAAAATAATAAACTGATTCTGAGACAGTAAATTGTTTTACTTTCTGTTTCCTGGTATCTTGAAAAATCCTCCGTCTGCTGAAGTAGGTCATCCTTCAGCTGTTTTTCCTGAAGAAGTTCACTGTCCTGAAAAAAAAAAATAGTGAATCCCTTTACATCAATAAACAATACATTAGTTACAAAGATCATGTGAAATTTTTATCGAGCAGTACAATGCTATTGTGACTCAAGTTGTAATATATTTTTATAATTATGATAACTGAAACACACACACACACACAAACACACACACACACACACAGCCGACCACACTGTCCTGTGCTGGCCAACTATACTGTCTTGTCCCAGCCGACCACACTGCCCTTGACTGGGGTGATAGGTTGAGTTGGGTATATGGGTGAGTGGAGAAACAAGGTGAGGAATGGGAGAAAGCATTGGAGTATGTTGGCTGACTGCTTGGAGAAGATGTAGCAAGTGTACTGGAATATGGCACCAGTGAACTGCATGGAGAGTTGTGGGTAGTGCATAATGAGGTGGAGGGGAAGGCAGGACTGAGAAACAGGGCTGCAGAGAGGAGTGTGAATGTAGGCCGAGTAATGTGGAGGTCATGGGGAAGGGGTGGAGGTCCATGTGGGACAGAGGCTAGCAGAGATCGAGCCCAAGAGTATTACAAGATTAAAGACTGTCTTGCAAGGAAAATTCTCATATACATATTTTAGAGAGACTAGGGGAAAGGATCCTCATAGCTTGGGCTGTGAAATGGGCACTGACATCTAGCATGTTGTGTTCACCAGCATGCACCGCAATTGGCCACAGTTTGTCAGTGACCGTTCATTTCTGCACACGGCTGATTGGTGGTCATGCTCACTTAAAGTTCCTCTAATAGGGTAGGTGATGCCTGTGACAGGACTGGACTGGACTGGACTGGACTGGGTGGGTGCATAAGACAGGTCTTGCCCCTGGGTCTTCCACTGGGGTACAACCCATGTGGCAAGGGGTTGTTACTAGATAAGGATGTACTAGCATATTTTGCAAGTGGGTGGGTGGCAGAATACCACTTTGGGATGGGTGAGAGGATTATAGATAAGATGTTTCCCATTTCTAGGCATGCAGATACTGTTGACTGTTAGGGCCTTGATGTGGACACAGGTTTTTATGGAGCCACCAAAGAGGTAGAGTTCAACAACCGCAAAAAGCATACTGGGGCAAGGAGAAGTGTAACAATCATCGATATTCAAATAAATGTCTCTTAACTGTGGAACCATTCTACAACTCACAGTGTAAATTCTTTTTATGTTTTCAATTCTCAAACTGTGAAACCATTTTTGACAGATCCTTCAGCCACCTTGTGTGTGTGTATTATTTTCACTTTTCCTACATCTGCTTCAGATGTTTGCTTCATGCTTTTTCCTCTAACTTACAGTGATGTGACAAAAGTCATGGGACACCTCTAAATATTGTGTTAGACCTCCTTTTGCCCAGCACAGTGCAGCAACTCAATGTGGCACGGACTCAACACATCCCTGAAAGAGCCCTGCAGAAATATAGAGCTGCGCTGCTTCTACAGGCATCCATAATTGTGAATATGTTGCATATGCAGGATTTTGTGCACGAATTGATCTCTCAATTAAGTGCCATAAATGTTTGATACGATTCATGTCAGTCAATCTGGGCAGTCAAATGATTCGCTCAAAGTGTCCAGAATGTTCTTCAAACCAGTCAAGAATGGATGTGAATGGTCAAAGTAGTTGAACAGAACCATTTCCCATCAATGATCAGTTCAGTTGGACCACAGGACCCAGTCCATTCCATGTCAACACAGCTCACACCATTATGGAGCCAGAATAAACTTGCACAGTGCCTTGTTGCCAACTTGGGTCCATGCCTCTGCAGGGACTGCCCCAGACATTAACCCTGCCATCAACTCTTACTAACTGAAATCGAGACCCATCGGTCCAGATCACAGTTTTTCAGTCATTTAGACTCCAACCATTGTCATCACAAGCCCAGGACAGGTGCTGAAGGCAATTTCATGCTGTTATCAAAGGCGCTCGTATAGGTTGTGTGCAGCCATAGCCCATTAACGCCAAATTTTGCTGCACTGTCGTAACGGATACATTCCTTGTACATCCTATGTTGACTTCTGTGGTTATTGTCTGTTAACAATGATAACTCTACACAAACACCACTGTTCTCTGTTATTAAATGAAGGTTGTCAGCCACTGCGTTGTCCGTGGCGAGATGAACTTTAGTATTCTTGGCACATTCTTGACACTGTTGATCTTGAAATACTGAATTCCTTAACAAATTCCAAAATGGTATGTCCCATGCAACCACCTCCAACTACTATTCCGCTACAAAGTCTTAACTCCCATCATGTGGTCATAATCACACGGGAAACCATTTCACATGAATTACCCGAGAACAAATGACACCTCCACCAATTCATACCTTGTGTACATGAAACTACCAACATTTGTATATGTGCATGTCACCTCAGTGTACACCAGGCAATTTTACTTCCAGTATTTCCAAAATTGTTTACCCATGCTTTTCACTCATTTACAACCCTTTCCCCCCCTTACAGCAACATTTCATTCTCAGGCGGTGCCTGTTCGATCAATCTATGTTAGTCCAGAAAAGTTTTCCTACCTGTAGTCCCACATCCTGTTGTATAAATGCCACCTGACCCATACAATCTCCTCCTCCTCCCCTCCCCGCTTTCAAACATGCCAGCCACAAAAGTTACTTTTTCTGAATACCACCACTCCTTTCACGACAACCTTCAAATCTTCAGAGTCTGCCTGTCCCTATCCATCACTAATCTAACACGGGGTAAACAAATCATGAAACAAGCTCCACATCACCTCTGCTCCCTTCAGAAAATTCTTTTACCAAGCAACCTTAACTACCTGCACCCCATCTACCAAACTGAAATCACTGCCATAAAAATTTTGAGCAGCAGTCTTGGCACCACCCCTAAACATTTCCAATTTACTGACATCCAACATCCATTTTGGAGTATCAGTTGCAAACAATACCTATCGTGACTCAAGTGAACTGCCTCATCAAACACAAGTAGGACTTGGACCCTGCCTTGCTGACTTCCTGCATATCCACATAGCCCAAACTCCTTCCCAACATCCCTCAAAACATAAGACACAAACCCAAAACAGTTAGCAACCTATCTAACAGCATTATCAATTCTACATAAATTTCAGTCCTATCCAAAGATTCATTTTCACACTTGTATTCAAGCACCTCTCAATGTGGTATTCCATTCTTAAGCAATATATACAGGGTGGTACAAAAAGGTACGGCCAAACTTTCAGGAAACATTCCTTACACACAAAGAAAGAAAATATGTTATGTGGACATGTGTCCGGAAATGCTTACTTTCCATGTTAGAGCTCATTTTATTACTTCTCTTCAAATCATTAATCGTGGAATGGAAACACACAGCAACAGAACGTACCAGCATGACTTCAAACACTTTGTTACAGGAAATGTTCAAAATGTCCTCCGTTAGCGAGGATACATGCAACCACCCTCCGTCGCATGGAATCCCTGATGCGCTGATGCAGCCCTGGAGAATGGCGTATTGTATCACAGCCATCCACAATGCGAGCACGAAGAGTCTCTACATTTGGTACCGGGGTTGCGTAGACAAGAGCTTTCAAATGCCCCCATAAATGAAAGTCAAGAGGGTTGAGGTCAGGAGAGCGTGGAGGGCATGGAATTGGTCCGCTTGTACCAATTCATCATTCACCGAATCTGTGGTTGAGAAGCGTACGAACACTTAGACTGAAATGTGCAGGAGCTCCATCGTGCATGAACCACATGTTGTGTCGTACTTGTAAAGGCACATGTTCTAGCAGCACAGGTAGAGTATCCCGTATGAAATCATGATAACGTGCTCCATTGAGCGAAGGTGAAAGAACATGGGGCCCAATCAAGACATCACCAACAATGCCTGCCCAAACGTTCACAGAAAATCTGTGTTGATGACGTGATTGCACAATTGCGTGCGGATTCTCGTCAGCCCACACATGTTGATTGTGAAGGTTTACAATTTGAACACGTTGGAATGAAGCCTCATCCGTAAAGAGAACATTTGCACTGAAATGAGGATTGACACATTGTTGGATGAACCATTCGCAGAAGTGTACCCGTGGAGGCCAATCAGCTGCTGATAGTGCCTGCACATGCTGTACATGGTACGGAAACAACTGGTTCTCCCATAGCACTCGCCATACAGTGACGTGGTCAACGTTACCTTGTACAGCAGCAACTTCTCTTGACACTGACATTAGGGTTATCGTCCACTGCACGAAGAATTGCCTCGTCCATTGCAGGTGTCGTCTTCGTTCTAGGTCTTCCCCAGTCGCGAGTCATAGGCTGGAATGTTCCGTGCTCCCTAAGACGCCGATCAATTGCTTCGAACGTCTTCCTGTCGGGACACCTTCGTTCTGGAAATCTGTCTCGATACAGACATACCGCGCCACTGCTATTGCTCCGTGCTAATCCATACATCAAATGGGCATCTGACAACTCCGCATTTATAAACATTGCACTGACTGCAAAACCACGTTCACGATGAACACTAACCTGTTGACGCTACGTACTGATGTGCTTGATGCTAGAACTGTAGAGCAATGAGTCGCATGTCAACACAAGCACCGAAGTCAACATTACCTTCCTTCAATTGGGCCAACTGGCAGTGAATCTAGGAAGTACAGTACATACTGATGAAACTAAAATGAGCTCTAACATGGAAATTAAGCGTTTCTGGACACATGTCCACATAACATCTTTTCTTTATTTGTGTGTGAGGAATGTTTCCTGAAAGTTTGGCCGTACCTTTTTGTAACACCCTGTATACTTCCGACCCCTTACCGCATGGATCATACCCCTGCAGTAGATCCATATGCAAGACCTATCCAATGCAAGCATCAAGCACACCCTACTCCAATCCCTTCACAGTTACAGTCTATCCAGGGGCAGGGTCACCTGTTAAAGGAGCCATATCATAGCCAAGTTCTGTTGTAACTGATGTTGTCATGGGCTGAGTTAACTGTCCAGGGGCGGAACATTCTGCTGAGCACAACATACTCAGTTCCAATGGTTGCTTCACAGTCCAAGCCATCTGGATCCTTTCCCACCATCAACAGATTCTCAGAAATAAATAGATAGAAATTATCCTTCAAGACATTCTTTACTCCTATAATCTCCCTGGCCTAAATCACCACCCTCTGTCCCAAACCAACTTCCACCCCCTACCACCATGACCATAACTGCATCACACCCAACTACCTCTCACAGTTTACCTCCTTCCTTTGTTCTACTCCTGTTAAGTCACAGTGTCCCAAACACAACTCTCCCTACCGGTGCCAGAGCAAGCTCACTGGTGCCACATTCCCATTTCACATACTTGCTGCATCCCCCCCCCCCCCCCCCCCGACCCTGCCTCCTTTCTGCCCTTGCTTACTCCACTTAACACAGTTCCTCACACCAGTTGGTCTGTATTTCTGGCACAATGTAATCAGCCAGTACAGCATGTGCATTTCTATTGCCTGTGAATACTCATTTATCAAAAAGCTCAGCAGTTATGTTTATGTGCCAAGCAATGCTTCAACCATACTACACACTTTTACTTTTAATGCTTCCAATTTGTATATTTTTATAATCTTATAACATATCAAAACTAATGCAGGTCACTGTTTATCAAGGAAACAGCATATCACCCAATGGAAGACGGTTACTCAGCTGAAAAGTCAAAATGAATTAACAAGAGCCTGAAGATCGGCTTGGAATGGCAGAACCATGATTTCCCACCACAAATAAAACAAACTGGAACCATCTTGTCATATATTAGAGCTTTGTCACTTAGCCACCACTACACAAAAATTTATTCCAAATGAACTACATATATTATGTCTGACTGAAGAAATGTGTGCTAATTTTACTCTCAGTACTGCAAAGAAATATGTATGGATTCTGATATCCATGTCTTTAATTCAACAGTCACACAATACTAAATACTAAACTCCTGCTCCACTGCCATAATGAAATTTCTCTCTGTGGCGTAACACATTGGTGCAACAGTATCACTGAGGTTCCCTAAGTGTGTTCACTGGGTTTGTGACCCCTTCTTTGTGTGGCTCACTGCAGAAACTTACAAGGTCACTGAAGCACGAGAACCGTTGACAATCAACAATGTTTCATCACTAATCAGATAAAAATCATCTTTCACCCCATGTTCCTCTTCACTGAGGAATAACATCCTACTGACATGGAGTTTTAGACATTTTATATTAGTTCAGATGCGAAAAACATTAGGGACAATGTTCCCCGTAACAACAGTGAAAGGTGAAAACAATATCTTTGTTGTCTACGGTGATTTATGGAAACAATTACCAGAATTTATCCGAAACCCATTCTTATCATATAAGGAGGTATGTTCTCAGCTTGTCTGATCTAATAGGAAGCAGATGATACAAGTGATTGACGTCGAACTCTACAATGGCAAGGACGCCTTCCATCTATAAATGTGGACATCACATTTCACATATGGATATGGTAATGATTGGAGGTATTTTATATGAAATTACCACAATGCAGAGTACAGATGGTAGAAGACATTATTTACAATGGGGTAATGTATTTTCTCCCAAGATTAAACAACTGGAAATCTAATTGAGGCATTTCATCATATGAGTTCCAAGAAGATGTTTGCAAATACATTAAATCACTATTCAAAACAGTCAATGACTGCCAGAATTAGTGTTCAGTAACATGTCCCACACCAATGTCTGCTCAACGTGTGCTCAGCTGAGCAAAAGAATCTGAACCTCTCAAGCTGAAGAATAATATCTGAACCCCACACAGCAACTAAGATATATGAAAATAATTATCATGCTGCACCATGGTGTTGCAAATATCTACCAAAATAAATAAATAAGTAAAAAATGTAACTGTCAATAATCTTTAATGAACCACTGTGCTGTACGTCTACTAAAAACGAAGACAATGGACAAGGGGATAAGAACAAACAACCCCCTCATTTTCCTATTCACCAGTACTTACCTTCTTTGCAATTCATATGGTTTTCATTTTTTTAATATTCACATTTCTTCTATTTTATCTGCCAATACAGTTAAAACAGAATGTTGTCATATCTGCTAGTTTCAACTGTAACTGGCTTTTCTTATATTCTCTCTGGGAGACAGAGTCTCCAGTTCATACCAATCTCAATGTCACAGCAAGTGCAGTGATTCTTAGAGAATGCTAGACTACATTGCCTCAAACACACAGACCAAAGTGAGTGAATGAGCAATTTTGAAAACAAAACAGCAGGTACCTCAGTAGATATTTTTACCTCTAAGTCAACACACAATGTAGCAAATCAAATACTTCCATAAGATTACTCTGCGCTGTGGCTTACTCATCCACTGAAGATAGACACATCCAGTAATTTATATTGTACACTGCCACTAATACAATGAAATATTTATTTTACACAATATACATGAATTATACCAAAATGGGGTAGGCATGCATTATACAAAAAAGGGGTGGGTGTGCATTATACAAAAACGGGGCAGGCATGCATTACACAAAAATGGGTCTGATAGAAATGGTTATGCAAATGATCAATTGAAGACAATTGCCTTCAGTTCAATTTTACACACAAGTCCACCAAAGTTAACCCTTCTAATGAAGCTATTATTCTCTATAGTCTTCAGTCCAAAAAACCTTTGTTGCTAGTTGGGTCTCCAAGTCCATTATTCGCTCATTCAATTGTTCCACAATCCTTTTGTGCTCTGCTGTTAGTCTCTGAATTTCTTGACGAAGGCGTGCTATTTCCATATGTAGGTGTTCAATTAAATTGTCCCTGTAACAAGAAGTTGATTTCACTAACAATCTCCATTTTGCTTGTATTGTGACAAACCATTGAAGAACGTTATACAAAATAAAATGTTAACATGGTACACAATCGCACAATGGAAAATCCAGGATGGACAGCAACAGTACTAAGAAAAGGATAGTTGCTAATCACCATATAGCAGAGATGCTGAGTCACAGATAAGCACAACAAAATGACTGTCAGAAAGTGAGCTTTCAGGCAACAAACCTTCATCGAAAATAGACATCACACACACACACACACACACACACACACACACACACACACACACACACACTGATGCAAGCGCAACTTACACACACATGACCACAGTCTGGCTGCTGAGGCTAGCCCGTAAACAGGAGTACCTGATGGGAGAGGTAACCAACCGGGTGCTGGGGAAGAGGAGGAGGCTGGGGTGAGGAGGGGGAGCAATAGCAGGGTAGGGGGTGGTGTGTGTGTGTGTGGGGGGTGGTACAGGGATGAGGTAGAGATATGGCATGGCAGATAGGCGCAGTCGGGAACTCAGACGGAGGGCGGTGGTAGCGGAAAAGGAGAGAAGTAAAAGACTGTAGGTGTGCTGGTGGAATAGAGGAGAGTGCAGTGCTGGAATGGGAAAAGGGGCAATGACTAATGAAGGGTGAGGCCAGGAGGATTACGGGAACATACGATGTATTGAAGGGTGACTTCACACCTTCAAGTCGCATCCCACAGTGGGGTATCGAAGCCAGTGACAAATGCTGAACATGATGCTGAACCATATGTCAGACTCCCATTATCAAGATGGGACAGGATCAGGGTTTTATAAAGCTGCAGAAGAACAGTGCAGTCTGACCCCAGCTTGTGTTACTGGGGCAGTTAAGTGCATTGAGATGTAGCCAGCACTTATGCTTAAGCTGGTGAAAATGGAGAATCCACATCAAATATGCATCAAAGTATAGTTCTGGTTGTGGATGAACAGTACGTAAACAGAGGTGCACGACGTGAATCTTGGGAGCTGAAAAGTGAAAGCCATGGTTGGCAGTCCATAACTGCGCCTTTCGAATGGCACCCTGCAGTCAGCATTCAGCAGCACCCACACTAGAGGTGCAATAGTCAAAGCAAAAATCATTGGCGTACAAGAAGGGTGATACTGGATACCCCATAGCTGCTGCTAGACAGTTGATGGCCACTAGAAAGAGAGGGGCACTCAATACAGAGCCCTGCAGGACCTCATTCTCTTGGACAGGGGTGTACTGGGACGAGTACCAACTTGAATCCACAAAGTACAGTGTGACAGGAAGTTCTGGACAAAAACTGGACGCTGGCCACCAGAGACCCCACTCGTGTAAGGTAGGCTGCAGTGTCGCCATGTGATGTCAAAAGCCTTTTATAGGTAGAAGAAGACTGCAATAAGGTGTCGAGATTGGTCAAAAGCTGTCCGGATGGCCGACTCCATGCTAATCAAATTAGTACTAGTGGATCAGCCTTAGCGAAAACGGCCCTGGAACAGACCCAGTAGGCCCTGCGATTCTAGGAACCAACACAGCTGCCGGCTCGCCATGTGTACCAGACAACTTACAGAGTACACTGGTAAGACTAACTGGGTGATAGCTGCTCATCACAAGGTGATCTTACACAGTTTCAGTACTGGTGTGATGATGCTCCAGACATGGTTGAAGATGATAAGGAGATGACACTGACAATCTGCTGATAGGCATTTAAGAATGCAGTCTGGCCCTGTGGCTATTTCAGACCAAAGGGCTAAGGGTTGGGTGGTTGTTGGGGATGAGACCAGACACCGAGGTCATCAGTCTCATCGGATTAGGGAAAGACGGGGAAGGAAGTCAGCCTTGCCCTTTCAAAGGAACCATCCCGGCATTTGCCTGGTGTTATTTAGGGAAATCACAGAAAACCTACATCATGATGGCCGGACGCGGGATTGAACCGTCGTCCTCCCGATTGCGAAAGGGCTAAGGCACTAAGGAATTCTCATTCACTGAGTGGAGCATTAAAGGGCTCCAGGTGCAAGTAATGAAAGATAAGTGCATTAGCTCCACATGCTGTCACAAAAGGGAGGATGAAGGTTCTCAGATGCAAAGGCTTGAGCATAATAAAGAGAAAAATGTATGGTGACTGTGTCTGTGTTAGTGAAAACAGCAGATTTCAAGGAAATACCAGGTACACTTGCAGGGGACTGGTATATGTAGAGTTGTCTGATCTTCACCCAAATCTGTGAAGGAGGTGTATGTAGTCCAATGGTTGAAATGTAATGCTCCCAGCATTCTCATTTCCGTTACTTTATTAGGTGGCAGACGCAGTCATGGAGCCATTTAAAGGCAAAGAGGTGTCCCACTGACTGATGCCACTTACGGCACTGGAGAGTCCATCTGAGATATGAGAATGCAGGATTTCTTGGCGAATCTCAATGCTAAAATCTTCTCAGGTTGATAGCCGAGTCAATGCGTCATTCTCCGAAAACGTTTCAACAAGTTTCTTACTTGCTATCTTCAGGCGAACTGCCAGGTCCATATCTCATCTGGACCTTTATAGCCACTGGACCATGGACTTACGGATAGGATGTCACAAGTGTGTGAACTTCGGCAGTACGTCCTTGTCCCGACAGCACTGCAAGAACACGAGTCTGCTGAGAAAACTTGCCTTCTTGATCTGAAGCCTGCATTCTCATATAATGCAACTCTATGGGGAGGACATACAATGCGCTGCAAAAACTTTGGATCAAGAAGGTGAGTTTGCTGAGCAGACTTGTGTTCTTGCAACGCTGTTGGGACAAGGACATACTGCTGCAGTTCACTCACCTGTGACATCCTATCCATTAGTCAGTGGTCCAGCAGCTATCAAGTTCTGGATGCAACATGAACTCGACACTTCACCTGAAGATGGCAAGCTAGAAACTTGCTGAAATGTTGCCGGAGAACAATTCATTGACTCGGCTACCCGAGAAGATTTTATCACCCATCTGAGATCTCTAATGGCCTTTCAATTTCTGAGAGGCACCAAGGTACTGTCTTTCCAATGGGGATCCCGAATAATAGGGGATCACTAAGTCATCCAGTGATAGAATGGCTGCTGTTGCATCTTGGACAGCCATGTCAATAGCTCCATTTAGCAGAGAGGTAAGAATGACAGTGGAGGTTACAGCATCCCAGTTGGTGTTTTTGATAGCCCATATAGGTGGGTGTCAAGGTGAGTGATGCTGACAGACAGACAAGATTGGGAAGTGGTCACCACATCACACCAGTGGCTGAGTGGGAGAAGACCATGGCTGCAAACAGAAAGATCAATGGTCAAGTAAGTTTCATGTTCCACACTAAAGTGTGTGTGGCAGCAGTATTCAAGAGACAAAAGTAGAGATCTGCCAGTAAGTTCTTGATGTCCTCACCACCAATGCAGACAATACATTCTGAGGTACATCACTATCTGGAGGGAGAGACACATTACAGATGGTAAAATCCTGAAATGCCCTCCCCCAAACAGCCACAGCCCCCAAAGCTGTATCAAGAGGCAAATGTTCATTATATACAGAGTCCAGAATATATGTTCAAACTCCACCCGACATCCTACCATAGTTAGCATGATTCTTAAAATATCCCCAGTAGCCACAAAGGGCAGGAGTCCATGTTGCTGGAAACTAAGTTTCCTGAAGGGCAATGTAGAGTTTGAGAGACATTGTAGCTCAGCCAGGGGGTGGAAAAACTCATTACAACTCCACTGGAGAATCATGCTGTGGATATATTGTGAGGGAGTGAAGAGACCAAGGAGGCAGGTTAAGCTCCAGGGTCACCTGCTACCACCTGTTGAGACGTTATGGTATCAATACACAGGTTCTGAGACACACGTTGTGGTGCGATCTGGAGCCTCACAGGCTGCCGGGATCGCTGCCTCAGCCACAGAAGTGGAACATGCGTGAAGCAGTTGTGTAAGGGCCAGCAGGACCTCCTCCATCTTGAAAGACCTCTTTTCATCTTTCTTCTCCTTAATGGGTTTGGATGACTGGGAAGAAGGTTGTGAAGGCGCACAAGCAGCAACCTATGCCTCTTTCAGCCATTGGCTGATACCTGGTTGCAGATTGGTAGGAACCTTTGAGGGGGAGTGTCCTGAGGGATTCCTTCCTGGTGGGAGAAGCCGGATGAGGGTGATGCGTGTCTGGCTGGGGGAATGGAGATGACATCCCCAGTAGATAGGGAGCCATTGCTCCCAAAATGTGTGTGTGGGGAAGCAGCAGGAGGAGAGCCACCAACCATCAAGGCAGCAGGCATGGTTGAGCAGCTGTAGCAAATCACTGTCATGCGTGCAGGTGAAGACGCTCACACTTTTTCTTGGTCTCTTGGTATGTTGCTCTGTCCAGAGTCTTATGTCAGCCCCCCCCCCCCCCTCTCCGTCCCTCTTTCTCTCACAAGGGAACCTCCCCATCGCACCCCCCCCCCCCCCCCCCAGTTATAAGTTGGCACAGTGGATAGGCCTTGAAAAACTGAACACAGATCAATCGAGAAAACAGGAAGAAGTTGTGTGGAACTATGAAAAAACTAAGCAAAATATTCAAACTGAGTAGTCCATGTGCAAGATATGCAACATCTAGGAGAGTGCAAGCTCAGGAGTGCCGTGGTCCCTTGGTTAGCGTGAGCAACTGTGGAACGAGAGGTCCTTGGTTCAAGACTTCCCTACAGTGAAAAGTTTACTTTCTTTATTTTTGCAAAGTTATGATCTGTCCGCTTGTTCATTGACGTCTCTGTTCACTGTAATAAGTTTAGTGTCTGTGTTTTGCGACCGCACCGCAAAACCGTGCGATTAGTAGCCAAAAGAACAAGCCTCTCCAATGGAAACCAAAAACATTTGATTGCAAGGTCTTAGGTCAACCGATTCCTCCACAGGAAAACACGTCTGATATATTCTATACGACACTGGTGACGGCATGTGTGTCACATGACAGGAATATGTTGTAAACCCACCTAACTTGTACACTTGGTGAATGGGTAAAAAGATTCTTCTACCTTGCCCGATTTAGGTTTTCTTGTAGATGTGATAATCACTCCCAAAAAAGTGTTAAAACATAAGAGTTTGTCACATAAACTGCGACAAATGAATGCAACAGTTTCACAGTCGCAAAACATATGTTTTTAATGTTTTCAAATTTTTCCGTGTGTAGACTGTCAAATCCTGCATATGTCCAAGCAAATCTGAACATGTCCTGGAATTTTGGAGAGTGAAGTTGATTATGTGTGAGTCCTGAACTTTGATAATTGTCTGAAAATATAAAATTAAACTTTTCACCTGAGGGAAGACTTGAACCAAGGACCTCTCGTTCCGCAGCTGCACACGCTAACCACGGGACCACGGCGCTCCTGAGCTTGCACTCTCCTAGATGTTGCATATCTTGCACACGGACTACTCAGTTTGTATATTTTGCTTAGTTTTTTCATAGTTCCACACAACTTCTTCCTGTTTTCTCGATTGATCTGTGTTCAGTTTTTCAAGGCCTATCCACTGTACCAACTTATAACTAATTCTGAGGGGGGTGCGATGGGGAGGTTCCCTTGTCAGAGAGAGAGAGAGAGAGAGAGAGAGAGAGAGAGTGCAGTCTGGTGAACAAGGAGAATGGTCTCTCAACAGTTGACATATAAGGGGAGAGGGACACAAGAAACATCCAGCTGCAACTGTCCTACACAATCCTTACAGACAGGGCTGGCATTGCAATGTGAAGACATGCCCGAATTTCATGCATCTGAAGCACCGTGTGTGTGTGTGTGTGTGTGTGTGTGTGTGTGTGTGTGTGTGTGTGTGGAGGGGTGGGGGTGGGGGGGGGGGGGGTAACATGAGGTTTCACATCACAGTGGTATTAGTATGCTATCATTTTGACCTTTTAAGGCAATAATTGCCCTCAAATGCCAATATGAAGCCCCGGTTACAACTCTGTTGTCCTTCGGCCCGCTATGGACAAGATGGATGAAGCATACATCTCATCACTCCAAGATGGCATGTAGTTCATCATTAGACTACAGTGAGGTGGTCATGATGGAAAGTGTTGCCTTGAACCATATTTATACTATAGTAATAGTTACGGGAGTGTCACCTAGCTTGTCCCAAGTTAACAACACCCATGACTGGACAGGGGATGCCATTTAAATCAAAATTGCCCCACTCTTCATTTTGGGAATGGTTCAACTCCCCCAAATTTGTTCTCTGCATTCTCTACAAAGAATAAAGGCTTTTTGGCCAAAAAAGAATCCCTATTTGTCCTTGTAAAAACCAGGTATTAGGGAAAGTGTTTCTCTTCTTGTTGCTTAGCCCTACATTCCTCCCATGGTGTAGCCAGGGACGGAAACATTTTAGGGTCACATCTCTCTACACTGATTGAGTTCTTTCCATCTGAAGAGATTGATGGGACCGTATGGCCACCAGAGGGAGAAAGCTTCATCTGCTTCAAATGCAGATCATCCATAGTGCCACCTACTCCAAATGGAGTCTCTCCTCAGTGACAGCTACCTGGCCAGTATTCTGTTGCTCGGAGTCCCCATGCCCCAGTCATGACAGGCACATACTCCTTGGCATACATGGGGAGTGTCCGGCTCAGGCACCAAAAGTGTGAGCCCTACATGGTCAGGGGGCTATCACCGTACAGGTATTTAATGACCCCGCCCCCCATCAGGATGGCTACCGTGTTGGGTTTTGGGCATACTACCCTATTGAAAAGAAAGGGCACTAAGGTGAAATATGGGGTGACCTTCCGTGCATGATGTGCAATTCTGAAAAATTTGTCAAATAGTGGCAGGTTGAACCCAACAATGGGGACCATGTATTTATTAATGGAAAGGTGTAGAAAGCACTGGAAGTGAGATGAAAAATTAGGGTCCTAAATCGTGTAACAGATCCAAGTGAGATCTGCACCAGGAGGACCATCCGGTGGAAAGGCAGAGAGGAAAGAGATAGAGGAAGTATAGGCTTGCAGCACAGAAAAGGAAATACTGATGAAAAGACTAGGGCCCCTTGGTAGCAAATCGTGTACTCCTGAAAGAATTGTGAGTCCCTGGGTGGCTAATATCATGGTTTGGTTTTGTTGACACTAATGGCTTCTTTTGTTCAAACTAAATGACTGGCTTTGTGAAGAAACTATTGATGTAATAGTAAATGATAACTTTTATAACACACATATATTGCTGTTAAAATTAATAATACCTCATATTTAACAAATTCATTGCTGAGATAATGTGCGAGTCTAAGATAACACAGCAAAAGAACCCCATTACCTGTCTAATGAACTGCCACCCATAACATCAAAGGAGGACATTCTGTCATACATCTAGGCAACTCCAGAAAGTGTCCCTTAGCCATTTCAAACATCTTACTCTTGCAAGGCAGTTCTAATTTTTAGATTAGGGCATCCTTCCTTTGTACTATTTATACCATTTAATGTTGTTTTTTTAAATATATAAACACCTTTGTCTGTTACTGAAGTGAAAAATGGATCAAAAATGAATACCCTTACTATTTTTTTGCATAAATGAAAATTAGGCACACAGTACGAATATTATGTGATTACCCATGTGCACATTATCAAGTTACACTAACATATCCAACATTTCCTAGAGAGGTTTATTTGTAAAACTTTATCAAAGTTCTTAGTAATTGGATTTTATTGCATGCAGAAGGATTATTATTACATAAAAAGACATTCAGGAACATATCTGCATCGAAAGTTCTTAGCAGTTCAATATTTATGAATATAAAATTCTTTGGCACTGTATAACTTTTTCCATAACACTGTTAGCCTTTAATATACAAAGTGGAGGACTTAACTGTATAGTCATGTAAAGCAGAGAAGGAAAAATACCACAGACAAGTACACTGTTCTGAAAGGATGTCACGTGCAGTTGAGCTACAGCAGCAAATAAATCATTAACATAGCAATTTATGCTGTAGCTGGCAGCTCTGTTGTCTTAACAAATCTTCCTGTGCTGTGATGTAACACAATCCATTTAGTTTCACAATTTAAAGTGGTGTTACACATTCATTGTTATTATTATTATTATTATTATTATTATTATTATTATTATTATTGTCCACCTGAGCAAAATATAGCTTTGCTGGTGTGTCACTTTAACTTGTCCTCCTTGATAGATGAAATAACCTAGAGCAGAAAAGTGACACCTCCTTCCTGTGCCAGTCTCAGATTGAATGCAAGTCAAAAATTGGAAGATACTGAAAAATGATGCCCAAGTTTTCATCATATTCAAACTGCCTACAATAAATAAAGAGCCAGTAATTCAATTTTTATCTGTTAAATCATAGAAGCAGCAGCCAATTCAGGCAACCAAACAAGGAGTAGCAGAGACGTAACAACATAAGCAGTAGTAGAAGTTGAGCTAGAGAAAAAGTCTTCATATAGAGGATCTGTGTAAGTCAAGGAGACATTTCAAACAATTTAATGCACATAAAGATAAAACATATTTCCAGGTAAACATTCTAAGGGATAACTTCAGACATTAGTGTGTTAAAAGACAACATTATGAAAAGGATAGATTGCTACTATCCATGTAGTGGAGCTTTTGAGTCAGAGACAACAAAAAGACTGTAAGACAAGTAAGCTTTTGGCCAAAGGGCCTTATGAATCACACACACACACACACACACACACACACACACACACACATATATTCAACTCGCATACACACAACTGCGAGCAACAGCACATGATAGGAATGCTTACTGTCTGCTACGCAACACCTCTATTATATAGTGAGTAGCAATCTTTTCTATTGACAATGTCATTCTGGATTTTCCGCTATGTTCAGTCCATTTATACAACTTTATTTGGTAAAATTCATTTCTATTGCAGTTGTGGCATGAAACTTGAGTGTTTCTAAAAATAACTTTCATTCACAAAGCAAAACAACACACTGACAGTAAAACAATTATTCAAATGGTCACTGGATCACTCGCAAGTAGCCTACATACTGCAGGCCAGCCAGCTAGAGAAATTACTTTACCAAAGATCTGAAGGAACTATAATGGCAAAATGAATGAAAATAGACGTAGTCTCCTAGATTATTAGCTATATGTAAAACCACATCTAGTTATAAGAAAATAATTGTCACCTTTCTGCTAGTACATCTGGCGATATGGAACCATTTCGACTATGTAAATCCAATAACTCTCCAGTTGATCCCGTATCAGTAGTATCAATCAGGGTACCATCAGTAGACTCTGTTTCATGAGTACTCTCCTCTGGTGGAAGCACTACGACTGGTGTCACATAACTGCGAAGATCGGCTTCTACTAAGAAGTTCGGTGGTTTCTACATGCAAACATAATTTATAAATTTCTGCTGGGTGCTATCCACACTAATTAATAATTCAAGTAATATTTATTTTCAACTAATATGCACATATTTTCTGTTACTGCTTTATTTAATAAATAATTAATAACAAGGTTTTCACTAGTACATTTGTTTCTAATGTATTACATTAAACTGATATCGAGGTTTTACTATAAAACATGCTTTTGTTACACATTTTTACTATGTTGTAGCTGTATTTCTACAACATAATGAAATTGTAATTCTGATAAATTATTTTTGTCACAGCACCAATAAGAAAACAAATATAAAACTATTACAGTACATGGAAAGACCTTTGTTTAAAATTGAAAGCACAGTTTAAATTTCAAACAGTGTTCCTACTGTCATGAAGAGCAGCACCTGTGTACTAGCAATTCATTTGATTTCTCAACTGGTTGCTCTTATTCATTTGACCCATGATCTAATTTTAAAGTATATATCACAAATAAAATGCTGTAATTAACACCTTTCAACCTGACATCATATTGACACTACAGTTGTTCCAGTGTATAATCATTTTTATTGTTTGAAAAATGATGATATTCAGTACGGTGAAGCAATGCAAAAACAGTGTAATATTACAGATAATAACACACAGTGTCACTTTCGTTGCCCTATTATGTACATATTACCGCAAGTCTGAAGACAATGTCCAAAGAGCAAAGTAGAAGTAAAATGTCAGTGTGGGATAACACAGAGAGCACAACAAGGGGTTTAGTTTCACTACATGCTATTCACACTTGCCATTTAACCACTCTGAATGTTCAGGTCAAAACACTCACCAGACATAATTTCACTGGCAAATAAACTCAATTTTCCAGAAACTACAATAGATGATCACAGTCTTCACAGCACTAGATTTTCAATAGCCATTATACACAAAACTATAGATCATTTTAAACATATCTAAAAACAAAGATGATGTGATTTACCAAACGAAAGCGCTGGCAGGTTGATAGACACACAAACAAACACAAACATACACACAAAATTCAAGCTTTCGCAACCAACGGTTGCTTCATCAGGAAAGAGGGAAGGACAGGGAAAGACGAAAGGATGTGGGTTTTAAGGGAGAGGGTAAGGAGTCATTCCAATCCCGGGAGCGGAAAGACTTACCTTAGGGGGGGGGAAGGACAGGTACACACACACACACACACACACACACACACACACACACACACACACACACACACACACACACACACACACACACACACATATTTGTAAAGGCAAAGAGTTTGGGCAGAGATGGCAGTCGAGGCGGAAGTACAGAGGCAAAGATGTTGTTGAATGACAGGTGAGGTATGAGCGGCGGCAACTTGAAATTAGCGGAGGTTGAGGCCTGGCGGGCAACGAGAAGAGAGGATATACTGAAGGGCAAGTTCCCATCTCCGGAGTTCTGACAGGTTGGTGTTAGTGGGAAGTATCCAGATAACCCGGACGGTGTAACACTGTGCCAAGATGTGCTGGCCGTGCACCAAGGCATGTTTAGCCACAGGGTGATCCTCATTACCAACAAACACTGTCTGCCTGTGTCCATTCATGCGAATGGACGGTTTGTTGCTGGTCATTCTCACATAGAAAGCTTCACAGTGTAGGCAGGTCAGTTGGTAAATCACGTGGGTGCTTTCACACATGGCTCTACCTTTGATCGTGTACACCTTCCGGGTTACAGGACTGGAGTAGGTGGTGGTGGGAGGCTGCATGGGACAGGTTTTACAGCGGGGGCGGTTACAAGGGTAGGAGCCGGAGGGTAGGGAACGTGGTTTGGGGATTTCATAGGGATGAACTAAGAGGTTACTTAGGTTAGGTGGACGGTGGAAAGACAGACTTCCCCAAATCCTGCCCTGAAATGAGATCCATCCTTCATGAAATCCTCCCCACTCCACCAAGAGTGTCATTCAACAACATCTTTGCCTCTGTACTTCCGCCTTGACTGACATCTCTGCCTAAACTCTTTGCCTTTACAAATGTGTGTGTGCGCGCGCATACCTGTCCTTTTTTCCCCCTAAGGTAAGTCTTTCTGCTCCCGGGATTGGAATGACTCCTTACCCTCTCCCTTAAAACCCACATCCTTTCGTCTTTCCCTCTCCTTCCCTCTTTCCTGACGAAGAAACTGTTGGTTGCGAAAGCTAGAATTTTGTGTGTATGTTTGTGTTTGTTTGTGTGTCTATCGACCTGACAGTGCTTTCGTTTGGTAAGTCACATCATCTTTGTTTTTAGATATATTTTTCCCACGTGGAATGTTTCCCTCTATTGTGATCATTTTAAACATACACATATAAAAGACAATCCACTTGTAGAGAGAAACGTTTCAGATTTGTTGCTGCTGCTGTTCTCCCATCCTATCACTATATCTCTCAAGCAACTTAATCATTCCTCCAATTTCTTCCTTCTATTATGAAGCAATAAAATAAATTTTTTGCTTGAGAGATATAGTGATGAGATAGGAGAACAGCAGCAGCAACAACAACAGGAAGAAGAAAGCCAGCAACAGCAATGAGGAGGAGGAGACAGATTTCTTGAGCTTTGCTATCAGTTGGAGAATTATTGTGGTTCTCTGAATCAGTTGTGCAAGTGTTAAACAAAATAAACAGATGCCTGGGTAGCATATGAGGTGTTGTGTCCATGTTAACTTTTTTTCTTGGATTAGAAATAGCACTTTGTAAACCCAATTAGCAAGTAAATGTAGTACACTGCAGAACCATGACCAAGCCACCTGTAACTGCTTTGGAGGGGTATGTGTGTCCTTGAAACTTGTGGAAAAAATTCAAAAACTAAATATTAGTGAACTGTAGAAGTATTTGGGATTAGTATCCAAATTATGTATTATATTTGGGACAGAAGCTGGTTGAAATTAGAAATAAGCAGTGGCAACATTTTAAATTTGAATGGAACATATACATGAAACATATGACAGACACCAATGCCGGTAGCAAATTTCTTGCTGTTAAGAACTCACTAGTTCACACAATTTATAAAATACTGCTCCTAAACCAGTGGACCAATTTCAACCAATCTTTTTTACACATGTTACTTAATATCTGGAAAAAAATACTGTGGGGAGTAAGAACCAGAAACCTTGTATTGAGGAAGGGTGATAATATGGAGACAGACAGGTGGAGCGAGGGCAAGGAGGAGAGGGGCAGAGAGGGGGCGGAGGAGGAGAGGGGCAGAGAGGGGGCGGAGGAGGAGATAGAGGGAGGGAAGGACGTACACAAGCTGTGGATTTAAAGAGAGCTTGGGTAATTTGCATACTGATTCCCTGACAAATATGCACTGATAAGGAAAGAATACAATTCATGATCTATTCACTGGAGAAATGTATGACAGTGTTAAAGATCAGTCTTCTCTAAAAATTATGTTTTAACTGTTGGAAAGACAATCCACTTGTGAGAGAAATGTTCCGAACTTGTTGCCAGCAAACAGACCTCACCTTTTACAGTCAATGAACACATGTATGTTAAACAATGACTGCAACACTATTGTGCCACAAATACTGTAGTTACTGATGTTGAGTGAGAAGTTCATAAAGGTGGGGATATATTTCTCCACAACAAGTGAAACAATAAATGAATTAAAAACTATCTCAGCAGCTAGTAGCAAACATTCAGCTTTCAGGGCACAACTTTATTTATCTAATCATACTGACACCCCCAAGCTTTCAAAACAGTTCAATCACATAATACACAAAAGAACACGGGAGCACCAGATCTACTGAGTGATGATGAACTTCAGGAAGCAAGCAGTTCTTTGGTTAACTAGTGAAGATATAAGAGTACACACACACATGCTGTTTTGCAACAGTAAAAAGTAAAAACTTACACACACACACACACACACACACACACACACACACACACACACACACACACCAAAAAACTGGTTATGACTAAAGTTGGAACCAAATGAACATTAGCTGATAGCTTGTCATCTTACATTTAATGGGCAATGAATTTGGTGGTGGTGGTGGTGGGGTGGGGTGGGGGGGGGGGGGGGGAGAGTGAGTTATTCACATCTGAAACAAATGTGGAAATTGACACTGTCATCCTTGTTGCAGTCAGGAGCCACAGCAGTACCTTAAATTTAATGGAGATGACAATCTGCATAAAATCAAGTTAGTGATAAAATAACTTGAAAACAATCTGTCTGAACATCAAAACTGGAAGTTAACATACCCTTATGTTGTAAGAAAGATGACAACAGAGGGAAGATGATAAGCAGATCGTCAAGAGGTATGTAGTGAAAATATTATGTCAAGAGTGTGGAAGGTTGTTATATTACTGTTGAGAGTACAACACAACAAAGCAAAGAAGTGAAATAAAACACAATCAGTGAAAACCTGAAAAAGAGAAACCTGAAGCACATACAAAATATGTTTTCAGAAGGATATAAAAAATACATGGACATAGAAGGTAATGAGAAAGTCAAACAGGAATTATGAAAAGAAATCCAATACTAAAGCTAAGTGGAATACTGACTATGATGGTAAACAGTATCTGTCTTACACATAAATGTACATTAATATTGCAACTTATTCCTTTAATCATTTTTACTCACCTCTGGCAACAATGGAATTTGTATAAGGGACTTGAAGTATTGCATTGTATTTGCAGTAAGGTAGAACTGTCTCAGGTCTTTAAATTGTTTAAGAAACCTCTCTCTGTGGCCACCCAGTGTATCTGGTGGTAAGCCTAAAAAAATTGTACATGGTTTAGTGAAATATATAAAACCAATGAGCTTGTAACAGCTGCAGTGAGATTTGGCGTATAAGTCAGATAGATATATTTTGAAGCATAGGTCTAAATAAACTTATTTGAAGACGTCTCTGCAGGATGTTTTAGAATTAACACCAGATATAATCCTTACTATATACTTCTAAAAACAAAGATGATGTGACTTACCAAATGAAAGTGCTGGCAGGTCGACAGACACACAAACAAACAAACACAAACATACACACAAAATTCAAGCTTTCGCAACAAACTGTTGCCTCATCAGGAAAGAGGGAAGGAGAGGGAAAGACGAAAAGATGTGGGTTTTAAGGGAGAGGGTAAGGAGTCATTCCAATCCCCGGAGCTGAAAGACTTACCTTAGGGGGAAAAAAGGACGGGTATACACTCGCGCGCGCGCGCGCACACACACACACACACACACACACACACACACACACACACACACACACACACACACACACACACACACACACACACACACACACACACACACACACACACACATCCATCCACACATATACAGACAGACACAAGCAGACATATTTAAAGATGTCTTTAAATATGTCTTTAAATATGTCTTTAAATATGTCTTTAAATATGTCTTTAAATATGTCTGCTTGTGTCTGTATATGTGTGGATGGATATATGTGTGTGTGTGTGTGTGTGTGTGTGTGCGCGCGCGCGCGCGCGCGCGCGCGCGCGCGCGCGCGCGCGCGAGTGTATACCCATCCTTTTTTTCCCCCTAAGGTAAGTCTTTCCGTTCCCGGGATTGGAATGACTCCTTACCCTCTCCCTTAAAACCCACATCCTTTCGTCTTTCCCTCTCCTTCCCTCTTTCTTGATGAGGCAACAGTTTGTTGCGAAAGCTTGAATTTTGTGTGTATGTTTGTGTTTGTTTGTGTGTCTGTCGACCTGCCAGCACTTTCATTTGGTAAGTCACATCATCTTTGTTTTTAGATATATTTTTCCTATGTGGAATGTTTCCCTCTATTATAATCATATCTTACTATATACTTCGGTATTCTGAACATAGTAACCTTCTATGTTGAATCTCCTCACTAATTCTATACCTCATTAGTGGACGTAATGTCCAGAATAAACTAATTTCTTCATTTAAAAATCACCTGGAGCCACAACCGGGCATTCTACAAACTCGTGCGAGGGATCACGTTTTCTGCCACAGAAACAATTGTGCTAGTCACTTGCTCAACCATCACATCAATGTTACCGTGTGGGGGAGATTCAGTGGCGACAACAGAGGTGAAAGTTTCCCAGTCTGTCTTGTACTAAGTCCATCTGGGCAGGTGTCCGTGTTCCTGACGCTGGGGCAGTGACAGGAAGATGGGGCAGTGACAGGAAGATGGGGCAGTGACAGGAAGATGGGGCAGTGGCCACTATCATACAGGTCGTCATGTGCTCTCCAGTCGATAGATGGGAGAAGTCCTGGGCTGAAAATTGGTAAGTCAATGGCCGAGTAACTACCAAGAGCCACACTGAAATATGTGGCGGCCCCAGTATTGAAGAGACAGAGGTTGAATTGCGACAGTAAAGTTTCGACATCTCTGCCTCAGCCAGTAAGCATGGTACCACCCCACAAAGGGGTTATGGGCATTAAAATCTCCCTGAAGTTGGAAAGGTTTAGGGAGTTGACCAATCAGTGCAGCTAATACACTCATGGGTACTGCACCATCTGGAGGAAAATATACATTGCAGACAGTTATTTCCTGTGTTGTCCTTATTCTGACAGCCACAGCTTCAGAAGGGGTTTGAAGGGACACATGTTCACTACAGACAGAGTTTAGGAAATAAACGCAAACTCCACCTCTCACTTTATTACAGTCGCTACGGTTCCTATAATATCAAGGCCAAGATGGCGCTGAGTGGGGATCGTGAGTGTGTAAAGTCCGAAAAAAAATGTGTAAAAATAACGAGGAAAAGTGTTTATCGTGCAGTATAGTCCGTGTGTATTGTGAAAACTTGTGAATGCCATGCTACATAATAAAGAAAGTCGCAGAAAAAAAAACTGTGGAACCACAAGAAGTAATAAGGAGAATTACACTTTTTTTTTTTTGGGCGCTCAACTACTGAGGTCATTAGCGCCCAGTCACAATTGTTAGAGCACATAGAATCTAATAAAACTCGAGGAGGAGGGGGGGGGGGGACACCAGAAAGTTAGATGCCTTTGGACAAGCCAGTCAAAGTAATGAAACAAAGAACACGAGCAGCTGCTCGAGCGTCATCAGCTAAAATATCCAGAAAAGTAGATGGCAGAGACAGGACAACACGAGATTGACTAAAACGGGGACACGACAATAAAACATGGCGCACTGTTAATGCATGACCACAAGGGCACTGAGGGGCTGGGTCACCGGAGAGCAGGTATCGGTGGCTAAACCGGCAATGCCCAATCCGCAATCTGGTCAGAAGGACCTCTTGTCGCCGAGATGGTCGGGAGGAGGTTGTCCAAGCAGTTGGGAACGGTTTCACTGCCCGGAGCTTGTTTCCTTGAAGTGATGACCAAGTATCCCACCACAAAGACACAAGTCTCTTACAAACAACCCCACTAATGTCAGATGACTGGACACAATGGGAGGCTGGCCGAGGCAGGAGGAATGCAGCCTTGGCTGCAGCATCAGCAGCCTCATTCCCAGGCACTCCTACATGGCCGAGAACCCACAGAAAGCTGACAGGAGAGCCATCAGCGGCAGAAGAATGGAGGGACTGCTGGATCCGTTGCACCAAGGGAAGGACCGGATATGGAGCTCCAAGGCTCTGAACAGCACTGAGTGAATCAGAGCACAGTACATACAATGAATGGCGGTGGCGGCGGGCATACTGAACGGCCTGATGGAGAGCAAAAAGCTCGGCCGTAAAGCTGGAACACTGGTCGAGGAGCCGGTATTTAAAGGTGCCGGCCCCGACGACAAAGGCACAGCCGACACCATCGTCAGTGTTGGAGCTATCAGTGTAAATAAAGGTGTGACTGGAAACTCGCGCACAAAGTTCGACAAACCGTGAGCAATACACTGCAGCCGGAGTACCCTCCTTCGGGAGAGAGTTGAGGTCGAGATAAATATGAACCGGAGCCTGGAGCCAAGCTGGTGTCGGGCTCTCACCCTCTCTGAAGGTGGTAGGGAGGGCAAAATCTAATTGTCGAAGCAGGCGACGAAAGCGGACTCCAGGGGGCAGCAGGGCAGACACATACAACCCATACTGACGGTCGAGAGAATCAACGAAGAAGGACTGATAAGAGGGGTGGTCGGGCATTGACAACAGCCAGCAGGCATACCGACAAAGAAGTACGTCGCGCCGGTAGGTCAATGGTAATTCGGCAGCTTCAGCATAAAGACTCTCGACGGGACTAGTGTAGAATGCTCCGGTCGCAAGATGTAACCCACAATGGTGGATGGAGTTGAGACAGCGTAAGAGGGATGGCCGAGCAGACGAGGCTCCCATAATCCAGCTTTGATCGGACTATGGACCGATACAAGCAAAGCAGGACAGTGCGATCCGCTCCCCTAGATGAACCACTAAGAACTCTGAGGACATTAACGGAATGTGTACAACGGGCAGCCAAATAAGAGACGTGCGGAGACCAACAAAGTTTCCTGTCCAGTGTGAGCCCTAGAAACTTAGTTGTTTCCACGAATGGGAGAACAACGGGACCAAGATGTAAGGATGGCGGAAGGAACGCTTTATATCGCCAAAAGTTGATGCAAACCGTCTTCTCTTCAGAGAACCGGAAGCCATTTGCCACACTCATTAGTATAGGCTGTGTAGACAACGCTGAAGGCAGCACTCCAGGAGGCATGTTCTCTGGGCACTGCAATAGATCGCGAAGTCATCGACAAAAAGAGAGCCTGAGACATTAGGTGGAATGCAATCCATAATTGGATTGATCGCTATGGCAAAAATGGCTACGCTCAAGACGGAGCCCTGAGGCACTCCATTCTCCTGGAGGAAGACGTCGGACAATACGGAACCCACAAGTACCCTAAACTTTCGATCTGTTAAAAAGGAATCAATAAAAAGGGGCAGGCGACCGCGTAGACCCCACCTGTGCATAGTGCGGAGGATACCTCCTCTCCAACAGGTATCATAAGCCTTCCCAAATCGAAGAACACGGCTACTGTTTGGCGCTTTCGCAAAACGTTGTTCATGATGAATGTCGACAAGGTCACAAGGTGGTCAACAGCGGAGCGGCGGCGACGAAAGCCGCATTGAACATTGGTAAATAGCCGTCGAGATTCAAGAATCCAGACTAACCGAGCGTTAACCGTGCGCTCCATCACCTTACAGACACAGCTTGTAAGAGAAATGGGGCGGTAACTAGAAGGAAGGTGTCTATCCTTCCCGTGTTTGGGTATAGGAACAACGACGGCGTCACGCCAACGCATGGGGACTTGACCTTCGGTCCAGACGCGATTGTAGGTACGAAGAAGGAAGCTTTTGCCTGCCAGAGAAAGGTGTGCCAGCATCTGAACGTGAATGGCATCTGGCCCCGGAGCAGAGGACCGGGACAGTGCAAGTGCACGTTCGAGTTCCCGCATAGTAAAGGGGGCATTATAATTTTCCAGATTCAGCGAGTGGAAAGAACGTCGCCGAGCCTCTTCTGCCTCTTTCCTGGGAAGGAAGGCAGGGTGGTAATGGGCGGAGCTTGAAACCTCCGCGAAAAAGCGGCCGAAGGCGTTGGAGACGTCCACAGGATCAACAAGTACCTCATTACCTGAAGTCAGGCCAGGTACCAAGGAGTTGGCCTTAATGTCCGACAGCCGGCGTAGGCCACCCCAGACGACAGAAGAGGGAGTAAAACTGTTAAAGGAGCTGGTGAAAGAGGCCCAACAAGCTTTTTTGCTGTCTTTGATGACTCTACGGCATTGCGGTCGGAGTCGTTTGGATCCAATACAATTTGCCAACGTAGGATGGCGGCGAAAGGTACGTAAAGCACGTCGTTGAGCACGGATAGCATCTCTACAAGCCCCTCATTCCACCAGGGGACGGAAACGCGACGTGAAGAAGAGGTAGTACGAGGAATGGAACGTTCGGTAGCATTGATGATAACAGCCGTGAGGTATTCGACCTGACTGTCACAACTGAGAAAATCGTGGTCCGGAAAGGTCGCCAGGGAGGAGTAAAGTCCCCAGTCAGCTTTCGGTATGTTCCAGCTCGAAGGACGTGGGGATGGGGTGTGGTGCAGGAGACGAACGACACAGGGAAGTGGTCGTTCGAATACGTGTCAGAAAGGACATACCACTCAAACCGACGGGCAAGAGTGGTAGAACAGATCGAGATGTCCAAGTGGGAGTAGGTATGAGTAGAGTCTGACAGGAAAGTCGGGGCGCCAGTATTGAGGCAGACAAGATTGAGATGGTTGGAGACATCCGCCAAGAGGGAGCCTCTTTGACAGGATGCAGGAGAGCCCCAAAGGGGCATTGAAGTCGCCAAACAATAAAAACGGCGGAGGAAGCTGAACAATCAGGTGCATCATGTCAGCCCGACTAACTGCAGATGACGGAGTGTAGACGGTACAAACGGAAAAAGTAAAGGCAGAAAGAGTAGTACGGACAGCTAGTGCTTGGAGTGGGGTGGTCAATGGGATGGGATGGTAATAGACATCGTCCCGAACGAGCAACATGACCCCACCATGAGCTGGAATACCGTCCACAGGGGTGAGGTCAGACTGCTCCGAGGTATAGTGGGTAAAAGCAATACGGTCAGTTGGGTGCAACTTGGTTTCCTGGAGACCACGGACGAGCGGACAGTGCAGGTGGAGGAGCAGTTGTAATTTGTCCTGATTAGATCGAATACCTCTTATGTTCCAATGTAACAAAGCCATCGCCAGTCAGAAAAAAGGGGGAACGAAACAGGTGAAGAGCTGGTCACCTCGACGGCCACGGAGGGCCAGGTTTCGAGGGAACAACGCTACAACCGGCAGGAGGCGGATCCTGTTCCATCGAGTCGTCGCCAGCTGCGGCTGCTTTCCCGGGTTGCGTAGGAGGGGCAGCATCATTCGCCGGCGAGAGGCCAGCTGAGCGCCTGGCAGCAGACCGTCCCGGCGAAACTGAGGACGGCCGGGAGCAGCGACTCACGGATGGAGCGTCAGACGAAACGCGCCGGGGTGGAGAGGGGGATAAAGACTTCTTCTTGGAGGCCTTCTGGGAAGTCCGATGAGTCACGGGGATGGTGGGCTGGACCCGAAGAAGGTCCTCACGCGAAGGGTCCGTTTTGGAACGCTGGACCTCGGAAGCCGGGGTCCGGAACATTTCCCCGATGGACACCTGAGAAGAGGATCGCTTCTCAGGTGGTGGAGGGGGAGGAGGAGGAAGGGTGGCCCCTGGGGCAGAGGGGGCAGGGGCCGCGAGGGAGGAGGATTTGGAAGGGAGGGATTTGGGAGGCGGAGGCATAGACCCCGGATGGGGTGAGGAGGTGGAGAAGGGACAGGATAGGGGTGAGGATACTGTGGAAGGAGTGGACACGACTGAGGCAAACGAAGTTGTCAATGTCACAGGATGGAGGTGGTCATACTTCTTCCTGGCCTCAGAATTAGAAAGGCGATCCAAAGTTTTTAATTCTTGAATCTTCTTCTCCATCTGATACGCGGAGCAGTCTAGAGATCTAGGCGAGTGGATGCCAGGACAATTGACGCACCGAGGTGGTGGGGTGCATGTATGTTCCTCACGAAGAGGACGTCCACAATCGCCACAAAGGGGCTCAGCCTCACACCGTGACGACATGTGCCCAAAGCGCAAACACCGAAAGCAGCGCATAGGAGGCGGGACGTAAGGTCGCACGTCGCACCGGTAGCACATCACCTTTGACTTCTCCGGGAGAACGTCCCCCTCGAAGGCGAGGATAAAGGCCCCGGTGTCGATGGGACGGTCTTTGGGGGCGCGCTGGACTCGCCGGACGAAATGCACGCCTCGGCGCTCCAGGTTGGCCCTGAGCTCCTCATCAGATTGCAGCAGGAGGTCCTGATGAAAAATAACCCCCTGCGTCCTATTCAGTGCCAGATGCGGGACAATGGACACTGGGATGTCCCCTAGTCGGTCGCTCGCCTGGAGCGCCGCCCACTGTGGCGGAGGTGGTCTTTATAAGAACGGACCCCGAACGCATTTTACTGAGAGCCTCTATTTCCCCGAAGATGTCCTCGATGTGCTGGACAAAGAACATGGGCTTGGAGGTGGCGAACGTCCCCCCATCGGTCCGAGAACAGACTAAATAGCGGGGGAAGTACTTCGCCCCAAGCCGGCGGGCTTGTCCTTCCTCCCAGGGAGTGGCCAAGGGGGAAGGGGCAGGAGAACCAGAACCAGAGACAGTACCTTTCTTTTTAAAAGACTCGGCTGCAGAGCGACTCGATACATGTTGAGGTTTCATCTGCGAAACGTCCGCCCCGATACCACCCACTCCGACCAGGGGCTCTCCCCACGGGTGCCACTCAGCCTCAGCAAGGGCCACCTGGCAGGATGACCGTTGCCGGGAGTCCTGACGCCCTAAGGAGACGGGCATCTACTCCTTGGCCAACGTGGGGAGGGTGCAGCTCAGGTATCGGCAGTACGATCCCTGTGTTGTCTGGGGGCTACAACCTAGAGGGTACATGACGACCCCACCACAACGGGCTGGCTACCGTGCTGGATTTCGGGTGCCATGGAAAGTCCATCATGATCGTAGGTGCAGATGGGGACGCACTATGGGCGTAACTTGTGCAACCCATCAGGCGTTTAGGCCCAATTTGAGGAATAGCGGGTGTGGTTACAACACCGTTACAATGCCGAGTGCCAAGGTCTTAGTGCACTGAGGACCAGTGAGACACCACGTAAGGCGTCCTTCCCCAAAAGGCTCGTACGTCTGTAGAATTTTGAAAAATGGAGGTCAAACCCCCAGGGGGACCATCACATGGAAGGCCGAAACTGTTGAAACTCCTTTTAGTCGCCTCTTACGACAGGCAGGAATACCTCGGGCCTATTCTTACCCCGGACCCGCAGGGGGGAATTACACATGTGGAGTATCTACATTGCCTTTCGGGGAAACAAGTGTATTATTAAGTTCGGATCCCTGCCACTGCAAGAAATGTGCGGTTAAAGGTGTAATGTGCACGATATGTAAAACTGTGTTTCATTATTCATGTGTTAACGTAAATCCCAAACGTAAGATTTGGTTCTGCGCAAAATGTAGCAGAGAAGATCCTGTGCAAAAACTTAATAAGGTGGATTACACAAACAATATCATTGCAGTGTTAGTGGAAGAGATACGCGTTTTACAACACGAGTGCAACAAATCCCTGCAGCTGAACACAACAGGCGTAATAAATCGCACAGTGAACTCCACTCAGGAACCATTAACTATAGTAGCAAAAATATAAGTAATAACTTGTGTAAAAAGTACGGGAGAGTAGGCAGTAATGGCGTATGCGAAACAAAGTTCCGTTCTTGGTGTGCAAAAGTTGATCCGTCGCCGAAAACACACGAAAATTCATCGTCAGAAAGGAAATATGATACCAATGTCTACAGGGCCAGACTAAACCCACCTAGTCAATTACAAAACAGATACGAAGTGCTAAGCGAAATAAGTGGTGATAGTGCTTCAGAAAATATATTTGAAAATACGCAGGTACATGTTTCAGCCGTTGCTGCCCCCCTGAATAGGCCTACGCCCAATTCATGTCAACATATGCCTAGGTCACAGCAAAAAGTACATAATCACATGGGAAAACTGCACATTCTAGCTGATAGCCACGGGTGCGGAATAGCCTCTCTTGTTAATGAGGCATCAGTTGTGTAATCTACGAGTTATGTCAAGCCTGGAGCTTCCCTTTCGGAGGTAATTAAGAGTGTTTACACGGATGAAATTATCAAGTTGACTTCAAAAGACTTTGTAGCTTTGTTTGGTGGCTCTAACGATGTATATAAAAATGAAACCTCTAAAGCCTGCTCAGAATTGAAAAAGCATCTGGCTCTTTTGTCTCATACAAACATTCTCTTTGTCAACATTCCACATCGCTATGATCTGCCACACTGGTCTTGTGTGAACAAAGAGATTAGTGCTGCTAATGAGAGTTTTTCCAGTATATGCAGTCAATTCGAAAATGTTTGTGTTGTTGATATTAGTGGCATTGGTCGGAGATTCCACACTTCTCATGGCCTTCACTTGAATGGCCTAGGGAAGAAAATTGTAGCACAAAAAGTATTGGATGAAATAAAAAGGCACCAGCAAACACCTGCAGCACCATCAACGACAGTAACAGTAACACCACAAAAATCAATAACAGCAGGTTCATCACAAGTAGCAACAACAACAGAAGCTACAGCAACAACAGAAGCTACAGCAACAACAGAAGCTACAGCAACAACAGAAGCTACAGCAACAACAGAAGCTACAGCAACAACAGAAGCTACAGCAACAACAGAAGCTACAGCAACAACAGAAGCTACAGCAACAACAGAAGCTACAGCAACAACAGAAGCTACAGCAACAACAGAAGCTACAGCAACAACAGAAGCTACAGCAACAACAGAAGCGAAAGCAACAACAGAAGCGAAAGCAACAACAGAAGCGAAAGCAACAACAGAAGCGAAAGCAACAACAGAAGCGAAAGCAACAACAGAAGCGAAAGCAACAACAGAAGCGAAAGCAACAACAGAAGCGAAAGCAACAACAGAAGCGAAAGCAACAACAGAAGCGAAAGCAACAACAGAAGCGAAAGCAACAACAGAAGCGAAAGCAACAACAGAAGCGAAAGCAACAACAGAAGCGAAAGCAACAACAGAAGCGAAAGCAACAACAGAAGCGAAAGCAACAACAAAATCATCACCATTAGCAGCAGTAAAATTACCACAAATGGTCAAACCACAATCAGTAACTGCAACTAAACCTTCGGCGGAAACAACAGCAAAACCAACAGATACTACAACAACAGATACTACAACAACAGATACTACAACAACAGATACTACAACAACAGATACTACAACAACAGATCCACCATCAACAGAAATAGTGACAATAAAAGAATCAAAGGCAGCAACAGTATGAAGAATCCTGTCACCACCACCACCACCACCACCACCACCACCACCACCTCCGGCCACAGAAACAGCAACAACAGCAGCAGCAACTGAACCAACAACAACAGTAGCAGCAGCAACAACAAAACCATCAACAACAGTTGCAGCAACTCAACACTGCCTAAGGTCATTGCTCTCTAGGATGGCCTTCGGCTGTGTGTCTGAGAAGGACTTTGAGGTTTTTAGTCTATTGAGGCTATACTCTTTTAACCTAAACATGGGGAACATGGTAACTACTTTTAAGTCAAATTAAAAAAAAAAATCTCACGAGCGGTCTGTACGCATTGTGCTGTGCCTGTCTCCCAGCGCGGCGCTGTAAGTCGTGACTGCGCGTGACCTTGATTCGGACTTAGAAATTTTCAGCGTCCAGAAAAACTCACTTCCCCCCTGTGTTATTCTTATGGGATTTTGCGCTCTTATCAGTTTTTTTTTAATCTAAAGTGCACTTCCGGTGTTTAATGAGCACCGATAAGGACTTCCGCCGCGCTGCTGGCTGCTTGGAGACACTGGCCGCTTGGCAGGCGGGACTGCAATGCAACACGGGGTCTAGTATTACTAGGCCCATGTTGCAGATTTATTTGTTTTGTGTTAACGTGCCACAGCAATGATTCGTCCGCAATATTGGTCACGCCAGACCGCTCGTGAGATTTTTTTTTTTTTTTAATTTGACTTAAAAGTAGTTACCATGTTCCCCATGTTTAGGTTAAAAGAGTATAGCCTCAATAGAATGAAAACCTCGGCGACGTGGTTACCGTCGTCGCTGGCGGCGCAGCGTTCCTGTATATCGTGCTTTGAAGGCGATAGACATTGATCTTTCTGGACAGTTCAATAAACAACAATTAATTGGAGGTCCAAACGTATTTCGTGGACTCCGTTTGAACTTTACATGTGATGTACAAGCCGTGTTTGGAGGTAGTACATGGCTCACACTTGCTGTAGTATGGGGCAATCATTGTGATTATGGTGGCCTTGAAGCTTTCCCAGATGCAAATATTCTTACATGGAAGACATGGAGTATAGCAGAGAAAAGGAAAAGATTGCGACAAATCAGCAAGAAAATTTGCAGATAAGTCACAACTACTATGGAAAAAGCAGCACATTACCAGGTAATGACAAAAGAAAAAATACTTGCAAAACAGTCAGGATAATGTTTCAGGATATTCAATGCCTCAGAAACAAAGTACCAGACCTAGAAGTAGCTTTAAATAATCTTGCTGATGTCTCTTGTATTTGTTTATCTGAACACTGGTGCAAGGCCAGTGAATTAAGTCTCATAAATATAAGAAAGTTTAATTTAGCATCACATTATTGCCGAAGTGTTTTTTAAAATGGTGGGGTATGCATTTACTCTAGAGTAGGACTGCAGTTCAAAGTGAAAACAGAATTGGACCATCTAAATATAGAAAAACATTTTGAATCATGTGCCATAGAGTTAAAAACTGAGGAGAAGAGTGAAAAACTAGTTGTCATTACAATATATAGATCTCCACTGGGTGACAAAAACATATGCAGCACTAAACACTTTTTATAGTAATGAAGTGAAATTATTTTTATGTGGAGATTTTAATATTAACCTGTTAATTGAAAGTGATGAAAAAAGACAGCTTTTGAGTATACACAGCAGCTTCCACATGAAACCACTCTTTACAGATGCCACCAGAATAACAGAACTGTCATCTTCTCTTTTAGACAATATTTTCACAATTATAGAGAATGGTATCACTGAGCCACTAAACGTAAACTTAGGTCTTTCGGATCACAATACACTATTAACATACATAAATTACTCTATCCCCAAGGCAGTAAAATATAAGTGGGGATACAAAAGGCACTTCTATACAGAAAAAGTGAATACCTTCATCCAGTTGTTAGCTAATGAAACCTGGGAAGATGTATTTGCACAAACAACAACCGAGGAATCCTTCAATGCTTTTTCTAGTACATTCATGTCCCTATTTGAGATGTGTTTCCCAAAAAAGCTCACAAAGATCAATGTCATGCCTAGGAACACAAGCCAGTGGATAACACCTGCTATTGGAGCATCTAGTCAAACACTAAAACATATCAGTCAACTCAAAAAAGATAACAAAGATGAACACTTCACAGATTATGTTAAGACATACAACAAAATTTACAGGAAGGTGATCAAAAAAGCCAAGACAGTGCACAATGACAGTGTAATTGCTGGGTCAGCAAACAAATCGAAAGCTATATGGAATGTAGTAAAAAAAGAAATAGGCCCAAGCAAAAATGTTAGAAATCCAGATGACATTGTTTTAAAAGATGATCAAGGTGTGCTAGTCAGAAATCTTACTTTATCAAATTACATTAATGACTACTTCATAAATAGTCCAATCAATCTGAGTAAAAATTGTTCTAAGATTAGTAGAACATCAATCCCAGAAGAACGAAGTGTTAATTCATTATTGCTACCTCCCACGAACAAATTGGAAGTTAATCGAATAATAAAAACAATGAAGAATAAAATGTCCTCAGGGATTGACGAGATACCTTGCTCAGTCATGATGAGATGTGCTAGTGTCATATCAGACCCACTCTCACACATCATAAACATATCATTTTCAGAAGGTGTCTTTCCACAACGATTAAAAATTGCAAAAGTAAAACCATTGTATAAAAACGACAATATACATGAAGTGGGAAACTATAGACCCATAGCTTTATTATCGGTATTTTCAAAAGTAACAGAGACAGTAATGAAAAACAGAATTACAAATTACCTCGAGAAATTCAATCTATTGTCTGTAAACCAACATGGCTTTCGCAAAGGAATGAGTACAGAGTCAGCCATCACCCAATTCATTGAAAATATTGTAACGGGGCTAGATAAGAACAACAGTACAATAGGAATAAATTTGGACCTCTCAAAGGCATTTGATACTGTCCAACATGATATCCTGCTAGACAAATTAGAATATGTCGGTATACGAGGAGTAGCCAAAAAGTGGTTTCAGTCATATCTCCATAATAGGAAACAGGTAGTAGAAATTGCAACAAAAAACAGTAAAAATCAAAGTATTGTTTACAGATCGGATATTCAGACTGTGCCAATTGGGGTACCTCAGGGAAGTGTTCTAGGACCTCTCGTATTTCTTCTTTACATAAATGATATCAAGATTCCAGTAAATGGTACTCATATAACCCTGTTTGCAGATGACACAAACATTGCAGTAACTGACATAAACCGGGTATTGCCAACATCTGCAACCAGAGTTATAGAATATTTGCAAAATTGGTTTGAAGTGAACAAATTAACCATAAATATCTCTAAAACTAATTATATCCGTTACAGGAAAGCAAAGTCACACTCTGATCTAGATCTCAGAATACAAAATAAAGAAATTGTGAGTTGCTACCACAAAATTCTTAGGTGTACATATAGACGAAAATTTAGACTGGAAATCCCATATCCTGTATCTCTCGCATAAGTCAAGCTCTGCTTGCTTTGCTTTACGTGTTATTAGCTTTGTATGTAGTAGGGAATGTAGCAGAGCTGTTTACTTTGCTTATATACATTCTGCTATTACCTATGGCCTCACCTTCTGGGGTCATAGTAAGAAAAATCTCAAAACCATCTTCACTCTACAAAAACGAGCTGTTCGAATAATTACCAACAGTTCAAGGCTAACTCCTTCAAAGCAATTATTTAAACAGCTGAATATTCTACCCCTACCGTGCCTCTATATACAGAAAAGCGTAATTAATGTAAAAAGAAATATTAACAATTTCCAATCCAATGCGGATCTACATACTTACAACACAAGAAAGTGCAACGACATTCATATAAAAAGAGTTAACAAGGCTTTGGCACAAAAACAAACAAACATACAAGGAAGCAGATTGTATAACAAACTACCGGTAAAGATAAAAGAAACAAAAAAATCGTCTTCATTTAAAGAAGCAGTATTCAAATTTTTAATGACCAACTGCTATTATAGTGTAAAAGAATACCTGGAATACCTTCATACTAAACAATTATATTTATGTACTCTGTGCCAATAGTAATTTTTATCTGACTGTTGCTATGATCTAAATAAATAATATGTACAAAAGTGCTAGAACTGTATGTGTTATATCTAAATATCAACTGTGTATTCCATGTTAAAAGTCTTTCTCGTACATCAATGTAAATAATCAAAGTTGTACATGCTATTTCAATGTGGTCTGATGTTATGTAGTCTACTATGCACATCTGTATTTTGTATAGTATTGTTCACCCTATATATTTTTTGACGAAACCCATGCAATGTTCATAGTCTCTGGATGAATAAAATACTACTACTACTACTACTACTACTACTACTACTACATATCCCTTATAGCCACGGAGGGAGGGGTCTGCATTGCTGGGAACCAGGTTTCCTGTAGGGCAACGCAGATAGCAGATGTAAAGCTTAACAGTTGCCGTAGCTCAGCCAGGCGGTGGACAAAACTGCTGCAATTTCACTGCAGGATGACATCGTGAGACTGGGAAGGCATGGAACATTCAATGAGGCAGTTTACGCCTCAGAGTCGCCTGCTACCACCAATTTATTGCCTGAGCAGTCTATATCCATTGTGTCTGAGGGCCTGGCGAGCTCTAGGTCCTCAGTGGATGCCAAAATCTCCACCCAATCCTCACCCGCAGAGCTTGTAGGCAGTGGTGGTGTGGGTGCCACCGCAATCTCCTTGGTCTTAGAGGTTTTCTTTTTGGATTTCTCTCGCTGGCCCTTGGTTTTCCCTGGCTGGGAGGACTTCACTGGCTCAGTCTTCGGGACTGAGGATGAGCGTGAAGCCCTACGACCAGCTGCTTTTGGGCTCTTCAGCCACTGTCGGGTGTCATCTTTACCACTACAAGAAACCTGGGAAGGGAGTGACCCAAGGGACCCCTTCCTAGTGAGAGAAGCCGAACAAGACTTGTGCTTCTCCGGCTTAGAAGTGGCAACGGACATCCCCGATGGTTGGGGGGATGTTGCTCCCACAGTAGGTGGTGCAGGAGCAACAGGGAGGGAAATGCCCCCCCCCCCCCACCACCATCAAGGGGGCAGGTGTAGTCTTCCAGCTCTGAGAAGTGACCTGGGTTGGCAGAGGTCATGATGCCAGAACTGTTGTAGCGGCAGCTTAAGACGATGTCATATACATGGGATGCAGGCGTTCAAATTTTCTCTTAGCCTCAGTGTACGTCAGTCTGTCCAGGGTCTTGTACTCCATGATTTTCCTTTCTTTCTCGAGAATCCTGCAGTCATGCGAGCAAGGCGAATGGTGCTCTCCGAAGTTGACACAGATGGGAGACGGGGCACATGGAGTATTGGGATGTGATGGACTTCCACAATCTCGGCATGTGATGCTGGAAGTACAGCGGGAAGACATATGGCCGAACTTCCAGCACTTAAAGCACCGCATCGGGGGAGGGATATAGGGCTTTACATCACACAGCTAGACCATCACCTTGACTTTCTCGGGCAATGTATCATCCTCAAATGCTAAGATGAAGGCACTGGTGGCAACCTGACTATCCTTCGAACCCCGGTGTACCGGTATACGCCGGACGAAATGTACACCTCACCACTCTAAATTGGTGCGCAGCCCATCGTCGGACTGCAAAAGAAGGTCTTTGTGAAATACGATACCCTGGACCATATTTAAGCTCTTGTGGGGCGTGATGGTTACAGAATCATCCCCCAGCTTGTCAAAGCGAGTAACTCCCGTGACTGGGCAGAGGATGCTGTTTTGATCAAGACTGATCCAGATCTCTTTTTGGACAAGCCCTCCACCTCCCCAAACTTGTCCTCTAAATGTTAAACAAAAAACTGAGGCTTCATCGTCATGAAAGATTCCCCATCAGCTCTCTAACATACAAGGTACCAGGGCGAATAAGATCTGCTGCCATCCTTAGCCTGGCGTTCCTCCCATGGTGTGGCCAGGGAGGGGAACGATTTGAGATCATACTTGTGTGCATGGAACTGAGCTTGTGATCGCTTAGAGACTGCTGGTGTTTCACCACCAGCAAGAGATGATGGACTACACTTCATCGCGTGTCATCCGCCCTGATGCCACTCACTCCAACCAGGTGCCCTCCCCATGGGCGCCACCAGCCACAGCAAAGGTCACTTGGCCGGATGACCATTACCGGGAATCCCGATGCACCAGGGGGATGGGCATCAACCCCTTGGCATATGTGGGGAGTTAACAGCGCAGGCGTCAGCAGACCGACCCCTGTGTGGTCAGAGGGCTACAACCAACAGGGTACATGGTGGCCCCACCACAGTGGACTGGCTACCGTGCTGGATATCAGGTGCAAAGTAGTCCATGATAATCGTCAACACTCAAATCGACACTGCATAGTGGATGGTGGAAAACGCACCCAGGAAGGTGTCCTCCCCCAAGAGATGGAGAATGGGCAGGACTGCAATGCAACGACGAGAAAGTGGGCTAAAGATCTCAATGCACGATGGACACAATGCACCTAGTAAGGCGCCCTTCCCCAATCGGCTCGCTCTTCAGGAAAATTTTGAAGAATGGAGGTCAAACCCTACATAAAGGCCGAAACATATGAAACTCCTTTTAGTCGCCTCAAATGACAGGCAGGAATACATCGGGCCTATTCTAACCCCCGGACCCACAGGGAGAGACCTATTCTGGAAAGCTCTTCTTAGAAACTGAAGCTATATTCTAGTTAAGTGTCCAAATCTACAACTGACAGAAACATATAATTAGAAGATTTGGAACTTTTGAGCTGATTTTGGTCAGCTCGTCATCTATCTTGTTACACAGCAGAACGATAATTAAGTGTAGGAATAAAATTTTGTTAGAACCAGCAGGGATGACGCTAACTGGGACACATCCGCCGTGTATGCAACGATAGTGCAACCAATGTCAGCAGTGGGAGTGCCAAAGTAAAGACAGAGAGGGGCTTTTTCCCCTCATAGGGTATAACAGAGGCTGGCAGGAAACACTAATTCAACACTTAGACAACAGGACAGAGCAGACAACACTCTTCTGTAACAAGGGATCACCTTTCAGACTGCAAGCTTCGCTTAAAATAATGATATAAAGCCCTAAAATTAAACATTAGGCCAGCCAAGAGTGCTGACACGATCAAAAAGAAAAAAAAAAAGGAGCACATTTGGTCACCTTTATTGGGGGGAATCACGTCACCAACTGCCATAAACCCCGTGCCTTGCTTCTACTTACTCTTAGAGTTAGGCCATTCTATTCGCATCATGGATACTGATGGAACATCAGCTCTACTAGTTGCAGGATGCCCTGATCAATACAAAAGTGTCTACAGTCGCTGCCACCTTGGGAGTCCATTGCTACGAGTCCACAACCATCTGGCTGTGGAGGGAACTTTGATGCTATGAGCTGCACACCTGCCAGTCACAATGGTGACTGACTGAAAATGGGCACCAGGCCAATCTCCTGTGACTGAAGAACCGATTTGTCCATCTGTGAGCTGCGCAACTTGGGAGCAAGTCACATGTGCTGTTACTCCTGGGCAGTACAAGTAATACCTCACCAGCTGTATGCTGGGAACCTCTCTCAGGCTATTCTTCATGTCACTATTGGGTCTTCCATCTACATGCCATGTCGGCAACTGACGACAGTGACAGGTAGATGTCTGGAACTGGGTTCAAGTGCAGCTTGACCCCAATGAGAATGCCGAGGCTCTGCAGACATCCACTGCCCTGTGAGTCTGTAGCGATGCACCAGGCACCTGACCCTCCCACAGCGGGGCTGCAGCACTGATCCTCGACAATGCCAGAGCCTGCGAATTCCTCACTGGGCACTGACATGCTGCTCTGCACCTTCATGCAATGTGTGCTCAGCACGGCCACTGCCAGACAGTGCCGGGAAGAAGACAGAGTGAGTGTAAGACTCTTGCTAATAAATGATTGTCAATTGAATGAGGTCTCATCAGCATCCAGGTGCTCCAAAGGACTCTGCTACCACACTTCTGTTTATCTGTCCTACACCCATGCAGAATGCCGCATCTGGTGGGCTCCTCCAGATCTGGTGCTACGAAGTGGTCTTCTGATGTTCCAATGTCTACAGATTTGGTGGCAAGAAGTGGTTCTGACAAGTTGCATTAGTGTCCATTATAATTATCCGGGCTGTTATGCCGTGGTCGGTTGATGAATTCTGTGTCAATTCCCAACGTTTCATCTCCAACTGCGGGAGACATCTTCAAGGGGGTCCGTAGCTCGATGGAAGGTCCAACACACCCACTGGCTCGCTACCAGTGGGTGTGTTGGACCTTCCATCAAGCTACAGACCCCCTTGAAGATGTCTCCCGCAGTTGGAGACGAAACGTTGGGAATTGACACAGAATTCATCAACTGACAACGGCATAACAGCTCGGATATTTATAATGGGCACGATATTTCTGGCCGTGAAAGTCTACATTTTAGTGTAAGTTGCATTAGTGTCAGAATAACCTGTAGTGCTACACACCGGATTCGAGATGTGCTGATGTCAGCTGTTGCTACTGTCCAGGGACCATGCCCGAGATCAGCAGTGATTGACTTCTGTCATTATGCAATGAGGTGAGAGGACAATTTTTGTTGACCTTTTCTTTTATTTTGGGCCAATATGAGTTGGAAGGATCTGCATATGAACTTTAAAGTGACACTGTACAGGTCACAGGATCCTGCAGGCCTTTCACAGTTCCAAGATAACTATAGGGAAGAGTACTTATGGCCAACTAGTGACAGTATTGTAATTTATCAGGACATGAATTATTGTGTTGTGAAGCAGTACCAGTAACATGTGAAACTTGTAAAAGGTTTTGCCACGAAGCACAGAAGAGCAGTGTGTCCCGGTGGGCTATGTTAAGTAGAAAGATTAATGTAGTTGTCTTCGTTTATTGCTAGTGTGTCAGTATACTAGGTCTCCACTTGTTCTGTATTATAAGTTAAAATAGAGGCTACACAATGACCAGAAGCTGTGCAGTAACTGAGTGAAACTGTGGAAATTGTGGAAATTTTGAAATGTCAGGTAGCTGCGTTACTCCGGGATGAAACAGAACAAATCCAGGCTGGCGAAGAAATGTAGAGAGAGCTAGAAGCATTATGGGCAGAGAGTAGACTGCTGCAATCACAGGGAGGTGATACAAGACCATAATAAATGTGTCTGTGCCACCCAACAATTCTATCGCAGCTAATCTCATTACACCTTTTTCTGAGAAAGCATCTGAGAATTAATTTTTTTTTTTTTTTTTTTGTGGTTTTAGGGCGCACAACTTCAACAGTCATTAGCACCCAGACTACGTTAGGAATGAACCGCGAGTCACAAGTTTAAAACAGCAACGAAACGGAAAACACGATAAAAGACAGACTGACAGGCATAGGATTAAAAAAGAAAACAGCATAATCAAATGTCCTTTGAGAGGGTTGTCAAATTGATAAAATGAAGAACGCGAGCAGCTGCTCGTGGGTCATCCGCTAAAATGGCTTCTACAGTACAGGGCAGGCCAAGATCAAGACGCAGGGTGTTAAAATCCGGACAGGACGTTAAAATGTGGCGGACCGTCAGCAATTGCCCTCATGGGCAGAACGGCGCCGGCGCAGCCGTCAGCAGATGGCGATGGCTGAACCGGCAGTGTCCAATTCGTAACCGGGCCAAAACTACCTCCTCCCGCCGAGAAGGGCGTGAGGAGGACGTCCAAGCCACGGGAAGAGGTTTCAAGGCCCGAAGCTTGTTGTCTGTAAGTGCAGCCCAATCGGCATGCCACAGCGATAAAATGCGCCGACAAATTACCCTGCTACAATCTGACGAAGGGACACAACAAGAAGCTGTCCGAGGCTGGAGGACCGCAGCCTTGGCCGCGGCATCTGCAGCTTCGTTCCCAGGGATACCGACATGGCCAGGAACCCACATAAAGCTAACCGGAGAACCGACGTCCACCAGCTGCTGAAGAGAGCGTTGGATCCGGTGCACGAAAGGGTGAACCGGGTACGGATCACTGAGGCTCTGGATAGCGCTCAGGGAACCGGAGCAGATGATATATCCAGAATGTCGGTGACGGCAGATGTAAAGAACAGACTGGTAGAGGGCAAAGAGCTCAGCTGTGAAGACCGAACAATGGCCATGGAGCCGGTATTTGAAACTTTGTGTCCCGACAATAAAAGAACACCCGACCCCGTCATTGGTCTTAGAGCCATCTGTATAAATGAAGGTCATATTAATGAACTTCGAACGAAGTTCGACAAAACGGGAGTGGTAGACCGAACCGGGGGTAACCTCCTTCGGGAGCAAGCAGAGGTCAAGGTGGACGCGAACCTGAGCCTGGAGCCAAGGTGGCGTGTGGCTCTCGCCCACTCGAAAGGTGGCAGGGAGTGAAAAATGAAGGTGTTGAAGGAGGCGACGAAAGCGAACTCCAGGGGGTAGCAGGGCAGAGACATACAACCCGGATTGACTGTTGAGAGAGTCATCAAAAAAGGAACGATAAGACGGGTGGTCGGGCATTGCCAGTAGCCGACAGGCATACCGACAAAGCAGTACATCGCGCCGGTAGGTGAGTGGCAACTCACCAGCGTCAGCATGAAGACTCTCGACGGGACTAGTATAAAACGCTCCGATCGCAAGTCGTAAACCCCGATGTTGTATGGAGTTGAGGCGGCGTAAGATGGATGGCCGTGCAGAGGAGTATACGAAGCTCCCATAATCCAGCTTGGAGCGGACGATCGACTGATATAGGCGAAGTAGGACGGTTCGATCCGCTCCCCACGACATACCACTGAGAACACGGAGGACATTTAGAGAACGGGTACAACGGGCAGCCAAATATGACACATGTGGAGACCAACTAAGTTTCCTGTCAAATGTAAGACCTAAAAATTTTGTTGTCTCCACGAATGGGAGAGCAACGGGACCGAGTCGTAAGGACGGTGGGAGAAACTCTTCGTAGCGCCAGAAGTTAATACAGACCGTCTTCTCGGCAGAAAAACGGAAGCCATTGGCGACACTCCAGGAGTAAAGACGGTCAATAGAACACTGAAGACAGCGCTCCAGGAGACACGTACGTTGCGCGCTGCAATAGATGGTAAAATCGTCCACGAAAATGGAGCCTGATACATCAGCTGGGAGGCAATCCATTATTGGATTGATCGCTATGGCGAAGAGAGCGACGTTCAAAACTGAGCCCTGTGGCACCCCATTCTCCTGGCGAAAGGTGTCCGACAGGACAGAACCCACACGTACCCTGAACTGTCGATCCATTAAAAAGGAACGAATAAAAAGAGGGAGGCGACCGCGAAGGCCCCATGTATGCATGGTGCGGAGAATGCCCGCCCTCCAACAGGTGTCGTAAGCCTTCTCCAAATCAAAGAACACAGCCGCGGTCGGGCGCTTACGCAAGAAGTTATTCATAATGAAGGTCGACAAGGTAACCAGATGGTCAACAGCAGAGCGGCGCCTACGAAATCCACATTGTACATTGGTAAGTAGGCGTCGAGACTCGAGCAGCCAAACCAATCGAGAGTTAACCATTCGCTCCATCACTTTACAGACACAGCTGGTAAGCGAGATGGGTCGATAACTGGAAGGCAAGTGCTTGTCCTTCCCCGGCTTAGGAATCGGGACAACAATAGACTCGCGCCAGCACGCGGGAACATGTCCCTCAATCCAGAGGCGATTGCAAGTACGATGAAGAAAATCTTTACCCGCAGGAGAAAGGTTCTTCAGCATCTGAATATGAATAGAATCAGGCCCTGGAGCGGAGGACCGTGATCGGCCAAGTGCGTTTTCGAGTTCCCGCATGGTGAATGGGGCATTATAACTTTCACGATTCGAGGAGCGGAAGTTAGGTGGCCTAGCCTCCTCTGCCTGTTTGCGGGGGAGGAAGGCAGGGTGGTAATGAGCGGAGCTCGAAACCTCTGCGAAAAAGCGGCCGAAGGCATTGGAGACAGCCTCAGGGGCCACAAGGACGTCATTCGCGACCGTCAAGCCAGAAACTGGTGAGTGGACCTTAGTGCCAGATAGCCGGCGCAGGCTACCCCAGACAACAGAAGAAGGAGTAAAACTGTTGAAGGTGCTTGTGAAAGCAGCCCAGCTGGCTTTCTTGCTTTCTTTAATAATACGACGACACTGTGCACGTAATCGCTTATAATCGATACAATTCGCCACTGTAGGCTGGCGTTTAAAGGTGCGTAAAGCACGTCGACGAGCACGTAAAGCGTCCCTACATGCTGCGGTCCACCAGGGGACCGGTACGCGACGTGGAGAAGAAGTAGGGTGAGGGATGGAATATTCAGCAGCAGTGAGAATGACTTCCGCGAGGTGTGCGACCTGACTATCGCAGCTTGTGAATGTTTGATCCTGAAAGGTCGCCCTGGAAGAGAAGAGCCCCCAGTCTGCTTTGGAGATGTTCCAACTAGATGAGCACGGAGAGGGGGTATGCTGCAGGAGATGGATAACACATGGGAAGTGGTCGCTCGAATATGTATCAGAAAGTGCATACCACTCGAACCGGCGTGCAAGTTGGGGAGTACATATAGAGAGGTCTAAATGGGAATAGGTGTGAGATGTGTCAAAGAAAAGTAGGGGCGCCAGTATTGAGGCAGACAAGATTGAGCTGGTTGAAAAGGTCTGCTAACAGGGAGCCCCTCGGGCAGGATGCTGGAGAGCCCCAAAGGGGATGGTGGGCATTGAAGTCTCCAGTTAATAAAAATGGTGCAGGTAGCTGAGCAATAAGTTGCATCATGTCTGCCCTGGTAACGGCAGACGACGATGGAGTGTAAACGGTACAAATGGAAAATGGAAAAGTGGGGAGAGTAATGCGGATGGCAACTGCCTGCAGGCCGGTGTGCAACGTGATGGGATCGTAGTAAATATCATCCCGGACCAGCAACATAACCCCTCCATGAGCTGGGATACCTACCACAGGGGGTAGGTCAAAACGCACAGAGGTGTAGTGTGCCAACACAATTTGATCGCAAGGGCGTAGCTTCGTTTCCTGGAGGGCGACGACGAGCGGACGGTGCAAGCGGAGCAGCAACTGCAAGTCCTCTCGGTTGGAGCGAATGCTGCGAATATTCCAGTGAATAAGTGCCATCGTAAGAAAAGAAAAAGGAAGATGAAAGAAGGGGTCACCTCGAAGGCCGCTGAGGGCCTGGCTTCGAGCGAGCACTGCCGCCGCTATCAGTAGGCGGACAGTCATCGTCCATTGGGTCTATAGGTTCATCGGCCATCTTGGAAAGATGGCCGGGAGGGGGGGCTTCCTCCGCCGGTGAACGACCAGATGTTCGGCTACCAGCGGTGCGGCCAGGCGAAACTGATGACGGCCTGGGGCGGCAACCGCTGGGTGGCGCAGGAGAAGAAATGCGCCATGGCGGAGAAGGAGAACTGTGCTTCCTATTTGCCTTCTTGGAAGGTCGTTTGGTGGAAGTACCGGTCGAAGGCTGGGAGGTCGAGGTACGTAGGAAGTCTGCACGGGACGGTTCCTTCTTGAAGGCCCGTGCATCTGACTTCTGGGTCTTCGTCTTAGCAGAAGCTGATGAAGGGGCTGGTGTCTGTGGGGTGATGGGAGGAAGAGGAGACGTCGACCGCGCGATCTTAGCACTGGCCGAACGGACGACCGTGGTGCTGAAGGTCAGATCGCATGTCTGGGTTGCCACCTCCCTGGTAGTCCGAGGAGAGGCGAGGACAGTACTGCATTTCCCCGCTGGGAGCAGCGTGGGCTTCCTACTAGCCAATAGCTTGCGAGCAGCCGAGGTGGACACTTTCTCTTTGACCCGAATTTCTTGGATACAGCGTTCTTCCTTATAGACAGGACAGTCGCGGGAGGATGCGGCATGGTCACCCTGACAGTTCACACAACGAGGAGACGGAGGTGGACAGTCACCCTCATGGGCATCCCTGCCACAAGTGACACATTTAGCCGCATTGGAACAAGACTGTCGAGTGTGACTGAAACGCTGACACTGGTAGCAGCGCGTAGGTGTCGGGACATAGGGGCGAACAGAAATAACCTCGTAGCCTGCCTTGATGCGCGATGGCAGCTTAACACTGTCAAAGGTCAAGAAAAGTGTCCAGGTCGGTACAAGGTCATTGTTGACCTTTTTCATGACCCTATGGACAGCCGTCACGCCCTGCTCAGCGAGGAAAGATTGAATCTCCTCGTCAGTCAAGCCGTCGCCCGAGACGAATTCAAAGTTCGGTGAGCCTCCACCCGGACAGGGAACGTGTACAGGAGTGTGGCCCGAAGCAGTTTTTGTGCCTGAAAGGCGCTCTCAGTTTCGAGTAATAAGGTACCGTTACGCAACCTGGTACAAGATTTGACAGATCCAGCTATGGCATCTACGCCCTTCTGGATAACGAAAGGGTTGACAGGGGAAAAATCCTTTCCGTCCTCAGATCGGGAAACGACGAGGAACTGTGGGGCAGGCGGTAGTACTTTTGTCACTGGTAGCTGGTCAAGTTTCCGTTTTCGGGCAGAAGTCGAGAGAGATGGAGTGAAATCCATTGCGGAGGAATCGCCCATGATTGCCAGCGTCTCCGATGGCGCGCTCCTTCCTTGTGGGGACCCTCTCAGAGGGCACTCCCGCCTTAGGTGAATGTTTACACCTCAGGTCACACCTCCCAAGAAACAGATGGAGGGACCAATCGGCATGGTCAGAAGGTATCAGCTCAGCAATCACCCCTCCCCGGGCCTGGCCTTTACCAGGGGGTACGCGCGTGCCTTACATGTCTACCCAGGGCGGGGAATTACGCGTTACCCCGTCACCGGCTACGCGTGCGAACGCGTGGGTCAGCCTTCAGGCGCGCACAGGGAGGAAGGAGTGAGAGTGAGAGTGAGAGTGAGAGTGAGAGTGAGAGTGAGAGTGAGAGTGAGAGTGAGAGGGAGAGTGAGAGGGAGAGGGAGAGGGAGAGGGAGAGGGAGAGGGAGAGGGAGAGGGAGAGGGAGAGGACAAACTGTCTCAAACGCCGAGGCGGAGACCAGAGAAGGCAAGGAGAAGAAGGCAATGAGAAGGCAAGGAGAAGAAGGCAATGAGAGGGCAAGGAGATTTTGCAGGGGAAAGTGTAAGGAAGACAGTGAGGTGGAGAAGAGCAAAGAAAGGAACCAACCAAAGGAAGGAAGAAACGAGAAGTGAAAAAGCAAAATGACCGCAAATACAGGTCGTGGAACCGTCCGTCTCCGGACGCAGGCGCTAACTACCCCCTTGAGGGGGAGGGACTCCTTTTAGTCGCCTCTTACGACAGGCAGGAATACCTCGGGCCTATTCTAATCCCCGGACCCGCAGGGGGGGCATCTGAATATGAGGACTCATCAGCCTTTCTGGAAGATGTGAGGGAAACAGCTCACTTAGAGAATCGATGTGACATTCCTGTTTATTGCTAAATTACGGATAATGGGTAATGCTAAAATGTATATCATATACTATGAAATCCTTGGTAAAACACAGGACATTTTACCAGTAGGCCAAAAGGCTTACCCAACATAATTGCAGGCAAAATAGTGCCAGATTCTGCAGGGAAAAGCTCACAGAATTAACACAGAAACATAATGAGTCAGAAAAGGGCATCTCTGACAGTTTGTAAGTTAATCTCACAATCTTATGAACTGACACACAATGTATAGGCAGAGAGAATCCTCCTGTGGAAAGTAGATAATAGGGCCTTAGATGTATTCATAAGGGGTAATTCCGCAGGTATGTCATAATGGATGAGAATGAAAAATCTTTCTGATCTGTCTTCAGCTATTAGAATTGTCACACAGCTGGAGGAGATACATATTGCAATTCTGAAATAGAGTGACCTTGGTGTCATCTCCTCCAAGGTTAAATACTACAGACGTTGACCACATGAAGAAGCAATGCCTCCAACCACAGTGCTTCGAACATAGTGAAGTTAAGCATAAGGTCCGTGACTGTGAAAGTAGAAATCAGGATAAGCACAAGAGAAAGAAGCATGCATTTAATGCGAATGGGGGTGCCTTGAATGTTGGAGATCATTCCCAATAAAACAGTACACTGCAAGGACGAGTTCAGAGACAGATCATTGCTCGATTGATGTAGTATGGTATAATGAGTGTTAATTGTTAGTAGACAAGGGTGCATGTGTGCAAGTTGTTGGGTAGGGACATATGCAGTCTCCACAGTATAGGTTATGTGGAGTGGGTAACAATGAGATGAAAACATTGGGGATAACATTGCTCACTTTTAGCACTGGGGCTGAAAGATTTAAGGAAAATACGTTGATATTTCCACACATTCATGAAGAGTACTGCACAATTCTCCAAGTTTATTTTCTGAATAAACATTGTGCTGTAACTGATCTTTCATGACATATGATCAAACTTAGTGGAACTTCGGTTCCACTAGAGAAGAGAGTTGCTAGTGAAACAATGTCACAAGGTGTACATCTTGTGAAAGTAGTGTCATCTAAGCAATGTACACTAACACTAAATGTTAATACAAAGGCTAATGTACTAGCAAGTACAGGAAAACTGATCCGGATTAGTGTAGGTACAGAGTTAACAAGGGAATTACTGTGGATTGTAAAACCATTGGTCTGCAATGAAGGGAGTGCATGTGTTACACATCAAGATGCAGAATTTATGGTTCCTGTAAGTCTGGACAATTTTGGCAAGGACAAAGTTAATCTGCCATTTTGATTATCTAGGAAGATGATGATATTGCTAGGCTGAGTAATGATAGCAGCCACAAGCATACCATTAGCAATTCTGCACTACGTGATAAAGTTAAATACTTTTAAGGAAAGGATTGTGAAGCCATGGAAGCTTTATTGCTTAGACTCGTGGATTTGTTCAATCCAGTAGGTCTGCTACCAGCAACACTAATAACATAGGATAGGATACTAAGAGAGAGCAATGCTCCAGTATATAAGAAACCATGCAGGGTCCCAAAGCACTTGGAGCCTTGGACTGAGAAGCTCATTGACCCACATTATGCTTACGGGATCACTGAGTAGAGTGATAATCCCTGGAGTGCAAACATTGTCATTGTGCCCAGAAAGTAATCAGACGATACCAAGAAATACAAGTTCTGTTGCGATTCTCACTTCTTTAACACATAGACTGTCACCAACGTGTATCCCATCTCAAACATTACGGAGACACTCAATATGGGCCAATGTTAATACTTCTCTACTATGGATTTGAAGAGTGGCTAGCATCAGTGTGAAGCAGTTCCAGAATACAGCTTATCCATACCATGGGGACATTACCAGTATTCTAGAATGCTGTTTGGACTGAAAAAAGCCCCAGCTACATTTTAGAGACTCTTGGATGGAGTGCTTTGGGGACGAAATATTAAAAAAAAACTGCATGATGTATCTTGATGATGTAATTGTATTTTCAAAGCATATGGAAGAACATATGAAACAGTTGGAAGAAGCCTTTAAACAATTACAGGTAGCATGTCTAAGGAACAGTGCTGGTAAGTGCCATTTCACTTAAACGAAAAAATGAAAGTAAACTATCTGGGACACACAGATGTATCTAAATGTTTAATGACATTGTGCCCTGAAGAGAGCTAACCTGGAGCTCTACAGCTGCACTCGATCCAGTGGAATCTGGTCCAATTTTGAATGGTGGTACTGATTGTCACCTTAATGACGAGGGGGGACTTTTCTTCAGATATGGTTTGGTATCCCCAAACAGTCACCTTTTTTAGATCTAAACACATTGTCCAATGTTTCCCAACGAACAGAATTCAGTTCTGAAACACAATTTTGCAAGGTCTCCAAATTATCAATCTACAGCTGATGTAATTCCTATGTTGGGCTAAAATTGTTCCCCACCCACAAGTTTGATTTGTGGGTGGGAATAAGAGATTGGAGACAGCCAGACCTGATGAAATGACAGCATATAGCATTAATCAGTTTGAATACAACAAATGGTACCAAAACTTTCAGTTCACCATTGTCAAAACATCTTGGTGGGCACGAGCATCATTTTGTGAAAGAAGGTACTTTCTCTGTTTTGCAACTTAGACCTCTTCCTGTGCATTTTTACATCCAGTTGAGTCCATTGCATTACTGTTGAAAATGAAGGAAGAGATACATGGTAAGTTACAATGAATATCTATTTCCAGTAAACTGTCAACAGCAAAGTATTTTGTAATGGCACAGGAGTCAATTAATTCCACTTGAATCAATCACTGAAAATAAGCCCTTTAAAACTTGTACAAGCAAAACTATTCAGTGGAACAGGATAAAAGTTCATTGTTATGAATGTTGTCAAGTCAGAAGAAAACTGTAAACCACTATCACTAGAAACTTGGTGATAACAGACAGACAAGGATTAATGTTAAACTCTAATTTGAGCAATAATAATAAAATATGAATATATATTTATTGTACTTACTTGCATGTAATTTAAAAAGTATTTTCACACAATAGTCATAGAGTTGTGATGAGTCTTGTATACATGGTATCAGTGGAGCCAGGCGACACTGTCCACAACTAGTCATTGAATTCGACCGGGACATGTCTAATTGTCCAAAAACTGAAACAATAAAATGGCTTGTAAACACTGTGTGTGTGTGTGTGTGTGGGTGTGTGTGTGTGTGTGTGTGTGCGCGCACTTTAAGACTTACTGCAATTTAATAGTTTTTACCAGATGTGTTTATCTACAAAGCATCTTCAGTGTGGTCATGGGTGTTTTCCCCTTACATATTCTCACATCCAGTGCTTCTGCCCTTGTTAACAACATGGAAAAAGCACCAATGGCCACTCAAGATGATTTGTAAGCAGGAGTGAAACAAGTCTGGTGAAAAACACTATTACACTACAGAACATTTAGTTTGGGAAAAAATAATTGTATTTGGTATACAACAGCTGCCGCAGAAGACGGCTAGGCAAACAAATGTGTTAAGTCCACAAAATTTCACAAGCACTCTGATGTGCTACTTAAACATTTTGTCGTAGCCTCATGCAGTTGACACAAAATAATGCACATTGAAAACTTCTAATTCGTAGTTTATAGGGGGAAATGTTTTGTTTCGCAATATGCAGATACATTACTAGAGTTTGTAAGGAGTTGCTTTTTACCTGCTGACTGAAGACTTAGAATTTCATCCATGTAGTCAAACATCTCCACTGACATCTGGAAACTGAAAGTAGTGAACACAGGTTTTTTAAATTAAACTATGTACAAACAACATAAGCAAGATTCCCTATTACAATATATAATACAATGCTTACTAATTATTTATATCATTTTCTCCAATACTTTCAAGTTCTTCTTGAGTGACTTGCATGTTTCCTGGAAACCGAGGATTACGTCTATGGAAGTCCAATTTTGTCATCAGTAATGAGCAGTAAATTTGTATTAATTTCCCATATCCCTCCCTCAAGTGGCACTGTAATAAAAATAGTTAATAACAGATTTTTGTAAATGTGATTGAGAAAAACACAATTTATTCACTGACTTAATCACACACACATTATATTCCACTGATACCATCACAAAGGAAAACCACTAAGGATGTGGAACAAGTTAAGTTACAAATTAACAGGTAACACACACACACACACACACACACACACACACACACACACACACACACACACACAGAGAGAGAGAGAGAGAGAGAGAGAGAGAGAGAGAGAGAGAGAGAGAGCGCGCAAAGACAAGAGGAGGAGATTAAGACTTGTGTCCAATTCCAGAAGCAGCCACTGCAGGCTGCTTCTGGGAAGTGTACTAACAAGAAATTACTAGCACTGATACTCTTAGGAATGTACCTAATCTATTTTATGTATGTACTAACGAACCCAGCAATGCTTCACAATTGCTAAATATGTAAGGGAATTGCATATAAGTATTAATCTCCTCCTCTTATCTTTATTAACCCCCCCCTGCCCCCCCCTCTCTCTCACTCACTCACTCACTCACTCTTCATTCCCTTCTTCTCCTGCTCTGTCTCCTCTCCTGCCCAACCTTGAGCCATCTTTATTGCTATTGCAGATGAACCCTCATTTGGGAATTGCAGTTGCTTAAAATGAATTGCTAAATAGTTGGAATCATTGAGATTCACGGTGTGAGTGAAATCTCTCCTACTGCCTCATCAGTGACATGGTTTTAATCTGTGAATGGGTAAGATTACAAAGTTACAACTTATCTGTTTCTTAAACAAGAAAGACAGTTTAACAATTAACTGGCAAAAGTACACAAGCTCTCCGGTCTCATGTGTTCCTATCTTCTGCCTGCAACAAGAAGCTGTTCCTTCGGCATGAGACTAAAAGAAACACACTATTGTCATAGTTTAATCCTACCCAAGCAGCATCATAAAGAAAGGACCACTACCGAACAGATGTCACAGAGGATGTGTATCAATAGCATGCTTAATTTATTCAGCTGCCACTTACACAACTAGCTCATGTCCAGCACTGGAGTTTCTGCTGCTACTCCGCTATGATGTAGTAAGATCTCTAAGGTTGGCGAGTGATTGCTGAGGGAAATACACTATTTGAGTCAAGACTTCTGATTTTTGCCAATTTCTGCTAACTGATGACTGGAGTGAAGCTGTTTGAGCTAGAGTGCTTGAAATTATTGAATAAAATAAGAGAAATGGGAAACAAATCTCATGTAAAGCACACAATTTCATCTCACTTTAATTTTGTGTCAGGACAATCTTAAATGAGATTCCCGTGTTTCATTTCGAGAAAAAAGCAGCTGATTTTTGTGTCAAATATAGCAGAAACCATGATATAGCTGAGGTAGCAAAAAAAGCATCTTTTACATTCCAGCAGGAAGGGCCCATGAGGAGTACTGGCACAACTTCTCATTAATCCCCCCCCACACACACACCTGAAGAAGTGACTGTAGCATCTTCTGAATGTACTTTCAGCAGATTAAAGATGACTAGAAAAGCTACTTAAGATCGAGTATAAATGATGCAGATTGTCAGAATCAGCTATCTTGTCAACAGAAAATAACACAGCTGCTCAATATGATTTGAATAAAATAATCAATGATTTTGCTTCACTCAAAGCAAGGCAATGAAAAGTATAACAAACACAAGTCTTTGAAAGGAATGTGCTCTCAACATTTAAATACAACCATTTTCTTTTATTTCCAATCAATAATTTATGCGCTATTAATAATTTGTGAAAAGCAAATAAAATATGTCTGTTATACATTACACTAATATCTATGTACAGTAATCATAAATTTTATTTTACTTTCTCCTCTTTTTTAGAACACTGATACAATTTGTAATTTACTGTATATGCTGCAGTAATACAAGTAAAGTGTTTTGTACAATAGTTTTCATCTATACAGCTCATTTATGTAGTATTATCCCATAACGCTTCAGTTTTGTTAAACCTACCTCACAAATTACAAAACTGCCCAATTTTGTGCAGAGGGAATTGAATACAGGAGGAAGTGAGGTTGCAGTTTTGACAGTTCTACCAGGGCCACAGGGTCATGTCAGTATGGTTCTGGTATGGACTGCTTGAGTGAAAAAAAAAAGACCATTCCCAATATTTGCTTCTTGTAGCAGACACATAGATCTTTCAGGGAAACTAGTCCTGGAATGTTTATTTACCCATCATATCTGTTAGCAGATTTCTCTACTTCTAAAAAATGAATCATTGTGGACCATATACATCCAGCAGCTGGAGATGGGTGTCTCATATCCCATATACCAATGATCCCAACTGATTTACCCAGTCCTTCAATTACCATTAAGGTTTATTTTGCAAATAACAATAAACAAGGCTCGAGGTCTGAGATGGTAAAAGGACAGGGGGAGGAAATGGACAGAGAGAAGGGAAGGATGTGATGGACAGAGGGGGGAAGGACGAGGAAATAGACAAAGAGAGGGGACAGGAGGAGATGGGCAGAGAGAAGGAGGGGGGGAAGAGTTTAGGACATTTATCCAATTACAATATGTATCTACCAATCGTAAAGCATTATGGAGGTTGCTAGTGGAACGTATTTACAAATAAATTTCTTGCAATGAAAATTTATTGTGTGCACTTGGCCCAGTTTTGCCCAAAATCTCAGCGGCTGTACAATTAGTCAGAACTCATTTCTATAATGGCAAATGTCCCCCCTTAACTGCAGTGGTAATTATATTCTAACAAATACAATAATACAATGTTTCAATGAATGTTACGTGGGTTATTTGTAACAAAGAAGATTTTGCATGTTTATTTTTCTCAAAAGCCATAATATGGACATGGTTTGTTTTCCTCAAGCATCCACTTGGGGGGGGGAGGGGGGGGGTGACATGACTGATTTCAGGAACCACTTTAACTATCTATTACTGAAAAGTTAAAAACACACACACTTTAGTTTCAACATTAACATAAACTGAGACTCACAGATGAGCATTGAAATACTCTGACAAATTATAGAAGGAATGGCTAATATGGCAGGATCACCTAGTCACTACGTTTCTGAATATCTGCTAATTATCTATTTCTTGTCCAATGTCTGTCAGCACCTGTTTCAGACTTTCACAATAGAATACAAAGCTTCAGTCTGAACCTTAGACAGGTGGTCTAGTATGGTAGTCTAGTATGGCAATTATTACTTTTAGTGTTGTTGTTAACCGCACAATTCATCCTAAATTCACTCTTATTTTTAATCACAAACCCCATCAGAATGTAAATGTATTGGCACTCCCAGTTTAAAATACCCAAAGACAATGTAGAGGCTTCTACAAGGTGTTTGATTATTAATTTTCTTACAGCACACTTCAGTGAATGAATACTTTTTGAGTCCAAGAAAGATTTCTAAGCATAAAGCAAGAAGAACTGAGATTTTTGGTCAACTTTGCACTTTGTTAATAGGCTACTACCTCAGGTTATTATCCACCCGGATGTCCATGAATTTCAGCAACTGAGCCTCATCCAGCACATGCCAATTGATCTGTTCTTCTAGAACCTGTAAGTCACTTTTATATGTTTGGAAATGTGAAGATTTGTATGAATAAGAGTTAAAGCTATTTGCTGTGAATCATTTGTATGCCTGTTCTATTGTTCTCCTGGCTGCATCTTGGATGGGTGTGTGGCTCCATCTTGAATGGTGTGTGTGAGCCCTCTATCTGTGGGACTAAACTTGAGTCATCAGCAAGAGTCCTTCAGTAGCCCTGCCCAATCATTATCTAGGTCATGAACAGGTTTCACCCAACCGTCATACCTTGGAGGACACCATATCAAATATTTTCATACGCTGAATTTAGTTTATTTCTTGTGATACAATTTGTTAACCACCCTCTGTTTTCTACTGTTAATATATGATTTGACCCACATGAAGGGAATGCCTTTAAAATCATAATATTTTAGTTCACCCTACACCTAACTATAATGCCGTGGCTGTCACAACTTCTCAAAAATGTAACTTGAGCAATCTAGACTTGCAAAACAAATGTAATCAGGAGCAACAGAAAACACTAATGGTTAATCTCTAAATAGCATTGTTTGCATCCTACACTGTATCTCAAAACTCTGGCTTTCATCATTAAGCTTATTTTTAAGATACATGGAGACCAAGAATTAATATTATACTACACAGAACAAGAGCAACAGAAGAAATCAAATGGAATACTTATGAAAAGAGCACAGCAAACCAAATGGGTGGAAACCATGCTGCTAAAATTCTAGTAAAAAATATTTACTCACCCAATATTTCCCCAGGTCCTCAATCTTCCCTCTGTAACGTTGTGAATATGGTAACACCTGTGGGTGGCCTTCTCTCAGCACCTTGTGCAGCACATGACAGAACTTCCATGCAACAATACGACTGTCCTGCAAAGGCAGTCGCAGCACACATGCCCAGAAAGTTGCTCCACCTTTTTCTTGAAATGTTCCAATGATTGTGCCTGACATACATTAAGGTCTACATGTTTTACAAAATTATTGTTTTCAAGTTTGGATCATCTTTAACTGACAGACATTTATTTAGCCATGATGTTTCTCCATTTCACTGATTAGGTAAATATAATTTTATGCAATCAGTGGAAGGAAATTTAATTATGACTAGCAAAAAAATATATAACAACATAGTTGGCCTTTGTCACAAGCTGAAATCTTTTAATTATGAGCAAAACAGCTATCTCATTGAATCTGCAATGCAGTCCACCGATCATGAAATCTTTAGCAGCATCCAACTCTTGCCAGATACGGCAGTTAGTTACTTCTGCTTACAACAAGCACGTTACAAGTGATGCATTATTGGTATTAACTTGTAATGTTTGAACTGAAACAAAAGAAAACAACTGTGTTTTGTTGGTCATTGTCAATGTGGCACATAAATTAAACACTTTCGCCAAGGGTAGTTTATTATGTACAATATGGTACGTTGGTGAGGACTAATGCGAATCTTTCTGACAATTTGTAAATTACGTCATCTATTGCAGAAAGCTTCCACTCACAAGTACCTGAAAAATGTGGATGCCATCCTCATGTACAGCTTGCCACCTTGGGGTGCATCTGACAATTCTGCTGAGGGCAAAGAATTTTTCTCATCTTTGTATGCTGGTGAATTATTTTCACACACAACTAAATCATTTCATAAGCCTTAAAAATTGTTAATACAGAAATGCAAAATTTGAGTAATGGCACCAGTCTCAACTTTGCTTTAGTGAACTTAACAACCATCTTTTCTCTCCAGCCAGCAGTACCACTGTATGGCTAACACAGGATCCACATGCACAGAAAATGAAGAACATCACTGTATGCTGTACATGCGACCACTCTCAGCTGTAGATTTTCAAGTCAGACACAGAAACTGTATGTATGTGTTGTATCACTGAAGACCCAGTAGTTGTGATATTTTAAAAATGACTTGCCAATTACAAAACAACCTAAGTCACATTCAGCACCTTTTAAGGAAAGTGAGAAAAACAATGCAACTGTGGTTGCTTCTTTTGGTCAAATTTCAAGGAGAAGTTACTGGTCTGAAGCACATTAATGAATTGTATTGCTTCCATGAGTCCTGGCATTTATAACAGAAATGATGAAACTTTGAAATATTTAGTGGTACCTTATCAGCCCTTGGAGGATCTCATTTTGACATTTCAATAGAAATGTCAGACATCTTATAAATTGGTGGCCACCACTTCTTGAAGTCTACTAGTTCACCTCCATCCACCAATTGCATGATGAAATTTGTAGTTTGCAGTTACTATAAGCTCCATTAATTCATGGATTATGTACATTCTCCCTACTTTCTTGGAAGCTCTCTTTATTACCCCAAATATCCTATCACGTGGCAGGAATGAATGACAGCGGATAAGGTAAAAATGTTCCATCTTCCCAAATCGGTCTAACTCCACAAGAGCCAAACGCAGGCGCATCATTGTGTTGTGTTTATTCTGCCCCGATCAGTTATCAAACAGAAGTAAGTTTTTCACTTCCTGGGCTATATGGTCTTTGATGTAGCTTAACAGAAAAATACATACTTCATTGGATCTTTTCTTTACATTCTCTTCGAGACAGAGATAAAAAAAAGAGATGACCTTGTAAGCTGATTATGTATACAAAATACTGAAACAGTCAGCTGGCGCAAGTAGAACAGCTCCTGCACCGGGACACGAGGAAGTTGAATATTTTGCGTGTAGTCTAAACCACAAGCAGTAGGTCTAGGATTAGTCTCCAACGGTCTTTTCCCATCTTGCAGAGCATCATGAAACCACCTTGGATCTTCACTCACAGACAATCTTCTCGGCTACTGCTGCTCGTTTTGCTACCTCATTTTGTGTTTTTGACTTAATCTTTAACGTCAACTCTTCGCAGGTGCAGCAAGTGTCTAACTTTCGGTCTTCCGCACGCAAGTGGAAAGTTTTCACGAAAAACATTATAGTAGTATTTCAATGGCGAGTTGGTGCATTTTTTCACAGACGGTTCACAGTCAACGTAGTGCATAGTGCGGCTACCATAATGACTTTCCTTAATGGGGAATGATCTGATGTTATCTGTAATTTTGACAATTTCCTCTGACGGCATAGCATTAACACTCTTACATTTCCCTCTTCTGTCTTTCGGTGTCTGTCCACTACACAGCAGTTTGCGAATTCTTTTAACTCTAGCATGAGTTATTGCACAAATAGGCTTACTTAGAAGAGCTTTTCTATATGGCTCAAATCGTTTGTCTCCAACGACGACACAGTAGCTAAAAGATTTTTCACGCCTACACCCCTTCTCACTTCTTCGGCGGTGTTTTTTTAACATCACTAGACATGACCAGTCCTTGCATAGAAAGGTACTGGTCATCCTTGCATACTATGTGCAGAAAATGTCGACACTTGCGGACACACATTTTTCGGAATTGCTTTGCCTCTATAACTCACGTGTTCCTCTCCACGAATTTTGGCTTTCTTCACAATATTTCCTTGATATTCATAAGAATGTTTCACCCTTTTCTTCTCGTAACTGCTGGAACACGCCACTCCCTCCATTTTCACAAGGATACTTAAACCAACAATGCCAATTTCTTCGGTAGCGACCGCACTTAACTGTAGCGCCAACAGTTGAGAAGAAAAATAGGACAGAGTATTAAATACTTCTTCAATGCTAATAATCTAAATATTCCACGAGGATTAAAGTTTTAAGGGCTTAAATTACTGAAGTGTTGAACAGAAAGATCGCTAATGCCTACTGATATTTCATGTCCTATAGAGTCGCGCATTTTGCCACTGGCTGGGTGGATGGGGCATAGTTTACAAAAGGGACAACCACAGATCTGGGAATCTTGGCGAAAGAACGGTGGTCTAAGAATGTAGTAAGATCTGGCAAGAATTTATATATGTGTGATGTCTGTTCTTCTGGACATGCCCAAAACAACAGACACCTTTCATGATCCTGCAGCCGTGTATACTCGTATACCGTATGTGATAAATGAAATAATTTCTGACTTGGTTACAATTGGGCATGGAAATAATTTCAGTGGCGACAAGCGAAAATTTGTGCTGGACAATTACTTGAACCCCGATTTCCCGCTTCTCACCAAAGTCACTTTGATCGCCTTTGCTACCTGGACGCGACTCCTGTCTGAACCAAATTCCTATCTTGTCGCACACTACAGACATGGCGCCTCCTATCTATCGTACTCATTGCTGGTTGGAGCCCCACAAGAGCTCAGGGGAGAGTGTGTATTCGCACTCATGAGATCTTATGACCGTCAAGCCATACATGCCTATTGTGTCTGTTCTTTCGAGCATCGCCTGACAGCCAGAACGCCTAATGCACACTCTCCTGAACACTTGCGGGACTACGGCAAATGCTGGCGAGCAACTGCTGTGACGTACAGAGGGCACTATGTCAGTAGTGTGTCACAAAACGGGAAGTTGGAGCAGACAGGCGTCGTGTACAGATTGCCTAGGCAGTCAAGGCGACTATTAGCGAGAAGTAGGAAATCTGGGTTCGAGTCCTAGTCCAGCACAGATGAAATTATTTCAATGCTTAATTGCAACCGAAACAAAAATTATTGCATTTCAACTGAGAAAAATGTTGTTAATGTGAGAGGGGGAGCGACAACGTATGACGGTAGGGGTGGTGTGGAAAGGGTACGGGGGACGCACGACGACAATTCAGGCTTGAGTACGGAGTTTTCGCTCTTACACATGGGAAAAAAAAAGAGAGGTGGGGGATGGCGCTTTCACTGTACGTTGTTATGAAGCCAGAGAAGGGCCTGCCGCCGTCTTAAATAGCCCGAAACATTTGCAGACTAATGTTTGTGATTGCTTCTTGCTCATTATTTCTGTTGCGTGCAGGCAGCAGCTGTTTTAAATGCTAAAAATTATAGAGTTTACACGAATAACAGAATGTAAGGAAGGCAATTTCTTCTGTTGTTGAATGCGTATTTGCTCTTGTAATACGACACATTTGGCCTCATTAATGTAACTTTTTTCCGTTGATATATTTCGAAGAGCCACGAAGAAACGGATGTGATGTGAAAAGGATGCTTTCGTAACGCATTTTATTACTCTTTTACTATATCTGCAACGATTACAAATGAAACGAACTCTTACTTACGTGGTCTTTGCCAACTCATAAAGGTGTGCAATAAGGGAAGGAGCAAGGCCTGCAATCGTATCTTTTGCATGTCAACAAAGTGAACGATTATTGAAATGTCAAAGAAATAGAACTGCATACAGGTGTACTTCCATGCAGAGCAGAGTTCTTGTTTTATTACATTGAGTACATTAGTCTCAATGTAGTTTACTTCTGTCTGTGCTATGTACAACCTTAATGTGGCATAATGAATGTCATTTCTTTTCTTCTGGTATTTTAATTATGGACATCATTGTTCATACTGATGCGCAGTGGGTCATTTACAACGAACTTCATAAGGGAATTACTATAATGTGAAACGGATAGATTGCTATTCACATGCCGAGCAGTAGGCAGGCACAACGAAAAGTGTGTTCACGTAAGTTCTTTGCCAAAACCTTCTTCGGAAAAGAAGCAACGCACAGATACACATTCATACAGTCATACCCACGAAAGCCCAACATACATGACCACTGTCTCCGGCTGTTCTAGCAATAATCTTTTCTAGTGGGGGAGGAAATATGAACAATGCATAATTGTCGACGTGAGGAATGAAAGGCACGAGATCTTGCACCCAGCAATCGGAGCGGTTACGTAGCTGTGTGTTGTGCGGAGGCGTCATCGTAGATACAGTGCGCTCGGATGTCCGAGTACTGATTTGGAAGTCAATGAGAAACACAGTAAAGAAGAGAAATAATGGACTCTGGGTAAAATAAGGCAAGGCTAAAATCAAAAGACAGAAATAAAACCACTGCCATAAAAGTAAACAGCGCACCATAATTGTTGTAAACAAAAGAAAATATTGCTTGAACGCCTCCACTTATGAGTAAAATATGATTCCTTTAAACTTAATATTTCGATCGGATCGATTAGTACACCCAGAAACAACGCAAGCTGGCATTTTCGATGAAAGAACTCTCCACAAACTCAGAGCACCCAACACGGCCGAAACTGGGCACGGGCATGTCAAAGTGACATCGCAGGGAAGTATCATCGCGGTGAACAACGGAGATATGAATGCGGTGAACCTAATGTTTATAACTTACTGACAAATCACTTCCCTTGCAACATCATATGTCGAATGCCAGGAAGGATGGTATTAGGTCATGAGAATATGCTTTGATATCGTTTGGAAGTAGATACTTTAGTGGCAACGGGAAGAAGGCAGCCTGGGAAATTTGTTTTTAGATTGTGTCACTGGAATAGCAGTTGAATAGGAAGACCTGAGAGAAGTTATTTGTTGAAGGATCAACGTTAAGAACCGATTCTTTTACCACGGATAACTTAGCTGAAGAGAAGTAAACACCTGACTAGGGAAGGGTTGGTAGTAGTTGTAGTGGATATATTGTTTCTTATTAGATACTCTGATTCAGCACAAGTGTGCGTGGGAAGCCAACAAACGATTTCAAAATGAGGAAGGCGGAGGTGGGTACGGTAATTTGGGAAAGGAGCTGGTCATTCGGAAAAGTCGTCATCCACCAAACGTCCAAACTACAAAGACATCATTGATGAACCTGTGCCAAGGTTGTATCTAAAAGACTAGAAGTCTTATAAAAAAAGATTAAAAACACACACATCCACCAAGTTTCTTTTTTATGGCCCACAGAAGTAACCTGTGGAACTGAATCGTTGAGGTACTGTTACTTATTTATGTACGAATCTCTCTATTGGGTGTCGCTCCTTCTGAGTTTAAGTAATACATACTATTATTGATTAACATCTTGATATTTTAATACACAGGGCCATGACATATACTGAAGTGAATATTTATCTGGGCGAGTCTCGTAAGGCGTGTTATGCGAGAATACCAATATCCACAATGCTTCAGTTCTTCCCTGGCCAGATGACTTTTTTTGCTGTTGCGAGGTAGGCCGTCATCACCGCAGGAATCTCAACTTATTTCACAATCAACTGGAACAATTACAGGTTCGTAAGTGGTGTGTGTGACAAGACATCCTGTGAAACAATATTAAATGTTGGTGGTGTTAGGACAGCAACCAGCCACAAATTTACTTTCAGTTCCTTTATTCAAAGGATACCGTTACCGGTTTCGAATCATCGTGATTCATTCTCAGACAGTTTACATGCTTTCTTTATGACATGTGGTGTGTTTTTTTAGATTAATTGTCCTAAAATATAAATAATACATGATTACGAGTATATCGTTGCATGTGACTTACGTGAAACGTCGGTTTCGAGTGTTTGTTTTCATAACATTCGTCCAACAGATGTAAATGCATTCCAACTGCATCCTTGTTGTTGCACACGTAAATAGTTCTCACTGAACACTTTAGATTTATCACTGTGTGACAGTTTCTAATTATGGATAAGTTTGTAGCTAGTGGACGGACGAATCAAGATCGGTCTACTGCTTCTTTCCTGCTACAAACTTATCCATAATTAGAAACTGTCAGAACAGCACACGACACGGAAACTATGGCACTTAATTAAATACAACTGCAAGTGCAAACTGAATGATTAATAAAAGCCAACAATCAGCTAAAGAAAGGCCAACAAAGTACAGTAGTTGGTCTTGGCTGGGATGGGATGGGCGTTAGCCTGTAGTTCTTTCGACAGAGAGATAGTTTAAATCTATCGTTCGCCTTGTTGAGTATCGATATTACGTATTCCTTTTTCATCGTATGATAGAAAATAAAGATATCGTTTAGTTTAATAGTTTCAGTACAAGGCAGCTAGGTCGTATGTACGAGGGTCACTCCAAAAGAAATGCACTCTATTTTATTTAAAATCCATCTTTTAGTCTACATGTTTGAAAGTTTTACAGTTTGTAGATTCATCCTTTAGGAACAATATTTTCATTTCTTCACATAATTTCCATCCCTCTCAACTGCCTTACGCCAACTTTGAACCAGCGCCTGTATACCCGCATGGTAAAATTCTGGACCAACCTGTTGCAGCCACTGTTTGGCAGTGTGCACAAGGGAGTCATCATCTTCAAACCTTGTTCCACGAAGAGAGTCTTTCAGTTTCCCAAAGAGATGATAGTCACATGTTCCAAAAGTTCGCTGCATACCGTTTTTCTTGTTTCTTTGTGAGCCACTGTCAACATCCTGGGAACCCACCTGGCACAAACATTTTTTAACGCCAACACTTACAGTATTCTGCAAAACACTTCCTTCCTCTATCCCAACGTAGAGTGACAATTCATTCACTGTGATGCGTCTGTCAGCAATTCGTTACTCTCTGCACATTATCTGCAGTGTGTGCAGTACGAGGCCTGCCGCTACGACAATCCTCAATGTTGCCGTGCCCGCTTTCATCACGTAACCTGCTTGCCCACCGACTAACTGTACTGCGATCGACAACAGCATCTCCATACACCTTTTTCAACTCCTGTGAATGTTTCCCACTGTCTCGCTTTCACATCACAGAAATTCTATGACAGCACGTTGCTTTTGACGAACGTCAAGTGTAGCAGCCATCTGGAAGACATGCTGTGACGGCGCCACTCAAGGGAACAGGCTGAACTAAGTTTGAAAACAAGCGGTAAGGATGTATCTACACACTGTAAAACTTTCGCACATGCAGAATGAAAACTGTATTTCTATACAAAAACAGTGTGCATTTCTTTTGGAGTGACTCCAGTAATTTCATTTCGGTGAAGGAAGGTGAGGGTCCGGACCTCCACGACCCCTCTTTGGCTACGTGCTTATACAATGGGAAGCAAGTGCGCCCATTGTCTCAGGTCTTGCGCCGCCCCCCCCCCCCCCCGGTTTCCCCGACAAACTACTGCATGAGTGCTCTTGATCGGCACTATCACCTACCACAGAGTATGACTCTCAATGTATTGTTACTCAGGCAATAATATTATCTTTGAACTCTTCAAAATGGTTCAAATGGCTCTGAGCACTATGGGACTCAACTGCTGAGGTCATAAGTCCCCTAGAACTTAGAACTACTTAAACCTAACTAACCTAAGGACAACACACACATCCATGCCCGAGGCAGGATTCGAACCTGCGACCGTAGCGGTCGCGCGGTTCCAGACTGTAGCGCCAGAACCGCTCGGCCACCAGCGGCCGGTGGAACTCTTCAATTTGGTCTGTGTTACTCAGGCTTTTACACCTCACTCATCCTGCTACGAAGTAAAAAATCCATTCTGACACGGTAATGATTATTGTACGTGCAATGAACAAGACTGAGATGCAGTGACAATTTTACAGTACTAGTAATGTGCAGTGGTAATGTACACTAAGGTAACGAAAGACATGGGATAGCGATATGAATACATATAGATGACGGTTGTTTCGGGTACACGAGGTATATAAGGGCAGCGCATTGGCAGAGCTGTCATTTGCCCGCAGATGCTGCATGTGAATAGGTTTCCAACGTGATTGTAACCGCACGACGAGAATTGCCGAACTTTGAACGCGGAATGGCAGTTGGAGCTAGAAGCATGGCACACGCTATTTCGGAAATTATTAGGAAATTCAGTATTCCGAGATCCACAGCGTAAGGAGGGTGCCAAGAACACAAAATTTCAGGTATCATCTCTCACCAAGGACAACGCCATAGCCGATGGCCTTCAAATAACGACCGAGAGCGGTGGCTTTTGCGTAGAATTTCCAATGCAAACAGGCAATCAACACTGTCTGAAATAAACGCAGACATCAATGTCAGACGTGCGTCGAACGTATCCGTTAGAGCAGTGCGGCAAAATTCGGCGTCAATGGGCTATGCCACTAGACGACCGACACGAGTGCCTTTGCTGCTCTGCACGACACTGCCTCCAGCACCCGTCCTGGGCTCGTGACCATATCGGTTGAATCCTAGGCGACGGGAAAACCCTGGCTTGGTCACACGAGTCCCTATTGCGATTGGCAAGAGCTGGTGGTAGGGTTAGAGAGTGGAGCAGACCCCACGAAGCCGTGGACCCTAGCTGTCAACAAGGCACTGTGCAAACTGGTGGCGGCTCCACAATGATGAGGGGTCATCTGGTCCAACTGAACCGATCATTGACTGGAAATGGTTTTGTTCGGCTACTTGGAGACCATCTGCAGCCATTCAAAAGCTTCATGTACCCAAACAGGGAATTTTTTATGGGTGACATGGGCCATGTCTTTGGGCCACAATTGTTCCTGACTGGTTTGAAGAACATTCTAGACACTTCGAGTGAATGATTTGACCACCCATATCGCCCTACATGAATCCCATAATACAGTTATGGGACATAATCGAGAAGTCGGTTCGTGAAAAAATCCTGCACCGGCAACACTTGCGAAATTATGGACGGCTATAAAGGTAGCAGAGCTCAATATTTCTGCAGGGACTTCCAACGAGGTGTTCAATCCGTGCCACATAGGGTTGCTGCACTACGCCGAAGCAAAGTAGGTCCGACACGACTTTTGTCATTTCACTATATGAGTATTAAGTCTATTCACTGATATTTGTTTGAATACAGTTTTCTACAATGTTAATTAAAAATACAAAATTGTTAAGGCTTTCGTGGCCACTTGTTGACAAACTGCCTATTGGCTTCCGTCTCGGGTTCTTCGGCCGACATTCGTCTAATGATTTTTCCGACGTTTCGCCAGCCACTCGTGCTGGCGAAACGTCAGAAAAATCATTAGATGAACGTCGGCAGAAGAACCCGAGACAGAAGCCAATAGGCAGTTTGTTAATTAAAAATATTCACGTAGTGAAGAAAAAGCATATAACCCGCCACGTTAGCCGAGAGCGCTAATGCGGGTAGGCGCGCCGGCCAGACTGGATGTGGGTTTTAGGCGGTTTTCCACATCCCCTATGTGAATACCGGGCTGGTGCCCATGTCCCGGCTCAGTTACACGGCTCGCAGACACCTGACCACTTTCGCATTATTCCATGGATTATACTCGACGCAGACAGTTGGGGTACACTAATTCCGTCCCGGAGGTGGGGGGGTTACAGGGTGGTGGCAGGAAGGGCATCCAGTCACCCCTTAATCTAACATTGCCAAATCAGATTAACCATGCCGACCCTGCGACCCTGCAGGGAAAAAAGGAACAAGCGAAATAAGAAAGAAGTGAAGAAGTGAAGAAACGCATATGCGGCTGAAGTATTAATAAATATTTGAATGTGCTATAAATCCAACTGATCTTTTTCTTATCATATTGTAAATTGTATGGATACCTGCAAATGAGTCTGTGAAATTGCTGTACAAGCAGGAACAACTAAGCAGATCCTCTTCATCATACGAATGCACGCGTAACTGCATCTATCGTTAGCTGTTGACTTCGCCAGCTACTAACCTTGAAGTTCCTGATCTTATTCCTGGTGCATATCTTTGATTTCTCACGAGACCAAATGAGAAAATTCTACAAAAAATGATCAGTGATACTGACATACAAGCTACGGCAGTCACTTCAAATCAACTGGCCGGCAACAACTGATAGCTAACGGACATTTCTCGCATAACTTCAGCATACTCATGGAAGTTACCTTTCTAGCATGACACAGGAAAAATTTTGTGTATCCATGATACTGTGGTAATGCCAATAAACAGTTCTATCGTAAAAAAGGATACTTCTCACATGTTTCTGCTTCACTGGAGTTTCCATATTGTTGATAGCCTTGCTGATGCTGATGGCCTGTAACAAAGAGAACAGATCGTCTTCAGATATATAAATGAGGAGAACAATAAAAGTTACCAAACTTCTGGCAGTAAGAGTATGGAAATTTATCACAAGGAACAAGTATAACACCGTTATTTAACTGTCACTATAAAAGAATAGACAAAATTTTAAAATCTGACTTAAGAAGGGTAACCCTCAGAGATCAAATACGAAACAATATTGTAAGAGATGAACTTAATATACACGCTTTATACAGAGGTATAAGAGCAAAGATAAATTACATGGAAACAACATAACAGAATGGGGAAAGGCAGATTAGTTAAACATATTATCAGTTATGAATTGAGTCGTAGGACAACAGAGGAAGAGGTGGCTTAAGTGAAGATAGAACAAGCTGCGAAGTCTACTCGACGACGAGGCAGGCCCATACCACTGAATGTATCGCTGAAAGTTGCAAACTGACGAGGGCACATTTCTTTGTAAAGTGCGAATAGGTATAACTATTAATTCATTCCGTTATTGTCTTGTATGAGTTAGAAAGAGCAGGTTTAATACCGTCAGATATAAACGTCACTAATCGACAACCATCCCACGCTTACGGTTTTACTACTCCAAGGCTACTGAAAAACCTAGATATTAGAAAGCAACCATTTTATGTTCACAACACAACGCACCGCACCAAACATCTCCAGGTCTCGCGGTTCTAGGCGCGCAGTCCGGAACCGTGCGACTGCTGCGGTCGCAGGTTCGAATCCTGCCTCGGGCATGGATGTGTGTGATGTCCTTAGGTTAGTTAGGCTTAAGTAGTTCTAAGTTCTAGGGGACTGATGACCACAGCAGTTGAGTCCCATAGTGCTCAGAGCCATTTGAACCATTTTGAACCCAACCAAACATCTCCAGGCAGCCAGACTTAGGTTTTCTGACATTGTCTTACAACATTTGAGTTGGAGACTGATAGTGTCGTCCACCTCCTCTTATCACAAACCTGGTTGGAATGACTGATTTGTTGCGTAGCCCATGATCTAGGTTACGTCCAGAGATGAAACTTGGTTGTGAGTTGCTGAAGCCAACGAATGAAAATACGAAATAAAAATGGTGGTAACAGACTTCTGTCAAATGTAGCTCGAGGTCGAAGTTGGATCCATTATTAATGCACTTTTCTTTGCTGACACTCTACACCAAATTCAGAAAAGCTATATTTCATATTAAACAAATAACCAATAAGTATTTATTTACAAATTATGTTAATATATTTATTCCTTTACTTATTACTTATTTAAATAAATAAATGTCAATGAGGAAACATTCATGGACAGAAATGGGGAGGGGAAAGGGGTACCACATGACTACTACAACATCCGAGAGATTTTTCTTACTTTCAAGACAGACTTAACTTTCACAAGCAGGTTAAGCAATAGTAAAAGAAAAAAAAAATATCAAAATTAAGCCAGCACCAGATGTGAAATGGTAGAACACATTTCCTTATCTCTACAACGTGAACCGCTGCATTCATTCACATAATATAAATACATCAGAGATGTAAGAAATTAATCTGACAATCCTCCTCCGATTCTCAGAGACGTTATCTCTACTTTTTACTTTGATACACTACCACAAACCTAAAGGGACTCACAGACGATTAAAATTATTAGATGAGGGCAGTCAAATGAAAACCGAACCACCACAACGGGACCATGGAAAGATTCGATTCAAAAGTTATCTCCAAATACGTTATCCCGCTGGCAGATCAGATTACCAATCCCCGTGTCGTAGAATGGGGTCGGTCGCTGACGAATCCACAAGCGCGCGCCCTGTTCCACTGCGTCGAAAGAGATGCCTCAACATCACTTACTGGCTGTCTCTGTACAGGTACATTTTTAAAGTGCCCACTGTGGGGTGGCACCAAGGATGATGCCGAAACTGGGGTGGAGGGGGAAGGGGAAGGGTGGGAGGCCAGAGGGGGAAGGTGGGGGCGGGAAGGATCCTTCGAGGTACCCTTTGACGTTTTATTCGCTCATTCACCGGCTGAATAAGCATGCGTCACTGTAGCATTTTCCCGTGATCACGCAACAACAAAGTGCGAAACAAAACGGAATAAATAGCCTTTGTTGCTTTGGATACACGTTCAAAATCCGTCGAATGGGTTTGAACGGTCCACAGTGATCACACCCTGTCTGTATACCAGAGCAAAAACTGCGGTCGCGCTACAGTCAAAAAGGATGCGGTCGTGTTCAATGCGGTTGTAACCTCCCAGTGTCAGAACGGATCCATCGGCCGGGGTTCTCAGCAGTGTGAGAGGTTGTCAAGAACGTCGTCCTGTAACTCAAAGTATTGCAAACAGTCGTTTTCGAAAGCAAGATGTATTTGATGTATTTTATTTATTTATTTATTTATTTATCTATTTTATTAACAGTACAGAGTAACCCACCGCCTTGAAATGTAAGGTGGGTCGGATGCTTCTGAATCGAACAGCAAAGAGTTTTCATTGTTATAATCTTATTAGTATACCGTTGTAACCTCAGAGAATTCTTTATCTATTATGTTCTTTATATTATTAAAAAGTTCTGAGGTTACAGTGAATTGAATGCTTAACAATTGTTAAAATGGTTCCATATAATTTGTTACTACCTAGGTATGAGAATATAATTTAGATAATGAAAATGTCAAAGAAAAGTAAAAAAGAAAAAGAAAGTGTAACACAATGAGCGTGGTGAAAATAATTTGCAGTATGTAGAGGGAAGTGATATGCTATATTTAGATGTGTAATACAGTGTAAGTAGCATGTTGGTTAATAATGGACTATTTCTACCTATTTCAGATGAGAAGGTCTCTGTACAACCTCGAGCTACTCTCATCTGAAATGGTTTGTGCTAATGTATGTTTACGTAGATCATACAAATGGCTCTGAGCACTATGGGACTCAACTGCTGAGGTCATTAGTCCCCTAGAACTTAGAACTAGTTAAACCTAACTAACCTAAGGACATCACAAACATCCATGCCCGCGGCAGGATTCGAACCTGCGACCGTAGCGGTCTTGCGGTTCCAGACTGCAGCGCCTTTAACCGCACGGCCACTTCGGCCGGCCATAGATCATACAGATTAAATGTTGATTGAGCACTTCATACATGGAATACATGAATTTTAGCTTTACATGAGAAATACACTTACGTTTGTAACTTGTTAGTAGAAATAGAATGTAGTTAATTGCTACTTGAATGCATTATTCCTTAAATAACTTAATACATTTCTGATATATAAAATTCATTTATCGTAGCTTTGAATAGAGAAGAGAATATACTTCTGTCTGCACACAATAAGACGAGCAATACGTTACTGCTTGTGTGCAGTATACTTTAAACACTATGCAGTATGTCCTTGGGAAGGAGGAGCCTCGGAATAAAAGTTCTTCGAGCCTTCTCCTCCCAAGCGACATTACCTCATTACTACAGTCTTATTATGTGGTGCCGGTGTTTGTTTGTTTTATGATTGTTGTGTTAGCAAGATGTATGCGTGAATCAACGCTCCAGCGGAAAGGGTGGTTCCATTGATGCCCATATGCCGCCCCCTAAGGCTTTTCTGTATTGATACTGAGCGCCGGTGTGTGTGAAATGTTTTCCTCGGCCGACCATAAAAAACAACACGATTTCAACGCTGGGCATTGCGGTGAAATGTGGGTAAGAGGGGGGGGGGTGTGTGACGAACTGTGCGTCGGGCTGAAGTCCACGGTGGCGTTTGGCAGAACTGTGGTGTGATTTGGCGTCAATGTGCCATCACTGACCCACCTTACACCTCTCACTAACTATTGAGCTCTGGCTCTTTTCTTGCGCATGTCGACACCTTGATGTTCGAAGCGTCGCCCAGCCCGAGGGTGACTATTACAGAGAAAGTTTCTAGGTACCTTTGACCCACAATTCAAACTTCTGCGCCGCAATGGAAGACAATGATGGTGATTCGCACAAGTGACACTTTAAACTGCATTGCGCAGAATGGTTAGAATAAGAATGAATAGTATTACAGTTAGTTGGAGTTACTGAGACGATGTGTTCGGCGCACTGGGGACGCCACACCGAATTATACCACCATCACTAGAATGATTCTTGCGCTGCGTCGTTTCCCTGCGTCCCGACGTGTCCATGTACACAGCAGAAAACCACGTCCTTGTCTCGCTTTTGGATCTTCTGTGGGAAATCGTGGATAGTCTGAATTATTTTTCCTAATTAGTACATCTTTTGTACAGCTTGTAGGGAACTCAGTCAGAGCAGGTTCAAATGATTCAAATGGCTCTGAGCACTATGGGACTTAACTTCTGAGGTCATCAGTCCCCTAGAACTTAGAACTACTTAAACCTAACTAACCTAAGGCCATCACAAACATCCACGCCCGAGGCAGGATTCGAACCTGCGACCGCAGTGGTCGCGCGGTTCCAGACTGTAGCGCCTAGAACCGCTCGGCCACTCCGACCGGCTCAGAGCAGGTGAGAAACTTCCTGCTGTGTTGTTTTCATACCTGCTCCAGTGCCTTGAAAACTCCGTATAGCTCCGTTTTATTAATTGTCCCAGCAGGCGAACTCTGAAAACCCTATGTTGTTGCTAAAGGCGAGTGACCTGATCCCCAATGTTGTGCGCCTCAGAATAGCGGTTCAAAGTTCGGATTGCATCGCTCTGGTGTACGCTGCAATAGCCAACTTCGGATGCTGACGATCGAAATATTTTCGCAGAAAGCTGTAAGAAGACGCGTTACACTGACCACAGTGTTTACTCGTCATAACCAAAGAGACCTGGGGACTATCCGGTTTGACAGTGAGGTTGCGCAGCGGGCAGCCAACGCTCTCGGCCCACGGTCCGGCTTACTGGAGGCCCCTCAGGACGACGGAAACAGCGAGACGTAATTAAGTGCAAGAGCCGCGCCGTGGCCTCCTAGGTCAGCGACGAGCGTAAAAGCTTAACTGCGCCACTCTGCTTAACGTTAACTGGATCTTCTCCATTAGCGGCTGCTGCTGTTACCACTGCGTCCGCCACACTTCCCTGCCAGCCAAATCGGCTGGTTCTTCCCAGCCAGCCGGGGTTACCACTGATGGGACGCAACAACCGATAAGACACACTGCGATGGATGACGATGTTTGGTGTTACTGAGAAACTCAACACTGTGGGTATTCGTTCCTTTATCCTGTTCTCAACGAGCCTTTAGAAGGGTTTTCCGAGTAAAACAGGTAGAGTCGGGTCAAGAAATGACTTACAGATAACGGTGAACGGATAGTATCGTTAAACGAAGAGCAGCGAGAGGAAGAAAGTGTGAGACCAGATGGTACTCCAGAATGAGGGCTGAAGTTGAAGTAGCATCCTGCAACTACATTTCTTTCTACAGCTACAAACGTTCTCCGCAAGCAACCATGTGGCGCATGGCGGAGAGTACTTTGTACCGCCATTATCAGTCATTCCCTTTCCTGTTCCACTCGTAAATGGAGCGAGTGATGAACGACTGTCTACAGCCTTTCTTACAAGTTATAATTTCTCGGATATCTTCACTGTCCTTATGCGAAAAGTATGTTGGTGGTGGTAGGATCGTTCTGCAGTCTGTTACAAACGCCAGTTCTCTAAACTTCCACAACTGTGTTTCGGGGTCATGTTCGATATTACTCGCACAACGCTTGTATTGGCGCATCGAAAATGAGGACAAAGAGACGAACACCTACACTGTTGAGTCCCTCAGAAACGACATTCATTATCATCCACCGCAACGTGCCGTGTGGCTTGTTGTACGCTTCTGTGGGAACCCTGTCTTAAGTGGAAAAACCAGACGATTTGGCGGGCACGGAAGTGTGGCGAGCTGAAAGAACGTCGTCTTTCCTCTACGGATTCCCGTTTGAGTAATACTCGCATGTAGATTGAACCTGCCGCTAACAAATCCACTAGAACGCGTCTTAAATGCTTCAATGTCTAGCTGTAATCGGACCCGGGAAACCCAAACACTCTAGCAGAGCTCAAGAAAGGGCTATTTAAGTGTCCTGTATGCAGTATTCTTTGTAGATGAACCACACGTTCCTAGAATCCTCCAAATACACCAAAGCCCCCCTTTCACCTTCGATGAAATTAACTTCGTTTAATGTTCCTTCCACTTTACGTCGCTTTTAGTCTTCCCCCTACTGCATCCACACGAGAAGAGGATATCGTAAGTAGGAGACATAATTCAGTCTTCCGGCTAGTAACGACAACCATCACAGATTTCAAGTTAGGGAAGTAAAATCTGGGAGTTTATCAGGACTGTGGGAAAATAAACAGGAGGTGTCATCTACCCTATTCTACCCCGCGAGTCCACTAAAATGGGTGCTTTAAATTAACTGTTAATATCCAGTTTCCCAAAGGAACATAAAAACGCGAGTTGCTTTCATCACATCGTCAACTCTGATCTGTGGCAATGATTCGCCAAGACACCATTTGCGCTGTACGTCAAGTGCGATGCAGACGCTTTATCGATGTGGCGGAGTGTCTTGAGTCGCCCTGCAAATACACTGTGAAGAGTTGTCTTGCCTATTACGTCTCTCTCTCTCTCTCTCTCTCTCTCTCTCTCTCTCTCTCTCTCTCTCTCTGTGTGTGTGTGTGTGTGTGTGTGTGTGTGTGTGTGTGTGTGTGTGTGTGTGTGTGTGAGCGCGCGCGCGCGTTTTAAGTATGACCAATATGGGTGCGGCAAAGGAATCCTAGCTTCTCTCCTAGAGTTTCGAAGTGACGAGGCTTTTCGTTTGGAGTTCGTTGGGACATATATTGCATCTGATAGGTACCCGTAAGTCAACTTCTGGGATTTGTGTCGGGAGTTGGTCTTTTGTTGAGGCTTCCACAGCGAATGTTGCAGTGCAATCATTGGCCAGAATGTCTACGTGAATGTGTCCAGAGGATTAAGACAAAGGTTCCTGTGTTACTGATGTCGCATAAAACTTCGTGAATGGTGGAGACCAAAGGATGAGTCAGTGAGTAAAATTACTGTCAATCGCCCGTTAACTAGTGAGTAAATCACCGCACAGGAAAATGTTTCTGGCAGCTTGGGGTTTGTACGCTGCGGTGCAGAACACCACGACACATTTGTACGTACAAGGCACGTGTTACCAATGGAGTAACGTGTCAAGCGACACCGAACGATGGTCAATGGAGGGATGAAATAGCGTGAATCATTTGAAATGGTGGGCTCTTAGGAACAGGAATAAACTGTCGTTTACCATTCGTTAGAGCTTAAAAAGCTGAAGAAGAAGGCTAAGTACGGATTGAAACTGTAGAATGATATGACCACTACCAGACATCGCTCGACTGTGATTTCTACTAATTCCCTATACAATCTACATAAATGTACATTCCGCGAATTCTGATTCGTGGCTTGTTTTAGAATCGTCACAATGCGAAAACTGCTGGAAGACTTCATACTTTTTGCACAAATGCCCTCCCACGAAAGATACTCAATATCATGAACCTAAAAATTACAATGCATGAAAAAATAAAATGCATACACTTTGTATAGGCCTAAGTACGAAGATAGACTTCCTGTAAACCGTTTTTAATTAAATTGATTCAACAGTGGAAATTATTTTCATTGAAGCAATTAGAAACAATGCAAAGAATAAAGCAAAAGGGCAATAATGAACTGCCTTGTGCGTATTATTGTGTTTACGTTGATACGTATTATTGTGTTTACGTTGATACGTATTCTCGAACAAATTTTCCAGTTCCCAGCAACATCATCAGTAATTCACTTTACAGCACTTGCGATGCTGATACTACATTCAAACTTGTTTGTAGGATGATCAGTCCCTATAGCCTAACTTTTACCGTTCATTATTGGGCAATGCGACGAACCTAGCGTGGTCATGTGGACTTGAGGTGGTACACCACTGAAGTCCAGAAGGAACACCCATCAATCTAACTCACGCACAAATTACGTAAATATACAAAGCTCATCATATAAACAGCCGTCTAGGTGCGGAAGTGATCTCTCCAAGTTAGCTTTTCTTGCAAGAGTGCCAGTCCAGTAACGCACGAGATGAGGTTTCATGAAGTTTGCCGAGTAGGAAAGATGCGGACAGATTTGAATCTACAAGTGCCGGTCGTAAATAGCGCCTGGACAGCTCGTTCGCTGAGAGCACGTGTTACAGTCGCACTCTGGTAAACAAATTTAGTCTGCCAGTAAGTTCAAACCAGTGCACGCTTTGTTGCAGAGTGAAATATTCATTCTTGACACAAGAAATAAACATCCTCATATTTCGGTGGCACGATACAAGCCACAAGGGAGCACCAGAGCCAAGCCCTTCCAGCCCCTACTGCCCGGAGCTTGTTTCCTCGAAGTGATGACCAAGTATCCAACCACAAAGACACAAGCCTCTTACAAACAACCCCACTAATGTCAGATGACTGGACACAATGGGAGGCTGGCCGAGGCAGGAGGAATGCAGCCTTGGCTGCAGCATCAGCAGCCTCATTCCCAGGCACTCCTACATGGCCTGGAACCCACAGAAAGCTGACAGGAGAGCCATCAGCAGCAGAAGAATGGAGGGACTGCTGGATCCGTTGAATCAAGGGATGGACCGGATATGGAGCTCCAAGGCTCTGAAGAGCACTGAGGGAATCAGAGTACATACGATGAATGGCGGTGGCGGCGGGCATACTAAACGGCCTGATCGAGAGCAAAAAGCTCGGCCGTAAAGCTGGAACACTGGTCGAGGAGCCGGTATTTAAAGGTGGCGGCCCCGACGACAAAGGCACAGCCGACGCCATCGTCAGTTTTGGAGCCATCGGTGTAAATAAAGGTGTGACTGGCAAATCGCGCACGAAGTTCGACAAACCGTGAGCAATACACTGCAGCCGGAGTACCCTCCTTCGGGAGCGAGCTGAGGTCGAGATAAATATGAACCGGAGCCTGGAGCCACGGTGGTGTCGGGCTCTCACACTCTCTGAAGGTGGCAGGGAGGGCAAAATCTAATTGTCGAAGCAGGCGACGAAAGCAGACTCCAGGGGGCAGCAGGGCAGACACATACAACCCACACTGACGGTCGAGAGAATCTGCGAAGAAGGACTGATAAGAGGGGTGGTCGGGCATTGACAACAGCCGGCAGGCATACCGACAAAGCAGTACGTCGCGCCGGTAGGTCAATGGTAATTCGGCAGCTTCAGCATAAAGACTCTCGACGGGACTAGTGTAGAATGCTCCGGTCGCAAGACGTAACCCCCAATGGTGGATGGAGTTGAGACGGCGTAAGAGGGATGGCCGAGCAGACGAGTAGACGAGGCTCCCATAATCCAGCTTTGATCTGACTATGGACCGATACAAGCGAAGCAGGACAGTGCGATCCGCTCCCCAAGATGAACCACTAAGAACTCTGAGGACATTAACGGAATGTGTACAACGGGCAGCCAAATAAGAGACGTGCGGAGACCAACAAAGTTTCCTGTCCAGTGTGAGCCCTAGAAACTTAGTTGTTTCCACGAATGGGAGAACAACGGGACCGAGATGTAAGGATGGCCGAAGGAACGCTTTATATCGCCAAAAGTTGATGCAAACCGTCTACTCTTCAGAGAACCGGAAGCCATTTCCCACACTCCATGAGTATAGGCTGTCTAGACAACGCTGAAGGCAGCGCTCCAGGAGGCATGTTCTCTGGCACTGCAGTAGATCGCGAAGTCATCGACAAAAAGAGAGCCTGAGACATTAGGTGGAATGCAATCCATAATTGGATTGATCACTATGGCAAAAAGGGCTACGCTCAAGACGGAGCCCTGAGGCACTCCGTTCTCCTGGAGGAAGACGTCGGACAATACGGAACCCACACGTACCCTAAACTTTCGATCTGTTAAAAAGGAATCAATAAAAAGGGGCAAGCGACCGCGTAGACCCCACCTGTGCATAGTGCGGAGGATACCTCCTCTCCAACAGGTATCACAAGCCTTCTCCAAATCGAAGAACATGGCTACCGTTTGGCGCTTTCGCAAAAAGTTGTTCATGATGAATGTCGACAAGGTCACAAGGTGGTCAACAGCGGAGCGGTGGCGACGAAAGCCGCATTGAACATTGGTAAGTAGCCGTCGAGATTCAAGAATCCAAACTAACCGAGCGTTAACCATGCGCTCCATCACCTTACAGACACAGCTTGTAAGAGAAATGGGGCGGTAACTAGAAGGAAGGTGTCTATCCTTCCCGGGTTTGGGTATAGGAACAACGACGGCGTCACGCCAACGCATGGGGACCTGACCTTCGGTCCAGACGCGATTGTAGGTACGAAGAACGAAGCTTTTGCCTGCCGGAGAAAGGTGGGCCAGCATCTGAACGTGAATGGCATCTGGCCCCGGAGCAGAGGACCGGGACAGTGCAAGTGCACGTTCGAGTTCCCGCATAGTAAAGTGGGCATTATAATTTTCCAGATTCAGCGAGTGGAAGGAAGGTCGCCGAGCCTCTTCTGCCTCTTTCCTGGGAAGGAAGGCAGGGTGGTAATGGGCGGAGCTTGAAACCTCCGCGAAAAAGCGGCCGAAGGCGTTGGAGACATCCACAGGATCAACACGTACCTCATTACCTGAAGTCAGGCCAGGTACCGACGAGTGGGCCTCAATGCCAGACAGCCGACGCAGGCCACCCCAGACGACAGAAGAGGGAGTAAAACTGTTAAAGGAGCTTGTGAAAGAGGCCCAACAAGATTTTTTGCTGTCTTTGATGACTCTACGGCATTGCGCTCGGAGTCGTTTGTATCCAATACAATTCGCCAACGTAGGATGGCGGCGAAAGGTGCGTAAAGCACGTCGTCGAGCACGGATAGCGTCTCTACAAGCCTCATTCCACCAGGGGACGGAAGCGCGACGTGAAGAAGAGGTAGTATGAGGAATGGAACGTTCGGCAGCACTGACGATAACAGCCGTGTGGTATTCGACCTGACTGTCACAACTGAGAAAATCGTGGTCCGGAAAGGTCGCCAGGGAGGAGTGCAGGAGACGAACGACACAGGGGAAGTGGTCGCTCGAATACGTGTCAGAAAGGACATACCACTCGAACCGACGGGCAAGAGTGGTAGAACAGATCGAGGGGTCCAAGTGGGAGTAGGTATGAGTAGAGTCCGAGAGGAAAGTCGGGGCGCCAGTATTGAGGCAGACAAGATTGAGATGGTTGTAGACATCCGCCAAGAGGGAGCCTCTCTGACAGGATGCAGGAGAGCCCCAAAGGGGATGATGGGCATTGAAGTCGCCAAACAATAAAAACGGCGGAGGAAGCTGAACAATCAGGTGCATCATGTCAGCCCGACTAACTGCGGATGACGATGGAGTGTAGACGGTACAAACGGAAAAAGTAAAGGCAGAAAGAGTAATACGGACAGCTAGTGCTTGGAGTGGGGTGGTCAATGGGATGGGATGGTAATAGACATCGTCCGTCCCGAACGAGCAACATGACCCCACCATGAGCTGGAATACCGTCCACAGGGGTGAGGTCATACCGCTCCGAGGTATAGTGGGTAAAAGCAATATGGTCAGTTGGGCGCAACTTGGTTTCCTGGAGACCAAGGACGAGCGGACAGTGCAGGCGGAGGAGCAGTTGTAATTCCTCCCGATTATATCGAATACCTCTTATGTTCCAATGTAACAAACCCATCGCTAGTCAGAAAAAGGGGGAATGAAACGGGTGAAGAGCTGGTCACCTCGACGGCCGCGTAGGACCAGGTTTCGAGAGAACAACGCTACAACCGGCGGGAGGCGGATCCTCTTCCATCGAGTCGTCGCCAGCTGCGGCCGCTATCCCGGGTTGCGTAGGAGGGGCAGCATCATTCGCCGACGAGAGGCCAGCTGAGCGCCTGGCAGCAGAGCGCCCCGGCGAAACTGAGGACGGCCGGGAGCAGCGACTCACGGATGGACCGTCAGACGAAACGCGCCGGGGTGGAGATGGGGATAAAGACTTCTTCTTGGAGGCCTTCTGGGAAGTCCGATGAGGCACGGGGATGGTGGGCTGGACCCGAAGAAGGTCCTCACGCGTGGGGTCCATTTTGGAACGCCAGACCTTGGAAGCCGGGGTCCGGAACGTTTCTCCGATGGACGCCTGAGAAGAGGATCGCTTCTCAGGCGGCGGAGGGGAGGAGGAGGAAGGGTGGCCCCTGGGGCAGAGGGGGAAGGGGCCGCGAGGGAGGAGGATTTGGAAGGGAGGGATTTGGGAGGCGGAGGCATAGACCCCGGATGGGGTGAGGAGGTGGAGAGGGGACAGGATAGGGGTGAGGATACTGTGGAAGGAGTGGACACGACTGAGGCAAACGAAGTTGTCAATGTCACGGGATGGAGGCAGTCATACTTCTTCCTGACCTTAGAATAAGAGAGGCGATCCAAAGTTTTTAATTCTTGAATCATCTTCTCCATCTGATACGCGGGGCAGTCTGAAGATCTAGGCGAGTGGATGCCAGGACAATTGACGCACCGAGGTGGTGGGGTGCATGTATGTTCCTCACGTAGAGGACGTCCACAATCGCCACAAAGGGGCTCACCCTCACACCGTGACGACATGTGCCCAAAGCGCAAACACCGAAAGCAGTGCATAGGAGGCGGGACGTAACGTCGCACGTCGCACCGGTAGCACATACCTTTTTTTTTTTTTTTTTTTTTAAAAAAAAAAAATTTCTTTATTCAAATTATTTCATACATTGTAACCCACCACCTAATACATTAGTGGGTCTTAAATCTACATTCCATTTCATTAAAAAATTTGCAGCATTGTTAAATACCTTTACCTTCTCCAGGAGAACGTCCCCATCGAAGGCGAGGATAAAGGCCCGGTGTCGATGCGACGGTCTTTGGTGCCTCGCTAGACTCGCCGGACGAAATGATGCACGCCTCGGCGTTTCAGGTTGGCCCTGAGCTCCTCATCAGATTGCAGCAGGAGGTCCCGATGAAAAATAACCCCCTGCGTCCTATTCAGTGCCAGATGCGGGACAATGGACACTGGGATGTCCCCTAGTCGGTCGCACGCCTGGAGCGCCGCCCACTGTGGCGGAGGTGGTCTTTATAAGAACGGACCCCGAACGCATTTTACTGAGAGCCTCGATTTCCCCGAAGATGTCCTCGATGTGCTGAACAAAGAACATGGGCTTGGAGGTGGCGAACGTCCCCCCATCGGTCCGAGAACAGACTAAATAGCGGGGGAAGTACTTCGCCCCAAGCCGGCGGGCCTGTCCTTCCACCCAGGGAGTGGCCAAGGGGGAAGGGGCAGGACAACCAGAGACAGTACCTTTCTTTTTAAAAGACTCGGCCGCAGAGCGACCCGATACATGTTGAGGTTTCATCTGCGAAACGTCCGCCCCGATACCACCCACTCCGACCAGGGGCTCTCCCCACGGGTGCCACCCAGCCTCAGCAAGGGCCACCTGGCAGGATGACCGTTGCCGGGAGTCCTGACGCCCCAAGGAGACGGGCATCTACTCCTTGGCCGACGTGGGGAGGGTTCAGCTCAGGTATCGGCAGTACGATCCCTGTGTTGTCTGGGGGCTACAACCTAGAGGGTACATGACGACCCCACCACAACGGGCTGGCTACCGTGCTGGATTTCGGGTGCCATGGAAAGTCCATCATGATCGTAGGTGCAGATGGGGACGCACTATGGGCGTAACTTGTGCAACCCATCAGGCGTTTAGGCCCAATTTGAGGAATAGCGGGTGTGGTTACAACGCCGGTGCAATGCTGAGTGCCAAGGTCTTAGTGCACTGGGGACCAGTGGGACACCACGTAAGGCGTCCTTCCCCAAAATGCTCGTACTTCTGTAGAATTTTGAAAAATGGAGGTCAAACCCCAAGGGGGACCATCACATGGAAGGCCGAAACGGTTGAAACTCCTTTTAGTCGCCTCTTACGACAGGCAGGAATACCTCCGGCCTATTCTTACCCCGGACCCGCAGGGGGAAGCATTCATCTGTAGCACCACATTTCGAAAGCTACTATTCTCGTCTTGTCTAAACTATTTATCGTCCATGTTTCACTTCCATACATGGCTACACTCCATACAAATACTTTCAGAAACGACATCCTGACACTCAAATCCATACTCGATTTTAACAAATTTCTCTTCTTCAGAAACGCTTTCCTTGCCATTGCCAGTCTATACTTTATATCCTCTCTACATCGACCATCCTCAGTTATTTTGCTCCCCAAATAGCAAAACTCCTTTACTACTTTAAGTGTCTCATTTCCTAATCTAATACCCTCAACATCACCCGACTTAATTCGACTACATTCCATTATCCTCGTTTTGCTTTTGTTGGTGTTCATCTTATACCCTCCTTTCAAGACACTGTCCATTCCGTTCAGCTGCTCTTCCAGGTCCTGTGCTGTCTCTGACAGAATTACAATGTCATCGGCGAACCTCAAAGTTTTTATTTCTTCTCCATGGATTTTAATTCCTGGTAATATAGTAAAAAGTTGTCAGATTCGAGAGTTACTGTAGATGGCTGAAAATTGCCGTGGTGTCGGCGCGTAAAGGCGGTGTATTACAACCATATAATGAACTTTATAACGAGCTACACTTTATTTGAAGAACACGATGACGCTGAATGACTAAAAGAAGCCAGACTACAAGAATGAGAGATTCAAGTGTGGACTGAAGTATTTTAATAGTAAAGCTTCAAGATCAAGAAGAGATAAGTTGAAGATATTTTGGAAATATTAATGCTGACCAGGATATTTTTGAAGCTTAGTGACGTTTCGTAGCTGATGGAAAGGGGTGAAGAGGAACATCAGATGTCAAGAACTAATAATTTTGTGACTAAAAGAACATCCTGCGTACTGCCTCGACTGTGTAGGAGGTGAGCAGGTAAAAGGATAAAAACGTTACGTGAACATTAAGGCTTCTGGTCGAAAGTAAAACATAGTTATTACGAACTGTAAGGGCACAGCACTAAGTTTCGGCGTGGTAAATGTCCAAATAAACGAGTACGCTGGCAAACAAATAAATTCAGGCGGGCGTGTACTCTTTCTTAGGCCTATATTCGTGGATTTTCGCCTAACATCCCATACAGTGGTAGATCTACGCTGTGGATTATATGAAACCTTTGTTTTGCATCTTACAACGAGCTAGACCCAGATTATATGAGTAACAATTTTCAATTAAATTGGTTTCAAACGGTTTCCGACGGCCGCTACATGCAGTAACGATTAAGATCGACTACGGCGGGGGACCATCAGAGATCACAAAGCATCCCACAGAGGCAGAAGCCCATCCTCCATGCAGGAGACAATGATAAACACACCTGTGACCACAATATTAACAAACCCACTGTGTATTCAAAGTGAACTACCTCAATACTGGCACAAACATTGCCGTTAATTCATATAGAGGGAGTTCTTATCAGAAATTAGGAATTATATGCAATGGGAAGTACTTAAAAGTACACTACTGGCCATTAAAATTGCTACACCACGAAGATGACGTGCTACAGACGCGAAATTTAACAGACAGGAAGAAGATGCTGCGATACGCAAATTATTAGCTTTTTAGAGCATTCACACAAGGTTGGCGCCGGCGGCGACACATACAACGTGCGGACATGAGGAATGTTTCCAACCTATTTCTCATACACAAACAGCAGTTGACCGGCGTTGCCTGGTGAAACGTTGTTGTGATGCCTCGTGTAAGTAGCAGAAATGCGTACCATCACGTTTCCGACTTTGATAAAGGTCGGATTGTAGCCTATCGCGATTGCGGTTTATCGTATCGCGACATTGCTGCTCGCGTTGGTCGAGATCAAATGACTGTTAGCAGAATACGGAATCGGTGGGTTCAGCAGGGTAATACGGAACGCCGTGCTGGATCCCAACGGCCTCGCATCACTAGCAGTGGAGATGACAACCAACCATCTGCACGAACAGTTCGACGACGTTTGCAGCAGCATGGACTATCGGCTCGGAGACCGTGGCAGCGGTTACCCTTGACGCTGCATCACAGACAGGAGCGCCTGCGATGGTATACTCAACGACGAACCTGGGTGCACGAATGGCGAAACGTCATTTTTTCGGATGAATCCAGGTTCTGTTTACAGCATCATGATGGTCGTATCCGTGTTCGGCGACATCGCGGTGTACTGATAACATGCAAAAATCGCAGACATTCTCGATTCGTGTATATTAGTTCGAAACACCCAGTGCGTACGAAGGAGTCCTGCTTCTGATGAAAAACCAAAAATTACTATTGCTCACTATAAAACAAAGAAAAACTCACTATCTAGGACACATCATAAGAGGCGAGAGATACCAGTTAGTGCAAGTCATCATTAAAGGTAAAATACAATGGAATAGGTTTGTTGTGAAAACGAAGGAACTCGTGGCTGAAGGGGATTCGTAGATGGTTCAACTGCACGTCAGAAGTTTCCATCCACGCTGCAACTTTATGTCCAGAGCTGGCTACATGATCCGCCAATTTCAATCAGGAGAAGGCGCTGGAGAAGAAGGAAAAGGATTTCCCAGTCTGATGCTCTCGGACGAGTAGTGAAAATCAGATCGTGTAATAGGTGCAGGGGAGAGCGGGAGGGGGGGGGGGGCGGAAGTGACTGGGCACTTATCGTGCTGGAAAATGTCCATATCTAAAAGGCACACGTAATAGCCATAAAGGGATCGAAGAGGCCAGCAAACATTTTGACTTTGACCATACAGTAAAGCAGTCTAGAATCCCACAGTTAGTTTGAATATTCCAGTGCTTTAGAATGAAATTTTCACTCTACAGCGGAGTGTGCGCTGATATGAAACTTCCTGGCAGATTAAAACTGTGTGCCGGAGCGAGACTCGAACTCGGGACCTTTGCCTTTCGCGGGCAAGTGCTCTACCAACTGAGCTACCCAAGCACGACTCAAGCCCCGTCCTCACAGCTTTTAATTCCGCCAGTACCTCGTCTCCTACCTTCCAAACTTCACAGAAGTTCCCCTGCGAACCTGACAGAACTAGCACTCCTGGAAGAAAGGATATTGCGGAGACATGGCTTAGCCACAGCCTGGGGGATGTTTCCGGAATGAAGGTTCGCAGGAGAGCTTCTGTGAAGTTTGGAAGGTAGGAGACGAGGTACAGGCGGAATTAAAGCTGTAAGGACGTGGCGTGAGTCTTAGTTGGGTAGCTCGGTTATTAGAGCACTTGCCCGCAAAAGGCAAAGATCCCGAGTTCGAGTCTCGGTCCGGCATACAGTTTTAATTTGCCAGGATGTTTCATTCCAGTGCTTTACTACGCATGATCCTATTCAGTGTGGTATGTCCTTGATTTCTTTCGAGCTTTGGAGCAACTTTGCAATTTTCACATATCCTAATTATTTCCAAGGTAAAGGACGTGAAAAGTGACACAAAAAAATCCTTAAATGAATCAGGACTGAAAGGCGGACTTTTGGGTTGGTAATATGACACCCAGTAACTCATGGACCACGCTGCCGTCTGATGTTACAGTTCGCATATACGCACGTTACGCGAGGCAGTGCACAGTGCTAAGGTCGTTGATTTCCCGAGCCTCGGTGCTGAGCAGTTCAACCAGCCACTTTGAAGATGCCTTCGAGAGCGACGTACTGGCTTTGGACCTCGCTCCGTACAACCTGGACGGGTTACGAGCGGGTATCGACTGCTGAAGGGTGATGCAAGGTTAGCACCGGCGGTACCTTACGGAGGCCATACGTCACTTCCAGCGCACGCGTGACTCTTTAACATTGAGCGCTCGCGCGGGCAACAGCGGGCTGCAGCGGCCGCAATCGGCAAGCGAGAGGCGACGCTTCCGTGTTGCGGCGGCCGGCGACGTCCTTGCAGCGCAGGAACGCGGCTGGCAGGCGTGTCGCGGCCTACACGCCGTAACGGCATCGCTGCCGCCTCGCGGCGCAGTTCTGGAGCTGTCGCAACGACAGCTCTAGCGTGCGGCCGCATCCTTGCAATGATTCAAAAATACCCTACAGGGTTAACCCGAACCACAGACTTAATTTCAGTGGTTGTTCAGGGATGTTTTCTGAGTATTTCGTGATAAGGGATACATGGTCTTCGGTGGCTAGTTAAAGAATTATAACGTACACTACTGGCCATTAAAATTGCTACACCACGAAGATGACGTGCTACAGACGCGAAATTTAACCGAGTGGAAGAAGATGCTGTGATATGCAATCGCGCCGGTGGCGACACCTACAACGTGCTGACATGAGGAAAGTTTCCAACCGATTTCTCATACACAAACAGCAGCTGACCGGCGCTGCCTGGTGAAACGTTGTTGTGATGCCTCGTCTAAGGAGGAGAAATGCGTACCATCACGTTTCCGACTTTGATAAAGGTCGGATTGTCGTGCAGCCACGTCTCGATCCCTGAGTCAACAGATGGAGACGTTTGCAAGACAACAACCATCTGCACGAAAAGTTCGACGACGTTTACAGCAGCATGTACTATAAGCTCGGAGACCATGGCTGCGGTTACCCTTGACGCTGCGATGGTGTACTCAACGACGAACCTGGGTGCACGAATCGCAGAACTTCATTTTTTCAGATGAATCCAGGATCTGTTTACAGCATCATGATGGTCGCATCCGTGTTTGGCGACATCCCGGTGAACGCACATTGGAAGCGTTTATTCGTCATCGCCATACTGGCGTATCACCCGGCGTGATGGTATGGGGTGCCATTGGTTACACGTCTCTGTCACCTCTTGATCGCATTGAACAGTGGAAGTTATATTTCAGATGTGTTACGACCCGTGGTTCTACCCTTCATTCGATCCCTGCGAAACACATTTCAGCAGGATAATGCACGACCGCATCTTGCAGGTCCTGTACGGGCCTTTCTTGGTACAGAAAATGTTCGACTGCTGCCCTGGCCAGCACATTCTCCAGATCTCTCACCAAATGAAGACGTCTGCTCAATGGTGGCCGAGGAACTGGCTCGTCACAATACGCCAATCACTACTCTTGATGACCTGTGGTATCGTGTTGAAGCTGCATCGGCAGCTGTACCTGTACACGTCATCCAAGCTCTGTTTGACTCAATGCCCAGGCGTATCAAGTCCGTTATTACAGCCAGAGGTGGTTGTTCTGGGTACTGATTTCTCAGGATCTATGCACCCAAATTGCGTGAAAATGTAATCACATGTCAGTTCTAGTATAATATATCTGTCCAATGAATGCTCGTTTATCATCTGCATTTCTTCTTGGTGTAGCAGTTTTAATGGCCAGTAGTGTATATGTCACGAAACTGAGATGAGAAAATCCGAGAAATGCGAACACTGACGAAAAAACCAGCACTTCAATTTAATAATCCTTCGATCTGGACGCCAAACAAATGTTAATGTGTACTAACGGAGCACTGAAACATAAATATCTAAATTTCTTCTTGGTGTAGCAATGTTGATGTCCAGTAGTGTAATTATGATGTATTCGGTTTGTTACCACCATTACCTCTGCTTCCGTGAAAATACAGTCACAACAGTGTGTAACTTTGTAATACGCTATCACCAAAACGCTGAACACAAAGCAATCAGTGAAGCGGATGTTATAGGAGACTCTTGCCCGCCCCCCCCCCCCTAAAATCTTGTCCACAAGCTTTTTATTCGTTACAAAATTCTCACGTATTTACAGCAATTGTTGTCTGCGACTCAGCTAAACTGCAGACCAGATACCATCCAGCTGAACGGAAAATACTCTCTTTAAAGTCAATAGCGCCATTGGACTTGTTTGTTTACAGTTCTACAAATGTTCAAATGTGTGTGAAATCTTATGGGACTTACCTGCTAAGGTCATCAATCCCTAAGCTTACACACTACTTAACCTAAATTATCCTAAGGACAAACACACACACACACACACACACACACACACACACACACACACATATATCGATGCCCGTGGGAGGACTCGAGCCTCCGCCGGGACCAGCGGCACAGTCCATGACTGCAGCGCCTCACACCGCTCGGCTTACAGTTTTACATCCACACTTACACAATCATGATTTCGGCTTCAAAGTTCCATTATCAAAAGTTATAAATTGCCTAAGATGGCTCAACTGTCATTCAGTCAAGATGGTGTACTCGGTAATGTAACAAAGCTGTAGGCTATGCCAGAAATATCGACTCTTTTAGACAGTGTGTCTAATAGTGTTTTTTAATACGACAGTATGCCATATTAGGCAATTTATAACACTTAAAACACTTGATAATGGCACTTTGAAGCCGAAATCATGATTGTATAAATGTACTTTTAATACCGTAAATAAGCAACAGTCTAATGGCGGTATTGACTTTAAAGAAATATATTATGACTGTGGCCCCACATTATGGAAAATACTCTGACTTCAGCAATAAATGTACACAAATCTTCCTTGTTTTGTTTCCCCCAATCACGCTGTTCTCGCGATATTTACGCCTATTCGGTAACGTGGCGGCGGTTTCGATGATGTTTCATTAAATCAAATTCGATGCAAACCTTTGCATAACCCTGCTGAAATAGTGTCCCCAGTTCTTCCTGTCGCCTCCCCGTAGAGTACTTACCGAGCTACAGAAAGGGACTGCTCCAACTTCCTGAAGCGCAGACTCCCAGCACAATAAACATGGCAGCAATACACTGAGGAGCCAAGACGTTATGACCACTTGCTTAATAGCTTGTTTGCCCGTCTTTGAAACGAAAAACATCACTAATTCTGCTTATCAGGGATCCGACAGTTTATGGGTAGGTTTGGGGAGGTATGTGGCGACATAGGTCATATAATTTGCGTAAATAACGGGCCGCCGATTTGCGTACGCGGTGATGGTGCACGATAGCGACCCACATGGGTTCCATAGGATTTACATCAAGCTAATTTGGTCGCCGGGACATCAACTGGCTCCGAGACATGGACAAGTGTACTGCCGAAAGACGACATCGCCGTCGGGGAAGACGACATCGCCGTCGGGGAAGACGACATCGCCGTCGGGGAAGACGACATCGCCGTCGGGGAAGACGACATCGCCGTCGGGGAAGACGACATCGCCGTCGGGGAAGACGACATCGCCGTCGGGGAAGACGACATCGCCGTCGGGGAAGACGACATCGCCGTCGGGGAAGACGACATCGCCGTCGGGGAAGACGACATCGCCGTCGGGGAAGACGACATCGCCGTCGGGGAAGACGACATCGCCGTCGGGGAAGACGACATCGCCGTCGGGGAAGACGACATCGCCGTCGGGGAAGACGACATCGCCGTCGGGGAAGACGACATCGCCGTCGGGGAAGACGACATCGCCGTCGGGGAAGACGACATCGCCGTCGGGGAAGACGACATCGCCGTCGGGGAAGACGACATCGCCGTCGGGGAAGACGACATCGCCGTCGGGGAAGACGACATCGCCGTCGGGGAAGACGACATCGCCGTCGGGGAAGACGACATCGCCGTCGGGGAAGACGACATCGCCGTCGGGGAAGACGACAAGCATGGAGGGGTGGAGGTGGTTCGCAGCTCTCGTGTCTTCAGTTACCATCACAGGTCCTATGCAGGTGCAAGAGAATGTCTCCCATAGCGTAATACTGCTCCCACCAGCCTGCGCCTGTGACTGCACATTTCGAGCCACTGTTCACCTTGACCATGGCGTTTGTGGAAACAACCGTCGACCTTGTGTCGCAAACATGCGATTCACCAGAAGATCTGACATGTTTACGTCGATTGACCCTCGAACCCCGATGGTCCTGTGCTCACAGCAGTCGTAACTGACGATATCGTTGGGTCAACATGTGAGCACGTACATGTGGTCTGGTGCAGAGCTCCATGTTCAACAATGTACCTTGAACGGTGTGCTTCGAAACACTTGTGCGTGCACCAGCACTGTGCTTTTCGGCAGAGATACCACAGGACACCGTCTATCCTATCAAGTCTCCGAACTCCACGTTCTGTGAAGAGTCGTGGACGTCCAAACATTTAGCGCCTAGTGGTAGTTTCACTGGCCTACCTTTTTCCGTAGAGTATCACAACAGTAGAGCGTGAACATTCGACCAGCTTCGCCGTTTTCGAGATACTCGTTCACAACTCTGCGTAATAATAATTTGCCCTTCGTCAAAGCCACTTATCTCAATGGATTACACCATTTGCAGTCCATATCTACGCTAGGCTGATCCCCGTCCGTGTCTGCTCTGCTTACATACTTTTGTTATGGCATCACGCGCCCGCGGTGGGCACTGGTCATAATGTTTCAGCTTGTCAGTGTATACATAACTGTCATCCGTTCCCAATCCCTATAACGATTAGTCCTTCCTTTGCTGTACAACAGAATCGCAACAGTTTAGCCCTTATCTGCTTACGAGGCCATGTGTGATGGCTGATTACAAAAGAGACGATTGACGAAAGCTACGCTCAACTGAATCTCTCGTGTCACTGGCCAGCCGGTGAGTCTTACTGAATAGAATTCACAGGTGACAGACAATATCCGAAGCACAGTTACGCGTTTCGTCACGTGATCACTTAGTAAGCGTGGGAGCGTTACGGGGATATTCACCACCGAACACCAGTGGCAGACGCTAAACGAGGAGTGTTGCGCATTACGGAACGTTTTTGCTCTTACAAAAGCACTAGAGTACATTGAAAGAAGAGACGGGAAACATTTTTCTTTCCACATACACTACTGGCCATTAAAATTGCTACACCACTAATATGACGCGCTACAGACGCGAAATTTCACCGACAGGAAGAAGATGTGATATGCAATTGATTAGATTTTCAGAGCATTCACACAAGGTTCGCGCCGGTGGCGACACCCACAGCGTGCTCACATGAGGAAAGTTTCCAACAGATTTCTCATACACAAACGGCTGTTCACCGCCGTTGCCTGGTGAAACGTTGTGATGCCTCGCGGAAGGAGGAGAAATGTCTACCTTCACGTTTCCGACTTTGATGAAGGTTGGATTGTAGCCTATCGCGATCGCTGTTTATCGTATCGCGACATTGCTGCTCGCGTTGGTCGAGACACAATGACTGTTAGCAGAATGTGGAATCTGTGAGTTCAGGAGGGTAATACGGAACGCTGTGCTCGATCCCATCGGCCTCTTATCACTAGCAGTCGAGATGACAGGCATCTTATCCGCATGGCTGTAAAGGATCGTGCAGCCACGTCTCGATCCCTGAGTCAACAGATGGGAACGTTTGCAAGACAACAACCATCTGCACGTAAAGTTTGACCTCGTTTGCAGCAGCGTGGACTATCAGCTCGAAGACCATGGCTGCGGTTACCCTGGACGCTGCATCACAGACAGGAGCGCCTGCGATGGTGTACTGAACGGCGAATCTGGGTGCACGAATGGCAAAATGTCATTTTTTCGGATGAATCCAGGTTCTGTTTACAGCATCATGATGGTCGCATCCGTGTTCGGTGACATCGCGGTGAACGCACATTGGAAGCGTGTATTCGTCATCGCCATACTGGCATATCACCCGGCGTGATGGTATGGGGTGCCATTGGTTACACGTGTCAGTCACCTCTTGTTCGCATTGACGGCACTTTGAACAGTGGACGTTACATTTCAGATGTGTTACGACCCGTTGTTCTACCTTTCATTCGATCCCTTCGGAACCCTACATTTCAGCAGAATAATGCACGACCGCATGTTGCAGGTCCTGTACGGGCGTTTCTGGATACAGAAAATGTTCGACTGCTGCCCTGGCCAGCACATTCTCCAGATCTCTCACCAAATGAAGGCGTCTGCTCAATGGTGGCCGAGCAACTGGCTCGTCACAATACGCCAGTCACTACTGTTGATGAACTGTGGTATCGTGTTGAAGCTGCATCGGCAGCTGTACCGTACACGCCATCCAAGCTCTGTTTGACTCAATGCCCAGGCGTATCAAGGCCGTTACTACGTCCAGATGTGGTTGTTGTAGGTACTGATTTCTCAGGATCTACGCACCCAAATTGCGTGAAAATGTAATCACATGTCAGTTCTAGTATAATATATTTGTCCAATGAATACTCGTTTATCATCTGCATTTCTTCTTGGTGTAGCAGTTTCAATGGCCAGTAGTGTATATGTCACGAAATGAGAGAGATGAGAAAATCCGAGAAATGCGAACACTGACGAAAAAAACAGCATTTCAATTTAATAATCCGTCGATCTGGACGCCAAACAAATGTTAATGTGTACTAACGGAGCACTGAAGCATAAATATCTAATATTTTTTAAGCGATTTCGTTCCAGCGTTTCACACTGGACCACGAGGAATGAACGCTACGCACGGGGAGATTGAAGTCCATTTTTTATTGCAGCTGTCTTTTGTTCCCATCGCTTTGAAAGCAAGTCCTCGCAGCGGAGACGTGTGTTTGCCGGGGCGCCGCGTCGGTCCTCGGCAGCTGCCCGGCCCCCACCATTGTTCGGCGAGCCCAGACGAGACACCTGCCTTACACGCGAGCAGCGCTCAGATTCCCACCGGCCACCGGCACATCTGCCCTCGCCCTCTCTTGCCCGGTCGGTTCCGAGTTCAACACGCTCGCTCCCATCGCTACTTCCGCTGTCTGCATGTTTATACCTTTACATTCCGAGAGGGAAGGGTCATTCGGAGATAAAGCCCACCTGACATCGAACAAATTAAGAAAACGACCCTTCCGGGTCTTTTTTTTCTCGTTTTACTAATTTACAGCCGGTAGGTCAGGAGGGGAAACATGCAGGGCAGCATTAACGTTGCTTCCTGTTCCACTGTTGTCCCTAACACGAACATTGGTTTGAAAACCACTGTGCTTTACTAGGCATGACCCTACTGGATATGTTATGCTTCATTCCACGGTTTTTCCTTGTATTAATTCCATGATGAAGGAGCAGTGTATACACAAGTGTCACGTCCATCGGTCCCTCCGTTCTGCGACAGCTGTCCACAACATTGGATTTTTCACTGGTCACTCTGTCTGTACATGAAATCTTTAAGGACTCTTCTTCACCATCGTGCCTGAAAGCTTGAAGTTTTCACGTTATAATCTTCTTCCCCTTCAATGCAGTTTTAGCCTGTGCAATTCTGGATGTAATCCCCTGGCATGATCTACCATCCTTTTACTCTCCTACCCACGTACTTAAAGCCGGTGCCTTGCTTCAGACAATCGCTATGGAAACGTAAGCTTATTGTAGGTATTATATACCATTATACTTTTATCGCAAACGCCGTGTGGTGAACTGAACCCAGCGTTCACTTCTGTCAATGGATTATTGTATAAGGCATCTACGTCGTCTCGGGTTGTCATTTGGAACAGTTGCCGGGTTGAGTGGTTGCTAGGGGGGTCGTCATTTAAGTTTTTACAAAAAAGAGAACATTTTTGGTATAAACTGTTTTACTGTTTCTCAAAACATTCGTGTTTAAAATTAACTTATGTTTGAATATGTTCGATCCAGTTGTGATTTTTTTCAGCTCATATTGGCACCCGTATTTTGTTTGACACAAGGGCAGAATAACAAGACGTCAGGCGATAAATCATGTGAATACGAGAAATAAGATAACGTTTTCCTCTGTCAAATAATCAGTTGTTTGACATGCTGTGAAACAGCTGACATTGTCACGACTAAGATAAGCTTTTTCAGTTGTTCTTCCTGTTTTCTCTGATGGCTTGTAGCGAACAAGCCATCGTGTATAATTCTGCACTAACCGTTGTTCTACGCTCTAAAACAATGGTCGCAATATATCCAGTGTAATCAAACTAATGAGCAATACTTTTCTTGGAACTGTTTCACTTTTGTTGCTTTCATGTCATTTACAAATGCTAGTAGTTGACTACTGCTTAGCCCGCATCTCGTGGTCGTGCGGTAGCGTTCTCGCTTCCCACGCCCGGGTTCCCGGGTTCGATTCCCGGCGGGGTCAGGGATTTTCTCTGCCTCGTGATGGCCGGGTGTTGTGTGCTGTCGTTAGGTTAGTTAGGTTTAAGTAGTTCTAAGTTCTAGGGGACTGATGACCATAGATGTTAAGTCCCATAGTGCTCAGAGCCATTTGACTACTGCTTATTTCCAGCTCGTATGAATATATTCAAGTTCGATCTCCTATTACGACGATAGTAGCAGATTTTGTATTTCCTAGATCGAGTATTTTTTGGGTGTTTCCCTTTATCATATTAACAGGAGCCTGTTTTTGAGCCTCGCTGAAACTGTGCTGAATCCGCCGGCAACCGATGCAACTCATCTTTTTTCCATGGCTAAACGTTGATGCAAAAATAGCGCGTTTCCAATATGCACAAGTCTCCGATAGGTATAAGCACGCCAATGTCTCACGCTAAGTCACGCACCAGTCCTTTTTAATAATACTGTGTACAGCATGAATGTTTCTTGCAATAACCGATTTTGGTACACCGTCATGAAACACATCGCTGTCGGAAGCTCGTCGACGACGTAATTCTACGAACCGATTGTAAATAGTCTTTTCTGCAGATGACTGACAACCAAAGACGAACGAAGTGCGAAGTGATTCTAGGCGTCAGTATTGAGTTTGATCTGTGTCACAATCATCGAACGAGAAATTTCACTTCAAACTTCAATTTTTTCGGAACCCTGACAAACCTGAAGATAATAGCAGTATCAGATCTCAGCAGCGCAATCTACTAGCTGCTTGTAGAAACCTCGAACGAGTAAACAGACGTACGGCAAAAATTGACTCACTCCTCACGAGTTTTCTTTGCATTGATCTTTTAGTTTCACAAAGTTGTTTGTGACACCCTTCTTCCTCATCAGCCGACCAAATGTATGTAGTTCTGACAAGACTTCTTATGTTTTGAAGTTGTCATGTGTTCCTTTTGCAACAACACAAAAATTGTGTTCTATCTGTCTTTCACGTAACTGGCGATCACCGGGAGAATACGTGATGTTTACGGAGGTGCTAGCTGTGCCGAGCTTGCTGGTTACCAGCTACAACTGGTTTACAAGAGAGCTTGGGTAAAAGCATACGGAGTATATATTACTGAGCTTTCTTGATGGACGGCGATGATTTTTGTGTGTGTTACATAACAGGGTCAACTGAAATTAAAATAATTAAACTGAAGACCAAAATGTCGTTTTTTTCTACATCTTCATTGCCATTAAACTTTAAGCCACGGAAAGATCCTTTCACTGGATCAAAGAAAGTAAAATCCGAAATGGTAAATGGTTCAAATGACTCTGAGAACTATGGGACTTAACATCTATGGTCATCAGTCCCCTAGAACTTAGAACTACCTAAACCTAACTAACCTAAGGACATCACACAACACCCAGTCATCACGAGGCAGAAAAAATCCCTGACCCCGCCGGGAATCGAACCCGGGAACCCGGGAACCCGGGCGCGGGAAGCGAGAACGCTACCGCACGACCACGAGCTGCGGACCCGAAAGGGTAAAGTCACAGCTATGCGGAGGATGAAGGGGCTCCCAATCCACTTTGTCAGTAGTTCCCAACAACAAAAACCAAACAGGAATTCGGACAGTGGGCAATACAAAGGGAAGTTGACATAACTTTACCAGCGAATGGTTGCGTTCCCATTTACGTACACACAGGTGATTCACTGTGTTTTCAATGCATGCTTGACACTGACTTCAGCTCAACAATATGTATCCAAATTTTATGACATTTAAAATCCTGTCCAAAAATACTTCAGCTTTGCTGTTGAAGCGATTTTTGACCGCGGTGCAAGTGCGAACACACTCTTCTTTGCGATGGATGGTAAGCTCTTCCTCAGTCCAACCTCCGCACGTATGATAATAATTCAGTTTTTTTGTGATGAAAAGAGGTATAGCAATCGTTAATCCACAAATATGATAAATTTCTTGAATTCAAGTTGTCGGTCTTTTTGAATTAGTGAGTCAATATGAGCTTCCTACGCCAAAGTCGTCACTGCTACATGACCACCCGAAGCGATGATCGTAGGTTACGCTTTTGCAGCCACATTTAAACTTTCCCACTCACGCGAAAAACTCGCACTGTTCATGCAGCTAATGCCGTATTATTTGTCTATCCGAGAAAATTTTCCGACTCGTAAACACTTTTCAAAAGTAAAATCGGATCATAGAAAGATGTTCTTCAAAAAATACTTTCTTCGAGCGGACACAACAAAGTAACAGATCTTCTACTTTATTTTTATGTGAACATTAATCGAACCACTGACTAATACACTTGGCCAGATTGCCAACTAACACCCAAGGACATGGTATCGAGCGGAAAGGATACCTTGAGGTGTCAATACTTATGTTTGAAAATTAAGAAACAGAAATTGCAGAGCTGAGATTTTATTAAAATGAATTTCTGTTTATGATACAAGGGACTAATTTAAAAAAAAAACCCAAAGCTCCAATATTTATAAACGTTTTGGAAGTGCGTTCTTCCAGCTAATCAAGATTATTATGGTAGATTGCATCGTTAAGATATGATTTCCTATGACAGCTTCTTAATACAGTAATTTTTGAAACTCTATTATCTCAAAACTTTCTTATTGATGCCCTCCTTCGAGCCATGTCGCCATATATTCATACCATTAACTATATAACATTGTATTCGATCTCTTATTTTGTTAAAGAATTTTATCTTACTGTTATTCTGGTGTGTTTCTTCAAGAGCTTTTTCACTTCTGACGTACCGGAGACTCCAAATTTTTCAAACTGATTTTGTACTTCACTTCTTTATTATCTAGTTTACCAAAGTACTGCGAATTTTCACTTTTGGTAGGTGTCATTCAGTCTGCGGATCAGTAATTCTTGCCGAAAAGTGGAAAAGTAGCGAACGAAAAGTGAAAAGTAGCGAACGAAAAGTGAAAAGTAGCGAACGAAAAGTGAAAAGTAGCGAACGAAAAGTGAAAAGTAGCGAACGAAAAGTGAAAAGTAGCGAACGAAAAGTGAAAAGTAGCGAACGAAAAGTGAAAAGTAGCGAACGAAAAGTGAAAAGTAGCGAACGAAAAGTGAAAAGTAGCGAACGAAAAGTGAAAAGTAGCGAACGAAAAGTGAAAAGTAGCGAACGAAAAGTGAAAAGTAGCGAACGAAAAGTGAAAAGTAGCGAACGAAAAGTGAAAAGTAGCGAACGAAAAGTGAAAAGTAGCGAACGAAAAGTGAAAAGTAGCGAACGAAAAGTGAAAAGTAGCGAACGAAAAGTGAAAAGTAGCGAACGAAAAGTGAAAAGTAGCGAACGAAAAGTGAAAAGTAGCGAACGAAAAGTGAAAAGTAGCGAACGAAAAGTGAAAAGTAGCGAACGAAAAGTGAAAAGTAGCGAACGAAAAGTGAAAAGTAGCGAACGAAAAGTGAAAAGTAGCGAACGAAAAGTGAAAAGTAGCGAACGAAAAGTGAAAAGTAGCGAACGAAAAGTGAAAAGTAGCGAACGAAAAGTGAAAAGTAGCGAACGAAAAGTGAAAAGTAGCGAACGAAAAGTGAAAAGTAGCGAACGAAAAGTGAAAAGTAGCGAACGAAAAGTGAAAAGTAGCGAACGAAAAGTGAAAAGTAGCGAACGAAAAGTGAAAAGTAGCGAACGAAAAGTGAAAAGTAGCGAACGAAAAGTGAAAAGTTGCGAACGAAAAGTGAAAAGTTGCGAACGAAAAGTGAAAAGTTGCGAACGTTGGCGAAGCCTCACAGATTTATGCATACATTCACTCTGCCCCTGGCAAACACGCCGCTCGTTCAACTGTTGGTCTGCTGGTGCTCGTGGATTCAACAGTTTAAAGTCTTTAAACTCCAGTCATGTGACCATAATTTTGGGAAAATAATGAAAACGTAAACATTAATTACTATGGTCATCCAATACGATACCTGCTATAAGTGTTGGTAAGAGTATGCTGTGTCCTCCTAAGGTCCAGAACATACAGCATACACAGCTTACATAGAAGAGCAACGTACTGCCTTGTTGAGGTGCCATGTCACGGACTGCGTAGTTGCTCCAATTGGAGGTTCAAGTCCAGGGACTGATAACCTTAGCAGTTTGGTCCTTTAGGAATTCTCCCCCCCCCCCCCCCCCCACACACACACACACATTTATGTATTGATTTTTGCTGCCTACGACACGGACGCGACATAGTTACATTGAGAGGCCGAGGTCTGAGAGCGGGCGCCCAGGGCAAGAACCATGTTATACTTCCGCCTACCATCACGCAAACAGTTTCTATGTAGACATCCATCCGCCAAAGATGCAAATAATAAAACATTCGGCTCCATCAGCAGTTTGTACGTACAGCAGGACATACCTCTGGATAATACCTGAGGGCAGAGTATCAGAATTCATGCACAGTCGCCAACACAAAAGAGTTATAGTGGATCGGCCACTGGATCTAGGACGATGCCAAAGTTTAAAGACAGATCAGTGTAAGTGAACAGTGACCTATTTGCCAGGCAGCATCATCATACTTTACAAAATGGCTCTGAGCACTATGGGACTTAACTTCTGAGGTCATTAGTCCCCTAGAACTTAGAACTAGTTAAACCTAACTAACCTAAGGACACCACACACATCCATGCCCGAGGCAGGATTCGAACCTGCGACGGTAGCGGTCTCGCGGTTCCAGACTGCAGCGCCTAGAACCGCACGGCCCATCAGACTTTACATTCTCGTACAAAACCTTTCCCAATAAAACAAACTGTTGCTTATCTGTGTTATCTATTTTTTCCATAGCTATTGCCTAACACCACCTGCCCCTGTTACAAAGCTATATAGATGCTGCATGCTAGCAAACTGCCTCGTGACAAGAACTACTCTTTGTGTTAGGGGGTTCTCTTCTTGCCACATTTTGGACACCCCGCACACTGAGGACACGTGTGTCTGCAGAGCGCCTCTCTGTACGGCCCATGGACTCGCCGGCCAGAGCAGCAACTTGCGCTGGTTTCTCCCGGTTATTGTGCAACCTCAAGTTACGCCAATTAAGCTTATTAGCTCACGACCTGCTCCTTAGGTCGGGCAGAAGCAAGGCACTTTCGAGATACGCCATTAAAAAAGTAAACATGTCACGCTGCTGAGGGCTCTCTCAAGGACTGCTTGCGTTCTCTTTCCTGATGGCAGCAGTGCGCTAACGTCCCAGGTCAGAAAAAGGCAGCTTCCGGTGTTATCTCCGAAGCAGTAGAGACAAACTACCGTCACATGGGCGTCGATATCCAGTTTTGCGGAAATCATTTTCTTAATACCGCTCCCAGTCAGTCAAGTAAACACTCCACTATCGATTTTGAAATGTGGGCTTGTATGTTGTATTTCAGCTCGCATAAGCGGTAGTTGCTCCGCGTAAATTCTACAAAGCATTTGAGTCGAGCATGGATTGTCAGCTGTGAAGGATGTTATTTGGCTTGAAGCTACGGAAAGGTAGTGCTGGAAACGAAGGGCAGCAGAACCTCTAATTATTAGTTGGAAAGATGTATACAGGGTAATTTTGCTAACCTGCTGTAAACACGAAGAAATTTTAGGAAACGATCCCCGAGAGAATAAATCGCAAAACATTTCGTATGGACATATGGCCGAAAATGCATTCCAAGAGAAGTACACTTACTCGAATGAGGAGGGAGAATATCTTTGACAGTATTTTATGTTTCAGTGATTGAAAGTACACATGAGAACATCAGGCAAGAGACCTTGTTCCTTCTGTGCTGCTGTTTTAGGCCCACACACGAGAGCACAATGAGCTGGATCACCACCATGTAGGCACGTCTTCTAGCAGAGGAAACAGGGTCGTCCGCAAGAAGTGCAGATATGCCTCGCCTGTGAGCTCCTGTGGAAAAATGACTGGTCCCACGAGGTGGTTGCCAATAACCCCCGCCCATACACTGAGGCTCTTAACTAGTGCTGCTGGTTCGTTGCCACCATACTATGGGGATTCTCCGTGGGTGGGTAGGTGTTGTTGAGGTTGCGATACCTCGTCAAGATAGGCTCATCTGTGATTAGGATGGGCGACAAAAATGAGCACCGTGGTGGCCTGTGCAACGAATCAACGACAAAACCGTCACCGTGGAGGCAAGTTCGCAGGTAATAACACATGCATACGTTTAAGTGATACGGTCGTTTGGCTTACCTGAAGCTGGCGGGCCACCTGCCTGGTACTAATACCGGGCCACCAGACAGTACTAACAGTAGATATTGAACGTATACAGGGAAGGGCAGCACCAAAGGTCACAGACTTGTTTCACCCGTGGAGGAGTGTTACAGAGATACTGAAGGAACTGAACTGGCAGTCTCTCGAAGACAGACGTAAACTATCCCAAGAAAGTCTATTAACAAAATTTCAAGAATCGGCGTTGAAAGATGACCCTAGGAATATACACACCCCGACCCCCACCCCCCTACGTATCGCTCATGTGAGGATCACAAGGACGGGATTAGAATAATTACTGCACGCGCAGAGGTAGTCAATCATTCTTCCCGTGCTCTATACGTGAACAGAACGGGAAGAAACCCTAATAACTGGTACAATGGGACGAACCCTCTGCCATGCACCTCTCGGTGGTTTGCAGGGTATAGATGTAGATGTCACTATCAAAGACCTTCAGCTGGGTGTACTTCCCTTGGGAACGCATTTCCTGCCAGATGTCTGTCTGACCTGTTTGTGCTCCTTATCAGGAATTGTTTCCTGCAGTTTGTCAATATATTTTCTGTGGTAGAGAAATCGAACAGCTTGATAACAACCCTATTTTCTGGACGGCAAACTGAAATGTAAACTGACATATACATAAAGAGATAAAGACTCTCGTACACTGTCATTGACTGGCGGCTATAGAGACGACAATTCTGTGCGGACAAACAGGAAAGTCTCTCTGTTCGTCCTGAACTTCCCCATGATGCGCGTGGCGTGAGTGAGTAATTAAACAGTTTCGCACCAACACATTCCCGAGGATAAGATCTTCAAATGTCTGTTCTTGTAGAATCTCTCTCTCTCTCTCTCTCTCTCTCTCTCTCTCTCTCTCTCTCTCTCTCTCTCTCTCTCTCCCCTCTACTAGCTGACTTGCATATTTGCATACATTACGAAACCGTAAACTCTTTTCTTAAAAATCATGCTTCATCGTGATGACAAAATCGACACATTCTTGTAAAGCAACTGTCGCTCGGAAAAAGGGCATCTGATCGGGCTAACCAACAGAAGTATCTGCACTTGCAACCGTTACACCCTGTATATGATGACCCATAAGGTATGTTCCAGGTATGCACTTTTTCCTTCTTATAAACGTTAATACTTGACTGTGTGTTTGTCGCACCTAGGTGTTATTCTTGTAGTCGACGGTATTTTAAGCATTATGTGGTAAATCCGCATTTCAAAGGGCTTCATTATCTTTGCTGCTGTTGTATTTAGTGTCTACCCTTTAGAACCACATAGAATTACAAATAAGATGCGGCCTGTCACAAATCGAACTCTTGACGTAGAGGTCTATGTCTCTATTTTTCAGATTGTTCTTGAATTTTATGAAAACTTTACGGGCGTTCTCTATGCAGCATTTTATCTGCATGTGTTACATGCGATGTTCATATGGCACATTCCAAGGAATTTTAACTTCTCTACTGTCCATCTTAAGGAGTCGGGCTGTCGTGTGACAATCATAAAATGCGTCTTTTGGTGTTGATATTCACCCCGATATTACTGCTGTCATCTCCTGCCAAGTTAACAAGTTGTTGAAGATCAATAATTTGTCGACGTAGGAGATTGGAGGAGTAACCTAGCTTTACTTGTTATACACTGAAAAGTCAAAGAAACCAGTACGCCTGCCTAATATCGTGTAGGGCCCTGCGAGCACGCAGAAGCGCCGTAACACGACGTGGCATGACCTCGAGGAGGAGATTAGTGTTTAACGTCCCGCCGACAACGAGGTCATTAGAGACGGAGCGCAAGCTCGGGTGAGGAAAGGATGGGGAAGGAAATCGGCCGTGCCCTTTCACAGGAACCATCCTGGCATTTGCCTGAAGCGATTTAGGGAAATCACGGAAAACCTAAATCAGGATGGCCGGAGACGGGATTGAACCGTCGTCCTCCCGAATGCGGCATGACCTCGACTAATGTCTGAAGTGGTGCTGAAGGTTGGTTGGTTGGTTGGTTGGTTGATTGATTGATTTGGGGGAGGGGACCAAACAGGGAGGTCATCGGTCTCATCGGCTTAGGGAAGGATGGGGAACGAAGTCGGCCGTGCCCTTACACAGGAACCATCCCGGCATTCGCCTGAAGCGATCTAGGGAAATCACGGAAAATCTAAATGAAGACATCCGGACCTGGACGCGGGTGTGAACCGTCGTCCTTCCGAATGCGAGTCCAGTGTGCTAACCACTGCGCCACCTCGCTCGCTGATGTTTTACCGGATTCCTGATATTCACGGTTCACTCGTGAAATGGTCGTAGGAGAAAATCTTCACTTCATCGCTACCTCGGAGATGCTATGTCCCATCGTTCGTGCGCCGACTATAACACGACGTTCAAATTCACTTAAATTTTGATAACCTGACATTGCAGCAGCAGTAACCGATGTAAAAACTGCGGCAGACACTTGTCATATAGGCGTTGCTGACCATTAAAGTAGCTGGTGCCTGTGAGGTCTTCTTAGATGTGGTGGTGGTGAGAAAGTGCAGCAACAAACCGTAACCCTGGGCCGGCACCTGACCGTGGTGAGTGGAGGGAGCCACGCGGAACAGCGGCAGCCGGCGCCCAGAACTGACCTCCCGCAAGTCGCGTGTTGGCTGCGCGCCCGCCATTGTCCCTGTGCTGCGGGCTGCCTGCTCTCCCGGACTCCACAAACCCCGCGCGATGCACCTGCCGGCTATCTTTTCCCATCCCATCACAAGGCCACCCGTGTTCCACCCCGCAACAGCTGGTACCGCCTCTTGCCAACAATCTAGCTGCACTGGTCTCTGTTTCTCATCGAGAGTGTACGAGGGCAGAGACAGTTTTAATTATCAGCACCAAAACATACAGCTACGTAATTACGAGGGTTGAAATTTCAATAATGGCAACTATTTATTTACAGCTCGTACAAAATAGATACGAGTTTCGAAGTTTTACTGACCTTCAAAGTAGTCACCAGCATTGTGTATAGCCCGTTGCCAGCGACGTGGAAGTCGTAGGATACTCTCAGCAGGGACAGTTGTGTTGACAGTTCAAGCGGCGCGGTCTATTGCCCGACGAATTTGTAGCAGTTCTGAAGCAAATGTCGTGAAGTGTTTCCTTCAGTTTAGAAATCTAGTTGAACTTACGACGGCTTACAGCTTGCACTGTACGTGCTTAGCATTGTCCTGCAAAATAACGGTCAGGTCCTGTAGAAAGTGTCATCACAGCTTTATGCTGTTCATTTTTTGAACACAACCTGCGACCAGCTTAGAGACAGAAGTGATGACACTTTCTGCAGGACTTGACCATCATTTTGCAGGACAATGCCCAAGCACGTACAGTACAAGCTGTTACTAATCTGTTTGACTGATGGGGCTGCTAAGTGCTTTACCACCTACTGCAATCCCCTGACTTAAGCCCTCGTACGTTCGACTCGATTTCTAAACTGAGGGAAACACTACACGGCATTCGCATGGGAACTGCTACAAATTCGTCGGGCAACAGAGCGCGCCTATCGAACTGTCAACACAACTGCCACTGCTAAGAGTATCCTACGACTTCCTCATCGCTGGCAACGGGCTATACACAATGCTGGTGACTACTTTGAAGGTCAGTAAAACTTTGAAACTCTTATCTATTTTGTACGAGCTGTAAATAAATAGTTGCCACTATTGAAGTTCCAACCCTCTTATTTCATTTGCCTCCCGCTATCTCCCCCCCCCCCCCCCCCTCCTCTGACATTAGTTGTCTTTTCTTGGTCTTTTATACCAATCCCCACAGCAGCGTTTACATATTCCACGTGCTCGAATGGATTTAATTATTAGTGACAGAACCAATTTAAAAGGCTACGACCATTATTAAAACGGCGTTACATGAAAATATTTGCACCTAGCTGTGAGCCTTATGAGATATATTCTTTATTTGCTAACGAAGTTTTGTTGTCATACACAAAACGAAGAAAAAATGCCGCACTTTGACGTCGGCAAGTGATTCCTCAACCAGATTCAAGACAGTTTACGTAGCAAAATCAGACGGGGCCCATTTTGAAAACACAGGTATGAAAACGAGGAGCTGGCAACAGTGTCCTATCAAGCGACACGTCGAAACGCACAGAGGAACACGTATCAGCCCGCACTACCGTACCAGACGTGGTAGCTCACTGAGCAGACTGGTGGGAAATAAAACCCACATCCACCCCGGAACTTCGGTTCGAATCCGCAGGACATCATTCTGTCACATGACAACTGCCTATCACAAGACAGTGCGATCCGTTAAACGGCATGCACGTGTGTATCAACAGCGCAATGCACAACTATAGCTGACCCGTCAATCTCACGTAGGGCGGCTTGCCGATATAGTGCATACGTCCATACGGTTTTGGTGTTGGGTGCATACCATAACCAGGTTCCTGCTGCTTGTCCGTATGCTGCGCGGCACCCTCAAAGGCGCCATCCCGGTAAGAATGTTTTTCATCGCCTGGAACAACGGTATCGGGAAGCTGGTAATCTTCATCCAAAAGTAATGGACAGAGGTCGTCCAAGGACTAGACGTGCTGGGTAGAGGACGCGATTCTTGAAACCGTTCTCCAGTTACCTCGGCGAAGTGCTCTTTATACTGCAAGGCAGTTCCAGACATCGAAAAGACTTGTTATTGAAGTATCGCACGACGGAGAACTGAGTCCATATCATTACACGTTTACTCAACACCAGAGCTAAAAGACCGCATTCGACGAATACAGTTTCACGAGTGGTTTTTGCACCAACTGGAAGACAACGAACATTTTATAAATAACGTGTTGTAGACTGACTGATTTAGTTTCACTCGTGAAGTTATTTTCAATCTCCACAACAGCCATTTCCGGCGGTAAAAAAAAAATGGTTCAAACGGCTCTGAGCACTATGGGACTTAACATCTGAGGTCATCAGTCCCCTAGAACTAAGAACCACTTAAACCTAACTAACGTAAGGACATCACACACACCTATGCCCGAGGCAGGATTCGAACCTGCGACCGTAGCAGCAGCGCGGTTCCGGACTGAAGCGCCTGGAACCTCTCGGCCACATCGGCCGGCTCTGCGGTAACACAACCCACATGTCACCCGCGAACATGGCTTTCAGGCACTCTTTCGCACAAACCTGTGGTCTGCAATCGCGTGAGGAGTGCTTTTGAGCCTTTACCTATCGCGGGACAAGTTGAATGCGCCTCTGTAGTATACGTTTTTCTGCAATACTTTGCCTGATGCATTAGAAAACGTTTTTCTGGTGTTGGGCGAGAGCTATGTTTTCAGCATGATGGTGTACTGCCACACCTTGCAAACAATGTGCGTAACTATTTAAATGAAATGTTCCTAGGCAAGTCGTTGAGGCCCACTGTTCTGGCCTCTGCGTTCCCCGGAACGTAATCCGCTAGATTTCTATTTGTTGGGATACTTAAAGAAACAAGTTTGTAGGTCTCCACCCACGTACATGCACGACATCGCGTGCATGCCGCTTCGGCAATGGCGGATGCAAGTGTGTTGCGTAGGGCCCAGCGAAACCTGACCCAGCAAGTGGCGAAGTGTTTACAGATGGGAGTTGGTCGCTCTGTGACTTGGAGGTCAAAAGTATACAATGAAATTACTGTGCCTAGCATAATGTGCAATGTAATGTAGCCGATCTATTGTCTCGAGCCTCGATGGATACAGACGATGTTACTGTATCCACTTATTTTCTGTTGGCTTTATTTGTGTTATGGACGAAACAAAGTTGTTGTTTACGTCTGTACAAAGTTCATGTTAAGTCTTAATGTTCACATAAAAGTAACAGTAACAAAAAGAAATACAAAAGATATAGCATTTTGTAGGAGTAAGTTGGATACAATTTGATGCTTTAACTGAAAAGAAATGCTTGCCGCGAACGCGACTCTGATATCGGCGGTCTGCATATCCGTTCCCCACGGTATCGTCTCGTCTCACTGAGCTACTGGGACAGCTCCAGTAGAGCGGAGAGTTCCTGCTACCTGCTCTTGGCCACGCTGCAAGCGGTTACAGCGTTGCTATATACAGCCTCGTTTCTTAAATCACATTTCTGTTAAACGAATTGACTGGACTAGGTTATGGCAGATACATCTGTCGTGAACTGGGATGAGGAATCGCGTGCCGATCGCCAAGAGCGGCATTTTTCCCTTCGCCCTGTACACAGAATGGGTCACAGTTAATAGCGAAAACGTACGCAAATTAAAATATACAGTAACAAAAGTAAAAACTTTCCAGTAAACATGAGTACACAAACAAGCTATTTGCGAGGTAAATGAGCTCAAAGCTGACTTAAACGCACGCATTCTTTATGAGTCACCAGCAACAGCGTTTTTCATTGTGTGTCTGGTTAGGGGAAGTACGTATAGATCTCATTGGGCCACTCTCTCTTCCAAGAAAACTTTATGATGGTGGCTACTTTCGGGTTGAGGGGGGATATTCCAGGATTGCTTACGGATGTTCCCCTTACACAATGGTCGATAAGTGGTACATGATAATGGGACAACGAGACATTTTGCTGTTGATATAAGACGGATATCTAATTTTATATATATAAAGGCGCTGTCCCGACTCAGTGAGTTGTCGTCGCCCAACAGAAACCACTAAGGTTAGAAACTTTGAATTTGCACAAGGTGTAGGCTTTGTACAAGAAGGAATTTTTGAAATTACACCCCCTAAGGGAGTGAAATAGGGGATGAAAAGTTTTTTTTGAAAATCAGTCGCTGAGGCTAGACATATGAAAATTAGTATTTGGTTTCTCGCTCAGAAATAAATACAAGTTTCAGCATTTTTTGAAATTTAGCCTTGATGGGGGTGGAAGTTTTTCTGAAAATAAATCACGATTAAAGAAGTACTAAAGTATTTTTAAAGCTACATCTATTAAAACTGATATTTGACTTCTCTTTTAGAAATAGTATATCATTGTTTTTGGAAATTCAACCCCAAGGAGGTTACATGTTTTGTGAAGATGTTTCAATGTAAGAGTATTTTTGAAGTTAAATATTTGAAAACCGGTATTTGTCTTCTCAGTCATAAATGAAAAAATACGTGTTTCACTGTTTTTCTATTTTTTATTCAACCCTTTTTAAGGGGGTCATATTGACCAGACTGATTCATTGACTCATCATTGCCTACCCTAAATCGCAAAGGATAGAAACCTGGAGTCTAGAGAGTGTTGATCTTATACTGTAGGCAGCGTTTATGAAGGGATTGTCCGAAATTTTATTTCTAAGCGGGTGAAATAGGGGATGAAGCCTTTTTGAAAATATGTAGCTGTTAAGACAATTTTGAAGCTACAGTTATGAAAATTAATGTTTGGTATCTCGGTGTTGTTGTTGTTGTGGTCTTCCGTCCAGAGACTGGTTTGATGCAGCTCTCCATGCTACCCTATCCTGTGCAAGTTTCTTCATCTCCCAGTACTTACTGCATCCTACATCCTTCTGAATCTGCTTAGTGTATTCATCTCTTGGTCTCCCTCTACGATTTTTACTCTGCACGCTGCCCTCCAATGCTAAATTTGTGATCCCTTGATGCCTCAGAACATGTCCTACCAACCGGTCCCTTCTTCTTGTCCAGTTGTGCCACAAACTCCTCCCCAATTCTGTTCAATACCTCATTAGTTATGTGATAAATGTATGTTTGGGCCATGTGTGAAATTCAATCACTAAGGGAGTAAAATAGTGGGTGAAAGGTTTTTGAAAATAAATCATTATTGAAGAACTGCTAATGCATTTTTAAAGCTACGTCTATAAAAACTGGTACCTGCCTTCTCGGTTAGAAATAAAAAAATACCTCTTTCATTGTTTTTGGGAAGTCAAGCCCCAAGTGGGTGAAATGGGGGATGGAAATTAAGAAAATATTTCGTTATATTAAAAAAGGCCAACTCCATGAAAACTGATCTCTCAACTCTCGGTTAGATATTCACCACAAGAACGCAAACGGCATGATTAACAAGAACATTGGACTCCAGCTACCAGAATCCTGTTTTTGTCAGAAGTACATGAGAAAAAAACCATCCATTAGAAGCCTTAATTAACATGAAAAGTTTGAAAGGTGTGCAATTGGTGAACTAAATCAAAAAAAGTTATTTAACAGGCATCGCAACAAATTGTCTTTGTCAGAATTGCAAAGGAAAAGAAATGGGTCACTGGTACATTAATTTTTCAGTAGCCTAATATTTGTTTATAAAATTATTTTTGATGTAATTACTACGCAAATGCGAGCGAAGCATCTGGCGCTAAGCTAGTACGTCAGTATAGTTCAAGAAGGCTCTTTTGCGGAACATTTTGTCTTATATTATAGAACACTTTGACCCGTTTCAGTCTTCGCTACTAATTACGGCACACCCTGAATACACATTTCGCACTTGGGTGTGTCTGGCGCCCCAGTCAGCCTGCGCCCTAACTGGCCATTTTATGCCCCTTGGGCCTGAAGACAATCCTGGCCCAGCCCGCTCATAAAAGTGGAGTATAGTACAGAAAATCTGATGGTGCAATAAATCTGATGGCGATCAATGCTGCAGCAACACTGAGTTGATAGGTGCATGCCGTAACAATGCACCAGCGTTTACGAGAGAAGACGGAATGGCATTTTCAAAAATGTGAACGGCGAATAACGGGTGACAGACCGTCTCTCTGTGACGAAATGAGAATCGAAATGGTAGCCCTGGTACTCAAAGACTAGTTGGTAGTGCAACAATTGTAATTCATTCATGGATCGGCTTTAAAAATCTTACACGACGTTTCGAAGATGACATGTTCTGCCCTATGAGTTACGCCACTGATCGCGCCCATTCGAAAAGCCTGCCTAATCGAGGCAGATGCGGAAATGTCGTAGCTATATCAGGCTAATGCAGGTGATTTCCGAAGCCGTTTAGTCACCACAGACGAGTGTCGTGTCACTGTGACCCCGAGAAGGGGCAAATCAAGCAATGGAAACATGTTGTTAAACCACTGCCGAAAAGGTTTACTGTCACGTTCCTGTTACAAACAGATTGTGTTCGTGAGAGGTGAACCGTCACAGCAGCATATTACCAGAATCTACTGACATGGTTATCGAAAGCTGCTAAGACGAAGAGTAGCGACCATCTGTCCAGGGTGGTGGCTTTGCTTCACTACAACGCCGCTGATCATTCTACGCACGACACATCTACACATGCTGCTGCTTTCGGCTATCCAATTTGCCCCCCCCCCCCCCCCCCCCCCCCAACTCCCGTTTTTCTTGAGATGTCACACACTGACTTTATCCTCTTTCTTCGAATGAGGAAGGTATGGTCATACATTGTCAGAATAACGTGAATTTTTACGTGTAACGTTTCCTGAGCTGTCAAAATGCAGACTTCTGTAACGAAGATCGCAGCCAAGTCATCCATATTTGGGAAAAAATTTAGGTTGACCCATGTATTCAGTGCTTGTTTAACTTTAGCTCTCAACTTGAACCTCTACGTGATGCTGCTGAGAGCTGAAGGTTTGGATTACCTCTAGAGCCTTTTTACCTAATTTACTACTCGTTTTAGCTGATATTTCTACATTGAAATCTTTACGACTGTGACTACTTCATGGTCACAGGTACCATACAATGCTGACGCCCTCAGAGACGTCACATGTGTTTGCTGCCTTCAGATCTAATACACGTTTGCGGTGAGTGGGCTTCCGAACTACCTGCTCTAATTATTTCCAAAGTAAGCATTTAATGTTGTTTTTCATGATGTCTTGTCACGACCAATACTAAAAACGCTGCAACTATCGCAATCTAATGATAAAAGTATGATTGAGAAACGTATGTACTACCGAGCTAATATTCTCGCTCAAGCTTTCGGTCACATCTGACCTGAGTCTGGTGTCTATAGAAGGTTCCAGTTGTACAGTTACGACATCACTCGGTACCGACAGTCTTGCGCAATCAGTCTCCCATGTACCTTCTGTTTTGATCTCTGCAGACTGGAGTTCCTAGTCTAGTGCTATTAACACATCAGTTCCCACTCGCCTAGCCTTTCGATATATAGTTATATGTAATCAAAAAATACCACTGCTCTCTATTTCCGGTTTTAACCAGCTTTATGAGTGAATTACTGTGTGAGCTCCACCGCTTTTTTTTTTTTTTTTTGCTTTTTTAAGGAGTGCTTCAAAATTATCGCTGTCGCCATAGGTCATATCATCACCGCCAACGACGCCAAGTGCATCCTCCAGTGCATTTTAAGTCCATGATGTAGGAAGTTAATGACGTTTCGCTCCAGACCCTCGTCAAATGGTTCAAATGGCTCTGAGCACTATGCGACTTAACTTCTGAGGTCATCAGTCGCCTAGAACTTAGAACTACTTAAACCAAACTAACCTAAGGACATCACACACATCCATGCCCGAGGCAGGATTCGAACCTGCGACCGTAGCGGTCGCTCGGCTCCAGACTGTAGCGCCTAGAACCGCATGGCCACTCCGGCCTGCAGACCCTTGTCATTTAATCTCTGCATCGCATGTACAGAAGACCGTGTGTTCCTTGCGGGGTGACGGAAAAAAAGTTTGTGTGTGTGTGTACGCGCAGCGACAGTGCTTACATTCCACAGGGGAAGAAAAAGCGTCCGCGTTGGTGACCCGGGATAATTAATGTGAACATTTATGTTCCCTCCAGCGAAGCAGCACGCTACATCATGTGCTGTAGCAACACAAATGATGGAAGAATGGCGCCTCGCGCGCCGCGCTCTCCGCCAAGCATATCAACAGCCTGGTCTTGACCTGGCGTTTTCTCTTCCAGAGTCGAACAGGAGCCCAGCTAGATTTGTCGACTGGTACACAGACAACCTCCAGTGTCTCCTTATTGTGTTCTACAGCTCGACAGGTCTTAGACTTGGTGCTACATTCATTAGTTAGGGAAACAGTTTATGTCTGTTTTTGCAAAATAAGAATCTAATGTCTGATGTGATAGCAGCAATCAGTGATTGTATAATGTTACTTATAATCCGTCTTGATTGCAAAATTTTTTTTTTATTCATATGACCAGTTTCGGTTCATTCAGAACCATCCTCAGATCTGATATTTCAGTTACAAGAGTAACCCGTCCAAATCCAGCAACTTTCACATGCTGCGTCACATGTGAAAGTTGCTGGATTTGGACGGGTTACTCTTGTAACTGAAATATCAGATCTGAGGATGGTTCTGAATGAACCGAAACTGGTCATATGAATAAAAAAAATTGCAATCAAGACGGATTATAAGTAACATTAGATTCTTATTTCGTAGCTTGACACAAACTGGTCAGGCCACTGCCGAGAAACATCTAGCATGTGGATACCGAGATCGACGCTATTTCGACAGTCGAAAACACAGTAGCGAGTCAGCTGCCAAGTAAGTTCCACGAGTAAGTTCCACGAGTAACTTCTGAAAGGCGTTGCTGAGGCGTTTACTTTGGGAAAGTTTATGTCTGCCAGTCGCAGCTAATTTCAGTATCTCATTGCAAGTGCTTGCAGACGTGCTTCCGCTAGTCTCGTCGTGAAACAGGGAGTACTTAAAATATTGTTGTCCACAAACCACAGCCTCACAGATGCTGTTTTACGACAAGATGCACTGTCATTCCGATAACACCATCATCTCCGAACTGTTTCTTTACTGCATCCAATACACAACACTGTAAAATTTGTTCATATCCTTCGGCATTTACCGTTTTCCTAAACGCAACAAATGGACGACACCCTAATGACTGCGAACACCAACATACCGTAATACCACGTCCTCCACACTTCACTGTCGGCACTACACCAGATGGCAGGTGATGTTCTCCAGGCATTCGCCAAACCATAACCCACCAGACAACTACAGTAGTCACTCTGAATCACTTGTTTCCAGTCGTCCGAAGTCCAGTACAGACGCGCTTCACACCACCTTAAGCATCAATTAGCAGTGAGTACAGAAATGTGTGGCTTATGAGGAGCTGCTCGACCATCTTACTCCGTTCTTTTCAACTCTCTACGCACCGCCATTTGCTGCCTGACTACTGGTAACATTTTAGAACTCACTTGTGTTTCCTTCTGCTGATTTCACGCGATTTTTTAGAACCACCCTCCGCAATGCTCAATGGTCCCTGATCGTCAGTACGTGAGGTCTGTGTGGTCTTTGATTAGCTGTGGTTGTTCCTTCGTGTATCCACTTTTCGATTACATCAGGAATAGTCTTTTTGGGCAGCTTTAGGATAGCCGAGATGTCCCTGGTCGATTGGTTACCGAGGTAGCCTCCAATGACGTTCAAGATCACTGAGCTCTATTGGTCAACCCATTCTGTTGTTACTGCTTCTCTATTAACACACAACTTTCTGCCTGTTTTTACACTGGCGGGGGGGGTCCCCTGTCGTGGCATCTAGTGGTCAATTCCGAATTAAATATGGCTCTCTGGACACTTTTGATCATACAGCCTCCCCTCTCTCCCCTCCCCTCCCCCCTCTCCTCTCCTCTCTCCCTCATTTTAACTTTGTGGCTAGATGCCCCTCCTGTCGTTAAAGTTACCCGACAGTTGTACAGGCAATTCTTTGCTAGGGACATCCTTTCCTACGGAACAAATGCACAAAATATGACCAGAGTTTTCAAACTCCAGAAAAAGGCCATAACAACAATAAGCAGAAATGCTAGCCGAGATCATTGTAAATGATCTGTTCAAAACACCGGGGTTTTAACTGCACCCTGAGCATAGATGTGCCGAACAGTGGTGCATATCAAAAGTAACATTGGTAATTACTGCACAAACGCCTCTGTCGGTGACCACGAAACAAGATTTAAACAGATTTTACACTTATCAAGAAAGAATAAACATAAAACTCTTAACGTCATTCTCTATCCAGGAATAAAACTGTGCAATAATTTACCATAGGAAATTAAAGACACTGATAAAACAAAAAATGGCTCTGAGCACTATGGGACTCAACTGCTGTGGTCAGAAGTCCCCTAGAACTTAGAACTACTTAAACCTAACTAACCTAAGGACAGCACACAACACCCAGCCATCACGAGGCAGAGAAAATCCCTGACCCCGCCGGGAATCGAACCCGGGAACCCGGGCGTGGGAAGCGAGAACGCTACCGCACGACCACGAGATGCGGGCACACTGATAAAACAAACTTATTTAAAAAGGCAATTAAAAATTACCTGTAAACCCAAACATACTATACACTGAAGGATTACTTAGGTAACACACTTGGTAAAAAATCTAAAATAATAATAACGACAATAAAATATCTGACATGACACGTAATACCTGCACATTATATTTTTTCTTGTTTTTTTTTTTTACTTTTCTGGAAGAATTTACTACCAAAGCTGTACAATGTGTAATACTAATACCGTATCCTCTTCCTAAGCTCGGCATCGCACTTGACTAACACAATGATGCTGACTCGTTTTCTCAGGCTAGCAAACCGGAAGCTGCAGTGCACAAAATCACATCAGTTCATAGTGCATACAGTGTTATGAAACAATGTGTGTACTGTGTCCGCAGTGACTGGAAGTGAGAAATGTATAAACTGTGTAGAATTACCTATCCCATTATTAAATAACTTATATTTACAACAGTACTGTACCCAAGGGGTAAACGCCTGTTTGCAGCTAGGGTGTCCATTTAATTATCATTTCATTTCTAGCAAAGCTGCATGGTCATCAACGGTAACTGTTCTTTCGGGAACAGATCCTACCGTCATATATATGATGTAACATTGTTCAAATTAGAGTGCCCTTGTATCCGGGAAGGTGGGGGCGCAAATCTTCATCCAGCCATCTTGATTTATGTTTTCCCTGGTTTACGTAAATTATTTAAAGCGAAAGTCGGGATGGTTTCTACTACAAGGCCACAGCCGACTTCCTGTCCCATACTTCCACTCTAGACCTGTGAGTATGTAAATGTCTGTATATGTGAGTTACTTTATTTTTGTTGTTCTTAAAAAGCGAGACCAAGACAAGCCCAATATCCTTGTAAAAGATGTCTACAGATAAATGAAAGTACCACCAACATGTCCGCCCGGTTAGCCGTGCGGTCTAACGCAAGGTTTTCCGGATTGGGAAGGGGCGCCTGGTCCCCGGCACTAATCCGCCCGGCGGACTTTTGTCTAGGTCCGGTGAACAGGCCATTCTGTGGATGGTTTTTAGGCGGTTTTCCGTCTGCCTCTGCGAATGCGGGCTGGTTCCCCTTATCCCGCCTCAGCTACACTATGTCGGCGATTGCTGCGCAGACAAGTTCTCCACGTACGCGTACACCACCATTACTCTACCACTCAAACATAGGGGCTACATTCGTCTGGTGTGAGACGTTGAGACGCTCCCTGTGGGGGTGGGGGAGGGGGGGGGGAGAGTTCACTGGGGGCCGAACCGCGCTATAACCCTGAAAGATTGGTTCGGAGTGGGGCGGCGGAGGGGTGAAGTTAGTCGTCGTGGGGTTCTGGACCACTGCGGTTGCGGGGGGGACGGAGCCTCTCCGTCGTTTCTAGGGCCCCGGTTAACATACAATACAATACCACCAACATTACTTTTTCTAAGTGAGAGAAATATGCGCCATCTGTTCGTGAACCATGTAAACTCTGTTCTGTGTTTTGTCGTGTTTCAACTGCTTGCCATACTTTCTCAGGCGGAGTTTGGCGTCCAAATTAGCATTTGCCTAAATGAGCGTACTAACCGCCAAGAAACAACTCTGGCTGGCCGGTAGACCAGATCAGTGGACGTTAATCTGCGCGGATTCCAACCGGGTATACCTATCTCTCAAACTGGAGCGCTGCGCATTACGCTGTACGTGTAGGTCAGAGGCAGAGTAGCAATCACAGCAAAGCAGTGACGTTGAGTTTTGAAGAAGTGTCGCGAACTAATTAAGAATTTGTCGAGATTAACTCGACAGCTTAAAGAAACATTCAAGCTCACCAGATGAGCTTCATGCTGTGTATACACAAGGATTGCCCAGAAAGAAATGCTCATTTTTTTCTTCGACAGTTAATACAGACATTAAGAAAGATTAATCTGCACACGCTGTTTCCCACTCCAAGTTCCGCGGCCTTCCTCCAGCGAGACCAGGGCTTTTACGCCCTGTCGGTACCAGTCTCTGTTCTGGTCACGAAGCCATTTCTTCACTGTGTGAAGCACCACCTCATCTTCAGCATCCTTTAACGGCCGAAAGAGGCACCGAGGCACCTCGGTCAGAATTTTAAAATGGGCGCGGTAACACTAAAACATCTCCTGAGTTAACGACAGCAGCAATCGACTGCCGAACGTTAACGTTTTGAAATGAAATGGCATTATTGGCCAATCGACTGTCACGAATGAGAACCTCAGCACGCTGCAAGGCGTCAGCTGTGACGGCCGCCGCCGGTCTCTCCGCTCGCAGCAAATCATGAAGTTCCGCCGAACGGCCTTTCAATGGCCTCGCCGTTTGTGCCCAGCGACCAACTGTGCGCTGTTCACTGCAGATGCCACATAGACTTCACACAAAATGTTTGTGAATATTCTCCACAGTCTCTTTCTCCGCAGTCAATAATACAATGAAGTCATGCTGCCTGTAATATGCATAGATTACAGGCGCCATTTTGGAATATTGTAGCATCTGTCGGAGGAAATGGAAATTTTGCGCACGCGCTCAGGAAAATTCAAAGAATTCATACCTAACACTTTTCTTTCACTATACTATTGTCGGATGCTGAACAAAAAGAAGCTTCTTAGTAATTTGGCGTTTCCGGACGCTTCATCGCCCAGCAGTTGGAAAACAGTTAAATAGTACCTTTCACACAATATTAGTACGATCCCTGTTAGACTGTACATTTTAGAATAACAAGAAAAACATTTCAATTTTTCCTACAGGTGAGCAAGATTCTTACTGGCTTCCACAGCATATGGGAGAAGAGCGAATGAAGCCTGTGTAATGGTGACAGCATAGGGGCAAGTAATTCTTTTGCATTCCACTAGTCGGTCATTCTCCACCGAGAATTCAGTTTTTGATTAAAGAGAAATAACGACGTCAACTGCATCAGCAGCATGAGGGCACTGAAATAATTCAGTGGCGACAAGTACAAATATGTAACGGGCCAGGACTTCAACTCTGATCTTTCGCTCTATGCGAGTGGTAGCTTTGATTGCTTCGGCTATCCGAGCAAGCTTCACATTCGACCCAAATTCCCAACTCGTCGGACACTATTTTTCCGTAACTCGACCTGTCCAGTTGCCTCACTGCTCGCAGCATCTCGCACGATTTCCAGAAGAGTTCGGTTCTAGGAAGCATTCACAATAAATATATCATGAAATGCCGTCAGGGCTTAAATATTACTATTAGGTGTGTAGTGTCTGCTCTTTCGGACATGTCCGAAAGCATAATAGTAACCACACACATAATACACTGAAGAGCCAAACTGGTACACCTGCCTAATATCGTGTAGCGCTCCCGCGAGCACGCAGAAGTGCTGCAACATGAGGTGATCTGGAGTGAAGTGACACCATGACTCCCGCAGGTCTGTCCATAAATCCATAAGAGTACGAGGGGTTGAGATCTCTTCTGAACAGCACGTTGCAAGGCTTCCCAGATATGCTCAATAACGTTCATTAATGGGTAGTTTGGTGGCCAGCGGAGATGTTTAAACTCAGAAGTGTATTCTTTGAAACACACTGTAATATTTCTGGACGTGTGGGGGTGTCGCAATGTCCTGCACGAATTGCCCAAGTCCGTCGGAATGCACAATGGACACGAATGGAAGCAGGTAATCATAGAGGATGCTTACGAACGTGTCGCCTGTCACAGTTGTATCTAGACGTCTCAGGGTCCCATGTCACTCCAACTGCACACGCCCCATACCATTACAGAGCCTCCGCCAGCTTGAACAGTCCCTGCTGACATGCAGGGTCCATTCGTGAGGTTGTCTCCATACCCGTAAACGTCCATCCTTTCGATATAATTTGAAACGAGACTCGTCCGACCACGCAACTTGTTTCCAGTCATCAACAGTCCATTGTCGTTGTTGACAGGCCCAGGCGAGGCGTAAAGCTTTGTGTCGTGCAGTCGTCACGGGTACACGAGTGGGCTTTCGGCTCCGAAACCCATATCGATGATGTTTCGATGAATTGTT